>NC_091677.1:4187500-6587500 GCF_042453785.1 Malus domestica | reverse complement strand
CAGTGAAATAACTGTGCAAAGATAACAATAGTTGGTTTATCTGTGATGATTTCCTATTCTTTGTGCAGGACAAGGAAACATGGGTGATACTTTACAAAGGAAAGAGTAGCCAAAATGAGTTGTTTAGGATTCCTGTACATGTGTTTCCAACTTTACTTCCTCAAGGTGATTCTACTGCTGCTGCATTCTTGGGAAAAGCTGTCAAGACTTCTTTATGGCGTCACAGGTTTGGCCATCCTTCAAATGAGATTTTGGAAGCTATGCTCGGGGATTCTAATGTGTCCGTCTCTAGTGATGTAAATGTTCATGTCTGTTCACACTGTCTTAGTGGCAAAATGAGTAAATTGCCCTTTTCAGGGAAGTTAGATAGGGTTGATATTCATTTTCATAAAATCCATACTGATGTGTGGGGTCCTTCACCAGTTGTATCAGTTGAGGGATTCAGATGTTATGTGTCTTTTGTTGATGAAGCAACAAGATTTGTAGAGGTATTTCCTTTAATGAATAACTCTGAAGTTTTTGGTACTTTTGTAAGATTCTGTGCTTATGTGGACAATCAGTTTAATACAAAGATAAAGGTATTACAATCTGATGGTGATGGTGAATTCTTAAGTAATACTTTCAAGGATTATCTTGCTACTCATGGGATATTGCATTTTATACCTGGTTCTTATACACCTCAACAAAATGGCTTGGTGGAAAGGAAACACAAGCATATTGTTGAAAATGCTATCACTATGTTGAATGTTGCAAAACTTCCTTTTAAATTTTGGTACCATGCAGTTACACATGTTGTATTTCTGATTAATAGAATGCAAACTAAAATTTTGAAAATGCAATCAGAGTTTGGAAAACTGTTTGATAAGAAACCTGATTTGTCTTCTATGAAAGTATTTGGTTCTACTATTTACCCTTATCTCAAGCCTTATACTGGGACACAAGCTTCAACCTAGATCAACTCAATGGTTTTCTTGGGTTATTGCTTTGGTTACAAAGGGGCAGTTTGTTATAATCCCCATTACAAATAAAATAGTGATATCAAGGCATGTCATACATGATGAAAGTTGTTTCCCTTTTGACATTGGTCATTCATCTTCAACATGTCCACAGTCAGATTCAGTTCAAACTTCCAATGTATCTACGAGACATGTTGTTTCCCTTTTGACATTGGTCATTCACCTACAAATCGAGATGCATCCCCTACTAGCATTTATTCCCGAGACTCTAATGTGCCAAATCATGCACATGATCCTAATCTAGATGATGTTGCTTCCAGTTCTAATGGTACTCTTTCCAATCCCTATGTGTTGCCTGTCCTTTCTTTAAGACAATTGGAAGCTGTTTTGCCATTTACTACATCTTCAGTATCCACTGCTTCAGTACAAGCAGATGTTCTTCAGGGTATTCAAACAGGGCTTAAAATTGGAACCATCACTAGAAAGGATTACACTGCACTTGCAACAGTTTTTCCTCAAGTTCAAACTTTGAAATTACATGATTATACTCATTTTTTTGGAGGATTTACCTTTGTTGCTGATATTACAGATTCTTCTAAACCCTCTAACTTCAGGGTTGCTTCTCAAATTCCTTATTGGCAACAAACCATGCAAAAGGAGTATGATGCTTTGCAAGCTCAAAATGATCAAGATTCCTTTTAGCCAGCCCTTAATATCAAGCTTAAGTCAATTAAGGATACCAGGGTGGAGACCAATGCACATGACGAATAAAGTGAACCTTACGAGGGATGAGTTGGATACCTAAAGAAAAAATGATACAAATATCCGAACCTTAAGAGTATCTAAGAATAAACTTACCAAGATGAGTGATCCCAAATTTTTTTTGACAAAACATTTAATTGACATTCAAAGGCAATGTAGAGGAACTGTTCAATCCTTGAAACTAAACTTATTGTGTGCTTTCCAAATAGTAGTAACGATTAAAAAATCCCACAAAAATGAAGATGAAAATGGTATAAACGAAAAACTAGTTTTTAGACAAATGACAATCCACATATGTTGAAAATTTTCTCACATATTGGGTTAAATATCTATGACACCACACTTGTGTCTCTTACATTTACAAAAGATATTGAAGAAAAAAATGTGATTCTATTTAACAATATAATATGACATTTTTATATTTGTATCCAGTGAACAGTCTTCATAAGTAGTTTTTCTAGTAATGACCGTGGCTCTAATTCCTTCATGATTCCAAAGCACCATTTAAGAGTGGATATGCAACAGACTCAAAACAACTCATGTTCAATATTCTGATGAAGAACCTACTATATCAACCTCACAACGATCAAACTAAAATATAGTGAGACCACCGAACTCACATATAGCAAAAAAACTCAACTAAGCGAGACTGCAAAACACATACAACTCATATTGAGTTTTCGTTATGATTAACCTACTATATCGACCTCATAACAATCAAGCTATCATATAGTGAGACCACCAAACTCACATATAGCATAATTTTCCAAGATGACAAAAACTCAACTGAAGCGAGACTGCAAAACACATACAACTCATATTGGGTTTTCGTAATGGCTACAAACACGTACTTATTGAAAATATCCACCAGTCTACTCCACCTCTACAATGCCGGACTAGCCAACACCCCTGACAACTTCACCACTCCCTAAAGAAATCCACAACAACCTCGAGTTAATCAAAGCAAGGCATGTTAGAATATGAGCATGAGAAAATGTATGTAGTCGATTATTTGGATTCAAAATTGTGTAGAAAGGTGACACATCCCGACCCGGAGTGTCCACCTGGACTCCGAATCGAGTTGTACTGGCCGGCACCAAGAATGTAACGAAGCCATAAAGTGTAGTGATGTGGAAAATGTGAGTAGATTTAAACCTAAAGTACCTAAATGTAAGAGTGCGCATGTGAGCAGGAATGAACCCATTTCACACGTGATGTCAGAGTATAAGTAAAGTACAGTAAAGGTAAAAGAGGAATTATACCGTCGATAGTATACCCACAACAACATTTTGCCATAAATCCTTGTCGACACGAAAGCTCTGCCACTAATACTTGGAGGAGCAAAAAACAAGGGTGAGTGGGCCTAAAAATAAAGTTTTGTAAAAACCTTTTTGAAACATAATAACCCTTCACCGTAAAACAAGTATAGTTTCCAAAATAGATATACTATGTATAGTATGAAAATACTTACCATAGCCAGAAGTATCTCAAGAATGCAATACGTCACAAACTTTTGTAAATAAACACATGACATATGTAATCATATATTCTCACATAAACAAACATATCATATCGAGTGCTCATCGACATATGCTAACACACGAGTTCATGCAGAGGTATTCTGACATGAACATGATTGGGTGTAATAATGATTTATGCTCTAGTACTACAATCACGTGAAGACTAGCGCTATGCGCATCATATACGAGTTCTAATTGCCTATAGCAATCTAGGACAAGACTGGCATCTACAATAGATCTAAAGTGAGTGTACGGTGTGATGTGAACATACACGTGAAAGACTGGCCATGGCCCCGGGCGAGTACTAACACCAATGCAGCAATGATGAGCAGATAATGTAAATATGATCATGCAACAGTAATTCAACAATTCTAGTCAATATAATATTATTCTTCACCATAAATATAATTAAGGCATCCCCTTATAGTAAGCTTACATGTGCTCCCGTAGGATTATTTCATAATTTTTCAATAATAAGACATTTCTTATAAACGTTAATTTAATTATGGCAATCATGTAGAAAATTCATTAATAAATATATATGTGGAAACTAACCAATACACACACACACACACACACACACACACACACTATATGAAAGAAAAGACCCACTCACAAATCATGTCGTTGGGTCGAACCCACCTCGCAGGCATCGAAGATCCTTGCGATACATTTCACCTAGATACGAAACCATGTATGTAAATATAACATACTAATGTAATTATGCGTTTTCGTACAAAGTATGGCTAATAAAAGAACTATTTTAAAATTGTCGAATTTCGAAAAGCGGACAACAAATTTGGATTCGGCATGTCGAGAAACCTAATAAGGGACCTCGAGTTCCTCCACACGCTGTGGCATGCGCTGCATGCACTAGCACCACACACGCTTCACGCGCCGCCAATACAAACAGTACTAACCTTCCTCGCAAGTTCCTGCAGTTTTGTAGGTTTTTCCCCCGATTTTCAGAGCCAATTTCTAGCTCAAAACCTAACCATTTTTAGTGTTCTACCTATGTATGTGAAGCTTGTAATGAAGAGAGTATGATCATACCATCAATGTTCCACTTGGATTCTAAGAGCAGTTCCAGTGTGGGAGCCCTCCTCCCAGGCAATTCACTATTCAATCCACCCAGTGAACAGTAACTGCCCTTAATAAACAGTAACTGCCTTTTGCATCTCCAGTGTGGGAGCCTCCCTCTTGGCAATAGGCAATAAAATATTAATATTTTTTTATTTATAAAATAATACAAAATAATTTTATTTGTAATTTCGGATAAGATTTTTAATGAGTTTTTTATTATTTGGTATGTTTATGTAATTTTATTTGGTGTGTTTTTGTCACTTGAATAAATATTCTCTTAGTATAAATAACTTACCAAATTAAATAAATTTACTCTCACTTTAAATAAAGTACTAAATTCAATAAATTGGAAATAACATAAAGTACTCTATTCAATAAATAATAAATTACAACCCAAAGTGATTGGAAAATTATGGGCTCCGATTACAAAAATTACTCTATTCATCATCACTTAACCAATTTTTGGTGCTAGGATGATCTTCTCTTGTCGTGCTAGGACCCTCTTCTCTTGCTCTCGCTTCTCTTGCATGCTTCTTTCGTACCACGTTCGCTTTCTCCGAAAATATTTAGAATTTGGAGACTTCCCTTCTAAAGGCGTGTTCATAATTTCACGATCTCGTTAAGCCATTCGTTCTTCTCTAACCTGTTCCCTTTCTTGCCTAAGTAGCTCTCTTTCTCTCTGATTAGTTTGAAATTCTCTCTCAATAGCTGCAACTTTTGCCTCATCTCTAGCCTTATCAGACTCAAATTTCGCCATTTCCTGTACCAAAGTCAATTCACCTTGGCGAGCAAGTTCTTCCATGTATTTTGCATAGTCATTCTTGGAAGCACTCCCTTTTCTCTTTGAAGCCTTCTTACCTTCAGGCCTAATTGGATAACGGGTCGAACCCGACGCTTGTTCAGGGAGGGGTGTTTCGGGCACTTCTTCTGCATCATCTTCATGAACTTGCAAGCCATGATCGGGTGTAGAGTGTAGAGGGGTGTTGTTCATGAAAACTTCTGAACTGACAGGCACAACTCTGAATTTAGGACAATCTTTGACAATATTCCAACATTCCCACCGGTTGAATGATTTATTTTTACTTTTGGTTTTGGCACCATACCAAGCTTGTGCTTGAAGTTGCTACAAATAAATAAATAATTATAATGAAAGTAGGTAACAAATAAACAAATAATAATACAAACAAATAATTATAATGAAAGTATGTAACAAATAAATAATACAAACAACTAATTATAATGTAAATTTGGGTATAGTACAAACAAATAAATAATATATTGTTACTTGATCCGTGTAATTTTCCCCACTTCGAAGATTAGCACTAGCTTGTGCCAAGGCGTCTCTCCACGTACTAAACGATTGGCTAGGTAATTTCCAACGACTGGACATTGATTCTTTGGTTCTTTTCCCACCCATTTTCTCAAGATAATTGGTATGAATAAGACTCCACATTTCTCACAACTGCATCTCATTACCCGTAAGTGAACTATGAGTAACTTCAATCCAGCTAGTACACAACGCAACATCTTCAAGAAACGACCAATTCGTATCTGCATCAGTAGTCATTTTGTTGAAAAAAATTGGATTGAAACTTTGAGAGAAAGATAGGAATTTGATTGAAAGTAGTTGAGAAAATATGAAATTGTGGTGTAAGGTAGATGATAATGAGAAGGTATTTATAGAAAAGTAAAAACAATTTTTTTTTTTTTAAATTCAGATTTTTTTTTCGGATTTTTTACAATTTTTTTAAATTTTTTATTGAACTAATTAATCTCTGCCGTTGGATTTAAAAAAAATGAATTCCAACACTTCAGATTGTGCCACGTGTCACAATGGTAACTTTTTTTAATTTTAAAACTATTATTTATTTATTTATTTATAAAGCAGAATAATATCAACCGTCGATCTCAGATCCAACGGTTGATATTAAATAATTTTTTTTATTACTGTTGCAAATCGGACGACCCATTTTAAAGAGCCGTTGAGATCGAACGGACCGTGGGAAGCCACCTGGCTTCCCAATGGTAACTGAGGCAGACTGCATCGCGGGTCCCTAGGGTCTGAAATCTGTCTGCTGCTGCGCCCCCACGTGCTTGATAGAAAAAAATTTTAAAATGGGACTGACGCCAGACTGACGTTAGCCCTACGTTAGGTCCACCTCGGGCTCGAGGGCTGGCGATTCCTCATAGGCCTGTTGCTCGGGCCTGCCCAGTCCCTCGGGCTCCCCACACTGGAGGGCTTCAGCCGGGCTATCATGCCCTGTTAACATAAATGCTTATAATTATTATTCATTCCATTTTCTCATAACAATTCAAATTATTCTCATCTAATCCATTCTAGTAAATAACAACAAAAAATTATCAAAATAACAACAAATTAAAATAACAATTAGAGTGCAAAAAAAAATTAATTTAACATAATATATTCTTAAATTAGTCAATATTATAAGTTTATGTTATATTTAATGTTGTTAATTTAACATAAATGCTTATAAATAATATTCATTCCATTTTCTCATAACAATTCAAGTGACAAAATTAATTAATTCGCCTAAATATGAATTAATTTAACAAAAATAATAGAAATTTATCTAACTACTTAAATTACAATTTTTAAATAAATAAACTTGTGTATTATACAATTTAAAAATTAAAGAATTTAGTGATAGAAACCTGAATTATAGAAGAATTCCGTCGTCGATCAATTCTTTATGTACTTAACCAGCTCAAATAAATTCCCTACAAAAATAAATTGTATCAAAAAATTAAACATAAGAGGAGAAAATAAAAATACTACAAGCAAGAAAAACTTACCTTTGTGAAGAATGAACTTGGAAGAACTCGGGAAGGTGAAAGAGAGAGAACACCAGAAGGTTTGTAAACCGTGAGAATGAGATAAATGCAAGAGAAGAAGAAGAAAACACGGGGGAAGGTATATAAAGACCATCAATCTGTCACTTACAACCAACAACAGGTTTCAAAATATTTAAAAAAATAAAATATATGTCGCTCAGAATCGACGCAGGATTTAAAATATATAAAAAAACCAATTAGTGTCGCTTCTATATGCGACACCCATACTTTATGTCGCTTAAAAGCGACACTGTTTTATTTAAAGCGACGTCAGTATTTAAAATTATTAAAATGTGTGTCGGTTATAAGCGACATTAAATGTTTACGTCGGTTTAAAAGCGACGCAGGCTTTCTAAATCCGACGTCATATTCAGTGGGTGTCGCAACTCTCTTGTACGCCACTATATTATATTAAACCGACGCAACAACTGACACTATAGGGCCCTTTTGTAGTAGTGTAGTGACTTCGGCTAGATTGAGTTTGAGCTATGAATTCAGCCGTACAGACTACCACAGGGGTTCCGGCTAACATATCACATTTCTATGAAATTATTCTTACCCGAATTATTTACTCTATTATATCTTGGCATGGCATATATACATATGAATATGATTATGTGAAACATGAACTGAATTGATATGATTTCATATATATCTATATATATATATATATATATATATATATATATATATATATATATATATATATATATATATATGCTTACATCTTGATTCTGGGAAAATTATACATGTTTTACAGCGAGGGGTTAGATATGTTGATTAGTGAAATGTTTTTGTAAAACATTTGTTTTTGCCCACTCACGTTTTCTGTTTTGTGCCCCTCCAGGTTCTAAGTAAGTTGTTGTAGGTGGCTCGGGATCGTCGGCAGTTCTGACCTATTTGAATAATAGTAGGACATTTCTGGTACTGTGTAACTAGTACTTGTCCTACTGGACTGCATCTAGACTTATTATGCTCTGATTAGGAGTGTTCACTGTTGTAACTAACTCCTATCATATTCGTTTAGTAGTGCACTCTAGTAATTTGGTTTTTAATTATTCGTATATTTGCTATCTTTATCGCTTCCGCACTGTGCACATGGCTACGTCACTCTCACGTGACGGCCATCATGCCTTGACCTCGGTCGGGGTGTGTCAACATTAAAGCCTGATTTTGTTATTAATAAAGCACCTTAAAGTGCCTTTGCCCACTCAATATATTTAACAAGTAATCTAATCAGGGTTTAAGTTTCACAAGCAAAAGATTGCTCAACATAAAATTTCTTCGAATTTCCATATGGCTAACACAATCACTTGTCTCTTTCTGTACATCCTATTCCTATCATCAACTCTTATCACTACCTAGAGTGACCATGGCAAAACAAGGGTTGAGCATTAAGCTAATCCACCACGATTCCCCCGAATCACCCTTCTACCAACCCAACCTCACTCGATCAGAAAGAACTCGAAAACTCTTTCTCCTAACCAAAGCGCGCGCCAACTACATTCAAGAAGTCATCACCCATATCATACTATTGGATATAGATGACATGTACACTTGTGCCACGTGATTAGAAGTTTACAGGATATGCTAAGCGGTTGTAAACAGAATGTATAAAAGGGATTTTCCCTCTCTTGTAATGTACTGTTGCATTTTCTGAGAAATACAAGTTGTCTTGTATTTTAAGTTTCTTCTTTTTGATCGTCTGCATTTCTTCTTTCTGTAATAATGATCTTAGTGTTAATATGGTATCTCAGAGCCACTTTGCTTGCGTGATGGGTTCTTGGTGAATTTTTTTTCCGCTATGGTGTTCTTCGAGGGTTTGGTGGTCTCTCTCCTCGTCTTCAGTCATCTGGTAAATTGGGAATTTTGTTTCGGATCTTGTTTCTTTGTTCAAGATTATAGTAGTAGCTTGTCTGAATTCAAGGCCGATGCCCAGACAGCTTGATTGATTAGATCATTTCAGATTGTATGCTATTGAAGCGTTCTTGAAGGCTGATGCCAATTTACATGATTTCTGTGATGAATTAAGGTCGATAACCAGTTGTTCATCCAGTATCGTTAGTTGATTGTTCTTCTTTGTGAAATTTTGGACGCGAAATTTGAGTTTTACATCTGGGTTTTTCTCCTAAGTCGGTGATTTTTTCCGATTTCATCTTCTTGGTTTGTGGTTGTGATTCTTGATTGATATTGTTGCTACGTAATCATGTCTGAGTCAGTGAAGCTTGAGAATCTTTTAGGGATGTTAACAATCAAGTTGAATGATGATAATTTCATTAAGTGGAATTTTCAGTTTTGCTCAGTGCTTCGTGAATATGATCTCTTTGATCATTTCACTGGTGAATTTGTGTGCCCTCCTAAATATGTGCTTAATTTTGAGATGGGGGTTACTAAAGAAATTAGCACTACTTATAAAATGCTATGAGTGCTACAGATGGTCTAAAGAGAGGAATGGAAATGATTGACACCAGAGCTCCTCTAAGTGTTCCAGTCGGTGGAGCGACTCTAGGACAAATTTTCAACGTGCTTGGAAAGCCGGTTGATAATTTAGGTTCTGTAGATACTCACATAACATCTCATATTCATACATCTGCGCTTGCCTTATTTGGATCTATAGTACCAATAAATATTATTATTTTTGAAAAGTCTTTAACCTAGAAGGATGGAAGTTCCCATCAAGCTACCACTCAAATTGGGAAGAAACCAAATTAGGCTTTGGTGTGTATGTTTAAAGTTGTTGAATTAGGGTTTTGGCTTGAAGACTTGTTTATTACACAGATCGGGGAAGAAGACGAAGAAGGGATAGCGGAAGCTGGTGAGAATCCCATATAACATGGGTTTTAATATTGGGGTATTAGGTCAATTCAATCAGATTTTTTGCTATATTTGAAATATTTTGTAAAAACTGACATTTGTGAATTTAGAGGCTACATTTGATTATAATTGATAAATACTCGATTAAAAATCAATAATACAATAGTCACGACGAGAAGAAAATCTAAATCTAACAAAGTTATGAGGATAATGTTAGAGATACCAAATTTTTAAACCAAATGGTGTGTCACCAATAAGAAACAAGCACTTTAATCAACACTTAGTTAATAAATCAATCATCTACAACCACATCATTTAGTTTGCAAATTTAGTTTAAAAAATTTAGTCTCCTTAACATTAATCCGAGTTATAATGTTTCCGTTGAGTGGTGCTATTGTGAACAGAAGCCAATAGGGGAATGGCCAACGTGAACCATGCACCAATGGGTTAACTTCAGCTGACACTAATGTCTGTGGCAATTGTGTCGAAACTTCGTCCGAGAACAAATGTGTACGGAAATTAGTATGCGTATGCTTGTAGCTCTCTATAAATAACATAGAAATTATATGCTTGATCTGCAAGACATAACAAAAGAAAAAAAAACAAGTGTAGGTACCTAAGTACCTGTGAGTGTGTGAGTACCTAAGTACCTGCGAGTGTGTGAGTATCTAAAAACACAATATTGCATGGATTCTCAAGAAATTTTGCTTAAGAATCTTGTTATGAAGGTCAAACAAGAATTGTTTTCACCCGATGTTGATCTTGTTTCTCTTGTTCCTCCTTCTCCTTATGACATTGCGTGGCTGTCGATGATTCCGAATCCTCATCGAGGATCGGATGAACCCTTGTTCAAGGGATGCTTGGATTGGGTTCTCCAACACCAAACCACAAGAGGCTTTTGGGGAGATAATGACCATTTTCCAACCCTGGAGTCCCTCACTTCAACTCTTGCTTGCATTGTTGCACTTGCCACATGGGATGTTGGCCATGATGCCGCTCAGAAAGGTACGTAAAAAGAAAATAGTTGATCAAATTTCGCAAACCCGGGAAAATTTTAATATCAAAAGGATAATGTTAAAGAAATCAAATTTTTAAACCAAAATTAATTTGCAGAACAAATGATGTGCCACAAATAGAAAATAACCATGTTAATTGACACTTAATTAATAATTCAATCATTAACAAGCACATAATTTGGTTTAAAAATTTGATTTCCGTAGAATTACCCATATCCAAAATACCCATTTATGCAGTTGGAATAATTGGTTATTGCAAATTTTTCTTATGTTTATTGTTTAGGGCTGGCATTCATCCATGCAAGTACAGAGAAGCTACTGGAAGAGCAAAACAATTCTTTTCCTGAGTGGTTTGTGATTGTTTTCCCAGCAATGGTGGAACTTGCAGAGAACAAAGGACTGCATGTTCATTTTTCTCCTGGTTCAACAGCGCTGGTAGAACAAGTCTTCCAAAAGAGATCAAAAATATTCCAAATGCATAGGTATATATAGTTTTTAGTTTTTATATTTTATATAGAAATAAAGAGAAAATACAAGAAATGAAGAAAGTTGAAGTTCCACCATAAAACCAATTGGCAATATATGAAGTAACTCAACCTCTTATAAGCCCTTGCATGATTTTTCATTTCACCAATATGAGACTCTTTTACCTTCACATTCTCACGGAAAGAAGTTAGTGATGAATAAGGATAGAGGATTGATGATGGGTAAAATATGGAAGAAATACACATTAAATAATACACAACATGAAAACTAAAAACTAAAAACAATTTTATCATGGATTTTCTTTTTTAGTTTTGGTTTTCCTTTTCTATTGCATTACATGCGCATTTCTCCTCCTCCCTCCTCCCACTCTGTTGCACTTTCTTTCCATCTCTAGTAAGAAAAAACTAAAAAACTGAAGATGAAATATTTATCAAACCAAATCCTAAAATATTTAATCTAGTTTTTGTTGGGGCAGGCTGGTGCCAAGTAGTGATCAGCAACAGTATTGTTCACTAGAACTCATGCAATACCTGGAAGCTTTGCCTGAAGCATATGATATTAACCTCAATAAGACTCTACTGCTATGCCAAAGCGAGGAAGATGGGCTGTTAATCCAATCCCCATCAGCTATTGCATATGCTTTTATGAAGACAGGGCGTAAAGATTTTTTGTCCAAATTGAATTCTATTGTCCGAAGATGTGGGTTCTCAGGTACGTTTTTTTTTTTTTTTTTTTTGGAGTTTTAATGAAAAACTTATTGTACTATTCACTTTAATGAAAAATCATACTTTTACATTAAAAAGTCAAACCTGATACTATTCACTTTACCCTTTATTTTATCCTTATCATTAAAACTCAAAATTTTCAAATACTTTTCATTAGTTTTTCTTTTTTTTTTTGTTTGGTCAAGAGTTCTCAGGTACGTTTGACATGCATGCGCAATTCAACTTCATCTATTGCCAAAATTGAATTCTCGTGGCCAAAACCCAATAAAATTTGTTTTTGTTTTGTTGTTTCCTTCCTATGATGTGATCGTTGGTCTATGACACGTAATCTGCTGCCTCCTGTACAAATATCATACATGATAATTATATATACTATCCTATCCTTATACACTTTATGTGTATGAATACCTTTTTTGTTTGTTTCTAAAATGAAAATGAGAGAAGGGAACGTGAGAGTGGGAGTAGAGGTTTGTGTTTTTTGCTTTTATTTTTTAATATTGGATATGTTAAAATCATATATAAGTGTGGCTCCAATAGAAAACAACAAAATTTAGTTTTGTGAACTTACATTATTGTTCCTTTTTTTTTTTTGGATAGAAGATCAAATAGTCATCATCATCTTTTGATTGACAAAAGAAATTCCTTTAATAGGTAATTTAGATAAACCTTTTGAAACACTTAAAATTTCTCTTCTCCAATAAAGATTAAAAAAAAACAATTTAACATTAAAAAGGGTAAAATAGTAATTTAACTTCTATGGTGATAAGACCTACGTTTCTGGTGGTTATTATTATGGGAACTTTAACGAAAAGCATCTGGTACTGTTCATTTTAACGAAAAACCACATTTTTACACTAAAAAGTCAATCCTGGTACTATTCACTTTACCCTTTATTTTGTCCTTATCATTAAAACTCAAAGTTTTCAAGCCATTTTCATTAGTTTTCTTATTATTATTAGTTTGCTTCGAGGTGGTGCGGTGCCTCTTCTCCGCTTTTCTGTATTCTGCCCTCTTTTCCGTACTGGCGACATGGACGGTCAAGGACAAAAGAAATTTCTGGAAGGAGATATGATTCTGGATTTTTGAGGGAGGAGAGAAACATCGACGCCGTGGCCGCGTCGACAATTGTGAAAAAGGATGGGCAACTGTTAAAATGCAAATACCTATATAGCCACACAATCTATTTCAACGGTCAATATAAATTGGTTTGTAGGATCCGAACACAAAGTCCGGAGAAAATCAGAGTCTGCACTGAGGTGGTGGGTGAAGGAAGGGGAAGATTGAGGTGGAGGCAAGAGAGAGGTTTTGTTAATGTTTTTCTTGATTCAATCAATTTTTATTAATTTTATTAATATATTTATTTTAAAAGACTTTTTTGTTTTTAAGTAATTAATGATGAGAGCAAATTTGTCTTTATAAAAATATTTTAGGTGATGTCAGCCTTAAAGAAGTTATGTGAAAGTTTCGGATAGTATTAGTAGAATGTTTCAGACGTGAGGAATTTTTGTGAAAGTACGATAATTAAACTTGAAAGGATGTTTTTGGTATACAATTGACCAAAAAAATTGTTACTAAATTACAAAATAACTGCACAAGTGGTTTATAGTTTAGTTGATTAAGAACATTGTTATTGCGTTCGAAGTATCCTGTTTGATTCCCCACCCCCCCCCCCCTTTCCCGGCGCCCAAACACCACCCCCGGGGGGTGTATTTTATATGTAATGTAAATTATCCTTTGTAAAACAAAATGACAAATTAACCACATCAACTCAGAGTAAGACAATTCTGGTATATGTGTACAGTTCCTGCGATCTACCCCATGGATGAAGACATTCTAAGGGTTTGTCTTGTTAATCGGATTGAGAGGCTGGGACTGGCAGAGCATTTCATGGCGGAGATAACAAGTATGCTGGGACAACTTTACAGGTGACGACCTAATATTCATCATTAAGAAATATATGCACACTATTGATCTGGTTGGTTAAATTTTTATTTGAAAAATTGATCTGGTTGGTAAAATTTTTATTAAAAAAAAAAAAAAAAAAAAAAAACAGAAGTTACATCAGCTGCAAAGAGCCAAAGAACAAGGAAAAGCATGCCATGCCACTGCAACTATATAAAGATTCAATCGGGTTTCGACTGCTCAGACTACACGGTTATACAGTATCTCCTTGTAAGGATCATTTAATACTTAAATTCTGATATGTACATGCTTTCAAATGTATCTTTTTGTGATGACTTTGATATCTGGTTGTTGATAGCCTCGTTACGATGTTGTAGTCAGTTTATTTATTGATTTACATACCAAAATTTGTTAATATTTGTAGGGAAGTTCTGCTGGTTCCTTCGTGATGAAGATATAATGGTGTACATAGAAGAGCACCAAGAAATTTTTCTGAGTGCCATGTATAATGTATACAGGGCAACTGATGTGACCTTTACAGGAGAAAGTCAGCTTGAGGATGTTAAAAAATTCTGTAAAAGAATACTAGAAAAGGATACATTAAAAGATTCTAAGAATTTGCACGACCAGGTATACGTTCAACCATTATAATTAGTTATTTAATCGTCCCTTAATTAATTTTGTTGCATATCTCCCTTGAGTAGATTAAGCATGAAATTAGTATTCCATGGCTTGCTCGGTTGGATCATCTGGAGCACAGGAAGTTCATTGAGATGAAAGAGCCTGTTGGTCCATGGATAGGAAAAGGCTTATCCTGCAGGTAATTAAATTAGTACTAATTAATTGAACAGATCAAGGCAGTCAAATCTCTGATTAAGCAGTTTAATTTATTAATACCTCGCAGATTATCATGTCAAACCAATGCCATGCTACTACAACTTGCCAGGGAGAATTACACACTACGGCAGTCCATGTTCAGAAATGAATTAAAGGAATTAGAAAGGTTCGTATTCACTCTCTACACTTTCACTTACTTCCATTTTTTTTTAAATTTTAACCGGAATTAATTAACCATGAAAACCTTTTTCTTTTTCTTTTTATGTTTTGGGTGAAAAATTAATCATGCAGGTGGTCAAAAGACATCGGTCTTGTTGACATGGGGTTTGCTCGACAGAAAACCGCGTACTGTTATTTTGCCGTTGCTTCAACAGCATCACATTCTTCCCTGTCATATGTACGGCTCGCAGTTGTGAAAGCTGCAGTCCTTGTTACAGTTGCTGATGATTTTTTTGACAAGGAAGGTTCGATGAATGACTTGGAGGCTCTTGCCAATGCCGTCGCGAGGTACAATATATTAACACATGATTTTTGTGTGCGCCGGTTATATAAAATTTGTCATGCAATATATAAATTGTTATGTGTTGGATCTCACATACATGTTATAAGATAGAAATTATATATAATCTGCGCATAGAAATTTAAAGTAACGCATATTATTATTTTTAGCTAGTTAAATGTGTACATCATACAGATGGCAGGAAAAAGAACTGGATGGACATGGAAAAGCTATATTCAAGGCTCTAAAAGATTTTGTTGATGACATTTCTTGGCAATTCTTCAAACAAAATGGATATGATATAAAGAGTTATCTTCAGGACCTAGTAAGATTTTTGGTAAAATAATTTAGTTGACATAATTGTAAAAAAATAATAAAATGTGTTACTTATTCTTCTTTTGTACATTTTGCCGAGTGAATTTAGTGGCATCAAACATTTGTAAGCTGGTTAAAGGAAGCAGAATGGAGCAGAAATGGGCATCCCTTGTCAATTGTTGAGTACCTCCAAGTAGCCAAAAGCTCTATTGCTTCACATACTATTCTTCTTACAGCTGCTCTTCTGCTTAATACACCTCCAAAATCAGAGACCCTCAAGTCCCCTCAAAGTCATCCACTTACAAATTCACTTATGCTTTTGACACGGCTATTGAACGAAATTCAAAGTTATCAGGTATATGAGGAGAAATTTTTAATGTAACCGTCATATTGTCATATGATATTATTAATGCATCTTTTATGGTGAACACCAAAATTATTATATTAGGGACCTAGGTTATATCACTAATAAAACATGTTTTGATAAAAATAAATAAATGCACATAAATAGACTAAGGATAACTTCACATGGTGGTGGGATAATCTCGCGGACGAGAAATTCATAATGATCACATTCTTGATTAACATCATGTTGATTTAATATAATCTTAATCAATGGGGAAAATTGAAATTAATGATTTCATTGCAGAAGGAGCAAGAGGAGGGGAAGCCAAACCTTGTTCTGCTACACATGAAGGGAAGTCCCAAATTGGGGGCTGAAGAGTCAATTGGGATTATACAGAAGATATTGGATGAAAAGAAGAAGGAGTTTCTAGAACAGGCTCTGGGGAATAAGGGCATCAACGGTGATGATATGCCAGAGGCATGCAAAGAACTCCACCTCTCCTGCCTCAAAGCCTTTCAGATGTTTTTCAATTCATCAAATGTATATGACTCCCCAACAGAATTGCTTGCTGACATCAACAAAGCAATTTATGATCCCTTGAAAATGGAGGCACAAGGAATATTAAAGAAGGATAAAACTAAAAGCTTGGCTAGCTATGGAAAATCCCAGACTACTTGTGTACTGAAAGTCCAACGGAACTCAAAGAAAGAATTTGTGGCCAAACCTTACTTTGGATATGAGGTCTTGGCACTTCAGCTGAGAAAACCAACTATTTTTTCGACATTCCAGAATTCCAAGGTTTGCATCTACTCCGGCTACTGGGGTTAACACTCCTCTTTTAGCTTCATGCACTCGTCGCATTAGTGCAGAAATAAATTATAAATTATTCTGTTTGTAAAGTGAGGAATAAAAAGATGACTGCGAAAGTGGCTAGTTAGTCACCTTAATGTAATTGTTGAGAATAAATATCATATTGATAGGATGAGAGATTTTGTATGTGCTTATAAATAAGTTGGATTACTTTCCAATCATCATATTGTCAATTAATTTTAATGTGGAACTTATTATATCTGGCAATGTACACGTTTGTGTTTGTGTTAATGTATAATAATTTTGATGAGTGGAATTGTACCTCTTATATATAAAAATAATTTCTTTATGAGTGGAATTGTCCCTCTTGCAGCCCCAATTGGAAGATAGTACGAAACCCAACTAAAAAAAATGAACAGAGGAGTTTTGTCTGTTGAGAAATTTGAGAAGGCAAGGTAAAGAAAGGAAATGTCTGAATTGCATTGCATTGTCCACCTTTAAAAGCACAAGAAATTCTTTTAATATGGACTCCACGCTGACTTTTCTCACTCATTTCGGTGCCTAAAAATTAAATAATAAAATTAAATGCACAAGAAAAATTGATGAATCCATATTATACCATATATTTTATCCTTATCTTAGTATAAATATATTAGGTATTTTGGTAGAATTTTGATACTTTGTTATATATTTTCAATGTAGGATATTCGACTTCCTTTGGAGCAAAAAGTGATCAAACGGATGAATTTTGGAGTGATTCCAATTGGAGGATGTTCGTGAGTTTTTCAAGATGATTGTATCAAAGTTTCAGATTTTTCTACCAAACCGTTTGACCGTGTCGATGAAATAAAGGCCCAGCGCGCAACTTTCCCAGATTGACGTTTCTTGATGTTTTGGGTATTTGGAGGTCAAGATGGTATATTTTGAGGAAGATTCATTCTGAGGATTTGTAGGGGACGTCTCCAGCTTCCAAGAAATCTTTTGGGACCAAATCAGAGTTGATTTGGTCGGTCGAAAGTTTGAGTTTTTGAGAAGTTCGAATTTTAGTTTAAATGAGAAACCTTTTATTTTCTGTTTTATTATTTTATTATGTTTTCTAGTTTTATTCTAAGACTTTTTAGGGTTTTATTTTGTAGTAGTATAAATAAGACTTTTTAGCTGTTAGGGTTAGAAGGGAAGGAGAGGAGGAAACGCAAAAACGACCATGTCTATCCCTAGAAACTCCCTATCAAGCAATAAGACCAAGATTCCTTTTAGCCAAGTCATTACTGCTAAGCTTAAGCCAAGGATACTAGGGTGGAGGCCAAAGCACATGACGAATAATGTGAGCCTTACGAGGAATGAGTTGAAAAACTGATACAAATATCCAAACCTTAAAAGTATCTAAGAATAAACTTATCAACACGAGTGATCTCAATTTTTTTGTCAAAAGATTTAATTGACATTCAAAGGCGATATAAAGAAACTGGTCGATCTTTAAAATTAAATTTATTGCGTGCTTTCTAAATAGTATTAATGATAAAAATATTTTGAGACAAATAATAGTCCACATGTCGAATATTTTCTTAAATATTGGGTTAAACTTCTATGACAACACAGTTGTGTCTCTTATATATACAAAGAGACTGAAGAAAAAATGTGATTCTATTTACCAATATAATAGGACATATTTATATTTGTAACCTATGAACAATCTTTATAAGTAGTTTTCTCGAAAACAAAATATAAAAGGACAAATTTCATTGCGTACTGGTTTACCCAAGGACACCATCTGTTGCACAAAGTATTTCGTAACAAAGCCTTTTCTTTGCCTCAACTTAGTGCGATTTTGTTGTGTCGTAACCTTAAAATTGACGCGACAATGGACATTAGTCCTTTAAAGTTTGACGCGACGAATGCCTTTGCCTCAAGACATCTGTTGTCTTCGCCGCATAATTGTTTGCTTCTCGACCTTTACCCAAAAATTTGTGCGACAAATTGATATTCCTTGGGAAAATACTTTTTCTGTAGTAGTGTATTCCTTCATGATTCCAAAGCACCATTAACAATGACTGCAACAAACGCAACAAACGCAACAAACTCATATTCAATACTCTGATGTTGAACTTACCACATATAGTGAGACTCTAGGACCACCAACTCACATATAGCATATTGCGAGATGATAAAAACTGTACCAAAGCGAGACTGCAAAATACAGACAACTCATATTGAGTTTTCTAATTGCTACAAACACAAACTTACTGAGAACGTCCACCAGTCTACCCCACCTCTACAATGCCGACTAGCCAACACCTCTGACAACTTCACCAATCCCTAAAGAAATCCACAACCACCTCGCATTAATCAAAGGCATGTTAGAATATGAGTATGAGAATGTATGTTATAGTCGATTATTTGGATTAAAATTGGTGCATAGAAGTCTAATAGAAAAAGGCTTTGAATTGTTCAAGACCTTATAGGATTGAAATGCACGCTTGATTTTGGATTAAGACCTATTATTAGTGCAAGCATTAAATTTTGTAAGAGAGGAGAAAGTTTGCTATAGATGATTGGTGGTTCATCATCTTCAGTCCCTGCAAGGTAAAATGCACTATTTTGACGTCTTCTATAACTTCTTCTAGAGTGCTTCTACAGTTCAGTTTGATTCTTGTGTTTATCAAATTGTAGTTTTGATACTTGTATGATTTGTGGTTCATAAGCTTAATCTATTTGACTTATATTCTTGATAAGTTTAGTCATACAAGAAACCAAGCAATAAAAGACATATCCACCATTAACCCAAACCAGATGAGGTAGAAAAAACATTGCCAAAAGGAAACAACAAAAGAGTCTAAGATTTTGGTTGGATCTACTAGTATGACCGCCAGACCAGATATTTTAAAAATCTTGAGACAAAAGCCAAAGAAAAAAAAAAAAAAAAAAAAAAAAAACCCTTTGTGTAAATAAGAATATATGATCAGTTATTTTTATTGGTTACTTAATCAGCTCCTAAATTTGTTGCATATCTCCCTTGGGTAGATTAAGCATGAAATTAGTATTACATGAGCTTGCTTGGTGGGATCATCTGTAGGCTGGAGCACAGGAGGTTTTCTGAGAGGAAATAGACTGTTGGTTCATGGACAGCAAAACCCTTATCCTATAGGATAGGTAATCAGCCAAACTATTGCATTTCACATTCACTCTATCTCATTTTCTTAGTATAAAGTAGCACAAAATATAATTTGCAATGAAAATAAATGACAATTATAGGGAAATGGGGGGTTCTAATGACGTGTAAAATAGTGCGTATATTGTAAACGCAGAAAAGTATATGTTGGGAATTCTCCTTCAATTAGTCCACATGATATCATGCTCACGACACACCGAAAAACATATTGGGAGACTTTGGAAGCAAACAAAAGACAAATTGAATCAGACTTGTAGGCAATAATTGGGGCTTTTCGTTCAACATGATTAAGACTATGAGGACTTGCTTATTTGGTCGGTTCGTACGTACCATCAGTAAGTTTACAATTAACCAAATGACATGCATGACATCAAGATTAGACAGAGTCATGTTACTTTCTTCCCTTATATTAGTCTCAATCCTCGCATTTGCAGGCCGCCTCCAAGTACTCAGATTCACACACACAGTCTAGTTCAATATATATTTTTAAAAACTGTGGTCATAGATAATGCACCATTTCCATATCAGATAAGTATTAATAAGATTAGCTGTGTTTGTTTTGAGGAAACTTCTGCGCATTGGGTCGATTTCGACTATTATGGCCACCAAGTAGGTCCCTACATATTTACGTATATTTTAATTGGCTATCCTATAAGTAATTAGCTATCATATCTATAGGACATAAAAGGATAATAAAAATTAAAAATGAAATAGTTATCAAATAAAGTTTAAATATAGGGAGACGAGCCTGGGATAATAAAAATTACAAGCGAAATAGTTATCAAATAAGAGGGTACATTTTTCATACTACATTTGTATTACCTTTATAACAAAAGTAGATACACGTGGATCTTATTTTTATTAAAAAGATAGTACAAATCTGATATGAAAAATGTGATAAAAGAATAATATCAAATGTTTGCCTTCATGCAAAATCGTATGTTGTGATTATGGGGTCACTATACTAGCCAGCTACCATACCACGTTAGGTTAATTAATCAGGAGGTACTTACAACTGTAGCAGTATGCTTGACCAACAAGCACGAAAAACCAGCGTAGATTTTTATTAGGATTTTCATTACAAACAATATTGCATTACAAATAGTTCTTGAAATTGATCCATTATATCAAGATGATCTTTGAAATTATAAATTCATCAATGTAATATCTGAAAATGGATGTCACAAATCAATAAGGTCCTTCTATCACAATTTTGTTATGTACTGATGTGGAACATATTTGGGTCCCACGAGTTTAATAAACTATTGCCATGTTTTTGTCACAAATAGTCCTTGAAATTGACCCACTGCATTAAGGTTGTCCCTGAAATTGAAAATTGATCAATGTAGTCTCCAACAATGGATGTTGCAAATCAATATGGTCATTATGTCACAATTTGTCAAAAACTCTGTTATGTGCTAATGTGTTACATAACCGAGTCCCACAAATCTAATTAAATATTGCCATGTGGATTGAAAATCTGATGTTTTTGTGTATTACCCTTTATTTTAAGTTTAATTGTTTCAAATTATTTCTTTATTTTGAATCAACTATCGACATGGCGATATTTTATTAAACTTGTGCGACCCAAATAATTTGTCACATCACATAACATAATTTTTTACAAAATTGTGACGGAATGACTATATTGATTTCTGACACATATTTTCAAAAACTACATTGATCGATTTTCAATTTTAGGGACCATCTTGATAAGGTGGGTCAATTTCAATGACGATTTGTGATAAAATTAGATTTGTGGGACCAAGTTATGTGCCATATGAGCACATAACAAAAAATTTCACAGAATTATGACAGAATGACCCATATTGATTTACGATACCCATTTTCAGGGATTATTGATCAATTTTCAGTTTCAATGATCATCTCGATTTTCAATTTCAATCGATTTTCAACTCACAGAAGCATTTAAGCATTCCTTAACCACCATCATGCAATTCACCAGCACTAAGACTCATCACCAACTACTGGACCATCCTGCGGTAGTTATATATATCACTAGATTTTTTTTTTTTAACAAACGATATTATCTAGACTAAAAAAGAGGGAGATAGTCTAAGTCTCATAATAAAGTATCAATAGCGAGAATAAACCTAATGTTATCTAGACTAAAAAGGAGGGAGATAGTCTAAGTCTCATAATAAGGTATCAATAGCGAGAATAAACCTAAAAAAATTTTACTTACAAGTGAAGAAAAATGTTATTAGATATAAATTAAGTGCGTGTGAATCTGATATTTGGAGGAGGCCGGAAAATGCAAGGATTATGAGTAGTGCAAAGGAGAGTCTTAATCATGTTGAAGGAAAAGTCACAAAATGTGACCAGCTATTCATTTCGGCTTTTGCTTGCTTCCAAAGTCTCCTATTTATTTTTCGGCGTGTGTCGTGACCCATGATTCCATGTGGGCTAATTGAAGGAGGAAGTCCAACAAAACAACTCCAGCCCATCCAAATCAGCAGGGCCATTCGGTGGGTCCAACCCCCCTAAATCAAGTAATCGGACCATTCTCGCCCGCCTGTACACTTAAAGCGATATGACGTCAGGCTACGCGTAAAGGTGACTTCAGCATGACGTTAGTCACGGAAGATGTCGTCTTCACAACCACTTTCCCCTTTCTGCAAAATCCCAAAAACCCAATACTTACAAAATAAAAATAAAAAATAAAAAAATACCCAAATAATTACAATCACAAAACCCAATTCATTTTCATAATTTCTGCAAAAAAATAAAACAACGGAATTATCATATGTTAGACAAATAGAAGTATTAGTTGATTGTAATCCTAATTATATTTGTATTCCTAATTTGTATCCCTAACTTGTAGGGTTAATACCTTGGTGTGCAAGGAATGTGATTGTATATATTGGTATTCACGTATTAATGAAATATACTTTTCATCCACATATTCTTTTTCTACATGGTATACAGAGCAGGTTTTAAACCCTAGCTTTTTCAAATTTTTTTTTGGCAGCCATCTCTGTCGTTTCTTTCTTTCACCATGGGAGACTCTTCTTCTGATGGTAGCACTAACCCGTTTTATCTTCACCATTCCGACCATCCCAATCTTGTTCTTGTCTCCAAGAGGTTAAACGGAGATAACTACACGACCTGGGCACGCGGGATGCACATCTCCTTAAGCGCCAAGAATAAACTTGGTTTTATTACGGGAGACATTGAAGAACCTTCTGCTTCCCAGGACCCTGATGCTCATGCTTCCTGGAGGCGCTGCAACGATATGATCCTTTCCTGGATCCTTTCTTCCCTAGAGCCTGATCTTGCCGACTCGGTTCTTTTTTCCACTACTGCCAAGGCTGTTTGGGATGACCTGTGTGAGCGTTTCTCCCAGAGCAACGCTCCCCGTATCTTCCATCTGAATTGTGAAATTGCCACCATCTCCCAAGGGTCCTCCTCTGTCTCTGCGTACTTCACTGGCCTGAAAGGGCTTTGGGACGAGCTCGCCTCCTATAGTGATGCATGTTCTTGTTCTTGTGGCACCAAACATGATCGTCAGCACCTGATGCAATTTCTTATGGGTCTTAACGATTCGTTTGCCGCCGTCTGGGACCAAATTCTTTTGATGAACCCTTTGCCCACTGTCCGCCAGGCCTGTTTATCTGTTTCTCAGGCTGAAAAGCAGCGCGCCATAGGTTCTTCACGTCCTGCCGACCCCCCCGCTGCCATGGTTGTACGGAACTCTTCTTGATCTTCGTCCGACCAACCCCCTCTCCATTGCACCTATTGTGATTATGACTTCCACACCCGTGACACTTGCCATAAACTGCATGGGTATCCCGTTGGCCATCCCCTTCATGGTCAGCCGTGGAGACCACATCGCCGCCATTCGACTTCTACTGGTTCTGCGCGCAGCAGTGGATCTGCTTCTTCTGGCCGTAGCAGCGTCACTGCCTCTTCTGCCCGCAGCACTAATGGTGCTTCTCGGTCCCCCTTAGGCCCCAGCGGCCCATCACAACCTGGCCCATCCGCCCATCATGTGAACAGTCAGCCCACTCTGCATGAATTGCAGGTTGCCATGCCTAATCTTTCTGCTGAGCAACATTCCCGCCTTCTTGCCGCTCTCAATGACACCTCGCCACCTCCTCCTTAGGCCCATGCCGTTACCAGTACTGATTTTGCCCAAGGTTTGTTACCCGTGACTTCTTGTCATGGTCAATGGATCATTGACAGCGGCGCCACGAATCATATCACTTCTTCTGCTTCGTGTTTGGTTAATACTTCTACGTCGCACTTGCCACCCGTTTCTCTGCCTAGTGGTGCCACCACTCCCATTACTTTAACTGGAACTATTCGTTTAAATTCCTCGATTGATTTGGACGATGTTTTATGTGTCCCTAATTTTAAAGTGGACCTTTTATCGGTTGGTAAGCTTACAGATGGTTTATCGTGTTCCATAACCTTTTTTCCTTCTTGGTGTGTTTTGCAGGACTTGGTTTCGAAGGCGACGATTGGTGTGGGTAAGCGACGTGGCGACCTTTATTACCTTGTGGCCCTTGCATCCTCTCTCCCCACCCGTCAACCTCTATGCAACATCATCACTATACCTTCTCCCTTATGGCATCGGCGTCTTGGTCACCTTTCTTCTCGCAGTCTGCAAGTTCTAGCATCTACTTTCCTTAATTGTCCCTTAGATTCTAGTCATGTTTGTGATGTTTGTCCTCTGGCCAAACAAACCCGTCAACCTTTTGGTTTAAGTTCAATTTCAACAACTTTTCCTTTTGCTTTAATTCATTGTGATATTTGGGGTCCGAATCGTCAATCTTCCCTTACTGGCGCTCATTATTTTTTTACTATTGTGGATGATTTTTCCCGCTTTACGTGGGTCTTTCTCATGCAACATAAATATGATACTCAACCCATCATCAAACAATTTTTTGCATATGTTCAAACCCAATTTCATACAAAGGTTCAAAGCATTCGTACCGATAATGGCGGAGAATTTATTTCTCTTCGCAATTTTTTTTCTAATAATGGGGTTCTTTTTCAAACTTCATGTGTCTACACCCCCCAACAAAATGGCGTTGTTGAACGCAAACATAGGCACCTTCTTGAAACCGCTCGCGCCCTTCGATTTCAATCCCATCTTCCACTCAAATTTTGGGGTGAATGTGTCCTTACCGCTGCCTATACCATCAATCGTCTCCCTACTCGACTTTTGCATAATAAATCTCCTTTTGAGGTCCTCCATACTAAACCCCCATCCTATGACCACTTCCGTGTCTTCGGTTGTCTCGCTTATGCCACTTCCATCAACCCTACCACTAAATTTTCCCCTCGGGCCCATCGATGCACCTTCATTGGTTATCCTCATGGTCAAAAAGCTTACAAATTATATGACTTAGAAACCCACCGCACCTTCACCAGTCGCGATGTAATTTTTCATGAAAACACTTTTCCTTTTGCTGCCACGCCCCCACCTACACCACCCATCACCCCTCCTCTGTCTTTTCCACTTTCCCAAGATATTTCTTACCCACCCTCTCCCCGACCCACGTGTCCTTTCTCTCCTCCCTCACCTGCCACATCACCTATCCATCCGTCCCCTATTCCAGATACCACCTCTCCACCCCACCCCATTTCCATCTCACATTTCCCGTCCCCCACTAATACCCTTTCCCAACCGGCCCCACCTATTCCCTATTCCACCGACAACCCCACTCCTTCCCCCACCCTCACGGTCCCCCCTCCTCAGTCACTACCCACTGCCAATCCTTCTACCCGCACTTCTTCCCGCACCCACAACCCTCCCCAATATTTAAAGGACTATGTTTGCTCGCAGGTGATTCTGCCTCCACACCATTCGTCGACTTCGCAGCCCGGTTCTGTCAAAGGTACGCGATTTCCTCTTTGTAACTTTATTTCTTACCACCGCATCTCTCCACCCCATCTTTCATATATTTACTCCGTCAGTCGGAGTTTGGAGCCATCTTCTTTTGCAGAGGCTGCTCGTGATCATAATTGGCGTCGGGCCATGGCTGATGAACTTGAGGCTTTACATGCCAATGGTACTTGGACATTGACTCCCTTGCCTCCTGGCAAAGTTCCTATTGCTTGTAAGTGGGTGTACAAACTGAAGCATAACTCTGACGGTTCCATAGAGCGTTATAAAGCTCGCTTGGTTGCTAAGGGCTTCACTCAAGTTGCTGGTATTGATTATCATGACACATTTTCTCCTACTGCTAAGATGATTACAGTACGTTGTTTTCTTGCCCTTGCTGCTAGTCAGTCTTGGTCTCTTCATCAGCTCGATGTTAATAATGCTTTCTTGCATGGTGATTTACATGAGGAAATTTATATGTCTCCTCCTCCTGGTCTTCGGCGACAGGGGGAGAATCTTGTGTGTCGCCTTCACAAATCTCTTTACGGTCTCAAGCAAGCTTCTCGCCAATGGTTTGCCAAGTTCACTAGTGCCATTCTTTCTGCTGGTTTTCAACAGTCCAAAGCTGATTATTCACTGTTCACCAGAAAGTCCGGTAATTCCTTCACAGCCTTACTCATTTATGTGGATGATATTGTGATTACAGGCAACGACGTCAGTGCCATCAATGCTTTGAAATCTTTTCTCCGTGACCATTTTCGGATAAAAGACCTTGGTGATTTAAAATATTTTTTGGGTATTGAGGTTTCTCGATCCCAACGTGGGATTTATATTTCACAGCGTAAGTATGCATTAGAGATTCTCAAGGATTATGGTTTTCTGGGAGCACGGCCCATCGCTTTTCCTATGGATGATACTAAATTATCTGATAAAGGAGAACTTCTCAAAGATCCTGAAAAGTATCGGCGTTTAATAGGACGGCTAATCTACCTTACTATAACTCGGCCGGATATCACTTATTCCGTGCATGTTTTGAGTCGGTTTATGCACGAGCCACGTATACCTCATATGGATGCTGCACTTCGTGTTGTTCATTATTTGAAGTCTACTCCAGGTCAAGGCTTATTATTTAGTTCTGACAATCAAACCAAATTAGCTGCTTTCTGTGACTCTGATTGGGCAGGTTGTCCTATCACTCGCCGTTCGACTACTGGGTATTGTGTATTCTTGGGAAATTCTTTGATTTCGTGGCGGACAAAGCGTCAGAAAACTGTTTCACTTTCTTCAGCTGAGGCAGAATACAGGGCTATGGCAGGTGCTTGTTGTGAGTTAATTTGGCTTCGTTTTTTGTTGAAGGATTTGAACATTCCTTTAGGAAGTCCTTCCGTCTTGTTTTGCGATAATCAAGCAGCGTTACATATAGCAGTTAATCCTGTTTTTCATGAACGAACTCGTCATATTGAGATGGATTGTCACTTTATACGAGATAAGATTGCAGATGGAACTATAGCAACCAAGTTTGTGGGTACGGCGCACCAATTGGCAGATTTGTTCACCAAGCCTCTCGGGAAGGACAAGTTTTCGACTATGTTACGCAAGTTGGGAGTTCTTGACATCCACTCTCCAACTTGAGGGGGAGTGTTAGACAAATAGAAGTATTAGTTGATTGTAATCCTAATTATATTTGTATTCCTAATTTGTATCCCTAACTTGTAGGGTTAATACCTTGGTGTGCAAGGAATGTGATTGTATATATTGGTATTCACGTATTAATGAAATATACATTTCATCCACATATTCTTTTTCTACATCATACATCGTGAGAATCGTGGGCAGGGGATTGGCCTCCTGCGTAGCTTTCCCAAAACCAGCTTGAACATTGCTTCTTCTATCGGCTCCCAGAATAAGAAAAACAACCAACTTTAAAAACCCAGCAACCAAATCGAACATTTTCTTCGATCAGTTTCCAGATCACAGGTGATCTCTGTGATGAAGGTTGGATTGGTAAAGAGCAAGGACGGATAAAATGAGGGAGGAGAGGAAGAGGTTTCGCAAGATGGACCGAGAAAAAAGATAACGCCAAAAAATTTGTGGATGGGTCCGGGTTCTTTAACCTTTATTAATTTTCTAACGTAAATCTAAACAACCTACTAATAAAATTATGTTTATCAATCAAAACTCCATGAAATTATTATTCTAACCCTCTCATCCAAACTTAGCAAAATAAAAAGACATGGCAATTTAGTAATTACATATCACTGAAATTTTTAGTTTTTTACACGAACCTCACAGCTGGATAAAAGTAACATATCCTATTTAAAAAAAAGAGCTTTATATCTAGAGAAAAAAACTTTTATTATATTTCAAGGAACTCCACTAGTTTTTAAACATGCCAAGGAGAGGCAAAAACACAAAAACAACTAAAGCACAACGCAATAACATGGAAACAATGTTTTAAAATATCAGTCATACCCCTAAGATTTTAGGGTTGTTAATACAACTCAACCCTCACAGTTCCAACAAAATCAATATGTGCCCTAATCTCAACTCATCATCGATTATTTCTACAGAATCAGTTTTGAAATTATATGCAAAATCATTTTGTATCCTTTATTACTATAATCAATTTAATCTGTCCTCAATCATTTTTGCAGAATCAGTTCAACTCGTCCTCAACTATTTGTGATAAAACCTCTTTTTATTAATAATCATGATACATGTCTATCAGGCCCTCCCTCAGGTACTAATACTGTATGGATATTGTATATGTAACCTGACTAAATTATTGTCAGCTGAATAAATAACCACACACACGCACAAATTGACATATGCCAGCGAGAGAAGATAATGACATGATTGGTCGAATCTCTAAATCTAATGTGGAACAAATTGATACCCTTTCGTCACTTAGTATTACGATCTAGTAGTATTTCTCTTCACTTGTAAATACGAGGTTTTAAGTTCGATTATCGCAAAAGACGAATTTGAACTACATTATTGTTAGTCCATTGTGAGGCTGGACCTCCATTTTTCCTTAGTGTAGATAATATAATTTGTTCAAAAAAAAAAGAAAGAAGGAAACTAATGAAAATAGTTTGAAAATTTTGAGTTTTAACGATAAGGACAAAATAAAGGGTAAAGTGAATAGTATCAGGATTTACTTTTTAGTGTAAAAAATGTTATTTTTCGTTAAAGTGAACAGTACCGGGAGCTTTTCGTTATAATTCCCAAAAAAAAAATGATACCATTTCTACATGTAACAGTCATGAATTTAAGAACTAGAAAGGAAAAAAAAAAAAAAAAGGGAGAACCAGAATTTAGAACTGAACTTGCTTTAATTGAGTGGTGCTATTATTGGAATGCCAATTGTGATTCGTGAACTATGTTCCAAATGGGTTGACTTTGACTCTAATGACTGCGGCAATTGTATCGAACCATCGTCCGAGAACAGGTGGAGGGGAAATTAGTTTCCGTATGCTTGTAGCTCTCTATAAATACCATACAAATTATGTTAGGGGTGGGTTCAAAAAACCGAAAACCTAAAAAAACCGAAAACCAAACCGAACCGAACCGAACCGAAAAAAAAAATTTATATATAAAGTATAAATACTAAAAAACGTGTTGGCGCCAGGGTTTGAACCCCTGACCTAGGGGTTGGGGATGGCTGTTTCAAGACAACTTGACTGTGGGTCTGTGTTATCATAATTGTACCCGAACTATATTTATAGGTTTCTAATATGTAATGCTTTTATAAAATTTCTTAAGTTTACAAACCTAGCCGTCACTCTCTCTTCCATTTCAGTTTTTGCCTTTTCTCATACACTCTCTCTCTCCCCTCCGCTACTTTCTTCCTATCTCTCTGCTTCCTCAGTCTCTCTCTCTCTCTCTCTCTCTCTCTCTCTCTCTCTCTCCCTCCAAATCAATCTCTCTCCAGTCTTCTCCTGTTCTCCTCGCGGATTCCTTCTTCCAAATCATAATTTTCCCTCGCCCCCTTTCGAATCGGAAGCAGAGGAGGATGGCAGAAGGAGTTCGAATCGGTTCAATCTCTTCTTTATTTTAACTATTAATTTAAAAAAGATTTATTTTTTTGGTTTGGTTGTGTTTAATTTGGTTGATTTAAATTTGGTTGTGTTTTATATTTTTCGTTTGGTTGTGTTTATTTTTTTCGTTTGGTTGATTTTAATTTGGTTTTGTTTTTGTGTTGTGTTGTTGGTTAATTTTAATTTGGTAAATTAGGAGTTTTCTGTTTGTGGTTTATGAAATAGTTTTTCTACTGTTGGGTTTTTCTCCATAACCCGTAACAGCCCTCCCTTCACCAAATATCCCCAATCTCTCTTATTTATTTGTCGATTTATAGGTTTTTATGCTGCACCTGTTTTGCTTTTCTTGATTGTGCATGGTAGTAGAAGGGTGAAATGGTAGATGTCAGCTGTAATGCATAATTCAAATTTCTTGAATGTAATTTGATTCACTTGGAAATTAAGAAATGCAAGGATTGTTGTTTAATTGCTGATGAGCAGCTTAAATCTCATATGTTTCCTGATGGTGCACTTAAATTTCTTGATTAGTTTAGATGTAATTTGCCAATAACCAGTTGTATATGTTTGTTTTAAGGTATCTCATTAAGTGCATTTGAGGACTGATTGAAGAATGTATTCAATTTTTTCGGCAATTCAGAATTCTTTTTGCTATTGAAGAAGACGAAGAACGGGAGGATAAAAAAAATAAAAATAAATAAAAAACCCGAACCGGGCCGAAACCGAACCGGAAAAAACCGAACCGAAAAAAACCGAAAAAAAATTGAACTGAATTTCGGTTCGATTTCGGTTTTGGCAAAAAACCGAAGCGTTAAGAACCGAACCCAGCCCTAAAAACAAGTGTGTGTACCTAAGTACTGTTAGTGTGTGAGTATCTAAAAACACAATATCGCATGGATTCTCAAGAAATTTTGGTTAAGAATCTGGTAATGAAAGTTAAACAAGAATTGTTTTCACCGGATGTTGATCTTGTTTCTCTTGTTCTTCCTTCTCCTTACGACATTGCGTGGCTGTCGATGATTTCGAATCCTCACCGAGGATCAGATGAACCCTTGTTCAAAGGATGCTTGGACTGGGTGCTCCAACACCAAACCACACGAGGCTTTTGGGGAGATGATGACCATGTTCCAACCATAGAGTCCCTCACTTCAACTCTTGTTTGCATTGTTGCACTTGCCACATGGGATGTTGGCCATGATGCCATTCAGAAAGGTACGTAAAAAAAAAGTAAATGATCAAATTTCGCAAACCCCGAAAAAATTTACTGTCGGAAATACCCGTTTATGCATTTGGAATAATTGGTTGTTACGATTTTTTCTTATGTTTATTGTTTAGGGCTAGCATTCATCCATGCAACCACAGAGAAGCTACTGGAAGAGCAAAATAATTCTTTTCTTGAGTGGTTTGTGATTGTTTTCCCAGCAATGGTGGAACTTGCAGAGAGCAAAGGACTGCATGTTCATTTTTCTCATGGTTCAACAGCGTTGGTAGAACAAGTCTTCCAAAAGAGACAACAAATATTCCAAATGCATAGGTATATATAATTTTTAGTTTTTATAATTTATTTAGAAATAATGAGAAAATACAAGAAAGAAATTAGGGATGAATAAGGATAGAGGATTGGTGGCCGGTAGAACATGGAAGAAAAACACATTAAATGATACACAACATAAAAACTAAAAACTGAAAACAATTTTATCGTAGATTTTCTTTTTAATTTTTGTTTTCATTTTCTATCGCATTACATGTGCATTTCTCCCTCCTCCCACACTACTCAAGCTTATTGAATCTAGTTTTTGTCGAAATATTTATCAAATCGACCGTAGTTAAGTATTTAATCTAGATTTTGTTGGAGCAGGTTGGTGCATAGTGGTGATCAGCAACAGTACTATTCACCAGAACTCATGCAATACCTAGAAGCTTTGCCTGCTGAAGCATATGATATTAACCTCAATGAGACTCTACTATTATGCCAAAGTGAGGAAGATGGGCTGTTAATCCAATCCCCATCAGTTATTGCATATGCTTTTATGAAGACAGGACGCAAGGAGTTTTTGTCCAAATTGAATTCTATTGTCCAAAAATGCGGGTTCTCAGGTACGTAGGACATGCATGCATTTCAACTCCATCTATTGCCCAAAATTTCCAAATAATGTTTATGTTTTGTTTTTTTCTTCCTATGATGTGATTGCTGGTCTACGATGCGTAGTCTGCTGTCACCTGTACAAATGTCATCAGATTTAACCCTGATTTGGTACTGAGGTGATTCTGAAAAAAGTGGTTATTAAAAAAAGCTGAGAGTTTTTTTATATTTGGTAAACATTCAGCTTCAGTTTTTTTTCACAGTTTTGGATGAAAAAAAGCCAAAAACACAAAGCTGCAAAACCCAGCTTTGAAAAACCAGTTTTTTTTCACATCTGTTTTACATAAAAGTTTATCAAACACTATAATACTGCTTTTTTTTTTTCAAAAGTACTTTTACAAAAAAGTTTACCAAACACTCTGATGCTTTATTTCACAGCTGCTTATTCTCACAGTACAGCAGAAGCAGTTTTTTTTCAAAGCACAACAATACCAAATCAGCCCTATATATACACACATATGAGATATGTCTGAGTATGCTATGTTATTCTTTCAACTGTTAAACTGTTACTGAAAATATAAAAATAAAGATCTAACGTTTAAAAATTGAAGTTATCGTACACTTGGTAGCATTGTCGAATTTTTCATATACACTGTACCAAAAAAAATCATTAAATCATAAAATAACCAAGCAAGTGGATTGTAACTTAGTTGGTTAAGAGACGTTTGTCCTTGCACCCAAAGTCTCGTGTTTGAATACCCCTCCCCATATTTACAAATAAAGTAGATTATTTTAGCATCTATGAAAAAATGACTAATTAACCACATGAAATCAAAGAGTAAGACAACTCTGTTATACATTTACAGTTCCTGCGATCTACCCCATGGATGAAAACCTTCCAAGGGTTTGTCTTGTTAATCGTACTGAGAGGCTGGGACTGGCAGAGCATTTCATGGCAGAGATAACAACTATGCTGGGACAAGTTTACAGGTGACGACCTAATATTCATCATTAAGCAATATACGCACACGATTAACTGGTTAATTAATCAATTTTTTTTTTAAAAAAAAACAGAAGTTACATCAGTTGCGAAGAGCCAAAGAGCAAGGAAAAGCATGCCATGCCACTTCAACTATATAAAGATTCACTTGCGTTTCGACTTCTCAGACTTCACGGTTATACAGTATCTCCTCGTAAGGATCAATTAATGCTTAATTGCTGTTATGTACATGCTTTCAGATTATAATATTTGTGATGACTTGAAACTTGGTTTTTTCTAGTCTCGTTATGATGTTGTAACTCTGTTGTGACACTCTAGGCATACGTTGTATAATTTTGTATATATCATATCATTTATCAATAAAAAAAATCAGTTTATTTATTAATTTACATACCAAAATTTGTTAATATTTGCAGGGAAGTTCTGCTGGTTCCTTCATGACGAAGATATGATGGTGTACATAGAAGAGCACCATGAAACTTTTCTGAGTGCCATGTATAATGTATACAGGGCGACTGATGTGACCTTTACAGGAGAAAGTGAGCTTGAGGATGTTAAGGAATTCTCTAAAAGAATACTAGAAAAGGAAACAATAAAAGATTCTAAGAATCTGGTCGGGCCTTCTAGTATGAATGGCTTGCAAGACCAGGTATACATATTCAGAATAAATATAATAAAAATTGCAATAAGAAAATATATTCAATCATTATAATTAGTTATTTAATGATAATGATCATCTCCTGATTAATTTTGTTGCATATCTCCCTTGAGTAGATTACGCATGAAATTAGTATTCCATGGCTTGCTCGGTTGGATCATCTGGAGCACAGGAAGTTCATTGAGACGAAATTAGAGCCTGCTGGTCCATGGATAGGAAAGGATTTATCCTGCAGGTAATTAAATTAATACTAATTAATTGAATAGATTAAGGCAGTCAAATCTCGGATTAAGCAGTTTAATTCATTAATACCTTGCAGATTATCATGTCAAAGCAATGCCATGCTGCTACAACTTGCTATAGAGAACTATACACTACGGCAGTCCATATTCAGAAATGAATTAAAGGAGTTAGAAAGGTTCGTACTCACTCTCTACACTTTCACTAAAGAATTTCCATTTTTTTTTAAATTTTAATACTGGAATTAGTTAACCATGAAAACCTTTTTCTTTTTCCGTTGTGGGTGAAAAATTAATCATGCAGGTGGTCAAAGGACATTGGTCTTGTTGACATGGGGTTTGCTAGACAGAAAACCGCGTACTGTTATTTTGCAGTTGCTTCAACAGCATCACATTCTTCCCTGTCATATGTACGGTCCGCACTTGTGAAAGCCGCAGTCCTTGTTACAGTTGCTGATGATTTTTTTGACAAGGAAGGTTTGATGAATGAATTGGAAGCTCTTGCCAATGCCGTCGAGAGGTACAATATATTAATGTATGATTAGTGTGTGCATGGGTTATGTGTTGAATTTCACATGCATGTTCTAAGACGGAAATATATAATCCACGTATAGAAATTTAAAGTAACTCTTGTTATTATTTTAACTAATTAAATCTGTACATCGTACAGATGGCAGGAAAAAGGACTAGAAGGACATGGAAAAGCTATATTCAAGTCTCTAAAAGATTTTGTTGATGACATTTCTTGGCAATTCTTCAAACAAAATGGATATGACATAAAGAGTTATCTTCAGGATCTAGTAAGATTTTTGGTAAAATAATTTAGTTGAAATAATTGTAAAAAATAAAAATAAAAAAGTGTTACTTATTCTTCTTTTTACTCTTTGCCGAATGAATTTAGTGGCATCAAGCATTTGTAAGCTGGTTAAAGGAAGCAGAATGGAGCAAAAATGGGCATCCCTTGTCAATTGTTGAGTACCTCCAAGTAGCCACAAGCTCCATTGCTTCACAGACTATTATTCTTACAGCTGCTCTTCTACTTGATACACCTCCAGGATTAGAGATCCTAAAGTCCCCTCAAAGTCATCCACTTACAAATTCACTTATGCTTTTGACACGGCTTTTGAACGACATTCAAAGCTATCAGGTATAGGAAGAGATATTTTTTATTGTGACCGTCACACTGCCATATAATATTATTAATGTACCTATTATAATAGTAGTAAACAACTATATTGTTATATTAGGGAGCCAGAGTATATCTTTAATAAAACATGCTTTGAAAAAAAAAATTCGCGTAAATAGATTAATGATAACTTCACGTAGTGGTGGGATAATCAGACTGAAATATCTCTCGGACGAGAAATTCATAATGACCACGTTCTTGATTAGTTGTCACCATGTTAATTAGTATAATCTTAACTAATGGAGAAAACTGAATTTAATGATTTCATTGCAGAGGGAGCAAGAGGAGGGGAAGCCAAACCTTGTTCTGCTACACATGAAGGGAAATCCCAATTTGGGGGCTGAAGAATCAATTGGGATTATACAGAAGGTATTGGATGAAAAGAAGAAAGAGTTTCTAGAACAGGCTCTGGTGAATAATGGCATCAATGGGGATGATATGCCAAAGGCATGCAAAAAACTCCATCTCTCCTGCCTCAAAGCCTTTCATATGTTTTTCAATTCTACAAATGCATATGACTCCCCAACAGAATTGCTTGCGGACATCAACAAAGCGATTTATGATCCTTTGAGGATGGATGCACAAGGAATATTAAAGAAGGATAAACCTAAAAGCTTGGCTAGCTATGGAAAATCCCAGACTACTTGTGTTGTGAAAGTCCAAGGGAACTTAAGGAAAGAATTTGTGGCCAAACCTTACTTTGGATATGAGGTCTTGTCACTTAAGCTGAGAAAACCAACTATTTTACGAGATTTCGGAATTTCAAGGTTTGCATCTATTCCGGCTACTGGGGTTAACACTCCTCCTTTAGCTTCGTGCACTCGTCATGTTAGTGCAGAAATAAATTATAAATTATTTACTTTGTAAAGCAGATGAATAAAAAGATGAGAGTGAAAAAGGCTAGTTAGTCACCTTAGAGTGAATTCCACATTGATAAGAGGGGATAGACTTTGAATGAGCTTATAAATAAGTTAGATTACTCTCAGTCTTCATGTTGCCAATTAGTTTTATGTTGAAGCTTATTATATCTGGCAAATGATGCGTATGCATGGTTTTGTTGATGTATAATAATGTTTATGAGTGGAATTGTTCCAAAGAGTATTGTACATATTATTTTGCTTGCTTCCCCTTTTTGCTAGCAAACTATTATTGGTATTCTAAAAATTCAATGGTGCACTCTTCTTAAGATTATCTTTCATTTTAAGTGTAGAAAGTTAATTTAGAGTGCACAATTAGATTATTGGAATACCTATAACAATTCCCTAAAAGTAAATCAATTAGGAAGATAACTTGTAACATATTTTTAAATCTTGTTTTACATACCAACCAGATTTCATCTTAAATGAAGGCTGTCTAGGTAGATATATAATAAGGGAACTTTAACGAAAAGCTCCCGGTATTGTTCATTTTAACGAAAAACCACATTTTTACATTAAAAAGTCAATTATGATACTATTCATTTTACCCTTTATTTTGTCCTTATAGTTAAAACTCAAAATTTTCAAACTTTTTTCATTAGTTTTCCTATATAATAAAGCACCTTAAAGCCTGATTTTGTTATTAATAAAGCACCTTAAAGCACCTTTGCCCACTCAATATATTTAACGAGTAATCTAATCAGGGTTTAAGTTTCACAAGCAAAAGATTGCTCAACATATAATTTCTTCGAATTTCCATATGCTAAGCGGTTGTAAACAGAATGTATAAAAGGGATTTTCCCTCTCTTGTAATGTACTGTTGCATTTTCTGAGAAATACAAGTTGTCTTGTATTTTAAGTTTCTTCTTTTTGATCGTCTGCATTTCTTCTTTCTGTAATATTGATCTTAGTGTTAATATGGTATCTCAGAGCCACTTTGCTTGCGTGATGGGTTCTTGGTGATTTTTTTTTTTTCCGCTATGGTGTTCTTCGAGGTTTGGTGGTCTCTCTCCTCGACTTCAGTCATCTGGTAAATTGTAAATTTTGGGAATTTTTTTTTCGGATCTTGTTTCTTTGTTCAAGACTATAGTAGTAGCTTGTCTGAATTCAAGGCCGATGCCCAGACAGCTTGATTGATTAGATCATTTCAGATTATATGCTATTGAAGCGTTCTTGAAGGCTGATGCCAATTCACATGATTTCTGTGATGAATTAAGGTCGATAACCAGTTGTTCATCCAGTATTGTTAGTTGATTGTTCTTCTTTGTGAAATTTTGGACGCGAAATTTGAGTTTTACATCTGGGTTTTTCTCCGAAGTCGGTGATTTTTTCCGATTTCATCTTCTTGGTTTGTGGTTGTGATTCTTGATTGATATTGTTGCTACGTAATCATGTCTGAGTCAGTGAAGCTTGAGAATCTTTTAGGGATGTTAACAATCAAGTTGAATGATGATAATTTCATTAAGTGGAATTTTCAGTTTTGCTCAGTGCTTCGTGGATATGATCTCTTTGATCATTTCACTGGTGAATTTGTGTGCCCTCCTAAATATGTGCTTAATTTTGAGATGGAGGTTACTAAAGAAATTAGCACTACTTATAAAACGCTATGAGTGCTACAGATGGTCTAAAGAGAGGAATGGAAATGATTGACACTGGAGCTCCTTTAAGTGTTCCAGTCGGTGGAGCGACTCTAGGACGAATTTTCAACGTTCTTGGAGAGCCGGTTGATAATTTAGGTCCTGTAGATACTCGCATAACATCTCCTATTCATACATCTGCGCTTGCCTTTATACAGTTAGATACAAAATTATCTATTTTTGAAACAGGAATTAAAGCAGTAGGCCATTTGGGTCAAGACAGATATGCCATTGCTTAGTCTTCTTATTGCTACACTTAGTGATGATGCTATTGAGCATGTGGTTGGGTGTAAGACTTCTCATGAAGTTTGGACTGCTTTGCAAAATAGATATATGTCTATTTCTAGTGCTAGTGTTAATCACTTAAAGGCAGAGTTACATATCATTCAGAAAGGTGGTGATAATGTGGATAAATACTTGTTAAGGATGAAGGTTATTAAAGACAAACTTACTGCAGCTGGTGAAAAGATCATAGATAATGATGTTGTTATAGCAGTTTTGACAGGATTACCTGCCGATTTGATATGATTTGAACTTTTATTCTTGCCAGAGACACACCTATTACTTTGAAAGAATTCCGAACTCAATTGTTAGGGGTAGAGAAGAATCTTGAAACTATGATGCAATCTCTTGTTCATAGTATGGCTACTATGTATACTAATGCTGGTTTATCTGCATCTAGTGTTGTGTCAACTGCTTTTGCATCTTTTCCAAGCTCAAGGGTTGCTTAATTATGCTTCATTTCTCCAGAATTTTGGTTTTGGGTTTGTTGCTCCTAAACCATCTAATATGGGGTTTTCTCAAGCTCCAGTCTTTTCACAGAATAATTCTTCTTCTTTTTTTGGTTTTACATCTCCTGGAAATCAGTTTAATGGACAAGGGCATAACAGTTTTGGTGGTCAAGGACAAAATAACTACAATGGGCAAGGGAATTGATGTTTTGGTAATAATAATGGATATAGAGGCAAGGGTTCTAGTGGTTATAAATCCAAGTTTAATGGTCCTAAAAATGGTAACTTTTGGTCTGGCTACACATCTAATAGAAAAAGATTGTTCCTGAATGTCAAATTTGCATGAGGAAAGGCCATACTGTAGTCACTTAAATATATAGATCTGGTAACACTCAAGTGGTTCAAAAATGTCAAATTTGTGGTAAAAATGGACATATTGCTATTGATTGCAGGCAATGCAGGGGTTCCGGCTAATGTGTTATTTTCCATAAATTTATTTTCACCTGAGTTACTTATCATGTTAATATCTTGGTATAGCATACTTATGATTATGAATATGTGAAGCATGATTTGAATTGATATATATATATATATATAACTTGTAAAAAAAAATTTGGGCCTGGAACTTTGAAGAAGCGGTTTAGGGGGTGATTTTAAAGTGGGAGAAGAGAAGTGGGTTTAAAGAAAAAAACCTTCTTCATTTTTTTTTAGAAAAAAATTACACATAAAGTATATTTTTAATACTTAATTTTATATTGAGATTATACTTTTTAAACATGTCAACGAGAGACAAAAATTAATACATATGGAAAATAACATCATTTACTTTTTTTTCTTCTGGACTCTAAGTTACGAAAATACCTTTTATCTTTAGTGTCTTTTCACATTTCTCTCCCCTTTCCCTATTCCCATTTCATAAAGAAAATAAACAGCAAAAAATGGATTGGGTTCCGAATTTATTGCAGGGAAAGAAAATCATGTATACGTATCATTTGTTTGGGTATCTAATCCCAAGAAAAATGTATTATCATAATGGAACAAGATTTATTGTGAAGGGAAGCTCTACAGAGTTCACAGTCACAATACTCCACACGACTTCAAAGCAACTAGGGTTGCTTTTTTTTTTTTTTTTTTGGAAAACAGCAACTAGGGTTGCTTAGCTTTTTTGTTGTGTCGGAATTTAATTCCAAAAATAAAAAATAAAAAACAATGTGATGAAGATAGTTGGTGATAGGCATCCTAGTGGGTACGTCCCATTTTTTATTGAGAATTTTAATAAAAAGTTTTTGGTACTGTTCATTTTAATGAAAAATTATATTTTTACACTAAAAAGTTAATCCTGGTACTATTCACTTTACTTTTTCTTTTGTCTTTATCATTAAAAATCAAAGTTTTCAAAACATTTTCATTAATTTTCTTTTTTTTATTTGACAGTTTTGAAGCTTTGCCAGAAAGCTTCTACTTGTTAAAGCTTTGCTTCCCCTAATTCCAAACACAAGTTGAGTTTTTCAATTAAGCAAAAATAAACAATTGGGTTAGCAAAATTCAAAATAACAAACGAGTGAAAAAAACACACCTGGGTAAAGGAGAGTGATGAGTAGTAAGAGCAACATATATAGTTGATATACTATGTATGTATGAGAAAACAATTTCAAAGAGACATAAATTATATATAATTAAATTGTCCGTAAAGGGTATTGAATTGATTATCAAATAAAATTGTCACCTCTTCCATCCATCTCTCTCTCTCGTCACTGTTTCCTTTTTCTTTCTCTCTTTTTTTTTTTTTTTTTTTTGGAAGTTCTTTTGGCTTTTGACATCTCTCCAGCTTTGTTTCTTGATAGTTGATATCCATAGAAAGAGTAACCAAAATGAGTATATGAGATTTTTTTTAACTAGTAAAAAATGTGGAAGATTAATTAACTAAATTAAAAGTAATTAAAAATTATGAAAATTTAAAAAAAAATACAGAAAAATTTTAAATTTTTTTTCCCTATAAATACCTAACCCTCATTTCAACACATTTCAATATTTTCTACACTTTCTACATTTCAATATTTTCTGCACTTTCTACCTCGTCTTTCCCTTTTTCTATCGAAGTTTGCAGCACGTTTGGGCTATCTGACCCACAGCTTCCATAACACGGCAGGACTGTTAGGCCATCTGCCTTCTATGGTCATCATTCTCATCCTCCTCCATTGCGAAAGACTCATCTCCACCTCCACCTTCCTCGAGATTGATCAATTCTTCCTGTTGTGCCAACAATCTTTTATTTTGCTCCTCAAATTGTTTATGCACTCTCCTTAAAGAAGGCATTGTAAAAAAAAACTCAAGATTTGAAAACGATGAAGAAGGATTCTGAGCTAAAAAGAAGGATTGAGTTTGGTGTGAGGATGGATGTGGAGATGTAGGGTTTATATGGACAAAAAAAGAAAGAAAGGATGAGGTTTTGGACAATGCCACGTGGCAGAACGTGATTGGTTGAAAATCTTATCGAAATATTAGCTAAATTATTGCAAACAAGAAGTAACACTTGGCGCGTCGGGATTGGTTGAAAATCTTATCGGAAATCTATCCACAAAATAGTACGTTCGAATAATGACATGTGACATAATAAGATTGGTTGAAAATCATATCATAATTTTGGCTAAATTATTGTAAACAGATAGTGACACGTGACGTGTTAGGATTGGTTAAAAATCTTAACGGAAATCTATTCACAAAATAGTACGTTCAGATAATGACACGTGACGTGACGAAATTGGTTAAAAATCTTATCTGAAATTAAAACTATTTATTTATTTATTTATTCTTTTATAAAAAAAATTTTTAAAATTTAAAATGGGTTGGGTGCCAACACATTTTGTAGGGATGGAGATCGTTTGTGCCATGCATTTTTTTAGAGGTGGAGATGCATTTGACCTATTACTGTTCATTGCGGTCTATCACTGTTTACTGAGTGGATAAATGAGCTGAGTGCTAACGTATTTGTGTTAGGAGTGGAACTGCTCTAAGTATTGGTATATTGGGATTTTGCATAAAGGAGAAGTGGTTGTGAAGACGACATCTTCCGAGACTAATCACCCTTACGTGGCAGCCTGATGTCATATCGCTTTAGGTGTACAAGGGACAAGGATTGTCTGCCCTCCTAGTTGTGGTGCCCTTCCATGCCCTCCTATTTTATGCGGTCACGGTTAAATCACGTCAATATTTTATATTTTTATTATTTTTTGTCTTATTATCTCATTAAAAAATTAATATAAAATATTGACGTGGCTTAACCGTGACCACACAAAATAGGAGGGCATAGAATGGCACCACAACTAGGAGGGCAAACAATCCTTATCCGTGTACAGGTGCCCACCGCCCATCGAATGGCCCTGCTGATTTGGATGGGCTTGGACTTTGGAGTTGTTTTGTTGCCCACATGGAACCATGGGTCACGACACAAGCGGAAAAATATACTGGAGACTTTGGAAGCTAGCAAAAGACATAATGAATAGACATTTTGTGACTTTTCCTTCAACATGATTAAGACTCTCACGTGCACTAGTCTCAATCCTCGCATTTGCCGGCCGCCTCCAAATATCAGATTCACACATGCTTAATTTAAGTTGAGTGGTATTTCTATTCACTTGTAAGTGAGAAAACGAATTTAAACCATATTATTGCTAGTCTGAGGTTAAACCCATCATTTTCCCCCTTATTATAGATAATATCGTTTATTAAAAAAAAAGAATTTTTTAAATTTTTTTTTAAAGGTGAGGAATTTAAAGAAATTTGAGAGATTTCATACTATATTTGAAGAATGCACAATCTCACCTCTCCCCCTAAAATTTCGAAGGAATTAAATCAAAATTTTACATAAAATTTCTACAAATCAATTAAACCCATCAAAATCCATGAATTTATAAATTCTTTTAAATCACTCAAAATTTCAATTGAATACACACCCTATTGCATCAAGATACCTTCAAGCATAGCCTTTGGTGCAAAGCACCAGTAATCATCCCCACAGAACACTTAAAATCTAACTCCAACTGTATATCGGAAAATCTTTTCTCCACACATGAAAAAATAGCCGCCCTTATTGCTTCCGCTTCCGCCATTAAACTAGGATTGCAAGGAAAGTTCCCGAACCCACCCGCCCCCAGAAAAATACCTGTAAAATCCCTTACTACCCATGCAAAGCTCCCTCTCCCCTTGCTCCATGCTCCATCACAATCAATAACGGAGCCATAAAATTTTTCTTGGGTGGGCTAACTTAAATTATTAGCATGTAATCTTATGAATTATTATTTTTTGCCTACATAAAATTATATAGTAATCTACATAAAAGTAAGAACATGAAGTACTAATCCAAACAAGTTTATTAATTACTTTCCAACTAATTTTTACACAAATAAAACATGCATACAAAAAAGCAATAGAAAGAGAACAAATATTATCACTTTTGTTGATAACAAGTACCCAAAAGAAAAAAAAGGTTAGGGGATACCAATTCAAGTCGTGCCGTAGATATATGGAATGAAATTGAAATCTTTTGTTATTATTAGAATCGATATTGTTGTTGAGCCCTTTTTTTTAGTTACAAATACAAGAACCATGAAACATGGACTATTCCCATAATCTTTAACCCTAATAGACAAATTCAAGGACTAAAAAAAATTAACCTAACAATTGAATCAAGAAATAAGTTAAATGAAGACATGAAGAGCATACCTAGTGTTGAATTTCATTAGAAAATAATTTGATGGTGATTTATAGTTTTTCTTTTCTTAGGGTAGAGGGTTTAATTTTTTTTGTTTTGAACGAATAGGGTAAAAAGCATGGGGAATAGGAGAAACCTAATTATGTATTAATTTACCATTTTTACTTTTAGTCTAAAAATAATAAAATAATATATAAGGTAATAAAAGTATTATTTATAAATTAAGAAACACATTAACTAATAGTTTTGGCAGGATTTTGATGGGCTATTATACATACAATAAGCAACAACAAACTCATATATAAACTATTATACCAGCAGTTTGTTAAAATCCTCCCTAGGCTACAGCCCACTGTAGCCGTGGGTGTAGCTCCGCCAGTGATCACAATTAAGCTTAAGTATACGAAAAGGTCACCGTTCTCAAGATGTGGGAAAAGATGTAGAAATAAGCGTGGATGCCTCACTACATCTACCATCATTGCCCATTTTTCATCTTCTAAAACTCATCTCAATGTTGTTGTAATATCATTACTGCATCCATGGGATGAACATTCTTCTTTTCAAACACCATAGTGTTCCTACAGTTCCATGGCCGCCATAGTATCCATTATCTAATAGGTAGTTTAGATAATGAATATAGAAAACTTCATTTTAATCTATGGCAAAAATGACGTTTAGATTAAAAGCATGAGTAAGATCGAAATCTAATTTTAGTCCCTTGATACATTAATAACCTCATTTATTAATTATATTTTGATTTTTTAATTATTTCTCTTTTTCTTCCTAATTTTTAATGTATTAATTTGATTTCATTTTCATTTCATTTATTGTAATATATTTTGTTATAAACATTTAGATAAACTAATTTTTGTTATATAATATATTTCGATGTACTTTGTCTTCTTCATTTAGATTAAATTCATTATATTACATTTTGGTGCATACATTTAGGTACACACATTTTGGTACATATATTTCGATACAAACATTTAGGTACATTAATTCAATATAATACATTTTGGTACTAACATTTCAGTGCATACATTTCAATACACACATTTAGGTACATTAATTTAATATAATATATTTCGGTGCATATATTTTGATACATACATTTTAGTACTAACATTTAAATACATTAGTTCAATATAATACATTTCAGTACACACATTTTGGCACTAATATTTAGGTACATTAATTGAGTCTTTCAAGTTTGAAGAATGTTAAATAAAATTAAGGGTGATTTTGTATAAAATTAATTAAAAGTTATGATATTAACAATAGGTCAATCAAATTTATTGGAATTATAAATAGGTCAATGAGACTTTAAGATACATTAAAATAGCTCATTCAAATTAAAATTACAAATGATGCCATTACCATTTAAAACACCAAACTTTTCCATCTCCTTCATTGTAAATCGCGCCTCCCACCACCTTCAGACTTCAACCTCCCCGCCTCCCACCACCTTCAACCTCCATTTTTCGAACACTGCAACGCAATGTTTGTTTCCTGCTCTGTGATTGTGCATTCAGATTCAAATAGGTTTGTAGATTCAGACACTTCGTTGTAGTGCCTGTTTCCTGTTCCTTGCTCTTTACCAGTCCAATCCCCTGCCCACGATTCACACGATGTATGATATTTCCATTGTTTCTTGGATTTTTTATTTCTCGATTTTGTTTTTCTGTTTTTTGTTTTTGCAGAAATTATGAAAATGAATTGGATTTTGTGATTAGGGGTGGGCACTTGAAACCGAAAACCGCAATCGAAACACAAACCAAATCGAATCGCACCGAACGATTTGGTTTTGCGGTTTCAAAACGGTTTCAATTTGAAACCGAACCGAATAGGGGAAAATGGTTTGGTTTCGGTTCCGGCCCTCCGAAACCGAAGCCGCATACCTTTATTAAATGTTAAATTCTAATTGGTTATTTTCATTTAGTAGAATTATTTTGTTGTGCTATGAATTCTATTGTCATCAACTAGGTAATGTGAATTTGTGATGGTATCAGACCCTAAACTTACGCCAATCATGAATTTGTGATGTAGCGAGGCAAGGAAGTAATTAAGCAGATCGCTTGTTGGGCAAATCCTTGACAATCTCATCTACAATTACAGTCTGACTTTCTGTGGGAAGGCTTTGGCTTTCTTCCTGAATTTGAATCGATTTGGGGCAGTGCTCTTCAAACTGCACTTGTATTTTGGATTTGTGAACATGAATTTATTAACTTTGGTTGCCTCAAGTTGAATTATTTTGTTGTGGTGGATGTGAGTTTTGTTGTCATCAACTAGGTAACCATAATAGTTTTTTCCAATAATAAAACCAAACCAAAACCGTTTGAAATCAAACCGAACTGAACTAAATGGTTTGGTTTCATTTTGGTTTTAGCCTCAAAACCGCACCGAACCAAACAGCAAAAACTTGCAGTTTTGGTTTTGGTTTCACTCAAAACCGCACAAAACTGAACTGCGCCCATCCTTATTTGTGATTGTAATTATTTGGGGTTTTTTTTTTTTAATTTTTTTTTATAAGTATTGGGTTTTTGGGATTTTGCAGAAAGGGGAAAATGGTTGTGAAGACGACATCTTCCGTGACTAACGTCATGCTGAAGTCACCCTTACACGTCAGCCTGACGTCATATCGCTTTAGGTGTACAGGCGGGCGAGAATGGCCTGATTACTTGGTTTAGGGGGTTGGACCCACCGAATTGCCCTGCTGATTTGGATGGGCTGGAGTTGTTTTGTTGGACTTCCTCCTTCAGATAGCCCACATGGAATCATGGGTCACGACACACGCTGAAAAATATATAGGAGACTTTAGACGCAAGCAAAAGATAAAATGAATCAGACGGTAGCTAGTCACATTTTGTGACTTTTCCTTCAACATGATTAAGACTGCCTTTTGCACTATTCTCAATCCTCGCATTGGCCGGCCGCCTGCAAATGTCAAGTCTCAATCCTCGCATTTTCCGGCCGCCTGCAAATGTCAGATTCACACACACTTAATTTAAGTGTAGTGATATTTTTCTTTATTTATAAGTGAAAAGTTTTAAGTCGATTCTCACTATTGAAACCCTATTATGAAGCTTAAACCATCTCTTTCTCCTTTAGTCTAGATAATATCGCTGGTAAAAAAAAACAAATCTAGTGATGTATATAACTACAGCAGGGGTGGTCCAGTGGTTGGTAATGAGTCTTAGTGTCAGTGAATTGCATGATGGTAGCCAACGAAGACTAAAATGCTTGCGTGAGATTTTTCGATCCTAAAAAAGGTGAACTTTTATGGCAAAATCACCAACTGTTTTTTTTTTTTTTTTTAATTCTAGTGATGTATATAGTTATAAAAACTGTGGCCATAAATCAAGGACCACTTCCATATTCAGAAAAGTACTTATTTTTGGGTATGCTTTTGTGCATTTAATCGATCTCCGCTATTATGGCCACTAAGTACGTACCTATACTTGGGTATACTTAATTAGCTATCATACCTCTAGTACATAAAAGTTAGAAAAATTGAGAACAAAATAATTATCAAGTAAAGTGAGGCATATTCAATAGGGATTTTAAAGAATTTTAATTATTTTAATAAATTGAGGAATATTTAATTAGAATATTAAATGTTTCTTTAAAATTTAATGTGTATTCAATCAGAACTTTATGATAGTTTATTAAAATACTTAAAAAATCTGAGTGTACTCAATTAGAATTTTAAAGAAGTTTATAACATTTCAGAGGTATTCAATTAATGATTTATCGTTTATTTACCACTTAGTTCAACAGTCTAGTGGTATTCCTTTACACTTATAAATGAGAATTTTTAGGTTTGATTCTCGTCGAATGTGAATATGAACCACACTATTGCTAGCCCATCATGAAGCTAAGCCCACCCTTCACCCCCTTAATGTAGATAAAATCATTTATTAAAAAAAAGGGATTTATTTTTAAAAGGTGAGGAATTTGAAGAAATTGGAGAGATTTCATAACGTATTTGAAGAATGCACAATCTCACCTCCCCCTTGAGATTTCAAACGAATTGAATCAAAATTTTATGTAGAATTTCTACAAATCAATTAAACTCCATCAAAATCCAAGAATTCATAAATTCTGTTAAATCTCTCAAAATTTCAATTGAATACATTCTCTATTGCATTTGAAATGAAATTGAAAAGATTATTCATAAGAGTAATGTTGCACTTATATTTGTCCCACCTCTCTAATTAAGATATTGACCCACCAACACATGTCCATTCTATCTATATTAAAAAGATGGTACATATATCGTATGAAAAATACATTTCCATACAGTAAGCATAACATTTTTTTTTAATTTTAACATCAAATGTTACCCTTGAGGCAAAATCGAATGTCATGACTATGGAGTCACTAGTACTAGCCTCCTACTACGTGTCTACTCTGCTACATTACGTTGTACCTTGTGTTCACACAGAATAAAGTGTTACCACGTTGAAAAATCCATATATGTCGGCCAGATATATGTAGGCCAGATACCCTTAGCCCTCGGGCATCGACTTTTATTTTATTTTTGTGAAAAATACAAAACGGCACTAATTGCAGGTTACAAGCGTATTAAGTTAGGTAGGTTAATTCATTAGGAAGTACTTATAATTGTACTAGTATGCTTGTTGACCAAGAAGCACGAAGAAAGAACCGGCGCAGATTTTTCTAATAATCATGATTAACATGCCTCTGTCAGGCCCTCGGGTACTAATAATGTGTCCGGTCTTGAATAAACACTACACACACGCACACAAAAATTGACATATGCCAGCGAGAGAAGATAATGACTTGATCGGTCGAATCACTAAATTAATGTGGAGCGACCTTTTCTACATGTAACAGTTTTAATTAAGAGTTCCGTGTCTAAATTAAGGAGAGAACTAGAACTAAATAGAACTAAACTTGTTTTAATTGGAAGGAAAGAAAAAAAAAATAGGAGAGAACTAGAATTTAGAACTAAACTTGTTTTAATTGGGAGTTTCGTGTTTTAAATTAACTCATGCTATAATAAGTCTTATATAATTTAGTATACTATATCTTAGATTCGTGAAATTCAAACTCGTGGCTAGCTCGTGGATTAATGAGTTATACTAATTCAAATGGTGTGATAGAAAGTTTAGCATACATTTTCAGTTGGGTTGTACTAGAAGTCAAAATAGTCACGACGAGAAGAAAACCTAAATCTAACAAAGTGATTATGGGCTCGGTTAGAAATGCTTTTAGTATGGATTAAAGTGCTTTTGGCCCCTTATATGAAGAAAAAAATGAAAAAAAATGGGATAGGATGCCCAAAGCCATTTTAAAGCAAAAAAAATGCAATGAATGGGGTCAATTCATGGTGAAAAAGAAGGAAAAAGGCTCAACTACTTAGGCCATCTACAACCGAAGGGCCGAAAATAGTCCGAAAATCGTCTCCAATAGAGAGATAGGCTAGAGGGCTCATGGGCCCCACAGAATCTGAAAAGGCCAAAGGGCCAATCGGCAGGGTTGGATTTTGCATTATTCTTGTTGGTTATATCTGACAGGATTGTATTTATTTATTGTCGGTTATATCCGATAGGAATGGTAGGAATTTTTTTTTGGGCCTTTTTATTTTATTTTATTTTTTTATGAATTTAAAAAATTCCTTTTTTTTTCCTATAAATACACAATTTCTCACATAATTTTCACCATCCATACTATCTCACTTCATTCTATTTCAATTCTTCACATAAATTTAAATAATAAATTATGTTTGGCCCTTGGTTGGAGATAGTTTTTTGTGACAATGCTAAAACGAGCTATATAGCCCTTGGTTGGAGATGGAGGCAAATATGACCATGTACTATTCATTAAAATATTAATTTATTGGAGGGACAGAGGATTAAAACGAGCTATCTAGCCAGCATTCGGTTGGAGATGGCCTTACATATCTCTTTTTCTCTCTTTTTTTAGCCCCCTCTTACATGGTCGAATGGTTTTTTTAGCTCTAGTCTTTGATAGTCTGAGAGCGTGACAACAACATTTCTCAAAATATCTGATCTTTGAGATTTTATTAAGAATTGATTTCAAAAATGTTTCCACTAAAGATGTTTTCAGTCATTTTAAAAGTATTTCCAAACGAAACCTATGTATCCATGTAGTGGTGTTATTATCGGAATGCCATTGTGAACTATGTACCAAATGGGTTGACTTCAACTGACTCTAATGTCTGCCACAATTGTTTCGAAACATTGTATTGAGAAGAAAAGTAGTGTATGATATTTTTTGGTTTACGCACGCGGGAAATTAGTTTGTGTATGCTTGTAGCTCTCTATAAATACCACAGAAATTATATGCTTGATCTGCAAGACATAACAAAAGCAAAAAACAAGTGTACGTACCTAAGTATCTGTGAGTGTGTCAGTATCTAAAAACACAATATCGCATGGATTCTCAAGAAACTATGGTTAAGAATCTTGTAATGAAAGTTAAACAGGAATTGTTTTCACCTGATTTTGATCTTGTTTCTCTTGTTCCTCCTTCTCCTTACGACATTGCGTGGCTGTCAATGATTCCGAATCCTCACCGAGGATCAGATGAACCCTTGTTCAAAGGATGCTTGGACTGGGTGGTCGAACACCAAACCACAGGAGGCTTTTGGGGAGATGATGACCACGTTCCAACCATAGAGTCCCTCACTTCAACTCTTGCTTGCATTGTTGCACTTGCCACATGGGATGTTGGCCATGATGCCATTCAGAAAGGTACGTAAAAAAAAAAAGTAGTTGATCAAATTTCGCAAACCCCGGAAAAATTTACTGTCGAAAATACCCGTTTATGCAGTTGGAATAATTGGTTGTTACGATTTTTTCCTATGTTTATTGTTTAGGGCTGGCATTCATCCATGCAAGTACAGAGAAGCTACTGGAAGAGCAAAATAATTCTTTTCTTGAGTGGTTTGTGATTGTTTTCCCAGCAATGGTAGAACTTGCAGAGAGCAAAGGACTGCATGTTCATTTTTCTCATGGTTCAACAGCACTGGTAGAACAAGTCTTCCAAAAGAGACAACAAATATTCCAAATGCATAGGTATATATAGTTTTTTGTTTTTATAATTTATCTAGAAATAAAGATAAAATACAAGAAAGAAATTAGGGATGAATAAGGATAGGTGATTAATCAATGGTGGGTAGAACATGGAAGAAATACACATTAAATGATACACAACATGAAAATTAAACATAGAAAAGAATTTTATCATAGATTTTCTTTTTTAGTTTTGGTTTTCATTTTCTATTGCACTACATGTGTATTTCTGCCTCCTCCCACACTGCTGCACTTTCTTCCTATATCAAATCAAAAGCTTATTGAATCTAGTTTTTGTCGAAATTTTTATCAAATTGACGCCTAAATATTTAATCTAGTTTTCGTTGGGCAGGTTGGTGCAAAGTGGTGGTCAGCAACAGTACTGTTCACTAGAACTCATGCAATACCTGGAAGCTTTGCCTGAAGCATATGATATTAACCTCAATAAGACTCTACTACTATGCCAAAGTGAGGAAGATGAGCTGTTAATCCAATCCCCATCAGCTATTGCATATGCTTTTATGAAGACAGGACGCAAGGTGTTCTTGTCCAAATTGAATTCTATTGTCAAGAGATGCGGGTTCTCAGGTACGTAGGACATACATGCATGCAATTCAACTCCAACTATTGCCCAGATTCCCAATAATGTTTGTTTATGTTTTGTTTTTTTCTTCCTATGATGTGATTTTTGGTCTACGAAGCGTAATGTGCTGTCACCTGTACAAATGTCATAACACTATTATGTACACACACACACGAGATATGTCTGAGTATACTATATTATTCTTTTAACTGTTAAACTGTTCTTAAAATATAAATATAAATATAAAGATCTCACGTTTAAAAAATTAAGTTATCGTACACTCGGTAGCATTGTAGAATTTTTTATATACACTTTACCAAAAAAAAAAAAATCATTAAATGACAAGTTAACCACACAAGTGGTTTGTAACTTAGTTGGTTAAACAACATTCGTCCTTGCACCCAAAGTCTCGTGTTCGAATATCCCTCCCCATATTTACAAGTAATGTAGATTATTTTAGCATCTGTAAAAAAAATTGACAAAATTAACCACATGAACTCAAAGAGTAATACAACTCTAGTATACGTGTACAGTTCCAGCGATCTACCCCATGGATGAAGACCTTCTAAGGGTTTGTCTTGTTAATCGGATTGAGAGGCTGGGACTGGCAGAGCATTTCATGGCAGAGATAACAAGTATGCTGGGACAAGTGTACAGGTGACGACCTAATATTCATCATTAAGCAATATACGCACACTATTAATCTGGTTAATTAATTAATTTTTTTTACCCAGAAGTTACATCAGCTGCGAAGAGCCAAAGAGCAAGGAAAAGCACGCCATGCCATTACAACTATATAAAGATTCACTCGCATTTCGACTTCTCAGACTTCACGGTTATACAGTATCTCCTCGTAAGGATCAGTTAATGCTTAATTGCTGATATATGTACATGCTTTCAAATTATAATATTTGTGACGACTTTGAAACCTAGTTGTTTCTAGTTTCGTTATGATGTTGTAACTCTGTTGTGACACTCTGACAGACGTTGTAAAATTTTGTATATGTCATATTGTTTATCAAAAAAATCAGTTTATTTATTAATATACATACCAAATTTGTTAATATTTGCAGGGAAGTTCTGCTGGTTCCTTCATGATGAAGATATAATTGTGTACATAGAAGAGCACCATGAAATTTTTCTGAGTGCCATGTATAATGTCTACAGGGCAACTGATGTGACATTTAGAGGAGAAAGTGACCTTGAGGATGTTAAGGAATTCTCTAAAAGAATACTAGAAAAGGAAACATTAAAAGATTCTAAGAATCTGGTTGGGCCTACTAGTATGAATGACTTGCAAGACCAGGTATATATTATTCAAAATAAATATAAGGGATTTTTGAACATTATTTCTTGTAAAAGATTAAAATTTAAAAAAACTTGATGCTAGATTAAATATTCAATTTAATCCTTTGAGTGTACTTTTATCAAAATTTACATTCAATTTTTCTATTTAATGTGTATTTTTATTTAATCTCTCCATATTAAATTTTAATTTTATTAATATGCACATATTTAATTTTTTTAATTAGAAATGAACGTAAATGAGAAAATATTAAAAAAAAATTGTGATACAAAAATATATAGATACTACATAAGTGTACATAAATGATTGTGCCAAAATATATAAAATTGACTTTTTTGTACCAAAATATTTGTACCTACATGATTATACCGAAATATATTATAATGAACCTAAATGTATGTACTGAAATGTATTATATTGAATTAATGTACCTAAATGTCAATACCGAAATGTATGTACCAAAATGTACGAACCTAAATGTCAATACCGAAAATGTATGTACCTAAATATCAATACCAAAATGTATGTACCTAAATGTATTTACCGAAATAATAATTTAATTAATGTATCAAATGTGTGTATCAAAGTGTATGTAACGAAATGCATTATATTGAATCAATGTAACTATACATGTTTGTACCGATAGATATACCAAAATATTCAAATGTATTAATGTACCTAAATGAACATACAAAATTGTTATCGGAATATATATTATAAAAAATTTAGTTGCCTAAATGTAGACATTAAAATATATTTTGATGAATGAAATAAAAATTAAATTTGAATGTAATTAATACATTAAAATAAAAATAAAAAGATAAAATAAAACATCAAAATACAACTAATAAATGATATGATTAAATGTGCTAGGGACTAAAATTGGATTTTAATCTTACATATGGTTATAATCTAAAACTCATCTTTTTTAAGGATTAAAATGAAGTTTTCTATAAATATAATAAAAATTGCAATAAGAAAATATATTCAATCATTATAATTAGTTATTTAATGATCATCTCCTAATTAATTTTGTTGCATATCTCCCTTGAGTAGATTAAGCATGAAATTGGTACTCCATGGCTTGCTCGGTTGGATCATCTGGAGCACAGGAAGTTCATTGAGAGGAAAGAGCCTGTTGGTTCATGGACAGGGAAGGGCTTATCCTGCAGGTAATTAGATTAATACTAATTAATTGAATAGATTAAGACAGTCAAATCACTGATTAAGCAGTTTAATTTATTAATACCTTGCAGATTGTCATGTCAATGCAATGCCATGCTGCTACAACTTGCTATGGAGAACTATACACTACGGCAGTCCATGTTCAGAAATGAATTAAAGGAGTTAGAAAGGTTCGTACTCACTCGATCTCTATATTTCCATTTTTTAAAAATTTAATACTGGAATTAGTCAACCATGAAAACCTTTTTCTTTTTCTGTTGTGGGTGAAAAATTAATCATGCAGGTGGTCAAAGGACATTGGTCTTGTTGACATGGCGTTTGCTCGACAGAAAACCGCGTACTGTTATTTTGCAGTTGCTTCAACAGCATCACATTTTTCCCTGTCATATGTACGGCTCGCAGTTGTGAAAGCCGCAGTTCTTGTTACAGTTGCTGATGATTTTTTTGACAAGGAAGGTTCGATGAATGAATTGGAAGCTCTTGCCAATGCCGTCGAGAGGTACAATATATTAACGTATGATAATTTTTTTTTTTTGTCAAATATTAATGTATGATTATTGTGTGCACGGGTTATGTTTTGAATCTCGCATGCATGTTCTAAGCGGATATATATAGGGGTGTGATATCCACACACCCTTTTTTACTTCTCCCACACCTTTTTAGTTTTCTGCCGTCAGATCGGATGAATTAAAGAAGATCAACGGACAGAAATTAACAAGGGTGTGTGAGAAGTAAAAAGGGGTGTGTGGATAGCACACCCCTATATATAATCCACGTATAGAAATTTAAAGTAACTCTTGTTATTATTTTTAACTAATTAAATGTGTACATCACACAGATGGCAGGAAAAAGGACTGGATGGACATGGAAAAGCTATATTCAAGGCTCTAAAAGATTTTGTTGATGACATTTCTTGGCAATTCTTCAAACAAAATGGATATGACATAAAGAGTTCTCTTCAGGATCTAGTAAGATTTTTGGTAAAATAATTCAGTTCACATAATTGTAAAAAAATAATAAAATGTGTTACTTAATCTTCTTTTCTCTCTTTGCCGAATGAATTTAGTGGCATCAAACATTTGTAAGCTGGTTAAATGAAGCAGAATGGAGCAGAAATGGGCATCCCTTGTCAATTGTTGAGTACCTCCAAGTAGCCAAAAGCTCCATTGCTTCACAGACTATTCTTCTTTCAGCTGCTCTTCTGCTTGATACACCTCCAGGATTAGAGATCCTCAAGTCCCCTCAAAGTTATCCACTTACAAATTCACTTATGCTTTTGACACGGCTTTTGAACGAAATTCAAAGCTATCAGGTATATGATTTATTGGGACCATCATACTGTCATATAATATTATTAATGTACCTGATATAATAGTAGTGAACGACTAGATTGTTACATTAGGCACACAAGGTATATCTTTAATAAAACATGTTGTGACAAAAATAAATAAATACACATAAATCGATTATTGATAACTTCACGTGGTGGTGGGATAATTAGACCGAAATATCTCCCAGACGAGAAATTCATAATGACCACATTCTTGATTAGTTGTCACCATGTTAATTTAGTATAATTTTAACTAATGGGGAAAATTGAATGATTTCATTGCAGAAGGAGCAACAGGAGGGGAAGCCAAACCTTGTTCTGCTACACATGAAGGAAAATCCCAATTTAGGGGTTGAAGAATCAATTGGGATTATACAGAAGGTATTGGATGAAAAGAAGAAAGAGTTTCTAGAACAGGCTCTGGTGATTAATGGAATCGATGGTGATGATATGCCAAAGGCATGCAAAAAACTCCACCTCTCCTGCCTCAAAGCCTTTCAGATGTTTTTCAATTCTACAAATGCATATGACTCCCCAACAAAATTGCTTCCTGACATCAACAAAGCAATTTATGATCCCTTGAAAATTGATGCACACGGAATATTACGGAAGGATAAAACTAAAAGTTTGGCTAGCTATGGAAAATCCCAGACTACTTGTGCTGTGAAAGTCCAAGGGAACTTAAGGAAAGAATTTGTGGCCAAACCTTCCTTTGGACATGAGGTCTTGTCACTTAAGCTGAGAAAACCAACTATTTTTACGACATTTCGGAATTCCAAGGTTTGCATCTATTCCGGCTACTAGGGGTAAAACTCCTTCTTTAGCTACATCCACTCGTCTTGTTAGTGCAGAAATAAATTATAAAATTGTTCAGATTGTAAAGCAGAATAATAAAAAGATGAGTGCGAAAATGGCTAGTTAGTCACCTTAATGTAATTGTTGAGAGTGCATTACACATTTATGGAGAAAAGACTTTGCATGGACTTATAAATAAGTTGGATTACTCTCCAGTCTCCATATTGCCTATTAGTTTTATGGTGAATCTTACTATATCTGGCCGTTGTTGCATATACATGTTTATGTTGATGTATAATAATTTTTATGACTGGAATTGTACCTCTTACATATATAAATAATTTCTTTGGAGTGGAGTTCTATAGAGCATTGTACATATTATTTTGCTTGCTTCCCCTTTTTGCTAACAAATTATTATTGACACACAAAAAAATTAATTGTGCACTCTTTATAAGAGTATTTCTCTTTCTAAATGCAAAAATTTAGAGTGCATAATTAGATTTTTAGAAGGCCAATAACAATTTCCTAAAAGTAAATCAATTAGCTAGGAAGATAACTTATAACATAATTTTAAATCTTGTTTTACATACCAACCAGATTTATCTTAAGAATGGGTACATTTTAAGATTAAAATTTTGAAAAATTACATGAATGAGTACATATAAGATTAAAAAATTGAAAATATTTTTTTAAAAGACTAATCGGTACAAACTTATTCTAATTTTTTATTGTCACAGCCTGTCCAGAAATATTTATTTTCGACGGCTTGAAATTACTTATTTACCCTTGGACGTTTTGTGTGGTTATGTGGGTTAAGTTTTATTTGGACCAATTCAAAGATTTTCCTAAGTTTTTGGAACACTTTAGACTTAAATGTTTGTTTTGTGTATTGAAGGACCATGTAGGACCACCACACACCGACACACACACTCAACCTTTCCCCGTGCACTCTCTCTCTTCTCCTTTTTGATTTTTTTGCTACGTCCGTACAAGTGTAAGGATAAATCTCGAACTCTCTCATTCAAACGCGGATCGATGTCAAGAAGGTAAGATTCGAACTCCTTGCAAGCTTTTGAGTTCGTATATGCTATTTTTAGAACTTGACCGGTGCGTGGCGGCGTGTGGGTGGTCAGAAATTTTTTCTAAAAATATGGGGATGTTCGTGAGGTTGTGTAGATCACGTTGATATATTCAAACATCCCATTTAAGCAATGTATGAGAAGTTATTAGCTAGTATTGGTTATGTGCTTTAAATTAATATTTTTATAGTTGTTTTGCATATAGGGGAGACTTATCTCGAGGACAAGCGTAGTCAAGGATGACTCGGAGGCTACGACCTTTCGACATACCAGTGAGTGGGCTTTTGGTTTTCAGTATATATTTATATACTCGATATTTTCCCAGAAAATGAGTTTAAATGAAAGTATGCTTTGAAATGTCATGCATATAAATTTATATTCAGCATATGAATTAGTATATGATGCATAATATATAATTGCAGTGTTGTGGACGCTCAGGTAAGCCCAGGTGAGTTTATGAATTGTGAATGTGAATAACGGTTGTGATTAATTGAGAAGCATAGAGCTCATAGACCTGCATCCCGGGTGATTGTGATTTAGTCAGAGATATGGTACATGCATGTTTATAATGTCACCTCTCGCACCTTATGCTGACATTGGATCCAATTTAGGTGCACATTCTTGTCGTACAGACCATCATAGATGGTTCCGACTCATATGTGACTAGCGATTTATCGCACAACTATCATGAGAGAGTAGCATTGAGCATAACTATATTACACCCAGTCCTGTCGTACAGACCATTACAGTGGTTTCGACTCGTGTACAATGTAGTGCCGTATAGGTCACTTGCAGTGACTCCGGCTAGATTGATTAATGAGCAATGAATTCAGCCGTATAGACCTTGCAGGGGTTCCGGCTAATATGTTATTTATCCATGAATTTATTTTCACCTGAGTTACTCATTCTGTTATATATTTGGCATGGCATACTTATGTTTGTGGTTATGTGAAGCATGATTTGAATATATATATTTATATTCTATTTTTGGGAAAAATTATATATGTTTTACGGCGAGGGGTTAGAGCATTTGATAAATGAAATAGTTTTGAAAAGCTTTGTTTTTGCCCACTCACGTTTTCTGTTTTGCGCCCCTCCAGGTTTTAGGTAAGCCTGATCGTTGGTGGCTCACAAGGATTGAACAGAGGTTCTGACAAATTATCACAATGTAGGACATCTTTGGGTGTCGTTTAATTAGTACTTATTTTTTGGACTGAACTTAGGCTACTTATGCTCTGATTTGTGAATTCACACATTTTCGAGCACTTACCTTAGCTAGTACTCTTATGAATTGGTTTTTAATTATTCGAATTCTTTATTATCCTTCTTGATTCCGCACTGTGCACTTAGCTATGTCACCCTCACGTGACGGCCAACATACCCCAATCACCCTCAATCTATATAGCAATTAATCTAATCAGCGTTTAAGTTCCACAAGAAAAAGATTGCTGAACATATAATTTCTTCGAATTTCCATATGGCTAACACAATCACATGTCTCTTTCTGTACATCCTATCATCAACTCTTATCACTACCGAGAGTGACCATGGCAAAACAAGGGTTGAGCATTAAGCTAATCCACCACGATTCCCCCGAATCACCCTTCTACCTGTTGAGGATAGTGATCCAATACTTAATAAGATGCCACTTGTCATTAGATAAGGAAGGTTGTTATATTAGGTAGTTACAAGATAGCTTAAGAGATAAGGTTTACTGTGTAAAAGAATATAAGTATGTAATGTTCTGAACAGCAAATGTAATGAAATAGTCTTTAGTATTGAACGACTCTCTCTTTCTTCTTCTCAAGATATCTCTGTTCTTCGTCTTTTCATCTTCTTCTTCTTCATCATATTACAGTAAGATTTACATGGTATCATCGCCGGAATTGCTAATCGCTCGGTGATTGATCTTGGTTCTATTGCTTCCGCTCTATTTCTTTCCTCTATCTCTGATCATAATTCTTCTCTTCTTGAGTTCTTTGGTTCTCTTCTTGCGTTCTTTGGTTTTTTTGTGCTTCTTCAGCAGTGCTCGAGCAAGAACTAGTTTCTTGCACACCAGGTGTTTGTTAAAACGTTTCTGCGATATTGAAGTTCGAATTGTTCACCAATGGTGACATCTTCTCAGCTCCAGATTGTTCAGTCTCCGATTACGGCTCTTATCTCTACTGTTTCTACTTCTGTGACAGCCAAGCTTGATGAATCAAACTACCTGACTTGGAACTTTCAGGTTCAATTGATGCTCGAAGGTCATGGAATTATGGGATTTGTTGATGGGTCCATGCTGTGTCCTTCAAGGTTTCTTACTGCGGCATCCAGTGGTTCAGAGGTCAATTCTTGCACTTCATCCATCCAAGTCGAATATGAGGATTTCAAGATTTGGAAGATGCACGATCGAGCGCTTATGCAGTTGATTACTGCTACCCTCTCACCACCTGCTGTCTCATGTGTTATTGGCAGTACAAGTGCTCAAGATATCTGGAATCGCCTAAAAGAGAAATTTTCCACAGTGACTCGTACCAGTATCTTTCAATTGAAATCTGACCTCCAGATTATCACAAAGGGTAATGATTCTATTTCGTTATATTTGCAACAGATAAAAGAAGCTAGAGATTACTTATCTGCTGCGGCTGTGAAGTTTGATGATGATGATATAGTAATCCTCACTCTCAATGGTTTACCTGCTGAGTTCAATACTATTCGGTCTATTATTCGTGGAAGAGAGAATGTAATTTCTCTTAAGGACCTCCGATCTCAACTACTTGCTGAGGAAGCAATGCTTGCACATGTATCTGCTACTCCTTTCATGTCTGCTATGGTAGCTAGAGATCCTGATCTACAGTTCAATGATAAAGGGTCGAAATTTTGGACTCATTCCAATTCTGGAGATCAGTCAAGCGGTTTTTCTGATGGTAATTCATCTGGTTATAACTCCTCTGGTTATAGACCTTTCTATAATAAGAACAAAAGAAAGGGGAAATTCCAGTATAGTTCCAATTCTAAATTTGCCAATGGCAAACAGTTCTTTAACAATTCCACTCGAGGGATTCTTGGTTCTTCTCCACAAGGTTAATATCCTTCATCCAATTCTCAAGTGTCACCATGTCAAATATGTGGTAAATATGGTCACTTTGCTGATACATGTAGATTTCGGAATACTGAATCTCTAATTCCTGAAGGTTGCCAAATCTGTGGAAAAAGAAACCATAGTGCTCAGTTTTGCCATTTCAGGAATTCAACTGGTCCATCTTCTCATCCATCTATGAATGCATATCATGTTAGTGCTTCAGCACCACCTTTGGGACAACAACTGAGTTCCCAGCAAGTATGGCTCACTGATTCTGGTGCAACCAACCATATGACTGCTGATCTAAGCAATTTGTCTTTGGCTACACCATATCCATCCACTGAAATGATTCAGACTGCTAATGGTGAAGGTCTGAGTGTGTCTCATGTGGGCTCTACTATTTTACAACCTTCTGCTCACAAATTAAAGCTGAATTATGTGCTTTGTGTACCTAAACTCACTCAAAACTTACTCTCAGTACATAGATTATGCCTTGATAACAACTGTTGGCTAATTTTTGATGCCTTTTGTTTTTGGATTCAGGACAAAGTCACAGGGAGAGTACTGTTCAAAGGCCTCTGCAATAATGGATTGTACCCTATTCCTATTCCTACAAGTCCTGCATCCATCAAACCAATTTTTCCAGCTGCTGCATACCTTGGTCATCAAATTAGCTCCAGCCTATGGCATAGCAGATTAGGTCATCCCTCTAACTCTATAGTCTCTCTTATGCTTAAGAAATCCAACATCCATATAGAATCCGATTCTTCTCCAGTGTTGTGTTCTACATGCTTAGAGGGAAAATTTAGTAAATTGCCTTTTGCCTTTGCCTTGTCAAAGTCAAATACTCCTTTTGAGATTGTTCATAGTGATGTGTGGGGCCCTGCTCCTTGTCTCTCTATAGAAGGGTTTAAATACTATGTTACCTTTATAGATGAGTGTACACGATTCTGTTGGATTTTTCCTATCAATAATAAAGCAGCTGTTTGTTCCATCTTTGTTGCCTTTTATCAGTTTGTGTTAAATCAATTTTCTGTATCCATTAAAACATTACAAAGTGATGGTGGGGGTGAATACATAGGGAAACACTTTCAAACTTTTCTGGTTCAAAAGGGTAAAACTCATCAACTGTCTTGTCCTCACACACCAGAACAAAATGGTCTGGCTGAAAGGAAGCACAGACACATTATTGAAACTTCAATCACCCTGTTACAACAAGCTCAATTACCTCTTAGTTTCTGGTCTTTTGCTTGTCAAACCTATGTCTACCTAATTAATAGAATGCCAACTCCAACACTTCATCACCACTCACCATTTGAAGTCTTATATGGATCTGTTCCTGAAGTTACTCATTTAAGAACTTTTGGTTGTTCATGTTACCCATTGTTACGACCATTTAACTCCACTAAGTTGCAGCCCCGAACTAGTAAGTGTGTCTTTCTCGGTTATGCTTCCAAATACAAAGGATTTCTATGTTATGAAGTGTCTAGGAAGAAAGTCTTTATCTCTCGTCATGTTTTATTTGATGAACGGGAGTTTCCTTACCCATCTTTGACAAGTACACAACATTTACTAGTGTCTAAATCACCACCTGTACCAGTGTCCATTCCTACTCCAGTTCCTAATTTTCAAAATGTGCTTATATCTCCAGTTTTACATGCTTCCACATCACCCCCATCACACTCTAGATCTCATGAGTCTCCTTTAGTACAACCTTTAACATCACCAGAGTTTACACTACCTGCTTCCATATCTCCAATCCCAGATCCTTCAGTACGACAACACTCACCACAATCCATTACTGCAGTTGAACAATCATCCTCCTCTACTATCCCTGTGACTCCTGATTTCCAACCGGAGAGACTGCAAGTGGTTCTTCCTATTCCTCCATTAAACTTGCATCCAATGCAAACTCGCTCCAAAAATGGAATTTCCAAGAAAATGGCTCTCTTAGCAACAATCCATGAGAATGATGGCGTAGATTTATCACTGGTTGAACCTGCCACTTACAAATCTGCCTTAAAGAGTGAAGTTTGGTTACATGCAATGAAGGACGAATTGTCTGCATTACACTCTCAGGGCACATGGACCTTGGTACCTCTGCCTCCCCATAAAAACTTGGTTGGATGTAAATGGGTATTCAAGATTAAGAAGAATGCTGATGGCACTATTGGGAGGTATAAGGCTAGGCTAGTTGCTAAAGGTTTCAATCAGGAAGAAGGCATTGATTATGGGGAAACTTTTAGTCCTGTAGTTAAACCAACTACTGTGAGACTTATGTTGGCCTTGGCAGCTAATTTTGGTTGGAAACTCAGGCAATTAGATGTGAAGAATGCATTTCTTCATGGGGTTTTACAGGAGGATGTGTATATGTCTCAACCACCTGGATTCCTTGATTCTTGTCATTCAGATTATGTTTGTAAACTCCATAAGTCTCTGTATGGTCTTAAGCAAGCTCCCCGAGCTTGGAATGAAAAATTCACTAGCTTCCTCCCATCTCTTGGTTTTGTTACAACTTATGCAGATTCATCTCTTTTTGTGAAGCAAGTTGGTTCTGCAGTTGTGATTCTCCTATTATATGTGGATGATATAATAATTACTGGGAATGCTACCTCTGGTGTTGATGATGTTATTACTGCTTTAACCAAAGAGTTTGAAATCAAGGATTTAGGCTCTCTCCATTACTTTCTGGGGATTCAGATTATTGAACAGGCAGATGGTTTGCTTCTCTCACAAGCAAAGTATGTTACTGATCTTCTTACAAAAACAGAGATGTTAGAATCTAAATTCTGTGCCACCCCTTGTTTACCATATAATAGGTTGCTATTGGATGATGGTCATCCATTCAACAATCCTGCCCTTTACAGAAGCATTGTTGGTGCTTTACAGTATCTAACTTTTACAAGACCGGATATAGCATTTGCAGTCCATCAGGTGTGCCAATTCATGCACAAACCTATAGAATCACATTATATTGCGGTAAAAAGGATCCTCCGATATCTTAAGGGTACTATCAAGCTTGGGATTAAATATGTGAAATGTTCTATGGATTTACATGCTTTTTCAGATGCTGATTGAGCTGGTGACCCCAATGACAGGAGATCAACAACAGGTTTTGTGGTATTTCTTGGTCATAACCCTATCTCTTGGTTTTCTAAGAAGCAGCAAACGGTTTCTCGATCATCCACAGAGGCTGAATACCGAGCCTTAGCAACTACTGCAGCTGAACTTGACTGGATTAAACAACTACTTGTGTTTCTCAAAGTTTCAGTTTCTACTCCCACTGTTCTCTTCTGTGATAATATGTCTGCGATTGCTTTATCTTGTAATCCAGTGTTACATCAGCGCACTAAACATATTGAGGTGGACATCCATTTTGTGAGAGAACGAGTTGCTCAAAAGTTCCTTCAAGTTCGCTTTGTTATATCCAGTGACCAGTTTGCTGACATTCTAGCCAAGGGACTATCTGCTCCACTATTTCAGACCCACTGCAACAACCTCAGGCTCGATTGCTCCTCTCCTGAGTTTGAGGGGGGATGTTGAGGATAGTGATCCAATACTTAATAAGATGCCACTTGTCATTAGATAAGGAAGGTTGTTATATTAGGTAGTTACAAGATAGCTTAAGAGATAAGGTTTACTGTGTAAAAGAATATAAGTATGTAATGTTCTGAACAGTAAATGTAATGAAATAGTCTTTAGTATTGAACGACTCTCTCTTTCTTCTTCTCAAGATATCTCTGTTCTTCGTCTTTTCATCTTCTTCTTCTTCATCATATTACAGTAAGATTTACACTACCAACCCAACCTCACACAATAAAAAAGAACTCGAAAACTCTCCTAACCAAAGCCCGCGCCAACTACTTCCGCCAAGGTTTGCAAGCCGCCAATCACATTTATTCTTCCAATGTTGTGCGTCAAATAGTTGACCATCAACTGGAAACTACAACATTGCCAAACTAAGCATAGGCACATTCAAGAAGTCATCACCCATATCTTACTTTCTTCTCATGGACACGGGAAGCGACCTTACATGGATCCAATGCCAAGGGTGTAACGATCCAGGACACCATTGCTTTGTGTAAAGACAACCAATTTTTAATCATTCACAATCCTCTTCTTATCGGAGAATTGCTTGTGGTAGCCACCCCCTTTACCGTCGTGGAATATGCCATGGAAACTTTTGCTAGTACCATGAAGAGTACGGTAGTGGTAGCAGTTCTGAAGGTGAGCTTGCATTAGAAACCCTTACATTTGATTCAGACCCAAGGTTCCAAAAAGAGAAGATTTCAAACATTGTTTTTGGGTGTGGTACTAAACAGACAGTTATGGATCATTGGGGCAAGGAGGGAGGTAATGTTGCGGGTATATTAGAGTTAGGATGGTCGCCTCGATCCCTTGTCACGCATTTAGGCTCTACAGCACAGGCAGGTTCTCATATTACCTCCAAAAACTTGCCCCTAACGATCATTGTCACACTACATATCTCTGATTTGGTAAAGATATACCAACTAATCTGTACTTTCGCAATACGGAAATGTAACATAATCCTGTCTCACTTATTGGTCTAATTGTTGCTTACTTTTATTAACTTGACAGACATTAGTGTTGCAGGCACACCTTTGCGAATTCCACCCGAAACCTTTCTTTGGAAAAGGTCCCGTGGGGGAAACCATAATTGCCTCAGGAGCTCCTTACTCGTGGATAACATTAAACCAGCATACGAAATCTTGGAACAAGCACTGGTGAATCGCTTCTCTAGGATGATAGGCATAAGACCAAAAGGAGTAAGGCAGGGATATGCCAATCTTCCAATAATTACATTCCATTTGGTAGGTGCCGATCTAGTGGTGCAGCCTCCGAGTGCATATGTCGTGAAAATCGATCAAAGGAAATTTGAGTATTTTTGCTTGGCAATGATACCGGAAAGTGATGGAGAAGGTGTAATCACCATAGGTGCATACCAGCAACAAAATTACCGTTTCATATATGATCTTAACAGAAAGACATTGCGTTTTGGACCCCAAGATTGTGTTAAAAATCCATGAATTGTGCTAATCATTAGCAATTATTATACTAAAAATTTCATAGAAGTTTCAACCTCCCTTGAATTGAACATACATATGTGTGACTGTTTTCCTGAACTTTTTCATGTCGATTTGTCATGATTTGAATATCACTGAGATGTTATGGCTCGAACTGATGTACAGCTGCAACTGCATAACCATGAACAAATAAAATATCTAAATCCATCTTAATTAGCTAAAAATTTCTGTAGTGAAAATATTCGAACCATCTTTGCCATTAATTAGGTCATAATCTGCATAAAAACTCTTACATATGTATAAACCATCTCTGGTTTAAATAAGTTTCAAAGAAGTTTGCATTATGATAAGGCTCCATTTGGATGAAATGATTTGGATTTCTTAACGAGGTTGAATTTGCTACAAAAGCTAGAAAACATTAGATTGTGTTTTGTAGTGCATTTCTAGACGCTAAATTCTCCTTATTATTGCACACTATTGTGTATGAATGTTCAAGGCCGTGCCTGAAATTTTGGGGTCTTGTACAAAATTTATAAAGGGAGCCAATCTTAAGACAGTCTTCCAGAAAAAAAGTTGAACAATGTATTGATGATGCTAAAAAGCAATAATTAAAACTGAAATAAACTTTAAAATTTACACTAATTATCAGTTTCTAGATATCATTAAATGTAAAGAAAGCTACAAAAATTACATATTACTAAATAATCAACAATTGGTTCAATCTTAAGAAACCGAATGAGTAAAAGCTTCAAAAAAGTCTAACATTGAAGTTTCACTTAAAATGGTTCTTCATGCATTCTTTGTTGCAAAATCATCAATTAAATATTCATAATCAATTTTGTCTAAAAAACCATTTTCAATCGATATCAAAGCAAGCATATTTAATCTTTCCTGCAACATATATAATTGCAAGTATGATTTGTAATTGTTGTAGAGCCCACTAAAGTATCATTTTTTTAGTACATCGATATTTTTACACTATGGGAGGGGAAGTTCTGCTAAGTCACACAATGGGCAGCCTAATTTGGTATCGAATTTGTCATTCACAAGATTCGAACCTAAACCCTCTCACTTGTAAGCGAAGAGGAATACCACCAGACTGTAGTACTGAGTGACACAAACACAAAGTATCATTAGATTGCTAGAAAATCAAAAGGTGGGATAGTTTATTTATTTTTTTAATAAGAAAAGTGGGAAAATTAGAAAAGAGGGAATTGTAAGTCCCACTTGAAATTCTTTTCTTTTTTTTCGTTCACATTCAGGTATAGTAATGCTGTGTATTAGATAGCAAAATTTTTTTGGGAGCCTCTTAAAGTTTGGGACCCTATTTGGTCGAACACTTCAGTTGTGGAAGATGGATATACCAGCTGTGGATGTCATTCATGCTATAACTATCTATTCATGTCTAATTAATTAATAATGGGGAAAAAAAATTAGATTTCTCTTTAAGTTGTGCATACCCATGAATTAATGATTTACAAAAGAAAGATGACAACATTCATTACTTGTGGATTTTGAGATCTTTCCTTAAACATTACGTGCAACAAATCGGATTCTCTCTTAAAAAGGAATCACCTTTTAAGTTTTCCTTCCCCCATCACATAAGCCATGTGAATCTGTGATCTAGGTTTAAGTTTCACAAGTAAAAGATTGCTTAACATACAATCTAAATTTCCATGGCCAACGCAGTCAAGTTTCACAAGTAAAAGATCAATGTTTTAAGAAATTAGTATTGAGACTAGTCTAAGCAGTTTTTTAGACGGGCTATCAACATCTCTGCCTAGCGAGAGTGGGCTGTAGACTAGCCTAGGCGTTTGGGAGGTGCGCGTAGACGCCTGAGGCGTTGTCGAGGCACCACTTGAAAGCCACCTTATTTGGATCCAATGCCAAGGGTGCAGAGATCAAGGAAACCATTGCTTTTACCAAAGACAACTGATTTCAATAATTTGCAATCCTGAAACATGCCTTGGAAATTTTTGCTCATACCGTTTGGAGTGAAAAGAGTACCATGAATTTAGACTACTCATCAGATGTATGTACCATAAATTAACATTTTGCTAGGACACAATCAGGTCATCGAGGGACTTTAATTGATTCGGGGAGTAATTACTCATGGATTGTTCGACCAGCTGCCTACGAAATGTTGGAACGAGCACTGGTGAATTACTTGTTAGGATTCCTGGCATAACATTGTAACCAGATTTTATCTTGTAAATGTTAGAAGAAACTTCTTATGCAGTCTATTTTATTTTACCTTTGATGCAACTTTGCATTTCAAGTTCGAACATTCATTTGATGCTTAAAAAAACCAAAAACAAAAACAAAAATTGTAATCAATATTTTACTTAAGCAAGTGATCATTTACTACAATGGTGGGAAATAATTAAGTATTTTTGAATTAGATATTGTAGAAATTTCTAACATGTGAAACATCTCAAATGCCATGCATGTATGTTATGAAACACAACACAATCGACGCGATCAACGATAAAATTTTACTCTTAACGATATAGAAATTTTGAGTCAAAGGGAAAACAGTAGAACCAAGCATTTGTAAATTTGTAATGTATGGCAAAGAAAGCAAGCACGATCGTTTTCTCTGATCCACTGAAAAATCGAGAGCCGTGTGTTACTTTCCCGATCAATCAAACACTTGAGTCCCAACAAAAACTCCCACGTAAAAACATAGCCATTTACATCACATTGGATTCCTCAAGTTCTCTGAAAGCTCTCTCGATTAACCCAACAAAATGGCTACCCTTAACACGATCGCAGCTCACAACCTCCCTTCACCCTCAACCTCCTCCTTCGCCACCCAATCTCACAAACCCAACTCGCTTTCACTCTTCTTCTGCACCCAAACCTCCAGCAAACCCCACCCACCACGGCTTCCGGCCTTCCCGACCAGGAAAAAACGAAGCTGGATTGTTAGATCGATCACGGAGGACAGAGAGGTGGTTCCCTTGAAGAAGAAGGATACAGGGGAACAAGATAGCAGCTTGCTGCTTAATGGGTCGGGAGAATTTCAGGCTCTTTCGACATCATCGGAGGAGAAAGGAGAGGGGGATGATTTGGATAAGCTGACGAGCAGAGCTATTAATGCGTTAATTGTTCTGGGATTTGGGACCCTTGCGGTCTCTAAGTTGCTCACAATCGACCACGATTATTGGCATGTAAGTTATCTCATTCATGTGTATATGTGTATAGGTGTACATATTGGTACGTGTGTTCATGGATTATGTGCTCATATGAATCTTGGAAGGGTTTCCTCTGATGGGTTTACCTTAATTTGTTGGTTAATTGATTAAAGTTTTCAGCTTTAATTCTGGAATTGGTTGATCCTTAATACTTTAATCTATACTTAGTTAAGTTTCACTGCCGGATTTGGAACATCTTTTAGTAGAATGATGAGCCGAATCGAAATTGTTATCTGTGAATTCATGGATTTTGATGCAAATAAGCTGCAGAATGTTTAAAGGGTTTTCTTTTTTGTCTTAATTTGGTAATTTGCTTTAAGTTTCCAGCTTTGTTTTTGGAATGGGGTTGATCCTTAATACTTCAGAAGTTAACCTATACATGGTTGAATGATGAGCTGAATCGAAATCGAGTTCTTTTTCTTCTCTATATTGAATAAGATGGTTGCCTCAGTAAGTTGTTGTATTTTGGATGTCAAAGCTTAATTTTCGAGACGTTTTTTCAGGGATGGACACTTTATGAGATACTAAGATATGTACCGGAACACAATTGGATTGCATATGAACAGGCTCTCAAAGCAAATCCTGTTTTTGCCAAAATGGTGATAAGTGGGGTTGTCTATACTCTAGGAGATTGGATTGCTCAAGTAAGTCTCTCTTCAGATAAGATTAGATAAAGTTCATCTCAATCATGACTTGTTTTTGTGGCTTCTAAGTTGTTTCCTATTGTATGTGAAGTGTTTTGAAGGGAAGCCGCTTTTGGAGTTTGACCGGAAACGTATGTTCAGATCAGGCCTTGTTGGCTTTACTTTCCATGGATCTCTTTCCCATTATTATTACCAATTTTGTGAGGTGATGGTTCTGGTCTATATTTGCTTATTTCTAGCTTGTTTGATGGGTTTCTATGAATGGCTAAAATTATCGACTCTGATTTTCAGGCTCTTTTTCCTTTGGAGGATTGGTGGGTGGTCCCTGCCAAAATAGCCTTTGATCAAACAGTGTGGTCAGCGATTTGGAACAGCATCTATTTTGTGGTTTTGGGGTTCTTGCGTTTCGAATCCCCAACCAAGATTTTTGATGAACTTAGGGCTACATTTGTGCCCATGCTGACTGTGAGAAACTCTTCTAAATCTTCCTTAACAGTTTTGCATGTCTTGTTTTTGTTTTTGTGATTGTCTTTTGCTTGTTTTGAATGGATTACGAGATTATTTTCTTACCAGATAGAGTTGGATTTCTGAAAAAACATTGAGGATATGTTCACTTGTATCTGATTCAAGTTCTCTGACTCAGTTATCATTGCTTGTTTTGCTTCATATGCTGCTTAAGTTTAATAATATTTCATATCACAATAACAGATAAACGGAATATGTCGTAAAGTACAAAAGTATAGCTAAAAGATGAAATTTGAGCTAATGGGTCTCCAACAGTAGAATTGCTTCTTTCACTTGTACTTATGCAATCATACCAGCAGAGCTTAGTGTTATACCTGAAAAAAGTATATACAAAGATCAAGGGGATAGAGGAAAAAAGGAAATTCATTTTTTCAGATATTAGTTTACGTTAGGAACTAGCAAGTAAAATCAAGTAGAAATTGTTATAATGCTGTATTTGATCTAAATGCTTGTGGTGGTTTGAGTTTTTAGTGAATACAGGTTTAATTGGTATGTTATAAGTTGTAACCTACTTATATCTGTGAGTCAACTGGCATGACAGGCGGGATGGAAGCTTTGGCCATTCGCTCATGTCATTACCTATGGCCTGATCCCTGTTGAACAAAGGCTTCTTTGGGTGGACTGTGTGGAGCTAATTTGGGTTACTATTCTCTCAACGTAAGCCTCCAATCTTAGTTCTTTTATGTGGCGAGAATTTCTGTGTGCGAACCCCTACCCTGAGAAGTGTAATCTGCCCTATTTTGTATGCATTTTAATTTCAACATGCATATATCGTCTCTCACTGATTAAATTTTCTTTGGGTAGTTATTCAAATGAGAAGGCAGATTCTAGTTTATCTGAGGCATCTTCTGGAGCAGATTCTGCTTCTTCGTCAAGCAGTTCTTCAAAGGTACGTCATGTTAGCAGTCAGTGAAGGGCATATTTCAGAATATCAATACATGTTTAGGTCCAATAATGAATTCTTCAAATAATGAATTTGTGATTCCGTGGGCAGGACTAAATTTTGAAAAGCATGGACCCCATTAGGGTGTGGAAGTCAAAAATTCGATACTATAAGTGCGAGTAACATACTCGTTGAAAGGGGAGATCGTCATCCATTGGATGTGCAGACCCCCATATACTAGGAAGCGGCATGGGATAGCTTGGGAGACCAGCAATTATTGGTTATCCGAACCAAACACATACGACACGAAGAATTATTTGTCCCTCAGGTGTGTTATATATTCGTTCTCAAATTCAGTCAGATCTCCCTGGCGATCTCGTGCTATGTATATGTATTGGAGTAGCTGTAAATTTCAACAGGTACTGCAACTCATGTTGCAGCTTGGAGAAACTGTATACTTGTAATTATAGTGCCACAAAGATGAGTAAGAAGATTGAGATTTTGCAACTACATTTTGTTCGAGGTTGAAGTTGAAATGACTGCCTTTTTCGGAAAGTTTTGAGAACACTGCTTGGCTCCTTCCTCGGAATGAGCTTCATCTTCCTTACGAATCGTAGTTTCACGTATATGCCGCAATAATTTATATAGTTCGGTTGTTTATTACCGAACTGGCCTTTCATATTCGGTGGTTATTACAGACCACCCTTGTAGCCCAATGTGGCTTTGAAAGGCCCACTTCTCGTTTTACATCACATGCAGTGCACGTGACCTCCCAACATTTCACAGAGCGCGCGGGATTCAACCAGCGTTAACCGAAACCAACCTCCTCCGCCTCCCTCAAACAAGTAGCAGCATCCCCAACATTTTCAAAATTACAGAACGAACCCCGGATCTGAAAAATCTCTTGCACCTAGATCCCAGAACCCACTTTTAGATCCTCGCCCGCGTGAACCGGGTCAGAAAACAACAATGGCGAAGGTCAAAGAATTGCGCCAAGAATCCAAGGACGCCAGCGTTGCGAAGAGTGAGAAGAAGAGGAACCATGGCTCCACCGAGTTCTTCGTCTTCGTTGATTACCTCTTCCTCTCCATATTCTTCGCGTTCCTCTGCTTCATCATCTTTAAGATTACATCGGATTCTTTCTATCTCTAGTCACCCACATTCTTTCGAATCAGGTCCATCCTCTAATCCCTCTTCTCAATTTCCCTGATGGGTTTTGTCAATTTTGGGTATTTTGAATGCAATTCGTGTAATGGGTTTGCTTTGCGATTTCTTGATTGTTGTGGGTTCGACCCGTTTTGGTTGATTTGAGTAAGAAAAAGATAAAAATATCTGATAATGAATTGAAGGAGCGGCTAAATAGATAGCGTAATTATAAATGTTGAGCCTTTAATATGTGTCCATGATGCAATTGGATGTAGCTTGAGCAATTGTTCTAATCTAATATAAACTAGGGGGACGGGGATTCAAACTTGGGTGGAAAAGGGGAAGCACATTGATCTAGCCAACTTAGTTAGGCGAGGCCGCGGTTGTAATTGTAATTGAATGGATAGGTAGAGGAATCAACAGGACTTTGAATGCATGGAAACCGAAATGAAATCTGGTATCAGTGGAGCTGCAATTTGTTCTCATCTTGGTGCGATGGCAAGTGCCTTCGTCCATGAGCGGTAGGTCTCGGGTTCGAGACTTGGGAGCAGCCTCTCCATAAATTGGGGTAAGGCTAGCCGACATTCACCTCTCCCAGACCCTGCGTAAAGCGGGAGCCTTGTGCACTGGGTACGACCTTTTTGGGTAGTTGTTGGATTGATGATTGGCGTGTTCAATGTGAAAAATATGTGGTTGGTGGTGGAATGTATTCTAGGCATAAATATGGCTATTTAATGCCAAAAATAGTAAGTTTGTGCACATGTTGTTATGAATCCAAGTAAATAGTGAAAGTGTCAGTTCCATAGATTTACATGGCTGGGATTAACATATAAGCAGCTTGGAAAGTTAATCAACTTCCAGATAAAATTCACTCAAAGATTTAAATGCCGTTTTGTGTCAATTGGTTTATGGTTATAACTAAACCCGTGTGTGTTTTGTTTCTGAGCATTTTTCGGTAAAATGTTGTTGGAAGTTCGTAGTGCTCTATCGATAAAATGAACATTGATGTGATTTCAACTTAGAAGTATATGCAGGTTTCACTTCAGGATTGTTGATTAGTACCTAGCTGTTGTTTATGCCCTTGCAGCTGTTTCGTTTAGTGACATCTCTGGGGATTATGTGACAGGTTCAGGTCCAAGCTTGAAGAACTTCACGGGTGTTTGCATCGTCGGATTCATGATGTGTTAGGGTGAATCGGAGAAAAAAACATGTTCCCTTTTGATCGAATGTAATTTAGCAACAATTGCTTTTTGTGGCCTCTATTTCTGGGAACAGACACATGTATTTAAGTGTAATATTCGTATATGAATTAAGATGATGGATTATGTCTTTCTATTAAGTACTAGATGGTGTTTGTCAATTGGTTTCATACCAAATTTAATTAATGTCGGATTTGAATTATTCTTTTTGCTTTTCTGGTGTAATTTGTTTCTAATTAGTAGGTCTAGTTGCTTCTTCTATAGGTCCACCTCATAAAAATTTTGTCCACCACAAGAATAATAGTAGGGAAGTGATATCTGCACTCACGTTATCTTCTTTTGCGCTCCTTTTTCTTGGCCGTTATAGAGAATAAATCAGAAGGAGAAAACAGGAGTGTGAAAATCATTGCCCGCAAATTAAGTTTCCCTTTCTCTCACACATACAGACACAAAAACATGGCTAAAGAGTAAAGAGAATAACAACTGCTGAGCAGCATTCATTGATTCGCATCAGAAGTGCAACATAAAAACAGCAAAACATAGATTTATTAACTTCACTACTTTATTCGAAGCTAGAAAAGCAGCATGCTGTTCTCTCAAGAATCTAGCTCTCTCAAACTAAACAACAAATGACAGTAGAAGAAAAACACACATACAACTAGTCGACTGATACAGAATCGTGACCTAGCACGCTTATTCGAAGCTCATTTGGAAACGAATTCAGGGATTTGGAGTAACTGGAGTGCTCGGAGTGCTCCCGCCACCATTCCCGGGGGTTGGAACCTCATTACCGGGGTTTGGGACGAATGTGTCATCACCGCCTGGAACATAGTTGTTACTACTCGGGCTTCCACCACTTCCACTTCCACCAGTGCTGCCGGTGCCGCCCATGCCAGGGAACGGAGCAAAATGCTTCAATGGTGGTAGCATCACACGCCCAATGCCAGGAATGAGAAGACTTCCGTCATGGTCAAGTAACCACTGAGGTTGTTTCTTTTCATCTTTGTTGGAGATTGTTGGCACATTTCTCCCGGCAACTGCTCCTCCTACTAGGTCAAGGAGGATAACGGAAACGGAGATGAGAGCAAAGAACGAAAGGCGGGTTTTGTAAGCCATTATCGGAGCAATGGTAGAGGGAGGGAGAGATGAGAGAGAAGGGTAGTCTTGCTGAAGTTAGCTTGGTGATTTGAATGTAGAAGAAGGGCTCTTCTTATAGCTGAGGATTTCTGGCAAGTTGGGTGAACAGTTTGTCGGTGAGTTAAGATGCCATGGATAGAGAGGAGATATACAAATGTATACGTGCATGGAGAGAGAAGTGATGATGAGTCATTGAGTTGGGTTTTTCTTAGGTCGATAATTTTTATGCACTTTTAAGGACTGGGTAGTGTTTGGTTAAAATTAAATGACCATGGTCTTGCGAAATTCCAGAATACAACAATGTATGACATATATTAGGAAATTTGACGATTGGATGTATGCTTTGATATTTAGAGGCAGAATAACTGGTGAATGTAACTTGCTTATAAGGTAATGTATACTTTACATTGATTTACAGTACACCGATGTATGACATACATTGTAGAATTTAACGGCTAATGTGCGTTCTGATATTCAAAAGAACCTATTGGGTGTATCGGATATGCTGAAAATGTAATATATATTGATGCAAAGTTCAAAAACTTCAGGTGGTTTTTTCTTAGTTACCAAGATTGAGTTATACTTTTTTTTTTTTTGGTAAAGTACAAAAAACTATCTCAACTATTGGTGTCGTAACTCTTTCATACCTCATCTTTTAAAATTGACAATATCATACCTCATCTTACGAATTTGTGCCAATGTCAGACCTCCGACAGTTTTTCTATTACTTTTTCTGTTAAATGCTGAGGTGGCCAAAAATGGGACCCATTTTTATTAAAAAAAAATTAAATATTAAAAAAAAAATTAAATATTAAAAAATTAAAAAAAAACCAAAAAAAAACAAAACCAAAAACCAAAAAAAAACCCATCATTCCCTGTCCCCCCTCCCCAAAAACCCAAATCCCTTTCTCTGAGTTCTCCCCCACCCAACCCTCTCTCCTTTCTCTCTCTCTCTCTCTCTCTCTCTCTCTCTAACCTCTCTCTCTTCTCTCTCCCTGCAACCTGCATCCCTAAAATCCTAAAACCCATAAACCATTCCCACCCGAGTCATCACCGCCGACGAGCTCTCAATCCTCTGAGCCAACGATCGCCAATTAACCCCAGACCTTTCCCTGCCACTCCCACTGGCGTCGAAGCTCTCCTTTTGGCACAATAAGTGCTTCTGGTTCCCCCACTTCAAATACCACGGCAAGTTGAAATTGTGCAAAGGCTTCGCCCTCTCAGTACCCATCACCATGGACTTCACCTCCACTCTCTCTCCTCATCTGACCCGCCTATATACACCATTTATCGGAAACTCAGACCAAAGAGAGCTACTCTCAGATCAAAACTCTCTCTCTGTTTCTCGCGCTTGCTTTGATTTTCTCGGAAAATCTTGGAATTTTCTGGGAAAAACAGAGAGTTTTTCTATTGGGATTGTTGTTGTTGTTGTTATTGTTTTGTTTTTCTCTCGCAAATCACCGGAAGGGCAGACTCCGAGGGCGAGGAGGAGAAGGGAATGTTGTTGTGGACGTTGTGGCTAGAGTTAGGGTTTGGGGGCGATTAGGGGTCGTGGCTGTCATCACTAGAGTCAACAACAGAGGTAGGGTTTTTGTCGGTGGGATCGAATAGGAAGGTTGGGGGGGACGGGTGGGAAGGATTTCTGGGTTTTGGGATTTTAGAGATGCAGGTTGCATGGAAAAAGAAGAGAGAGAGAGGCGAGAGAGAGGGTTGGGTGGGAGAGAACTCAGATAAGGGGATTTGGGTTTTTGGGGAGGGGGGACACGGGTTGATGGGTTTTTTTGGTTTTTTGTTTATTTTTTTAATTTTTAATATTTAATTAAATTTTTAATAAAAAATAGATCACGTCTCTGGTCACGTCAGCATTTAACAGAAAAACTAACGGAGGTCTGACATTGGCACAAATTCGTAAGATGAGGTATGATATTGTCAATTTTAAAAGATAAGGTATGAAAGTGTCGTGACATCAATAATTAAGATAATTTTTTTGTACTTTACCTTTATTTTCGGAAACTGAATTGAGTTATACTTTAAACGTATTAAAATCTGCCTATATGTTCCACCAACCCCTGCGGCCATTAATGATGTGCAGATCTGCCTACATTCCTATGTGAATGTGAATCAAAGAGTAATTACCATTAATTTCAGCTGCTTTTTTCTGTGTCTTCATCTTCTTAATTTACAATATCACTGTCGCTTTTGAGTTCATAAACTGTAAATTATTTTACTGCTGCCAACTTTGAAAGCACTGGTGCGTTTAGCTATAAAGGAGCCTGCCATTTAAGGTTTCATCTTTATCTTCTGCAGACATACTTTTTTTCTGGTTTGGTCTTTCCTTTTCTTCACTGACAAGGTATTTAATGGGGTCATTTTCCACATTGCAATTTTCCATCTACCCCTTTATTGTTGTCGTATCATAGGAAAATTCTTACAAGTGGCACCTATATGTTAGGTATTGCTGCAAAATTATGCCACTTAATTGGAAAATTGAGTAATTTGTCACTCAATTTTGATGCTGTAATGGCCCCTACGACTAAGGTCTAAAATATCGATGATATCGGAAATATCGGTAGTTCAAAAACACGGAAATATCATGATATTATCAATATCGATAAAAATTGAATAAAAAAACTTTGAAATTTTTATTGAAACTTTGCAGAATGTTTATTTAGTCAATTATCTATTAGTTTATCACAAAAAATTTGAAGGAAATGCATTGCATGATGGATTTAATTGATTTAAGTTGATTATATAGCGAGCTAGCAAACATTGTGAGTATAGAAAATATGTAGTAATTAATGAAATAAGTTTAAACACACCATAATCATTTATATATAATGAATTAGTACAATATTTTACACTTTATACATTGCATTGTAAGATACATGAGTGACTTAGTACCATAGAGTTCCTATCAAGGTCTAAAATATCGATGATATCGGAAATATCGGTAGTCCAAAAACACGGAAATTTCGATGGAAATGTCAAGATAATATCGATATTTTAGACCTTGCCTACGACTAACTTATCCATTTTTTTTATCCAAAAGGTTGCCAGTGTCAAAATGATTCTTTAAACGCATCGATATTTCAGACCTCAAAATATCTTTTAGAGATATATGTCGGTTTATCCCCTGAACTTATATAAAGGTGTCAATTTCTCCCTTGAACTTTAATTTTAGCTGATTACCCCAGAACTTTTATAATTAGCCAATTTCCCCTTAAACCTTAACTTTAGCCAATTACCCCCTAAATTTTTATAAATAGCCAATTTCCCCCTCCTAGCGTTAGATTTTAAATTTTTCATCCAATTTTCATCCATCCAATTTTTCATTCTTTTTGCCCCCATGCAGTTGTCATGTGTTGTCCGCATGACCAAAATTGATTAAAAATTGGATGAAAAAAAAATCTAGCGGCATGGGTGAAATTGGTTATTTACAAAAGTTCAGGGGAGTAATCAACTAAAATTAAAGTTCAAGGATGAATTGGCTAATTATAAAAGTTCAGGGGTAGTCAGCTAAAATTAAAATTCAAAGAAAATTAGGACCTCTATACAAGTTTACGGGACAAATCGACAAATATGCTTGTCTTTTAAAGAATTTTTAGAATCACATGCTAACTTTTTAGACGAAAAAGTAGATGGAGTCAGACTAGGTGATATAGAGCAACAAAAAGTTGATGGAGTCAGACAAGGCGGCAATGGGTTTGAACAATTCAAGAGCTGAATCTCACAATGCATCAATGTCTTGCGTACGTACATTACGCTGCGGGATCGTTTCAACCGTCGGATATGATGGTTTCATTTTTAAACGTAGACGTTCGGTTGAGCAATGTATTGCATAAATTTCCAGTAGAAATGTGGAACGTAAAAATCTAGGCTGCATCTACATCTGATCTGGACTAAAGAATGTACATAAAACTTAGAAACACAGAATTATATTTGCCTCAGCTACCTGAAGAGAACAGTTTCCTTACTTGTGTGCCTTCTGCAACAAATGCTGAGGAAATGGAAACCCAGAAAGACTTATCTTTTGGATTTTAATGAGGGCAAAAGATGCCATAATACAATAAACGCTAGCCGGTTTCGTTTACATTTGAATCACAATTTCTAAGGCCTTTCTTCGGAAAATCTAGGAAGTTGAACGAGGGAATTCACGCGTGTCACGCCTTCCAAACCCAACCAGTTCTCTTCAGCTGCCACTGTTTCTTCATTCCCTTCAATCTCAACCGGTAGTCTACCATGAGCATCACTTTCATCAGATGACCTGACAGTGAAATTCCTCTGCAAAGATGGCTCCGACTTCTGGCCATCATCTGATTCAACTGCATTGCCGGAGTGATTGCTTTGAAGGGTTGCAGATGAAAAGCCTTGTTCCTCATAATCAGATTCCGAGTCCATTTTCCCATCCAGAAACAAGCAAACGACTGCACAGTCATCCATCTTTGAAGTCGGGTATTTGAGTTTCCATTCGCGAGCAGCTGAGTCAACCACAGTCCTTGCTGCTGATGCCCGGGTTGGGGCTGAGGAGACTATCTCAACAACCTCTTCATTGCTTAAGACATCCCAAACCTATAAATATACAAGTTAAAGATCATCGAGTGAAGTTAAATACGAAATTTTAGGTTTACTATATTTCACATCTAATGCCACGCTACACCATCAACAATCAAGCTTATAAATTACAAGTAAAGCAAGACATTAATAAGCAGAGCATTCTCGTAGGTGCGCAGCAATCACTTATAAATACCGATCATGTTATCTCCAGCTTGCCTTAGGTTCTCCATATAACTTTTAAGGGATTAAAATTTCCATAGAGAAAACAGGGAAAGAGGACATTAATAAGTCCTCAAAGGTCTGAACAATTTCACATTCTGCGACCCCTGCTCGTGTGGAAGGTACAGGAGATATTTCATTCCTCATTAAACTATAATGTACACAGTACAAGAACATGCTGAGATGTAAGCACTCTTTTGTCACTCGTGTTTTTAGAATCCAGATGCTTTGGACTTTCTTACTGGATCTTTACATCTCATAAGAACTATCGACACTCCTTGATAATGTTTGGTGATTTAAATGTGACTTGTCTGTAATTCTATCACTTCATATTTGGTTCCTGTAAGCCATTTCAAGAGCAAATGGATATTCCTCATCATTGTACGATTACTATGTGAATTTTTAACTTTCTTTGCATTATTAAAGCCAGCAGTGCCGTGTAGAAATAATCAACAAACATCAAACCAAAAAGAACAAACAATATCGAAATAAACTATAGAGAATTTAGAAATAAACTATAGAGAATATCGAAATAGGATATTATCAAAGACGAAATTTTTACCCCGTCAGAAGCAAGAACAATGAACTGGTCTCTGTCAGTAAGTATCCGGTGTGAGAACTCAGGTATTGAGATCACTCCATACTCCTTTAAACAGAAATCGCCGAAGGCTCGAGCCATAGCTAAACCAGGGGCATCATCAAAAGGCAACCACACTCGAGACACTTCAGGCTCATCATGCAAAGCAAACACCCTACCCTTACACCGTTTAATTCTTTCAGCTTCCCCTATGACATTTACATAAGCATCAACCAAGTAAGGTTCAAATAACAAGAAGGCAACCAAAGCATCGGTGACAAGAAATTTAGAATATTGTTCACACTTGGCAGATCAGGCTTTAAGTCAACAGTTAACTGGATTGCCACCATGGAATCACTACTGTCCCTTGATCCCAGGATTGCTCGGGAATCCCCGATATAACCCATGAAAAGATTTGACCCCTGAAAAGTGAAGCAATCAAAAACAAAGCAAACGAAATAGGCAAAATTAAGAGTGCAGATGGTGTTTGCTGCCGTACCTGTTTGACTAGAGTGACAGCAGTGCTACCACTGCAGAAGCAGTCCAAATTAGGATGAGACCTCAGCTCCTTGTCCATAGCTTTATATGACTTCAGGAAAGCGTCTCTCCATGATAAATTCAATTTTTCCTCATCCAAACCATCCTTCTCAGTATCTCCACAATCTGACTTCTTTAGGTTCCCTTTGAAACACGTTTTACTGGACCCTTGGTATGAATACAAGAAGGATAGCAGCTTCATTGGCAATGCATCCCTTACTTTGCGAGCAACAAGATGGCCGTGTGGACCATGGCCGTCAAAAACACCACAGAATATCGCATCATCGGACATGAAATCCTTCAAAAGAATATAAAATCAAGAGTTCAGCAATCATAAATTATCTTACCAACATGTTCAATTAGTATTCCCACTGTAGAGGAGAAACTTACTTCCCACACAAGCATGGCATCTTGGTTTATGCCTTTGCGGCCCTGCTGTGTGAATATGCAAGAAGTCTGGCTCTTTCCGTTGGTAAAAATGCGGTTGGGCAAGGTGTGTAAATTCTGAAGAGTATATGCATGGTCAGAGAATGTCTTCTTCGTTCTCTTTCGACCGCTAAATTGAATCCCCAAGCATGGGGGTGTGACTGCCTCTCTGTTGCTGTTGCTGCTACGAGTACCCTGACTACTAGTCGAAACACAACCCCCCATTTCCTCAGCTCAACATAGACGACATCTGACTGAATAAAGGATAAGTCCTACTTTAGCCAACCAGATCGCACATGAAATTCTGAAACTTGCCAAAAATGGTCAACCGAGCAAATGAATATCCAAATACCAAAGATTCCCACAAATCCAAACCACCAGCCATATTACAAGCCCATATAGAAAAATGAGGTCATTTTATCTTGGTCAATGCAGTCCGTGGATGTAACGTGAATCGATAATAAAACTAGCTGAAGAGAACAAGAAGACATTAGTTAATTACTTTTTTAATCTCTGGCAACACATAATGCAAAAATGGCTGCTTCTGCTTGTAAAGAACTAAACAAAACAAACAAGATGTATTAAAACAACACAATTCCATGTTTCAAGGAATAGAAATACTTAAAAAGGCCGTCCACATCCTATTGCCCTTCATGAGATATCACACTGATAATAACCAAGTGGTAGGATTTTGAGCAAATTGATTTATATAAAATAGGTGCCAAAGACCCGTCGATTATGATATAACTTAGATTAGAATGTCGCTAAAACAAATAGAAGCTAATCGAGACACAACAAAACAGAAAATCGGGTACACAAAACCGAGAAATGCCATAAAAACACCAAATTTACCCTGTATTCTGCCAACTATGAGATTCGGACTCATCAAAATTCAATACAACAACAACAACAAAGCCTTTTCCCACTAAGTGGGGTCGGCTATATGAGATGCACTTAAAAGATTCTTAATAAAACAGAACTAAATTGAGATGCAAAAACCAGAAGAACAATGTGACTATTGAAAATCTTGCCCAATTATGTATACCAACAAACAAACTCAGAGAAACCCAACTGTTTCTAGGTCATTAAGAAACAATCAAGATTTTCTGAATTAAAGTGCATACCAATTAAGGAAACCAGAAAGAAATATTCTTGACAACTTGGAAATTTTTAGTACATGTTAAATCTACCTCCATTTTCACAGCAACCAAACAACAAAGCATAGACTACTTCGGAGGAGGAGAGAGGGGGAGAGAGAGAGAGAGAGAGGTAAAGGCAATATTGAAATTGGTACAAAGTTACGAACTGTTGTTTTCCCACTAGAGAGAAATCCGAGAGAGATAAAGCAAATTTTTTTTTTTTGAAAGCGAGATAAAGCAAGTTTTGAAAAAGCAGGAAAAAGACGAGAGGAATGCTCTTTTGTCAAATAACATAATCATTTAGGTATAACTATTTATCGTACAAAGAATGAAAGTAAACAAACAAAGCATACACAGGGTTAATCCTTGTTTGGTTCCTGAGAAAATATCAAAGAAAATCCGTAAACTTTTGAGCATAAGAGATCACTCAAATATTACATGATCATTCATAAGGGCAAACAAAGCAGAAAAACCCAATATCACAAACAACCATCAAAATCAAATGGTATGTTTAGTTTTCTATGAGAATGCAGTAAAAGTTTCAGTCTTTACAAAGCGCACCAAAAAAAATGAAATTTGAGATGTTTCTCTCTCTCTCTCTCTCTCTCTCTCTCTCTCTCTTACCCAGTACCAATAGAGATCAAAACCCAAAAAAGATAAGTAGATGGATTAGAGTGCAGATAGACAGAGAAGTTGTACACGCAGATCTTTGATTAGTCAGTGATTATTGCTCCAAATCACCCATAATTTCGAAGCAAACAGAGATGAGCATTATTGATCACAGATAATGGAAAGCAAATGGTTTAAACAAACAAACATTTGAGAATTAGAAATAAAATTGGATTGTTCGAGAAAAATTGAGAAAACGGTAGTGAGTTTTTTACCTTTTTGTTGAATTTTCTTAGCCTAGATTGGAGCTTTGGGATCAGAGTGAAGAAAACCAGAACAGAAAAGAAGAGGGGGGGTGGGGGGAGGGGAGAGAGTTGAATGGTTATATGGTGGAGAGACTGGAGGGTGGTGCATTAATTGCAAAAGCAGCGCAGAACCGAAAGGGTAGAGAGAGAGAGAGAGAGAGAGAGAGAGAGAGAGAGGTTACTGTGGAGTAGCCGTGCACCTCCCGGCTAAAACGATGATTGAAATCAATCTCAGATTCTCATGATGCAACTGCCACTATTTAATACACTTTCCTCATGGCGCGTCCGATCATCCTTACCCCTTTTTTCTTTTCATTTCTTTCTTCTTCTTTTTTTCTTTTTTCTTCATTCTACCCAACACTAAAAAGGATTAGGATCCTAGTCGAAACCTTTTTCTGAAATTCCGAAAATCAATTATTATGTACATTCATCATATATTGTATGGTCCGAAGCTATTTAAAATTAAATATAGTATCTAATGAAAAATAATCACACTATATATGATGAACGAACACGATTGATTAATCTCTAGATCTCCACAAAAGAATCCAGAGAGGATCCTCATCCAAACTAAAAGGCTAAATACACTGAAATAATGATCTTCAAATTTTTATGCTTGTAAGACCGACTCTAATAATTGAGTTAAAATCTAAAATTTAAGTTATAAACTCATCAAAATCATCTCTAACTACGGGGCCTAAAGCAAGTTTGGGCATATTTAGCTCAATAAACCGCCCAAACCTATTTTTTGGCCCATCACTGAGCGTGGACGTGCCAAACTCAAACCTACTCTCGGCGCGCTAACGCGCCCAACAGTTCATATTCGAACTTACTTTTTTATTTTAGTTTATAAATTAATTAAATCCAAAATTATTTTGGGGTAGGTTTAGTGATTTTATTTTTTTTGGTCAATAGGTTTAGTGATTTTACATTACTTATTAGAATCTAAATATTTTTAGGTTAAAATGTTCATAAAAATAAATTAGGTTAATCTACATAAATTTTATTTTATAAAAATTACCGAAAAGAAAAACTAACATAAGCTTAAATAATCTTTAACATTTTAAGCTAAATCATTGGAGAAGAAACATTGTTTTTAGATTAAACTGTAATAAGTCAAAAGTAGTTACATGGTTAATCAAAATGTAAATGATAAAAACTACATGCTAATAACATAAGGGTGCTTATGTACGGCTTATTTTTCTTAGCTTAGTATCTCTTCAATTGGATTTCGATTGGAAATTTTAGTCAAACTATTTAAATTTTGTATTCACTACATGCAAGTTGTTTTAAGGGTGTTTTTGTTATGTTATGTCAATTTGTGGTTAATCTGCAGCAGCAGTAAGTGTTATTTTGGTGGCTAATTCAAAATTTTATCTTTTGTTGGTTGTTCTTGATTTTCTAAATCATATCCGCTTTGTGTTCGGTTTTGTCTCGAAAATTATGTAAATTATGTCGTATTGCATTGTTTTCATGACCTGGTCTTGGTTAATCTTTAATGTTAGGAGACTAAATTTGTTAATAAAATTGGCAAACTAAATGATGTATCACTAATATAAATAAGCACATTTATCAAATTTGAAGTAATAATTTAATCATTAATTTTCATATCATTTAGTTTTTAAATTTTCTTTCTAGCATTACGCTAATTTTTATCAACCAAATTCATAAGCATGTTTACCAACAGTAGAAAAAACACGAAAATATAACAAGAAATTGAATACATATATATATTATGCGCCAGTATTCTGGGGTGAAGAGTGTGAAGGCTTGAAACCTGAAACTGAGTCTTGATGAAAAGACATAAAAGTACACGCCAAACTGACTCAAACTCGGGACACAAGACGTGGCCGAATGTCTCACCCTTAAAAGTAAGAAAGAGTAAACTGCCGATTTGTCCCCTGAACTATCACCCAACTTTCGATTTGCCCCTGAACTTTTTAATTGGAAAATTAAGGACTTAAACTAATTTTTTTGGCCAATTTGCCCCTGCTGTTAATTTTTCATTCATTCCATCCAAATTTCTGTTAAATGGAAGCATATGCACAACATGTGTGGGTAGTTTGGTCACTTCATTCTTTAAAATAATTGAAAACCTTAGATTTCTAAAATATAAACCTATGCAAATATGTGTGATTCTATAGCTTTTCTGTCTGAAGGTCTAGTGAAATGACGCTTTTGTCTACAAATGAGAGTTACGTGGTTTGCACATGATAAGAGTTAACGTTAATTTGGATGAAATTTATGAAAAACTAACGGTAGGGGGGAAATTGGCCAAAAAAATTAGTTTAAGTCCTTAATTTTCTAATCAAAAAGTTCAGGGGGCAAATCGAAAGTTGGGTGATAGTTCAGGGGGCAAATCGGTAGTTTACTCTAAAAGTAATAACTTAAACAAAAGTTGCCAACTTGCCCAACTCTTCTTCGGATTAAGATTTTCTTCTCTTTTTTTTATCTATTTTCATTTTCTTTTCTTACTTTCTCTATTTTGTTTTTCTTTTTTTATAAAAAAATTAATATAAAATGTTAACGTGGTTTAACTATGACCGTTTAGATAGGATGAGAGGGAAGGAAAAGAAAAAAAAAGAGGGGAGAGAATCCTACTCTCTTCTTCCTCCCTCACTTTCTCCTTCTGTTCTTCCCATCTACTACAAACCCTACACACGCACTCACCTTCGTCCGTGCTAAGATTTCCCGGTCCACCTTCCCTTTCCTTTTCTCCTTCCTCCCACTTTATTTTGTTACAAAGATCAAGTTTATCATGTTATGATTTAGGGGTATGCTATCCACATACCTATTTTTGCTTCTCACACACTCATTATTAATTTCTATCATTTGATCTTCTTCAATCCATCCGATCCAACAACCGAAATTTAAAAGAGTATGTGAGAAGTAAAAAATGATGTATGAATATCATACCCCATGATTTAAATGTCAAGCCTAATACCGCAGGCTTGTCACTAGTTGTATTGTATGAGGTGGTTGAGTCCGGCTCTAGACGCATAGGGCACAAACCCTACTCGCTCCGCTATGGATAGGTAGCAAATATGATGATTTAAATGGGAGAGAGGGAAAGGGAAAGGGAAAGGAGATGGGGCTAATTAAGCTAACCACCAAGGTAAGGTTGGCAATGACAATTTTGGCAAATATGGAAACAACCCTACTTAAAACTTATATAAGTGGGGATTTAAGATTTCTTCCTAAAAACCCAAATCATGGCATAAGATTAGGCTTTTACCAAACTTGTCTATTACTTAAACTCCTTATGTAGTTGTCTCAATATGATGTTGAAGACACGATTAGCATAATTTTTTTTAAATGATGGTACATTACATAAAATATCATTGATCGTTGTCATTATTTAATAGTGAGTTTTGGATGGACATGAATTAGAGCAATTTGGTTGTCAATTAAACATGTTCATCATTCATTGGCTCTAAAATTACTCAAAAAAATTCTATGTTAAGGTTGTCGCATACAAAATAAAATCAAATAAAAAATTGTCTTGGAATGCAAATATATCCCCTTGTTCCTTTTGTCTCTCATCACGTATTCTTTTGTCTCATAAGAGCAAGAAGAGATTGAAAAACAAATGAATATATACTTCCGAGACAAGCAAGTTCACTCCGTCGCATAAGACAACTTTCTTGGTATGATGATTGCTCTTGTATTTCTTCATTAGACCCAATAGTCTCAGTGTGAGATAGTTTCCTTGTACAACCTTATCCAAGAATTTCTCTTCTCTCCTTGCGCTTTTTCACATGTTATCCATTTGATCTAGTGCAAACCCAGCTACAATTCAAACTTGAATCTATAACCACAACTCTTTTAGTTGTATACATGCTTGCAAGTTGCAAGGCCAGCATTGGTTAGGTTTACGAGTCTGTGACCCAATTAAATTGTGTTCCCCTTCGCTGTGAATAGCAAGGCTGGAACTAATCTAAAACCAGATCTTGTGGAACCGGAAATGATCGATATTAAATGGTAACCCAGCTCCAAAGGAAAAAAGGCCTTTTACATATTCCTTTTCAATTTCTTTACAAAAATAATTGCAAATGCATCATACTAAATTATATATACAATCCTATTTTGTTTGTATCATACTTTAACAACCTCAAAACTACGAGCAATGTCCAACTTCATACCTTTAGAGACCCACTGAAGGATTTGCGTTGAGGCACTTCTGTCGAATCACAAGAGTTTCTCTCCAACTAGGTGACCAATCACAATGCTACATTTGTCAATGTCATAATAAAACTTCTAAAATCTCGTATCAACCGTCGGCGAAAGTGTACGACTCTCCTCAACAATAAAAGGATATAATTCTCCTACAATCAATCCCTAATGCAATTATTGTACTTAATTCATTATTATTATACTTAAACCACTCTATCATGTACACTCTAGATTGACCCAAAAAAACCTTATCATAATCATTTGTGTAGATAAACTTGTGAGCTCGACAAACTCAATCCGGCTTTCATACTATGGAATAAAAGAATTCGAACCTATGCATGCCGGTTCAGCAATGCTATCAAGCATCCAAAATACACCGGGGTTGTAAATGGCCTAGCGCAACAACCATTTCATCCAACATACTTATTTTTTTCTATTTTTCCAATGAATTTACATCTTTCATTAATGAAATTTTTTTGATGTAGTGAGTATTAGTCCTTCCATTGCTTCGGGATAACTTAAAACATGTGGGCCTACTAAGAACGAACACGTTACACTTGGGACATGACTAATTCAAACCCCACCTCTTTTTCTTCTGAAAAATGAAAGATCATGTCTGCAAATCTGAAAGCTTTTTCTTTTCTGATATTATATAACCCGAAGACATTGACCAACCAACATGCGTTTGCATTTATTTTTATAAAATAAAAAATAAAAAACAACCGCAGGAGTGTGCATTTCTTGTATAATTGTTTGCATAATACATGATCGATATGGACCTATTGATCAAGTGTGGCACCAAAATAAATAAGATGAAAATTTGAATGAGGAATTTGGAATCATAATTTTGATATTTAAAGAAAACAATCTGCCATTTTGTGCGCTGTTTTAGGTTTAGATCCCTTCAGTAATTTATCAATTTAGTAATATTTCTCTCGCTTATAAATAAAATGTTTTAAGTTAACGAGTACGATACCTATGTACGTGTCATGGCATAAAAAATGCTTAGCTTTTTCCATAATTTGAAAAATGTGGACAAACAGTTTTGGGTATGCTCCAACTTTTTATGCCTCCTTTAGCTTTTTGATATACTTGTTTATTTGAAAAATCCAAGCGCTAACCCAAATTGAAATTTAAACCTTATGTTCTTGTTCCTTGTTTCTCAGTCTATCAAAATTCAGAAGAACCAATGCATCCTTTCCACAAACTTTTAAAGTGGTGGCTTTACTTTACAACAAATTTTCTTAAAGTGTAGGCCCTTAATTATCTCAACTTTGTTATGTTAGTCCACATATAATTAATTTAATAATTACAAATGATTATTTGATCATGATTACTTATCATAACCATACGGGACGATCATGCAAACGATCATGCAAAGTGTGATTATTCTCATCTAGTGTTCTAATTGGTAATTACCATTGTTCAATACATTCATATGAATCATAACCTGGCCCTCGGATTCCTTTTCAATTTTATTTTGTATTTTAGCTTATTTTCCAGGAAAGGCTGCCCAGTGATGCCCAAACGTATGTTATATGCAACAGCCTTGTAGTTCACTTTGTATATTCAGTAAAAACGGGTTTTATTTTTTAAGAAATGATAGAATACTTACAAAGATACATTTATAATAAGCTATTAACTCACCAACAATAAACTACAGTGGACAATAATTTATTATCGGACTCATTGTAAATTTGTATTATTATCGGTATATGTGAGTCAAATCCGAATTGTCTTCTATTAAGTGAAGACTAATTGCCTCTGACTTATCATTACAAGTCAAAAAAGCTGAGGACAGTTTCATTTTTAAATGTACGGGTGCAAGGTAAAATGATGAAAAGAGAACACAAATGTTAACCTTGGCTTCTTTATGGAGTAAGTTTGTACCACATTACAATTTCGGATCCAAATTATACTGTAAAATAATATAAAGATAGCAGCCGAGTGGGGTTCATATGTGCAAAGCAGAGAACAAAATCGGAACCAAAACCGAGGTTGAGCAAATATGGTCCTGGTAAACAAAGTTGAAAAGTAAAATTTGGCAAGCACTAAGAGTGAAATGAAGAATTTGGGGAACAAAACAAGGGATGTAAAGCAAAGGCAATGAAGTTTCAATGAAGTTTTATGTGCAAAGATTATAATGCATGTGCTAAAAGCTTCTTTGGAGTCTGGGATTGAGGGATTTAGGGGATGATTTTGACTTGAGTATGAACAAAGTTTGTAGAACACCAACCCAAACAAGGCCATTCAGATTTGGAGCATTTGGTCAGAGTCCAAAATCTATAGCCCAGTGTTTTTAAAGCCCGAATCATGTAGGCCCATGTTTTTATTGACTTATGGGAGTTAGGGAATTGTTTCCATACATTGGAGAAAATTCTCTGTATTTGAGATTTGATATTTCAAGTTGATCATGCATTATATAGAAAGTGAGTTAAGATAACCGTGCATGCTTGATTCAAATACCATAAACGTGACAATATAATCCTTGGTAGATGTAAGTTTTTCTCCATTATATCATCTCCAAAAGTAGACTTCTCTTTATGTATCATATTACAAGGTTTGTCTTTTGAAACATTGATATCTATTCCAAAGAGGCATGATATTTGGATAACAATGAATTAACTATAATTAGTTATCAAACCCGTGATTCATACAAGCCGAATTTAAGACCTTCCAAAATATCATAAGACCCTATTGCTAGTTGCTTTCAAACTCCAATTTTAGTTTCACTTACACAACTTTCTACCCTCTAATTTTGTTGTTTTAGAACAGCCCAAGGCCTTGCAACTTCAAGTAGCGTGAACCTAATTAACAACACACACCCCCCAGCAGATCTCTATCCAATGCCTCATTGGTTCACCTCTCATCCGAAAAACCAAATAAATAAGATAAGGTGATAACTGATAAGCACACGTGGCACAAATCCAATTACTGGTTACTCCTACAAACACATTCTCTCTCTCATCCCCAGTCCTCTCTCCCTCCACTCCCAACCATGGCCTCACCAACACTCCTAACTCCCACCTCTAAACTCAAATCTCTTCCACCAATCAAGTCCACCAAATCCACCGCCACCGCCACAATCCCACAACCTCGACGCCGCGAATTCTTATCGTTCGTGGCGGCAGCAGCTGCAGCAACTCTGTCCTCGCCAGCATGGCTCTTCCCGCTCACACCAGCTGCATTTGCCGCTTCGGACGAGGAGTACGTAAAAGAAACGGAGGAGGTGATAAACAAGGTCAAAACCACCATTAACATGGATAGGAACGACCCCAATGTGGCTTCTGCAGTGGCGGAGCTCAGAGAAACATCAAACTCATGGGTGGCCAAGTACAGGAGGGAGAAGACTCTGCTCGGTAGGGTTTCTTTTAGGGACATTTACTCCGCAATCAATGCAGTTTCAGGGCATTATGTCAGTTTTGGACCGACTGCTCCGCTTCCTGCAAAGAGAAAGGCGAGGATTTTGGAAGAGGTGGAAACTGCAGAGAAGGCATTGTTGAGGGGCAGATAAATTTGTAAAAGAGATTACTGGTAACTGATCAGTATTCAATGGAGAGATGAGAGAGTGAGAAAATTTTAATTTTCTTTTTCTTTTTGTATTATTACTAAAATTAGTATTTTGAACTGTTTTATTGTTCACATTTTGTTTGTTAATCTTGAGGTTACAGAGTGAGATTACTGGTAGGGTTTTTACTATTATGAAAACCCTCCATGATATATTAACATCTCTACAACATGCTTATTACTTTAACTAGAAATAGAACATGACGAAATTATTGTGCCGTATTGAACCATCACTACGTGATATATTATATGTTAGAAGTTTATTTAACTTTCTTAGGGCAACTCCACAGTGCTCCATAGCCCGATGGACCGGCTCCAGAACAAGGGGCAATTGCCCTAGCAATCATGTCCAGCCCATGCGGGTGATTGCGCAGGAGGGGGCCTGAGCAAGAGGCCCAACGAGAATCCCTAGCCCGAGGTGGGGGTGATGCAACGCTGACATCAGGGCGACGTCAGCCACGTTTTATTATTTTTTTAGTCAGGTGCGTGCATAACACGCACGCGTGGGGGCGCGTCCTCGACATGTTTCAAGCGTTGGGGCCTGCAGTGCAGGTGTGCGTAATGTTACCGTTGGAGGCCACGTGGCTTTGTCTCAGCCGTTGGATTTCAACGGTTACTTGTTCTTGACCGTTGGATTTCCAAAGGTAAAAAAAAATTGAAACCTTCCTAAATATCAGCCGTTAGATTTGAGATCAACTGTCCATGTTATTCGCCTTTCTAAATTAAAAAAAATTAACATTTAAAAAATCTGAAAAGTTACCGTTGTGCCACATGGCACAATCTGGACGGTTGGATTTCAATTTTTTTAATCCAACGGCAGAAATTAATTAAGTTAATAAAAAATCAGAAAAAAAATTAAAAAATAAAAATAAATAAATTGATTTTACTTTTCTATAAATATATCTTCTACCCAAGGAAGAAAATATAGGTAAGATCGGAAATATCGGTAGTCTAAAAACACTGAAATATCGATGGAAATATCGGGATAATATCGATATCGATAAAAATTACATGGAAACCATGGAAATTGTAAGAAAAACTTGGAAATTTTTAATGAAACTTTGCAGGATGTTTATTTAGTCAATTATCTATTAGTTTATCATAAAAAATTGGAAGGAAATGCATTGCATTATGGATTTAACTGATTTAAGTTGATTATATAGCGAGCTGGCAAACATTGTGAGTGTAGAAAATATGTAGTAATTAATGAAAGAAGTTTAAACACACCATAATCATTTATATATAATTAATTAGTACAATATTGGGAGGTTTTATTTAGGATATTAAAAAAAAAAAGGAAGTGAATAAAATGATGAAGAATAATGTGCCGAATTTGACACTTTAAATTTCTTACACATAAGCATGCGTCTAGGCGTTAAAGTTCCAAATTATAGTATATCAATTAACGATTGAAAATCAATATGTTGAATAAGACTAAACTTTAATTTGGATGCCGATTATGTTTTTTCAAGTTTATATAAAGTAAAAGAATTGAATTTTGGAAGCCAGGAGTGTGTCAATTGTTTTATAATTCGTCCGAATACATATATCAGGTTGCTACTCAACGTAATTTGAAAGTATATCTAGTGCAAGGACTTGTCTTTTTTTTGTTGATAAGCAAAGGGTTTGTAGCTTTTTTTGCTAAGCAGTAGAACATATTATGTTTGTTTAATCTTTAGCATTTGATCGTTGTCCACAAATATAGGATAAAAGGCCCCAAATTAGATCTGGCTCTTAAGTCTTACCTAGTTGGAGTCACAAGTTCACATGTACCAGCCCTCGCAAGTCGCAACAAAACGTTTTGGTTTCTGTAATCCCACATCGCCCACGTAAGGGCAGTGAGCAAGGAAACAGGCCTATAAAAGCCACATTCCCAAGCTTGGTTTCTGTAATCTCGTTTATGTAATCCCACATCGCCCACGCAAGGGCAGTGAGCAAGGAAACAGGCCTATAAAAGCCACATTCCCAAGCTTGGTTTCTGTAATCCCACATCGCCCACGCAAGGGAAGTGAGCAAGCAAACAGGCCTATAAAAGCCACATTCCTAAGCTGTGAAAAGCATGCCTTGCTCGGCCCTTTTGGCTAAGATCAAATGTAGTTATCTGTTGAGACTTCTCAGCATTTTTTAAATATTTTTGGGTTTTGATCTGGCGATATTATAAAAAATATCGCGATAGTTTCGGAAATATCGCGATAGTTTCGGAAATATCGCGATATTATCGATAATATCACGATATTTAGACGAAACCCAATTGGATACCTATTAAAATATCGTTACCGTGAAAAACCGATAATATCGGCGATATTTCGCCAATATTATCGGCATTTTCTTCCTTGCTTCAACCTTATTCCAATCTTTCTCTCAAATACTTTCAACCATAATTTCATATTTTCTCAAAGTTTCAACCACAATTTTATATTTTCTCAAATACTTTCAACCATATTCCAATCTTTCTCTCAAAGTTTCAATCAAATTGGTTTCCAACAAAATGATTAATGATGTAGGTACAAATTGGACGCTTCTTGAAGATGTTACGTTGTGTTCTAGCTGGGTTGAAGTTACTCATGATCCGATTACAGGTAATGAGATGCAATTGCGAGAAATGTGGAGTCTTATTCATACCAATTATCTTGAGAAAATTGGTGGGAAAAGAACTAAAGAATCGATGTTCAGTCGTTGGATAATACTCAGCCAATCGTTTAGTCTTTGGAGAGACGCCTTGGCACAAGCTAGTGCTAATCTTCAAAGTGGGGAAAATTTAGCGGATCAGGTAACAATATATTATTTATTTGTTTGTACTATACCCAGTGTTCTAAAAAGCGGCCTAGGCGGCCGCTTAGGCGTTGGGCGTAGGTGTGCCGATCCGATTAGGTCCAAATCGTTAAGAAAAATCGGGGAGCTATTAGGTGTCCGCCTAGGCGCTCTTAGGCGGCCTGGGCGGTCTAGGCGGCGGTCTAGGCGGAGTGAAATGGTTTCCTGGATTCGGACTCTTCGCTCTGCCAAAGTAGCTCTGGAACGACGGGCTTCTGCACACCCAGTGTGGAACTCCTGCTTACGTGGCGCCAAAGGTGCTGAGGAAGAAGGGGTACGATGGATCTAAGGCGGATATCTGGTCGTGCGGAGTTGTGCTGTTCGTTTTGCTGGCTAGGTTTATGCCGTTCCAGGATGAGAATCTAATGAACTTGTACATGAAGGTTTTCAAGGCGGAGTTTGAATGTCCGCCGTGGTTTTAGACAGAGGCAAAGCGGTTGATCTCAAAAATGTTGGTTACAATGCAAAACAGAAGAAGAGGAAACCAAAAAAAAAAAGGAAGAATTTACAGAAGGAAAACGGAAAAAAAAAAAGAAAAAAAAAGAAGATAAACTGACGAAGAGGAAACAAAAAGAAAATGAAGACGATGAGAAAAGGGAAAGAATAAAAAAAGAAGAAAAGTTTTCCGATTTTGTCAAAATGGTTTGGGAGTCTCTAGGCTGATTTGAGTGATGGGGACTATAGGTGGAGGGGAGGGGTCACACCACCACACACGTGGTGCTTTATGAAATGGGGAAGAAAGGATGCATGCACCTCTTCATAATTGCTTTTTCATGATTTCCTGACCTCAAGCTCAACTTTCAATTGATATATAGGTTTCTGATCGGTTTTGGGTGAGATTTTTACTTTTTATGTTTCAAAAATAAGATATAATCATTTAAAATATCTTAAGTTATATAGCATATATGTTTAATGTGTTTTTAAATTTTGAACACTTGTTAGATACTTTTTTTGTATTTTATAATTCTTTTATTATCTTATTCATGGATTTTATACAAGTATAATTTTTTATGTGTACTTATTTACAAGATAAATCCACCTAGGCACCCGCCTAGATCCCGCCTAACCGCCTAGGCGCTAGGAGCCAGCCAACCGCCCGACTAGCGCCTAGTGTTTTTTAGAACCTTGACTGTACCCAAATTTACATTATAATTATTTGTTTGTATTATTTATTTGTTAACTACTTTGATTATAATTATTTCTTCTCCTACATTGTGTAGATACTTCAAGCACAAGCTTGGTATAATGTCAAAACCAAAAACAAAAACAAATCATTCACCCGGTGGGAATGTTGGAATATTGTCAAAGATTGTTCTAAATTTAGAGTTGTGTCTGTCAGTCCAGAAGTTGTCATGAACAACACCCATCTACACTATATACCCATTCACGACTCGCATGTTGAAGGAGACACAGAAGAAGTGCCGGAAACACCCCATGAACAAGCGTTGGTGAAGAAGGAACAAAAAACTATGAATAATGATAGAGATTTTGAATTTGGTGTGTGATTTTTGGTTCTAGATGGTGGGTTATATGGAGGAAAAAGAAAGGATTAGGTTATAGATAATGCAATGTGGCATGCCGTCATTCGTTAAAATTTTTATCGAAATCTACCCTCAAAGATTGTCTTCAAATTGCGACACGTGGCGCGACATGATTGGTTAAAAATCTTATCGGAAATCTATCCTCAACGATTCTAAAAAGGTAATAACACGTGGCACGACGGCATTGGATAATTATCTTATCGAAATCTATCTCCAAAAATTGTCTTCTCGGATAATGACACATGACGTCACTAGAACGATTAAAAATCTTATCCGAAAATACAAATAAAATTATTTTGTATTATTTTATAAAATAAAAAATACTAATATTTTATTACCTATTGTCATGGTTATTCAATGTAAGGGTGAAGATGCAAAAAGCAATTACTGTTCATTGGATGTTATTCAATAGTGACTTGCCCTAAGGGGGCCTTTTCAACGATGAAGTTGCTCTTAGTAGCTAAAATTCATTGCTAAGCTTGTACCATATACCCATGGGGAAGTTTCAATGAAGAGGTTGCATATATTTTCGATCATTCTGTTTTATGTTCCCACATTGTGTACTGCAATACAAAAATTTGGATAAAAGTTGGAATGTATTTTTGATCAAAGACGCATGGATCCATCATGTGATAACTGGTGTATATGATAATCCTTTTTTTTTAGACCTTCGGTATGAGTTTTCAATTTTGAGTAGGCTTTTTGACTTTTCAAATTGTTAGGATACACACAATTTTAAATCATTTTTCAAAGAACTTATAGTTCAATCGGTTGAAAATATTTACTTATACACTCAGGTCTCAAGTTTGATTCTCTTTCATCTGGAAATTTCGTGTAAATTTCCCAAAGCTTTTCAGAACGAAATTACAAGAAATTTTTTAATTCCGAAACCCTTGGATTCTCATAATTCTAATCCGAAAAATCCAGGCCTGATCATGTAAGGCCCACTAATAGGCCTTATTGCTAAATATATTTCGATCAAACAATCTTCACCGCCTTCTAAACAAAAGCCCAAAATGCAATTTAATTGGGTATATATTTCCTTCTTGTTCGACAATCAAAAGACTGTAAGAACATGTCGTTTCTTTCCTTTGGTTCAACCAAAAAAAAAGAGTGAACAACATGCTTCATTATGTTCCAAGATCTTTGCTAAATTTTCCAAGGAGGCCAATGTGGAGCCTAAAATCATCCTAAAAATCTTAGAGGTGACACGTAGACTTTTGCTCAAGAAAGACATGATTGCCCTCATTAAATGAGCAAACTTCTCAGATACTCAGCTCAACACCCGTGAAGGTTCAAGCAGCTAAATACGACTGTCTATAGCTCACCTACCCTTGGCAAGGAAAAGTCTAAACATTAAAGATAAGCATTAATTACCCAAATCCTATATTTAATACATTCTCAATTAAAGATTGATTCCATTCAAGTAAGTAATCCATATTTAAATCAATTAGAGATATTTAGTCCATTATCTCAAGATATTATCTCCTATTTAATATCTTGAGAATATTTCTCCATAAACCTTGGCCAATAGGAATACCTCCATCTCTACCAAATTTCAGTAAGTTTTTGTTATCCCTAAAAGCCCTCTTACACTTACTCTTTTCAGATAAACTAACTTAGGCATCGGAGATCCATCGTGGGCGCGTGAGGGTTTAGGTCTTTGATCAAAGGTGTTGATTGTTTTGCAAGTGCATTTTCGTCAAGACATATGGCGGAAATTTGCAAAAACAAAAAGCTAAAGGCATCTTTTGTTGGATGTGCAATTAAAACAACACAAAATGTTCTAAGATCACTAAATGAATATGTCAATGTGCATGTATATAAACTTGACATTAACCTGTAATCGAAGACATGGTGCCAGGGTTTGAGAAGGATGTCTTCTCAACTCACTACCAAGAATATATCACGCAAATGATATAGCTCGGGTTTCCTACTAATCTGTTTATTATAGAGTAGTTAGGGTTTGCCATAACTCTATGATGTCAATTAGATTTCTTGTCATGATAACTAATAGAAGTCTTCCTTAATTAGGTCTCCTCTTGTTGCATGGTATTAAGACTCCATATCATAATCATATCAAGATTACCTCACAATTTTGCAGAAAGTCAATCCGTAAAAGAAAAGCACTGTTAAAACAATTGCTTGCTAGCTAGCATGGGATGTTGTCCTCCATCGCAAGCAATGTGTTCGGTGTTCTCTCCTTGTTAAAAATTTGCTTACCTTCTAGTCTTTGTATATAGGGTCTATCCTTGTTAACAATTTGCTTACCCTCAAATCGTACGGCCATGCAGAAGATGTAGTCTCAACTAATTAGCAGCATGGTTGGCAACTGTTAAACATTTCACAATTGACGGGGTCCAATTTTAATTCAATAGCTTATCCACAAGCTTTCTTTGAAAGTCAAACGATGCGATAACAATCCGAAAAATACATTATTCTGTGGGCATTTTTTCGCGAGAATTCCCATTCATCTTATGCAAGTGAATGAGTTTAGGCCTTGACTATCTGTAATGTGTATGAAACTATGAATCTTTAGAGTTGCGTGGCCTTTTTTTTTCCTAATAATTAGGTTGGAACCGTAGCTTCCTTTAACTTCACGTAACTAAGAGGAGCAGCATGATGATGTTTAGGAAGACCTAATTGTGGACCAGATCCATGTTCTACGTGAAGATAGAGAATTTAAATGAGATAACCGTCATTGACTTCTTCATATATAGACTTGTTTATCGTTTTTTGTGGAATCCGCCTGCATTTAGCTTCACACAGATTGCTTATATATCTTAACGGTATCATTTGGCTACGCACGTTGGTAAAGGTTCAAGATTATTCAAAATTACGGGCAGTTATATGCATTACACTAGCTAGTCGTGCCAATTTTTTTTTTTCTACACTCACTCATTTGACTATTCAAGTTGGCATCATCTGATATTTGACTTCTTCTATGCAGTTCAGAGGTTAAGCATAAGAAGAAGAGAAAAATAGGCACTACTAGTCTAGCTGCTATAAACCCTGCAAGTTTAAAAGTGCCACTTAGTATTACGGTCTAGTGATATTTCTCTTCATTTGTAGGTGAAAGGTCTTAGGTTCGCTTCTCGCCAAAGATGAGTTTGAACCACATTAGTGCTAGCATATTGTAAGGCTTAGCTCACTCCCAAGCTCCCCTACTCATTTAATGTAGATAATATCGTTTGTTAAAAAAAAAAAATGTGCTAGACACTGTTAAACCATGTATAATATTCTGTAGGCACCAAATTAGCACGACATCACTTGGTGTTGCTTAACGCATATATAGCCTCTTTTGATCTTTAGGTACTAAACATTTGGGCTTAGTTAATGAGCATATATAGGTGATCCCGATCTCTCTCTCCAAAACCTAGGGGATTAAGTGATTTGGACTTTTAAAATTTAATTCAACTGTTAAAAATAGAGAAGTTAGTAAAAACTTTTAAAAACTATAATAATTTTTAGCCGTTGAATCAAATTTTTAAAGATTCATATCACTTGATCCTTGGGCTTTGGAGGGAGAGATCCAAAGAGAATCTCGTTCCCTCCATTTAACCTATTATCCAAAAAAAAAATTCATCAAAACCCCATCGTCCTATTGGTGTTTGCCCATTTTAATTTTAATTTCTGAGATAGACGTATGAATTAATTAGAGGTGGTGGAGTAAATTAAGGTACAAATATGTCCAATTCAATTTCATTTCCCATCTTCTTCCCCGTGAATATAGAAGACTTCAAGATCGCCTTCGATTGCGGGGACAAATTTGATATTTTTGTGAAAATTTGACAGGTATTGAAAAGGCATGCTTATAAAATAGGGAACTTTAACGAAAAATATCCGGTACTGTTCACTTTAACGAAAAACCACATTTTTACACTAAAAAGTCAATCCTGATACTATTCACTTTACCCTTTATTTTATCCTTATTATTAAAACTCAAAGTTTTCAAGTCATTTTCATTAGTTTTCCTTATAAAATATTATACAGGCATCAACCTTGAATGAAAAGCATACTCTTCAAGAGTGAGAGTACAACTTGAAAAAGAACAAGATAACAACAAAATTGAAGTCACTCAGTACGACGTCTACTTGTTTACTTGCTGATAAGATAATATAACATTAGATTACATTAGATTAAAAAGTTTTCTTGAAGACCCAAATACCATGTTACGAGTTCTTAACCTTTATTCATAAAATTATATTAGAAGAAAAGGAAAACAGAAAAATAAATTAAATATGCAAAACAATTTCTCCCTTTTTCTTTCAATTTCTTTCCTTCTTATTTCTTCCCTCCTCACAAGCTTGCTGCCCTTTATTTTTTTCCTCGGCATGTATAATTTTTTAAGTTCGATCGAAACCAAAAATCTAATTACGTTTTGTCACTGACCACTTTTGCAAACGATTTTGTTTATATATTAATGGCATAGTTTTCCTTTCAATGGCCTATGACAATGAAATCAAATGCACCTCAGTTTGACTTCCAATGTACACGGAAAAAGACTAATAAAAAAGATTCTTGAATTGACCTCTCTTTATTTGTGTATCAACTTCAACAACGATCAGTACGCATCAATTTGATTATTTTGTTTAAATTTTGTCACTTCTTCTTGTAGAGCTAAAAATAATCACAAGGCGACACATGAATTTTTTAGTAAAAGATGACCAAACTATCCTTGAGGCATACCGGGATTCCTACACACGAGCAGCTCAAAAATGATCCAAAGAGGTAATAATTCAATATTCATCTCATCAAATTCCCTTTTTTGCAAAGTAACCTCCAAAATAATATTAATTGGTAAATTAATAGATTAATTACTCAATTAATCCATTAATTACCTATTAAATTATACAATTTAACCTAAAAATTGTTAAAGGGCCGGCCACTTCCTTTTCATCCTCACCTTTCTCACTTTTCTCCATTTTATTACCCCATTTATACAAATAAATAATTTTGTAACCTCCCATTTACTTCTTTCATACTTAATTAGCCAAGAAATTGGCTAATTAAGCCAAAACCATAACCACAAAATCCCTTGAAAAACCGGCCACTCTTAGCCCTATAAATAGGCTCCTATTTTCACCAAACACTCATTCAAACACTTTGGCAAAAATCCCAAAAAAACTCTCCAAATACTTTTCTCTCTAAATTCTAACTTTGGCATCAGAGATTCTTCGGCTAAAGCCCCCCCATTCATCGTGGGCGCGTGAGGCTCCTGGCCTTGACCTAAGGTGTTAATTGTTTTGTAGGTGCAATTTTGTCCAAGAAGAAGAAGACGGAAATTTGCATCCACAAATTGGTGTTTTCATTAAGAGTTGAGATCCATACTCGTAGAAGATTCTCGCATAAAAAGCGATCCGCGAGGCTAAATGTGGTCATAGGTGGAGTGGTACCACCATTACGAGTTTCCACCATGGCCCAAGCCGTGTCATCCAAACTTGCACGGGCCCGAGCCCAAGCCTCACATTCTCATGCATCACTCATTGAGCAGCATGCTCCCGCTGAACAACCCATTTTCGTGGCCCAGCTTGCTCCCACCGAGCAACCTGCTCTTGCGGCCCAGCTTGCTCCCGCCAAGCAGCCCACTCCCGTGGCTCAGCCTGCTCCTGCCGAGCAACCTGTCCTCACTGCCCAGCCTGCTCTCGTAGCCCAACCTGTTCCCGACGAGCAGCCTACTCCTGCCAAGCAACCTGCTCTCGCGACCCAGCTTGCTCTTACCGAGCAGCTTGCTCTCGTGGCCCAACCTGTTCCTGATAAGCAGCCCACTCCCGTGGCCCAGCCTGCTCCCGTCGAGCAACCAACTTTCGCGACCCAGCTTGCTCTTGTGGCCCAACCTGCTCCCGCGGCTCAATCTGCTCGCGTGGCTTTCCAAGCAGCCCAAGTTGGCCCAAGATTATCTCAACCATCTGGACCTACCATCGAGCTGGGGGCATTCTCACCACATTTTTCTGCATATCTGACATTTCCCAACTCAAATCTCACGCCTGGAGTCTACCACCCTTCCACTTCCCAAGGAGGCACATTCTTTCCAAGCTCTTCCAATCCAAATGGCGAACAACACTTGTCTCAACAAGTCATAGAGTTGACGAGCGCCCTTGCACAACAAACAACTTTAGTGCACCAGCTCTTGCAGCATATCAAGATGCAACGTGCCCCAGACAAGGTCTCCCGAAGTAGGACAAGGGCAGACGAAGAACCTCTCCAGCAGGGTCCCGGCAAGCAGCCACTCGACCAACTACGAACCAAGCGTTCGGGCAGTGTACACTCCCAACTAGGCCCTCGAGATGACGTATACTCTCGTCTTACCTCGCGGAGCAGCGTGCACTCTCAATTAGGCCCACAGACGAACATACACTCACAGTTAGGGCCACACTTCGATAATCAACATGAGCAACCTTCTAGGCGAAGTGTTCATTCGCGGCAAAACCCGCAAGGAGCATCATCCACCTCACATCGGAGTAGGCAGCACAGTAGACGGAGATAAGCAATCACTCAATCTGGCTCAAGTTCAACCAGTAGCCTGCGAGTTACTCGTTCTCATGTTAGAAACATACCACATCGACCGTAGTTATGACATAGATGAGCCGAACACATGGAAAAGCAGCCTAAACCAGTAACTCACGAACGGGGGCAGCCAAAGGCTCTGCCACCCCCAACAAAGGCAAATTTAGGAAGAAGTATAAATACTCCTGATCGATTGCACGATTTTCCGCGCAACGAAGCTATTGACAAAGCGCTTTGATGAGACATGACCAATATAAGCGAGTCATCTTTCAATGACAAGATCGGGTAGACGAGACTACCTCACATAAATTGCCGGATATAAAGACTTTTTTTGTTTCGACAAACACAGCAGCTCAGCCTAATGGCACGCCGGGGGCAGACGAGTACCAGAAGAACACACCAGCCTGACTACCAAGAACCTGGGGCAGACCTTGTTCTCAACACTCCAGACAATTCCTCCCGCTGCACACAACCTGGGCCAAGCTAGCCCTATCTCTGATTTCACAACCGCGTCTGCTTGCTCCACGGCTTCCCGCAACCATTGATCTATCACTATAGTTCATAACTGTGCCAATCTTGCACCATGGTTCCCAGCCATGCAGATCTTGCCATGTGGTTCATGCCAACCAAGCCTAAAAAAGGCACACGACGAAACATCTAATGATGGCGCAATAATTATAGGAGCAGCTCACTGCGCTTACACCCTTACGTGGGTTCCACAAGCAGTTCAAAGTCTCAAGCAGTTCGCCAAACAAGACTTCGCAGGCTGAGGATTATTTCAGTTGTCCAGCAATCCAGCTTTCTTTAGCTGCACTCACAACAATGACTTCCATGCTCTCCAGTGCGAGAAGATAAACCAATTCCCCGACACCCAAAAGGGATTGCTATCCAATGCGAGAGGATAAACCAATTCCCCGACATCCAAAAGGGTTTTCTCTCCAGTGCGAGAGGTTAAACTAATTGCTCTCCAGTGCGAGAGGGTAAACCAATTCCCCAACACCCAAAAATGTATGTTCTCCAGTGCGAGAAGTTAAACTAATTGCTCTCCAGTGCGAGAGGGTAAACCAATTCCTCGACACCCATATGGGTCCACTCTCCAACACGAGAGGTTAAACTAATTACTCTCCAGTGCCAGAGGGTAAACTAATTGCTCTCCAGTGCCAGAGGGTAAACTAATTTTCCGACACCCATTTGGGTAAGCTCTCCAATGCGAGAAGGCCACATAGTTCAAAAGATCGAATGCTTAAATATCAATTAAGTAACAAATGGTTAGGAAGCAGCAGCCACTTTTACACTTAATAGTTCGCTCATCCGACACTTCATCTTCAGCAACTCCAATCTTCGCAGCTTCATCCTTGACTGCTCCATCTACGGCAGCTGAGAAATCAAACTCAAGCAGTTTCCTCATTTTTGGCAAGCAGCCTATACTTGGCAGCCCAAACCGTTGTCCATGCCATGTCACTTCCTCGGCCCATGCCAAGCCAATCCTTGGCTTTAATCAAGCCGAACAACACAAACAATGACCCCTGCCACACCATCTCCTTGGCCCATGCCAAGCTGACTCCTGGCCCCTACCAGCCGACGTGCTGCACCGCCCTGACGGTTGCCCCGTGGCAGCACCTCCCAAGAAGAAGATAAGGAGAATTAAGTTTTCCTTACATCGGTGCGGCGCGGAGAAGACAAAGAAAGCAACGAAAGACGGTCCTTTGCACGGACAAGATGTAGAAGATTGCTAGAGGAGGGGGAACAAATATCTTCTAAGCTTTCTCTCTCTTGTACATGTAGAATAAATCGCTCTCCAAAGTTGATTTAACAACCTACTTAAGGTGGACCTAAATAGGCTTTGAGAGAAATTTATTTCCCTTTCCTAGAAAAATCTAATTTCACATTAAAGAGGGAATCTACATCAAAATAGGAAGCAGTCATAAGTTTCTTAGAGCAAGAAGATCTCTACACCTGCTGCCCTTTCCTACGAACATCCCAGCAGGTGTGGGAGCATTTGTGGAGCCAAAAATAATCACAAGGCGACACGTGAATTTTTTAGTAAAAGAGAACCAAACTACCCTTGAGGCACACCGGGATTCCTACACGCGAGCAACTAAAAAATGCTCCAAATAGGTAACAATTCAATATTCATCTCATCAAATTCTCTTTTTTGCAAAGTAACCTCCAAAATAAATTAATTGGTAAATTAATAGATTAATTACCCAATTAATCCATTAATTACCTATTAAATTATACAATTTAACCTAAAAATTGTTAAAGGGCCGGCCACTTCCTTTTCATCCTCACCTTTCTCACTTTTCTCCATTTTATTACCCCATTTATACAAATAAATAATTTTGTAACCTCCCATTCACTTCTTTCATACTTAATTAGCCAATAAATTGGCTAATTAAGCCAAAACCATAACCACAAAATCCCTTGAAAAACCGGCCACTCCTAGCCCTAAAAATAGGCTCCTATTTTCACCAAACACTCATTCAAACACTTTGGCAAAAATCCCAAAAAACTCTCCAAATACTTTTCTCTCTAAATTCTAACTTTGACATCGGAGGTTCTTCGGCCAAAGCCCCCCCATTCATCGTGGGAGCGTGAGGCTCTTGGCCTTGACCTAAGGTGTTAATTGTTTTGTATGTGCAATTTTATCCAAGAAGAAGAAGACGGAAATTTGCATCCACAATTCTAATATGATACACATATAGAGCTTGCAAACTTAAGATTCGTTTTAAAATACTTTTAAAATGATTAAAAGTGTTTTCATAGAAAAAATTTGGGGACTTGTTTGGAACTGTTTTCTAAATGACTAAAAACATGTTTAGAGAAAATGTATTGGGGGGCTTGTTTGGAACCGTTTGAATCAAAAGTACTTAAAATGTTTTCTGCAATAAACATCTGTTATGTGATTCTTGCTTGAAGGAATAAAGTGTTTTTTTATGATCCACTTGCCATTTTACTAAGGTTTAATTCCAAAAGCTTTGTTCACCAAAACGGTTCAACCATTTTAAAATCACTTCCACATGAGGAGTTTCTAAAGCACTTCAAGTACTTTTCAAGTATTCATTTGCATTTTTACTAAGGATTGGTTCTAAAAATATTTTCATCAAAAACACCTTCAACCATTTTAAAAGTACTTGTGTAAATTATACAAAAGATAAATGAATTCTTTTAAATCATTTAAAAATCTAAAATCTATAAAAACAAAAAAGGACGAGAAAACAAAAAGAAAAAATTAGTATCCGGTCCTTAATTACTAATGTTCATTGACTGAGACCTTATTAGTTTTTAAATTTTGATTGAAGTCCCTAGCTAGCATTCATGTGATAATGAATTTACATGTTAATTACATAATTTTTTAAAATAAAAATTTGTAATTGATTTAGGGTTTTAATACTCACACCTTTATTAAACTCCTAATTAATTTTCGATTCAAACATTTCCAAAAAAAAAAACAATAATAATATAAGTTTGTATGACACACCCCGACCTAATTCAAGGCATGTTGGCCGTCACGTGAGGGTGACGTAGCCATGTGCACAGTGCGGAAGCAATAGAGATATAAGGAATTATGAATAAACAAAAACCAAATCAACTAGAGTACTGGATAAGATAAGGTGTAAGTGCAAGATGAAGTGTGAAATACACAATCAGAGCATAAATAGCCTAAGTGCAGTCAAGCAGGACAAGTACTAATTATACAACACCCAAGGGTGATCCTACATTTATGATGTTCTGCCAGAACCACCGTCGAAATCTTCGTGATCCACCAAAGCACTTCTACCTAAAACCTGGAGGGCCACAAAACATAAAGTGTGAGTGGGCAAAAATAAAGTTTTTCAAAATCATTTCATTTCTCAAAAGTTCTAACCCTTCGCCGTAAAACCTGTATAATTTCCCAAAATAATAATAATAATAATAATAAGCTGTATCAGAAATCATACTTAAGATGAAAATCCAGAAAAAGTATATCATGCCAAAGTATCTCAATGCAATGCCATGAGTAATGTGAAATCCCATCCCTGGAATTTCACCATTTATTACGTATTTCATAATTTAAATTCGTATTTCGCGATTACGTTATCTTTATTAGTTAATTTTAATTCCACTAATTATAAGTTTAGTAATTGATTAGTTATCAAGTTGGAAGTTTCATAATCAATCTTTATCTTTTGTTGATATTTCGAAGTTACAACTAGTGTTTTTAAATAGATCTCGAACCTACGAACGCATAGGCGAAAGCCGTTTGCAAGTCTAAATTATAACGGTATAAATTACGGACGTTTGAAGTGGTAAAAATATAGATTGTGGGAATTATTCTAATTTCCACTTATGGGTAAAAGGCCTAAACTTTTTTTTTTGGATTAATGGACCAGCTACTATAAGTGGAATTGGGTATTTTAGGTAGTGGAAAAGGATTAGTCAGCAGCCTTAAAAGGGGACACATCAGATTTTTTTTAAAGGAGGAGAAAGGACCATAGAAAGGAAGGACCAAAGAGGAAAAAGAGGATTTTCCCCCTCCATTTCCGTCGACCCATTTTCACGCGCCCACCGGAGTGGTTTCCGGGCATTTCCACCATTTTTCAGGAGAAATTCAACCATCCATCACCTGCAACCTCTTCCACCATCTCCCATCTTCCATCTCCACCCAAATTTGAGGGTTTTTAGGTCTAAAATAGTGTAAAACCGTGCGGGTGACCCAAGGAGTTTTGACGGTGATTTTGCCATTCCGGCTAGTCTCACCACCCACCACCACCCTTAATCAACTCCCCTTGGACCCAGGAACAAGACCCAATCAGTTGTAGGGGCGTTGGAACACCAAGGAAGCCGAATTGAAGAACACCCACCTTAGGGTTTCGTTAGGTGCGAGCAAATTTTAAGCCCTTCCTGGCCAAATTGGACTCGACCATAGGTATAAAGTTTACTCTACTTGTTGAAATATTTATTCTTGTAGAATTTGAGAATTTTTGGAAAAAGTCGAATTTTCCGATATATGACATTCGATTTATGAAAATGCTGTTGATTGTATATTTTATCGATAAGGTCTGCCACTTGATTATTCTAATAATTGACAATCTTATTGTTGAATTGAGACAAGATTTTAATATGCTATTGTAGATATTGTTTAAGGACCTTAGGGACTTATAAGTGAAAATCTAGTGATTGGATTTTACAAAGCAAATGAAGTAAGATCATGGACTCTACATTAGAATGACGGTTCGATTCCTCATTAAATGTTGTTGTGGGAGACATATGAGAATTTTTGAGTATGTGAATTATCGAAGAAAATCTAAATGTGGACTTGTGCTTTGTTAGGCGGTGATAGAACGTGATGCCTTGACTATTGTGCTAGAGTACATTGGCACGGACTCCAGGTGAGTGACTTTAATATATGTGATATTGGTAATTACCAGGTTGTCATAATTATGATCTTGTGTGGATATGAATTGGTTTTATGAATATGTTCTATTGAATTGTTATTCCAATACTTCAACATCAATTTATGTTTATGAAATGGGGTGTGGCATGTATATTGGAAATGTGGTTTGATTTGTATGATTGGCATGTTGAGATTAATGTGAGGACTAGTAATGACTGTTAACCATTATGATGGGGATTCGTTACTTTGATATGGTTTCACCTTCCGCTTCGGTGATTGGTTTTAAATTTAGTAATTGTGCCTAATCTTCCTTTGTTGAGTTTTTGTAAATTAAGTAGCATGTGCTTGTCTCATTTCTTTGAGCCGCCGTACATTATGATTGTTGGTCTTCTACGATTCCGTTGAGTGATGGTCCGAAATCGTATCCACTCGGATTCCGTTGAGAGATGGTTCGGAATCCCTTTTATTCTCCAATTCCGTTGAGTGATGTTCCAGAATCGTATCTAACTTGGGTTTCAAATAGTTATTGTTATGTATTGTACTTAGCGATTCCGTTGAGTGAGGGTCCGGAATCGTATCCACTTGGATTCCATTGAGAGATGGTCCGGAATCTCTCATATTTCACGATTCTGTTGAGTGAAGATCCGAAATCTTACTCACCTTGGAATTTATTGAATTTGAATTGAGATGGCTTCAAAAGTGTAGGTTTTGGCCAAACTGTGTCGCTTTAACTCTACTTTTCATTGTGTTGTATGAGAAGATGGTTGTGAGATGTTGTGATTGGTTTCAGACGAACCGTTAGATGTCTGGGTGACTCATTCAGGGTTTACAAAAGTTAGTATTGATTTCTTATGAATGATTTATATTCAAGATATGTAAACTGTGTTTGATGGTTGGCATTAGCATTATTCTCACATACCTGATATTATTGTCACTCTCATAAGCTTCGCAACTTATCCAGGTTATTGTTTTCCTGGTGCACCATTCCGATGGTGTAGACATTGATCGTGTAGGTGACAGGTTTGAGTAGACTCCGAGAAGTTTGTAGGTGAGGGTAGCAGTGCAATTATCAGAGACTTTGAGCGTTAGGTTACCCTTGTTTCACTCTTGTACTTTATCTTTTGGGACTTTCTTTTGAGCACCTCATACTTGTTCTTAGTAAAGAAAAGATTATGCTTCTTTTTGGGATGTACATATTTGTAAATATTTTGTGGAGAACTTAGCCACCTTCACATTATTTTGGGTTATCAGTTAAAGTATTTCATTCCATAACTTATACCGTATTCAACGAACATTATTTTCCTTGTTACGTGTCGATTTTCGACGTATGTTGGGATCGGGACGTGACAAGTAATCCAGATAAATATATCAATGTTAGATATCGTATCAGCTAAATCCTTCTAACTCAATATGCACGGTTGAGTATATAGCTCATAACCAATATCAATCATATCAAATCAAATCCTGCACACAAGTCGGAACCACCTAAAGTGGTCTGTATGACAAGACTAGGTGTAAAATAAATATGCTTTAGTGCTACGATCACGTGAAGGCTGTGCGAATAATCGCGGGTCACCTCCGAGTCGGAACCACCTAAAGTGGTATGTATGACAAGCTTGTGCACCTAACTTAGATCCAAGGTGAGCATATGGTGCGGGAGGTGAACATCACGTGAAGGACTGTGCCCTAACTCTGGGTGGGAGCAGTAACATCAGGGTGCAGGTTTATGAGCTCTCAATACATCACATCATATCTCACATAACTGAAGCAATCTCCTATCTTTACTTTATGAACTTACCTGACACTTACCTATGCGTCCGCAGCACCAATCATAAATGTATGCAACTACTAATGCATAATAAGATAGACAGATACTTTGCATGGCCTTTCAAAATGCATAATCATTTAAATTCATTTTCTGGGAAAAATCTCAAGTATATAGGTATATACGGAAAACCAAAAGCCCACTCACTGATATGTCGAAGGGTCGTAGCCCCCGAGTCTCGATTGATGACGCTCGTCTTTAGGATAGGTCTCACCTATATGCGAAATGACTGAATATACGTTATTTAAAGCACATACACAAAACTAGGAAATAACTTCTCATACATTGCTCAAATGGGGTATTTGAATATACCATCATGACCTACTCAACCTCAGGAACATCTCCATATTTTTAGAAAAAAATTTCATGACCCCACGCGCCCTCACACGCTGGCCAAGGCATGGCCAGACGCACTGCCCACGCGCAGACATGTGCCTGGCACACCAAACGGATTCCCTAATGGCGATAGGGAATATTTCGTCAAAAATCAGAATATGCTGTTAAAGTTACCTGACGGCGTCAGAATATTTTGTCAACTTTGATGGAATATTCTTCTCCTTCTTCCTTGGTTCACCGGAGTCCGGCGCCGGCCACCGCTGCGATTGCCGAAAACTGGGAAAGTTTAAAACTTCAATATCTCGCTCATATTTCCATCAAAACTTATGAAATTTGTACCAAAATGAAGCTTAGGACTAGAAGAACAAAACCTTACCACTTTCAAGCCTTGAAATCCACGGGATTTCACCAGAGAAACCTCGATATTCCGGCCAAACTTGAAACTTGTCAAACTCAACTTCCCGACGTCTAAAACACTTCATTTTTCTTCTCCGAGCTTCACGAAGGCGTTTTAAAGCTTCCTAGCAGCTTAAAATCTCTTAAAAACTTCGAAATCACGAGTACATTAACAGTAACTCAAAATTACGTTCTCGGGTTCTCGGGAAAATGAGATATTCGCGTTCTAAAAATGGTATAGATGTGTTCCTGAGCTCACAAGGAACACAAAGGTGACTTCAAAAACCTCGATCCGTGAAGAAATTGCTTGGTTTGAGGTTTGTCCGTACGTTTTGTACAAAAAATTGAGAAAAACCGAGAGGGAGGAGAGGGAGAGAGGGTCAACGGGATTGGGTGTGTGTGTGGGTGTGTGGTCTAGCTTGTCACCAACCAAAACTAGGAAAAAATTTAGTTCTAGTTGGGTCCAAAATTTTAGGAAAGAAAATAATTGGTCCACAACATAACTTAAACCACACAACACCACAAACGTTGAAGGATAAATTATACATTTCACACCATCAGAGAAAATCTTTCAGGACATTGTACCCGTTAGTTTTTTTATAAAAAAATTCTCAATTTTTTAATCTTAAATGTACCCATTCATATAATTTTTTATTTTTTTAATCTTAAATGTACCATTCTTAAATATACCAATTTGTTATATGTAAATGTACCCTTTTTAAATATAAAATGTACGCAATTTTTCAATATAAAATCCATTCAAATTTTTTTAATCCATTTTTTAAATTACATGGGTACATTCTTTTTCGTTTATTTGAGAATATGTCCATACCAAGTTTAATCGAAGAAATTTACTAATGTTATTAAGCATAATATCTTTCTTTTTTTTTTCCTGTGGTTTTGAAGAATGTACCCATGTTTTGGTACAACAATTTTTTTGTTTTGTTAATTTGATGAATGTATCTATATATATATATATATGTATATACACAATATAATAGAGAGTATAATTTATATTTTATTATTTCTAATCCCACAAATTATGGATTTTATTTAAAATCTCATTAACATAAACAAATACAAATTTCAATTTTTAGTTTTTAATTTAAAAACTATAGTAACTTACATTATTACATTAATGTCAGAGACTTCGATCAAAACTAAAAACAGACAAAATTTCAATCAAAGGATATTGATAGCTAAGGACCACATCTAAAGTGTCATAAAGAAAAATAAACAAGTTAAAAACCAAATCCACCAATTTATCCAATTGGCTATTTCCCTCAAATTTCTCCACCTTCCCACCAACGGCCCCGTGGAGAGTGGAATAGTATCATGATTATAAAGCTTTGTCCTATGTTATATTGATTACTAGCCTTCATGCACGCGGGTATAAAACATTTTTTGAATCATGGCGTGTTACGCGCGACTTACACATTTTAAATGTATTTATATGCGTAAATTGACAAAAAGAAAGTCAAATATTTGAAGTAAATGAATAGTTTTAGATCATGCTACAAGAAACCCCTCATAAATAAATTAAAATAACTAAATCCACATAATAAAATCGGTCCATATTGAATTTATATTAATAATAGAGAAAATAAAATTTAATAAACAACTGATTGAATCACATTATTGCTAGCCCATTGTGAGGCTAAGCTCACCCCTTCCCCCTTAGTGTAGATAATATCGTTTGTTCAAAAAAAAAAAAAATCATTTGACAACAAATTTAATCACATTATTATCTGCGTGCGAAAAACCTTTTTTATATCATGCATTACACGCTTCTTAAGATGTTTTGAACGTGTTTAAAAATAGAGAAAATAATATTTAATGAACAACTAATTGAATCACATGCTAGTCTATTGTGAGGTACTAATTATTAAAAAAAACTGTACAAAAAAATTAATTATTTAAAAAATATTGTTAAAATGACGAAAATACCCCAGCCACATTTGATGTATTATTTTGAATTGCTTTTGAAGTTTTTTGTTTGAGGGGTATTTTTGTCCAATTATTTTGATGCAACTTGTGACACCAAAAATACTGTTCATTTGGCCCTTGGCTTTTTATATAAAGATGTGTTGGGAATCTCTGGTTATATGTGGCATGCATCTATGTAATGCAATTATGTTTTTTTATGTTTTTGTATCATGGAATTGTGTGATATTGTGACACACCTCGACCTAAATCAAGACGTGATGGCCGTCATGTGAGGGTAACGTAACCATGTGCTCAGTGCGGAAGTGATAATGATATGAATATCTAGCTACTTTACACTAGATAAGTATATAAGTACGAGTGAAGGTTTGAAAACATAAATTCATGTAATCAGAGTATAGGTAACCTAAGTGCAGTCCAACAAACTCCTAAGTGCAGTCCAACAAACTAAGTATTAATTATACAGAAAATGAAAGAAAGTTCCTACATTATTTGAAGTCTGTCAGAACTGCCGTAGAGTCCTCATGAGCCACCAACATGAACGTCTAACTAGAATCTGGAGGGGCGTAAAACAGAAAACGTGAGTGGGCAAAAACAAAGCTTTTTAAAACCATTTCACTTTTCAAAAGTAATAACCCCTCACCATAAAACCAGTATAATTTCCCAGAAAATAGTAATACATATGTATATAGAAATCATGCTCGAGAGTAATGAAAACTAAATATATGCCATGTCAAGTATCTCTGCAATGAAATAAGTAAGCCATGTGAAATAAATCAATGAAAAATAATATGCCAACCAGAGTCACCTAACGTGACTTGTACGGCTGAGCCTATAACTTATCAACTAATTTCTGCACACGAGTCGGAACCACCTAATGTGGTCTGTACAACAGGCTAGGTGTAAATAGATACGCTCAAGTGCTATGATCACGTGAAGTCTGTGCAAAGTATCGCAAGTCACCCTACAAGTCGGAACCACCTAATGTGGTCTAAACGACAGGTTGGAACTTGCCTTGGATCCAAGGTGAGCGTGTGGTGCGGGAGGTGAACGATCACGTGAAGGCTAGGCCCTGGCCTCGGACGGAGCACTAACACTAGGGTGCAGGATAATGAGCACTAAATGTACTCACCTGAAGCTTACCTGAGCGTCTGCAACGTCATGCAATAATATGCATACCTATACTAATGCACATACTAAAATGTAATGCAATTGACATGACATTTAAAAATGTAAATCCATTTAAAACAATTTTTGGGAAAAAATGTAAAACATATATACGTATATATAGAAAATCAAAAGCCCACTCCTTGGTATGTAGCAGGGATGTAACCCCCAAGTCTCACCTAGCTGCGCTCGTCCTCCGGATATGTCTCACATATATGTGAAACAACTATTTTAACGTTAATTTTAAGCACATAACCAAAACTATGTAATAACTTCTCATACGTTGCTCAATTGGGATGTTTAAATATACCATCATGGCCTAATGAACACCACGATCATCCCCATATTTTTAGAATAATTTTCCGACGTCCCATGCTCAGGCACGTGCTTAGCATACTTACGGAATCCCTAACGGCGTTAAGGAATATTCCGTTAAATAATAGAATATTCCGTCTAAAAACTAACGGTGTTACCTAACGCCGTTAGTATATTCCGTTAAAGTTGACGGAATATTCCTTGTCTTCTCCAGTGGCTTCGCCAGAATCCGCCGCCGGCCGCCATCTGTATTGTCGGTTTCTGGAAAAACTTCAAACTTCAATATCTCACTCATTTTCAACCAAAATTCACGAATTTTATATGGATTTGAAGCTCTCAGAGAGTAGAACACAACCTTACCTATTTGAAATCCAAAATCTAACAGAAACTAGCTGGAAAAATCTTTGGAAAAACCGGCTAAACCTGGAAACCCATAATCGAGCTTATTCCGACGTCAAACCTTAACCAAAACTAGTCTAAAACACTAGGGGAGTTGCGTGGATACATTTTTGAGTCTCAAAACCAAGTGAAACTTCGGCGATCACGTAGGGGAAACAAGGCACCCCGCCAGAGCTCCTAAGTTCTCAAGTTCCTGTGAACCGTTCTTCGTTCCAAAGGTATTACTAGGATCGTGAGACCACGAGGAACACAATGATGTGAAGTTCGTGTTCGATCTGTGAAGTTTTGGAGGGGTTTGTGAGTTGGGGGTTTCGGGTGTACAAAAAGAGAGTGTTCGAGAAAGAGGTAGAGAGGAATGGTGAAGTTTAGCACATGTGTGTGTGTATATTTGGTCACAGGATTGGGCAAAAATAAGGGAAGCAAGGCCTTGATTGGGCCATGAGATTTAGGGCTAGTAAATGATCCAAGAACCACCGTAAATTTTAATTGGACCCTATAAAGTTGGAGGTTTGGTGATGGGTTCATTTCCTTAGCCCGTTTACACATTCGTTTATTCGTAACATTTTCGTTATGAACCCAACTTGGCCCTAACTCGCTTCAATGCTCTCGTGACGTCGAGTACAATTTAATTACGTCAGCGAAAAAATAATTTAAAATTATCTACGTACATCCATGTCACTAAGCCTCAAGGGCATAATCATCATTTTCACGCATTCGGGGATAAAATATATATTAATTCGGGACGAGTTGTCACATATTGTTTGCCATAGTAAAGCTAGCTAGCTAGGTGGGAAAAGAATCTGAGTTATGATTTAAATTGAACACACAGAATCTGTGAAAGGCTTCTATTTGATGCTTGCTAGCTCAGATTTATGTACAAATTAATCAGATTGCAATTGACTATTCAGCCAGTTAGAACAAGATATAAATGCATACCTTTATAGTAGAGAATCTGATTAAATTAGTTAATGTTTTGAATTTTTTTTTCTTTGGCATGAAATCCAACAATTCCAACAGTTCAGTAGCACCAAAAATAATGAGAAAATAATTTAAAATATTTCTTTTTTTAAGGGAAGACGGAGAATTTTGTTGAAAAAATTGAAAGAACGGAAAAAGAAGAACAAACATATTACAAATTCATATTCTTATTTCATTGGTTAAAATAAAGAGAGAAGACTACATATTGTCAGGACGGCTGCATAATCAAAAATTTCATTGTGCCAAACTTTAACCGTATGTATAAGGACCTAATTCTTAACAAACAAGTGAACAATTGTAAACCTTGATAAATAATGTGACAGTAATCAAAATCATTATCCTACTAAAAGATTAATATATGAATACCAAACAAGTTAGCATAAAAATAAACCAAATGACTAACTTTAATATTTTCCAACATATTTGAATGTGGGATATATATATATATATATATATATATATATATATATATATATATATCTTAAGATAAATTGAAGAAAAATACCACTAGATCAAATATTTTAGCTGGTCAAAATATAATAATTGAGTTAGGCAAATGCATGTAATTACATCAATTCCAATGATGGTTTTTATTTAATTTCCGAGAGCACTGAAAACAGTAAAACCCATTTGGTATGGAAAATTAATGCAACCTCTTACTTGAAAAAATTGAGCGAAAATGTACTCTCCTATCAACTTTTAGCAATACCAACATCGACAGTTACACATATCTACCCATTTCAAAATTGATGACACGATTGAAACAATTAAGTTGTAAGTCTTTGTCATCCAAATTTTAATTATATATTTTGTAATATATATAGTTTCAGAAATTAATTATCATCTAGGATCCCTTAATTAACTTCCCAAAACAGTGCTGAAGTAGCTTGTTCTTGTTAGCCAGTGTTTGTTATAGGCAACACTTTATTTGGTTACTTGTGTATTTCAGTTTCAAACAATTCGGCTACACTTTTAAGTGCTAGCAGACATCAGATTCAAGAAGTGGGGGCAACTAGGGTTTGTTTTCTTTCCAGATTATTATCGTGATACATATATATATATATATATATATATATATATATATAGGTAAGACCACGTCAAATAAATATGCAGAAAAAATAAGTTGCAGACGGGTCCCTTTTGAAGTAGGTTGCTTGCTTCTAATACTGTTTAGTGATGGAGGAGGTACCTGAAAACATGCATAAACAATTACAGTGCCATTGCCAGAAAATAAATGTGGCACTACTAGCTTGCAGTTGTAAACATAAAAACATCCCTGGCGTCATTTTCTTCTTCTGTGACAACGACAAATATTGCATGTATATATTGACATGTCACAAAAATTTTGCATAGAAATTCAGTAATTACTGTATAAGTTCGTTGACACCTAAAGTGTGACAGATCTTCATTTTTACTTCAGTCAGAACAATGGTAATAGTTCTTCAACATGTGTATTAAAATATGTGTCAAAACATGTATTTCTCGATCCTGATCCTATATATATATTTTTATTTACCTGAGAGTTCTACCCATGCAATGAGGTTTTTTGAATTGTTCATTATTCATGTTATAATGATCGTTTATATGATTTAGACTGAAGATTTTCTTGAAGATAAATTGAGTTGATTTGCAACTGACCCACGTATTGGATGGGAGTTGTGCCGTCCTAATTACCCAAGCGCTCAAAGTAGTGCTTAATGTGACATTCCCAATAAATTTTCCAAACAAATGAAAACCACATCACTCAAGTTTCTTTTAACTAGTCTGTATCACAATTTTACTCAGCATAGTTATAAATTCACTTGGTAACTCAGTAGTTAACATTTTCTTTAGCAAAATGAAAATTAAGTGTCACTATATCAAATCGCCATTGGGAACTACCCATTAGATTAATTAAGCTAGGTTTCAAGTAGTATAAATGAGAAAATAGTCTTTCTATTTTGCTTCAATATTAAAAGGAAACATGGAAAGCGTGAAAGATGTTGCCCAAATGACATATCTCACCCCAAAAAATTTGTCGTCTAAACTTAAGATTTAGGAAGTAAATTAATAAGTGTCTTAATCTTGGCCTAGGATTCTCTCCTCTTTTTTTTTTCTTTCTCTTCTCTTTCCTTTCTTTCTATTTGAACGGTCATGATTAAGTTATACCAACATCTTGTGTTGACACCTTTAGAGCAAGTCCACCAGAGGTGGAATAGCCCAACACCCAGTCAAAAAATTGGCCCGGCACACAACCAATTCACTCCAGCCCACAGGATTGACTGGCACCCAGCCCAAGCTGGTCTCTAGGCCAGCCCAAAATTGACAGACCTGGGGACCGGGTCATCTGATGCCATGCTGACGCCAGCGTGGTGTCAGACACTTTTTTTTTCTTTTTTCTTTTATTCGGGGTCAAGGATTCGTGTCTCGTTCCGGAGAGACATCAGGGATGGAATCGCTGAGAGAGAGAGACAAAGAGAGAGCGTTCGAACCCGGAGAGGGATTCGAATCGCTGAGAGAGATCTAGCAGCACCGAAACCCTTGGACCCGCAAAAGCGAACAAAGGGAGAGAGATCTGAGGAGAGCTCAAGCTCTCGGCTTCAATGGTAGGACCTCGCACCATGCACCGATATCGCATGCAAGGCCATGGTTGGGTTCCTTGAGCTCCAGGGATTACAAAAATAATATTTTGTGTTTGATTTGTTGAAGATTTTGAAGAGGAAGAAGAAGGCAAGCTCACGGGAGTGAGCTGGAAAAGAGAGAGGCAGAAAAAATAGATAAGAGAGAGAGAGAGAGAGAGAGAGAGAGAGAGAGAGGACCAGAGAGTGAAAGGAAGAAAGAAGAGAGAGAGAAAAAGAAAGGACCATAGAGTGAAAGGAAGAAAGAAGAAAAAATAAATTAAATGATAAAATATTAATTGTTATGAATAAAATAATATAATATTAGATTGACTGGATGCCAACATATTTTTAGGGATGAAGATGATTTGACCTATTACTGTTCACTGGGATATATTACTGTTCATTTAAGTGGATAAATGCACTGGGTGCTGGCACAAAGTCTGTAAGGGTGGACTTGCTCTTATAGAAAGAGAAAGAAAAAATAAAAAGTGCGAGCGGAGAGAGAAGGACGAAGATTTGGAGGGGACTATTGTTGTGGTGACATCAAATTATTGTTGTTGCAATGGTGGTTTGAAATCTTAAGAATTTTGGTTTAAATCAAATTGAAATGTAAGTCTTTTTTAATTAAATAGGGTTCATTGAAAATGAGTTTTTGGTTGTCAATAAAATTGTTAGTGTCTAATTATGGCATCATGATGTTGTTATTTGATCGGTGGTTCAAGATCGAAAAGAGGAGTGTGTCGTTGAATTTCGTTAGGACGTCGCTGCATTTTTCCCCCCTTTCTAATTAATGAAGGGCAATATGAACATTTCACATATATATTTGACAAAAAAAAAAAAGGAAAACTAATGAAAAGGGTTTGAAAACTTTGAGTTTTAATGATAAGGACAAAATAAAGGGTAAAGTGAATAGTATCATGATTGACTTTTTAGTGTAAAAATGTGGTTTTTCATTAAAGTGAACAGTACCAGGTGCTTTTCGTTAAAGTTCCCTTATTAAACCAATTTTTTTAAAGTGAGGTCAAATGTGCAACTATTATAAATAAAAGAAAAATCATTGCAGCTAAAACCCAAAAACACAATGCCACCGTCAAACCGGAAGGGACCACTCCATCAACTCGCTTATCAACACTATCCTGTTCCATGCCGTACTGGATATCTATCTACTTGTTCATACCGTTGAATAATTACTTGAGAAAAGAAAAAAAAAAACCAGATAAACAATGTATATACTCAAAGCTGATTGCTTCTGTATATTAAAGGGGGAAGGGGAGTTACAGACATTCTACGTCGCCGTATTTTACTTATTTTGTGGCAGTGTTGTTGTTGTTACGTTCACGCGGTTACCCAAATGCCAAGATTTGCTTCTTCTCCTCGCAGCTATGAACATGACTGTGATATGAGATAATATTATTAATAAGTGAAATTAACCAGTTAATGTTTTGCAGCTACGGAACAACAGCAGTAATTAATAAGATAATTACAAAAAAAAAAAATGTAGAGTCTTGCTCCTAGGCCTAAAATCTATATTTTCTTGTCAATTTCTTCACATTATAAACGAAAGTCACATGTTGTTGTTGGCACCATAACCATATTTAATATGATACGATGATTTAAAATAGAAGGCATTGGGCTAGCTTATTTTTTTTATTGTGTTAGGGACCATATGATGATACTGAAAAAAGTTAGGGTTCCACTATAAAATCAATTGGGAAGATCGAGAATAGTCCAACTCTATATAAGCCCTTGCATTGTTTGGTCTCTTACCAATGTAGGACTTTGGTCTCACATTCTCACATGCCCCCTCACGTGTGACTAATTTTCAAGTTTAACATGTAGACAACACAAATTGGTTGATGTGGTTGTTGAGCTTCACATGTATGTCAACCTACTATATGATACCATGAAGAAGTTAGGATTCTGCCATAAAATCAATTGGTAGTATAGGGAGTAGCCCAATTCCTTTTAAGTCTTTGCATGATTTGGTCCTACATTGATATGAAACTTTGTCCTCACGTTCACACAAATACTACCTTTTTATTTTATTTATTTAATCGGCATATGCTTTATTCAAATGCAAAATTAGTTTTTGTGTTTGTTTAGGAGAGCAAAATTTTAGTTGTTACAAATGAGGAGAGCGCAAATGAGGAAATAAAACGATTATTCATGCAATTCTAATATGTGATTGCTAAAAGAGATGGAATATTTGTACATTTTGAGTCAATAATTTTAGAAGTTGTAAATGGTTTTGGATATGAATCAAAGGTGAGATATTTTTTAAGGAAAATAAGAAAGAATGCAAGGTGAGATTAGAGAAATTAGTTCACCGAGTTGGTGAAATTTCAAATGTATCTTTGATGTTTTCCAGACGTCTTTGATCGCAATTGGAGTTTATCTAATATTTTTTCTTTCTAAAAAAAATTGGTGACACTCAATAGATATAGAAAGAGAAGAATCTGAAACATAAACCAACTCTTTTGACTAACTTTATAAATCATAGAAAAGAAAACGCAAATCCAAACTCCTAGGTAGATATTGGCCACTAATGAAGTTTCTTAAGGCTGGTTTGGTATTGCTGTGCTTTGAAAAAAAGCTGCTGTGAGAATAAGCGGCTGTGCTGTGAGAATAAGCGGCTGTGAAATAAAGCCAGTAGAGTGTTTGGTAAACTTTTTTATGAAAGTGCTTTTGAAAAAAAAAGCAGGATGATGGTGTGTCTTTTCATTAAAGAAGCACTGTAGCTCCGTGTGCTTTGAAAAAACTGGTTTTTTTTCAAAGCAGCAAATAGCAGCTTCAGCTTTTCCTTTGATTTTCAGCTTATTCTCACAGCAGCTTCCAAAATAAGCCCTTTTTTTCAGTTTACCAAACACAAAAATGACCCTCAGCTTTTTTTCACAGTGGTTTTTTTTAAAATCACCTCAATCCCAAACGGGGCCTTAGACTATGTGATTGTTAGCCGACACTATTATAAATATTAGAGAGAGTTCTAATTTCCTAAAGCTTGAAAAAATTATAAAAAAAAAGCTTTAAATTTATTAAAATCTTGATTAAATACCCATAAACTTCCATTTCCATAAATTCAATTAAAATTTTGATTAAATACATATGAATTTGTAAACTCTTTAAAAATTCTTTTAAATCTTATTTAAATCCACCTCCTTTAGTAAACAAATAAATCAATAATTCTACTCGTTAAAACTGTTTTTCAGTTAAAAACATATTAATTTTCGGTTTAAAATAAGATAAAGAGTTTCAACATTTTTTGGCAATATTAAGAACCAAATTAAGAACGATTCCTCAACCCCTCCTTTTCCTCTGCAATTTTCCTTCTGACAATTGCAGTGTTGAAAAGAGAATGAAGAATTCAAAGATGATTATTCTACTTACCAAGCAAGGCCATGGACCAAGTCTCATCCAGTTAAGGAAAAAATAAATAAAAATATTCAGCTGCCTGCATCTTCCTATTGGATTTAAAAATATCATAATATCCAGGGAAATTAAAAACAGTAGCAGCAGAAAAAGAAATTCATAAATTCATATAGTTTATCTTTTTAGAGGGAGGAGGGGACCTTTGATTGAGACAGATGAGTCTCATAAATGATAATTCTGGTGCTCTGATACCTTAATTATTGTTGATATTCAAATCCATTTCTCTGCTTTTTATCTCTGCAAAATCTTGCTCTTTCTAGAACAAAAACCTCCATTGATATTTTTCTCTTCTTCTTCCTCTTTCCTCCGTTACTCTCTGTATGTTACTTTTTCCTTTGCTTTCTCTGTTTTTCCGGGAAAGTTGAATCCTTTTCTCGCAATTCTGTTAGAAAATCGTGTCTTTGTTTGTAAAACTACAAAACCCAGAAATCTCTCGCGCAGAAAACTAGGGTTTCAGCTCTCTTTTTTTTTTTCTCAAAATTTTTCTGTCATTTTCTCGGGAAAATTCGATTGAAAGCCAGTTTTTTTTTTTTTCTGGGTTCTCTCGTAATTTTGATTTTTGGGCTTGATGTAGCTTGAAGGTTTAACGTTGAATTTTCGTGACTTTGATCAGGGTTGAGTTTTCTTTAAGGTTGGTGAAGAAGGAAAAACGATTACAAAAACCCGGAAAAACAGGGAGAGAATTCCGTGTCCGGGGAATTTTGACCGGCATATAAACTATCCGGCGAACTGAAATCCGTTGGGAATTGATAGCATTGCCAGCGAAGAATCTATCTGTGAAGAAAAAAAACAGAGGTGCGAAGACTCGCCCGTGAATTGCTGTGTCCAAACTCCAAAAAATAGAACTCTTTCGTAGGCCCATTTCGCATTTTTGTCTCACTTTTCAAGGGAAATCGAATCCCGACATTCAGTCTCTCCCCTCTTTCTAATTTCTATCCCTCTCTCTCCTCTCCTCTGTCTCTCTCTCTCTCCCTCTCTCTTTCTGTTTTTTCTCTCTTTTATAAGGCTCGTTCTGTTTTCCGGGTTGGGGTGAGAGAAACATTTTTCTCTCTCTGATTCAGGGTGAGCGAAAACCCAAATTTTCTCTCCCCCTCTCTCTCCCCCTCTCATATCTCTGTCTCTCTCTAGAATAGCAGAGGAAAGAAAAAGAAATGATATTAGACAAAGGGTCAATGCAATCAAACCTTGACTGCTTCCTCCATTCTACAACCCCGGTGATCCAACCCCAATTCCTACCCAAGGTTTGAAATTTTCTTCAGTTTCCTGTTTCTGGGTTGTTTTTGGATGAATACTTTTTCATTAATTTGCATGCTGATTTTGTTGTTTTTGAATGTTTGGTGTTGCTGATTTTGCTGCTGTCTGATTTTCTGTTTCTGGGTTGTTTTTAAATCAATGGTTTTTTATCAATTTGCATGCTGATATATATATATATTTTTTTTAATGTTTGGTGTTGCTGCTGATTGTATTGCAGTCTGAGATGAGGAACCTCAATCGGCTATGGCATCCATGGGAGAGAGAAAAGGTTGAGTATTTCACATTGAGTGATCTCTGGAATTGCTATGATGAATGGAGTGCTTATGGCGCCGGAGTTCCAATCGTCATGGACGGCGGCGAGACTCTTGTGCAGTACTATGTGCCTTACCTCTCTGCGATCCAAATTTTCACTAGCAATTCATCTGTGAACAGCTTCAGGTATAAATGTCAGATTTTACACGTAATATTTCTTGTGTTAAGGTTCAAAATTGCATTTGTAATAGCTGTGTCTGCTTGGTTTTTGGAATCTGATTGTTCCGGTGACCGAATTTGTAAAATGGTGCTTTTGATTGCCTTAAAACCGATATGGAATCAACCAAGTTTTGGTTGTGATTTGTTGTACAATTGAAATGCTAAGATTCTGATATGGGTTAGTTGGACTACATTGATTTGGTGATTCTATGCCCATCTGATCAGTTTTACTTACTGCAATTTTGTGTAATTTACAGTCTAATAATGGTATCTGTCTTTGTTAAGTTGCTGTAAATGGCAGAATCACGTGTAATTTACAATCGAATAATGGTATCTGTCTTTGTTAAGTTGCTGTAAATGGCAGAATCACATTCAAATGAATTTTTCAGGGAAGAGCCTGAGTCGGGTGACTGCGAGACTAGGGATTCGTTTAGCGATTCGTGCAGCTTTGAGAGCGAAAATGATAAGTTGTGGAGATGGGATGGATGCTCTTCAGAAGATGGCGGGTACGAGCAAGACAATCTCTTGCATGTGAATGATAGATTAGGGTACCGATATTTTGAGTACTTTGAGAGATCAACTCCCTATGGAAGAGTTCCTCTCATGGATAAGGTATCCTTTTGTAGTTCATTTTCCTCTTATGCAAACCTTACTCTGTGCCTTTCTAATTTGCTTTTTTCGATTCGATTTGAGTTCATCTGATTAAACTTGGTTGTAATCTTAAATTAATGGTTTTGTTATAGTCATGAGACTACTTTCTCCGGTTTTGGTATCTGAACTTTTGACCTTGATAAGTTAACATCCACATCTCTCTTCATGAGAATATGTTCTTGTTTAGTTGTTCTTCTCTTTTTGACTCTCTGTTTAAGAAGGAAAATATATGATTCCCTTAAAGATATGAGGTTCTAACTTTTGGACGATCGGGACAACTTATGCTTATTAGTTTATCAGGCTCCATAATATTACCGCATAATAAAAGTATGTTGGTTTGATTGACACTTTGTTCGTTATGCGCTTGCAGATCAATACATTAGCGCAACGATACCCAGGGTTGATGTCATTAAGGAGTGTTGATCTCTCACCAGCTAGTTGGATGGCTGTTTCTTGGTATATCTCTCTTTCTTTCGCGCCTTAACACGTGACACCCAAATAATTACCTAAATAGAATCAGAGTAAAGCGTGCAATCTGTCTTGAGCATGTTACTAAACTTTATTGTTTTGTTGCTTATGAAAAACACAGAATGTGCAACATTTTTGGAAAATCACTCAGATGTCAGTTATTTTTGCACGTTGTGGATAATAAATACTGCTTATAAATGACCGTAATTACACAGATGCGAATGCTTCCTTATTAGGAGAAAGCAGAATTTAATTTAACTTTCTTGATGTGATTATTTTCAGGTACCCAATTTATCACATTCCGATGGGAAGGACTATAAAGGATCTGTCCACATCCTTCCTCACATACCACACCCTTTCATCTTCATTTCAAGGTATTTATTCTCCACGTCCAGTTCACTTGGTTTTGTTTCCATGCTCAGGCCCTTTTCACCATAAATATCTAAGTTCTCCAATAGCTATGTATATGCACGATATTTACTTACACGTCCGGTATGCACTCAATGTAGACATGGACCTTGAGGACGATATTGAGAACGATGAGCAACGGAAGCGAAAGAAAGGGGAAGGCATCTCTCTCCCTCCATTTGGTTTGGCCACTTACAAGATGCAAGGGAGTGTGTGGGTCTCAGGCAACTGTGGAAGGGACCAAGAGAGGCTCATGTCGCTATTGAGCGTGGCGGATTCTTGGCTAAAGCAACTTAAGGTCCAGCACCATGACTTCAACTACTTCACAACTATTAGGCGTGGCCAGTGCCACTACCTTTAAAAGAACTCCTTCACTTGAAAATGAAAGTGATTGACAGCTAAACTCCTCTCTTGGGATAATTTGGTTTTTGTTAACCTTTTGTTTTGGAGTTTAATTAGCCGATGAAGCTGATTTAGGATTGTGGTTATTTGCTAGGGTGTTTTAGTGTTGAGCTCATGTTTGAGGTCAGTAGATGAGAGTATGTGATGAATGACTTTGACTCCTTTTGTTGGGACTTTGTATGTAGTTGAGAGATGGGTGAGGTTAGAGAAAGGCTCTTTGAATCATGAGTTTATAGTGGTTTGTGTAAATTATTATATTCTCTTGACCGTTTTATGGAACTCTGGGGAGATAAGGATAAATTGCCTTCTGATTTTGCAATTTTTTATTTTAATATTTTTCTTCCGATTTTCCAAACCCTAACATATGGTCATCAATGTTGACCACAGTTGGGTGGTCAACATACTGGAAGTGGATGTTGCTTTCGACTGTATATTCCACTCTTTATAATACTTATAACATGATTAAAATGCTGAACGAAAAGAAATTATATGACAGGAGTTCACTGCTGTTAAGGATAAGCCTATTTAAGTACACCGCTGCTAAGGAATAAGCCTATTTAAGGGATTTTGTGGATAATATCATGATATAAATTATGAAACTAGAGAAGTGGATCATTGGTTGTTCATGCATCAGCCAAAACCTCACTAATGGGAAGCTCTGTGTATTTTGACTAGTTCATCTTGTCAGTTGGAAACATGGAATTCCAAAACAAAACGACCAACCAAAACACCTTATGGCCTTGGGTTTCCTTCAGTCCTGGACTTGGTGCAATGCTATATCATTCTGTGTGCTCGCGTCAAACCGAACCACCACATGCCATAAGTTATTGCTTTTTCTAGATTGGTTGCACAAAGTTATTTTATAATATTTGGGATTAGAGTCATCATAACTCTCCCAGTAATCATGCTTTAATTGTCGCGCAATGAAATGTTGGCTGTCACCGTGTAATTGAGACATGCAAAGAATTATGGTTACGATTTTCATATTTCGGTTTTCTTCTTTCGCACTTATTTTCGTTGACTGAAAATCACTTACTTAAATTGTTATCAGGATATTTGTTTTTTGTGGAGGTTTAAGATTAACATGTAAGATATTTGACTACTATTTCAAGACTTTGTTTGGGCTTCGAGTGAAGAAAAAAAAAGGGGTTTTGTCAAAAGCAATTTTCGGTACATAGGTGTGAACTATTAGGTATGCGTTTGATGAAATTTTTATATACTAACTTCATGTACAAGTGGCTTTTAGTTTAAGTCGTTAAAAGTATTTACCCATACAAGAAATCTTCACATTTTCTTTTCTACCTTTTAATATATATATGGGTCTAGAAATGAGAATGGTGCGAGCTTACCTTATTATTATTCAAAGGGGAAGGTTTGATAAAGGAGCTTTTAAGCCCTTTTGCTGAATTGTTAGTCCGTAGCCCTGCCCTATAGAATGAATAAGGAGAGGCATGTTGATGACCGAACCACTCTTACACTACTCCTTACCACCCTCCCTCTTGTCACTTAAAGGGCGAAGTCGTTGAAGTGAGTCTAAAGGCCAAAGAGTGATCTTTGAACGCTACTATGCATCCTTACTAATTAATAGTATAGTATAAAGTGGTAGTTATTGCCTATTGGATTGAGACCAAAACATTCTAACTAGCCTACAGTGTACAAGGAATGTTGGCATGCCGGAGGTCTATCACTCTCTCTAAAAAGCGAGAAGAACTTACATGACACAGGTAAATCACCCCGATAACATCCTTGCGCAAACAAAATAAAGACGTGTAAAATTTTTGTCCATGGTGGTGTCCTTGTGCCGGCGATTTAAAAAATCATCTTTAGTTTTGATAAACCTAGTGCGCACATAATTTTATAACTAATCTACAGTAAAAATACATGAGTGTTAGTATTGACTCTATAGATTGGTTTTGAACATTCAAGATGGGGAAGAACTCACTCTAGAAGGATAAAAAATTATTCCAGGATTTGAGTGTTTTTGAATCCCATTAGTGCTCAATTACTTATCTCTTGCCCATGTCATTCATTACTGCGCTTGTAGAATGTTAGTGGTTTCTAAGACAATCCCATTGACAAATCTGTAAGCTCCTTTTTGAGTGCAACCGACTATGTGATCCACTTATGGCTTTGGTTGAACAGTGGGGAAAACCCAAATTTCCTATTTTATCTATAGAGAGAGAAACATCACGTCGTTTTGATCTCAAAAGTGCAACCATCAACCACATATTGTAACATGCGTATGAACTGATATAAATAACAAGGACTTTTGGAGTCCAACTACCCACAAACACCAAAATTGCACCACGCATGGGCATTTGCCATTGGGTTTTGTGGGTCTAGAGACATTGATCATGGATGGATTTGCTGTATTGCACTTGATATAATTCACTCAATCTGATAATCCACTTGGACATTAATAATAGCTTGCCACATGCCATGCTAAGATAATTTATTTTTCTTTCTTCTTCTTATGATTTTTCTAATAAAAAAAATTCATAAATGGTTTTGATACATTGGATGTCATCAAAATCTTAATATAGCTAAATCTAAACCATTTCCTAGCTGGCCTTATCATTTGGATAAATTTTAAGGAAAATGTTTTCATGTTAAAGTTGTCAAACTGTAAATTTAGACTATTAATTCAGTAAATTCATATCTAAATTTGTAATTTAGATTAATAAAATGACGACATAAGCATTTATATAGAAAATAAATATGACAATAAACAAATGCGAATAAGTTTCTTTGTTTTTGTAAGTATTTGAGTGCAAATTGCTATAAGTGGGATATTATCACCACTTAATTAATTTTTTTAGCTACAAATTAAAGACCTCCGATATCAAGAGTGCATGAGCTAGAAACTACAACCATTAAGTTGAGAATTTCCATCCATTTGCTGTATCAAATTTCATACATTATATGTATAATATATCTCATACCTTCCTACCAAGCCTTGTATAACTAAAACGGATATTAAAGTGATTGATTGTGTAATGGAGTCTAAGTTAACTGGGTAAATGCGTGTCTTCTAATTTTCTCCATAATTTAATATATGAGGTCACATTAAGCACGCTTTAAATTACTCAGGTTAGTAGGACATCCTAATAATTTTAGGTGAGTAGTTAATCACAACTCGTACCTTCCCGGTTCTCCATGTGGAATATAGAATTGTTATTTTTTGTTTCGTTTTTATTCTCTTGTATCGTAGTTTCACATGCGCGCTTTACCGAAAATTGTTGAGCTACTATATAATTAAATCTTGGTTTCCAAAAGATGGCTTTTGATTTTGTAATCCACAGAATAATGTCAAAGATAGTCATAGGTGAACATCTTATTCTTATATTTGGAGTGTGGACTATGTTATCCTATAAGGCCTCGTTTGGCAGCTCGGACTGTACTGACTATTTCTGTCGGATAGGATAAATAGCCACCGGATAGTACTGACTAAATTAGTCGGGCGTTTGGTGCAGTATCGGATTAATGACCGTATTATTTATACTGTGTTTGGTATTGAACCGGATAGGACAAGAGAAAAAAAATTAACAAATCTTTCTTAGCTTTTAGACTCTAATATAATGCTTTATTGATTCGTATAAAGATACAAGCAACTTTGGTACTAATTTTGAGTTAAGTTTCCTGCCTTGTGTTTTGTTAATTTGATATTATTTTTTTTTCCATTCTAATTTGGCCTCTGTGGTTGTCACGTATATATTCACACATATCTATATCCAGATAAAAATTCCAATCAACAATTCAACAACCCTAGTCCGAAATTCAACAATTCAATGCCAATCAACAATTCAACAACCCTAGTCCGAAATTATTCACACATATATATATCCAGATAAAAAGTAAAATTCACATAAAAATTAAAAAAATGGATAGAGTGATGTAAAACACAAATTTACATAATCAATTGCATAATTAGAGAGAAAATAATAAATAGATTCAATCAATTGCAAGAAAAATAGGAGGGGGAAGAATAGAGGGAGGGGCGGAATCCCAGAAGAAGAAAATTGAAAAGACGAAAATGTGATTCAAACGAAGAAGAAGACTGTGAGAAGACATACCTGGGATGAGAGCAAGATGGCGTCTGGAGAGGAAGAGAATGAAACGCTGCGTTAAGAGGTTGCGGTGGTGGTGGTGGGGGGAATCGAAATTTTGGGGAAAGAATGGGGAAGTTGAGGGAAATAGGATGATGGTCTTTCAAAAAAGGGAACTGTGGGATTTTGCTAAATTTTTGGTTCGAAGATTTTTGTCAGATCTGGTGGAAAATGGAAAAATGAAAAGAAATGGAAGGAGGGTAAAACGGAAGATTGCGTCGGGAGAGAAAGCGGAAGATTGCGTCGGGAGACAAGAGAGCCCGACTAATTATACCGTGAAAATGGATGGTATAAGCAAGCGGGTACACACCGTGTAAAAAAGGTGGGCCCGGATTATTTAATCCGGTGCTTATTTAATCCGAACTGTCACCAAACACCGTACACCGTATTATTAATACTATCCGATCCGTTATACGCTGTGCCAAACAGGGCCTAAATCACCCAATTCGGGGAGGCCTGGTAAGGCTTTTAGCCTGCAGGTTAGTGGGTTGAGCCCATCATATTTAAACCCTTGATAAATGCCTACCCGAGCCTAATGAACTGATTGGCGGCTTCTGGCTCAACCCGATTGTGCTGTATCCACTGAAACACAAAAGAATTGTCATCTCATGCATATGTGTAATAGCATCTCCAAGGGATTAGGAAAAACTTAAAGGCAAATTTGTACTTTGATGCTGATGTGGCTGTTTGCCTAGCCTGTTGCCTTGTTCGAAAACCTATTTTAGTATTTGTTTATAGTTTGCCTAGCCTGTCACCTTGTTGATTCTTATTTGATTAATTATGTTTAGTTCAGATCTGATAAACCAAGTTTGAAATCAAAGCTTCCCGCCAAAAAACTCACCGGAGATCACAACGGAATCAGTCAACAGGAAGGCTTAGCTAAAACTTCTCAACAGTCCATATTGTTTTTCAAGGATTGAATTGTATTTTTTCTCATGAGTTCTTTTACAATTGTACAGCAATATATAAGAGGATTAACCTCTTGCTTTACGCCACAACAGGTGGCTTAGGGAAAATAAATAACAGCCCCTTGAATTAAGGGAAAAAGTTGACAGGAAAAAGTTGACACCCTTGAATTAAGGAAGTTGTCTGGCTTAGGGAAAATAAATAACAGCCCTTTGAATTAAGGGAAAAGGTTGACAGGAAAAAGTTGACAGGACAACTTCCGACTTCCAATACTCCCCCTTAAGCTGGATCCAGAAGGTTTATGGATCCAAGCTTGGACAGAAGCCGTTGAAACTGATGAGAAGCCAATGGCTTGGTGAAAATGTCGGCCAGTTGGTCGAAGCTTCGTGTATACTGTGTCTGAATTACCTGCGACTGCACCTGTGCCCGAACGAAATGACAGTCAACCTCAATGTGTTTTGTTCTCTCGTGAAACACGGGGTTAGATGCTATATGCATGGCTGCCTGATTGTCACAGAATAAGGACATAGGAAGAGTTACAGGAAACCCTAAATCACACAGAAGACCCTTGAGCCAGATCAACTCACACGCAGTGGAAGCCATTGCACGGTACTCAGCTTCTGTACTGAATCTGGCGATAACAGTTTGCTTTTTACTTTTCTAGGTGACCAAGTTTCCACCGACAAATGTACAGTAGCCGGAGGTGGACTTACGATCGATTGCGTTGCCTGCCCAATCAGCATCACAATACCCTACAACTTGAGTGTTGTCATTCTTCCGCATGATGATACCACGACCCACTGAACCTTTTAAGTAACGTAAGATCTGTTTAACCAGAGTCAAATGTTCAAGAGTCGGGGAGTGCATGAATTGGCTCACAAGACTTACAGAATAGGTGATGTCGGGTCTAGTGATTGTGAGATAGATCAATTTTCCAACCAATCGCTGATAATGGGTGATATCAGTGAGTGGTGTGCCCTTCAAGCTAGGTTTTTGCTTACTGTCAAGAGGAGTGGTGGCTGGTTTAGCATCGCTCATGTTAGCATCCTTGAGCAAATCCAAGACATACTTTCTTTGGTTAAGAAACAGTCCCTTGTGTGAGGTTGCCACTTCTATACCAAGAAAGTACTTCAATATCCCAAGGTCTTTAATTGCAAATCTTTGTCTGAGAGACTGTTTGAGAGTGGAGATCTCGTCAGTATTATCACCCGTAATTATCAGATCATCAACATAAATCAGCACAACCAATGTGCCCACAGCTCCTGTGCGAACAAATAGTGAGGAATCGGCGTTGTTGCTTTTGAAACCAACACTAGTGAGAACTGAGCTCAGTTTGGCATACCAAGCTCGTGGGAACTGCTTTAGGCCATAAATGGCTTTGTGCAATCTGCACACCACATTCGGTTCATTGCTTTGTGGATGCCCTAGTGGCAATTTCATATAGACTTCTTCTTTAAGATCACCGTGCAAGAATGCGTTCTTCACGTCCATTTGGTACATGGACCATCCTTTGTTTACAGCTACAGACAATAGCACTCTTACTGTGTTCATTTTGGCCACAGGTGCAAACGTTTCTTTGTAATCCACCTCAAATGTTTGAGTGAATCCCCGAGCCACCAGTCTTGCTTTATGTCTCTCAATTGAACCATCTGACTTGAATTTAAGTTTATAAATCCATTTGCAACCCACTGCTTTCTTGCCTGTTAGAAGTTTGGTGATGCTCTATGTATTGTGTTGATCTAGAGCTTTAAGTTCTTCTTGCATTGCCTCTTTCCACACCTCTTGGCTGTTGGCCTCGTGGAAATTCTGAGGCTCCTGGTAACTGGATATAGTGCTTAGGAATGCAGCATGATCCGGTGTCATTCTCTTGTATGACACACAATTGGAGATGGGATGTGTGGGTTTGTACATGACAAAATCCTGAAGTCTTATGAGAGTTTTTCTAACACGCATTGGATTGCGTCGAGGAGCTGGAAGAGTTGTTTCACACTCGTTCGCATCATCTTGATTGTCACAATTGTCATGCAGTGTATCCTCAGAGTGAGACCCTTCATTGGGAGAAGCATCAACGTTGACATAACTGAGCTCGCATTGTTGTGGTCCCTCCAGTTCAATTCTTGGTAGTGGGAACACATCCAAGATGCCATCCCCTTGGGCTGTGATTTCACTTGACTTGCTGAAAAAATGGTTAGTTTCATGAAATCGTACATCTTTGGACATAATCAATCTCTTTAGTTGGGAATTATAACACTTATATCCCTTTTGTGTAGAGGAATAACCAAGAAAAATACATTTGGCAGCTCTAGGATCTAATTTATCTCGGTGAAGAGATTGAACATGCACAAAACAGATGCAGCCAAACACTTTAAGATGTGAGAGGTCAATTTTCCTTCCTTTCATGACCTCGAGTGGAGACTTGAATTCCAAGACTCGGCTGGGTAATCTATTGATGATATATGCAGCTGCCATAACACCTTGAGACCAAAATCTCTTTGGTACATTCATTTGTAGCATTAGTGCTCTTGTTTTTTCAAGTAGGTCACGGTTTTTGCGTTCGGATACACCATTTTGTTGAGGTGTTCCAACACAACTTGTTTGATGCATGATGCCATGAGTGCTCAAATATTGTTTCATGATATGGGACATATATTCGGTGCCATTGTTAGACCATAAGGCTTGAATTTGAGAGGAGAAATGGTTTTTAACAAGGTTATGAAAGTCCTTAAAAACTTCCATAACTTCATTCTTAGACTTTAAGAGATATAACCATGTGACTCGAGAGAAGTCATGCACAAAAATCACAAAATACTTATAGCCATCAAATGATTCACTAGTTGGTCCCCATACATCTAAATGAACTAGTTCAAAACACTTACTAGTTCTAGACAAGGAAGAGTTAAAAGGTAGTCGAGTGGATTTAGACAAGTGGTATGTTTCACATGAAATAGCATCATTTCCTAAGTTTGGAAATAGAGTTGACAAAATGAGTGAAGAAGGATGAGCTAAACGTTGATGCCACAATTGATTATCTTGAATGGGGTTGAGCTTGGCTTGAAACCCTCTCGGATTGCTTTTTGATATGTAATAGAGACCATCTAAATAAAACCCTTCACCAATCGTCTTCTTGGTGGCACAATTCTAAAAGATAACATTGTGAGGAGAAAAAATGGCTAAGCAATTCAAGGTATTTGTGATCTTTCACACATATAGAAGTTGAAATGGGAAAGAAGGAACATATAAAGCCATTGATTCAATTTCGTCTGACATTAATTTTATTTTTTCCTTTCCTAAGACCTTTACATTCTCACCATTTGCAATTGAAACTTGAGAAGGGTTTGTAAATTTTTCAAATTTTTGAGACTTAGACACATGGTTGGTCATATGATCTGTGGCACCCGAATCTACAACCCAAAAATCATGCAACATATTTATTTTAAGAGCAGTTTTAAAGGCTTTCATGATACCTTGCATGTCCTCTTGGGGTACGGGTTTCGTGTCTGCCAAGAACCCTGCAAACTTACCGAGCAATGCCGTCGAGTTCCCTTCTTCTATGCTATCAGCACGATCACTTCTAGCATCTCCTTTCTTGCTTTGAAGATACGACATAAACTCGTTCATGAGTTCAGCTGGATTCGCTGTGAAGTTCTTGAGTGGATCTGGCCCATTGGAGGTGGAGGTAGACGCATGATTCGCTCGATGTGGAGTACGGTTCATCCTTTGCACACCCTTGTTGTCCTTCATGAACTCAGGCTTTAACTCTGGGTGTAAAATCCAGCATGTGTCTTTGACGTGACCCGTATTATTACAGTGTTGACACTTCAAGTTCGGATGCTTTCCTTTGTACCTCTTTTCGTTGGTTATATATGCCCTAGCCTTAGGTACACTAGTCGTTGTACCCATGTTCATGACTTTCCTCCTTACTTCCTCTCGTTGAATCGTCCCACACACACTGGTGAAGGAAGGAAGCTCAGTGTTCATGAGTATGTGACATCGAAGGTCTTCATACGTTGAATCAAGACTGGACAAGAGTTGAAATATCTTGTCTTCTTCTGCTCTCTTTCGTAGCAGTGCTACGTCGGTTGTATGAGAACGATAGATTTCCAACTCATTCCACATGCTTTTCATGCTTCCTAGGAGTTGCACAAACGGTTTGCCATCTTGCTGCAGATCGGAGATGTCCTTCTTTAATTGGAAGACCCGTGCAACATTGTTTTGGCTGCCATACATTTCCTTGACCGCTTCCCATAGCTGGTACGAGGATTCTGAGTAGCTGAATATTTCAGCTAATTTACGTTCCATGGAATTCAAGAGCCATGACATAACCAGCTAATCCTTGCTAAGCCAGGATTCATAGTTTGGTGATGAAGCATCAGGTACTTTGATGCTTCCATTTATGAACCCTAGCTTAGACCTTCCACCTAGCGCCAAAGACACAGCTCTCGACCAAGGTAAGTAATTAAACTCATTCAACACGACTGAGCTTAATCTTTGATTTGGGTTGACGTCTACCTCATGTACGTTCATGGAGGAAGACACCAGTGAGCTTTCAGCTTCGGATATTAGCGGATTGTCTTCAGACATTTTGAGGGTTGAACACGCTCAGATAGCAGTATAGCAGACGCAGGTTAATTTTCCTGCTCTGATACCATATTGTTTTTCAAGGATTGAATTGTATTTTTTCTCATGAGTTCTTTTACAATTGTACAGCAATATATAAGAGGATTAACCTCTTGCTTTACGCCACAACAGGTGGCTTAGGGAAAATAAATAACAGCCCCTTGAATTAAGGGAAAAAGTTGACACCCTTGAATTAAGGAAGTTGTCTGGCTTAGGGAAAATAAATAACAACCCCTTGAATTAAGGGAAAAGGTTGACAGGAAAAAGTTGACAGGACAACTTCCGACTTCCAATAGTCCAATCCTTTGGCTGTTGAATGATTTTGAATTCAAATAGATTATTTGTTAATTGTATTATCTGTAAATTATCTTAAGTTTGTTTTTGAAGAGTTTGTTCTTCATTCAAACTCTACTTGTAATCTCTATATAAACATTAATACAATACGCTCAAACTATCGAGCACAATTCTTATAAGATTTACAGTCTAGTTGAAAACATATTTCGCATGCACGCACGCATCTATAATGCATGTGTCCCTATATATTGTGACATATTTGAATGCTGATGATGCTACGGTACATGTCAGTTGTTATTGATCTATTTTACCTTCATGAAAATGGCATCAGCATTGGGAATAGCATCAAACATGTCACCCCCAAATTGGTGGAATTGGATCCCCTCCTAAGCAAATGGTGGGGATCCTCATGATCACACAACACAGGCCGTTGGATTTTGATCCAACGGCTACAAACATGGGGGTCTCTCTAAAAGTAATAATAATTGTAACCGTTTGATCAAAATCTAACAGCCCGTGTTGTGTGGTCATGAGGATCTCCACCATTTGCTCAGGAGGGGATCCAATTCCCAATTGGGTCACATCAGGATACCTTGGTGCCCTAGCCACCACATCTGGTAGGTCAAAATTGATGCCTCTTATATGTGGATGTGCATTTACAATCTCAGCCACAGCTGCCCCTATACTCCCTCCAACATGAGCAATCAATCCAACTCCCTCAAACCCATCTTTATAATTGGACAATATTGCTTTCATGACAATCCTAGACGTACATGCCATACCCTCTTTGAAGTAGTTTCCCAATTCAGATATCTCACTTGAGAAATCATAGAGGCTAAACCCATTTGCCTTTTCAAACCCACTTCCACCTTCCGTTATACATTTGCTTATGCAATGCCAGGAGGCTATGTGATGGGGCTGATTGGCCATAAGCACTAGTGGGGCAAGGCTTTGCTCCTCATTGCTCAAAAGCCACATAAATGATCAAGGTTTGTGGTAGGGGATGCAATTTTAGCTGCAATTTGTGACAAGGTGATGAGTTGGCCTTGGCCTTCAGAGTTTATGATGTCTGCAATGCACATTTCAAGGCCGTGCTTTCAACCAAGTTATATGTGATAACGCAAAATATCAACTTGGCCTTGGAACATGGCTTCTCCTTCCTCTTCTTTCAGTTCTGGCATTGCCATGATCTCCCTCCCTTAATTTCTTTTCGGATCACCACCGATCGATGTACGTAAAAAGTGGTGGACGTATACACTACGTATTTATAGTGATATTGGTACCGTCATCGAGCCTATTATCTATAAACCACATTAGCCTCCATGTATCATGTAGCTAATTACCTCAGTTTTCTATGTATACAAATAGCATTGTCCTTTTGTTTATCTAGCTGAATCATGCAGATCCCCATAATTAGCTTGAATCCATGGGAAATTTGTGCTAGAGCCTAATCATGTACCTGAAAAAAAAAGAAACAATAAATTTATGTTAATGCCTAATCACGAGGAAATAAAAACTAACCGATAATAAGTATGCCTTACTTCATCTCAGGGTTCGAAAGAAAGTTAAGGTTTTATCATAAAAATAATTGGCAGTATGGGGAGTAGTCCAACTTCTTATAAGCACATGCAAGATCTATTTTTTCCTGAATAGGATTTATATTCTCAACACGCTCTCACATGAGAGAAATTTTCAAGCCTAACATGTGGACAATAAAAATTAGGTTGTGGCATTTGGAAAAGGATCCTAGGGATCCCGTGATCTCACCCATTTATCATACATCGTACAGTCAGAAATTATTTTAAAATTTAAAATTAAATATGAATAGTGCCTAACAAAAACTGATCGCACGATATACGATGAACGGGTGAGATCATGGGATCCCTAGGATCCCTAGGAAAAGGATATGGCGAGGATCCTTTTCCGTGGCATTTGGGCTTCACACATAGGCCAAGATATTCTGATAAATGAAGAAAGTTGAGGTTCCACCATAAACTAATTGGTAATATGAGAAGTAGTTTAACTCTTTATAAGCGCATCTCTTCTTTCTCCGAGTGAAATTCATACTCTCAACCATGTTTTCCTTCTTTTCAGTTCTAAGTTTTCCTTCTTTTCAGTTCCACTTGATCAAGAAAGGCTTTGTGTTATAACCAACATGAACTCGCATGCTTATAATTTATCGTTTTAGGTCAGAAATCGAAATGATAAAACTTTAGATAAATGAAACACAATGTAACCCAATTTCTGTGTATCTTTGTAAATACGTACTCAAACTTTAGTCATGTACCAAAATAATTGGTGATGAATGTTTATCTGTTTTTATTTATTTTTTATATACTTCCCTAATTCTGAATCTATCGAGTACTGGTTAACTAAATACTTTCAAAGACCTATTGAAGGGTTCGTGTAGAGACACCCTTGCCGAAGCACAGAAGTTCCTCTTCAATCAAGAAACCAAACACAATGTGACACGTGTCAACACCTGAATAAAGCTTCTAGAGTCCCACCTGAATAAAACTCCTGGAGTCCCACATCGACTGCGGACGATAACAGGAGACTAACCTTTACTATAAAAAGAGATCATTCACTTGCTATTGATAACTCACTTATCATATTGATTATGCTTCAACTTTTGCATCATGTGAACTCTACATTACTAATGAGAACTCCTCTACCCTTTTGGATGTAGCTCAACTTAAGGAGAACCACGCACATCTTGTGTTTGCTCCCCTTATCTCTTATCATTTTGCATATTATGACTAAAGCAACCTTGTGAAAGGTCACACCTTGACACTTTAAGTTGTTCTAAAGGCAACCTAGTTTTGTGCATCAACAACCTTCATTCTTCAATAGGTTTGGCCTCTTCTTTAGTCTTGTCATGTACCTAAATAACTGGTAATGAAGGTTTACCTTATTTCTTCAATAGGTTTGGCCTCTTTTTAGTCTTGTCATGTACCTAAATAACTGGTAATGAAGGTTTACCTTCTTTCTTCAATATTTTTAATTTCTTCTTTAGTCTTATAAGGTACTAAATAACTGGTAATGAAAGTTTACCTTCTTATAGGTTTGGGCTCTTTCTTAGTCTTGTCATGTACCTAAATCACTGGTAATGAAGGTTTACCTTATTTTTTTCAATAGGTTTGGCCTCTTCTTTAGTCTTGTCATGTATCTAAATAACTGGTAATGAGGTTTACTTTCTTCTTTAATAGTTTTGACCGCTTTTGAAGAAGATCAATGATAAAAAATTAACAAGAGTGTATGGAAGGTAAAAATAAGGGTTCGAATAACACTATCTGTACCTAAATAATAATTATACACTTGCAATAACAAATCATTAGACATGATTGTTGTTTGTACCATACTTAACCAATCCCGAAACTACTGAGCACCGGTCAACGTTATACCGTCAAGGATCTAGAAGAGTCTCCCTCCAACCAGGAGGCCAATCACAGTGCGACACGTGTCAACATCAGAAGCCAATCACAACATGACACATGTCAATGTCAGAACAAAGCTAGAAACTCTTCTATAAAATGAGATCATTCTCCCACAATATTTCCTAATGTCATTTGTACTAAATCATTCACTTGTACTCACTAAATGAGAGCTTAAACATATGTACTTGTGTAAACCCTTCACAATTAATGAGAACTCCTCTACTCCGTAGACGTAGCTAATCTGGGTGAACCACATACATATTGTGTTTGCTTCCCTGTCTCTATCCATTTACATACTTATCCACACTAGTGACCGAAGCAATCTAGCGAATGTCACAAACTTAACACTTTCTGTTGTACCAAAGTTCTCACTGATTTTGTGCATCAACAATTGTATTATAATTAAGTAGGATTAAATCATCAATTTGTTGAGTATCAATAAATGACAACTTAGCATTGGTTAGTTAGTGAGGCTGCCAAGTCATACTAAAGTTGTTAGGTTGTTAAGAAATTAGTTAGTTTGTTTGAAGTGTAAGAAGGAACCTTTAAGCTAGATGTATGTGTGCATAAAAGCTCTGTAATTGTGAGGATCCAATTCATTAAGTCTGAAATACAATTCATATAATTTGTCCTTTCTCTCTCTAATTCTTCATTTTCCTCCATTCCTCATTGTTCTTTGATTCTTTCTCAATGTAATTAATACAATTCACTGTCACATGATTTGTTAATATTTTATGTGTTCACTATGTATCATTATTATTTAGGCTTAGTGAACACATAAAATATTAACAAATCATGTGACAGTGAATTGTATTAATTACATTGAGAAAGAATCAAAGAACAATGAGGAATGGAGGAAAATGAAGAATTAGAGAGAGAAACAACTGAAGAGAGAAAGGGTAAACTACATGAATTGTATTTTTGACTTAATGAATTGGATCCTCACAATTACAAAGCTTTTATGCACACATACATCTAGCTTAAAGCTTCATTTGTACACTTATAACAAACTAACTTCTTAACAACCTAACAACTTTAGTATGCCATGGCAGCCTCACTAACTAACCAATGTTGAGATGTCATTTATTGATACTCAACAAATAATCCTGCTTAATTATAGTACAATCATGTCTAGTGATTTTTTATTGCAAACATGTAATGATTATTTTGGTACGGATAGTGTTATTCACACCCTTATTTTTACCTTCCATACACTCTTGTTAATTTTTTGTCACTGATCTCCTTCAAAAGCGGACAAAACTATTAAAGAAGAAAGTAAACCTCATTACCAGTTATTTAGATACACGACAAGACTAAAGAAGAGGCCAAACCTATTGAAAAAAGAAGGTAAACCTTCATTACCAATGATTTAGGTACATGACAAGACTTAGGAAGAGCCCAAACCTATAAGAAGGTAAACTTTCATTACCAGTTATTTAGGTACATGATAAGACTAAAAAGAGGCCAAACCTATTGAAGAAATAAGGTAAACTTTCATTACCAGTTGTTTAGGTGCATGACAAGACTAAAGAAGAGGCCAAACCTATTGAAGAATGAAGGTTGTTGATGCACAAAACTGGGTTGACTTTAGAACAACTTAAAGTGTCAAGGTGTGACCTTTCACAAGGTTGCTTTAGTCATAATATGTAAAATGATAAGAGATAAGGGAAGCAAATACAAGATGTGTGTAGTTCTCCCTAAGTTGACTACATCCACGAGGGTAGAGGAGTTCTCATTAGTAATGTAGAGTTCACATGATGCAAAAGTTTAAGCATAATCAATATCATAATTGAGTTATAATAATTGCTTAAGTAGAATAATGTTATCAGAGATCAGGGTTGGAAAAAAAATCCTGAACCAAACAAAAAAAAATCCCTATCACAAACCAAAATTCTTGAAATTTTCGGGATGAAATACCAAACCGATCTCGAAATTTCGGTATTAGATTCAATATGGTCTACTCAAATTTTCGGTAATCCGATGCCGAACTGAAAATAAATATTATATATATTTAGTATAAGCAGCCTGCAACATAAAATAAAATAGCAAAAGTTTGGCTTCTTTATGCTTGCAGATTGTATTGAAGTGCAAATTCCGGGTTAGAAGGAAAAGGGGCGTGACCACTTAAAAAAAAGGGCTGCAATTAGAAACATATCAAAATTTTGTTCGAACAATGCAACTGGACTCCATGTTATGCCTAGGGTAAGATCCAACATATAAAAACTATGCTTTTTGGTTTCATATTTTAATTTATAACTTGTGTTGTAGTTAGTTTTGGAAGTTATTTTGTATCTTTCTGTGTTATGGTTAATATATTTTTGTTGGCGTGAGTCCAAATTAGATTAGGAATATAATTATATTTCCTAGATTGGTTATAATTCTTTTAATATTACTTGTATTACAAGTTGTATCTTATATTTAGCTCCTCGAAGGAGAAGAATAACAGAATACAATTCAAACCCTAAACACTTTTATCTTGGTATCAGAGCAGGTTTCGGTCTGTCTCTTCCTCAAATCCTAATTCCAGGTATTGCCAGCGTGAGAATTTCTTGGTTGGTCCTACTGCAGAAAGCCGTGAGACTCCTTTGATTTACTGCCGACTGCGTCTAGAAAGTCTCGAGACAAGAGACTTCCACAGACAACCCAAACCCAGAAAACATACAAAACAAAGCCACAAAACCGTTGCCTTCAATGGATGAAAGCCATACTACGCATACCAAAGTTGCAGATTATGCGCAGGCCACGGTTCTAGAAGCTGGCTCGGTGTTTTTTGTGCTGACCACCAGCAAACCTGCTAGTGGGCTAGTCACATCGACTACCAAGGACTCCACAAGTGGGCTGACAATTGAAGCCCAACTGTCACTAGCAATCCAGCAAGTCCAGCACGTGCTGGCATTGACAGCAAGGCTGCAGCAGGCCCACTTGTCCCACCAATAGCAACAACCCGTGAGCATACTCATCCAGATAATCTGGGCCCGCAACGTTCACTTTTAAATTTGATTGCTTCCCGAGAGTAATCTGATGATCCAGGTAACATGAGCAAAGCCTTAATTGCATCTGTTAATCTTGAAATAAGTTGAATCATTGACTCTGGAGCCACTGATCATATGACTTATGATCGTACTTTATTTAACTCTACAACATCACCACCACAGGATAGTATTGTCACAGCTAATGGAGGTGTTGCCCCGGTTACAGAGGCGGGTACGATTGCACTCACTCCTACTCTCCCCTTAATTTTGAATCTATCGAGTACTGGTCAACTAAATACCTTCGAAGACCTATTGAAGGGTTCGTGCAGAGACACCCCTGCCGAAGCACAGAAGTTCCTCTTCAATCAAGAAACCAAACACAACATGACACGTGTCAACACCTGAATAAAGCTCCTAGAGTCCCACCTGAATAAAGCTCCTAGAGTCCCACATCGACTGCGAACGATAATAGAAGACTCACCTCTACTATAAAAAGAAATCATTCACCCGCAATTGATCCATGATGACGTTATTCTACTTAAGCAATTATTAGAACTTATTTGTACCATATTTAGGGCATCCGTATTTAGACCTCATATAAATACTCGGGAGACTCAAATGTAATTATGTAATAAATGAAGGGGCAACTATGTAATAAGTGAGGAGTCCTTATTCTATAAAAGGACTCTTCACTCTCCTCATTAGGGGGGTCAAGATTTAGGCCATGGGAAGAGAGAAAACATCTCAGAGAGAGCAATCACATAAAATAGGCTAGAGAGCACACTGCCTCTAGCCTTCTTGTATATTCACCATTCAGAGTGAAACAATATCAACATCAGTGTGGACGTAGCCCAAACATTGGGGTAAACCACGATACATCTTGTGTTCTTTACTTTCTTGCAGATTCACGGTCAGATTTACGTTGTTCCAGGACCTTCTGGTTTTGTGCATCAACAAAACTCACTTAGGATATTGATTATGCTTAAACTTTTGCATCATGTGAACTCTACATTACTAATGAGAACTCCTCTATCCTCGTGAATGTAGCTTAACGTAAGGAGAACCACGCACATCTTTTGTTTGCTCCCCTTACCTCGTATCATTGTACATATTATGACTAAAGCAACATTCTGAAAGGTCACACCTTGACACTTTAAGTTGCTCTAAAGCCAACCCAGTTTTGTGCATCAACAACCTTCATTCTTCAATAGGTTTGGCCTTTTCTTTAGTCTTGTCATGTACCTAAATAGCTGGTAATGAAGGTTTACCTTATTTCTTCAATAGGTTTGGCCTCTTTTTAGTCTTGTCATGTACCTAAATAACTGGTAATGAAGGTTTACCTTCTTTCTTCAATATTTTTAATTTCTTCTTTAGTCTTATCAGGTACCTAAATAATTGGTAATGAAAGTTTACCTTCTTATAGGTTTGGGCTCTTCCTTAGTCTTGTCATGTACCTAAATCACTAGTAATGAAGGTTTACCTTATTTTTTCAATAGGTTTGGCCTCTTCTTTAGTCTTGTCATGTATTGTCATGTATCTAAATAATTGGTAATGTGGTTTACTTTCTTCTTTAATAGTTTTGGCCGCTTTTGAAAAAGATCAATGACAAAAAATAAATAAGAGTTTATGGAACGTAAAAATAAGGGTGTGAATAACATTATCCGTACCTAAATAATCAGTATACATTTGCAATAAAAAAATCATTAGACATGATTGTACTATAATTAAGCAAGATTATATCATCAATTTGTTGAGTATCAATAAATGACAACTCAGCATTGGTTAGTTAGTGAGGTTGACATGGCATACTAAAGATGTTAGGTTGTTTAGAAGTTAGTTAGTTTGTTAGAAGTATAAGAAGGAAGCTTTAAGCTAGATGTACGTGTGCATATAAGCTCTGTGTGCATATAAGCTCTGTAATTGTGAGGATCCAATTCATTAAGTCTGAAATACAATTCATATAGTTTACTCTTTCTCTCTTGAGTTGTTTCTCTCTCTAATTCTTCAGTTTCCTCCATTCCTCATTGTTCTTTGATTCTTTTTCAATGTAATTAATACAATTCACAATCATATGATTTGTTAATATTTTATGTGTTCACTATGTATCATCATTATTTAGGCTTTTTAGCTAAAATGGTCTCTGAGATTTGCATAACTCCTCACTTTGGTCATTGAGATTTGAAATCAATAGAATTTGTTTCTGAGTTTGTCCATAATCAATGATTTTAGTCCTTGGGAAAAAAAATTATGTTAAATAATGATCAAAATGACAAAATTAACCTTAATTTAATAAACAATAGACCAAAATGATTTGACAAAAATTGAGGATATTGTTGTCATTTTACCCTTATTTTATTGAGATTTTTCATGGAATGACCAAAATGATTGATTGTGGACAAACTCAGGGACCAATTCTATTGATTTCAAATCTCAGGGACCATTTTAACTAAAAAGCCTATTATTTATTAATGTACCCCACGTTAGAACTAAAACTAAATATTTGCCGAAAAGAGGGAAAAAACTTGTAATACACATTTAATTTTTTCCATCAAGTTGTCAAAGAATTGTAACCAATTTGAAACTAAGAGATGGATTACTCAAAGAGAAATTTATCCATTTGAACCCTTTTCTTTCGGGTAACATGGAGAAGAAAAAGAAAACACAAAGAAACAACTAATCTAGCTATAGCAACTCCAAAGCAGTCATCCGAAAGAGTTTGAACTAAACAAGGAGGAGGTTCGGCAAGCTCTTGAAACTCCATCTCGCTATTTAAATCCAATTTGGCTGACCCGTCAGCTGCAAGATTACGCTATCTATGAATATGTTGCACATTACAACTTCAGTTCTCTATGATCAAACTTTTGCACTCCTAGACAAGACCATAGAGAGGATGATTAATAAGGCTAGGTGAACCATGAATGAGAGAGACCACCAAAGCAGAATCAGTCTCCACAATAAGATGAGAGAAATTTCTATCTTCATCCCATAAAACAAAGGCTAAGCATGGAGAACTTCCCTAACTCCTTTTTTAGCAATAAAGCCAGTGATCCAATTACCGTGCCAGTCTCTATTTAGTCCTCCACTTCCAATCACCCCATTAGAACCAAGCCTAGCACCATCCACATTTAACTTAAAAGTCCTAGACGGAGGAAGAACCTAAGCCAAGAGAACCTGCACACGGTGTGTTTACTAGAGATGCTAATATTAGCTTTGAGTCATTCAGTAGAATACTCCAAGATGCATTTCTTTGGATTAGGATGTTTAATAAAATTAGGACAAAATATAGCACAACACCTCCACTTCCATAAGAACCATAAGAACCATAAGGCTACAACAAAAACAAGATTCCAAGGTAACCCAAGCTCATGCAGATCATTGCATTTTAAATTTGCCTCCACACAACCAAGGAAGGAACCAAATTGGTTCCAATGAGGATAATGTGGAACATAAATATTTCTCCAGACCCATATAACATCATGATAGCTTGAGAAAACATGTGACATATTCTCCACTGCAGAACTACAAATCTATACATTTGAACCCTTCTTAAAATGATAGAACCATTAATCACTAACAACTAATAATTCAACCCATTAGTGCTATCATGTGTGGAGAGAGAGAATCAAACACACAGATAAATGATCATATTCACTACATAAATTACAAGTTTTTTTTTTCTTTTTGCCACTTAGTACTACGGTCTAGTGGTATTTCTTTTCACTAGTAAGTGAGAGGTCTTAGGTTCGATTCTCGCCAAAGACAAATTTGAAAGACATTATTGCTAGCCCATTGTGATGCTAAGTCCAGCTCTCTCCTTAATGTAGATAATATCATTTGTTTAAAAAAAAATACAAGCTTTTTGCACTGTTGCTAGTCTGGGTAAACTTGTTTTGGTTGTAGTTAGGCCTTGCCCTCTTTTTTGGCTCATTGTATTTATTTACTTTACTAGAGCGAAAAAAAGGGTTGGATATTGAGGATTAGGTTACAAACAAGTTGGGTCTAATGGAAGTGCTTAAACCAGCTGGAGTCACCATGATTGAGCATCATTTTATTGGCATTCCATAATAACTACAACATTTGCATCATACTGGTAATTTAGTTCACATAGGGTAGGCCTCAACAATGGATGCTATAGCTGGAATTTTGATGACTTTGTAGCGAGGGAAACCTCCTCCTTCCAATATCTTCTTCCATTCACTCTCAGTCCTCTCCCTTCCACCTGACGCATGTGCAATCATCAACAAATCAAAGACCAATCCTGTGTCATCCAAAATCCCTTCACCATTTGGCTCTAGAACTATATCAACAATAATGATCTTCCCACTTTTCTCTGGTATTACTTTTCGACAATTCTTCAAAATCTTGATGCAATCACTGTCACTCCAATCGTGCATAACCCACTGCATTAATCAAAAGTTAATTAGCTTGTCATTTCAATTTTTAACAAAGACTGCTATTATGTCTAACTAACAATGTTTCTTCACAGATAAAAAACTACTAGATCTCCATATTCGAGGTGACAAAAAAAATTGAAAAAAATTCATACCTATAAGCAAGGTTCTAAAAGGCGCTAATCGAGAGGCGAGTAGGAGCCTAGCACCTAGACATCTAAGGGGAGTGTAGGTGGTTTTTTTTTCCTTCTAATTTTAATTACATTTATTATACAACATATAAATAAATGTCTACTTATACTTAAAAAAAATACGTAATTGTATTAGGATACATTAATTGCAAAATAAAATGACATATAAATTATAAAGTATTAGAACAAATTGAAAATGTGGAGAACAAAATATAATGAGTGTTTATCTAAGTATTCAACAAATCTTTTACAATTTATTGAAAAAATAAAATATAAAGTGAAAGCCTGCTAAGTGAGACTCGTGGAGGTAGGTCTAGGCACAATTTCTTAATTTTCAATCTAAGCATTAATCGCAATGGTAGCCGTCTAGCATCTAAGTGAGGCATAAACAACGCTAAACGGAAATTTTTAAAACAATGCCCACAAGGCTACAATCATCATATACCGGCTAATGGATCATACCGTAACTTGAATGTAATAGGTGACTTACCTTCATAAAAATTGCATCAGCATTTGGAATATTGCCCTCAAACATATCACCACCTACATGTGACACACCATGGTACACCGGTGCCATGGCTACGACGGATTTGGATCCTCTCCTGAGCTAATGGAGAGGATCCTCCTGACCAAGTGTTATGGACCGTTGGATTTTTATCCAACGGCTACAAACAGGTGGGTCCTTTTAAAGTTAATATAATTATAGCCGTTGGATGAAAATCCAACGGCCCATAACACTTGGTCAGAAGGATCCTCTCCATTAGCTCAGGAAATGATCCAAATCCGGCTACGACATGCGGCAGGTCAAAATTGAAACCCTTGATATTGGGATATGCCTTGACAATCTCAGCCACTGCGCCTCCAGTCCCACCACCTACATCCACTAACGATCCTATACTATCAAACCCATGTTCATAACCTGTGAGTATTGCCTTCATCACAACCCTAGCCGTACAGGCCATTCCATCATTGAATAATTTGTTGAACTCTGGATTTTGAGACGCATAGTCCCAAATCTCAAGCCCATGGGCCATCTTAAAGGCACATGGACCTCCTCCTTTGATGCATTGGGCGAAATAATGCCAAGGAACCATTAGGCAAGGGTGATTCTCCATCATAAGCATTGGAGCTAGGCTCAGCTCAGCATCATGTAGCAACCATCTTGATGAGTGTGTCAACCCATAGAGAGGTTCCCCACCATCGGATGGGTGATGAACAGTGAATATATTTTGGCGGACAAGAAGTCTCATGATGCGTGTGAGGCATGTGATTTCTAGAGAGGGTGCTATGCATGAGGCTAATTGGGACAAAGTGATCATAGGCTTTGAGTTTGAGGCACCAGCATTAGGACTATGGGAGTGTATGATATCGGCTATGCGTAGCTCCACAACGCATTTTAAGGCCATGGAATCAGCAAAACCAAACATGTACTTCCATATATCTGCTTGGCCTCTTAGGCTTGCCTCAACTTCTGTTGCTTATTGCATTTCCATCTATAGAGTACTTTTGAAAAATGTGCTAATTACATGAGTTATATAAAGAAGGGAAACATATATTATATAATCTGATCAATAATGTTGAAACATTTTGGTAAAGTGTAATACTCAATTGGTGGAGTAGGTAGGTAGTGATTAAAGTTGAAGAAATCAACTTTTGGCAATGTGTATGTGTGTAGAATCTTCTAATGCACAAGCACTAAGCAGCACAGAAATTTACTGCTATTTGTATTTTAAACAAAACAATGAGGTCATTTACACTAAACTCATCTTCACTAAATTTAAATGTATGTGCTAAAAACAACAACATTGCTCTAATAAATATGACAAAACCTAAGTGTACAACAGATTACTGTTTAAGATTGCACATTTAGTTTGAGAGGCCCTGTGATTGGTTTTTCAAATTTTTAGGGTAGTTCTTATATTTTTCTTGTTATGTTTTAATCATAGGGGTGGTCCTTATCTTTTTCTAGCTATATTTGATTTCATTCAATAAATTGGGTAAAATATTGTTCAGTGATCACACTATTAAAAAGAGAAGAACATTATTATGGCTAACCCAGTGTGAGACCTAACTCACTCAGTTGCGAAGCTGTCAACAAGCCCAAGAGAGACTCCTAAGCCCCTTTAGTTCGACCAGAAACTGGAAAATATGGTGATTTTTTTGCCTTTGTTGTTGTGCAGCTTTCCCTGCGTGTAACATGGTTTGTTTCTATACAAAAAACAAAAATAAAAAATAAAAAATATTTATTTCGAGTAAAAGGACATCGTCTTACTACTTCATTAAAAAAAATTAAAATACTGGGGGGACCACTGGTCCCCATTAGCCACTGTCCCTTTGGGAAGAGGATCCTCTCCAGAGCGGGTTCCACTAGAGCCTTCGGATCCTCCTCCTTCCTCTTCTTTCTCTACAGATTTTGGACCTTCGAAGTTGGCATCGTGCTCCCCCAGAGTGGGTGTCGGCCGGAGTCAGCGTGGTGGCCTTTTCAGACCTAGTTATTGGGAAACTTCAAAACCACACAGTCGACGATGACTACTACGATGTTGCCAATAACTAGCTCCGAGGAGGCCACGACACCGACTTCGGGGGCCAAAAATCTGCAGAGAAAGAAGAGGAATGAGGGGGATCCGGAGGCTCCGGTGGAACCAGCTCCGGAGAGGATCTTCTCCCATCCCGTTGAGTTTTACATCTCTCCCACTTTACCAAACACTACAAATACCCCTTTTCTATTAGTGCCCCAATTCCCAGATATCACTAAAAGCCAGGCTGCAGCAACACCCCCAACCCAAGTTCGTTGGATTCCATCCGGATCCAAATGGTGGGAATCCTAGGAATTCTCACATTATATTCGTTCATCGTACATCGTGCAATAAAAAACTATTAAGAAAAGATCATGTAATATATTGTATAATATGTTTTCCTAAAAGTAGCTATTGTGAAATCCCATTAAAAGAAGGATGTGATCTCCTAGGCATTATTGTAAAGATATTTAGTTGACTTAGTTGTGTATATATATTGTACTTCTACTTTGGCAATAATACACGAAAACTATTCAGCCTATCACTTTCCATAGCCCTACAATATACTATTCATTCTTTTAATATGGTATCAGAGCCTAACCCTATTGCCTGTGTTTCCAACCTAACCCTATTGCCTGCGTTTTCAAACTTGACCCCATTCCTAAAACAATCATGTCAGAAACAAACAGTGAAACCAAAACCAAAAATTCAAACACTTTAGGTATGGACTCATCAAACCCATACTATGTTTATCATTCGGACAGTCCTAGTCATATGCTAGTTTCAGAAAAAATTGAATGGATCCAACTATCCATCTTGGAGTAAATCCATGATTCATGCTCTCACTGCCAAAAATAAATTTGGTTTTGTTGATGCCTCCATTCAGCCTCCCTAACAATAGATCAACCCAAAGAATATGCTCTCTGGAATAAGTGCAACAATATGATTTTATCATGGTTCGCTCAATCTGTGAAGGGTGATCTTTCCAAAGGAGTTGTTCATGCCAAAAGTGCCCAATAAGTGTGGGAAGATTTCATAGATCAGTTCTCATAAAAGAACACACCAACAATTTATCAAATCCAAAAGTCCATCGCATCTCTCACATAGGGCTCAATGACAGTCTCGGCTTATTTTACAAAGCTTAAAGGTCTTTGGGACAAATTAAAGACATATTGTCCACTTCTCATCTGCGACCAGACAAAGGCACATAATGAACAAATAGAAGAAGATAAGATGATGCAATTTCTTATGAGTCTCAACAACATCTACAGCAGAATTCGCAGTAATATTCTTATGATGACACCATTGCCTAAAGTTCGTCAAGCCTACTCACTCATTATTCAGGACGAAATACAACGACAAATGTCATCAGGGTTAACCGAAAATTTCTCAATTGCTGATGTTGTTCAAACTCGACCAAACCATTCTTCCAACAATTCCAAAAATCTTCACTGTGACTTCTGTGATAAAGATGGCCATACAATTAACAATTGTAGGACTCAGAAGTACCATTGCAAGTTCTGTGATAAGAGAAGTCACAGTAAAGATAGATGTAGATTTAAAAATGGAACAAATGGAGGAAATTAGGGCAACAACAAAGCCATGTCACGCGGGTCCCAAGGCAGCAGCAACCCACGTGCTATATTTCCAAATTTTCATGCTGCCCACGTAGCAGCTGGTGGTCTTCACCCTGTTGCAAACGTAGCAGCTGCCAACAATGTCCCATCGAATCTGACGCACCGACAGAGGTCCCAGCAGTCTCCACCGAACCCATTACAAGGCTTCTCAACAGAACAGCTTCAGCAATTGGCCCATGTTGTGTCCCTAATGAATTTAAATCCTCCTAATGGTAATAACAATGCGTATGCAAACACTGCAGGTCTGTCATCTTTTACTGTTGCCTACGTTAATTCTATATTTTCTCAACCTTAGATTTTGGATAGTGGGGCTACCAATCACATCACATCAGATTCTTCAAATTTTACCACAACTAAATCTTCACCAATATTCACTGTTAAATTACCCACCGGTTCTTTAGCCACAATTACTTCCACTGACACCATATCATTCAATTCAAACATTACATTAGACAATGTTTTATGTGTTCCTTCTTTTCACTTAAATCTCATGTCTGCCAGTTAAGTCACTGACTCCTAAATTGTTACGCCATTTTGTTTCCCACTTTCTGTATCTTGCATGACTTGGCTACAGGGAAGATGATTGGATCATGTAAGCAATGTGGTGGCCTTTATTACATGTCACCATTGCCGCAGACATCTGTCTCCTGTCAAGTTTCTCATTCCCCCAATTTATGGCATATGCAATTTGGACATTCTTCTTCAACCCACCTCAAATTAGTATTTAATTCATTGTATACTAATAATATTTGTACCATTTGTCCTATGGCCAAACAAACTAGACTTCCATTTCCTTTAAGTTTTATATCAACCAAGGTTCTAAAAAACACTAGGCGCTAGTCGGGCGGCGGGATCTAGGTGGGCACCTAGGCGGCCTAGGTAGATTTAGGTAAATTTCTTGTATATCTTGTAAATAAGTGCATATTGACACTTACAAAAAAATTATACTTGTATGAAATCCATGGATAAGATAATAAAAAAAAAATTATAAAATGCAAAAAGAGTATTCAAAGTCCAAAATTTAAAAACACATTAAGCATATATGCCATATAACCATAGTGAAGAGTATTGTAAGATGACAAATGTACAACAAGTTCACAATTTTAAACCACTTACACTTATATAGGATTTTTTATTTTATTTTTTTATTTCATTAAAAAAAAAACCGCCTAGCCCCGCCTAGAACCGATCTGATTTTTCCAACCGATTTGCAAGAAAACACCTCAGCTTCCACCGCCTAGCGCCTAGGCGCCGCCTAGGCCATTTTTTAGAATAGTGATATCAACTCATGCTCCATTTGATTTATTACATTGTGATAGTTGGGTCCTCACAAAGTTCCCATGCATTCATGAGCTCAATTCTTTCTCACTGTTGTTGATGATTTTACTAGGTGCACATGGGTTTTCTTAATGCAACATATATCTGAAACTCAACACCTCCTAAAATCTTTTGTTACTTTCTCATTGAATACCAACGCACATGTGTCTATACTCCACAACAAAATGGCGTTGTTGAATGTAAACATCGTCACATTCTCACCGTGGCACGAAGTTTACGTTTCCAATCTCAGGTCCCTCTTTCATTTTGGGGCGAATGTGTCATAACCGTTGTCTACCTAATTAATCGTTTACCATCTCCTTTGTTGTCCAATAAATCCCCTCTTGAGTTATTGTACAAACGTCCACCATCATTTGATCACTTAAAAGTTTTTGGCAGTTTGTGTTTTGCTACTGTTGTTCACCCTACACATAAATTAGATTCTTGTGCTAGACGTTGTGTATTTGTTGGGTATCCCACTGGTAAAAAAGGCTACAAACTATATGATCTAGAAATAAACAAATTTTTTGTTAGTTGGGATGTTAAATTTAGCGAAACCATTTTTCCCTTCCATTCACAAAACCAACCTTATCTGACCGACCATCACAATGTCTCCTTATCACTGCCCCTTCCATCCATCAGTTGCGATATCCCCATCAATCACCGTGACCATCACAGTGACCCCATTTCCCCACCTCAACCCACTAGCCCACGGTCCCCACCACTTCACCCTAATCCTATTACCATCATTTCTCCTACCCCACCCCTCACTAACACACAACCACCCTCTCTTAATTCTCCTTCCCCAAGTCAAACCCCCTATTCCACATCCCTAACACGCCAGCCTCCTTCTCACCCAACATATCTTATCCATCCGACCCCACATCAGCCCAACCTTCCCTCCCACTCTTCCCGCGTCATTCACTTAGTCCCAGGCACCCTCTAACATGGCATAAAGAATACCATGTGACAAACCAAGTCAATCAATCTCCCTTTGCGCCTCGTCCTTCCTCAGGTACTCGGTATCCCCTGAATTCCTTTCCTATTCACACCTTTCTTCTGCCCATTGTGCCTTTCTAGCTAACATTACAGGTCCCGCCGAACCCACCTCCTATGCTCAAGCTATCCTTGATCCCAAATGGCGCACTGCCATGCATGCAGAATTAACGACTTTGCAGCAAAACAATACATAGACCATGGTTCCCTTGCTTGTTGGTCATAAACCCATTGGTTGCAAATGAGTCTATAAAATGAAGTACAACTCTGATGGCATAATTGAGTGGTACAAGCCCATCTCATTGCTAAAAGCTACACTCAAACTAAGGGTATCAATTATCAGGAAACTTTTTCTCCTACTGCTAAACTCACCACTCTTCGTTGCCTTCTGGCGGTTGCTAGTGCCCATCATTGGTTCATTCATCAATTAGATGTTCAGAACACTTTCCTTCATAGTGATTTACATGAGGTTGTTTTCATGGAACATCCTCTTGGTTTTCGCCAACATGGGGAGAACATTGTATGTCGGCTAAACAAATCTCTATGGGGGCGTTTGTTTGCACTTGTTAGCCTTCACTGGACTAGACTAGATTAAAGATTAGTCCAGTACCATGTTTGTTACTCCCACGGATTAGCTTTAATGGTATTAGCTCGGATACGCCTCAACTAAGGGCCTCGCTAGCAGGTCTTAGTGAGACCCCTGCAAAACCATGGGACTGCTAAGACGCATCTGTTCTTACACGTCGCTTCCTTTCTCTGCCCCTTGCTATATCTCTTTACACTGATAACCCAGACTCGGATTGATGTCGGCGCATCCACTCCTCTTTGCCAAGGTGACAGAACGCTTCTTGGGTGGTGAATCAATTTAAAAAGGGAAAGTTTATTTGATTATTGCAATTGGCTGGGGGTTGGGGTCGACGGCGATGACCCGAAGGTTGGGTTCAAAGACCTTGAAGGTTGGGTTCGAAGGCTGAATTGGAAAACGCCTACTTGAAGGCTGTGGTCGACCACGACTGCCCGTAGGTGACAAAGATGAATTTGTGGTGTTGTCAGTTGGATTTATGGACTTGTGGTTGTGGCGCCGTCGTCGTTCCATTCTGTGGCGCAATTCAATTTATGGGCTTAGATTTCAAAGCCTCAGATGCCGATGGACAAAAGGATTGATTGCAATACAATTGCACCCCCCTTCCCCCTTTTTTTGTTGAATTTGGGAGAAATTTATTATTATGTTTTAATTTTGAGAAATTGTTTGGTTTTGGTTTGAATTGGGTGTTGGCATAGAAAAGTGGATTTAGTTAATTTCAATTTTTCTTCTATAATTTGAGATTTGATTGTAGGTTCAGGTTGGTTAGTTTATGATGTCATAGTATCGAATTCTTTTCTTGTGATAATTCAAATAAGGTTTATTCTTCTTAGTCCGACACTGCATCAAATGCTTCATTAAGTTAGTCCAACTTAGTCTATTCTAAGCCAGTTTAGTCCTTGAAGCTAGTCCAGTCCGAGATAGTCCGGTGCAACAAATGCACCCTATATGGACTCAAACAGGCTTCCAGAAACTAGTTTTCCACTTTTTCAGTCACCATTCAGAAAGTTGGTTATCAACAATCAAAAGCTGATTATTCTCTTTTTACAAAGGCCCAAGGTATCTCATTCATTGCAGTCCTCATCTATGTAGACGACATACTTCTTACAGGAAATGATCTTAAAGAGATGGAACGACTCGAAACATTCATTCTCACACACTTCCGCATCAAAGATCTTGGTGATTTAAAATATTTTTTGGGCATTGAGTTTTCTCATTCTAAGAAAGGCATATTTATGTCTCATAGGAAATATGCACTAGATGTTTTGCAGGATTATGGTCTTACAGGGACACACCCAGACAAGTTTCCAATGGAACAAAATTTGAAACTCACTCCCACCAACGGAGCATTATTAGATGATCCCACCAGGTACAGAAGACGAGTCGGACGATTGATTTATCTTACTGTCACCAAGCCTAACATAGTATTTTCAGTTCGCACATTGAGTCAATTCATGCACGAGCCTCGCAAACCTCATTGGGATGCAACTTTACGAATTCTCAAGTACATTAAACGTAGTCCTAGTCAAGGTTTTTTATTTCCTGTCTCCAACAATCTTGAATTAAAGGCTTTTTGTGATTCCGATTGGGGCGGTTGTCGTGTCACAAGAAGGTCAATTACTGGGTATTGTGTCTTTCTTGGAAATTCCCTCATCTCATGGAAATCCAAGAAACAAGATAATGTCTCTCTATCATCTGTAGAAGCCGAACACTGAGCTATGGCCAACACATGTTTAGAGTTAACATGGTTACGTTATATATTGCAAGATTTAAAGGTTCCACAAAAAGGTCCCACACCATTATTTTGAGACAATCAAGCTGCTCTATATATTGCAGCTAATCCTATTTTTCATGAGTGAACGAAACATATTGAAATTGATTGTCACATCGTTTGAGAAAAATTGCAAGCTGGAATGATTAGTCGTTCACATGTACCTACACGTTTCCAGTTAGTAGATTTATTCACAAAGGCTTTAGGGAAAAATCAATGAATGAAATTGCGCGACAAGTTGGAACTTCATGATATTCACTCTCCAACTTGAGGAGGAGTATTAAGAAAAGTTTGTGTAATATATTGTATAATATGTTTTCCTAAAAGTAGCTGTTGTGAAATCCCATTAAAAGAGGGATGTGATCTCCTAGGCATTATTGTAAAGATATTTAGTTGACTTCGTTGTGTATATATATTGTATTGTACTTCTACTTTGGCAATAATACACGAAAACTATTCAGCTTATCATTTTCCATAGTCCTGCAATATACTATTCATTCTTTTAATAAAAACCACAATTGCCGATATCCACCAGCTAATTCTATTCATTCACAGCCAAAATTCCACAACCTTTATTTAGCAACCTAATCGATTACTACTAAAATTACTGAAAATGGGACTCAGAAATTTCCAAATGCGATGTCTGAAACCCACATTCACTTGCGTACATATTTTTATTATATACACTAGGTTGGAGTGCAAAAGACATTTTCAAAGTGCTAAATACACTACTTTTAATCAAACTATTAAACTTTTCCTTAATTATGATTTTTCGTCAAGTTACTAATCTCTTCCTTTTTTTTGGTGGTTTTCTTCGAGTTATCAAAAGTAATGCCACCAAGCTGTAATAACATTAAATTTTAACTCTAATAAACTTTTCTTAGTCATGGAGGTATTATGTATATTAATTATTAATGAACCATGCGAAAATTGAATGCATTTCACCATATTTTTCTCGACATTAGTTTGTCAGAGAAATCGATCAATTATTGGATTTACACAGGATGATCAAATATGATAAATATCTCCTTTATGTAAATGGTAAAAGACTCTCGAACTTACTGAGTATAATCGGAACGAACAACTGAACCAAACAATTAATTTCTAAATACTCACATTCAAGAAAGAAAACAACGAAAGGAAAATAGAATGATTACCAAATCAGATAGTTGAAATTATCAGCATTAAGTGAATTACGCAAACAAATGATCAGTATAATGAAAATCTAAAAGAAATAACAAAATTCATCATTTAATCTAAGAGGGAAAAAAAAGAGAGAGGGAGAGAGAGAATAGAAGAATTGCAAACCTCATGATTTTGGAGAGAAAGAAACTTAAAAAAGAGAGATAGAGTAAGCATGACAAATGATATAGGGATATTTGCGGGGAAAGGGATCCGGAATATATTTGTGAGGAAAGGGATGTTTCCGGATCCCTTCGTCCTAATCTGCCAAATCAAGAAATTTGTGTCATTGAAAATTGATCAAACGGCTGAAGTTATTATAACTTTTAAAGTGAGCCCCTGTTTGTAGCCGTTAGATCAAATTTCAATAACACGAATTCCCTAATTTGGTAGATCAGGAGAAAGGGATGCTGAGATGATCCCTTTCTATTTGTGGGGAGTCCTCCCCTTCCTTCCCCACCTCTTGATTCCTCCTGCCTTTTTCCCTTCTTTCTTTTATTTTATTATTATCTATTTATTTATAAATTCTATCTATTATTATTAAACTTACCCCTTATTCTTAAAATTATTAAAATATCCTTAACTTTAGTGTTTCTTAACTTTCTCTTTCTAATTTCAATTTTTGTTCAGCTTGCTTCATGTGTTCGTATTAACGAGTAACATACATGTTCCGACTACAAAGTCAACACAAATACACACATACCACTAGAGTAGTTTGGTAATTTTCCACATTGAGAATTTAAAATATGATACTTCATGAACGGGTTGTTACAACAAAAGTCAACATTTACCCTTCCATTGACATTTTGGTCATTTCACATTTTACGAAAATTAAACATATTAAAATTAAGGACATGTTGCAACATTAAGAGTCTTAGAATTTTCTTTTTCCATTATACAGTTACTTAATGGAATGATACTATAAGAAATGGTGCTTAAATTCTCCTTCAAATATTCCAAGTAGTCCTCCTCCTCCTTCAAATATTCCAAGTAGTCATCATTCGAATATTCCGGATAGTTCACAAAAAAGTGAGGCCACTGAGTTTGATGAAATATTGGCTAATCTTCATGTAGACCCTAGATATAGACTTCGAATGCTTAATTATCCACCTTCTTATCGCAAAGCAATTCATAAACACTATCTTCAAAATGATCTTTGTCAACCTAAAGACCACATCATGCTAAGAAAAGCTAGCAACAATCGATGTTTTACCACCGGTTAGTTTGATAATTTTAAGTGTTTGGATTATAGTATAATAAAAGTTGCTACATTTGGTTGTTATTGCTATCTTTTCAAATGTGCTTTTGATAAAGCGGGTAGTACTGGAAGTGATGTCTTCACTAAGAAAAGGTTTACAAATTGGAAGAAATGACCTGAAAATTTTCTAGTTCATGAGGGAGGTGTTGGAAGTCTTCATAATAAATCTTTACAACAAGCTAGAGATTTGAGGACACAAAAGCAACACATTAAAACATTTGTGATTAAGCAAATCAATGAAGCTCGCATTAATTATGACACTTTATTAAGTGGAGCACTTGATTGCACAAGATGGTTGTTGCTACAAGGTATGCTTTTTTATGGGCACGATGAATCGTTGAAATCAAGCAATAGAGGTAATAATGTGAAGCTTCAGTGGAGAGTTTTTCTGCTATGAAAATTGTGAAAACACCATTGCGTAACAAAATGGGAGATCAATGGATGAGTGATAGCTTGATTGTTTACATTAAGAGAAATGTATTTGCTTTTATTGATAATGAGTCTATTATGCAATATTTTCATGACATGAAACCTTACGAGCAACAATTGTAATTTGTTTGTATTGATAAATTAGGGAAAACATTACTATATAAAAGGATTTAGTTGTTGCCATTGTTTTTAACCTTTTTTAAGTTCGCCCCTCCCTCCGACAATGCCTGGTTTCGCCACTGAACCCACTCCCCTTCCCCCCCCCCCCTTAATCTAGATACTATCGTTAGGTAAAAAATAAATAAAAAATAAAAAATAAATAAAAGAGGTTTGTCCTCAACTCTTTTTTAAAGATATCATTCATTCTCAATTTTCTTTTCTTTTTTATACTAACTATAATTATATATATTTTTTAGGCTATATGATAGTTGGTTTTCGTATAATATTAAAAATTGATACAAACATCAAACAAAACATTTTAGATAAAACTCAATAGGTCCTCAATCTAAAGAGACTTTAGCATAACATAAAAGGCCAACTTAGCCAAACTAATTGTCATTGTACTAGTGGACTTAAGGGCAAGACAGGTCCGAAAATAAGCAAAAGAATGCATCCAAGTCTTGAAATCATCCAAATCCAAATCCATAAAGCCCCTCCAAATTCTTATTATATTTAGACTTCTAGAAAAATGCGTGTTCCATCTAAACATTGTTATAACACAAAAGCCTCTAGAAATTTTATGCATTATTAGGTTTTAGCTGTCTTGAGTATTTTTGTCTCTCTTACTATGCTTGGTTTATTTTAGAGGTGTGCAAAACTTTGATTCGTATATGCACTTTGCACACTAGATGTGGGGCAAATAAAGTTTGAAAAATAACGTAGTTATTACTCGGCTTGAAGCAGTCATTCATCTCCCATCATAACAATAACCCGTGTATTACAATTTCTCGAACAAATAATTGTAGGTACTCAAATTGTTGCAATCTTGGTTACATCATCATTATTCATTTCTGTCTAGCAACCATTCAAAAGCATTGCCGCACAAGCATGAGGTTGTTTTCAGTTGTTTTCAGTTGTTTTCAATTGTATCAATCGCACCTAATGCCTTTAAGATTACCTGTACTTTTCATCTGCAGATGAAACCATAAGAAAGATCTTACCCTGTTTTATGGACATCAATTATATATAACGCAAACGTTTTAATTCATCGGAAATTTTTGGGAGTTCAGGTGATTTTTCAAAGGGATTTTGTACTACCTCTAAAGCTAGCTACTGGTACAATAGATTGTAAGCTGGTAAATCATGTATTCTTTGAGTATCTTCTAAAGACAACTCTCTTTCCAACTGTGTCCTTGTTGCTTGTAGAACCTCCTGAAGGATTGAAAGCAGAAACGAAGGGTTAGTGATTGGAGAGCTGATCAGAAGAAACAAGCCAACGTGACCTAAGTTTAACTAGAAGCTGTGATGCAGTGAACGTTCAACTCTAATAGTTAAGAGTGTGAAATTATCAAGTTGTGTCTTCAAAGATAAGATAAGAAACAAGTGAACAAATGTAAACCATCCTTAACTTACGAACACATTTTAAAATAAATAGATGAGTTGTGCGCGTTTTGGGATAGTGGAAGGATATCTTGTTAAGAAGTTATTACAAACGAGGAGAATATGTGGAATTTAAGGCATGATTTCTAGGACTTGGAACATTAGGAAATTGTGTGCGTGTGCTTGTGTCAATGTGCATGTTTGCGTACGTGCATGTGTAGAGCGAGAGAGTTACATTAAACTGCATGTAGGACGCATGCATTGCGAGCCACTGAGCATCAACCATTTCGAAAGCTATACAGTACAGTACATCAAAGGCGGCTTCATCTTCTGCAAGCAAATCATAATTCATGAGGGTCGTCAGTAACCTGTGTTGTTTTTTAGCTGTTCTCTAACTCTTTAAGACGTTCGATCTGTAACCAAACAGAAGACATTTGAGCATAACCTTGTCTGAGATGTACATTTACCTCCTAATAGTTTCACGAAATTTATTCCTGGAAGACACCTTGGTTTTTCTGCAAAGTAGATGAGGAGACGAGGAAGATTCAAGAAAAATTAGCTTTCCTTTTGTAAATTTTTGTGTGAAACAGATGGTAGAGATATTGAAACTATCGCTTCAAGAAAGAAGCTGATTTCAATTTAATGTGAGAGTTAAACATGATAGGAAAAGCTATACATGGTACTTCTTTACAAACCTGAGCAAAGATCCAGCATTTTGATCAACATAAATGATATATTTATGCCAGCAACAGCAAATGGGTATTCCCAAGTTGCTCGATTCCCGTCTCGCTTGAACAATAACCTACGGAAAGATGCCTTCATTTTGAATTTATATGATTAGTAAGCTAAAGACACAGAAAAAGAAGATATGATTATTTGCAGCAGCTACACAACAGTCAAGAAGGCATACTGGATAAATCCTGGCGAAAAAAAGCAAGTTCTCGAGGGAGATAAAACCGCAGCCCCTGAAGAGAGCATTTCACTATAAGAGAATAAACTGTGGAATTGCAATAGTACAGTCTAGTAAGATGAAGTCATTCAAATTCACACTGTCATACAAACTTTGTGTCAATTGGACAAAATGGTACCTGAAGTCAGTAGAGGGGTTACAACCTTGCCAACCCATCTCTTTCCATTGCTCGGAGATCAGACCTCGCAGAGCAACATCTGGAAAGGCAGCATGCCACAATGCTTTCAAGGCTTCCTGAGGTTAAATGGAATAACAGTCTTATTCATTCAATGATATAGAACCAAATAGCTAATGAAAAGGGGTTTAGGCTTCCTGAAGCATACTGGTAACAAGACAAGATTTAAATCCTGTACTTCAATTGAAGTTTCCGCATGAAAAAACTAAATTGCAATCAAATGGTGCAGTCATGATAGGAAGTTGTTTCTCTAGCAGACACAAATCACAGATAATGAAATAAACAATGAACGATCATCAAAATCTATCGTAACTTATTTTAACCAAATTAAACCAAGACAAATGGACCAGAGTAATAATAAGAAAATGTTTAGAACCAGCATGAAGAATATACTTGATGATCAGGGCGATTCTCGTCAAAAGGTACTTGTAGTCGTGCTTGAAGCCTCAAAAGTCTCTGTTCCTGTACATAGAAGTTGAGAATTATAACTATACAAGTTTTTAGGAGTTGGCAGGAGAACACCACAACTGTATACCTGAAGAGGACTCAAAGAGTAGTCATCTGGCTTCTCATTACGTTTGTTACTTGAGCGGGTAAATAATCCTGTCCATGATCGTGGTCCAACCATAGCATTAACTACAACGACTAAAAACTCGTTAGTGAGATAAGAAATTTTGAACAGAGTGTAATAGGATCATAGGTGCACATTTTATTATAAACTTTTGGTAGTTTAACAAGAACATGATCAGTGTAGCACTGGTCCCGGTGTATACAAGGGATATTACAATTCGAGAGAGATTTGCTTCAAGCCGTCAAAATGCATCCGATATAACAGATGAAATGTGTGCACGAACTAAAGGTGTTCTGTTCCTCATTTCCTAGTAAATGCCGTCACCATAGTTATTGAGAGAAAAATACATGAGACACAACGTTCCTCTGTTGGGAGCCAAAAGATGAATTGAATGGAAGAGAAATACTCTACTCACTAAAACATTGAGCTAACTGCGGTTTGACATGAGTTGAATTGTGTGGCCATTCCAACTCTTCATCGCACTTTTTCCGTCTCCTATAATTCTCATCCTCATCAACCTACATTTGGTGGCATTTCAATACTTATAAGTTGTTGCGGATAACACACGATAGCATAGAAAAGGTTTCAAATTATGGACCGATCCATTTACCTCTAGTCTAATTCCATAACATCAAACATTTAGAAGCTAACATAGAATGCAGAGCACACAGACGAAAAGCAAATTCTAACTCCTTACAAAAGTGTGGCAAACACAACACAAAAATAAGAGCCTTCAACTGATACAAACACTTTCTGAGGAAAAGTAAAACAAGGTAGCAGATAGACAATCTAGCATCAAATTGCAAAAAAATGAATTCAGATTACCAGCAAGTCTATCATGAATCATTAGAAGGCTCTAAGTAAATATCAATGAGAAAAATTCAAGTAACATGAATCTTCGGTACACAAACAGAATACAAGAGAGATGGGACTAATTAAGAGCTTACTTTGCGAAGGGAAGAGCAAGAAGGAAAGCATTGTATACGCTTCCTTAATCTCATGAGGAGGCCAAAATCCAGAGAGAGGAAGAGAAAGAGAGCATCTTTCACCCTCCTTAACCGAAAGCAAAAAGGCGAAAAACAAAAAGGATTGGGAAAAGAAATTTGTGGCAAAGGCAAAATGATTGCACCCAACAACTCATGTTCAGTATTCTCCTATAATTCAACCTCGCCTCTTTTTTTTTGTTTTGAGAAAACCTCGACAGTACAAATGAGAACCTTATTGATATCGAAAAAAATTACACCTAATCAGGACGATATAAATCAAATCTCTCATAATAAAAAAGAAAAAAGAAAAAAAATACATAAACAAGAAAAGAGATATAAACCTTACCCCAATAATTCAACCTCACAATTATTCAACTTTTCCTTCTTTTTTTTTTTCTACCCCAAATCACTATGGAAAGACACAGAAAGTCAAGGAATGAAATAATGGCATAATTGCATGGTGCCCCAAAAGCTATGAAGATGGGAACTTTTTACAGGGAAAAGATTAATTGCACATTTAAAGGGCTTCCTTTTTCATAATTTATGATCAAATATTGAAACTTTTCTGAACTTTTCTGAATAGGTGAGGTGGGTACCCAAGCACTCATAGTATTGACATACAAGACAAATATTGCATTGCAACATACAATACAGAGAGAGAGAGAGAGAGAGAGAGAGAGAGAGAGAGAGAGAGTACCTGCTATGGCATCTGAGGAGACATGTTGGCGGTGGAGGTTCTGTTGAAGATGATGGTGTCACGGCGGGGCCCACTGGAAGAAAGTGGTGGTCGTGGTCGTGGGAGCATGAATGATACAGAAGGAAGAGGAGGAGGAGGAGGAAGAAGAATGACATTATCCCTTTTTTGTTTTTTTAGAATCAACAGTTTTGCATTTTCAAAAAAAAGCATTGTTTTGTTTTGGGAAGTTTTGTCTCAATCTGTCAGTGGCACTCAAACCAGTCAATTTCCTGCATACCAGCCTAGATATTAGCTCTTCCTCCGGTGCTTCTCTTTTGGCCTTGGCGGGTTTGTTCTGTTCCTTGTGGCCTCGCACGAGCCAAAATACGTTACTTTGAGAAGGGTTTATATGTACCAACCAACATTATTCCGCTCAGATAAATAAATATGACGGTACGAACTATATATATACATAGGAGGCTTTTAAGGGGACAAAATTAGTTGTGGAGTCTTATCACATCGAACTTCAACCATTTGAATCGTCTATTTTTCAAATTGGACCTCATAAATCATTCTTCAAAATATTAGCCAAATTGAAAATATTTGAGACATTTAATTGAGTTCAAACAAATTGACAAACACTTTGTTCTACAAGAAACGTTCTACAAGAAACAATGAAATTTCATCATGATGATTAAATAGGCAAATGGTTTCAGATTAAATTGAATTTTTGCAAAGATGATCTATATGATTCTAGACTTACAAAATAGACAGTTTGGATCGTTGAAGTTCAACGTGAAGTAAGGCCTACAACTAGTCCCCATTTTTACCCAAAAAATAGAGATCCCTTCTGATAAAGGGCTTGTATGTACATATATGTATTGAGTTTGATATCTAGTAATGGTGTAATTTTGGCCCTTGGTTTCTTTTTGACCTTTATGGTGCGTAATTCTAAGTTTTCAAATAACTCTTCAAATGAACAGGTCCATATAGGTTGTAAATCTCACATTAAATATTTATGATGAACTTGGGATGACTCAAGGATTCTAATGACGATTAATTGAACGATTCATATACGGGTAAGTTTAACCAATTTCAATTATTTGAGGTTTGTTCAAAAATAAATAAAAATAAAAACTGTAACATAGTATGGTGTGGTAAAAGAAATTCAAACCCAAATTTGAGGTTTGGCCACTCCAAATTACTAACAAACTGCATAAATAGTGACTATAAAAAGGCCATCACTGGAGTTATTTTCATAAGTGTCCTCGTATGCTTAACAAATTTTAACTTGTTACATACAAAATCGAGAACACTAAAGGCTCTTTGTAACTCAGATAATTTGAACCCACTAAACAAAGAAAATCCAAGTCTTTTGTGATTTCATAATATTCAACATCAGTAAACAAAACTCTGATTACACAAAATCTCTACCTAGCAAAGAAACTGGAGGTCCAAAAAGGAAGGAAACTTTGACTAGATTAGTTGACATTGAAAAACACTGAATGACAAGTGAACTAAGGAACAGGATAGGACTTGTTATTGCACATACACTTGTAAGCCATTGGACATGTCTCAGACTCAGCGACTGACGCGCAAACAAAGCTCACCATCACTAGTCTGCATGGTCTGCAAGATCCACAAGCATGGGAGCAATCTGGCAAGCTCGACCCTGCCACTTGGAGTGTATCTGGCCCCCTAACTCTTTTATAATTAATTGACTCTTTATCCACTAATCCTTCTCTAATTGTACTCTTCAGATGGCGCCCATGATGACCTGCATGAGAAGATTAATGTTTAATCAGAAAAAATGTAAAAAAAGAATTAACCACAGTTTACAACAAAAAGGTTTAATTGAGAGTAATCTTACGTGAATGAGGCCGAGCTATGCGCCTTGCGGACATGGTTTGTGGAAGTAAAAGAAGAAGAACAAGAAATGTAGCTACACAAATTGAACCCTTCATAGATTATGTAATTTTGCTTCTTTTTTCTTCTTTCGTTTCGGAAAATCGTAGGGATTTGCAAGCTAGAGAGGCTTTTGGGAGATTGAGAGAATGGTAAGAAGAAAAGGGTCGAAGGAGATGAATATATAGAGGGCATTAAGGATTGGAGAAATGAGAAAATTAAGAAGAAAGTATTGAAGCATATCACAGGAGAAAAGTGGTACGAAAAGAAAAGGTCACATGAAAGATACAAGATTGCATGCTTACAGTAGCAGATAGTCACAGGACTCATCAAGCTTTGCCTTTTGTGGTTCGATGGAAGAATGGTGATATGGCTAATTGCTCAAGAATTTACGAAATTAAAATGGTGCTTTTTTTTTACGTGAACTACTCTGACTCGGACTTTGGAAACGCATACATAGCCATAAATGCAAGCTTTATTAATTAATGTATTATTGTAAAAATGAAAATTGAAGGCTTAAGATTGATAATAAATTTTGCACTGTGGATCTGTTGTGACTGCCATTAATAACATTTCCTCCGCTTGCTGGATAGGTAGCTGCTATATTTGTTGGACTTGATAAGCTACTCTATTGTTCTTCATGGACCGTCTCAAGTAAAGCCCCTTTGTTTGGTGGTGGCTTGTACGCCATATCCTTGTATATATATTTCGTCTCAATATGTGGATTGACCTGTACAAATCTCGCCAAACAGGAGAAAGAGTAGTTAAATTTCAAAGACATGGGCCAATAGTTCAACACTGATATGTCCTTAACTTAATTGCATACTAGCCCAGTAGGTTTTTTATTTTGTCACAAAAAACATTGGCATATTTGGATAGGGAATTATTATTAGCACTCCAAAAATCTTATTTGAAACTCCAAACTTTCTATAATTAGAAAGAAAAATACACTTGTGAGGAGTGTAGAATGAGACTTTTGGAGTGCTAATTAACAGTGTGAATGAGATATATATATATATATATAGGGAATTGTTATTAACATTCCAAAAATCTCATTTGGCATTCCAAAATTTCTATAATTAGAAGAAGAAAAAAATACACTTGTAAAGAGTGTAGAATGAGGTTTTTAGAATACTAATAATATAGGATTTGGATCCCATCAAGATCCAAATTGTAGGGATCATCACATCCTAATCATTTATCGTACATCATGCGGTTATAAATCATTTGAATTTTTTTATTTAAAATTAAACACAAATAGTACCTAACGAAAACTGGTCGCATGATGTATAATAAACGGTTAAGATATGAGGATCCCTAGAATCCCACAAAGAGGATTCTCATCTATATATTCTTAAATGGTGGCTCACAAACAATAGGTGTGTGCCACGTGTAATTCTGTGGTAGTACAAATACTACTAAAAGTTCCTGGTGGTTGTTGTGAGTTTTGACTTGCTGTTTCAAACGTTACAATTGGCTTTGCTATGGAGAGGGTGGTGGCGCCAGCCAAAAACGAAAAAATGAGGAGCAGTCAACGGTTACTTTTATTTTATTGATTCAAACCATAAGAAAACGTGTAAAATCAACGATAAAATTCTTACTGATTCTTGTATATAAGACCAAGTGAACTGCAAGAGCAACCTAAAATCTTCTCCGGCTCAACAATTAATCTCATCATTAGCGTCCACAGTTAAGCACATATACAGAGCCATGGACGGCCTAGTCCGCAGCGCCACCGCCAGCATGAGCCGGCGGTTTGATGTTTATAATTATGAGCCGTTGGATCAACTGAAGAGAACTGCAAGCAGGCATGGTGCTGGAAGGAGGAGATCGATGTCGTTTAAGCGTAAGAAGGTGGCACATGTTCCTTTGAGAAATAATGAGGATCGAGCCAGGCAAAAGCGCCAGATATTCCTAAACTCCTACAAGTTTGAATCACCTGATAAATCGCAGCGCTCAAGATGTATGAAGGTAAACATGGTGGCTCGTAAGGTTAAGACTGTTGTGGTGAAGTTCGTGTCGTCATTCTTTCGAATTGGAGCTTACCGATCTTGTAACTGTCGTCAGGCCATCCGCGCCTCCTCTCCAAATCCGCGGAGAAATTAAATCTTTTCTTTCTTTTTTCATGGTATGAAATTGGGGTAATTAGGAATCTCGACTACTAGAGTAAGTATTCTTACATCTGGAAGTTATAAATCCAGAGTACCACCGGCTTCATTGTAGGAAGTGTTTCTTAAGTGAATGTTACTCATATATTAATTACGTGTTAATTATCAGAGATGGTTGAAAATTCATTGGCAATTGGTTATTTCGAAGAGTAGGGAGATTATTTTTGACAAATAATAGCGTTAATGAATTAAATTGTTAAATGTTAATGGAGAAGGAAATTGGTGGATATCAGACCCGCACCAAGGTACATAGATATTAAGGAAAACTAATGAAAATAGCTTGAAAAATTTGAGTTTTAACGAAAATGACAAAATAAAGGGTAAAGTGAATAGTATGAAGATTGACTTTTTTGGGTAAAAATGTAATTTTTCGTTAAAGTGAATAGTACCGGATATTTTTCGTTAAACTTTCTTAGATATATATTATTGTTGTCATATCCCAAAATTTATAATCCTTCTGTAAAAGCTTACATGCACCCTAACTGAAATTTAGTTTTGCTTACAGACTTGATTAGAACTTCGGTAGTACTTTTGCACAGCACAATTTTTTTTTTTTTTCCTTTAATATCAGGCCGCTGCTTTCTACCCTTTTTTTCTCTCTTTTTTAAACTATACCGTAATCTACCTAAAAGCCACCTGTCCCATTTCTAACCAAAATGTTGGCAGCTAATCCCGGACAGGTGGTGGAAACTACTAATTAAACTGGAGTATGGTAGGGGGTAGAGGGAATTTCGGTGGAACAGTGAAATGCGTATAGATTAAAAAGAATACCAAAGGCAAAAGCATCTTGCTGGGCCGACATTGACACTAAGAGACGAAAGTTAGAGGAGCAAATGGGATTAGATACCACAATAACCCTAGCTGTAAACGATGGATACTAGGCGCCCTTAAGTGAAATTTTAAGTGGGCAGCTGTACTTCACTAAAAACATAATAAATGTTTAGTTCTAATAACCACAAATGCTAATAAGCACATAACACGCCACTTAGTACTGTGGTCTATTGGTATCCCTCTTAACTTGTAAGTGAGATGTCTTAGGTTTGATTATCACCAAAAGCGAATTTGAATCACATTATTGCTAACTCATTGTGAGGCTTAACCACTCTCCCGCCCTTTATTGTAGATAATATCGTTTGTTAAAAAAAAAAAAACATAACACATCAAACATTAAAAAGAAATCATCTACTATTTTCTAATTGAAGAAAAATAACAAGTCACAGTTATAATAAATTGTTTTCCGCCAATGCTGTAAATCACTATTTGGATTATAGAAAAATCATTTGGTTTATGTATGTTATAATAAATTGTTTTCCACCAATGTAGTAAATCGCTATTTGGATTATAGGAAAATCATTTGGTTTATGTATTTAATTTTGATTAATTGTAACTAACAATGAAGTTATCCAGTTCAAATAACATTTGCATTCGTTACAACAAAAGGGAGTAAATTTAGCGGATTATTTTGAGCCTAAAATAGAAAATTGGTAGGTGAAACCCACAAAACCCGTTTTGACGCACAATTACAATACAAGGCCAGCAGGAGTCAAATGTTTGACGATGCCCACACATACATAACGATGTCCTTAACCAATCGAAATCACCATATATATCCCTACGAAAATCCCACCTCCTCTTCCTCACATTGACGTCCACCTTCGGTCTCCAGCCATCATCCACCCGACCATCATTCAATCGAAGACGAAGAAAGATCAAGTACCTCTCTTTTTTCTTCGATCTCCAAACTTACCTAGGTTGTACGTCCAATCTATGCATGCAAATGCGTGCACATTAAGTAATTGAAGGGTTAAGTAGGTAATACGTACTTGATTCAATTGCTATCGCAACCTAGGTAGTCGTACCATCGAAATTTATCATATATTATGCACCCCGGCCCCAATCACCCTCCGCCATACGTGATGCTCCAAGATCAAGGCCATCCAGGTCCCCATGGCCGCAATCCTCCTCGCTTTAATGGCCAATATCGTCCCAATGGGCACCGCAAAAGCAGTTGTCTGAGATGCTACTGTTGTTGTTATTGTTGCATCTTCATAACCCTAGTGGTGATCATTGCAGCCGTGGTCATCAGCCTAATAATTATCAATCCCAGTGTGCCCAAATACGGTATTAATGACTTCTCTGTCAAGGCATTCAACGTCACCCCTGATTTCAACCTCCACGCGCAATTTATGGTCACGGTAAAAGCTGTGAATCCCAACAAAAAAATCTCCATTATATATGAGAAGGGCAGCACCGTGCAGCTCAAGTATTCCGGGATGAAGCTTTGTACCGGGGTGGTCCCACATTTTCGTCAACCGACGAGCAATACCACCATGATCAACGTGGATTTGAACGGAGACTTGAAAGGGAGTGACTTTCAGGGATCCATAGGGGAGTCACTTATGAAGAAAATCAAGAGTGGCAGGGTCCCTTTGACTGTTTCAGTTAGGGTACCGGTCAATGTAGGGCTTGGGAATTACAATATGTTGCTGAATCCAATCGGGATTTACGTCGATGCCTCCATGGTTGTCAACAATTTGTCCCAGCCAGATAAGAAAGTACAGATTTCAGACACTAAATATGACTTTAATTTTGGATTTAAGTTCAAAAAATGATAATCCACATAAATGTCATAACCTTGATTTCAGAAAAAATGTACAAGGTAAAGCATTAGGCAAGTTATTTACTAGCTCGCTAGCTGCTTAATTTCTGCCGAGGGAAGATCGATTATATGGTTAGTTAATGTGTGGTTCTTGCACACAACAAAATTTCCCTCCTTTTTCTTTCAAATGTAGATAAATTGCATATCAATTAAGAAAATTTCATGTTTAAAGAGTTTGTGTAAAAAGAGACTTTGGATGTGGTCCCTAGCTTTAACCGAAATCTTGTTGGTTTTCAGTTTTTTATTGAAGCCCTTGATATTAATGTAATAGTGTATTTCTAAGTAGGCTATTATATTTTTTAAATAAAAAATTGAAATTTGTAATTGACTATATTAATTAAGGAGATTTTAAATTAAACTCATAAGGGTAATTTGTGGGATTAAAAATATTAAAGGTATTATGCTCTCCAATGTATTGTATCTATATATAAACATGAGTACATTCATCAAAATTAACCAAAAAAATATTGTACCAAAACATGGGTACATTTTTCAAAACCCATAAAAAAAAAGATATTAGGTTTAATAACATTATTAATTTTCTGCGATTAAACTTGATATGGATAGTAGTGGATACATTCTCAAATCAACGAAATAAAATGTACCTATATAAGTTAAAAAAAATGGTTTAGAAAAAAATTTAATTGATTTTATATAAAACATGGGTACGTTTTATATTTAAAAAAATGATACATTTTACATATAAAAAATTAATATATTTAAAAATGGTACATTTAAGATTAAAAAAATTGTATGAAAAGGTGCATTTAAGATTAAAATATTTTTATAACGAAACTCACTTTATCAAACTTATTCTAATTTATTTTTTTATTTGGAAATGTTTTGAATTGAAAATTAATCTAAACTACATATGAACGAAACTCACTTTATCAATCAAAAGAGGGTGCCAATACATTTTTGTCTTTTATCATAACAAAAAAGTTGAGAACATTAACATAATTTCACAAAGCAAAATTATGGCATCACCTGTAGGTAATTTTATCATCTCTAATTTATAAAAAAAAATAAAAATAAAAAATAAAAAAAAACCCTCTCACAATCTCTCTCCCACTCCCACGTCCTCTCTCACTTCTTCCTCTCTCCTTCAATTGTAAAAATAGAAGTAGAAATTTCACACACTTTTTGTGTGGGCATATACCAGTTGGGAGTTTAATAGAGGTGTGGGTATTAAAACTCTATACCAGTTACTAATCTTTTTTCAAATTACTAATTTTTATTTTAAAAAATTATGTAACTTACATGTAAATTCATTAATACATTAAGGATAGGAGATTTCGACCAAATATTAAAACTAATAAGGTTTTAGTCAATAGACACTAGTAAATAAGGATTAGATACTAATTTTTCCATGTGCAAATACGTTTTTTGGACGTACGTGCATGGTTTATCGGTGCTTTTGTTCAAGAACCACCTTGACCAAATTTTAATTTGCTCTCTGTGGGTGCATGCATTGGTATAGATAAGTGTTACAGCACTAATGTAGGAAGGCTCATGGGGTCAGAAACATGTAATTAATTAACAGATCATGAATAGTTTTGTACATATTTTTTCCCTTCAAATCGAGAGGAAATTGATCATGAAAACAGGGATTGGATCAATCGGATTGTAAACCATATACAATAACCTATTTGTGTCAAATTTGAATATGCGGGTTCGATCCCCACCAAGTTCCTTCTCACTTAACATCTAATCCACGTTGTTCTACTTAAAAACACTCGTTATGATGAACGTCATATTTGACCTCTCCCTAGCTATTGGGATTCATCAATAATTTTCAACACACACGTAAGGGTCATCATTTGGTTGTAGGGCTGCAGACGGTCGGCTGGAACTCGATGGGTGAAAGCCCGGCCCAAACCATTAACGATCCTACAAATATGTGAGATATATATATATATATATATATATATATATATATTTTTTTTTTTCCCAAAAGAAATGTGTATATAAGTATTGTCCTTATTGTCAGATATGTTTATGTTATCAAATAGTAAACAATACATTCCGATGCTATTTAATAAGGGATATGCTATCCACACACCTCATTTTACTTCTCACACACCTTTTGATAATTTATATTCATTGATCTTCTTCAATTCATCCGATCCGACGACCGAAAATTAAAAATGTGTGTGAGAAGTAAAATGGGGTATGTGGATATCACATCCCTTTAATAATATGATTTAGTAATTTTTTTTTTCACTTGTAAGTGAGAGGTCTTAGGTTCAATTGTCATCAAAGTCGAATTTGAACCACATTATTACTAGCATATTGTGAGGCTAGCCCACCCCCTCTTCTTAGTATAGATAATATCGTTTGTTAAAAAAATACATTCAGACAACACGATGTTTAAAAACAACATAACTAAAGACATTTTTGGATCAACTTGTGGAGCTTATTTTTCTTTCTTTTTGCTGGGATTGGTTTAGTTGTTTGTTCATGTTTGGGAGATCCTTGTGTAGTCGGGTCAGTCCACCTTACCGCTTGTAAGTGCAAGGTTACATTTCTTGTTTGTCGGAAAACGTTTCAATGAATGAGATATAAAATACACATCTTGGTTGGAACATGTAGATTTAATTATTTTTCTTACATCTTTATGAGCTGGACCCAACTAGTTAAATGGAAAAAAAGTACATCGGATACCAAATTTATATTTTCTCCTTTGGAGCAAAACTCATATGCAACTTTTTCTGAAAATGTAAAATAAGATGTAAATATGACTTTTACATCTCAAATGTACTATAAAAATAAAATAAAAACTGGGGAAGTGGACCTTTGCAAACATTACTGTTACGTACATGCTACAACAAAGTTGGTTAGACTTGATACTACACAAGAAATCAGCAAATCAAATTCACAGAACAGAAGGAAAACTCAATCTATTTGCAAGCAAACGAGATCAAAATAACGTAAACCATGACTGCTACCGATACTATATCAACTACGTTGAAGGATATGAGAAATGAAGAGAAAAGAAAGAAGAAAAGAGGAATGGAATCCATTCCAATGTGCGGAGTGCACTAATGATTATCAAAAAAAGAAACACTACAAAAAGAATGTTGTGAGAGTAAGCAAGCCACCTTTTTAGTTATCTTATATATTGAGCATCATTATCCATCATTGGAGCTTTGCCTTTATCCACCACGCCATGCTTTGCTCCCCCAACTCAACACTGCAGGTCTGCACCTTATTGCATGCCATCTCTCATCATGTATGCAGTATGCCCCTGTGGCATCAGTTGGTCACCAGCTCAACATTTACTCATAAATTACTAGTTTTAGAGAGAGAGAGAGAGAGAGAGAGAGAGAGAGAGAGAGAGAGAGAGGTGGGTTTGATTACCTATTCCTGGAAAACAACCAACCACGCAGCCATTTTGTGCTTTTGTTTAGGTGAAGCAGCTTCTGCGTTTACATATTATTTTTCTTTTATCACTTTTATCCGACAAGGAGGAGAATGAGCAGATGGGGTCCAATGTCAATGCGTGTGTGTTAAGGTTGTGCCCAAAATACAATAATGTTCAACTTATACAAATTACAAGGGTCAGTGCACAAACTACCCCAACCATACCAATTTTTTGGCTCAATAATGTTATGAGTAATACCTCTTTCTATTGTACATTTTATTCGCGGTTAAAAGATTTCTCTTGTTCTTTCAAAAAACGAAAAAAACAAAAACTCACACTTGGAACATTTTATTTTTATGTTTTTTATGTTTTTTCAACGATATTTTAATGTATTAGAGAGTCATTAAGTGTCTTTTTTGGAACATCCGATAAAATTAGAACGATACACATAGTTAAGTTAAGCCACACAATAGGCCAAAAGCACAACTTCTACATCTTTTTTAAATTTTCATGTGAGTCAAACCTGAGAATTTTTAATAAACACCTACCATTTAAAGAGCACAATTTCATTACACAATATTTTCATCTTTATCTGAAATTTGGAATCTTAATGGCTATATAAACTTTCTGCTATCGAAGTTTCTGTAACCAATTTTCGTCCAATTCGTTTTTTTTTTCTTTTCAGCCCGTGTTTATATAGCTTTTGTGTTTCTGTGATTTTGCCACTTTCTAATTGATTCATGACCACGTTGTTCTGGTTTCTTGGAGCCAGCTGACTTCATTCAAGATGAATTTTCAGAGATTGTTGTGATTTGGTTTGATCAACAATTTCTTTGTTTTAAAAAGAAAACAAGGAAATATACCTAGATAAGTTTTTTTTTTTTTTTTAAATAGGACCTTTTCTGCTAAAAAGAACAAATTTACAATTAAAATTAAAATCTTTTTTACTATTATTATGTTTGGAAGTGCTTTTAAAATAGTTGAAAAGTAAAAATGTTTTTGGTACCAAATTTTAGCAAAAATGCAAGTAAATCTTAGAAAATCTCTTAAAGTGCTTCTTGCAAGAATAATAATTGTTGTAGGAAGCACTTTCAAACAAGTCTATAACATGTTTTATTGTCTATTTAGTGTGCATATCAATAAAATAAATCAAAACTATAATCCATAGTAAGTCATTGATCAAGAAGCTTCAATTGGGGTTTTTTTTACTTCTCATTTTGTGACCTCTTGGAGTCATCAAATGTCATCATTATCCAATCTTTTTTCCTAGGTTGTCTCTTCAGTGATCAACAATGAGCCTTTTTCCTTTTCAACACACAATTATCAAGAGGGAAGCGTTATTAGCACTCAAAAAATCTCATTCTGCAATCATCACAAATGTACTTTTCTTTCTAAATATAGAAAGTTTGAAGTATAGAATGAGAATTTTGGAGTGTCAATAACAATTTCCTTATCAAAATTATATTAAAAAGGGGACTTTTGCAAAAAAAATTTAGCCCCATGTCCAGTTGCCTAGTCTCTATTAACGAGGATTTCCGTAGTGGCCTCACAAGTGTCCCGAAAGACTTGCAGTGGGAGCAGTTTCTCAAGGAGACCAACAACTGTCTCGTGCCTCCACTCTCTCTCTCTCTCTCTCTCTCTCTCTCTCTCTCTCTATAAACCTTCTCAAACCCACTCCTAAAGTGATCAACCCAACTGTCATGGTGGTTACTAGTTCTTCAACTTCTCTCCTTCACATTTTCTCTCTTTCCCATTATTCCTCCAAGCTTTAGCTGCAAATGAAGATGGTTTTCATTGCTACCATTTTGTTCTTTCACCTTCAAAACAGCCCAAAATTTGTTCTGCGATTGTAGAAATGTTTGACATCTTATTCGGGTGGCGAAAGGCTTCGAAGTGGTAATTTACTACAAAACTTGCACTTTTGAAGCTGTTTTATGTTTTTTGTTGGAACTGTATCATGGTTTCGTCTTCTATAAACCAAACTCATTGTTTTGTTTTGTGTCTGCTTGTTTTTTCGGTTACAGCAAGAGCCTGATCAAAGAGGTACAGTGCCGGCTCAAGTTGCTAAAAACCAAGAGGCAAACAATTGTGAGGCAACTACGCCAAGATGTTGCGGAGCTGATCAAACATGGTCACGAAGACAAGGCCTTCAACAGGGTATGAATGTAACAGTTGAAACCCCGTGACATCTTCTCTGTTTTTCTCATTTAATTCGTCATGAATATTTTAGTTAATTATTTCATAGTACAATATAGTTGGTTGAACTAATCTGGCAGCTGAGTTTGTTACCATTTTTATGATTCTGAATTCCGTGATTCCCCCAGAAGCACTTTTGGTTAAGAAAGTTGTTAGTTAAAACATAAAAGTACAACCACCAGAAAATATGCGTTTGTTGGAATTTCTTGATAGTATTGTGCTGCCAACAATTCTGTGTTTTCTGGGATTCTTTTACTTTTCTTTCTCGTTGATTTCATTTCTCTAATTTTGGGTGACAAAAGTGGTGCGGTTAAATTAAAGTGCTACCAAGAAAAACTTATGCCAAATTACTATGAACACTTTAGATGTGCTTGTGTTACAAGTTACTATTAACAGGTTGGGCCATTTTATTACCCAAAGTTGGAGAATTTCTGCTGCCTGGAAAATTAATATCACATTCCTCACCTTTTCAGGTTGAGCAGATAATCAAAGACGAATCCGTAGAGGCACTGTATGAATTGTTGGACAATTTCTGTGAATTCATCCTCATCCACTTTCCTTACATCCGCAGACGCAAGTATGCCTTGATCTGAATTTTTCCTATTTTGTTCCTAAGTTTTTGTGTTTTCCTCCACTTGATCTCAAGTAATTGTGTTTGTGCTGCAATTTGGTGGTTTTTCAGGGACTGCCCAAATGACATAAATGAGGCGGTCTCAAGTCTTATATATGCTTCTGCAAGATGTGGGGATCTGCCTGAGCTTAGGAGGATCAGGAAGCTATTCGGAGAACGTTACGGGCAGAAATTCAAAATGAGTGCTCTTGAACTACTCCCTGGGAATCTGGTGAACCGTGAGGTACAATGTCAAGTTTAACGATTTTGCAACAAATTTTTTAAAGGGTGTTTCTGTTGATCTCATAAGGGTGTGAACTAACAAAATCCAAAACTATAGGTAATAGAGAAACTCTCCGAAAAGTTGGTAACAGATGATATGAAGCATATATTGGTCAGTGAAATAGCAAGAAATTACTGCATCAAACCAGAGGTTTTAGCTATTGAGTACTATTCAGAATGGCAACAAAAGGTAATTACAAATTACACACTTCAATAAATATACATGTATAGAGCATTTATGCCATTATATAGCTTTTATCATACTTAAATTTCGAATTTGAGTCCCTTGTTCAATGCACATTAGGTGAAGGAAATCAGTGGACATCAAGCACTGGATGCATATGTCCAGATTTGTTATGAACAAACCGAAACATCTGAAAGGAAAATTTTAAATGTTGAGGAAATCGAAAGAGAACCCGTAGATGCTGATTCTATTGTATCTAGAACTTCTGCTAGTTCTTCATTAGCTACGCCACTGATTGAAGGGAATTTTTCTGAAGTTGGTTCTCCAAATATATCTACCCCGGGCACTGAAGAAAGTCGGGGCAGTACTTCTGGCAGCACAAGTCATGCTACAACAAGAGATGAAGATATTGTGATTTACCTTGATGACATAGAAGAGGTTCAGTTTTCTACAACAAGAGATGCAGACTCCCAGGACCAAAGACTCTTCAAATTCAAAGCTATAGCACCGAAGAAAGAGACTCCCGTAAGCAGTTGTGATCTCAGCTATGTGGATTGTTATGAGACGTGGAGTGAGAATTCCGAGTCAAAAAGCCCTAGGAGATCAAGTTGGAAGGGAAGTGGGAAAAGACTGAGGAAGAGATCGGTTTCTCAGGAAAATCAATGGTTGAAGGATAATGAATGTCAAAGTTACTATGGCAGAAAGCATCTGAAAAATCAAAGTAGGTGTGGAACTGATACAAGGATATTAAGCTGTGGCTGCGCCCTGGGAAATCCATGTTATTTTTCCTTCCGAAACGACGAAAATATTGATTGTGAAGTTCAACCGTGGAAGCTAAAGAGAGGGATTACAACTAGGGTTGGATTTCCAACTCATGGACATGAACAATTGAACAGGGGAGTCGAATGGAGTGCAGTGCCTCGAGAGCGAATGAGGAGGAAGAACTATGGCAATGAAGCTATGCTGTACAATGTTTTCACATATCCGGATCATCAGCATCCCAATATGCAAAACAAGGTGATCAAAGGAAGAGTGGAGGAATCGCATTTTCGATGCAGGCGTGCCTCATATAGTCCTACATCTCCAAATGTGACTAATTCTTGGAGTGCAAGAAAGGAAACGGTGCCTCCTTATTTCAGAACCGTGACAATGCCGCCTGAAAGAGCCAAGGACAATCACAAAGACGACTTCCAACGATCATATTCCGACGCCTTCCAGTATCCTACTCACGTCCACCCCAAGCTGCCTGACTATGATGACATAGCAGCTAAATTCATGGCACTAAAGAAAGAGCGTCTGAAAAATAAGCCTCATTGCAGCAACCAGAAAATTTAGCTTAGAACAAGGCAGTTTTCACTATATAGGATCCCTAGCTTTGTAATCTTTCAATTCAATTACACATTTCAAGTCTCTGAGGATTTCTTCTTTAGAATTTCCATGTAATAGAAAGTAGAATTTTTTTTTTCTCTTGTTAGACAACGTTTAGAACAACTTGTTCTTATGGTTAATCTTCATTTTTGTTATGAGCAATATTACTACTCTAAGTTTTGGGACGCAGTTACTCATTTGATATTGATTTATGTGTGAGCTGGGCCTTCAAACCCCAATTGGTCAGTGTCGCACTATCCTCCTCCGTCATTTTCCTCCATTTGTTTTGGTTCAGTGGCCAATTCTTAATAAAGTTTTGGTATTTCACTAGTCCCATAATTTCTACATACAATTCAGACGAAACGGTGCTTAAAAATTGGGGAATTGGGGTTTTATGTGGTTTTTCCTTTTAACAAGGCGATGTTCTATTCTAAAATACTCTATTTTACATCAAATGAAATTTGAACCTTGGTGCTAAAGGAACGACACTTTATCGTCACAAATAGGCAGAATGTAAGGAGACTAAAGAACGAAACGCAATAAAATAAGAGACTACAAAATTTAACAATGCTATAATTAACACATACACGAAAAGTAGTTCACAGCTTACGAAAATTTATAATAACTCTGAAGTGTTGATTACTCCGTCACTTAGAGCCTTATTAGATCCAATCACATAATTGTCAAAGAAAAGGCTCAAAGCAGCGAAGTATCCAGAGTATTGAATATCAACATAAAAAACAGACAAAATAGGAGACAACAAAATTTAACAATTCAAAGAGTGTTACAATTAACACAAACACACACACACAACAAAACACTTCACAACTTGCAAATTTTTACAATATTGTAGCCAGAGAAAATTGAAAAGCCGTTGACGTGGATTTAAAGGCTTTAAATGACAAAATATTCAATACACCAGAGCATTGTAGCCTCACTGTACAACTTTTTTTAACAAACGATATTATTTACACTAAAATGGTAGAGAAATAGGCTAAATCTTATAACGAACTAGTAATAATGTGGTTCAAAATTCACTTTTAACGAGAATCAAACTTAAGATCTTTTCACTTGTATTAACCATCAAGACAAAAGCAACGGGTACTTCTAAACCCACCTACATGATATACTCATAGGCCTCGTTTGGTGGGTCATATAAGAAACCAAATAGGACTAATAATACAGACCTAGTCGTTTGATATCCTCTCGTATTAAATAGTCACCGGATTAATTTAGTTTATTTAGTAGGGTATACACCTGCATAATAAGTCCTTCCAAAAGGAGTGGATTATTAGTTCAATTCCCTTCCCTCTCTCTCGCACTTCGTTCTCCACGACATCTGATTGAGCGCCAACAGCTGGGTGTACGGAATTCAATTGGAGACAACGGGGAGTCCATGGGACCATGACTCGAGTTCTTGGGGAGATAAAGCTTCGAACTTTTTTGGGGTAAACTTCTTGGCCGCGCGCTTTTTCTCCTTGATGGCGGTGACGACGGTGGGGATTTAGGGGAGGGAGATGGAGATTACGGTGAGAGTTATAGAGCTTGAGGAAATTGAAATTGGGTTTGTGGGTTTTATCATTTTCATCATCATCGTCAGTGGGTGAAGGGTGGGAGGAGGAGGAGGAAGAAGAGAGGGCGGAGGAAGGGAGGAGTTTTGGTGAGAGGTATTGGTTTGGGGTATGGGGGTAGGGAAAAAGATGAGACCAGAAGGCAATGGCAGTCCATGGAGCTTGTCTCTCTTTATCTCTCACTTCTATATTTGATTAAGCGAAGGTTTTGTGGATGAAGTGGTGAAGAGATTTTGGGAAGACGAGACTGAAAAGATGATTTCAATATTTTTTTTAATTTTATTTTAAGTTTGATTTAAATAAGGGAAGATTTTGTTCTTTTTTAATTTGACCCATTTAGAGCAAGTCCACCCCTAAAAAAAATGTATCAGCACCCAGCTCATTTAATCCACTCAGTGAATAGTCATAGACTTCAATGAACAGTAATAGGCCAAATGCATCTTCACCCCTAAAAAATACGCTGGCACAAACGATCTCCACACCTATAAAATGCGATGGCACCTAGCCCATTTAAAATATTATTAATTTTTTTTTATAAAATAATAAATAAATAAATAGTTTTAATTTCGGATAGAATTTTTAACCAACCTCGTCACACCATATGTCATTATCATAATAAAATTACATAAACTCATCAAATAAACTTAAAAAAACACACTAAATAAAATTACATAAACTCATCAAATAAACTGGAAAAAAAAAAACACACTAAATAAACTAAGAACTTTATTGTTCCACCACAAGCTCCTTTTAATTATCTTGACCTTGTTGCAATCCCCATTGGTGCTCAATCAAGTCACTTTGATAGGTACAATGCCAGTATGGCTCTTGCAATGAAGTGTACCGCTCAGCGATCAATTGATTGTAACATCCATCCAGTTCTAATGGCTCTTGTTGCACGGGATCTTCGGTGCCATCATGAGCACAATAAATACGTGTTCCTGAGTTGTTCATTGTGTTCGGCTCGTATTCGTTGACGGCATCATAATCATACTCATCTTCCATAATCATGTTGTGGAGAATAATACACGTCATCATGATGGATCGAAGTACCTCGACATCAAACATTGTAGCAGCTGACCTGAAAATTGCCTAACGAGCCTGCAGGATACCAAAACAACGCTCTACATCCTTCCTACACCACTCTTGACATTTTGCAAAGTGTTTTTCTTTTTCACTCTGTGGATGTGGGACTGTTTTGACAAACGTTGTCCACTTTGGGTAAATGTCATCTGCACCCGTCGTATGTATGGCCATTGATTGAATATGTGACTTTTGGTGCTTTTCCTTGCAGCACTTCGTCGAAGACTGGAGATTGGGCAAGGACATTCAGATCATTTTGAGCTCCTGGAACACCAAAAAATGCATGCCAACTCCATGTATCAAATAAAGCCACCATTTCCAAAATGATACTTTTGGCTCCTTTTCTGTCGTCCTACGCTCCTTGCCACACACTTGGACAGTTTTTCCAGGTCTAGTGCATGCAGTCGATGCTTCCAATCATGTCAGGGAAGTCTCGCATCTCACCCTTCCTCTGTAGCCTTCGCAGATTCCTATGCGTCAGTTTCCGGAGGTACTCACTCGTATAGAAGGCTTCGATTGCGGAGCAAAGCCGCCTCAGGGACTCCAGAAAAGTTGATTTTCCCATCCTCGTTATCTCATTCACTTGATCTACATATACTCCATATACAAGCATCAACAAGGCAGCAGTAACTTTTTGCTCAAGAAGAAGACCTAGAACATGAAAAACATCAATTTTTTGCACAAAGTATTGATCATGGTTGCAAATAGCACTCATGATTTTGTCGAACAAACTTTGTTGCATTCTAAAACAACATCTAAAAACATGATCAAAGAATACACAGTTGGGGATAAAATAATCTTCCAACAGATTTGTATCTCGTTTTTCCCTTTTTCTATCAAAGTTTGCTGCACATCTGGGTTTGGATATCTAACCCACAACTTCCATGACACGGCGAGAATGTAAGGCCCTTTGCCTTCTATGGTCATCATCCTCATCCTCCTCCATTGCGAAAGCCTCATCTCCACCTCCACCTTCCTCGAGATTGACCAATTCTTCCTGTTGTGCCAACAATTTTTTTTGTTGCTCCTCAAACTGTTTATACACTCTCATTGAAGAAAACATTGTAAGAACTCAAGATTTGAAAACAATGAAGAATGATTCTGAGCTAAAAAGAAGGATTGATTTTGGTGTGAGGATGGATGTAGGGATGTAGGGTTCATATGGACAAAAAAAAAAGGATGAGGTTCTTAGGTATTTTTTTTCACACAAAAAGTATATGAAGGCTTTTGGTAGAAAGTGTTGAAAATATTGAAATATGGTGTAAGGTGAAAGATGATGGTTAGGTATTTATAGGAAAAAAATTTTTAAATTTTTTCTTTTTTTTTAACAATTTTTAATAATTTTATTAAGTGAATTAATCTGGACTATTGGATTTGAAAAAAGATTCAAATCCAACAGCCTAAAGTATGACACGTGGCAAATGGTAACAATTCTGACAGTTGGGTTTTTTTTAAAGCCCGAAAATCGTGGACCGTTGATCTTTGGATTGAACGGCCCAAAACGCGCCACGTTATTTAGCTGTTGGATTTCAAAATCAAAAATTTTTTACCGTTGGAAATCCAACAGCAGAAAACTAGTCATTGGAAATTCAACAGCCCAGAAAGGGCCACGTGGCCTCCCCATCTGATCGGTGAGTGCGCTTGTGTATGCAGGCCCCGCCTCTGATTTCTTGTCAGCAACGCATGCCCAGTCGCACATGCTTCCCACATGCCTAACGCAAAAAAATTGCAAATGCCTAGCGACGTCACGTTGGCGTCAACATGACGTCATATAGGCCAGCTCTTTGGTTTGTCGATTCTAGGGCGGCCTATGGCTTGGCTTGGGCTGGGTGCCAACCTATTAGGTTGGGCTGTAGAGTTTTAGCTGGGTGCCGGGCTATCAAGCCCCGGTGGACTTGCTCTTTATGGTCTTGAATGTGTAAAAAAAAAAAATTCCATTTGTTTACCATTAATCATCAATTTTTATCTTAAAAGAATAATACTTTGAATTGTTCCTATTTGGTATATTATTAAACACAGTATAAATAATACAATCGTTAGCTCGATACTGCACCAAACGTCAAATAAATTTAGTTACTACCATCCGATGACTATTTATCTTATCTAACTGAAAAAGTCTGAGTTGCCAAACGAGACTATAGACATCTATAAAAAATATTTACCAATTTAACAACCAGATAAGTGATATAATACGATGTAACTTATACAACGAGTACATCGCCGATGTGACGTCCCACCATTCAAGTTCTCCTTATCAGCAGCACTCAAAATAATAGATGGAAAAGAGAGACTAATAATAGATGGAAAAGAGAAGAAAAAGATGGTATCCGTTCTAGATTTTTATCCTTATCCTTCACTTTGGCGAAGCAAAACCCCCTTTTGCATGCGCAATGCCATGTGTCCAAGGGAAACCCAGGCTTCATGCAATGCCCACCTAGTACTTTACTGTACCCTACTCATCTCTCTACTTGTTCTTACTAGGCTACTCTACTCTCATGAAAACGTTGTTCCGACATCATGTATTTGTTTTCTTGTAGATTTTTCGGCATCAAGGCCGATAGACTGGTAAAATGTAAATTTCGAAGACAAAGATTTTGAGATTTTGTCCCCCTGTTCATTTACCATCTTCTATACGCAAGTTCAAGGTTAAAAGTTAAAACCACATTTGTACATCTGATCTCAGCTTCACAAAGGGTAAAAAGGTAATAAACCAAAACTTAGAAACTTATAACAACTCTGAACAAAAGCAAGGGTCTTGATCTCTTCAATGCCAAACAAAAGAGCCGATCTGAGCCATCAAAACTGAACCGTTTTTATCGTTTCCGTTTTTTTCCACCGTTCAAGCCACGTAATCCAGCCCCAGCTCCATTTTACACGCGCCGTCGTCAGCCGGTGATACGGCGCCGAATCCAGCCTCAATTCTTCTCTTCTTCACCGGAACGACGTGGTTGGCACGTGATTGCGGCTGCAACCCAAGCGTCAGCTCCAAAGCTAGCTCCCCATCCTGAACAGACTCCGTCCGCTTGCGAGCCGACTCGGGCTCGGCTCGGAAAAAGAGCTCAGCCTCAGCCGTCTCTGACGAAATCATGCTCTCCGATTCCTTGCTATCACCGTCCACGTTGGCAGCCGCCTCGGACTGGTGACTCAGCGATGACTCGTGACTCATCGACCGGTTGAACTTGTCCGCAGAGCAGCCAGTCCAACTCGGCTTGGCCGATTCATCAGCTCCCGAGCCACAGCCAGAGCCCGAGCCGGAACCGACCTTGTTGGTCTTTGCCTTGACAGCGGACCGCTTGAAGCGGTACCGGGTCTTAACCTTCTGAGGATCGTTAGACGCGGCCGAGTTCTCGTCCTTGGACACGTGGCGAATGTCGTAGGCCTTGAGAGGCGGACCATGCCCATTCGCCGCCGCTTCGGAAGTAATCGGCGTAATCGGCTGGCCTTTCAGCACGGCTTCAACGGCGACTTGGCAGAGCTGCCAGCTCCCGGACCACAACAACCCGACCGACCCGTAAATCGGGTTCACAATCCGACCGCATGCCTCGTATAGCAAAGACCGAAAGATCGCTGTATTACCAAAAGCAAAAACTATTAGCCCCCTGTTTTGTGTTTGTTTCTCGGGAAAACAAAATGCCGGAAAATAACGACATGCAACCGGAAAAATCAAAAGAGAAAGAGGACTGACCAGGGCGGAGATGTTCGGGGCCGGCGTTGATGAGGTTCATGAGTCCGGCGCGGCCGTAGAACTTGGCGAGGAAGACGGTGGCGTTTGCTTGGGACTCCGGGCTCTTAATCCACTGCAAGCAAGGCCTGATGCTGCAATTCTCGCTGCAGCCCTTGCGGAGTATTCGGCATCCATTACAGCTTATCCGCATTTTCGCTTTCTTCTTCTTCAAAACAGAGAGATGGGCTTTTCTGGGTATTTGGAGAGAGAGAGAGAGAGTGGTGTTCTTGGTTTTAGGATTTTGAAGGAGGAGGAGGGTGGGGTATTTAAGTGGGGTGCGCGGTTGGGTTTATGGGGTGAGCTGCTGGGTTTACTATTTTTCTCTCTCTGCCCACTGGCTGGTGGGGGACGCAGCTGTTTTTTAATTGTGTGCAAAATAAGACACTGGTTTCCACACTCAAGGATTAAGATTCATTAGTTTAGATATTTTAATCATTTTTATTATTGCTTAATCCATTGTACTAATTTCTTTCATCACTCTCGATTTCAGCGCGTGAAACTTACTCCCAATTAGTGGGAGCCTTTGCTTCCTTCCCGTGGGTTTTGGGATTCACCCTTTTGATGGGATGAGTGTCCAGTTCCGAAAACTACTTTGGTTTTTTAATTTCAAGAATTTTTAAGTTGAAATATTTGGTAGGAAATTATAAATAAATAAAAGGATAATAGTATGGAGATTAAATTTTCTAGATCAAAATTTTAAATTAAATTTATAAACTAAATAATTTGGTTACTGATAATTGAATTACTATTTAAGCGTTGATTAACATGTTTATTTTTTATTGAAAATACATCATTTGGTTTGTAAATTTTAGTTTAAAATTTTGATCTTCCTAGCATTACTCTAAATAAAATATAGTGTATTCGCACTTTTTGTACCTTTCACATTTGTCTCTCCAGCATTACCCTAAATAAAATATAGTGTAATTCACACATTTCTTTGTATGTCTCACATAATTTTTATTATGTTTGTACTTTGATCATTTTTCAATGAATTAAATTCGACAATCAAAATAAAGAGATGTGTGTCAAATATAAAAAGAAATGTGTGGAGAACCTCATCATAAACAAAAGATTAGAGACACATTAGTAGTCCATTGTAATATTAGTGATCTCTTCACTTCTAGGTGATAAATTTATCAGTTAACTTCTATAATGATGTTCGTTGTTTAGTGTACATTGTGAAATGTGAGAATTTCTGAAACAATTCTTATCATTTATTTGTATCATATCATTGATATAGATGAGATCCACATATATCGGTGGATCCTACCTCTACTATAAAAATGTTACAAATAAATAGTAAGTGTAACACTGATCTATTACTCTCAAGAACTTTTTATTTAAATAGTTCAAAAAAAATTTACGATTGTCGTGGTGAGGGTAAGATGGTAAATGCACGGCGGAGGCGGAGGCAGAGACAGGTGGGGAAAAGGGTGGAGAGGCATGCAAATAGGAACAAAACCAGAGGAGGGAAGAGAGCGGCGCGTGTCAGGCACGTTGAGTGTCAGGGTGCGGTCGAATCGCCACATATCAGTGGAGTGGGTTCCAAGAGCCCGCTGTTTTAATGAAACAAAAATAAAAAGAAATTAATTAATTAAAAAAAGGAAGTGGCGCGTGGCAGCCACGTTGAGGTGCAAGGGTGCGGTCGTATCGCCACATATCAGTGGGGGTGGGGTCCAAGGAAACAGCTCAATTTCTTTTCTTAAAAAAAAAAAGAAAAGGGAAATTAATTATAGAAGAAGCTGGAGTAGAAAAGGGTGAAAAAAGCTCCTGGTTTTCGGGAGGTCGTACTGGTTTCGGAAAAAACCGGGTGAGGGGATTAAAAACAGGGTGTCGGTTTCCGGTTTTGGTAGGGACTGTGGGCGCCCTGGAGAGTACATGACCTATTCGCCAACGGTTTTGGAGGGATCTCTCACTCACGACTGAACTCACTCGATAAATTTTCAATTGTGACGACAATACGGATGGTACATCATCTATTTTTATGTAATTAGTAGAAAATTATATTTTTTAAGTTATTAACTTTTTGACACACATATCTTACTATTTATGTAATGACATGTGATATTATCTATTTTTTTAAATGGAATAGTTGGTGGTTTCACCGTATCAATCCACCTTTTCAAAGAGCTGAACTGAAAAGACTCACAGAAGAATTTTAATTAGAAGGCCACCATCGTGCGATTTTAATAAAAATAAAAATTGAACTCAAAACGTACCATGTAAAATACAAATCTAAAATTCTTTTCCGAACACTGGACCACCTCGTAGTTATTAAGTATTTAATCTTTTACATTTGCTTTGTTTTATTTTGGGTTTTATTTTTGTTTATGAAATTAAAATATCATGCTTATCCTATAAGGCAGGACGTCCTAGTTGGATTATTTTACGTAGAGACTGCCAACACCTCGGTCCTAACACCACTCCACACGCAACTCCAGTTTCTTGGGTTTCTTTTCATTTTTATATTCTTTGTTTTGTTGAATTTTTTTTATTCCTTCTTAATAAATTTAACAGCCGCTTAGAATTAGAACTACAATATAATAATATTTCTTTTCATTAGTAAATAAGGGATTTTAAGTTTGATTCAAATTAAAAACGAATTTGAATTACATTAGTATTGAGCTATTGTGAAGCTTAGTCACTTTGCTCAACATAATGCAACTAATATTGTTTGTTTAAAAAAATAAAAAATAAATTTAACAGTTTAAAAATTGAAAGGTGTGCAAACAAATTTGCACAGAGGATTGCACGGTTTAGTCTGAGTTCCAATAATTGTATAACTTAGTTTGAAAGAACCACATGATATAATTGCAGAAATTTTTATCGAGGATAGTACTAGTTAACTTTTTATAGTGCAGAACTTTTTTTTTTCTTCGATCAAGTTAAAATTCCGACAAGATTTGTATCAAGATCCATTGTTATATACCTTATCCACAATATTGTACGTATGCTACTTTCTATCGATTAATATCATACCTTTCCGTCAAAAATTCTAATTGCAAGTCGTGAACCGGTGGTTAGAGTATCCTCCCCTAGTTGTTCCGAAATCAAACTCTTCTCTTAAGCTTAGTGTAGTTTAGGATAGTAATGAACAAAGTTTGGCTGCTAAACAATTATCCTAGTTGGATTATTTTACGTAGGGATGAGGATTCTCTTTTTTCCTAATCTCTCTCTCATTCACTTCCCTCTTATTTGAACGGTTACGTTTTAACTACGTTAACATCTTATATTGATTTTTTTATATAAATAATAAAACAAAAAATAATACATGAGAAGATGGGAAGAAATATGATGAAAATAAAAGGGGAGATAATCTTCTTTCTTACGTAGACACTGCCAACACCTGGGTCCAAACACCACTCCACACGCAACTTCAGTTTCTTGGGTTTCTTTTCATTTTTTTATTCTTTGTTTTGTTGAAATTTTTTTATTCCTTCTTAACAAATTTAACAGCTGCTTAGTATTACAATTAGTAGTATTTCTTTTCATTAGTAAATGAGCGATCTTATATTTGATTCTTGTTAAAGATGAATTTGAATCATATTATTACTGAGTCATTATGAGGTTTATCCCACTCTACTTACCATAGTGTAACTAATATTGTTTGTTAAAAAAAATAAAATATAAATTTAACAGTTGAAAATTGAAAGGTAGGCAAACAAAATTGCACACAGGATTGCACGGTTTAGTCTGAGTTCCAATGATTGTATAACTTAGTTTGAAAAAACCATATAATTGCAGATATTTTTATCGAGGATGGTACTAGTTAACTTTTTTACGGTGCAAGACATTTTTTTTTCTTCGATCAGGTTAAAATTCTGACAAAATTTGTATCGAGGCTCATTGTTATATACCTTATCCTCAATATTGTACGTATTCTACTTTCTATCAATTAATATCGTACTTTTCCCTCAAAAATTCTAATTGCAAGTCGTGAACCGGTGGTTAAAGTATCCTCCTCTAGTTCCGAAATCAAACTCATCTCTTAAGCTTAGTGTAGTTTAGGATAGTAATGAACAAAGTTTGGCTGCTAAACAGTTATCATGAGTATTTCATAAAAAGCCAATGTGGCTGCTCCTTGATTTGGCAATTGTTCAGTCATTTTATCTTTTCTAAAGAATTATTAAGTTTGAAAAGTCAATTTCTAGCAAATTCGTCGTCTTTTTTCTTTTAAGGAATTGCCGGCAACAGGATTCAAACCTTGATCTTGATCTAGCGAAGAAAATGATCATTACCAACTCAATCAATCTTCGTCGACAGAAAATCTCATTTTCATTAGTGGAAAATAAAGACTACACCAACCATTTCACTCAGCCGGTTTATGTATTCAATACTAAGTTAGAAATGGATAGGTACCAGTGTGGATTATTGTTCTGGATTTTGGATTGAGGTGAATTTGCTAAAGAATACTTGTTTAATGTATTCTAGGATTGAACAACTATCCAACTTTATTATGGCTAAAGGCCAAATATAAATTATTTATACGATTGTTCGATTGTTCTTCATTAATCTTGTAATGATTCAGCCATTTTTTCGAAAAAAAATGGTTTAATCCGGTTGTATGAGAAATGTTCGGTTGTGAGTGTCATACTACCTTAACATCAATCAACATGTTGTTATCAAGTCATTCATATACTAACACTATTAATTCGTTTTTATGAGAAAATTCTTAGGTGGGAGCGTCATACTATACATTGTAGTATTACAACGTCATTTGTATTCAAATACGTGTATCTATTACATTGTAATACATAATTAGTTAATAAAACTTGATTGTTACACCCAAAGGTCTTATTGATTTTATGTTTATGTACTTTCATATTAATTGATTGCTACTATTGACATTCCAATAAAGTCATCATACTCATCTCCAGTGAAAATACCGAGTTAGAAGTACATGATGCACTATCAAAAATTATATGTTGTCTGTTGAACCAACTTTAGTCAGACAAAGTAACTTTATCTGACGAAATAAAACATTATTTTGGGCAAAAATGGTTAACGTTTTGGTTTTTTTTAGAGATTTAAACTTCGTATAATAAAATAAAATAAAAATATCTTAGACCTGTTTGAAATCTTGTAAAATGTTTAACGACAAAATCCTTATTTAGCCTGTCGAAATTCTTAGTTTTCTTTGAAATGCTTGCCCTACCCATTACAATTCATACATTATTATTGTTATTATTACTACTATTGTCAATCCACAAATTAACATGCGTGCATAAATACATTTTTACGCACATATTAATTGTGATTGACATGAACATAATTCCAACTTATGATGGAGTCATAAATATTATCGATCAATTTTTGCAGGCAATGAGGCGAGGACAAAGTAGGTTGAAAGCCAATCCTCCGTCAACGTCGTTTCATCATAATTCTTGCTCTTTCTTCAAGAGTGAGTAATTTCGTAATGCAATAGGGATACAGTGTACGAAACAAAGTAAATAAAATGATAAATAGTTGTCGTTTTCTTTGTTTAGTATATACCAAAAGCATGAGGTGAAATGCATGTATACATAAAGGGTAAAGTCCTATCTATTTTTCACCGCATGCAATCACTAGTGGGCGGCTACAAAGAATTGGAAATAAATTTATTCCACTTTCCTACCACATGATACATATTGTCTCGAAATCATGAAAAAGGAAACTTAATTTAATGAGATTCCTGGATGCCAATTTCATTTGGTTGAAAATTGATTGAGTAGGTATGGCCAGTAGTTGAGTATTGTGCTTCATGAAAAACGTTGAAAAAAAAGAAGTTACATGATCTTATAAGTAAGTTGATATGCTCTTCATTTTACAAAACCTCAGCTTTCTTAGTTTTTTAGTTTCTTTGTTGAAATTAGTAATCAATTTTATTTTCTTGAGCAAATTATGTTGAAGCATATGTACTCTTTCGTTGAAAATCGTGTGAAGTTAATTTTTTTATTTTATTTTTTATAATGAATTGTTTTACTACTAATTATGTCGATGATTTTGTATAAAATTGCCCACATATTAAATTGTTCAAGTAATTAAATCGAAGATAGTACTAATGTCGATTAGTAGTGGCTACGGTCTATGAAATTTTGACATAATACTCTTTTTTTTTTTTTTTTTTAAATATTTATCCACACATTGAAGGGAGTGGGTTAAACATCACAATGAACTTGTAATAATGTGATTCAAATTCACTTACAAGTAAAAAAGAATATTTTTAGACCGTAATATAAACGGTTAATACTCAATTTAAAAGGGTAAATGCACTTGCGAATCATTTGGAAAGTTAATCGATCGATTACATGCACAAGCCCCCAAAGATATGCGGACAAAGCGTCAATCCTGATGTTTAGGAGGGGCTTTATGAGTTGGGCAATTATGCCTCCACCCTCACTGGTGATGGTCCTCTCTCGTGACGGTCTACCCTGTCCTCCATTGTGTAATTTTTGAGGGGCTTGTCCCCTATTTTTTGTTTCCTATAAGGTATTATGGTGATGTTTAATTGCCTCTTCTTTCTAGTTCTTTGATGCTCCTTGTGTGATTATTAGGCAACACTTTTCTTCCCCGTTGCGGGACTGGGAGTCGAAGTGTGACTCCTGTTTGTATTTCACTTAGCTGATTTCAATATATTACTATCTTTCCCAACAAAAAAAAACCATTTATCACCTATTACAAAATCTCTGTCCTACCTCCTCATCTCTACTAATTAATAAAATTCTGTTTGTCAACCAAAAAATGGTGAAAAGATAAATTAGTCTTCCATCACACAAAAAAATGATGAGCAATAATGTAATTTCACAGGTCCAAATTTTATATTTTTTTATTAAAGCCTCACCTACATGTAATGTTAAAATACCTCCAATATTTATAAAAAAATTAAAATAAAAACAAAAACTTTACACTCCCCCATGTTCTCTGTCTCTCCCTCTCTCCTTCTCATTTTCTAAAAAAATGTGTAGACAAATGCTAGTTTTATTGAAAACAACGTGGGCCATCCGGCCATATACACTTCTTAAAAGGAAAAGTTTGTTTACCAAAAAAAGGAAAAGGTTTGTTGGATGCATAGACTCCTAATTGGGAAATTTATCTTCCTCTAATTAAAAAATGTTTGCACTTTGCAACAAACTATTAATTAAGACTCGAAGTGTGATTAATTGATTATAAATTCAATGATTTTAGGAATACGACTTATTTGTAATAATATATGGGACGAATCCTTAACATTATTTTTTTATATAACTTTTTACACATATTTTTGTGAGGTTCATTTTATAATGTATTTTAACGAATTGAGTTGTCTATCTTTTAGGTCTTCCCTAAAAAAATCATGTCTACCAAAAGTCATCCAAATCTAAAACCATATGACCGTTATTTTAAAGGTTTAGGATTCTTTCTTGTAGAATCGTATTCATCTATTTTCTTCACTACAAATGAATGTTTTAATGATTTTCGATTTGTCTAATTTTTTGCAAGGATACTAGATGAATATGTTCTAAAAGATAGATGGTTCGAATCGTCAAAATACATTACATTACAAAGTGAGCCCAAAAAACGTGTGTTAAAAGTTGTGTAAAAAAATGGTGTCACAAATCTAGTACCATATATAAGATTAATATCATATAATTAATGTGTTACCATCGATAGTGGTATGTACATATATAACACGTTGATTAATATTTTAACTCGTTGATGTTTAGTTGTATATAACAGTCAACATTAATCGAACTTAACATAAAAATGTGGTTTCCGTAACACTACTCTTATAAATCAAGCCTCCAGCTAACCAAAACAACTAAACATTATATTTGAGTTGATCATAAGCTAAAAGTATTAGTATTTTGCTAAGCAAAAGATGACAAGTTGGGTATTAGGAAACACAGGTGCTTTATATTATTGGGGGGAATAATTCAGGTACCTAATAGCACTATGTATCTGTGCGAACAAACTTACTAATGTTATGTTTTATTACCCACAACTTGCATTATGATATGTTGATTCGTACATGACTTAGTTCAAAGTTCATGTGAATTCGAACACAAGATTTGGATCGTCCCATTTCTTATTTGGACCTTATTGCAGTGACCCTAATGATGGTCTTTCTTAATAAATAATTGACAATATTCTTTGTAATAATGATGGACGCACAACAACACAGATTAATATATATAAATTATCCTAATATATACATAAACCTTCATGTATCTCAAGGGATGATACTTGAGTTTCGGAGGAATGCACATATCCTATTTTTTTAATAATGTATATTTATCATATAAATTTTATAATCGGAATCGGTCAAATTTTTAATCTTCATTTGAAGATTATTTTTACAAAAAATCATTCGAATTGGAGATCGTTTAGATAGTCATCCAAACGTAGGAAACAAATCGACGATGTGAGTATCAACTAACATATCCATAATGACCCTTAATTTATTTGATACATTTGGATGACTACACGATGTTCAATTCGAATGATATTTTCATGGGGATTTCAAATAAAAATTAAGAAACTAAACTGTTCCAATTATAGAGTTTATACGATAGATATACACTATTTGCAAAAGGTAGAATACATCCATTCTTCCGAAGAATGCAAGTATTATTCTATATTATATTGCTGGTAAATTGGGACGATTAATGGCATAGTTGCATTAGTTTAATTAAGTTTGGCTTTGTCAAAATTCGAACTTCTACGAGCCTTTAGGACTTTAATATGTTTATTCAACTTGGCTACCCTTTGAATTTTGAACCCTAGTATGAATTTAGGTTAGTTGATCCACAATTATAGTCTCGAGCAAGATTACTTATCAAGCTTTTCGATCGTATACATTCCGTGAAAGATGATGCACATGCAATGCAATTTCATAATCCAGGCTTGTACTATCCCACATGGCTTAATTGAAATTAAACAAGAGCTAATCAAGAGCATCTTTTATGTAAAAATGTAATATAATAATGCTCAAGTACTAACTAGTTAATAAGGTAATACAATGTTAATAAATAGTTAGGTCCATTCTTAAACCCTATATCATGACCCGAATAGTTTATTTTTTAGGTCCTTGTGTTGAATCATTGTAGTAAAAGATTCACTCAAATCGAAAATTATTTAGTTACCTAATTCTCATAGAAATAGATATATGAACAAGTGATTAGCATTGTTGCCCTATTTACAAGTGAATTGTATAAAGTATGATCTGATATCGTTAATCATAGATTATATATGCAAATAATTAGATAAATTGAAAATCATTAACGACAAATTGTAGTCAACCAAATAGATGAATACGATACTCCAAGGAACATTAAGATGACCACCATTAAATCTAACAATCATATGTATGGTTTTCGATTTGGGTACCTAAAAGATACATAATTGGGATCGTTGAAATACCATACTTAGTATGCCATGAGGGTCCTACTAGGTCTCGGCACCCTATGGAAGTCGGAAAATATGTGGGGAAGGTTTGTAGGATGACCCTATGGCCATTTGGTATTGGACTTGAATGCCTCCAAACTATTCGACGAAATGTCTCTTCAGCATAATTTGACAAATCTTGGCAAGTGATGCATGCTCGGTAGGCCTTGGAAGCACACATTGGTAGGCGATGCTCAACATGTCTCGGCATCGGGCTTGGGAAGCCATCGACATATCTAGGAACAATGACGACATATGCCTATTAAGTGCTCGATTAAATGCCTTTGTGCAAAAAATTGGATAACTTTTACATGCTATGTTTGGATTTTTTACACTATGACCCCATAAGGCTAGAGTCTTAGATCTGTTACGGCTTATAAGCGTGTCCCTTAAATAAGCTTAGTTGAGTGTACGTGTGTGTGTGTGTGTGTTTGTAAAATAAGAATACCAATTAGGTATTACCATAATGAGGAATGCTACAAACCTTCTCACTTATACTTTCTCGTTCTACCTTCTTAGCTCTCATTCTTATTCTGGAATGTTGCTTGATGATAAGGGAACCCCATGCATTTGCTCTGAGAAATTCTACATTGTAGATCACCCTTTTAAGATAATGTATGAAAATATTCACTAAATCTGAAATTATTTAGTCATCTAATGATTATCTAATAAATAGATGAACCATGAGAAACTTAAACATTGAAATTTCTAATTTGATTGATTTTTGCAAAGTTAATCTTTAAACGGTGATCTAAAAAGTAAATGGTTCGAACTCAACAACATTGAAGAATGAGAAAGAGAGCCAACAAAATAAAACGAGAAGATTTAAGCGAAAGGTTTGCTAGCATTCCCCTTATCCAATTATACCTTCTACACATGGTATGCACGCATTCTTTACCTAATTTTTTTTTTAAAGCTAGGTATACACATTACACACGCAAAACACATGGTTGTTTTTCCACCCAGAGACGGAAATTTATTCTTCTGATTAACTTCACAGTTAAATGATGACAAAAAATAAATAATTATCTAAATGACCTTATTTGGAAGAAAGAGACTTGCACCAGCGTCCTGCCTATCTTGTCCAAATCCAATGTGATTTATTCATTGGATTTATTTGGTTTCATTCAAAATAAGTGTAATGTGTTTCATTAGAAAATGACCATAAAATCGTCATTGTGGACATTCACTTCCCTGTGTTATTTTGTTATCTTTTTATCTTGACCCAACTTGCTTCATTTCTTTGGTTGTTAAATAATCATATAAAGCTATTTCGTTATCTGCCTATATATACTTCTTATTCGTTGTAATGCAAGCAGGACGAATACACTTCCGAACGAAGTTTATAAAATATCAACTTGTCCTTGCAATATTCGTTTTCTGTCATCTCACAATTTAATATTAATTTTCGTATCAATATTATAAAACATTATAAAGAAAAAGGATTGTGATTTTCACACATCCTTAATTACCTTTCCCACACCCCTTCTTATTTTTTAATACTTAATTGATATCTTACTATTTACTCTTCCATATATACCCTTTTTACTTTTTGACCATTGGAATTTTAGAATACTTTTGTTATTTTATTTTAAACTTGTTTTTTTTTTCTAACACTCAACCGTATATGCCCATTTGTAACTCAAGCTCTACTGCCTAATCTGAGAGATCCCAAAACAAGTATAAAACACCTATTATATAAATAAAAATAAAACGATTACCTAATGATATAGCATATATGCATAAGTTACATGAATTGTACAAAATACTAGTAAGCAATCCACATACACTTTAATCCCCATAATAGTAACCTCATGCCCCAAAAAATACATCAGATATCATTACAAGCTTTAACATTCTGCCTACACTATGTTTGGCCTTTAATCTTGTGTTCAAAAGGAGATGTCAATATTACCAAAAAGATAGGAAACCCATGCACTCCAACCTACAAGAAAATAAAAACATGTCAACAAAAGGAAAGAAAATTACAAACTTAATTAGTATTTTTATGGGGAAAAATCAACAAAAATATATGTACCTTAATGTGTTCTTTACACATCTAAGCTATTATTAACAAAAAGTTTCTTTGGCAAATCATTATGCTCGTCACACCTATAAACAATGAACATTAAGTTATACGTATATATAAATAATCATGACCATAGTAGACAATATTAAAAGATAAATAAAAAAAATGACATACCCGTCGAGCACGTTTCTGAGCCTTCTCCACTATTTCAAACTTTGAAGGACCACGCTTTGTAGAGCTTGATTCTTTTCTATTTTTAGAACCCATTGGACGACCTTTGTGAGGTTTAACATTAGGCTCAAGAGTTAATGGAAGAGAAGTATCAATAAATTCACAAAGTTGCCTTTTGGTATCCTCTTTTTGAGTAAGAGGCAACTTTTCATACTTATCTTTAAACTCCAATAGAAGGCCGCTTATTTGATCTTGTTCATTGTCCAAGCTTACATGACGATCATTGACAAACAATCTTCTATCAATCCTCCATTGTGGATGTATGTCATTTAGTTGCAAGACTTCAATATTCATCTCTCTAATCATGTGAGCACAAGGAAGACCCATTGTCTTGAGAAAATGACCCTTACATTGAGATGGAAGATCAGAAGAACTTGAGGCTTCATATTGATTATATAATTCATTCAATGCAAATCTAGATACATGAGTAACAACCTCTTTGAAGAAGGGAAGTCGAAACTTGTGTGAAACTCTAACTTTTTCACTTGAAAGTTGAGTTTTGATTTCTTGAAATTGATTTCAATAGCAAGGCATATTTTTTCTTTTACCTCGCGAAGACCTCCAGTTGAAACTTGAAGATATTTTTTTAGCGTTGCATGTGCACCTTCGGCTCTTGAAGCAACACGGTTACCAAAGTGGGTAACTTTCTCTGACCATGCACTTACAAACTTTTCTTTATATGAAAGCCAAGTACCAAGAATATATTTCAAAACAAATATCTTATCCTCGTACTTAACTTCAAAATGACTCCAAGCTTCATTGAATGATGTTTCATTAGGAGATTGGATTAAAATTGTCCAAGTAGTAATGAAATCAATCCAATCAACTTCTTCCTCAAAATGAGCTTTATAAATTTGCAAGTATATTTTTCTCAATATGCCACACGCACAAAAGATTGGAAGTACTCAGAAAGACAATGCGTATAGCATTCATTAATGCCAACTCCCTATCCGTTATAATCACCATAGGATGATTATCAACTCCCAAAATCTTACTAAACATTTTTAGAGCCCACACATAATCCTCTTCTTTCTCATTTTGCATGAAAACAAAACAAGAATAAAAGGATGTGTTGAAACTTGAAACTCCTATGATATCCAATAATGGCATCTTATACTTGTTGGTCCTATATGTGCAATCCATCACAAAAACATATGGGTAGCTCTTGGTCAACTCTATAGACAAGGGATGAGCAAAGATCAAATGAGTCAAGTGGCCTTCATGATCATACTCAATGTTATAAGTGAAACCACCTTCACCAAGTTCTTCTAATAATGCTTGAATAACTGGACGCCCAGCCAGACTTTCCTTCACAATCTTAGCTCTTAGATTATAGATGTTTCGAGAAACTACTTGAAGATGAGGATTGCCTTGCCGAAGCGAAGATAGAATTTGGCGTGGTGGTATACCAGCCTTGCTCATTTCTTTAATTCGTAAAATTTCCTCTTGTGAAAATTGACGACAAGAAGGATGTCCACACATGTCATTTGAAAGTTCATGGTTATGCAATAAACTTTTTATCTCTAGCTTCCAAAATTCTTCACATTTCTTTTTACGCCCCCTGACTTCAAATGGACAATTTATGAGGCAAGATCCTGATTTTTTTTTCTTTCATCTAGTGAAGTTTTAGAGGCTTGATAATCCCCACCTCTATCACAACCAATAGCAACATATGTATTTGTCTTAGATCTTCTAATAACGGTTGCAAACCCTTGCATTAATGCTATCTTACGAACTTCCCCGATGAGGTCTTCTCGACTTTCAAAACATTTCGCCAACAAAGAGAGCATTTTATCGGGCTCATCAATCGTTTGTTGACTTCCTATATATCACAAACCAACACATTTATATATGTAGAATATATACTTTTTATCAATGGGCTAGACATTTAAGTATCAAATTTATACCAAAGCATTGTATGCATTATATCAAGTTTACACCAAAACATGGAGCCTAGGTAAAACCACAACAATTAAACCTAATTCCAATTTTTTCCCCAAAACCAACACAAATCAATATTCTCTATTATTTCCGTTTTTATGAGTACAGAGTTGACACCAGTTTTTGTTTTGGGCAAAAGTACATTTTTGCTCTAGTTTTTATAAACCCCAACACAAACCACTAGTTAAAGTACATTTTTGCTCCAGTTTTTATGAGGAATAGGTAATTTTTTGCTCCATTTGAAGTTCAAGTGTTTGGATTACAGAGTTGACACCGAGATTTTGTTTTGGGCAAAAGACACAAGAATTTAAGTTAGAGATTTCAAACAAAAAATATATATTAATAATACTTTTTATCTCGTGTGTTCATTTTCAATCTAACGGTTCTTATCTAGATGTGTAAATAGCATGTGTACCGTGTACATGAGAGAAAAATCAGTTATAGGGCATTGCCCGGTGCATTCACGTAAGCATGGTAGTTTTTAATCTTTTGCTCCTTAGTCTCTGAGCATTGCCTAATTTTTCGTTATTCTTGTAAAAAAAATTCTGATGTCAAAAACATTTACAAACTTAGTTTCGTGATTTTCTGTTTACTTGACGCATTTTTCTAAATTTCTTCCCCTAGATTCAGTTACTTCATTGTTACATGATCCATTTATCTTAAACCACCAGTATTCATTCATTCAATGAACATTTGAACCACAAATTAGGGAAAGAAAAAACTAAACCTAAAAAACAAATTGAGGCAAGAAGAGAACAAAAACCCTAAATTCCAAAATCAATCTTAATAATTTGAGAAAATACTTTAGAAACTTACCATCAAAAGTGTTAAGAGGAGGAATGCATTCTGAAATTTCTTCCATGCCATCCTCCTTGCATGCCATATCCAATATCTTCTGCAACTCAATGTCCATCTGGAGCTCTTCATCTGTTATTATCAGGTCATCCATTGTGATTTTTCACAAGAAGTAATAAAGAGGACAGGGGAACGGAAAGAGAAGAAGCAGTGGAAATTTCAGAATAGGTCTCGTTGGGCTCGACGGAGGGAGTGGGAGGCTCCGAAGAAGCAGTGGAAATATTTGTGGCGGCGAGGGAATCGGGCCACGAGAGGTGTCTGGGTTTGGGGAAAAAGCGGGAGGTGTCTAGGTTTGGGGAAGAAGCGGGAGAAGAATGGGGGAGTGGGGGAGATTCATTCCAAGTAAATCAAAAATAAAAAACAACTTTTAAAAGTCAAAAAGTAAAAATGGTATATATGGAAGAGTAAATAGTAAGATATCAATTAAGTATTAAAAAATAAGAAGGGGTGTGGGAAAGGTAATTAAGGGTGTGTGAAAATCACAACCCAAAAAAAAAATATGAGTTTATAAAAAATCTGTTAAAATTCTATTTTTTAAAGAGTAATGTTATTCATACCATGTATTTATATCACATTTATATATCAGCTTAGGTGACATCTGATGTGGACAACAACATCATTTGAAAAATTTGCAAAATCCAAGGAAAGGAATGAGAAATACTCCTCGTATACCACAATCATAATTTAATTAATTAGTTTTTCTTAATTATTAGTTTATTAAATAATGAACTAAATTTAAAAATGTAATTAATTCAAATGATGTAGCTGTCCACATCAAATGTCACCTAAGATGGTTTGAAAATGTGGTACAAAAACATGATATGAATAACATTACTCTTTTTTAAAAAGGGGTAAATCTCCAAAATGGTCCCTGAGATTTGCATAACTCATCACTTTGGTCCCTGAGATTCCAAATCGATAAAAGTGGCACCATCCATCATTTTGGTCATTCCGTTAAAAACTCCGTTAAGTGTCCCAGAGCTCTTGGCAGGAAGTTTGGCAATTTTCAAAGCTTCTTAACTCAATCGTTTCTTAACCAAATTTAACTCATAATATATCAAAATGAAGATAGGAAAGTGTATAATAAGATTATACCTATTTTGAAGCCTAATGGTTGCCGGAGATTGCTGGAAAATAGCCTCAAAGTTGACTGGTTCGAGTGAAAACTTGAAAACTCGTCGGAAACTGAGTAAACTTTAAACGTTCATAACTTCTCCAATACTCAACGAAATCAAGTAACTCAAAAACGAAAATCATACTTCTCGACGAGATGAAGAGAATAGTACATTTTTCGATGGCTAACTCAATGTGTTTTGGCCGAAAAAACGGTTCGAAAGTGGCTAACTTGAGACCAAAACAGCCACTTTCAAGCCGTTTTTCGGCCAAACCACAGCGAGTTAGCCGTAAAAAAAGGTATCATTCTCTTCATCTCGTTGAGAAGTGTGATTTTTGTTTTGAATCACTTGATTTCGTTGAGTATTGAAGAAGTTATGAACGTTTAAAGTTTACCCAGTTTTCGGCAAGTTTTCAAGTTTTCACTCGGACCAGTCAACTTTGAGGCCATTTTCTGGCAATCTCCGGCAACCATTGGGCTTTGAAATAGGTATAATCTTATTCTACACTTTCCTATCGTCATTTGATATATTATGGGTCGAATTTAGTTAAGAAACGATTGAGTTACGAAGCTTTGAAAATTGTCCAAACTTCCGGCCAAGAGCTCCTGGACACTTAACAGAGTTTTTAACGGAATGACCAAAATGATGGATGGTGGATAATCTTAGGGATCACTTTTATCGATTTGGAATCTCAGAGACCAAAATGATGAGTTATACAAATCTGAAGGACCATTTTGGTGATTTATCTTTTTAAAAAGTATCCTTTGAAATTTCTCTTTTTAAGTATTATATAAAATGAATCAGATGGCACTGGCAGGCACAGCAAACAAAGCACCAAAGCTTCTTCTGGTTCTGGAGCACCACGGTACGTGTGGGATAAATAGAATCATTGTTAAAATGTGCCTTCCATGCACAGGTTGTGGACAGGAACGAGAAGTGAAGACAGTGCGCGTGGCGATTAGGTTCTGAGGAATGACAATGAGTTGATAATTGGCTGCATGCCCATTCAGCCATGTGTTTTGGTCGTGCAAAAAAAGTATTGTGAAATTGAAAAATGACCATTTTCATTTTCCAATTTTGGTCACAAGCCACATCCACATTATTTGCTCCTAAATTTTTGGGAAACTTCTCAAATTTCCATGGTAGAAGTCGTTTGTTCAACTCTCCATCTCCAAATGGTCGATAGACTCTCAAATACCACTCCCCAATTCCCCTAGTTTTGGTTTTATAATCCATGGCCTAGCCCGTGGGGCACTCAACAACAAAGTTAATATAACATATTTGCCCTCGCGGCTGATGGCTTTTGGGAGTGGCTCTACCTATAAAACAATGTGTGTTTACATATAAATGGATCAGAGAATACATTTCTTTAACACGTTTACGATCCAATTATTAATCTGTGGTTATATTTAATTTAAGATGATGATTGAAAAGCTGGCTAGCAAGAGTTAATAAAGAAATCCATGGTCTACAAACTCATGTGTTACGTAACTAGATGGGTACCATACATTATCAATTAAACATAAGGGCAGTTGGCCTGTTAGGTTGGATTCCAATAAATTGGAATCACAATATTTGGGAATATTTGACGTCAATATGGATGAGTTTAATTGATGAGTATATGTAAGATTGTAAAAGACACTGGTCGTTAGTTCGGTTGCGGGTTGGCGCTTAGCGTTTAGGTGTTTGGGCGAAGGATGAAGCGGACTAGGAAGATTTAAGCAAATTTATTATAACGTATAAATAAATGCCTAATTATACTTATGAAGTATATAATTTCATTGGAATACATAAATCATCATACCCCTTTTGTCTTGGGCAACACACGTGCTACAATGGCTAGGACAAAGAGTTGCGATCCCGCGAGGGTGAGCTAACTCCAAAAACCCGTCCTTAGTTTTGGATTGTAGTTTGCAACATGCCTACATGAAGCTGAAATCACTAGTAATCGTCGGTCAGTCATACGACGATTTTGTTCCCGAGCCTCGTACACTCCGTTCGTATTACAAAATAAAACGACATATATATTATAAAGTACTAGAACCTAATAAAACCTCATTAACACAACAAGAATTTTAAATACTAAAATTTGAGATGTCTCACTCGTAAATTAAAAACCTCAATTAACACAACAAGAACCAATGATGGCAATAACCTCAATTAATTCTAGATGAACTAATAATCATGTGCCATGACTCAAAAGAAAGATATATAAGAAAAGAGGGTATATTGTTAGAAAGGTAACTTGACTGGGGATAAGTTCTTGTTACCGATTGAAGGAATTTGATGATTATAGACGAAATAATTCTTATTAAAAATTACTCTATAAAAATCACTTATGCAAAAAATTAATAAAAAATAACATCTTTAATAATTGAAATGTATAAAAAATGGCGGATACAATAAAAATATACAAATTATTTTTTTATTTGCTACAATTAATTGGCCAAACAACCTTATGTTAAATAAATTTCTAAATAATAATTACAGAATAATTTCTTGATATGAACCGTTTTAATTATATATAAAAATTTCATAAAATTAATAATAAAATGTCTTGAAGAGTAGCTCCTCAATTTTAAAGATATAAACTCTTCTTTATTGTTAACCCATACCTTGCCATTGCGGAAAGTAAACGAGGAGGAGGGGATGGACACGAGAACGTCGAGGAAAAAGTGGTGTACGTATTTCTGAAACACAATGACACGTGTAGGACGCAGAAGAAAAGGTCGGAAAATGTGGCATCCATGCAAATGCGAGTAGCTTGCAACAACCCATGAACCCCACGAGAACAGCGCGTGACCACCACGTTTCCTCTGATCTCCGGAATGTCAGACTCCACCCACGTTACGTGGAAAAACGTCACCTGCTTTATCTCTCTCCATCACAATTTTAACTCCTAAATTTCAGGAGGCCTTTTTGCAATACCGCCATCGAATCTGTGGGCGCTTCTCAAACCTAATTGCCTTTGTTTCATTTGTTTATTTACTGTTATTTTTATTTGTGGAATATGTTCTTTTTGTGTCTTCGTGTTTAAATTAACGTGAAGCAACTGCAAAAGTATAATCTCATTGTTTATTAGTTCATAATCTAGCTTAACATTATTGTGTGCCATATAGAATCTAAGCACACAATATTTGGTTTTTGTTGAATACAAAACTTCTAGTTACATATTAGAAAAACATGTTGACTGTGCTGATTGAAGCAAGGTTCAATGCATTCAACTTATCTGGTTCATACATGCATGTGTTGCTATTGGACTTTTGTATGAAAATTGTGTGGTTCTAAGTCGTTTGGTATAAAGGATCGATGTAACTGGAACAAATCATTCTACAAAATTCAAGAATATCAAAGGTAGATGGGAACTATTTTTCATTTTGAGGAGATTATAAGAGGATTAGATACAATAAAAACTTCTTCCTTGTTATTCTTTTACTTTAGGGATGATTGGAATATATAAGGTTTATTTCTCGAACAATCATGCTCCTTTTGATCACAATTTTTTCATTTCTTCCTTCAACATACTTTAAAGGGTAAATCTCAGTTTATTACTCTCAAGTTTTGTGGTTTTCAACATTTGATATATGAAGTTTTTTTCGTCCAAGAGTCATACCTAAAGTGTTAATTTTGGGACGGTCTCATACATCCGTTAGTCTGACTATGAGGCGTCCATATGGATAATGAATGGGCACCACGTGTCATTAAGGGGTCCATGTGAAAATTAAAAATTCAAGTTGGCCCCAGTTGGACATTAAAAAATAATAAAAATTTAAAATTAAAATTAATTCTTTTTTCTGGGCTATCTCCTACTCTTCCCCCCCCCCCCCCCCCCCCGCGAGTCCCAACACTCCCTCCTTCCCTCCCTCATTTCTCTCCTCTCCACCCACCCAACCCTAAATTCAATTAATTCTCCCAACTCCCACTTCGATGGCCATCGTCCCCTCCTCTACCTCTAGTTCCCACTTTAATTAATTCTCGCTTTCAATTATTCTTCTCTACACGAAGACACCCAAATCTTGCAGGTACTCTCTCTCTCCTCCTCGATCTATCTCTCTCTACCTCTATGATTTTTAATTTTTTTTCTTCCATTTTTTGTGAATTTGAAGGAAGTTCAGAATCAAATCTCCGCTAAGAACAAGTGGATTTGCAGGACGTCAGGGTCTCCAAGCTAGATATGGGTAGGGGTTCGATTCGGGAGTGCCTAACGATATGAATTCTGGGTTGGATTCGGGAAGATCCACGTCGGTGTTGGATTTCGAGCGAAGGGTTGGAGGCCTCGACCGAATCCAGAGGAGGAAGGTAAAGATATGCTGCCTTGGGCTTGGCATGTTGGAGGATTGGGCTCCATGAATAACTTATGCGGCGACATCTCTTGGCTGAGGTTGGGTTTTGGGGTGTGGAGGATGGGGTTAGGTTTTTGGATGAGGATGATGAGGGTTTGGAGCAGGAGGTTGTTGGGGATTTGCAATTAAGGGTGGGCAAATTGGCCCTAGCCCTGTGGGGCGAGCCGGTTCCATGTGGTTCGAGGCGGGTCTGAAATTTGTAAAGACAAAACGGGGCGGGCCGGGGCAAGGATCTCAAAATTATAGGAGCGGGGCGGGTGCAAAGGCTTGAGAAAACGAGGGCCCGTTGGACCCGTTTCTCCCAATTCTCACAAAAATATATGTTGTGGCCCCGTGTACCTTTGTACTACATTGTTTTCTTGAGTGGTAGTACAATTATACTTCATTGTTTTCTTTCTTTATTTCATTTTTTTTAATTTTATTTTTTAGCTGGGGCCTCGTGTACATCAGTCTCCATCATAACTCTCTCTCACTTCTTCCTCACCTTCTCACTAGAAAGAAATCAAACTTGAATCTCATCAGTCACTTCTCTCACCATTTGGCACCATTGTTTCGAGACCATCGTTGTCACTGTCAACAACCATGTCGTCGTTGTCGAAGAAGATCACCCTCAAGAGCTCGAATGGCGAGTCGTTCAAGGTTGAGGAGGTGGTGGCGTTGGAATCGCAGACCATCAAGCACATGATCGAGGACGATTGCGCCGACAACGGCATGTCGACGCCGCCAATCTCGATGAGAAGATCTCCGAGTACGATCTCAAGGCCTGGGATCAGAAGTTGGTTTGATTCTAGGGTTTCAGAATTTGGGGATTCGGTTGGGTTAAGGTTTTTTTGATTTGGGAATTGGGGTCAATTGTGTTGTTTTAGGGCCTAGAGTTATTAATTTAGGGGTTTTCTATGATGGTGGATTGAATGGCGAGCAGCCAGCGTCATCTTACTCAAAAGTTGACAAGCAAGGGAAATCGGACGGAAAAAGGGTTTGGGTGGGGGGAAAAAAATAGAGGGTCTAGTTCTAGTGATCAGATTTGCAATACCCGGCCTGGCCCATGCCCACCCCTATTTGCAATGGTGAAGACAGAAGTTCGAAATGGGGATGGGGATGGGAAAAACCCGCAGTTTTTTTTTTCTTTAATTTTTTTTCTTTTTTTTAAGTTTTAATTTATTATTATTTTATTATTATTATTTTAATTTTTTTAAGTTTTAATTTTTTATTATTTTTTAATGTCCAAGTGGGGCAGCTTGAATTTTTAATTTCCACATGGACCCTTTAATGACACGTGACGCCTAATCATTGTCCACATGGGTGCCACATCATCAATTAACGGAAGATTTAACAGTCAGACTAACGGATATATGAGACCGTCCCAAAATTAACACTTTAGGTATAACTCTGGGACGAAAAAAACTTCATGTACCAAATGTTGAAAACCACAAAACTTAAGGGTAGTAAACTGAGATTCACCCTACTTTAAAAATAGATACTTATCCATTTCAATCTAATCCTTCAAACCCAACAAGGCTTTAAGATTTAGGAATTTTTATTTGTTATACGAAAATGAATCCAATCTATAAGTTAAGTATAGGCTCAAGTTCCCCTCTCACCCTTTTTATTTAGAAAATTTTACATTAATATAGCAAGTATTTACAAAATTTCTATTAAATTCTGGTCTTCCTTCATATTATGTTTTCTCACTCAATTTTATGTCTAAAACTATGTCGAGTTGCATATTTTTGTTTGTACGATAGTGAGTGTTATTATGAATACAACAGGTAAAGAAAATATTAAACGCGGGCCACAAAATTAGAGTTTTTAAAGTTTTCGCTCTGTCCTAGCATGTTGAAATTTGTAAGTGTTTGAGTTGAACCTTCACTTAGTCTCAAAGTGGAAAGAACTTCCTTTTTGTTCATAATTGTTGGCCTCCATCTATGCTAAAAGGGAGTGAGACTATAGGCATCCATAGCACATTGAGAATAAATAGCTGTGAAAAGAGCTTAGTAAGTGTTTGGTAAAATATAGTGCTAAAAGTGTTTTTAGCAAAAAAAAAAAAAAGGATGGAATAGTTATGATTACTAATATGAAAGTTTCATTAATTAGTATTGTTCATCTGCCTTCAGTGAAAAAAAACACATTTTTGAGAATTAGGTGTATAGCTACTTCTGCTTTCTGCTGTTTTGGACCCAAAATTTTGAATAAGAAAGCACTTTTTTTTTCACTTAATAAACACAATTAAGGGTTCTTAACTTTTTAAAGAAGTTGCTTTAAAAAAAATTAAGCAATCCCAAACCAAAACACTGAATTATGAGTAAAAAAATTTGCAAAGACCCCTTGAAAGTACCAAAGAAACGCCACTAACATGTAGATAATTTGAGTTTTATATTGTACCCAAACGGACTGAATTTCTTGACCCAAGGGGCAAAGAAATAACAAGCATGAATTTGATTCGGATGGGTTCCTCGAAGTTGGAAGATTTGGAATATGGTCTCTTCTATTCCAAAATTATCAAGCAAATATCTGCAAGCTTAACAAGGACGAGTCCAATCTATTTTGGCTTGAATATACACAAACATATGTATATGCACACATGGTTTTTCTACTTTGCGGTTAATCACATTATTTAAATGCGGACATGTAGTCAATATGTGGTCAGTATGTATTATTAGAGTTTACACTCTCGAATTTGACGTAGATAATTCAGAGTGGTGTTTTAACGGGATGATTCACGAGTTATTTCTATAAGGACTAAGAAGTTTGAAAGTAAATAAAAGAAAGTTTGAAAGTAAATAAAAGAAATCAACCATTGTTTCCATCACCCGAGCTCTCCACAAATTAGCTGCTTGGGGAGAGCTCGATCGATTGTTTTTAAATAACGTTATGTAAGTTGACAGATGGAGAATTAAAGTCCTGGCACAATTTTTATCCACTTCTTAACCAAAATCACTACGAAGAGTGGACTTCCACACATAATCCTAAAAGTTGCAAATTAATTAATTTCATTTCCTTGTTTTGAAATGGTTTCCCATGTTTGGTTTGGATTAGAGTTTTTTGTTTGTTTTGTCAAATTGGTTCACACAATCAAACTGTCAGGGTCGGTTTGATTTGGTTTTGTTTTGTTTTTTGGTTCATCTTGGCTTTGGCTCTTTTTGTACATGTTTTCAGTACACCCACGATCTCGAGTGCTAAGCATTCTACTTTTCTGGCATTTTCAATTTTAATGTTTGCTTAGTTTTTTATCGGTTACCTGTTCGTTTCTAACGTCTATTGAATATGGTGGGTGCGAAAGATGATTCTCTTCAAGATATTTGTGTGAGACTGAATGAAAGTAATTACACTCATTTGACAAATGTTATGAAGATTTTTTTGATGAAAAATCAATGTGTGGTTATGTACATGAAGATGTTACCGTTCCATCAGATATTAAGAGCAACTCTGCTCCCATTAATTGCCAAGGAAATTAGGCAATCGAATCCACTAAAACTCAAAAAATCCTCTCCATCCCAAGCCCAAAATGTCAGGCTATTCGTGAGCCCATCCATTTCGTATCAAGCAATCATGCAATCTCTACTCTTGTGTGTGCTTTAGTATATGTATGTGATGTAAAGTTGACGTCATTTACGTTATAATTTTTTTTTTGCGTCAGGCACATCTACTTTACACGTGCTTGACGGCAATTCAGCCGACGAAGACCCAAGCGTTGGGTCCCGTGCACTCACCCCAACTGTCGTTAGATTGCAATAGTATGGGTTGTTGGATTACCAAAAAAAAAAAAATGTAATCCAACTATCCATATTAGTTAGGTGAGAACAAAATATTAAAAAATTAAAAATTCCAAGATCATAACACGTGACACTGTAGAATTGATTAAACATCTACTCGAAAATCAAACCACACAAATTGTAATTTCAGAGAATAACACGTAGTGCTACATAATTGATTGAACATTTAATCAAAAATCAAACCACAAAAATTGTAATTCTTGAAGAATAACACGTGGCGTGATAGGATTGGTTAAAAATCTTATCTGAAATTAAGCATAAAATTATTTTTTTATTAACATTTAAAAAAAGTTCAATACCAATTGCCCTGACTATTCATTTTTGAAGCACAGATACATTCGGATAATTACTATTCATTAAAATAATAATTACCTTTGCATAATTAATTGTGCAATTATGGTCTGAGTGAGGTAGAATTGCTCTAAGGAGAAAAACTATGTTGAGTTGCTAGATTCTTGGCGGATGAACAATTCTAAAATTATTTATTTGGATCAACAATTCTGTTGACATGCAACTTGCAAAATTTTCTACGTCTAAAAAAGTTTGGGATTGTTTAGCTATGTTGTATATGAAATCTAAATTTACTAGACGATTCCAATTAGAGACTGACAATAAAAGTATTCAAAACTTTTATCACATAATGACTGGCCTTTAGAATCCTGTAGGACTTAGCTCTATTCATCTTTATTGTACATATAGAGAAGACCAACCCTTGTTCAATTTCTAATGGCTCGACATGTAAGATGTATATGTATATAATTACCATATTATAGACCATAGGTATGCCATTGAGCCACAAAAGATAAGAACAACTTTGCAACTATAAAGATGAAACGAGAAGAATACCTTCAGCACCAGATGAAGAAGATGAAGTCATGAAAGCCTTTCAAACAGTTTACCTTCTCCTCTTTAGCAATAAAACTAGTGCTCTCAAAGAATAGGTCTTTGAATTGAAACGAGCAGGAGAATTGCAAGAGCAGTGACTAGTGTTTATATACTGAATGTTTTCCTTACTGACCTCCTATTAAAATCAGCATAGGACTCAACTATCCAGTTCATATTAACATGTGAATATACACAATCCGAGCACATATTTAAGTCCTCAAAACTCAAACTATCATTAGTACTATCAATCCTACAAGAATTAGGATTACTCAAAGCTTATTAACAAGACTTTTCCATATCTAATTCTAACACTATAACAGGCTTTAATGTCATGTTTAGACTCATATTCTAAGACGACAATCAATTATATGTCCAAGACGTAAATTGTGGAGCATTCTAGTAGTGAGTAGATGTTGAGAATAACCATCACATTGATAGAAAGAGACTTTAACTTATAAGAGGTTGAGCCACTCTCATATTGTCAATTAATTTTATGATACTTTGTTCAGTAGAAACGATTGACTAGAACACAAGGACATGGTAGTTAGGTTGTACATATCAGACACAGTGTTTACTTAATTCATCACTTCTTTCACCAATTTCACATGGCATATAATTTTCCCCACACATGCAAAATTACTTTTTTAACTTTTTTTTTATACATGTTTTCATGTGTTTGGATTCTTTTATATCTATCTATTATATATAAAAGCCAATGGAAAAGTGAATAGTGATTTTGGTGTCACCAAGTTTCAATAAAAATATTTGAACAAAAATGCCCCCAAGACAAAAAAACTTCAAAGGCATCCCAAAATAATGCATCAATAAGACAGGGGTATTTTCGTCATTTTAACAATATTTTTTAATAATTAATTTTTTTTACAGTTTTTTTTATTTATATTTTTTTATAATTAGTATCTCACAATAGGCTAGCAATAATGTGATTCAAAACATCTTAAGAGGTGTGTAATGCTGGTTATAAAAAAGGTCTTTCACACGCGGATAATAATGTGATTAAATAAGTTGTCAAATGATTTTTTTTTAACAAATGATATTATCTACACTAAGGGGGAGGAGGGGTGGGCTTAGCCTTACAATGAGTTAGCAATAATATGATTCAATCAGTTGTTTATTAAATATTATTTTCTCTATTTTTAAACACGTTCAAAACATCTTAAGAGGCGTGTAATACCGGTTATAAAAAAAAAGGTCTTTCGCACGTGGATAATAATGTGATTAAATTAATTGTCAAATTATTATTATTTTTTTAAACAAATGATATTATCTACACTAAAGGGGAGGGGTGAGCTTAGCCTCACAATGAGCTAGCAATAATATGATTCAATCAATTGTTTGTTAAATATTATTTTCTCTATTCTTAATGTAAATTTTATAGAGACCGATTTTATTATATGAATTCAGCTGCTTTTATTGGTTTATGAGAGATTTATTCTAGCATGATCTAACATTATTCATTTACTTCAAATATTTGACTTTCCTTTTATTAATTTACGCATATAAATACATTTAAAATGTGTAAATCACGCATAGTACGTCATGATTCAAAAAATGCCTTCTGCACATGCATGAACGTGTGCATGAAGGCTAGTGTCTATGTATGTCTTTATAAAGAGATAAGATGAGTGGCCGAGTACACCATAAAAAGAGAGACAACTCATCAAAGGTGAGATTACGCTTTTGTTTTTGTTTTGTTAGAATAAAGATTACAACGATTAAATTTACACTTATCAATCAACCAAAGTTCAGAGGCCTTTCTCTTAGCTGTCATGGTAGTTGTGTTTCTCTTCGTTCAAGGTCGCAACATTCTCTTGTTTTCTTGCCAGGTTCTTAAACTTCTCCCCAGTTGTCTCATTTGGTTCTTAGTAGATGTTTATTTTTTTGTTTCTTTATCCAGATTGAACAGTTTTTTGGGACTGAATACGTGGTGTTTTAACCATGTTGCTTACATATTTTCGAATTTCTTTATAGATTGCAGGTTCTTCCTTATCGGATCGGGGCGTTGGTTTGATTTCGTTCTTGGATCTTGTTGCTTCCTCTTTGGTAACCCTTTGCTGAAGGCTGGCTAAAAGGTGAGTTGAGTTGGAAGCTGAATCACTCAAAGTATGAAAATGCATACTGTAATTTCTTCTCTTGTTCGTTCTTAGCTTGGTAATCCTTATATGACTTTTTCTGAATCGGCGTCTCGCATGGTATCTTATTGCTGTGCCTTTACACGTCTCCGTGCTCTAAGAAGCTTACCCATCTAATTTCAGCAATTCTTTGAAAAATGTTTAAACTCTTTCTCTGGTTGACATATTAGGATATTATTTGATAATTATTTCGCTTTCAGTTTTTTAACTGAAATGATTATTGTTTGAGCCATAAATTAGGCCTGCTAAGGCCTATCCATTTTATTCACGCGAAAGTCGCATGACTTTGGCCCACCAACTTCGAAGCTCAAACCAATGCTCAGAGGACCATCTCACTTAACTCCAACATGTCTAAGGCTTGAATAGAAATCTCTTCGAAGTGTTTCTTCCACGCAAGCGACCCAGGTCTGAAAGTATTTCGTCTCCTTAAATACCTATGCATGCATCATCCACATGCTGATGCCACAAACACGTCATCCGACACAATATGTCACTACCACCACCTAGAAATTACAGTCACTGTTAGCATCAAATGACCGATTTACCCCTGCTCCAGCTTAACAATGTGATCGAGGTTGGTTTTTTTCCTGTGCCTATAAATAGAGCCACATGCCTTCAAGCTCAGGACCTTTGTCAAATTTAATCAACCCAAATGTTTTTCCAGCACAAACCCAATTGCTCTTCAGCAAAACTTTTTAGCTTTTTAGCTACAATATCAAGCCTTCTTTCGAAGCAAACACTGCCTATGATCCTTGTGATCCAAAACCTTTACAGCTCAGTCACCCTGTAGTAAAATTCGATTGATTTGCATTTCCAACCACCATGAATTTCTCTCTAAGGCGCATGTTTTGTACTAAGTCCAGTCTAATACTAGTGATCTCGATGGACTACTCTAGCATTATCTTGCTCTTTATGGCCTGAATTTTGCTAGAGTTTAATTGCTTTCTTTACATTTCCAATCAATTTACATTTCAAGTCATGTAGCTTGGCCCATCTGCCTAAATTTTACTTTTGTAAACGTTTGTAACCTTGACTTCATCATGAAATAATTGCATTATGTTTCTCATTTTAGTTTCTATTTCGCTTTCATTTACTTTTTAGGCAAGCATACAGGAAGTTACACTGAATTTTAAGTCCTTGTTCGCTCGATACACATAAAAGAATTTAACCAAATCAATGTCCTACTCAATACACAATCTTTTGTTTAAGAAGTCAAATTTAACACAACTTTCACACACGGGCGAACACAACATTGTTGTTGGCAACCTCTAACACTGACAAGCCTCTCTCTTTCTCTCGAGCCATCCTGTAACGCTGAGACCAAAAATAACACTCGCAGCAGTATGTGTTGTACTCAATTTAGATTCTATCTGAGTTTTGACACCAACAATTGTGTTACAAAGCTTATAATTTTGTACATTTCTTTCGTTCTTGGTCTTTTTCCAAGTATTTTTTAATTGCTAATCTTTTATTACAAACGAACATATAAAGGGAAAAAAAAAACCTTACATTATTGTTTATCTATAAATGAGAAGACTGGCTACTCTGGACATGTAGGTTAATTAACAATTAGATAGCCCATAGCTGCAGCCTCTTTTGAAGATTGCCCCAACTCAATCTGTGAGTGTAATTTTCCTTCCTTCTTTTTTTTTCGCTTATGCTCGATTAACATAAAATTTTGTTGGTAATAGGCAGATTAAATATTTTAGCAACGGTTGTCCCTACCAGTGTAATTGCTAATCTTAAACTCCTAACCGTATTAACTATAAAGATTGAAGCTGTCGGGTTAAAACCTACTTGTTGGCCGAAGATCTTTGGGACATCGTCGAAGGCACCAATGAACCTACGGATGTAATTTTTTTTATGTATGTTTCTATATTAATATTCAAATATTCAATATTGGAAATTAGATTTTATACTTATTTATATATTTTCATTTTACTAATAGCGACGTTTCCAAACGAGGCAAAGCTCCTAAAACAGATGAAACAAAAAGATGAACGTAAGGCTTGGAGGAGGAAGGATGCCAGGGCCTTATATGCAATCCAGAGTTTTTGTGGGGACGATACTTGTGAGTTTTTCAAGAGCGCAATCACGGCAAAAGAAGCATGGGATATTTTGTCAAATAAATTGATGCCACATTATATACAGTCAACCATCAGACAGAACAAGAACAGGTACGTACATATTGCTGATAGTGAACTCCACATTGAGGAAATGAGGGACCTTACTTGTGCTTATAAGTAGTTGAGTTACTCTCATATTGCCAATTGATTTTACGGTGAAACTCTAACTTTTTTCATTGTATCAGAGCATATTGTATCATGTGTGAAGCCTAGCGATCTTACGTGCTCCACTTCACTCGATTTGTGTTGTCCTTGTATTAAGCTTGAAAATTCACATGAGGGAGCTTGTTGAGAGTGAATCCCACATCGGAGAAAAGAGGGACCTTGCTTGTGCTTTTTAGTAGCTGCGTTGCCTTCTCATTTACCAGTTGGTTTTACGGTGGAATCCTAATTTTCTATGACAATTGAAGAGGGGAGGGCGGAGAAAAAGGGAGGGGGTGGGGAGGGATGGAGCTGATCAACACACGGCAATGGTCACACGTGCTCCATGTCATTCGATTTGTGTTGTCCACGTGTTAAGCTTAAAGATTCACCACATATGAGGAAACTTGTTGAGAGTGAATTCCACATCAGAAAAAATAGGGATCTTACTTGTGCTTATTAGTAGGCGTATTACCTAGTATTTTGTATTTATTATGGATTAATAAAGCATTCTGATTAGTAGCTGAACTTCTCACACACGTAGGCATTTGTAAGAAAGGAAAAGAAAAGACAAATTAAGAATTGATGGTAACATTGACCATCAAGATTTCCATTTTCAAATGAGAGGTCACTTCTTCAAGCGTATCCAGCCCCGATGATGATGGGCCAACCCCAACTGATCGTGAAGCTAGGCCAGAGCTCGCAATGGAAGGAGGGCTCAATGCAGGTAGTGTATATATACCTTGATCCCTCACAAATTAACATAGTGCGTGGGAAAGTTAGCAGTTAACAAAGTTAAAATAAAATAGGGGAAATTTGATATAAGTTCAATTTTTTGAGTCAATAGTAGGAATAATCCAATTTAATAAAATAAGTTCAATTCCTTAAATTTAATTATTTTATTATCAATAATTATCTTTTCAATGAAAAAATTTATTGTAAAAATCAAATTTCTTCCTAATTATCTCTTTGATTATTTCTTTTTATTTATTTATTTGTTATTTCTTGTTCTTCCTCTTGGTTTATCCTATTTATAGATTTTATTTTAATTTTTATAATCAACCTATATTACAGGTTAATTGTATTTATCTACCTATATGACAGATTTTTTTCATAGTCAACCTGCCACAGATTAATGTGTCTTACTTGTAGGTATATTATGTTTTTTCTACCTTTTAGTTAGGTTTCATATCTCACTTATTGACACACCTCGACCTGGAATGTCCACTAAGACTCCGAATCGAGTTGTGTTGGCCGACACCTGGAAGGTGACGAAACTATAAAGTGTGATGATGTGGAAAAATTGTAAATAAATTTAAACCTAAGAGTGCCTAAATACCATAGTGCATTGGTGAGCAGGAATAAACCCAATGCACACGTGATGTTAGAGCATAAGTAAGTACATAAGAGTGAATTGGGAATCATACCCTCTAAATAATCTCCAGTACTAAGAATCGCCACGAACCTTCGACGATAAGAAAGCTTAGCTGATAAAACCTGAAGGATGAAGACAAGACAAAGGTGAGTGGCCTTGTAAGTAAGATTTTTATAGAAGCCATATAGAACATTATAACCCCTTGCTGCAACACCTGTATAATTTCCAGAAAAATCTTAATATACCACAACACAGCATCTCATCAGTAATATCAAATAATCATGCGATTAATGACTTATACTAGTACGTGAATCGGAGTCACCTAGGGTGACCTATACAACTTACCCATATCTCATCAATATCTCATCAATCAATCTAGCCGGAGTCACCTATAGTGACCTATATGGCATATTCATAGCTCATCAATCAATCTAGCGGAGTCACCTATATTCATATCTCATCAATCAATCTAGCCGGAGTCACCTATAGTGACCTATACGGAATATTCATAGCTCATCAATCAATCTAGCCATAGTCACCTATAGTGACCTATACGGCAAAACGCCTGCACACGAGTCAGAACAACTGGAAGGGTCTGTGCCACAAGATTGGGTGTAATATAGTTATGCTCAATGCTACTCTCTCATGATAGCTGTGCGATATATCTCTAGTCACCTACGAGTCGGAACCACCTATAATGGTCTGTATGACAAGAATGTGCACCTAAATTGGATCCAATGTGAGCATAGGGTGTGGGAGGTGACATTATAAACAAGCCTGTACCATATCTCTGGCTAAATCACAATCACCCGGGGTGCAGGTTTATGAGCTTTAAATGCATCTAATACAACGTATACGATTCATAAGCAACTTGTTTGACAATGCCAGAGTTGCTTAAAAACATAATTGTAGTCATATAATAACCCCATCAATTCAACTACTACCGTATACTTACTTGAACTTACCTAAACTTACCTGAACTTACCTGAACTTACATGTGTGTCCTACGTTCACCTTTGCACTTCAGAGCGTTCACAATAATTATGTGCAAGGAATATACGTATGGATATGCCTAACAGTAATCATAGTATTTCCAATTATATAATACGATGTACTAACTATTAATCACCAAAACATAAAGTTAAAACCCACATTTTTCACCAATATCCCTCACATTGCTCAATTCCTTAAAAAATGATATTGTCTTGATTATATAATCTCATTTCTTATATGGCTGCATCTAACGTCTCGTTAGACTGCCTACGTACCCTAAACAGGGATCAAGCCATTCGTAGTTCGCATATGGATATATCACGATGAAATCTAAACTCAACCATCTCATAGTATTTTATAACATATATATATATATATATGTCATGGCATAAATTTCTCAGTTTTATTTAAAAGCATTTATAAAATTATCAATCATAAAAAAAATATGATAAGCAAGGAAAGATCCACTCACCTGGAGTCCGCGCTAGAACTTCCTAGCACAAATATCGAGGTGTCACAATCGATCGGCTCCTATGACCAATTATCAAACCATATCTCAGAATTCTCGTTGATACAATACATAACTTACATCGCACATGAGTCTATGTAATTCGGTCTAGAAGATCTACATATCAGATCTCTGATCCGTAACTTCCAAGGATACACATTATGTTTCTAGAATAACATACTAAAGTTTTAGAACGATCCAACGGTCGGATCTCCGCCAATTGCCAAAACCAAGTGGCGGTTAACATTTTATTTTACGAACTTACAAATCCAATTCGAGAAGATCCGTATGTTGGATTCCAAATCTGTAAGTTCCTATATTCCTCAAATATTATGAATAATAACCTATTAAAATTTGATGACCATCCAACAGTCGGATTGTCGATTCATATAATGGCTTATTAACGTATCTTAGAGACTTTTGGTTCTAACGATCAATCTACATCATTCAATTCTCAAAAATGAATTCAAGGCATCAAATATAGCCTAAAAATAGCATTGGCGTCCCTCTGGCCACGTGCTGCCGCACGCACCACCGTGGATGGCGGTTGGCCGCCCCGACTCGCCGGAAAAATTAACTATCTCTAAAAATTACCAAAATTTGCAATTTGAAGATCTCAATGAGTAGAACAACTTTCATACTGTGACCAAGGTCAATTTGGCTTGGAAAGGCTCCAATTTCATCAAAACCCATCGGAAACCCTAGTTTTTGGTGTGATCGATTCGTCCTCTACTCAACTCTGCCGCTCCAACCAACAATTGGGCATTGTTTCTAGGTTCAAGGGAAGTGTATGGGTAGTGGTAATTGGAAGAAATTGTTTCAGAAATGGTAGATTTGGAGCAAAGACCTCACGGCACCCGTGTGGGTGTTCTTCGCGAAATCACAACGAAACTCGTTGATTTTTGGGTCGAATTGGATGCTGGGATATCTTAAGGGTGTTTGAGGGGATGAGAGGTTGAAGAAAACTGGAAATTTGGACGAAAAACCGTCGGGAAAACACCCTATAGAACCTGGTCTTCACGTGGGTTAAAAGGACCTGACCGCTCTCCTCATTTTCCTTCTCCCTCTTTTCCCTCTTCTGGTTGGCCGTCATCTCCTTCTCTCTTCTCCTGATTCGCCCTCTCTTCTTTCTTCCAAATTGGGCAGTTTTTCCCAATCCCGTTTGCCCTCCATTCTTCCTCCCCGGCTCTCTTCTTTTCTTTTCCCATATTCTAACAATACTCATATAAAAATACTTATATATATATATATATATATATATAAGTATAAATATTAACTAAAACCAAAATACTTCTTGGGTTTACAGTTCCGTAAAACTTTAACCGTAACTCCAAATCCTCTTCTACTTATGCCTACGAGCCCGTGTTGTCGAATACTTCAGGGATACACTAAAGCAAAATTTCATACGCCTTACTATATGCTGATCAACGAAAATCAAAACCTTTAACTTTAAGGGCACATTCATAAAATCATGCCTTTAAAATTCATAAATTCGTAAAATTAGAAACGGGCTGTCACAATGTACCATTTGTCACATCCCGGGCCCGTTCTACCACCGTAGCACGATATTGTCCGCTTTGGGCTTACCATTCCCTCACGGTTTTGTTTTTGGGAACTCACGAGCAACTTCCCAGTGGGTCACCCATCTTGAGAGTGCTCTGGCCTTCTTCTCGTTAAACTTCGGAGTTCCTATGGAACCAGAAGCCAGTGAGCTCCCAAAATGCCTTATGCTAGGTAAGGATGGAAATATACATTTAAGTATCACTCCCCTGTGCGATGTGGGATGTCACAATCCACCCCTCTTAGGGGCCCGACATCCTCGTCGGCACACTTCCGGCCAGGGATTGGCTCTGATACCATATGTCACATCCTGGCTCGGGTCCACCACATCTCGGGCTCACTCTACCACCGTAGCACGATATTGTCCGCTTTGGGCTTACCATTCCCTCACGGTTTTGTTTTTGGGAACTCACGAGCAACTTCCCAGTAGGTCACCCATCATGAGAGTGCTATAGCCTCATTCTCGCTTAACTTCGGAGTTCCTACGAAACCCAAAGCCAGTGAACTCCCAAAAAGTCTCGTGCTAGGTAGGGATGAGAATATACATTTAAAGATCAGTCCCCTGGGCGATGTGGGAGGGAGTGATCCTTATATGTATATTCTCATCCCTACCTAGCACGAGGCCTTTTGGGAGCTCACTGGCTTCGGGTTCCGTAGAAACTCCGAAGTTAAGCGAGAAGGAGGTCAGAGCACTCTCAGGATGGATGACCCACTAGGAAGTTGCTCGTGAGTTCCTAAAAAAAAATCGTGAGGGAATTGTAAACCCAAAACGGACAATATCGTGTTACGGTGGTAGAGGGGGCCCGGGATGTGGTTGACCCGGGCCAGGATGTGACAAATGGTATCAGAGCCAATCCCTGGCCGGAAGTATGCCGACGAGGACGTCGGGCCCCTAAGGGGGTTGGATTGTAACATCCCACATCGTCAAAGGGAGTGATCCTTAAATGTATATTCCCATCCCTACCTAGCACGAGGCCTTTTGGGAGCTTACTGGTTTCGGGTTCCGTAAAAACTCCGAAGTTAAGCGAGAAGGAGGCAAAGCACTCACAGGATGGGTGATCCACTGGGAAGTTGCTCGTGAGTTCCCAAAAACAAAACCGTGAATGAATAGTAAGCCCAAAGCGGACAATATCGTGCTTCGGTGGTAGAGCGGGCCCGGGATGTGGTGGACCCAGGCCAGGATGTGACAAATGGTATCAGAGCCAATCTCTGGCCGGAAGTGTGCCGACGAGGACGTCGGGCCCCTAAGCGGGGTGGATTGTGACATCTCACATCGCCCAGGAGAGTGATCTTTAAATGTATATTCTCATCCCTACCTAGCACGAGGCCTTTTAGGAGCTCACTGACTTCGGGTTCCGTAGGAACTCTGAAGTTAAGCGAGAAGAAGGCCAGAGCACTCCCAGGATGGGTGACCCATTGGGAAGTTGCTCGTGAGCTCCTAAAAACAAAACCGTGAGGGAATGGTAAGCCCAAAGCAGACAATATCGTGCTACGGTGGTAGAGTGGGCCCAAGATGTGGTGGACCCGGGCCAGGATGTGACACTTATAGGTATAATATATATCCATAAATTTGCTACTTGAGTTAGGGTAGAATGTTTTGCAAATAGATTTATGTTAGTATATTAATTTTTTTGTTATAAGATATTAATTAGATATTTTGGAGTTGGAAAATGCATAATATTAAAATATTTTAATTGATTTTTAATATTTTTAGAAAACATTAAATGAGTATAAAAGAAATAAATACATATAATTAGATAACTGGATTCACTCTTAAAAACAGACCTGAATCTAAAAGCCCCAATAAAATATGGCATGCAGGACATGAGAGCAATGCAAACGATATTCATGCAACTTTCGTCAAATATGTGAAGTCTAATGATTGGGATAAAGCGATCCAGTTTCTTCGCGACCATCCCCAGGTAGGAAGTGAAAGAATTTCAATTGGCGGTACAGCTCTTCGCTACGCAGTCCGGCCGCTTAACAACTGCAGCGTGCGCAATATAGAACAATTGGTGGAGTTAATGGCAAAGGAAGATTTGGAAATTCAAGACACATTCGGTCCACAGCTCTGTATCTTTTAATAACATTTCGTCAAAACAGGGTTGAAGTAGCCAAACGCATGGTTGAAAAGAATGACAAATTACTTAGTATTTTACCTTCCGGCACTGACGCCTCTAGTTGTCTTCGCTCGGAGTTTGTCAAATGGGGAAAGAATGGCTCGTTATCTCTGTTCTGTTACTCCACGCCAAACACTGCACGTTACCGATGCCTCTCAACTGATTTCTCTCGGCTTTCGTTACAAACGATTTGGTAAGAGAGGGAATCGACTGACTTTCAAACATGACCAATTATTAATGTCGACGCCCTAGCTATATCTTCTTTTGCCCGTGTGTGATTTTTTTGGTTACATATTTTATCTGCATACTTACACTGTTGTTTTTCAAACTTCTATTATATATAGATATAGCGTGGGATTTGATTCAGCGCTACCCACAACTACCCATGGTTAAAAATCACGACAGAGAATTCCCCTTAGTAACATTGGCAAGTGATCGCTCTGCATTCAAAAGTGGAAGCCGACTCAATTTCTGGGAAAAGTTGATTTATTACGGTTAGTTCAACACTGCTTTTTATTTTCTCCTCATATTTTCAGTTTTTTAAATTACCTATTACCCTCCACAATAAAAGTCCTTTAGCTCTACTTTGAAAAAAATAAAAGGGTTTTTAAACTTTAATCCCTAAAGAAGATTAAAATTTAATAAAAACCTGGTGTTAGATTGGATATTGGTTTTAGTCATTTAATGTGTACTTAATTCAAATTCATATTATGTTTTCGTTTTAATATTTAATAGATATCTTATTTAATGTCATTACATTAAATTTTAAATTTATTATTATACACATTTTAATTCATTAATTTTATTTAACTTCCTCTAATTAGTGTACCTAAACATATGTATCTTAATATATTTGTACTAAATTAGTGTACCGAAATGTCTATACGCAAATATATTGTACTACCTAAATGTATTGTAGTTAATTAGTGGCACATAACAAAATATGCAAAAACATAAGTGTACCGAAAATTGCTTACCTAAATATATAATACTAAACTAAGATACCGAAATGCTGGTACCTAAATATATTATACTAAACTAGTGTACCGAATTGTCCGTATCTAAACATATTATACTAATCTAGTGTACCGAAATCTTCGTACGTAAATATACTGTAATGAATTGGTGGCATATAAAAAAATATGTAAAAACATAAGAGTACCAACGATGCATCAATAAACAATGCTCTAACCTAAAGGTTTTGTATGACCACCAATATCATTCATATTGTTTCTAATTTAGTCAATCACTTATTATTTGGTATGGGACTTTATTATGAAATGCATCGGTTTCCGATGTCAAACTCTATTCTCCAACACGCCTCTTCACGAGTGACTTTCACATAAAAAATTGATCTATTCTTTTTTCTTTCTTTTTTTTTCCAAAGAAAAAAAAAACTAGTCTATTCATTGTATTGATTCTAACAACAGTCTTATTTACAACCCAAAGTACTGGAGTCAACACACATCTTTTCGAAAGACTGGTCATTAAATCAATACCTTTAAGTTGGAGCTAGCGCAATTTTTTGAAAACCCCTAATAAATCTAGCCTAAAACGCGTTGGAAGAATATCATGCTCTAAGGCTATAATAAACTTTTTGGCTTAGCGTGAGTTACCACCAACGTTACTGAAATTGTCTTTACTTAATCACATATTATTATGTTTATCAAAAGCTTCGGTAATATTAGAAATGAAATCTTCCAAATATAAATTGTGTATTATTTTGTTATATTTCTGATATGAAACTTAATTCTCCAGCGAGAACATTTTTGCATATAGACTCTTAGGCCGTGTTTGGTACACCGGATGGGACATCAGATAGGATTAATAATACGGAGTACGATGTTTGGTGTTCGTTCGTATTAGATAGCCACTAGATTAAATAATCCGGGCCCACTTATTTTATACGGTAAGCACCAGTTTCCTTATCCCCTCTAAAACCACGGTACAATTTAGTCGGCTTCCTGAGAACGCACCCTCGCTCTCTCTTTCCTCCTGAAAACACACTCTCGCTCTGTCTTCCTTTCCAGATGGTACAAGAAAATCTCTCGCTCTCTCCTTCCTCTCCAGCCACACTGGTCCTCTCCAGACGCACCGTTCCCAAGTTTGTCTTCTCATTCTTTTTCTTCTTCCCAGGTTCTGCCCCTCCCTCTGTTCTTCCCGCTCCTTCTATTTTTCTTGCAATTTTCTTTCAATTGTTTGAATCTAGTTATTGTTTTCTCTGTAATTATGCAATTGATTATGTAATTTTGTGTTTTAATTAGAATTTTCGAATTTAGGGTTTGCTGTTGGGGTCGAATACCTGAGACTCGAATCTCTCAAAGGCCATTTCCTTTTTTCTTGAATTCCTGCGATTCTCTAATCCAAAACCTTCAAACCCTTTTCTGTAATTTCGATCCCAACCCACCAAGTGGAAGAGAAAGAGGATCGACTCTGCATGTTTGGGTGATGAGATTGGCATCCATTGGGAAGAAAACCCTGCAATGGAGCAACATTGAAAGAAGGGCAACTTGAATGAGAAGTATGATCAGTGTTTGAGACGTGAAACTCATCATCTTCACGAGCAAGAAAAAGAGTTTGTGAGAATTCAGGCAGATGTTTTTGATAGAGATTAATGCGTTCTACAACTTGAATGAGAAGCATGATCAGTGTTTGAGATGTGAAACTTCTCAAATTTTTTTTTTCCCCTTTCTTATCCAGTTAAGTACCAAACACAGTATAAATAATACGGTCATTAGTACGATACTGCACCAAACGCCAGACTAATTTAGTCAATACTATCTGGTGACTATTTATCCTATCCGACAGAAATAGTCAGTACAGTTCGAACTACCAAATGAGGCCTTAGTGCTTCTTGAATATTGAACAAGCGCTGCACAGCAGTACTGACTGTTGTTTCTTTGCCTAACCATTAATTAGAATTTGTGTAATTAACTAGTGACATAGAATCAAGGGTTTGTATGAATTCAAAGATGGATGATAATCACACCCAATAAATAAAAATAATTGTGTCCGCATATTAGATTATTTGTTTGGTTTTGTGATTGGCCTGTACAAATTTTTATATAGTATATAATTCTCATTTAATTCTTTACAAATCTTCCATTTTAAATTGCTCAATTTGATTTGTAGAACTCAAGTTTCTATTTTTAAGGCTTAATAGATGATTAGGGTAGGAAATTTTAGATGGAAAATTCAAAACCAGTCGATCCAGCCATATTAGACTCGTATCTAGAGCACCCAATAGTTTTTGAAGCTCAATTTCACTGTGGCGAAGCTCGATTCAAGTTTGATTTTTTCCACTGCACAAAATAACAGATTCACACCCAGATTAAGCAATTGAACGTGGAGGCCATATTAGTATTTATATGTTGATTTGTAGTTAATTATGAGAAGAATTTGAAAGAAAATGGGATGATTTTCGATAAGACTTAATTAAAATTGACAATCAAGCAATTTGCAAAAAGTGTTTACACATCAACTCTAGCAGCTTCCCAGAATCCAAAATACTTGAATTTGATTGCGTATCGGGTTCTCGATTATTTATCAAGGAGATATTAATGACTTTAATGTGATAAGTGCTTCTTTCAGTTGCAATTAAGGGAAGTCATCTGACTAATAATCTATGAGCAAACGTGCAGGAGAATTACCAATTTACTAATTAGAAAGCTCATAACTGCAGACTCTTTTTTTGAGGAAAATAACTGCAGACTCTTATTGCCCCAATTAAATATGTAGTGTCGTTGTTTTTCAATAGTTAGGTGGGGGTTCTAGGGGAAAAAGGGACGGGAAGCCTCAAACCTATAGGTGAGGAAGGTCACAAGAGTGCTTGATTTCCAATACGACACTAGCCCTCCTCAAGTGTTGTTAGACAGATTGACTTTGTTTCATTTTATTTTTCTTGCTTTTTTTTTATTAATTTACATATGCTCGGTTGATATGAAATCTCGTTGAATAAATGGCAGATTGAACATGATAGCTAAAATTGTTCCTACAATGCTTAACCGTTAAAAATTATGACGATTGGAGTTCTCGGGTAAAGACCTACTTGTTAGCCGAAGATCTTTGGGACATTGTCAAAGGCACCCATGAACCTCTTGAAGAAGAAGAAGAAGAAGAAGAACGTAAGGCTTAGAAGAAGGAGGATGTCAAGGCCTTATATCCCATCCAGAGTTCTTGCGGGGATGAAACATATAAATTTATAAAGGACAAAGCCACATCCAGAGAAGCATGGGATACTTTGTTTAAAATTTCGAAGCCAAGGCAGAATCAACAATTACTCGAAGTACCGTACATACATCAAAAGTTGGAAAAAATAAAAACTGATAAACATACGGCAGTGGTTGTACCTTGCAGCTTGGTGATCTATTTTAAAATTTGATGAGAAATATTTAGTAATTATTATGAATTATAGTATTTTCATTTGATTTGTTACATAATTAAGATGCACTGAAATGTAATGTATCAGATGCACAACAATTATTTTTTCACTACTATTTTACACACATGCATTTGTACGAAGGAAAAGGAAAACACACATTAAGAATTGAATGGTTAACATCTCTCATCTAAACATAATGATTTTCATTGTCACATAAAGTCGGCCACTAAAGTTAGGAACTAAGTTAAAATACAATAAAAGGATGAATATTAACTTTCACATACATCCATCCAACCAAAAGAGAGTTGGCCAAGTAATATAGATGGTACACTTTTGGATGGACATGGTGTTGTTGATAATTGCAAGTGTACAATATCGTTCAAGTAATATAGTGATAAGCAGAGTGTCGTTCAAATAAGGATCAAATTAATTTACTGTTGAGATTGACTTCAAACTAAACTTAAATAAAAGAAGGATTACGTTGACAAATTCAAATATGCAAAGAAACGAAACGAAAGTAAAAATAACAATTGATCGAACACGAAGTAAAAGTGAATGAATTATAAAAGATTAATATATGGAAGCTCTAGGACATCAGGTCCCTCATTCTCAATCACATCAAATCCTGTTATTCATATTAACATCAAATTATTCCCATGTTGCTAGCAATTATCCCTTGATTCGTCAATATTTCATGTCAGAATATACTAACAATGTTTCTAACTATCTACCCATGCTATGTGTAGCCATAGATATAGATAATCGGAACCCTTTAAGCTAAATGGATAATTACACGATACTACACAAATCATAACCAATATGTCTACTCAATTATGTAATTCATGGTAATTGTTATTAGAAGCAATCTACTAAATTCAACCTGTCAGTCACAATTTAGTTCTTCACACAAATAATCACCAGTTATTTGATAATGACAAAGCACAATAACAAATTACTCAACATGGAAAAAAACTGAGATTAATATAAAATAACGAGAATTATATGTTCATGATGAGAGTACACCCTAGTCTTAGCAAAAAGACTTGGTTCATGATCGAATTAAAATATACCACACTAAAATTCGAAAACAAAGAAGGAAACAACTGAAATTCCATTCTCCACTCCACAGCAAAGCTAGAATTCTCCAATTGCTTCTTCTTTCTCTCGGATTGTGTATGTGTCTACGCTGTGTTCTTTTTAGGTCTCCACCCTTCCTCTTTTATTTGTGCTGCAGCCTCCTATTAATACTCATCGTCTCTTAATTACCACCAACAAAAAGAATAAAATCCCTTCTAGGAAAAAAAATAGGGAACTTTAACATGCTGATAGGAAACTCGCACCTTGGACTAACTTGCACAAGTCCATTCGAATGGGCCAACTATTTGAAGCTATGACCGGTCCAACTTCATAATTTGCCTCTTATTTTTCCAGCCCAAAATAATACCATGGTCTAACTTGGCAATCGTCGGGTTTTCTTGTATTTAGGCGTTTAATCCTATCTTTTGTTCTCAAAACCGTAGTTCCTACAATACATACACAAAGTGCATTAAACTCAACAATTTAATACATGATCATGACTACTTAATAGACAAAAAGGGTACAAAATATGTGTAAAATATCATCCTAACACATGGACGCGTGGCTAAATGAAATAGAGTTCGACAGTTGAGTGTACAACAGTACAAGTGCATTCTTGCTCAGTTTGGAGATGGGGTTGTACAGTTGGATAACCAATCCAATTTGATGACAACAAGAAAAATGTAATGCACGTATAGGAGGATGTGTGGAAGTTTCAAACATTTATGAACAAATTAATACATAAAAATTTGATAAAAATATTTAAACTATCAATGTGTAAATATATATAGTAAGTACCAATCTTCACACTTCAATCTAACGGTCACAATTTTTTGAAATAAAATTAAATTAAAAATTAAAAAAAAAGAGTCAAGAAAAATACTTTGAAAAACATATTTTTTTTCTATAAATATTAAATTATATCCTTCATTCCTCACACCAAAACTCTATTAAAATATCTTTTTTTCTCCGTTTCAATCTTATTCAAAATCTCAGCAAGATTTCGGATAAATATAGACACATAGCCAAATCATAGTCACTGAAAATGTTATTAGAAATCAACGATGTGAGTTATAAAAGTACATGAAATATGCATAACACAAAATAAAAAGTTGTTTTTTAACTCTCTAAACGAAGTTAAAATGCCAAAATCCATCTTCCAGTCGTGACGACATGATGAGTTTGATTCTTCTTGTTGTTCCTTTTTAGAAAGATATCATGATCTTGAAACAGAAACCGAAACCACCATTCATCATAAATAATATTATTTAGCGAAATAAAAATATGAACTTATTCTATATTAATATTTTTCGTTGAAAAATTATTAAATTATTAAATCAAACATGAAAAGTAATTATAATTGTAAATAACAGCTGCTTACTATTCAAAATGGGTGCATGGAGAGTGGTTTTTGAGGGGCTAAAGCAGTTCACCATTCAAAATTTCAAATGAATCGTTACCGCCCCAACCCCATTCCTAGACTCAAATCTTTCAAAATTGGAAAAAATGCTCTAAGGGATTCCTTTTTGCTTCCATTTTATCTGAGCTGTGTATGCTTTGGTTTCGGGATCCTAGCTAGGGTGCGGGATTCAAGCTGAACACCCTACAAATTGCTTTGCCATTAGCTCGTAAATTGTATCTATGGTCTCTTAGCTTTAACTTAATTGAAGTAATGGTCAATTAACTAAAAATTCATTATCATTAGTCTCTCAACTCATCAAAACGTGCAGCTATGGTCCTTCAACTAAAAGTCAATTACCATTGGTCCCTCAACTTTAATTCAACTAGAGAAATGATCCCTTAACTTTAACTCAATTGTAGCAATAGTCCTTCTAACACAATTCGTTTTGACAAAAATTTTGACGTAGTTGACGAAAATGACCATAATTACACACTTTGATGAGTTGAGGTACCCTAATTATATAAACGGTTATTTCAACATAACTTATTATGACAAAATTTTGACGAAATTGATGAAAATGACTATAGCTACACATTTTGATAAACTGGGGACCAATGGTAATGGATTTTTAATTGAGGGATCATTGCTCCAATTTAATTATAATTAAAGGACCATTACTACAATTTACTCAAAATACTTTACTAGCTATGATCTATGTTCGTCATTTAATTACAATCTTCAATATGCAAAATTTAACTCAATTATGGATGAGAACAAGCATAAATTTTGCAAGAGACGTCCTAATATTCATTTAAAACTATGTGCACAGTAAATTCTAGCTTTCTGAAAAGGTATATGAATTGAGAATCATGCTTGATACAGACGGCACCACTCATTCCTTCAGACAAAAAAGATCTGAATTGTGATTCGCGGATTTTGAGTGGCCATCGTTTTGTGGTGGGAAAAGAAGAAAGAAACAGATGGAAAACAAAAAATAAGACATTCTTTACCACTAAGAAAAGGACCAGCCTGCCCTTTGTGTGAATGCAAAATAATCATTGCAATGGCGGTCTCACATATATTTATTTTTTAACCCTCACTGAATCAATCAACCACATTGTCTTCTGTGCCGTTGTTGGGTATGACGGTACCATTATTGAGTATGGCCAAGAAAAACTGTCTGATTACTGTTGTGGAGATTCTAGTAGTGGTGACTAGAGAGTGTTCCAAAAAGAAAAAAGGGTACCATTATTGAGTATGGCCAAGAAAAGCTGTCTGATTACTGTTGTGGAGATTCTAGTAGTGGTGACTAGAGAGTGTTCCAAAAAAAACCGTGTCTGATGTGGACTGTTTAGGTATTGCGTAGTACGTTTTGACGTTTGAGGAGAGAGGACTTCTAGTCGTGGTGACTAGAGAGTGTGCCCAAAAGAATGGTGTCTGTTGTGGGCAATTCCATTAGCGAAGACTAGAGGGAGTGTCCACAAAAACCGCGTCTGATGTGGATTGTTTAGGTATTGCGTAGTTGTTTGGACCCAATTTTACATTATCGGTCCCAATAATTGTGATCGTTAAATGACAGAATTTTAGACCGTTTGATGACAAAGTAGTTGAGATGATTCTCAATTATTATTGAGGATTAATATTATGGTTTCAATCATAATATTATCTCTTGATATATATTAGCTTATCTAAGCCTAATATTAGCTACATTCAGCTGATTGTTTAAAGATAAGTGATGAGGCAAATCATATTTCCAACTTGGAAGTACAGTTCAAACGAGTTTGGTTAGTTTGATACGATTCACGCGGCAATACAATGGATTAATTTAAAATCAATGCATGTATTGGATAAAGGTGAAATGGCACAATGATGGTGATCAGGATCAGCAACAATTTGTGATAATTGCAGAGGAGAATTTGATTTGCAAATGGTTTGCATGGATGAGACAACATGAAAAAAGGAGCTTTTTATGGTATCCACATGGAAGTTTAATGAAGATTATCTGGAATGGTAATTCCAAATGCATGTAGGACGTGAATATGGGTCTAAACATTGCACGGTTATTTAGAATGATATGGGAAGAGTTCCATGGGCTTGTAAATTGATTTGATTGCATGGTTATCAAAAGTGGATGACATTTATTAAAGTGTGGCTTTGCTCCTTTGGAATAATATTCATAGGTGTTTGTACCATACTTAGGGTTTCTGTATTTAGACCTCGTATAAATACTCGGGGAACTCAAATGTAATTATGTAATAAATGAAGGGGTAAATATGTAATAAGTGAAGAGCCCTTATTCTATAAAATGACTCCTCACTCTCCTCATTAGGGGGGTCAAGTTTTAGGCCTCTAGCCTTCTTGTATATTCACCATTCAGAGTGAAACAATATCAACATCAGTGTGGACGTAGCCCAAACATGGGGGTGAACCACGATACATCTTGTGTTCTTTACTTTCTTGCAAATTCACGGTCGGATTTACGTTGTTCCAAGACCCCTCCGGTTTTGTGCATCAACATTTGACGCCGTCTGTGAGAATTAACACGAAAAGCTATGTCGGTTCTCTCTCAATTTTTCATACCTCCACCGTGGATCTGCAAAAACCCAAAAGACAACCAAAACTTTCTCGATCTCTCTTGCTTCTGATCTCTTTCACCTCTTCAAACAAAACACCATCACTCATTTCTCTATCTCTCTGGAAAACACATAGAAACTAAACAAAAAACCCATTTCAAATCTCCAAACTCCATAACCGACTCACTACTCCCATACGTCCATCGTACATTTACGCAACTACCCTCATCTGGAAAGACTGGCTGGAGCTCAAGGCAATGGTCTCCGGCCTATTGTACTTGAGCTGCTGGGCCTGCTGGCGGTGAATCTGGTAAGCGTTGGCAAGCACTTCCAGCGGCAGTGCGCGTAGTATGGAAGTCAACCCAGCAAGAGTGATGATCATGGCGTTGTCAGTGGTCTTGTAGGCGATGTACTCGAATCCCTTGTTGCCGGCCTGCGTGATCACTCCGTGGTTCTGAGGCACGATGAACAATAGTCCCTCCTGCACTTGGTCGTCCAAGATCGGGTTGTCGTTCTCGTTCACAACCTGAACACTTGCGCTTCCTCTGATTCCGTACACCATTGAGTAGGTGTTTATTCCCCTTGTGAGTTTTCAGTGCCCAAATTCGCAGTTCGCAGATCCTGCTGTCAAAAGCTGCAACCAGGCGAGTTCCTCTGACTATTAGAGAAACGGAAACTGCAATCCGTGATATGGCACTTATACTTTACCAAGCACAGCAGCTCCATTATGATAGTGCAACCATGATCATAAGACTGAAAGCCAAAATCCAAACTCTGGAAGAACAGACGAGTTCAGTGAGTGAGAAAAGTTGAGAACTTTATTTAGTCGACCACCCACATGGTGATCTTTTGTCGACCACCCACATGGAAAAGCTATTGATGTGTTTGCTGTAAAGCAGGCATGCAAATCTGCAAAGGAGCATGCTCTGAAAAATGGACCCATTATTCTTGAAATGGGCATTTACAGGTACCATGGTCACTTTATGTCTGATCACACGTGATGAGATTTCTGGCATAAGGCAGTCACCCGCGGTTTCATGTATGCAAGTGGGCACCCAGCAATGCAGCAGAAAAAGAAAAGGGAGAAAAAGAATACAGAAAGAAAAATGATGAAACTTTCATCATGAAAGGGAGTGCATGTTCCCCTCATGCCCATTTTTTGAAAAAACCAGGAAAAGCAACGAAGGAGATAAGTGTTCTCCAAATTCATTAATTATTTTATTAATTAATATTTTATAATTGCATCTTTAATCATTCATGACTTCATTATTTAAAGTGGTAGGGTAAAACTTTATTATACAACATTTATTGGCCTAAGAATATTGTGTCTGCCATTAAACTATGTCATTTATACAACATGTGATTTATCAAACAACTGAATAAATCATTTATTCATGATTATATATATATATATATATATATATACACACACACACATTTAGGCAATACCTAATATATTGTTGATTTATGCAACATGTCATTTATCACACAACAGAATAAATCATTTATTCACAGAAGGCACACAATACAATATTTTTGCCTTGACAAACTTTGTTAATTTGATTTATTCATTATACGGTCATACTTATACTGTCATTTATTGTCAGGAATTATTGAGCAACTAGATCCACTGATCAACTCTACCAACTTATAGACTGACGAGCCACGTGCTCATGGTGATCTCTTGTCTGACCGGACACCAACTTGCTTATCACCAACCAGGTGATCAAAAGTACGTCCAGTACTCCAAAATTATACATGAGCATCACTCATGTCAATCATACATAAACATTCATGAGCATCACTCATGTCAACATTCATGAGCATCACTCATGTCAACATCCATGAGCATCATTCATGTCAATCAGCTTCGAAAGCATCATTTACAGAGCTCCAGCTTCGAAAGCTCCAACTTCGAAAGCTTCATTTACAAAACTCCAGCTTCGAAAGCTTCATTTGCAAGAGCTCCAACTTCGACAACTTCATTTACAAAGCTCTGACTTCAAAGCTTCATTTACAAAAGCTCCAGCTTCAAAGCTTCACTTTCAAAGCTTCACCTATAAAACTGCACTTTCAAAGCTTCACCTACAAAGCTTCAGTGCATGGTATACAAAGACCGCCTCCGAACAACCGTCACTTCGGCCCATACATGGATTAAATTTGAAGTCTCCAGCCAACATACTCTATTGACTGAAGACTTTGGGGACTACACTATGTACCATATATTGGGTTTCCACAACTGGGCCTCGTGAAAAATGTGTACCATATATTGGGCTTCCGTAACTGGACCTCATGAAAAATGCTTGGGGGACTTAGCCCATTATTTATGTACTGAGGAGTAAACCCTTATTCTATAAAATGGACTCCCTTACTTTCATTAGAGAGCACCCATTATTCATGTATTGAGGATCGAAACCTTATTTTATAAAAAAGACTCCCTCACCTTCATTAGAGAGAGACTCTTAGCCCATCACTTATGTATTGAGGAGCGATCCCTTATTCTATAAAAGGGACTCCCTCACCATCATTAGAGAGCATCGCCGCCTGCTGAGCAACCGCATCACCACGAGCATCAACTCTAGCTCATCATTTATGTATTGAGGAGCAATCTCTTATTCTATAAAATGGACTCCCTCACCTTCATTAAAGAGAGACTCTTAGCCCATCACCTATGTATTGAGGAACGAGCCCTTATTCTATAAAAATGACTCACTCACCATCATTAGAGAGCATCACCGCCTGCTGAGCAACCGTCTCGCCGCGAGCATCAACTCTAGCCCATCATTTATGTATTAAGGTGCGAGCCCTTATTCTATAAAAGGGACTCCTTCACCATCATTAGAGAGCATCGCCGCCTGTTGAGCAACCGCCTCGCTGCGAACATCAACTCTAGCCCATCATTTATGTATTGAGGGGTGATCCCTTATTCTATAAAAGGGACTCCCTCACCATCATTAGAGAGCATCGCCGCCTGCTGAGCAACTGCCTCGCCGCGAGCATCAACTCTAGCTCATCATTTATGTATGGAGGAGTGAGCCCTTATTCTATAAAAGGGACTCCCTCACTTTCAACGCCACAAGCCGAGCCAACCAAGGCAACATAAGCTACAAGCCGAGCAGCCTCGCAACATGTGTTACTTCTAGTTGAGCATCATTTTAGATTGAGCACTGCCTCATATCGAGTATCAGTTCTAGACGACATTTAGTTACTTCGGCTCACACACGGACTGAATTTCAAGTCTCCAACCAAAAGACTCTCTTGACTGAAGACTTGGGGGACTACTGTTTGTACCATACTTAGGGCATCCGTATTTAGACATCGTATAAATACTCGAGGGACTCAAATATAATTATGTAATAAATAAAAGGGCAAATATGTAATAAGTGATGAGCCCTTATTCTATAAAAGGACTTCTCACTCTCCTCATTATGGGGGGTCAAATTTTAGGCCTCTAGCCTTCTTATATATTCACCATTCAGAGTGAAATAATATCAACATCAGTGTGGACGTAGCCCAAATATTAGGGTGAACCACGATACATCTTGTATTCTTTACTTTCTTGAATATTATTTATTTCGGTTGGATACTCCAAGCCACGGCAACAACTTCATAGTGTGTTCATCAAGACATGTCCCTATTAATACATAGGTCGTGCGACATAGAAAGCCATCTGCAATTCAACACACAAACCGCCCTGCACAAACTCTCGCTCTACGCGAAACCTCTCAACAACCTTGAGATTTTTATTTTCTTTTTCGCCGACACATCTTCAGTGTGGATAAACAGCATTGTGAAGGTAACCGGTGAACACCTTCAGTTTGGATATACAGCATTGTTGCCGTAAAATCAGCCGACCAAGGAGCACCTTCAGTTTGGATAAACAGCACTACGTTGAGGCTTACTGATTATCTATCCAAGTCTCGGTCGAGAAGGATTTTCAAATCCTTATTGGCAGAGGTCATCTCATTAGCCTTATGGGCGAAGTGAGGTGTTACAGATTACTGGGCTCGGCACATCGAACACTGAGTTGTTTTATGATTGGATATTCACAAGTAAGTTTTAGAGTTCGGCATTCTGACGGCCAAACCACGTTCACTATCAAGACATACATCTCTTTTGAGTACTTGTGTCTATATAGTTTGGTGCCAGTTCGCCGTGCTTATACTCTTCCGAATATAATCACCGTGACCTAACCCGGCGACAACGATCCGTGAACTTCGCAAGACTAGCAACCTTGTCTTCAGGCTCTAGAACCCGAAGGTCGAGACGTGTTCCTTCCTTGGCCGCAGTCGCAAGATCAAGAAGTAAGCAGCACGCTCAATGCGACATCAACACATTTTACTCCCCGGCTAAGCTCGGCCGACGAGTTGGCATGCCCCTACACAACCGAATGACGAAGTTAGCTCATTAATTATTCAGCCTACGCGCCACGTAGGCTTGGTAGTTTTTAGGGTTAACAGTAGTACATGTCAAAACTTTTACCTAAAAAATATCATCAAGTTCACGTGGGATATAATTTAGATTTGGAGTCGAGAATCTTTCTCTAATCACTCGATGTCATGAACCTTATTATGCACTTAAGATGCCAAAATTGCATTCAATTTTTGACGTTTGAGGAGTGAGAGGAGCTTCTCACTTTCATTGTTAACTTTGTTTGAATTTTAAGTGATATTCTACACTAATCGACAAATAAAAATTATATTTCTATTAGTTTGTAGTCACTTAATTTCTTAAATTAAAGAGCATGGTTAGAATAAAAAAATTTTAGGAACTCCTAAGATAATTTTTTAATATTTGTGTTTGTGTGTGTTTTGTAATAATGTTTGCACTTCAATCCAAAAAAAAATGAGAACTTTAACAAAAAGCTCCCGGTACTGTTCACTTTAACGAAAAACTATATTTTTACACTAAAAAGTCAATCATGATACTATTCACTTTACCCTTTATTTTGTCATTATCTTTAAAACTCAAAGTTTTCAAGCCCCTTTCATTAGTTTTTCTAAAAAAAAATCCTTCTTCTTGTTTTCCATGTTTGGTGTGGTGGTTACAGACTTGCAGTCATAGGTGGTTGTGGCGATCGTTGTGGTGCTGGTGGTAGCGATTATGGTGGCGGTGTTAATGTGGGGTATGGTAATTGGGGATGCAGAGGCAGCAATGGTCGTAGGGGTGGCAACATCGGTTGTTGTGGTTGTGGTTGTGAAGGCGGTGGTAATGGCGGTAGTGGTGTAAAGCGGTAGGTAATGATGCTTACTTTGTTTTCTAAGAGAGAGAATGTGTGTGTAAAAGGATATACGTCTTTTAAGGAATTTTTTTTAAATACGACAAGAAGTGGTACACTATGTGTTTTTATATCAATGATGTAAAATTTTATTTTTTAAGTTATTAACTTTTTGATACACAAATCCCACAATTTGTATAGTGACACGTGATGTACCACCTCGTGTGTCAGTTATACTAAAAAATCGCTCTTTTTAAGTAACTAATAAATGTATTACATGAATTGAAAATATTTATTAAATGAGCTAAGCTCTACTTTTTATGAAAGCAGCAAAGCTGCTTACTTTTACCAAATATTTTAGTGCATAACTTTAAAACAACTTTTTGGTGAAAAAAATATAATACCAAGTAAGATCATCTTCAAAGAAAATGCCAAATTATAAGAATCAAATTATAATTAATGGTTAAGTAATTTGAAGTCTTATGTCAAATTTTCTACTTATTCAACCGAATTATCAAATATTATTTTCTTATTAAAATAGATTTTTAAATGGTTGTAATTATTAAAACAAATGTTGAAACAAATTTTTTATTGGTTGAAATGTTAATGGAAGGACCCATCATTAAAATTAATTAAAAATAAATTTGACATCAATGTCAAATTTGACTCCTAAGATCATCTCCAAAAGAGAGTCAAATAAATCTTGAATTTGACAGCCTATGTGGCATTTTGACATTTTGACATTTTTTTTAAATTTTGCTCTCTACCCAATTAAATTATTATTTTATTACACTATTTTCTTTTCATAATATATTTCAAAATTTTACATATATAGATAATTGATAATAAAAATTCATATTATTTAACAATGGAATACAAATACAAATAATTTAACAAAAGTACAAGAAGCCCCAAATTAGCACTAACCCTAAAACACCTACAGCAAAATATCTTCAAGAACTAGCAGCCGTTGCCGCCACTGAGATTAGCACCACCACAGCAGCCACCTGAACACGTGTGGAAAGAGACTCGGAGAGACCAACGGGCGAGGATGGGGGCGGAACGCAGCATTTTCATTTGGTAGGGAAATAAGTGGCGGGGAACTTAGTAAGCATATGGGAGATTAGAGTAAAGATATTGTAGGTGAATCAGTTGGTTCTAACAGGGGTTGGACATGCTAGGTTAAGAGGTGGGCAACGAAAAGAGGGATTGAGATGATGAGAATTGAGATAGAGGTGGATGTGGGAAGGGACCAGATCGGCACAGAGAGAAAACACAGAGGAAAGAGAAAATAGAGAAGAGAATAAAACAATAAAAAATTAATAAAAAGACATTTAATAATTAATTTTAAAATATTTGAAGCTGCTGTCAAATTTAACAGCAAGATCGAAATATGTCTTTCTATGTCATGTCATATCAGATTTGGTTTCTCGGTTGGAAAATATTACTGATGTCTTTTATTACCGTTATTGCTGATTTGGTCATTTTGACATCTTTTTTTGAAGATGCTCTAATCACAAAACATTCAAATCCAGTCAGCAGATGACACTTCAGTTGGAAAGTCTTTTAATGTCAAATATGCACAGTGACAGTCCACCTAGGATTTTGACCTAAGAGCATCTCCAAAAGAGACGTCAAATTCAAAACATCAAATTTAAATTTGTTGGCTGATTTGATAATTTGACATATTGTTAATATTTTTCTTCCACCTCGTATGCCAAATTTATTGATTCATTTATGTTTTTTTTAAACAAAAATAATAAAAGTTGAGTTGTTGGTTTAAAAATAATAAAATAATACTTAAATATGCTAGAATTTAAGGTAAGGCAAGTGGAATCCCTTTGGAAATATCAAAAATCAAATTTGAAGGTAGCTTCAAATTTATCATCTTTTTGTCCATGTTAAATGGGTGGACACATAATAAAGGTACATGAAACTAGATTATAATCCTAAATAAGGGATTTGGATCCCATATGGATCCAAATTGTGGGGATTCTAGAGATCTTCACATCTTAGCCGCTCATCGCGCATTGTGTGGTAAAAAATCATTTGACTTTTTTTATTTAAAATTAAACACAAATAGTACCTGACGAAAACTGGCTATACGATGTATGATGAACAGCTAGGATGTGGAGATCCCTAAGATCCCCACAAAGTGGATCCGGAGAGGATCCTCTTCCTTAAATAAGATCTATTTTTCATCACAGTTGGGTGTGAGATTAAATATTGAATTTTTTTTTTAGTACCACCTATAATCCAACTAATAATTATTAACTTTTATTTTTTTTAAGGGAATTATTATTAACACCCCAAAAATCTTATTCTGCACTCATTACAAGTGTATTTTTCTTTCTAATTATAGAAAGTTTGGAAAGAGAAATGGTTTTAAAAAGTTTTGTTTTTGCCCACTCACGTTTTCTGTTTTGAGCCCCTCCAAGTTCTAGTTAGACGTTCTTGTTGGTGGCTTACGATGACTCTACGACAGTTCTGACAGACTTCAATTAATGTAGGAATCTCTTTCATGTCTTGTATAATTAATACTTAGCCTGTTGGACTGCACTTAGGTTACCTACGATCTAAGTACTTGCATTACTACTTTAAACACCTCTGCACACTTTTATAGTTATCTTAGTGTAAATTAGTTAGTTTTGTTTTTTTTTAATTACTCACATTTTCATGTCACTATCACTTCCGCTCTGCGCTCATGGCTACGTTACCCTCATCATGCCTTGATTTTGATCGGGGTGTGTCAATGTAACTATATACATTCACCTTTATAGTATATTGTTTATTTTTCTCACATTTAAAAGGGGGACAATTGATGTCAAGCCACAATTATCCACTCTTTCTGGCCCTGGAGAGGCTAGGAATTTCACTCTGACCATGGCCACAGTCATGGAAACTCACCAACTCGGAGTATCAAACCTGGAACCTCCCACATTTTTTTGTTTACTGGGGAGCCTGCAGTTCGCGCCCTTACAGCTGGGCTACTTGCTATGGTTATAGCATATTGTTTATTGTGTAGACGTATTAATACATTTGAGGTCCTTCCCGGTCAGGACCCCAATGTACTGACTACTGACAAAAGCCAATAATATAAAGACATTTGTAATTTTAAAACACCCACTATTCTAGTAACCAAACACCTCGAAATCCATAACCAAACACCAACCTAAACTCATAACTGAAAAGTGAAACCAAACTCCAGATTCCCAACTCTTTTCACCGCCGGCGCCGACCGATACCCAAACCCTTTTCACCGCCTTCCCGCCCCTGAATCTCTCTCTCTCTCTCATCAAAGTCTGCAATTCTTTTGAACTTCAAAGTTCCAAACCTCTTGTCTTCCACAAGCTCCAATTTCGCGGATTTCCATAACCCAATTTCACCGAGCTCAGATCTGGACACCGGCGAGGGATTGAAATTGAAGTCACCAGAGAAGAAAGGGAATGGGAGTGGTCCGGAGTGAGATTAGTTCGCCGGAGAAGAAACGGAGTGAGGGGTTGCTGGAGGAAGAAGGGTTGAGGAGAAAGACAGAGTGTTTGGTTAGGAGAATAAGAAGTGTTTGATTGAGTTTCAAACAGGTGGAATAATTTTATTGGGCCGCATAATTATTGAAGACTAGTATTATCCGCGTTAATTATTGAAGACAAGAAGTGTATGGCTGAAATTAGCGATAGAATGAAACAGCTGCACCGTCTCTGCAGTTGACAAAGACGGGCATGGACGTCGACCTGGACTCTGGTCCTTTTTCATCGCTCATTTGCTATACATCTATATATACATCAGAAGTGTAGTCACTCTAAGTGCACAGAGTGGGAATTTACTTCAGCTCATTGGATAATAGCTGCAGCTTACTTATTTTTGTTTTGTTTCATTATTTTCTTAATTAATCGACCTAATATCACTTTGAATAATTGATTACATTTTCAGATTAAACATGGCAGCTACAGTTATCTCTAGTGTAATTGCTAATCTTAAAGTTCTTAGTCATGATAATTATGAAGATTGGAGTTTCCACTTTAAAACCTATTTGTTGGCTGAAGATCTTTGGGAGGTTGTGGAAGAGACCTCTGAACCTCCTAGACAAGAAGATGGTGAAGCGGAATTTTTGGTTTGGAGGAAGAATAACGCCAAGGTTTTACATGCAATCCATACTTGTTGCGGAGATGATACTCATTTTATTATCCGGGGCATTAGCTCGGCCAAAGTCGCCTGGGATACTTTGGCTGAAAAGTTGAAGCCGACCGATCAAGCCTTGGAAAACACAGGTATGTGTACGCACGTACTACATGTCTCCTTTCCCAGTAAATTCCAATATTATAGCTATTAAGATTTAGTTTTCTTCTTCTAATAAAGTCACCGTGAGTGATCGATGCAGAGGATGTGCCTTTGATGGCACATGAAGAGCTGAATACCGGTCTGACGCGGAATGAGGGTACGTACGTAGTAATATTATGTGATATCTACTGGAGCATGTATGAATCTCTATTGTTTTGTTTAATTTTATTTGATTCAGTTCTCTTTTATTTCAACATTATATATAATTCGTCCCAAATTCTTGACGTTTAGTTTACAAACAATAAATAATATTACTTGACAGAGTATTATAAAACTAACGGTGACTTCAACGAGTTCCCCCACCATCAACCCTTGATTGATGCTGTTGCAAAAGGTGACTGGAGTTCTGCAAAGAAGTATCTTACCATGCATCCCGACGCAATCAGAGAAAGAGGTTCATTATCAGGCTTGACAGCTCTTCACATGGCAGTTTCAATGGAAAACGAATATATGGCGAAAGAAGTAGTGGAGTGGATGACAGAGGAAGACTTGGAAATAGAAGACGCTAATGGTGTCACAGCTATAGCTTTAGCTACGCTCATAGGACCCGAAGTGGCTAGATGCATAATCGAAAAGAACAAGAGATTACTTTGCATACCATGCAATATTCTCCAGAATATGATCCCACTGATCATGGCTTGCCATGGCGGCCACTGGGGATTGGCTCGCTATCTCTATTCAGTTACTCCATTGGAAGCTTTGATGTCGACCCAAGATAACTGTCGGACTGGTGCTGATCTTATTTCCCACTGTTTTAGCTCCAAAGAACTGGGTACATAAATGTTTTAGATACAATATTCGCACACATTTACTGACACGCTCTAACTAAGGTGGACTGTTTCATTATTTATAGAACTCACCTGTACTTGAGAATGTGTTTAAATAGCATGTTCCCTAACAAATATTGATTACTCACTTTTTTCATGTATATAATTGTTCTTTTTACCCTATTGTAGATATTGCATTGGATCTAATTCAGCGTTGTCCAAACTTGACATTTGCCACAAACTCTACTGGGAAAACACTTTTACAGGAATTGGCTTGTATGCCCTCTCTCTTTTTAAGTGGAACACGTCTCAGATTCTGGCAACAATGGATCTATAACAGTTAGTAACTACATTCTTTATTCTATGATGAATTCTATACTTTATTAATTTCTCTGTCCCTCTAGTTGGGTGGGCGTCGGCCGGTTTTTCAATAAGATATTTCCTAAATGTTATACATGCAAGGAGACCTGCACACAATTCCCGCAACTTGATTTATCTCAAAACCTGATTTTTTTTATATATATTTTATAATTAATATGAAAAAATTAAAACAATAAAATGCATTGTATATCTGGATGGAGATTTCTGTCCCCGATGTCTAAGTCAAAAAGTGTTTGAGAAAAATTAAAATTCAGTAGAGAATTCTAAATAGAGTTTGTGATGAACCAGTTTTTTTGTATGACTTGGCTATTTATAGTGGAAGAGGTCCATAAATCGTCTACTAGTAGGCCATAGCGGGCTTAGGCAAGTCAACAAGTCTCTCTTCCCCTGCCTGCTTAGACACCTGTAGATTATGAAGTCCAATGGTCACACGTGCTCAACATAACCCAATTTGTGTTGTCCACGTGTTTGGTTCAAAAGTTCATCACACGTAAGGGGCTATGTGATGATGTGAAGGTAAAGAGTCCCATATTGGTGAAAAGAGAAACCTTGTAAGGACTTATAAGGGGTTGAGTTACTTCTTATATTGCTAATTAATTTTATGATTGAACCTCAACTTTATATAGGGTTGAGGTGCAAGGGGTCGACAACCATGTCCCTCAAAGAAAAACAAAATGTTTGCTAGCTAGCATGGCGAGAATTAGGGGTTAGGGCCTGATAGTTGTGGGCATTTGCGGGTCCTTAGAGGGTTGGTCTGCTTAACCCACTTAGAGTGGAGATGGTGGTTTCTCACGATATCGAAGGTAGTTCTGTCAAATTGAGCTTATATTCTACTTGACACTATGCTTTTCTTCACTAGTTTAAGTCAAGAAATAGTAAAACAATGCGCCAAAACCTAAATGGCTCTTATGTTTGTCTTCACCGGTAAGTCCCTTGCATACAAATAGACAAATAAGACAAACTTATATTTGATGTACTCATATACAAACGTGTTTCAAGTTCGAGTTCACAGATCCCTCAATTGTTTCACAAGTTTTTCTAAGGTGAGATGCGATGAGTTCTATAGCGGCACAACTTCAATATGTGGTGTTTAAGGTTATGAGTTAAATTAGAATTTTGGTTTTGGGTCTTGCTCAAATATTATAGTGTAAGTTATTTTCGCTCTTGAGTTTATCTTTTAATGTCTAAAAATAAGTGTTAACAAAATTAATGTGTACTTCTATCGTTATCAGTGTCCATTAATCATTTATTTTGGGTATGCGCCTTACTTCTCTTTTCACATACATAAATATTTATACAGTAAAAGAAAAGGTTCAATGTGTCCAGACCCTTGACTAAAAAAAAGTTCTATATATTGACTAGAGGCATGTGTTTATTTTTTTTATAGGTATAGACATACGACATGCTTCTGGAATCCATGATGTTCGTATAGATGTTCAAAAACAAGCCAATGACCCGGTTAATGATCAAGGGGATCTCATAATTCGCTCAGGTATGTAATATCTACGTAAGATGGAACTATGTATTTTTTTCTTTTCCCAGTACCCTATATAGTAAAACGAGAGTTATGTCCTCAGGCGCATCTTTTACTTTGTTATAGATCATACCTAATTAACAAATTCTTTGAATAGCTAATGCAAAACATTTTGTATTTGCAATGTAGTTATGGCTTTACTGCAAGGGCTCGTCTCAAATCTCCGTAATTTTTTCGGTAATGCTTCTTGTCAACACTTTGTTAATCTTTTCATTCAAGTTTTAATCTAACATTTATTCAGTCATCGCTTAGAACTTCTTTTGGTCATACTTTTGAAACTTAATGATTAGTTATTTTTCTATGTCAACCTAGGAATCGATCACATGTACAAAATGAAACAGATCCATGTCCAATCCCTTGAAGTTTTACAAGGCATGTGCAAAATGACAGAAGGTTTAAGCCTTAAACAAATGCAAGGAAGTTCCGTACAAACAGCACTCTTCAAAGCTGTTGAACATGGGAATGATGAGTTTCTTCGTCAGCTGTTTACAGCAAATATCCTAGCTTTAGGGATATATGACGAAAATGCAAAGGGCATGTTTCAGTTTTCCATTGAATGCCGTCAAGAAAAAGTCTATAACTTTTTTCATGAATTTATCCAAATCATGAATGTTCGTACTGAATCCAGAGTAGATAAGTTCAACAATACTTTACTACATTCAGCAGCGAGGTTATCCCCACCTGCACAGCTTAAACATATCCAATGTGCAGCACTGCAAATGCAAAGAGAATTACAATGGTTTAAGGTTAGAATTTCTTCCTCACTCTCTCTCTCTCTCTCTCTCCCTATATATATATATATATTTTTTCTCTCATTGATAGCGAGTTTGAGATCTAATTATGAATGGCTTTGTATAAATGTGAACCCACCACTACCAACACCTATATAACCACCACTAACACAATATCTTTATATATAAAAAAGTATTACAAACTTAAGTGACTACTAAAAGGTGGCCTCATTCAAACCGATATGGGAGTATTCTATTTAAACACCACCTCTCTTCTTAGGGCGTGAATTAAAAGGAAGCTTAGTACAAAATGCAGATAATTTCTGTTTATAATTGGCCGAAATTGGAACCAAAATTTTATAAACAATATTACTATTTTAAGCTAGAATAAATGGATAAGGATTTAGATTTAAGACGTAGTGAGTTAAAGAAAAATGAGTTGATCACCAAAGCAATCCACAAGGTCTATAAATTATTAGGTTTTACTGTATAAAGTTCTAGCCACGTGGTCAATCGCTATATTACTTGACTATTTGGAAGCTATACCAAATAAAACTTGATTATTTATGAAAGCAATTTGCACTCTCAAATAGGAAACAACCAAAATAAAATTTTGATTACTGTTACGAACTCAGAATGTTGGGTTATTTGGGATTAGATTTGAGCATATACATTCAAGGTCAAAGGGCATACATCAAGGATTTGTAAGAGTACAAAAGTATTAATTACTTGGGGTTAGATTTGAGTGCCTTTGAAGAAAATAAATTAAAGAAAATTTAAGTTTCTTCTATTCACTGAAATGCAGGAGGTGGAGAAAATTGTACCTTCCAAGTTTCTTGAAGTTGTTAACCATCCAGATGGCATGACCGCCCGCGATCTATTTACTAAGAACCACAAGGAATTGGCAAAAGAAGGTGAAAGATCAATGAAAGCAACTGCAACTTCTTGTACGGTTGTAGCGGCTCTTATTGTTACAATCATGTTTATTGCAGTATTCTCAGTTCCTGGTGGGAGTAAAGCAGGCTTTCCAGTATTCCTAAATAAAAGGATATTTATGGTCTTTATAGTTGCGGATGTCTTTTCACTTTTTTCTGCCACAACTTCAGTCGTGACATTTTTAGGAATTCTCAACTCACGTTATGCTGAAGATGATTTTCTTAAATCACTGCAAACAAAGATGATGATAGGCCTTTTCACCCTCTTCTCCTCGATCGTTACCATGATGATCGCATTTTCTTCAACCCTTTTTCTTATGCTGGAAGCAAAAAAGTGGTTAGTGTATCCGATGATTTTACTTGCTAGTGTTCCAGTTGTCTCCTTTGTATGGATGCAATTTTCCCTTCTTGTTGAGATCTTCATTTCTACTTATGGAGCTGGAATATTTTTGATCAACAAAAAAAGCAAACCTTGGTCTTTCAGTTCGTCTTAAACTGTTTACTCATTTTGCGTTGATATTTGCTTCTGTCACTTTTGAGGAAGTTTATAGGATTTGTTTAAAGAATAATGATAAAGGATTTCTGCACTCATTATGATTTTGGGCCTAAAGCATGTATAATGTATGTGTTCCGGATTCGTTAATAAACTCCAACTTCAAGAATGTTTAGTATTTTAACCCTCTGTATTTATGTTAGCTTTCATAGCCCACATCATAATTTATTTTAAAGAAATTGCTATTTTCATTAAGAATAAACTTTACTAATAAGTAGTATACTTTTCTTTAATTTCCTGTGTAATGTTGTTGGCATGTAATCTAATTTTTTTTTCTTTTCACAAATGATATTATCTACACTAAGGGTAAGAGGTTGGGCTTTAGCCTCACAATGGGCTAGCAATAATGTGGTTCAAATTCGTCTTTAACGAGAATCCAACCTAAAATCTCTCACTTACAAGTGAATAAGAATATCACTAGACCATAGTACTAAGTGCAAGTAAATTATACTTTTAGAATCTCATTTATAGCTTGATTTCTTATTATTTTAAATAGATTGAACTTTGCATATATGAGCATCAACTAAACTACTTTGATCCTCCTTCCAAATTTAAACCATTTTATATTCATCTTTGTCAATCCATGTAAAAGCATATTATATTTCAATCATTGGGAAAATTCTACATAAGTGTGATTGTACCTACACTATTATACCTAGCCTAATCCATTGCCTCTAAACATGTAATATACCTAAACTAATGCATTTAATAAGAAAATATTGTACCTACACTATGGTACCTAGACTAATATACAATGCAAGACTTTGCCATACGATTGAAAAAAAATAAAATAATTCATAACACTTGAAGCACAATTGATGTTTGACATATTTACGACATTAATTGCTTTTTCTTTGTTTGGCAAGCTAAATCGGATAAATGGTCTCCATAATGATATAGTATTCGAAAAGGAGTAATTAGGTTTTCATCCTTATTTTTACTACTCTATTGATTAAAACCTTATTACTTATCAATTTTTGATCAAGGTCCTTTGTATTAATAATATCATTAATTATTTCAATAATAAAATATTTTTTATTTATAAATATATTCATTTAATATTAAAAATGTTACAATTAGTATATTTATATTTATGGCTAAATTTTTTATCATATATTTTTATTTTTAGTTTGTACCCATTTTTAATTTGCAACCCTTTTTTAATTTGTACCAATTTTCCTTTCAATTTTAATTTGTACCCATATATTAATTTCTTTTTGTGCCCATATTTTTTAAAGTTTTGTTTGTATTGTACCCATATTTTTTTATTTATTTGTACCCATTTTTATTTTTGCTAAATGTACCCATTTTGAAGAATGTACCCATGTTTTGATACAATAATTTTTTGGTTATTTTTTATGAATGTACCCATGTTTACACACACACACACACAATAGTATATTTATATTTTAATATTTTTAATCCCACAAATTATGTTTTTTATTTAAAATCTCATTAATATAAACAACTATAAATTTTAATTTTTAATTTAAAAAATATAGTAACGTACATAGAAATAAATTATCAATTAATTTTAGGGACTTAGATCAAAAATTGAAAACCAACAAAGTTTCAGTCAAAGATTGTTCATAACTAGGGACCGCATCCAAAGTCTCCCATTCGAAAAATATCCCCTGTAGTAAACAAATTAAGAAATAAACCCTTGTGGTGAGGACTGTTAGAAATTGAATCCCAAGTTAAAATTTATGTTAAGTATCATTAATATGCTGCCCGTGAGTCTCATGTGCAAGGTTAAATTAGTCACTCTTCATATGTTAACCCATTCCACGTCTTTCTCTTTCACATTGGCAAAACGGAGAACTCTCATTTTGCCTCCACTGATAACCCACATCTCAACTCTCACAGATTTGCATGTGTGTAGAATGATTTTGACTGCAAATTTTGTCTCTCTGATGCTTTCTTCTGTTTATATTTCTTTGATTTATTTTTGAGCAAGAGAAATTTGAGTTCAAAACCCAAACATATTCGGTGGGGATTCTTCCAACTGAACTCATTAAAACCCAAAACAAAGAAACAATAAAAACCCAATTAATCAAATGACTCAAACAATTCAAGTTGTAAGAAAACAAACAAAGCCAAATTACATGAAATTGGTTCTGGATGAATCGGTGAGCTAAAATGGGAAGGAAGGCCTATTGTTTTTAATCCGGGTCTCAATTCCTAATAGTCTCTATCACCAGGGTTCAATTCTTACTTTTTCTCACTGTATGAGCTATCTTTCGAATACTGTATTATCATAGAAACCCTGTATCTGATTAAGCCTTGTTTTTATGAAAAGAAAATACAATAAGGACATTGTTGACAAAATCCTTGGCAGAATTTTAGGGATGAATTGGATGATTGAATGGTGCAATGGGCATCTTTATTCATAAACTGTTTCCATCCAAGTATCTGCTTGCAAAGGTCGTGACTGAAAAACACTCAGACGTTGCATTGTTTCATGTAGGAACGATGAAAAATACAAACTAGTTAAGTGCTAAATGCTCTTGGGGCTTTCTTGAGCGAGAAGAAATCTAGTTTGGTGTTATCTTTGTAAGAATACTAACCTAACTTGTAGAAGTCGATGAAGAAATAATTGATGGAGTAACACCACAGTTTACTCCTATTTGAATGGACTCACTAAATTTTATCTAAGTTTCAAACAATGAAATCTTTAGTTATCCCTCAAGGATCAATTCCATTGGATGTTGGAATTAACACGTGTAAAGGGAGAAATTTTTTCATCTATCCGGAATACAAATTAGTACATTACGTGTCATAATATAAGTAAAGATTGGATAAATATACATTTTTCCATGTCTCTCTCCTTATATTACGACACGTAATTAATATACCGATTTATATTCTAAGTATACTGCAAAATCTAAATCCACGAAGAGTCTTCCAATATTTTGGGAATTTTTTCAAATTGGTCCATGACCTCTTGTGACATGTCCAATTTGAAACGGGTCGAAGTTAAGTTAGGCCTTTCCTACGAATTCAAAATGTGTCGAAGGCCACCTCCTTTTCCACCAAAAAAATATAAGGAAAACTAATGAAAAGAGCTTGAAAATTTTGAGTTTTAACGATAAGAACAAAATAAAGGGTAAAGTGAATAATACCTAATTGACTTTTTAATATAAAAATGTAATTTTTTGTTAAAATGAACAGAGTTTTTCTAAAGTTCCCAATACAGGCAAAACTCTGCAAGTCCAAGACTCCAAGCTCCATTTCCTCGATTCATCTCTCTCCTCTCCGAAGATGGGGACCGCCAGTCGCCCCCGCAAGCGGTAGCCACACTCCCTTTACGTCTGTTTCTCTCTCTCTCTCTCTCGCGCGAGGTAGAAACTTTTCATGAACTTCCCCACAAACCATAATTTTACAGTTTTACTGACTGGCCTGTGCTAGTTCTTCTCATTTCTCCGAGTACCCTCCATCTAATTTATTGCCCTAGACCCTAGGACGATGGCTCGAAGCCTAACGCTCGCGAATTACGGCTGCTAGCTCGTTGGAAATACCTTACTAGATCAAGGTACGTTTTTTAACTACGAGCTTTACAATGTATGGTTGCACTTTGTATTGGCAATCCCTGAATTCAATAGCTTTTGCTTAATTTAGTGTTCAGTTCGAAATTGTAAGTGATGAGCCCAGTTTCATTGCTCGAGAAAATTGGGATGGCATTCGGCTCTTTTGCAGTAATGGCGACTTTTGTTATTGTTTTGTTTAATTCATGTATTAAGGTTTGCTTAAAATTCAGTCCCCTTCAGTTATTAGTTATTAGTATTGAGGGGTATGATGGATGGGAACAATCGAAACCTTTTCAAGAAACGCCCTAATATCCAGTTTAAAAGAAGAGGGGGTAACAACAACTATAAGAAAGGAAAGTGGAATGATTCAAGCCGTAAGCAACCTTCAGAGGATTATCAATTGCTCAACACTGTGTGTCGTATTCTCTGCCCTTCTAAAAAGATCGGTGGTGTTATTGGGAAGGGTGGCAAAGCCCTTAGAGGAGACCCCCGGCAAAGATTAAGGTTTCTGATTCTGTTCTTGGCTCAGATGAGAGAGTAATTATTATCTATAGCTCTCCAACAAAAATTTCAAGCAAACAAAGTAACCATGAAAATTTAGCTGATGGAAATGAAATGGAGCCGCATTGTGCTGCCCAGGATGCTCTGTTGAAAGTTCATGACAGGATTGTCGAGGAAGATCGTTTTGGTGGAGTTACATTTGATGATGACAATGAGAACAGTGTTGTCACCACAAGACTTCTAGTTCCAAACAATATGGTTGGTTGTCCTTCCTGCAGATCAGCTTCCAACTGTGTTATGGAAACTGATGAATTGGTGCTGGTACCCTTTCTATTTTTGTGCTCCTTGCATGTTCTCTAACATAGGAAATAATGTTCCAAAAGAAGATTTTATATGATGTAGATGGAATTAGACTTTTGATTGAGCTAATAGAGCAAATCTTATGACATCGTATGAGCTCATCTGTTGATTAAAGTTAATTTTTTTTCAAACTTATTTTTGTGTTAGAAATGATTTTTGTTGTTTTTAATTTAATATGTCTTCCCAGCTGTGTATGTTGTTATTGGGAAATTTATTGGTGCTCAAAATATATACCCTAAATATGTCTATGTATACGAATGAAAGTCCAGTGGTCCACGTATGCAGTCACTTTGTGCCAGTGAAGTCTGCCGCTGGAAACTTGTGGGTGTATTGAGACTTTTCATGTCTTCTTTTTACATTTGTAAAAGCATATGATTTTGTAGCTTGGTCACTTTCAATCTTCAAACATGCTTATATGAAACTCACATGAAAAGTACTTTGTTATTTGTTTTTTGGTGCCTATAACTTCCAACAAAAGTGAGAGATACCTGCAAAGCCAAATATGACAAAGAGGGCACTTTATGAAGTGTCTAATCTACTGCATCAGAATCCTAGGAAGTACAAGCCTCCTTCGGGCTTTCCTATGCCATTCCTTTCACCTAGAAATCCAATGTTGTTTAATCGGGCTCCTTCCCACACTATGTCGCCAATGCCATGGACAGGAGGATATGAAAACCGTTCTGGATTTGTCCGGGGTGGTTTTAATGGTTTTCCTCCTGGACATGGGGGTGAAGCTCTAGCTCTAGCTCTAGCTGAGTTTTCATGAAAATTTTGTGTTCAGCTGGGAAATTTGGTGGGGTTATTGGCAAGGGCGGTTACTGGAAACAGGAGCCAGTATTCATGCTCAGGATGCATCAAAGGATTCAGAAGAAAGTGTAATTCACGTCTCTGCTTTTGAGGTATGCCATTTTGTGATACACAGCCATTTCCTGTCTTTAACTTCTTTTCATATTCTTGGAAGTGTTACTTGCATGGACAACATACTGTGCACCAACTGTTTGCTGGTACCTGGGGATCAAGAATATGCTAGCTGTGGATCACCTTGCTCATACTTTTTCGGGCTTTGTGGAATCCCAGATCACAAACCATTGAGACAATTCTTGAGCTTCAGAACAGAAGAAGTGAATTCTCCGATAGAGGCATAATCACTACTAGGCTTCTTGTACTTGGATGCCTCCTTGGACAAGGAGGTAAGTTATAAATGAGATGAGAAGGAGAACCCAGGCTGATATTCGTGTTTACTCGAGGGATGATAGGCCAACTTTTTGGTTTATCTTGGCTTGGAGTATTGATTTGATTGCCTTCGTTTTGCAGTTAGTTTTTAGTTGATTTTTTTCATGAGATTGACAACTTTTTTTTCTTTTGTACTTATATTTTTTATGTAGAGTTTATTGTTAACTGAAAGGTCACAAATTACTCAAGAGTTTAAATATTAAACTGCCTTGAAATTGTTAATCATGTCTTAAATAGTGTAACAATGTTTCCCAGGAGAACCAGTAGTAGAATTGAACTTTCTGGATATGTGAACACCGTGAGCATCACTGTCGATATCTTGATTATTATCCCAATTCCCATACACACGGCAGTGGTTGTACTATTCTGGTTTGACGAGGAATATTTTGTATTTATTATGGAGTAATAAAGCATTCTGATTAGTAGCTGAACTTCTCACACACATAGGCATTTGTAAGAAAGGAAAAGAAAACACAAATTAAGAATTGATGGTAACATCTGAATATCAAGACTTTCATTTTTAGATGAGAGGGTCACTTCTTCAAGCGTATCCAGCCCGATTGATCATGATGAAGAGCCAACCCCAACTGATCGTGAAGCTAGGCCAGAGCTCGCGATGGAAGAAGGGCTCAATGCAGGTAGTGTATATATATACCTTGATCCCTCACAAATTAAGATATTGCGTGGGAAAGTTAGCAGTTAACAAAGTTAAAATAAAATACGGCATGCAGGACATGAGAGCATTGCAAACGATATCCATGCAACTTTCGTCAAATATGTGAAGTCTAATTATTGGGATAAAGCGATCCAGTTTCTTCGCGACCATCCCCAGGTAGGAAGTGAAAGAATTTCAAGTGGCGGTACAGCTCTTCGCTACGCAGTCCGGCCGCTTAACAACTGCAGCGTGCGCAATATAGAACAGTTGGTGGAGTTAATGGCAAAGGAAGACTTGGAAATTCAAGACACATTCGGTTCCACAGCTCTGAATCTTGTAATAACATTTCGTCAAAACAGGGTTGAAGTAGCCAAACGCATGGTTGAAAAGAATGACAAATTACTTAGTATTTTACCTGCCGACACGACGCCTCTAGTTGTCTTCGCTCCGAGTTTGTCAATTGGGGAAAGAATGGAGCGTTATCTCTATTCTGTCACTCCACGCAAAACACTGCACGTTACCGATGCCTCTCAATTCATTTCTCTCGGCTTTCGTTACAAACGATTTGGTAAGAGAGGGAATCGACTGAGTTTCAAACATGACCAATTATTAATGTCGACGCCCTAGCTATATCTTCTTTTGCCGGTGTGTGATCTTTTAGGTTACATATTTTATCTGCATACTTACATTGTTGTTTTTCACACTTTTATTATATATAGATATTGCAAGAGATTTGATTTAGCGTTAAACCCACAGCTAGCCATGGCTAAAGATCACGACAGAGAATTCCCCATAGCAACATTGGCTTGTGACCGTTTTGCATTCAAAAGTGGAAGCCGACTCAATTTCTAGGAAAAGTTGATATAATATAGTTAGTTTTTAAAAATTACCTATTACCCTCCACAATAAAAGTCCTTTAGCTTTACTTTGTTTGAAAAAATAAAAGGGTTTATAAACTTTAATCCTTAAAGAAGATTAAAATTTAATAAAAACCTGGTGTTAGATTGGATATTGGTTTTAGTCCCTTAATGTGTACTTAATTCAAATTCATATTATATTTTTGTTATAATGTTTAATAGATATCTTATTTAATGTCATTATATTGAATCTAACAACAGTCTTATTTAGAGCCCAAAGTACTAGAGTCAACGCACATCTTTTCGAATGATTGGTCATTAAATCAATACCTTTAAGTTAGAGCTAGCGCAATTTTTTGAAAACTCCTAATAAATTGAGCCTAAAATGCGTTGGAAGAATAACATGCTCTAAGGTTATAATAAACTTTTTGGCTTAGTGTGAGTTACCACCAACGTTATTGAAATTGTCTTTACTTAACCACATATTGTTATGTTTATCAAAAGCTTCGGTAATATTAGAAAGAAATCCTCCAAATATAAATTGTGTATTATTTTGTTACATTTTTTTTATGTGAAACTTAATTCTGCGGCAAGAACATTTTTGCATATAGACTCTTAGTGCTTCTTGAATATTGAACAAGCGATGCGCAGCAGTACTGACTGTTGTTTCTTTGCCTAACCATTAATTAGAATTTGTGTAATTAACTAGTGACATAGAATCAAGGGTTTGTATGAATTCGAAGATGGATGATAATCACACCCAATAAATAAAAATAATTGTGTCCACATACACTACTACAAAATTATCTATAACTGACGGTTCAAAAACCGACAAAAAACGTATATTACTGTCGGATTTTAAGCAAAATCCGACAGAAAATAGATGCAATGACGGATATAATAAGTGACATAATTGCCAGCGTCAGGAAATGAATTTTCCGAAAGAAAATACTCTAAAACCGACAGAAATTATGTAGGATGTAACCGACAGAGAATATATTAATAATAAATAAAAGAATATTTCTATCGGTTAAAACCGACAGAAAATTTATTATTAAGAATAAATGAAAGCATTTTCTGTCGGATAAAACCAACAGAACATATATTAATAGTAAAAAAAATTAAACCATTTTCTGCATCACAAGAACGGCTCGAATTGGACTGGCAGTATGTTGGAGGATTTGGAAGAAATGGAAATTTCCCAAGCTGCCAAGAGGTTTCAGAGCTCGATGAAGAAGACTGATCCAAATTGGTACAGAAAACAGAAGAACGTGAAAATGGGCTCTTGCAATGTTGAACAGGAGATCCTCGCATATTAGTTGGAGAGCCAAAAGATTCTGCCCGTTCGAAAGGAGACACTCATGGAGATGAACATTTACTGGCCGTGAAACTCCTGCCTTCTGATTCACTACCCAAAAAATCATGTATCGGGGAAGGAGAAGTACAATATGATGATGTGAGAGACGGAGAACATTGGAGAGGGATAGAGACGGTAGATTTGGAACATCCCCTCTTTCAAAAGCCATGGATTTCTTTTGCAGTCTGGACAACCCTGTTTCAAAAGTCATCTACCAGTAAGTGAAACTTCATCTCAAACTTTTTTTTCCACCAATTGTGTAATAATTTCGAGCTTCATTTTCCATAGAACTGAGTTTTGTATTCAATTCGGAGTTGATTCTGCCTAATCTCAACTACGGGCATACAATTAACATTTATTCACCCCAGCACATTCATCATTCATTCCTCTACATTAATGGGATTTGGCAGTTCAGAAATACTCACAGAGGGGGCAACTGAGAAGCTTCTGTGCCACTTAGATCCATTCATCAAATTCCTAATACACACATTCAACTTTTTGGGGATCTAAGTAGCACAAAGGACACAGCTCATCAAGGCAGAATACTCATTCAGTTATGCACATGCTTGGCTCGAGAATATATTGGTAGGTACATGCAAGCAAACAAGAACAGATTCATGAGCATATTGAACAACATATTTGATTTATGCATGCATGCACAAACCAAGATATTGCAAGCAAACTCCAAATATGGTATGCACAAGATCAAGCTCGAGTTTGGGGAAGGAGGCCTTATACCTTTTCTTGCAGATCTAGAACCTCGATTTTCCGCTTGTATCAGGCAGATTTGAAATTTTGCAGTCGCTTTATTCGTGTTCTTCACCCTCTCCGCTGATTGTTGAACCTGCACTGAAAGCACACATGCACGAGGGTTTCGTCTATTTTCTAATAAAAAAGAAAACTCGAAACGGAGATGTCTAAGATATGGGGGTGTGGGTTGTTTTGGTTTTGGGTTGCAGGCCGAGAAGATAAGAGAGGAGGGATGACATATGAGGCTGAAGATTATAGAGAGAAATGAAGAGAGAGGAAGAAAGCTCTCATGGATTTGGGCTCAAGGTTAGAGAGAAGAGGGGATAAGAGCAGAAATGGGAAATGAAGGAAGGGGGAGGGGAAGGGGAAGGGGAAGGGGAAAGGGTTTTATTTTGGAATCTTTTCATTACTGTCGGCTAAAATCGACATAAACATTTTTTTAAATAAAAACCGACAGAAACATTTTAGTTACTGTCGGTTTTAACCGACAGAAACAAAATGGTCCGCCCAAAATTTCCTCCCAAATTTTTTAATTCCCTTCCAAAATTTTGATTCGATTTAAAAAAATAAAATAATAATTGTTTGGTTTAATAAATAAATAAATAATATGTATTTAAATTAAATACGTTTTTAAAAATTAAATAAATAATTGTTTAGTTTAATAGATAATAACCCATGTAAAATATGCGATAAAGAAACAAAAAGATAATTGTACAAAGAAAAAGTCATCACACAAACTAAATATTGTCTAATCAAAAAGATAATTGTACAATGAAAATGTCATTACACAAACTAAATATTGTCTAATCAATACCTGAAAAACATAAATAAAAATTTAGCACAAATTACTTTTCCCACTTCAAAATTTAGGCAAATTTAACGAAGATATGCATTCTACGAAACTAATTTCCATAATCTAACCATCAAACTTGTTTGTAGATACTACAAGATTGCATATGTAAAAAATCGCCAAAAAAAAAATTCAAAGATTAGGTAACGAAACAAAAGTTTTCAACGGTTATAAACGAAAAATCATAATTTAACGGTTATTTTAGCTCCAGTTTTGATGATTTTTTTTACAGCTGCACTCCTCGACCCTATAAGAATGCAATGAACGAATTCGATCTTCAATTAAAAATATTTACACTAGTGGATACCACAAACTCTTATTTTATACTTAATGGAAGTATAATATTAACTCTAAGTGTTTGTTTAATCTACCGTTTTAACGCGATATGCATTCTGTAACATCCCACATCGCCCAGGGGAGTGATCCTTAAATGTATATTCCCATCTCTACCTAGCACGAGACCTTTTGGGAGCTCACTGGTTTCGGGTTCCGTAAGAACTCCGAAGTTAAGCGAGAAGGAGGCCAGAGCACTTCCAGGATGGGTGACCCGTTGGGAAGTTACTCGTGAGTTCCCAAAAACAAAACCGTGAGGGAATGGTAAGCCCAAAACGGACAATATCGTGCTACGGTGGTGGAACGGGCCCGAGAAGTGGTACGCCCCGAGCCGGGATGTGACAAATGGTATCAGAGCCAATCCCTGGCCGGAATTGTGCCGACGAGGACGTCGGGCCCCTAAAGGAGGTGGATTGTAACATCCCACATCGCCCAAGGGAGTGATCCTTAAATGTATATTCCCATCCCTACCTAGCACGAGGCTTTTTGTGAGCTCACTGGCTTCGGGTTCCGTAGGAACTCCGAAGTTAAGCGAGAAGGAGGCCAGAGCACTCCTAGGATGGGTGATCCACTGGGAAGTTGCTCGTGAGTTCCCAAAAACAAAACCGTGAGGGAATGGTAAGCCCAAAGGGGACAATATCGTGCTACGGCGGTGGAACGGGTCCGGGAAGTGGTACGCCCCGGGCCGGGATGTGACACATTCTACGAAACGTTTTTCAACGATCCAACCATCAAACTTATTTGTACACATTTCGAGATTGCATACGGAAAAAATCGTAAAAAAATAACATTAAGAGATTACGTATTGGAACAAAAGTTTTCGACGGTTATAAACGAAAAATCACAATTTAACGGTTATTTTAGCTCCGATTTTAATGATTTTTTACAGCTACACTCCTCGATCTTATAAGAATGCAATGAATAAATTTGATCTTCAATTTAAAATATTTACACTAGTGGATTCTTACTTTATACTTGATGGAAGTATAATATTAACTCTTTAAGTGTTTGTTTAATCTACCATTTTGACGTGATATGCATTCTACGAAACTTTTTTCAACGATCCAACCGTAAAATTTATTTATACACACTCCGAGATTGCATATGTAAAAAATTACAAAAAAATAAACATTCAGGATTACGTAAAGGAACAAAAGTTTTCGACGGTTATAAACGAAAAATCACAATTTAACGGTTATTTTAGCTCCAATTTTGATGATTTTTTACAGTTACACTCATTGATCCTATAAGAATGCATTGAACAAATTTGAAATAAAAACATATTTAAACCATTTGTTTATTTATTTTTAAACAATATAACACTTTAAAATATGAAGCAAAAGAATCGAAAAACTTACAAATTGAGGGGAAGAGAAGAGAAAGATTGAAGATGAAGCGAAAACGAGCAAAATGAAGATGAGGAAGAAAACGAAATCTGAAAGAATAACAAATTGAAAAACGTTTGGCGTAAAGTGAATTTCTATCGGTTATAACTGACAAAATACTAAATTAATAACCGCTAGATACTAAAATAATAAAATAATCAATTTCTGTCAGTTATAACCGCCACCATTAACTTAAAAACTGCCACAAGTAACTTAAAAACCGCCAGAATCTGTCAAAAACATTTTTTTTTTAAAATTCAAAAATATTGTCGGTTATAACCGACAAGAGTTTTATAATGTTCGCCGGTAATTATCCACCAGGAATTTATGTCGGATATAACCGACAGTAGTTTTCTAGCATCCGCCAGTAATTATCCGACAGGAAATTATGTCGGATATAACCGACAGTATTTTTATAATATCCGTGACTAATTAAATAATGTGTCGGATATAATTTATCCGACAGTATTTTTCTAAATCCGCCACCATCATCCGTCACCTAAAGCTAATATTGTAGTAGTGATATTAGATTATTTGTTTGGTTTTGTGATTGCTTGTACAAATTTTTATATGGTCTATAATTCTCATTTAATTCTTTAAAAATCTTCCATTTTAAATTGCTCAATTTGATTTGTAGAATTCAAATTTCTATTTTTAAGGCTTAATAGATGATTAGGGTAGGAAATTTTAAATGGAAAATTCAAAACCAGTCGATCCAGCCATATTAGACTCGTATCTAGAGCACCCAATAGTTTTTGAAGCTCGATTTCACTGTGGCGAAGCTCGATTCAAGTTTGATTTTTTCCACTGCACAAAATAACAGATTCACGCCCAGATTAAGCAATTGAACTTGGAGGCCATGTTAGCGTTTATATGTTGATTTGTAGTTAATTATGAGAATTTGAAAGAAAATGGGATGATTTTCGATAAGACTGAATTAAAATTGACAATCAAGCAATCTACAAAAAGTGTTTACACATCAACTCTAGCAGCTTCCCAGAATCCAAAATACTTGAATTTGATTGCGTATCGGGTTCTCGATTATTTATCAAGGAGATATTAATGACTTTAATGTGATAAGTGCTTCCTTCAGTTGCAATTAAAGGAAGTCATCTGACTAATCTATGTGCAAACGTGCAGGAGAATTACCAATTTACTAATTAGAAAGCTCATCTCTTATTGCCCCAATTCAATATGTAGTGTCGTTGTTTTTCAATAGTTAGGTGGGGGGTTCTAGGGGAAAAAGGGACGGGAAGCCTCAAACCTATAGGTGAGGAAGGTCACAAGAGTGCTTGATTTCCAATACGACACTAGCCCTCCTCAAGTGATGTTAGACAGACTGACTTTGTTTCATTTTGTTTTTCTTGCTTTTTATTTATTTATTTATTTTATTCACATATGCTCGGTGGATATGAAATCTCGTTGAATAAATGGCAGATTGAACATGATAGCTAAAATTGTTCCTACAAGTAAAAAATTATGACAATTGGAGTTGTCAGGTAAAAACCTACTTGTTAGCCGATATTTGGGTCTCAATCCATGGATAATTATTCTTTTTATCCTGGATTCTGCAATGGCAGCACTAGGATCTAATTCAGAAATTTCACGGCAAATAGACTTTACCTTGTGGAAATACTGGGCAATCGTCATATCCCCTTGGGCCACCGACGAGCTGCAGCCTTGTGTCGTTCCTCTTTGAAAAGAGTGTGGCGAAGGTGTCCCACGCTTCTTTTGGTGTCTTGGCCTTCCGTATGTGCTCCGATATGTCATCTTCAACCGTTGTTTTTAAGGCGAACATTGCCTTACCTGCCTTGATCTTCCACTTTCGCAAAATCCAGCAGGTGTCTTCTTCCGGCTGCATAACTTCATTACCGCCGACGACATCCCAAAGATCTTGGCCTTGTAGGTAAGACTCCATACACGTCGCCCATGTGTTGTAATTTTTGTTGTTCAACTTCTTGATTCCTCCAACAACTTGAAGGTCTCCCATCGTATCGGCAGAGCTTCGATAAGCCGAACAAGATTAACCAATTATCTTGTGAAGTACTAAACTTCTCAAGATTCTCAAAAGCTTCAATAGAGACGGTCCCTGATCGTACTGCTCTGATACCAATTGTTGAGGAAAAAATTAAAGTACACAACTCTAACACAAGTGTTGGAGAGACAACACAAGTAAACAAATTACTTGTATTACACACACAAAATATTACATCACTCAAAACTCTCAAAGACACTTTAGAAACAATGACACTCACTCACTTTCTAGAGATAAATTCTACACCACTCACACTCCTCACAAGACTACTCTTAGTTCTCACTCTCACTTGGTTGGTTGGTTACATAGCAATACACACACACACAGGCATGTTTGCCGACTTCACTAGCACTTTCTAGTGCATGTTCATGCACACACTGCACCGACATACTGCTACGCATAATAACCTTGCCGACTTAAATAATGATGCTAGAATTTTCTAGCATATTATTATACATACACACCCACCGACTTAATAGGATAATGCTAGAATTATCTAGTATATTGATATGCCTGCATGATGCACCGACTTTGGTGCTAGAATTTTCCGGATTTGTGTAGAATGGGCTGGGGTTGGAATTTTTTAAAATAGTTCGCCGGAGAAGAAACGGAGTGAGGGGTTGCTGGAGGAAGAAGGGTTGAGGAGGAAGACAGAGTGTTTGGTTAGGAGAATAAGAAGTGTTTGATTGAGTTTCAAACAGGTGGAATAATTTTATTGGGCCACATAATTATTGAAGACAAGTATTATCCCCGTTAATTATTGAAGACAAGAAGTGTATGGCTGAAACTAGCGATAGAATGAAACAGCTGCACCGTCTCTGCAGTTGACAAAGACGGGCATGGACGTCCACCTGGACTCTTATCCTTTTTCATCGCTCATTTGCTATACATCTATATATACATCAGAAGTGTAGTCACTCTATGTGCACAGAGTGGGAATTTACTTAAGCTCATTGGATAATAGCTGCAGCTTACTTATTTTTGCAGATTGCCACTACTCGATCGACCAGGGTGAGTTAGCTGAATTGTTTTGTTTCATTATTTTCTTAATTAATCGACCTAACATCACTTTAAATAATTGATTACATTTGCAGATTAAACATGGCAGCTACAGTTGTTTCTAGTGTAATTGCTAATCTTAAGGTTCTTAGTCATGATAATTATGAAGATTGGAGTTTCCACTTTAAAACCTACTTGTTGGCTGAAGATCTTTGGGAGGTTGTGGAAGAGACCTCTGAACCTCCTAGACAAGAAGATGGTGAAGCGGAATTTTTGGTTTGGAGGAAGAATAACGCCAAGGTTTTACATGCAATCCATACTTGTTGCGGAGATGATACTCATTTTATTATCCGGGGCATTAGCTCGGCCAAAGTCGCCTGGGATACTTTGGCTGAAAAGTTGAAGCCGACCGATCAAGCCTTGGAAAACACAGGTATGTGTACGCACGTACTACATGTCTCCTTTCCAAGTAAATTCCAATAGTATAGCTATTAAGATTTAGTTTTCTTCTTCTAATAAAGTCACCGTGAGTGATCGATGCAGAGGATGTGCCTTTGATGGCACATGAAGAGCTGAATACCGGTCTGACGCGGAATGAGGGTACGTACGTAGTAATATTATGTGATATCTACTGCAGCATGTATGAATCTCTATTGTTTTGTTTAATTGTATTTGATCAGATCTCTTTTATTTCAACATTATGTATGATTTGTCCCCAAATTCTTGACGTTTAGTTTACAAACAATAAATAATATTACTTGACAGAGTATTATAAAACTAATTGAAAATATGACTACACCCCTTGAAACTCAATTTTCTTTAATTAAAACCCATCATGACTCCATTTATTGTACATTATTTCATTCAATTAAATGTTCAAATATTTACATGATACCAATGTTCCTTATATGGTTGTTTTCATATGATGCTAACATGTAAATTAGTATATCCTACAAATATAAAAAAGTTAATGTATTCAAAATTATCAATATTTTAAATGTAACATAGGTAAATTATTTTGCACAACATATATAACAATATAAGTTCCTAGTAAATTATGTAATCATATATGCAAAATAATTTACCTACAAAATAAATAAATATTTTTATTCAAAATTAATTAAATACCAATATTTTGCAAAAAAAAAAAAAAAAAAAATATATATATATATAACAATTTACCTACACGCAAAATAATTTACCTACAAAATAAAAGAATGTCGATTGATTGCACACTCTATATAAATAACAAAATGTGGCTAGTACATATGTAATATCACATGAAAAATAATTTACCTACAAAATAAATAAATGTTTGTAGCCAATTGATTCAAATTAATTAATTACATATTATTTTACATAAAAATATAGATAAATTATTTGTATGCATATATATAATTTTAACAAAATGTGTCTAATACATACATGCAAAATAATTTACCTACAATGATTGTCAAACAAATAAAAGAAATGAAATATATGATGGTAAGAGAAGTATAAAGTAGATAATTTTATAATAATAAGGCACTTATTTCTCACAATTATGGTGGATAATTAAATTCATTAACATAATTAGAGTGTTGTGGCACAATTGTAAATAGTTTGAAAATAATAGGTATTTATTTGTTTACCTGGCAGTCTACTTCAAATTTGGGTTTTATTTGGATGTTTACAATGAAATGGGTTTTTGTCAAGGAAATAAGTGTTGCATGGACTTATATCTAAAGAACCCTAAAACTAATGGCGACTTCAACGATTTCCCCCACCATCAACCCTTGATTGATGCTGTTGCAAAAGGTGACTGGAGTTCTGCAAAGAAGTATCTTACTATGCATCCCGACGCAATCAGAGAAAGAGGTTCATTATCAGGCTTGACAGCTCTTCACATGGCAGTTTCAATGGGAAACGAATATATGGCGAAAGAAGTAGTGGGGTGGATGACAAAGGAAGACTTGGAAATAGAAGACGCTAATGGTGTCACAGCTATAGCTTTAGCTACGCTAATAGGACTCGAAGTGGCTAGATGCATAATCGAAAAAAACAAGAGATTACTTTGCATACCATGCAATCTCCAGAATATGATCCCACTGATCATGGCTTGTCATGGCGGCCACTGGGGATTGGCTCGCTATCTCTATTCAGTTACTCCATTGGAAGCTTTGACGTCGACCCAAGATAACTGTCGGACTGGTGCTGATCTTATTTCCCACTGTTTTAGCTCCAAAGAACTGGGTACATAAATGCTTTAGATACAATATTCGCACAGATTTTCTGACACACTATAACTAAGGTGGACCGTTTCATTATTTATAGAACTCACATGTATTTGAGAATGTGTTTAAATAGCATGTTCCCTAACAAATATTGATTACTTTCTTTTTTTCCATGTATATAATTCTTCTTTTTTTTCTTTCCCTATTGTAGATATTGCATTGGATCTAATTCAGCGTTGTCCAAACTTGGCCTTTGCCACAAACTCTACTGGGAAAACACTTTTAGAGGAATTGGCTTGTATGCCCTCTCTCTTTTTAAGTGGAACACGTCTCAGATTCTGGCAACAATGGATCTATAATCGTTAGTAACTACATTTTTTATTCTATGATGAATTTTATACTTTATTAATTTCTCTTTCCCTCTAGTTGGGTGGGCGTCGTTCGGTTTTTCGATAAGATATTTCCTATATGTTATACATGCAAGGAGACATGCACACGATTCCCGCAATTTGATTTATCTTAAAACCTAAATATATATATATATATATATATATATATATATATATATATATATATTATACTTAATATGAAAAAATTAAAACAATAAAATGCATTCTATGTCTGGATGGAAATTTCTGTCTCCGATGTCTAAGTCAAAGAGTATTTGAGAAAAACTAAAATTCAGTAGAGAATTCTAAATAGAGTTTGTGATAAACCAGTTTCCTTGTATGACTTGACTATTTATAGTGGAAGAGGTCCATAAATCATCTACTAGGCCGTAGCTTATGCTAGTCAACGAGTCTCCCTTCCCTTGCCTGCTTAGACACTTGTAGGTTATGAAGCTCAATGGTCACACGTGCTCAACATCACCCAATTTGTGTTGTCCACGTATTTGGTTCAAAAGTTAATCACACGTAAGGGGCTGTGTGATGATGTGAAGGTAAAGAGTCTCACATTGGTGAAAAGAGAAACCTTGCAAGGACTTATAAGGGGTTGGATTACTCCCTATATTGTCAGTTAATTTTATGATTGAACCTCAACTTTATATAGGGTTGAGGTGCAAGGGGTCGACAACCATGTCCCTCGAAGAAAAACAAAATGTTTGCTAGCTAGCTTGGCAAGAATCGGGGGTTAGGGCCTGATAGTTGTGGGCATTTGCCGGTCCTTTGAGAGTTGGTCTGCTTAACCCACTTAGAGTGGAGATTGTGGTTTCTCACGATATTGGAGGTAATTCCGTCAAATTGAGCTTATATTCCCCTTGACACACTATGATTGGACGTGATTAATTTGTATCCACACTATGCTTTTCTTCACTAGTTTAGGTCTTGCTCAAATATTATAGTGTAAGTTATTTTCCCTCTTGAGTTTATTTTTTAGTGTCTAAAAATAAGTGTTAAAAAATTTAATGTGTACTTCTGTCGTTATCAGTGTCCATTAATCATTTATTTTGGGTATGCACCTTAACTTCTCTTTTCACAGACATAAATATTAAAGAAAATGTTCAATGTGTCCAGACCCTCGACTAAAAAAATGTTCTATATATTGACTAGAGGCATGTGTTTATTTTTTTTATAGGTATACAAATACGACATGCTTCTGAGATCCGTGATGTTCGTATAGATGTTCAAAAACAAGCCAATGACCCGGTTAATGATCAAAAGGATCTCATAATTCGCTCAGGTATACAATATCCATATAAAATGGCACTACGCATTTTTTTCCACATATATAGTAAAACGAGAGTTATGACCTCAGGCGCATCTTTTACTTTGTTATAGATCATACCTAATTAACAAATTCTTTGAATAGCTAATGCAAAACATTTTGTATTTGCAATGTAGTTATGGCTTTACCGCGAGGGCTTGTCTCAAATCTCCGGAAACTTTTCGGTAATGCTTCTTGTCAACACTTTGTTAATCTTTTCATTCAAATTTTACTCTTAACATTTATCCAGTCATCGCTTAGAACTTCTTTTGGTCACACTTTTGAAACTTAATGATTAGTTATTTTTCTATGTCAACCTAGGAATCGATCACATGTACAAAATGAAACAGATCCATGTCCAATCCCTTGAAGTTTTACAAGGCATGTGCAAAATGACAGAAGGTGTAAGCCTTAAACAAATGCAAGGAAGTTCCGTACAAACAGCACTCTTCAAAGCTGTTGAATATGGGAATGATGAGTTTCTTCGTCAGCTGTTTACAGCAAATATCCTAGCTTTAGGGATATATGACGAAAATGCAAAGGGCATGTTTCAGTTTTCCATTGAATGCCGTCAAGAAAAAGTCTATAACTTTTTTCATGAATTTATCCAAATCATGAATGTTCGTACTGAATCCAGAGTAGATAAGTTCAACAATACTTTACTACATTCAGCAGCGAGGTTATCCCCACCTGCACAGCTTAAACATATCCAATGTGCAGCACTGCAAATGCAAAGAGAATTACAATGGTTTAAGGTTAGAATTTCTTCCTCTCTCTCTCTCTCTCTCTCTCTCTCTCTCTCTCTCTCTCTCTCTCTCTCTCTCTCTCTCTCTCTCTCTATATATATATATATATATATTTTTTTTTTTTTTTTCTCATCGATAGCGAGTTTGAGATCTAATTATGACTACGGAGATAATTTCTATTTACAATTGGCCGAAAGGAGCACATCATATTATTTTGATTCTTTTCTGCAAGAGTCTATTTTTGGCTAGATTCATTTTATCTTTTTTGAAGAAAGAAAGAAATAGGGGTCGAAGTTTAGACTACAATTGGCCGAAATTGGAACAAAATTTTTATAAACAATATTACTATTTTAAGCTAGACTAAATGAATGAGGGTTTAGATTTAAGTAAAAAAAAATAAAGAGTTTATCACCAAAGCAATCCACAAGGTCTATAAATTAATAGGTTTTACTGTATAAAGTTCTAGCCACGTGGTCAATCGGTATATTACTTTTGATTATTTGGAAACTATACCAAATAAAACTTGATTATTTGTGACAGCAATTTGCACCTCAAATAGGAAACAACCAAATTAAAAATGAAATCACAAAAATGAAATTTTGATTACTGTTACAAACTCAGAATGTTAGGTTATTTGGGATTAGATTTGAGCATATACATTCAAGGTCAAAGGGCATACATCAGGGATTTGTAAGAGTACGAAAGTATTAATTACTTGGGGTTAGATTTGAGTGCCTTCGAAGAAAATAAATTAAAGAAAATTTAAGTTTCTTCTATTCACTGAAATGCAGGAGGTGGAGAAAATTGTACCTTCCAAGTTTCTTGAAGTTGTTAACCATCCAGATGGTATGACCGCCCGCGATCTATTTACTAAGAACCACAAGGAATTGGCAAAAGAAGGTGAAAGATCAATGAAAGCAACTGCAACTTCTTGTACGGTTGTAGCTGCTCTTATTGTTACAATCATGTTTATTGCAGTATTCTCAGTTCCTGGTGGGAGCAAAGCAGGCTTTCCAGTCTTCCTAAATAAAAGGATATTTATGGTCTTTATAGTTGCGGATGTCTTTTCACTTTTTTCTTCCACAACTTCAGTCCTGACATTTTTAGGAATTCTTAACTCGCGTTATGCTGAAAATGATTTTCTTAAATCACTACCAACAAAAATGATGATAGGCCTTTTCACCCTCTTCTCCTCTATCGTTGCCATGATGATCGCGTTTTCTTCAACCCTTTTTCTTATGCTGGAAGCAAAAAAGTGGATGGTGTATCCAATGATTTTACTTGCTAGTGTTCCGGTTGTCTCCTTTGTATGGATGCAATTTTCCCTTCTTGTTGAGATCTTCATTTCTACTTACGGAGCTGGAATATTTTTGATCAAACAAAAAAGCAAACATTGGTCTTTCAGTTCGTCTTAAACTGTTTACTCATTTTGCGTTGATATTTGCTTCTGTCACTTTTGAGGAAGTTTTTAGGATTTGTTTAAAGAATAATGATAAAGGATTTCTGCACTCTTTATGTTTTTGGGCCTAAGGCATGTATAATGTATGTGTTCCGGATTCGGTAATAAACTCCAACTTCAAGAATGTTTAGTATTTTAACCCTGTATTTATGTTAGCATTCATATCATTGTTATTTTCATTGAGAATAAACGTTATACTTTTCTTTAATTTCCTGTGCAATGTTGTTGGCATGTAATCTAAACCTTATTTTATTTTATTTTTTTCACAAACGATATTATCTACACTAAGAGGAGGGGGTTGGTTTAACCTCACAACGGGCTAGCAATAATATGGTTCAAATTCGCATTTGACTGGAATCGAACTTAAGATCTCTCACTTACAAGTGAATAGAAATACCACTAGACTATAGTACTAAATGCAAGTAAATTGTACTTTTAGAATCTCACTAGCAATGGTGCCCGCGCGTTGCTGTGGGTTTTAAAACTAAAACATGCAGAGAGTTCTAAATACCTACAATATACAACACTATTTATATTCAAGTGGAAATATATTTACAAAGATATTTACAATAACTAACATATAGGTGTCGGAGTACATGGATTTGCGGAACCAGCATGGAAGAATAGCTGTACAATGTTAAATCAATGATATATATTACTAACTCCAACTATTAAAATTAAGACAAAATTCAAATTTTTGTATTAAAATTTAATTGGGTTTGTGCGATAATTAATAGCTCAAACAAATAAAATTGATTAAATGGATTGAGGATGTTACCTCGAACTGTCTAGGATTGCTAATGGAGAGGATGAGCTTTGCAATGCGAAGAGATTCATCATTGTCATTGTTAATTAAGTATATAGTAGCTTATGTAGAAACTTTAATTACATCTTCATGTTCCATGTTGAAGGACTCCTCCTTTTTGTGTTCCATCAACACATTGTTCTGAAATTACAAAACAACGATCTTTTGATAATATAATATAAAAAATTGTGTTAAAGAAGATATTAGATGCTAATCTGAAAAGGGTATGTTCGACCACTTAAAATTTGCAATACTAATTTTGAACAACAAATAAAAAAAAATCTACCAAGAGACAGTAAAATAGTGAATAAACTTAATTTCTATAAAAAAAATTTGTGCAAAAATTTCATGAAATTTTGGTAAAGACGGAAAAGAAAAGGGTTAAGGCAATCAAAGACTAATGAAAATTATGATATTGTTATAACATTAACTCAGGTTGATTTTGGTCACTAGCATTAATAAAACGAATGACTTCAACTTGGGCAAGCAAGCGATTAAATTACACGTAAGCCAAGTAACTTAGAATTTAACCATATAAAAAAAAAGCAATGACAATCAAACTAACCTCTTATTTTCATATGAAGTAGAATCTGTTCTCTATTTTGCCTTTGTGAAGAAGGCATTTTTCACACTCTACATACAAAATGCTTACATTGAAAATGGTCAGCAACAATATAAAAACTTTACATATACACTACTGCATATGTATCAAATACTATATTGTACATGTATTTGGACATAAGATATAAAGATTTACTAACATAACTAAGCTTAAATGTATCAAAAGAAGTAATTACAAATTGAAATCAAACGATATTATAGTTGTTAAAAAAAACCTGACTAAATTTTACAAATAGCATTACAAATTGTTAAAAAAATTAACACCATTGTAAAAACTCACTACCCAAATCTTCAATTCCATTAAAAACACATCACTAAAAAATTAACAAATTATACCTTTTTAAGAGTTGGAATTGTGCTATCTATATCTCGAGCTGGATCCGCTGGATTTGAATCCTCAGTTGACTTAGAGGGAGGACGTGCATGGAAAGTGATGAGCGCATATTTTATCATTTATTGTACTCTGAAAACTACAATTTCGGATTTAAATGAAAGAAATGACATGTTTTGGTGTTTTTAAGATTAGATTAATGATATGGAAAATTATGCTATGTTTCTATGATTTTCATTTTAGTCTGGTGATGTTTAATTATGTTTGGTAAAATGGTGTTTAGACGACTATTTGTATTTACCATTTATTAGTCTACTTTGACTTATCCCAGTTGGGTCCCCCTGAAGACTCATTTCCTATTAATCAATTTTTAAGCAGGTTCCTTATTGCACACTAAAAGGATGACAATCACGTGACCGCTTCAGCAAAACAAATGCTTTTATCCTCATATTTGCACCGACAGAAGAAAAGGGTTGTTTTTCTCTCCCAATTTCCAGGAGCAAGCCGGCGCACTGCAGCTTATCAAAATTGAAGAAGAATGAAAATCCATATTTCTATTCCACTCTCCAGTTTGTTGATTTGCGGTGGAACCATGAATTGGGCATTTTTTATCTTTAATTCTCATCAATTGCAATGGAGATTTGGGTACTTTCAAATTTGGTTGATATATCACTTTGGAGATGAAATTTCCAGCTGGAATCTAGCAGGGTAGAAAAGGACAATGTGGAGGCCTCGTTGCAGCAAGTAGACCAACTTGAGTGTGATTTAGGCGTTCTAGTCTTTCAAGCTTTGATCAAGTTGTCTAAACACACGAAGTGTCTAGCAAGGAGTTAAAAGGTTTCTTCCGTTTCTTTTCTTCTAATGTTTTCAATAAATGGGCTTTTAAGCCGTTGTCGGTTACGAAAAAGGGAAATGAAAACAGAAGAGCAAAAAGAAGAAAAAGAGAACTGATCAATTTTAAAAAGGGAAGCAGATAACAAGAGAAGAAAATGAGAAGAAGACAGCGGCAAGCAAAGGGATTTTCAGGCTTTTCTAAACTTATTTTTCTTTTAATTTTATGAATTCAATCATTTTTCTAATTATGTTCCGGAACTAATTTCTTTTCGCTAGGGCTACGATGTAGCCTAATTATGAATTCTTAATTTCTCAGTTTAACTATTTATGAATTTTTATTCAAGTTAAGTATCATTTTGCTGTGCTTATGAGCTTGATTTTAATCTTGGTGATTGGCCACCACTTTTATTTGAGTTGAGTGTATTTGATGCGAGTTAACACAGATGGCATGTTGTTAATTCGGTTTTAGCGTCTTGCAAATGGTACCATGAATTCCTTGATGTAGATGCCATACACTAGGTTTCATGCAGGCTCTTAAGTAGTTCTCAAATCGTTAATGAACTTGTGTGTGTTTAGTAATCTAGATGCCATAGACTATTAGCACATATGAGTATACATAGTAATCTAGATGCCATGGATACTATATGAGTTAGAGAAACTAGTCCGTCAATTTGGATGATTACTCATTAATAATTAACTATAGGAATTGAGTTGGATTGGTTATGGTGAATCGGATGCTCTAGTGCTTTTCGAAATTGATTTATAATTTGATTTCTTTGTTGTTCTTGTCATTTATTTAAGCTCATTTGATTTTTGTTTACATTTACAATTTCGAAGTTCTTTCTCAAATCATTAATTTTTCCATTTCAATTCAAGTGCAATACAAATTAAGTTAGATAATTAAAATTATTTCAATCTTAGTTGGAACGATCTTGTGCTTGCCTACTATACTACTTAAAGATTCGTACACTTGCGAGCATTAAAATTTGGACTTAATTGGGTTGATTACGGTTAGTCTAATTTTGGCAACAGAAAGAAGTCATCTTGCAAGCAGAGACCAACTACTTTTTTACCTTTTGATCACCCAAGCTGTTATTCGACTCAAGAAATCCCGAAACCAACCACGCAATTAAATTAAGACCACAATGCACTAAATGACATTTACAACCACAATGCACTAAAAGTAAAGACGAATGGAAAATGCTAAATAAATGTAAGTATTCATATCTAAATTTAATTTGCCAAATATTTTTCTTGCTGAAAAACTTTGATCTGCAAAACTAAATAACATTTTTCAACAAAAAAGAACTAATTTAACAAAGCAAATACAATATACAAAAACAACTATTCAATTTAGCTTCATTTAGAATACAGGAAGTCCATTCAAAACGACCAAAAGGATAAAAATATATAGAAGAACCAACCCTTTTGAAAGATCACTGGTTCCGGTGTTCTACCGTTCAATAACTTTAGCATGAACCAAACAACTGAAATAAAAACAAACCCGATTAACTAAATCAGAATAGAAAACCAATACAGATTAACAGAGAAAAACACATTCACACACATGCACAATACAATAAATACATGTACAATATATAATTAAACAACATACCTTGATGGCATGTGGATCTGTGACCTTGTTTCGAGAAGAAGAGCAGAAGGAAACAATTCTAATGATGAGGGAGTACAAACTTCTGAGTGGGAATTGAAATAAAAAAAAACGTAAATTTCAATCCATTTATAAATCCCAAATCACAAAAACTCAAATTTAAACAAATTTAAACCACCCGGAGGTACAACCCGAAGAACTAACCGCAAAGCCCTAGCTTTTCTAACTAAAAATTCCTTTAAATCAAACCGAAAAACTGACGATGGTTACCTGAATTCAATAAAAATTAAAATATAATAAATTTACTCTTAACCATGGGTTTTTCAAGAATTAGAAAAAAAAAACTAAAAATATCCCAAACGATCCTAAATTTTGGAACTGCCTTAAACCAACCTACCATGAAATTATAACCGCTTGAGAAGTCTTCTCCAAATCAGACTGCCTTTCTTGAAAAATCCAAAATTTGAGTGTAATGAGAGAGTAAATGAGGGGTGGGAGAGAGTGAGAGAGCAATTAGTGGGGTGTAATGATGAGTATGATGGATTGGTTGGGTGATGGTGATGGAAACCAAAGGATAATTCCAGAGATACACCTGAGAGAAGCAAGAGAAGATTAAAACCAAAGGAAAATCAGAACTGCCAATTGAACCCATAAAAACCCATAACATGATGTAATTAAATATTTTACCCCAAAAAATATTAAAATCTAAGGATAGAAACAAAATACCTAATATTATAAAAACAAAATTCATATACAAAAACCATCCAAAATTCATATGCAAAAAGCATCTGAACATCGAAAACCACCAAGAAAACTTTAAAACAACGATACCAAAGAAGTAAAAAAAACTCACCCAGTAACTGTAGACCTCTGACTCAAAAAATTGATTCTGATAAATCCAAAAAAGGAACTAAATTGGTAGCGATTGAGGGTTTTTGAACGCAATAAATTTGTAGCAACCAAAAACAGGCTCGCTGATTTCGCACAGATAATTTGAGAGAGAGATGAAAAATGAGAGAGCAGTTTGATCTAGGTGGAAAATTGATGAGAACGGCGTAGGACTTTTCGGAAAGCTGAAGACAGCCCATCTAGTGGGGGCAAAAATGACACTTAATTGTACAAGAGCAATTCAGCAGCACCTAAACTCCAAACAAATCAAGCGTATTTCCGCCCTTATACTATTTTTGAAGGGTGCTAAAACTCAACTGAGTTTTAGGATATATAATAATTTATAGCTTGATTTCTTATTATTTTAAATAGATTGAACTTTGCATATTTGAGCATCAACTAAACTACTTTGATCCTCCTTCCAAATTTAAACCATTTTATATTCATCTTTGTCAATCCATGTAAAAACATATTATATTTCAATCATTGGGAAAATTCTACAGAAGTGTGATTGTACCTACACTATTATACCTAGACTAATCCATTGCCTCTAAACATGTAATATACCTAAACTAATGCACTTAATAAGAAAATATTATACCTACACTATGGTACCTAGACTAATATACAATGCAAGACTTTGCCATACGTATGAAAAAAATAAAAAAATAATTCATATCACTTGAAGCACAATTGATGTTTGACGTTAATTGCTTTTTCTTTGTTTGGCAAGCTAAATCGGATAAATGGTCCCCGTAATGATATAGTATTCGGAAAATATCCCCTGTAGTAAACAAATTAAGAAATAAACCCTTGTGGTGAGGACTGTTAGAAATTTAACCCCAAGTTAAAAATTATTTTAAGTATCGTTAATATGCTGCCCGTGAGTCTCACATGCAAAGTTAAATTAGTCACCTTTCATTTGTTAACCCATTCCATGTCTTTCTCTTTCACATTGGCAAATTGGAGAACTCTCATTTCGCCTCTGTTTGTACCATACTTGATCAATCCCGAAACTACCAAGCATCAGTCAACGTTATATCGTCAATGACACATAAGAGTTTCCCTCCAACCAGGAGGCCAATCACAGCGCAACACGTGTCAACACCAAGAGGCCAATCCCAAGGCGACACGACATCAAAGGCCAATCACAGCATGACACATGTCAAGGCCAGAACAAAGCTAGAAACTCTCTTCTATAAAAGGAGATCATTCTCCCACAATAATCTCCAATGTCATTTGTACTAAATCATTCACTAGTACTCACTAAAGGAGAGTTTGAACCTATGTACTTGTGTAAACCCTTCACAATTAATGAGAACTCTTCTACTCCGTGGACGTAGCCAATCTGGATGAACCACGTACATCTTGTGCTTGCTTCCCTGTATCTATCCATTTACATACTTATCCACACTAATGACCGGAGCAATCTAGCGAAGGTCACAAACTTGACACTTTCTGTTGTACTAAAGTCCTCACTGATTTTGTGCATCAACAGCCTCCACTGATAACCCACATCTCAACTCTCACAGATTTGTAGGTGTGTAGAACGATTTTGACTGCAAATTTTGTCTCTTTGATGCTTTCTTCTGTTTATATTTCTTTGATTTATTTTTGGGCAAGAGAAATTTGAGTTCAAAACCCAAACATAATTCGGTGGGGATTCTTCCAACTGAACTCATTAAAACCCAAAACAAAGAAACAATAAAAACCCAATTAATGAAATGACTCAAACAATTCAAGTTGTAAGAAAAACAAAGCCAAATTACATGAAATTGGTTCTGGATGAATCGGTGAGCTAAAATGGGAAGGAAGGCCTATTGTTTTTAATCCGGGGCTCAATTCCTAATAGTCTCTATCACCAGGGTTCAATTATTACTTTTCTTTTCTTCACTATATGAGCTATCTTTCGAATACTCTATTACCATAGAAATCATGTATCTGATTAAGCCTTGTTTTATGAAAAGAAAATACGATAAGGACATTGTTGACAAAATCCTTGGCAGAATTTTAGGGATGAATTGGATGATTGAATGGGGCAATGGGCATCTATATTCATAAACTGTTTCCATCAAAGTATCTTCTTGCACAGGTCGTGACTGAAAAACATTCAGACGTTGCATTGTTTTATGTAGGAACAATGAAAAATACCAAACTAGTTAAGTGCTAAATGCTCTTGGGGCTTTCCTGAGCGAGAAGAAATCTAGTTTGGTGTTGTCTTTGTAAGAATAATAACCTAACTTGTAGAAGTCGATGAAGAAATAATTGATGGAGTAAAACCACAGTTTACTCCTATTTGAATGGACTCACTAAATTTTATCCCTTATTTTAAAGTTTCAAACAATGAAATCTTTAGTTATCCCTCAAGGATCAACTCCATTGGATGCTGGAATTAACACCCGTAAAGGGAGATTTGTTTTTATCTATTTGGAATACAAGTTAGTACATTACGTGTTATAATATAAGTGAATACTGGATAAATATACATTTTTCGCATTTCTCTCCTTGTATTACGACACGTAATGTACCGATTTATATTCTGAGTATATTGCAAAATCTAAATCCACGAAGGGTCTTCCAATATTTTGGGAATTTTTTCAAATTGGTCCAGGACCTTTTGTGACGTGTCCAATTTGAAACGGGTCGAAGTTAAGTTAGGCCATCTCCAACCGAAGGATCCAGAGGGCCAGAGGGCCAAAAATAGTCCGAAAACTGTCTTTAACTGAGGGCTAAGCCAGAGGGCTCGTGGGCTCCACAGAATCTAAAAGGGTCAAAGGGCTGGCCACAAGCAGTCAGCCAGCCAACCAGGGCTGGGCCAGAGTGATGAGTATTCCTGTCGATTATTTGAATCCAACAGCTAGCTGACTAGCTATTGTATTCAAAAATTATTTTTTTTTGGTTTTTTGGGCCTTTAAAAAAAATCTTAAAAATTCAAAATTTTTTCCTATAAATACCTAAACCATTCATTAAATTTTAGTTCTAATTTTTTCAGTTTTTTTAGTTAGTTACCGTTGTAGTTTTTAAATTTAAATAATAAATTATGTTTGCCCATTTGACTCTAGGTTGGAGACGATTTTTTGTGACAGAGCTAAAACAAGCCCTATGACCCTTTGGCCCTCTGTTGAAGACAGAGGCAAATATAATCAAGTACTATTTATTAAAATATTAATATCTTGAAAAACCAAAGAGCTAAAACGAATCTTCTTACCAATCTTCGGTCGTTAGAGATGGCCTTAGCCTTTCCTACGAATTCGAAATCGGTCGAAGGCCACCTCCTTTTCCACCGAAAAAAAATACAGGCAAAACTCTGCAAGTCCAAGACTCCAAGCTCCATTACCTCGATTCATCGCGCGCGCGCGCTCTGGTACGTAAAAAGGTAAAAACCATTCATTAACTTTCCCACAAACCATAATCTTACAGTTTTACTGACTGGCCTGTGCTATGTTCTTCTCATTTCTCCGATCACCCTCCATCTAATTTATTGTTTCCTGTCGTTAATTAACTAAAGATTCGAACTTTTGTCTTGCATTATTGTTTTGGTTAGTTCCCAGAAAAGGAAATGCTTGAATTTGATATTGTATGAATATGTTTGGTTTTTGGAACCCTAGGGCGATGGGTCGAAGCCTAACGCTCACGAATTACGGCCGCTAGCTCGTTGGAAATACTTTACTAGATCAAAGTACGTTTTTTAACTACAAGCTTTACAATGTATAGTTGAACTTTTGTATTGGCAATCCCTGAATTCAATAGCTTTTGCTTAACTTAGTGTTCAGTTCGAAATTGTAAATGATGAGCCCAGTTTCATTGCTCGAGAAAATTAGGATGGCATTAGGCTCTTTCGCAGTAATGGCGACTTTTGTTATTGTTTTTTTTAATCCAGGAATTAAGGTTTCCTTAAAATTCAGTTCCCTTCAGTTATTAGTTTTTAGTATTGAGGGGTATGATGGATGGGAACAATCGAAACTTTTTCAAGAAATGCCGTAATATCCAGTTTAAAAGAAGAGGGGGTAACAACAACTATAAGAAAGGAAAGTGGAATGATTCAAGCCGTAAGCAACCTTCAGAGGATTATCAATTGCTCAACACTGTGTATCGTATTCTCTGTTAGCATACAGACTATGATCTTGTATGAGTGTTTCAATCAATTTATAAAATACTGAAGAAAGGAAGAGAGTAAGAAATCTAGAGAGAGAGAGTGAGAGAATTCAGCTTGAGGAAGAAGAAACGAACTCTGCACTGTTTCATTCATTCACACACACTTAGCACATGTAGCAAGAGGAAATATTAATTAATCTAAGATTACATCTTAGCTGCACACTTGGACTATGATCCAAGGGCTGATATTTAAAACTGACTTCTTATTATATTTCAGCAAATACACTTATAAACTAACACTCCCTTCTAAGTGATGTGCTGAAATCACTCCCAAAGCTGTCCTCAGTACTTCAAATCGATCCCTTGCCAAAGCTTTAGTGAATATATCTGCAACCTGCTCTTCAGTCTTGCAGTATACCAGATCAATCTCACCATCTTGAAGTGCATCTCGGATGAAATGAAATTTCCGATTAATGTGCTTGGTTTTGTGATGATGAACTGGATTCTTTGATATGGCAATTGCTGAGGTATTATCACACAACAACTTAGTTGGTTCTGCTTGTTCTTCCCCGAAATCAGAGAGTACAAATCTTAGCCAAATGGCTTGTGCAGTAGCTTCTGCTGCACTGATGTACTCTGCCTCTGCAGTTGAAAGAGCAACACTGCTTTGTTTGATTGAGGCCCAAGAAAACACACCAGAACCAAGATTGAATGCATAGCCAGATGTATTCCTCATATCATCTTCACTTCCACTCCAATCACTATCACAATAACCAACCAACACTGCTCCTTTTCCCTTTTCATAGACAACTCCATAGGTCACAGTGCCTTGTATGTATCTCAGAACTCTCTTAGCTGTCCCCATATGCTTCTTGGTAGGATTGTGCATAAACCTAGCCAATAAGCTTGCTGCAAACATAATATCTGGCCTTGTTGCTGTCAAATATAGCAAACTTCCCACCATTTGTCTATATAAAGTCTCATCTGCCAGATCACTTCCATCTACTTTTGTAAGTTTTTCATTCATAGCTAATGGTGTTGCAACCGGCTTACAATCCCTAAGTCCAAATTTCTCAAGCAAAGTCTTTGCATATTTCTTTTGATGCAAGAAGATGTAATTATCTGTTTGCAATACTCCAAGACCAAGGAAATGGTGAAGTAATCCTAGATCAGTCATCTCATATTGTCTCATCATCTCACCTTTAAACTCAGCTATCATCTCCTTTGAACTCCCTGTGTAAATAATATCATCTACATACAGTGACACAATAAGAATGCCACTGTGAGATGTCTTGATATAAAGAGTAGCTTCACTCGGACTTCTGTGGAATCCAGCCTTTGCAAAATAGGAATTTATTTCTTCATACCAAGCTCTTGGAGCTTGTTTCAAACCATATAAAGCTTTCCTGAGCCTGTACACTTTGTCTTCCTTGCCCTGTATAACAAAACCAGATGGTTGATCCACATACACCTCTTCATTCAACACTCCATTTAGAAATGCAGACTTTACATCTAACTGAAATAATTTCCATCCTTTCTGTGCAGCAAGGGCCACCAAGGTTCTCACAGTATCAAGTCTTGCCACAGGTGCAAAAGTTTCATTGAAATCGATTCCAGGCTTCTGAGAGTACCCCTTTGCAACCAACCGTGCTTTGTTTTTCTGCACTGAACCATCCAGATTTAGTTTTGTTTTATAAACCCATTTGACTCCAATGATTGGTTTATCAAATGGTCTATCAACAAGATCCCAAGTATGATTCTTCTCAATCATAGAGATTTCATCTTCCATAGCCTTCTGCCATGATTCATCCTTGGCAGCCTCTTCAAAACATTCGGGTTCTATTATGCACAGATTACACTTTTCATATATTTCTGCAATGTTTCTGTACTTGAGAGGAGTGTGATCAAAATCCTGTGGACCTGTCACTCTTTCTTGATCAGATAGCTCAGTAACTAAATCTGACCCAACATTCTCTTCACTGACTTCACATTGTGTTTCAGAATCACAAGCACTTCCTTCACAGTTTTGTTCTCCTGCAGACATTTCAATGATCTGGATACTCTCCCTTCTTTCCTTCTGTGCATTCCAATCCCAACATGCTTCTTCATTAAACACAACATCTCTGGAAATAGTCACCTTTCCAGATTCAATGTTATACAGTCTATATCCCTTCTCACAACTACCATATCCCAAGAAAATACACCTCTTGCTTGCCAAATCGAGTTTTTGTCTCTGTTGACTTGGCACATGAGCATAACACAAAGAACCAAACACTTTTAGATGCTTAATTCCTGGTTTTCTCCCACTGTAAGCTTCAAAAGGTGTCTTCTTATGTAAGGCTTTGGTTGGGCATCGATTCAGAATGTACACAGAGGTATTGACTGCCTCAGCCCAGAATTCAAGTGGAACCTTCTTCTCCAACATAAGACACTTAGCCATTTCCACGATGGTTCTGTTCTTTCTCTCTGCCACACCATTTTGCTGTGGTGTGTATGGAGTGGTAAGTTGTCTTTCCAGGCCTACATCTTCAACAAATCTGTTAAATTCCATTGAGGTGTATTCACCTCCTCGATCACTCCTAAGCTTCTTCAGTTTATATCCACTCTGCAACTCTACAGTAGCTTTGAACCTTTTAAACACATTGAGAACTTCAGATTTATGCCTTAGAAAATAAATCCAACACATCCTGGTGCAGTCATCTATAAAAGTGAGAAAGTATCGATTTCCAGCTGTTGTAGTTGTCTGCATTGGTCCGCAAATGTCACTGTGTATAAGCTCAAGAGGAAATGATGCTCTAGTAGTGGCTTCTCTTGGAAATGCTTCTCTGCATTGTTTGCCAAGAACACAGCCTTCACACACTCCTTTAATTACTTTGATCTCCGGTAACCCGACCACCAATTCTTGTTCCTGCATCAATTTCAAACTGCTCATGTTCAGATGACCCAATCTTCTGTGCCACATAGCAGTAGAAGGACATACATTTGCCCTGTAGGCAATATGTATTCCAGACTGTAACTTCATTGGAAAACTTCGATTTCCCTTCATTGGTACTCTGGCAATCAAGTTGGAATATGAGCTATCATCATAGATCTCTACTTTATGACCTCCAAACACCAAGTAATAACCGTGCTTCATCATTTGACCTACACTGAGCAAATTTTCTTTCAATCCAGGCACAAGCATAACCTCCTTGATATATCTCTTGCCTATTTTAGTTTCAACCATAAGACTTCATTTACCAGTTACATCAACAAGCTGTCCAGTACCCATTTCAACCTTTGCAGTCACATACTTGTCAATATCAACCAGTAGATCCTCCCTTCCAGTCATATGATTACTACACCCACTATCTACATACCATACATCTTCACATCCTTTTACACTAGTATTAGTTTGATTACTAGCATAAAACATGATTGGTGTAGAGTCTGCCTGAGTGGCATAATTAAGCTGTTGCACTGCCTTCTTGCTATTACAGTCCCTTGCTAGATGACCAAACTTATCACAGTTGTAACATTTTGGTTTGCCTTTGAATCGACACTCACCAAAATGTAGCTTGCCACAATGCTTACAAGAATTTCTAGCCCCATCTGTGGGTTTGTTATCCCACTTCTTGCCTTTGTCCTTCCAATTCTTATGGTACTTGGCATTTTGATTTCCAGTAAACTTAACTGGTTTGGGATTCACACTAAGGCTAGCAAATGCTCTCTCAGTTTTATTTTTAGAATGCCTATCAATCCTTAACTCAAAACTCTTCAAAGAAGCCACCACCTCTTGTACCTCAATCACATCCAAATCTTTCGAATGCTCAATAACAGAACAGATAGAGTCATAAGCTGATGGCAAACTAATTAATAATTTCTGAACAACTCTCTCTCGAGATAATTCCTCTCCATAGCTCCGCATTTGATTTATCAGATCAAATAGTTTTGTAAGATAAACAGAAAGTGATTCATCATCTCGCATTCGGGTATATTCAAATTCCCTACGAAGACCTTGCAATTTAACACTTTTAACCTGTTTATCACCATGGTATTCTTGCTGCAGAATGTCCCATGCGCCTTTTGAAGTTTCTTCATGAGAGATTCTGGGAAATATCTCATCTGAAACAGCGCCCTGAATCAGACCCAGAGCTTTAGCATCCTTCATGAGCACCTCAACAAGCGTCATCCTCCCAGCACCACTAGACTCTTCTTTGTCTTTCTTCTTCGCCTCAGATTCATCAATCTTCTTCAGATCTGATTCATCGAAACCCTTTTCAACCAGATTCCACAATCCGTAGGACTTGAAAATGGTCTTCATCTTAATACTCCAAAACTCATAATTTTCACCATTGAAAATTGGTGCTCTCACCTCACCACTACCCGATCCTGCCATGTTAGACTCAGATCGCAATCAACTCGATCGCAGCTTTGAGTTGCTGGGTAGCTCTCTTCACAGATCCAAACGCCCAGTATCAATTGATCGAACCTGGCTCTGAGGCCATGTTAGCATACAGACTATGATCTTGTATGAGTGTTTCAATCAATTTATAAAATACTGAAGAAAGGAAGAGAGTAAGAAATCTAGAGAGAGAGAGTGAGAGAATTCAGCTTGAGGAAGAAGAAACGAACTCTGCACTGTTTCATTCATTCACACACACTTAGCACATGTAGCAAGAGGAAATATTAATTAATCTAAGATTACATCTTAGCTGCACACTTGGACTATGATCCAAGGGCTGATATTTAAAACTGACTTCTTATTATATTTCAGCAAATACACTTATAAACTAACATTCTCTGCCCTTCTAAAAAGATCGGTGGTGTTATTGGGAAGGGTGGCAAAGCCCTTAGAGGAGACCCCCGGCAAAGATTAAGGTTTCTGATTCTGTTCTTGGCTCAGATGAGAGAGTAATTATTATCAATAGCTCTCCAACAAAAATTTCAAGCAAACAAAATAACCATGAAAATTTAGCTGATGGAAATGAAATGGAGCCGCATTGTGCTGCCCAGGATGCTCTGTTGAAAGTTCATGACAGGATTGTAGAGGAAGATCGTTTTGGTGGAGTTACATTTGATGATGACAACGAGAACCGTGTTGTCACCACAAGACTTCTAGTTCCAAACAATATGGTTGGCTGTCCTTCTTGCAGATCAGCTTCCAACTTGTGCTATGGAAACTGATGAATTGGTGCTGGTACACTTTCTATTTTTGTGCTCCTTGCATGTTCTCTAACACAGGAAATAATGTTCCAAAAGAAGATTTTACATGATGTAGATGGAATTAGACTTTTGATTGAGCTAATATAGCAAATCTTATGACATCGTATGAGCTCATCTGTTGATTAAAGTTAATTTTTTTTCAAACTTATTTTTGTGTTAGAAATGATTTTTGTTGTTTTTAATTTAATATGTGTTCCCAGCTGTGTATGTTGTTATTGGGAAATTTATTGGTGCTCAAAATATATACCCTAAATATGTCTATGTATACGAATGAAGGTCCAGTGGTCCACGTATGCAGTCACTTTGTGCCAGTGAAGTCTGCCGCTGGAAACTTGTGGGTGTATTGAGACTTTTCATGTCTTCTTTTTACATTTGTAAAAGCATATGATTTTGTAGCTTGGTCACTTTCAATCTCCAAACATGCTTATATGAAACTCACATGAAAAGTTCTTTGTTATTTATTTTTTGGTGCCTATATTAACTTTCAACAAAAGTGAGAGATATCTGCAAAACAAAATATGACAAAGAGGGCACTTTATGAAGTGTCTAATCTACTGCATCAGAATCCTAGGAAGGACAAGCCTCCTTCAGGCTTTCCTATGCCTTTCCTTTCACCTAGAAATCCGATGTTGTCTAATCGGGCTCCTTCCCACACTATGTCGCCAATGCCATGGACAGGAGGATATGAAAACCGTTCTGGATTTGTCCGGGGTGGTTTTAATGGTTTTCCTCCTGGACATGGGGGTGAAGCTCTAGCTCTAGCTGAGTTTTCATGAAAATTATGTGTTGAGCTGGGAAATTTGGTGGGTTATTGGCAAGGGCGGTTTTAATGTAAAACAATTACAACTGCAAACTGGAGCCAGTATTCATGCTCAGGATGCATCAAAGGATTCAGAAGAAAGTGTCATTCACGTCTCTGCTTTTGAGGTATGCCATTTTGTGATACACAGCCATTTCCTGTCTTTAACTTCTTTTCATATTGGCTTAGAAGTGTTATTTGCATGGACAACGTACCATGCACCAACTGTTTGCTGGTGCCTGTGGATCAAGAATATGCTAGCAGTGGATCAGCTTGCTCATACTTTTTCAGGCCTTGTGGAATCCCAGATCACAAACCATTGAGACAATTCTTGAGCTTCAGAACAGAACAAGTGAATTCCCCGATAAAGGCATAATCACTACTAGGCTTCTTGTACTTGGATGCCTCCTTGGACAAGGAGGTAAGTTATAGATGAGATGAGAAGGAGAACTCAGGCTGATATTCGTGTTTACTCGAAGGTTGAAAGGCCAACTTTTTGGTTTATCTTGGTTTGGAGGAGTATTGATTTGATTGCCTTCCTTTTGCAGTTAGTTTTTAGTTGATTTTTTTTTCATGAGATTGACAACTTTTTTTCTTTTGTACTTATATTTTTTATGTAGAGTTTATTGTTAACTGAAAGGTCACAAATTACTCAAGAGTTTAAATAATAAACTGCCTTGAAATTGTTAATCATGTCTTAAATAGTGTACCAATGTTTCCCATGAGAACCAGTAGTAGAATTGAACTTTCTAGATATGTGAACACCGTGAGCATCACTATCGATATCTTGATTATTATCCCAATTCCCATACACACACGGCAGTGGTTGTACTGTTCTGGTTTGATGGGGAATATTTTGTATTTATTATGGATTAATAAAGCATTCTGATTAGTAGCTGAACTTCTCACACACATAGTCATTTGTAAGAAAGGAAAAGAAAAGACAAATTAAGAATTGATGGTAATATCCGAACATCAAGATTTCCATTTTCAGATGAGAGGTCACTTTATCAAGCGTATCCAGTCCCGATTGATCATGAAGCTAGGCCAGAGCTCTTTGGTTGTATCTTCTTTTGCCCGTGTGTGAGCTTTTTGGTTACATATTTTATCTGCGCGGTGTGCTATCCACACACCATATTTTACTTCTCACACACCTTTTGATAATTTCTTTCCGTTGACCTTCTTCAATTCATCTGATCTGACGGCCGAAAATTAAAAATGTGTGTGAGAAGTAAAATGGGGTGTGTGGATATCACACCCCTTTATCTGCATACTTACATTGTTGTTTTTCACATTTCTATTATATATAGATATTGCGTTAGATTTGATTCAGCGTTACCCACAACTAGCCATGGCTAAAGATCATGACTGAGAATTCCCCTTAGTAACATTGGTCAGTGACCGTTCTGCATTCAAAAGTGGAAGCCGACCCAATTTCTGGGAAAAGTTGATTTATTACGGTTAGTTCAACACTGTTTTTTATTTTCTCCTCATATTTTCCATTTTTAAAATTACCTATTACCCTCCACAATAAAAGTCCTTTAGCTCTACTTTGTTTGAAAAAACAAAAAGGTTTTTAAACTTTAATCCTTAAAGAAGATTAAAATTTAATAAAAATCTGGAATTAGTTTGAAAAAACAAAAGGGTTTTTAAACTTTAATCCTTAAAGAAGATTAAAATTTAATAAAAATCTGGAATTAGATTGGATATTGATTTTAGTCCTTTAATGTGTACTTAATTCAAATTCATATTATATTTTTGTTTTAATATTTAATAGATATTTTATTTAATGTCATTACATTAAATTTTAAATTTATTATATATTATACACATTTGAATTCATTAATTTTATTTTAACTTCCTCTAATTAGTGTACCTAAGCATCCGTATCTAAATATATTTTTACTAAATTAGTGTACCAAAATGTCTATATGTAAACATATTGTACTACCTAAATGTTTTGTAGTTAATTAGTGGCACATAAAAAAATATGCAAAAACATAAGTCTATTGAAAATTCCGTACCTAAATATATAATACTAAACCAAGGTACTGAAATGTTGGTACCTAAATATATTATACTAAACTAGTATACCGAAGTGTCCGTACCTAAAGATATTATATTAACCTAGTATACAGAAGGGATGTGCTATCCACACATCCCTTTTTACTTCATACATAGCCTCTTAATTTGCGGTCATCGGATCGACTGAATTAAAGAAGATCAAAGGGCAGAAATTAACAAAGGGTGTGTGAGAAGTAAAAAGGGGTGTGTGAATAGCACACCCCTATACAGAAATGCTCATACCTAAATATATTGTAATGAATTGGTGGCATATAAGAAAATATACAAAAACATAAGAGTACCAATGATGCATCAATAAACAATGCTATAACCTAAAGGTTTAGTATGACCACCAATATCATTCATATTGTTTCTAATTTAGTCAATCACTTATTATTTGGTATGAGATTTTATTATGAAATGCCTCGGTTTCCAATGTCAAACTCTATTCTCCAACACACCTCTTCACAAGTGACTTTCCCATAAAAAACTGATATATTATTTTTTCTTTCTTTCTTTTTTTTTTTCTAAAAAAAAAACTAGTCTATTCATTATATTGAATCTAAACAACAGTCTTATCGAGAGCCCAAAGTACTGGAGTCAACCCACATCTTTTCAAATGACTGGACATTAAATCAATACCTTTAAGTAACAACTAGCGCATTTTTTCGAAAGCCCCTAATAAATCGTGCCTAAAACACATTGGAAGAATAACATGCCCTAAGGTTATAATAAACTTTTTGGCTTAGCATGAGTTACCCCCAACGTTACTAAAATTGTCTTTACTAAACCACATTATTATGTTTATCAAAAGCTTCGGTAATATTAGAAATAAAATCTTCCAAATATAAATTGTGTATTATTTTGTTATATTTCTGATATAAAACTTAATTCTCCAGCAAGAACATTTTTGCATATATACTTTTAGTGCTTCTTGAATATTGAACAAGCTCTGCGTAGCAGTACTTGTAACATCTCACATCGCCTAGGGGAGTGGATCATGTAAGCCTTATATGTATATTCCTATCTCTATCTAGCATGAGGCATGTTGGGAGCTCATTGACTTTGGGTTCCATCGGAACTCTGAAGTTAAGCGAGTTCGCGCGAGAGCAATCCCATGATGGGTGACCCACTGGGAAGTTCCCGTGTGAGTTCCCAAAAACAAAACCGTGAGGGCGTGGTCGGGACCCAAAGTGAACAATATCATGTTACGGTGGAGTCAAGCCCGGGATGTGGTGGGGGCCGGGCGGGGATGTGACAATTTGGTATCAGAGCCAATCCCTGACCGGAAGTGTGTCGACGAGGACGTCGGGCCCCTAAGCGGGGTGGATTCTAATATCCCACATCGCTTAAGGGAGTGGATTCTGTAAGCCTTATATGTATATTCCTATCTCTACCTAGCACGAGGCCCTTTGAGAGCTCATTGGCTTCGGGTTCCATCAGAACTTCGAAGTTAAGCAAGTTAGCGTGAAAGCAATCCCATGATGGGTGATCCACTGGAAAGTTCTCGTGTGAGTTCCCAGAAACAAAACCATGAGGACGTGATCGGGGCCCAAAGCGAAAAATATCATGCTACGGTGGAGTCAAGCCCGAGATGTGGTGGAGGCCCGGGCTAGGATGTGATAGTACTAACTGTTGTTTCTTTGCCTAACCATTAACTAGAATTTGTGTAATTAACTAGTGACATAGAATCAAGGGTTTGTATGAATTCGAAGATGGATGATAATCACACCCAATAAATAAAAATAATTGTGTCCGCATATTAGATTATTTGTTTGGTTTTGTGATTGCCTGTACATTAGATTATTTGTTTGGTTTTGTGATTGCTGTACAAATTTTTATATAGTTTATAATTCTCATTTAATTCTTTAAAAATGTTCCATTTTAAATTGCTCAATTTTATTTGTAGAACTCAAATTTCTATTTTTAAGGCTTAATAGATGATTAGGGTAGGAATTTTAAATGGAAAATTCAAAATCAGTCGATCCAGCCATATTAGACTCGTATCTAGAGCACCCAATAGTTTTTGAAGCTCGATTTCATTGTGGCGAAGCTCGATTCAAGTTTGATTTTTCCCACTGCACAAAATAACAGATTCACGCCCAGATTAAGCAATTGAACTTGGAGGCCATGTTAGTGTTTATATGTTGATTTGTAGTTAATTATGATAAGAACTTGAAAGAAAATGGGATGATTTTCGATATTGATTTTTTGAGAAGAAGATGAGATATGCAGAAAATTGCAGAGATGATTTTCAGTTGGAATATTTCATCATCAAACTCATTCACACGAAGTGTGTGAATTTGTTACCATTACAAAGATGAGGGAGAGCAATCTCTCTTACATCAACACAAACCAAATCTAGTCATCCTATGAAATACTGACAAATAACATGAGGCCATCTCCAACTGAAAGGTCCAGAGGGCCAGAGGCCCCAAAATAGCCCTAAAACCGTCTCCAACCGAGGGCTAGGCTAGAGGGCCAGAGAGCCGAAAATAGCCCTAAAACCATCTCCATTTTTTTCCTATAACTTCTATTTCACAAAATTTATTTCATATTGTTTTTTAAATTCCATTTTTTTCCTATAACTTCTATTTCACAAAATTTGTTTCATATTTTTTTTTTAATTCCATTTTTTTCCTATAACTTCTATTTGACAAAATTTGTTTCATATTTTTTTTAAATTCTATTTTTTTCCTATAACTTCCTAAGTCATTATACAACATTAAATTAAATTAAGTAACATGAAACAACATTAAACAATATGAAACAACATTAAATAACATTAACATAAAAATTATACAACATGAAGCTTAAACAACATTTTAGTTGTAGTTTTTAAATAATAAATTATGTTTGACCCTATGGCCCTTTGGCCCTCGGTTGGAGATGGTTTTTTGTGACAGGGCTAAAACGAGCCCTCTGGCCTTTTGACCCTCGGTTGGAGACGGACGTAAATATTGCCCTGTACTGTTCATTAAAATATTAATATCTTGGGGAATCTTGGAGGGCCAGATGGCTAAAACGAGCCCTCTGGCCAGCCCTCGGTTAGAGATGGCTTGAGCTAACTTACTAAAACAAAAAATAAGTGATCCACATAGACTATGATCCATGGCTCGCATTGCATCAATAAGACTTAATTAAAATTGACAATCAAGCAATCTGCAAAAAGTGTTTACACATCAACTCTAGCAGCTTCCCAGAATCCAAAATACTTGAATTTGATTGCGTATCGGGTTCTCGATTATTTATCAAGGAGATATTAATGACTTTAATGTGATAAGTGCTTCTTTCAGTTGCAATTAAAGGAAGTCATCTGACTAATCTATGAGCAAATGTGCAGGATAATTACTAATTTACTAATTAGAAAGCTCATAACTGCAGACTCGTATTGCCCCAATTCAATATGTAGTGTTGTTGTTTTTCAATAGTTAGGTGGGGGTTCTAGGGGAAAAAGGGACGGGAAGCCTCAAACCTATAGGTGACCAAGGTCACAAGAGTGCTTGATTTCCAATACGACACTAGCCCTCCTCAAGTGTTGTTAGACAGACTGACTTTGTTTCATTTTGTTTTTCTTGCCATTTTTTTTTTGTCACAGATGCTTGATTGATATGAAATCTCGTTGAATAAATGGCATATTGAACATGACAGCTACAATTGTTCCTACAATGCTTAACCGTAAAAAACTATGACGATTGGAGTTCTCGGGTAAAGACCTACTTGTTAGCCGAAGATCTTTGGGACATTGTCAAAGGCACCCATGAACCTCTTGAAGAAGAAGAAGAAGAACGTAAGGCTTGGAAGAAGAAGGATGTCAAGGCCTTACATCCCATCCAGAGTTCTTGCGGGGATGAAACGTATAAATTTATAAAGGACAAAACCACAGCCAAAGAAGCATGGGATACTTTGTTTAATTTCGAAGCCAAGGCATAATTAACAACTACGCGAAGTAGGTACGTACAGACATCAAAAGTTAGAAAAAAGAAAACCTGATAAACATACGGCGATGGTTGTACCTTGCAGCTTGGTGATCTATTTTAAAATTTGATGAGAAATATTTAGTAATTATTGTGGATTACAGTATTTTCATTTGATTTGTTACATAATTAAGATGCACTGAAATGTGATATATCAGATGCACAACAATTACTTTTTGACTACTATTTTACACACATATGCATTTGTATGAAGGAAAAGGGAAAAACAAACTAAGAATTGAATGGTTAACATCTTTCATCTAAACAAAAAAGATTTTCATTGTCACATAAAGTCGGCCACTAGAGTTAGGAACTAAGTTAAAATACAATAAAGGATGAATATTAACTTGCACATATATCTATCCAACCAAAAGAGAGTTGGCCTAGGTGGTACAATTTTGGATGGACATGGACACATGGCTAAATGAAATAGAGTTCGACAGTTGAGTGTACAACAGTACAATTGTCATCTTGCTCAGTTTGGAGATGGGGTTGTACAGTTGGATAACCAATCCAATTTGATGACAACAAGAAAAATGTAATCCACGTATAGGAGGATGTGTGGAAGTTTCAAACATTTATGTACAAAATTAATACATAAAAATTTGATAAAAATATGTAACTATCAATGTGTAAATATATATAGTAAATACCAATCTTCACACTTCAATCTAATGGTCACAGTTTTTTGAAATAAAATAAAATAAAAAAAAAAAAAAAGGTATATGAATACTTTTTTTTATAAATATTAAATCATTTTCTTCACTCCTCACACCAAAACTCTATTAAAATATCATTTTTTTCTACATTCCAATCTTATTCAAAATCTCAAGAAGATTTCTGATAGATATGGACACGTAGTAAAATCATAGTCACTAAAAATGTTATTAGAAATCAACGATATGAGTTATAAAAGTACATGAAATATGCATAAAATAAAATAAAAAGTTGTTTTTAACTCTCTAAACGAAGTGCCAAAATTCATCTTCCAGTCGTGACGACGTGATGAGTTTGATTCATCTTGTCGTTCATTTTAAAAAAAGATATCATGATCTTGAAACTGAAACTGAAACCACCATTCATCATAAATAATATTATTTAGCGAAATAAAAATATGGACTTATTTTATAATAATCATTTTCGTTGAATAATTATTAAATTATTAAATCAAACATGAAAAGTAATAATAATTTTAAATAACAATTGCTTACTATTCAAAATGGGTGCATGGAGAGTGGTTTTTGAGAGGCTAAAGCAGTTCATTATTCAAATGAATGGTTACCGCCCCAACCCCATTCCTAGACTCAAATCTTTCAAAATTGATAAAAATGCTCTAAGGGCTTCCTTTTTGCTTCCATTTATCTGAGCTGTGTATGCTTTGGTTTCGGGATCCTAGCTAGGGTGCGGGATTCAAGCTGAACACCCAACAAATTACGGCTGCTTTGCCACTAGCTTGTTCAAAATACTTTACTAGCTATGATCTATGTTCGTCATTTAATTACAATCTTCAATATGCAAAATTTAACTTAATTATGGATGAGAACAAGCATAAATTTTGCAAGAGGCGCCCTAATATCCATTTTAAAAGAAAATTATCAATCACTCGGAAACTATGTGCACAGTAAACTCTGGCTTTCTGAAAAGGTATATGAATTGAGAATCATGCTTGATGCAGATTGCAGACACCACTCGTTCATTCAGACAGAAAATATATGAATTGTGATTCGTGGATTTTGAGTGGCCATCGTTTTGTGGTGGGCAAAGAAGAAAGAAAAAGATGGAAAACAAAAAATAACCATCTTCAACTCTGGCCTATAACCTATTTTTCCCCTTCTATTCCCCTCCTAAATCTAACCCAACCCAAGTGGAAAATTGGACCTAAAACCTAAAACCTAAAACAAAGCCAGAAATAGCCCAGGATTTAGCCTAGAAAATGGTGTGGGCACCCCTAGCAGGACCCCACCCACATGGGCATGTCCCTCAGGATTTATTGAATCCAACGGCTGAAATCGAATATAATCAAATCTAGCGGTAAAATATATATATATATATATATATATAACGGCCCAAATTTAAATCCAAATGCTAAAATTATTTAACTCAAAATTCACCCAAATTTAGTGATTTTTCAATATTTGTTGGAATCTAAATATTTTTAGGTTAAAATGTTCATAAAATTAAATTATGATAGTGTATATAATTTTTTGGGTACTTAAAAGAAAAAAATTAAATTAGGATAGTGTATTTAAAAGAAAAAAATTAGCCTAAATTTATTCTTTAATAATTTCGGGTTAAAAAAATTTAAGTTATAAGGGTTGGAGCAGACAAGTTGTTTCTGAATTAAAACCTAAATTTTTTAGGTTAAAAATTTTAAGTTTTAGGCCAATGATTGAAGATGGTCCAAGAAAAACACCAACCTGCATTTAGTGTGAATGCAAAATAATCATTGCAATGGTGGTCTCATATTTGATTTTTTAACCGACACCGAATCAATCAACCACATTGTCTGTGCCGTTGTTGGGTACATGACGGTACCATTATTGAGTATGGCCAAGAAAAACTATGCCTGATTACTGTTGTGGAGATTCTAGTAGTGGTGAATAGAGAGTGTGCCCAAAACAACGGTGTCTGTTGTCGGTAATTCTATTAGCGGAGACTAGTGAGTGTCCAAAAAAACCGCGTCTGATGTGGACTGTTCAGGTATAGCGTAGTACGTTTTGACAAGGTGGAACCGTGAGGTGTTAAAGCTAGTGTTGTGTTTCTCGTACATGTCAAAACTTTTACCTAAAAAATATCATCAAGTTCACGTGGGATATAATTTAGATTTGGAGTTGGGAATCTCTCTCTAGTCACTCGACGTCATGCACCTTACTATGCACTTAGGATAGCAAAATTGCATTGAGTTTTTGACGTTTGAGGAGTAAGAGGAGCTTCTCACTTTCATTATTAATTTTTTTTTAATTTCAAATGATATTCTACACTAATCGACAAATAAATTTTTTTTCTATTAGTTCGTAATCACTTAATTTCCTAAATTAAAGAGCAATGGTTAGAATAAAAAATTTCTAGGAACTTAGAATAAAAAATTTCTAGGAACTCCTAAGATAATTTTTTAATATTTGTGTGTGTGTGTGTGTTTTCTAATAATGTATGCACTTCAATCTTAAAAAAAAAAAAAAAATTCCAACTCCACTTTATACTTATGATTCTTCTTGTTAGCCATGTTTGATGTGGTGGTTGCAGACTTGCAGTCATAGGTGATTGTGGTGATGGTTGTGGTGTTGGTGGTAGCGATAATGGTGGTGGTGTTAATGTGGGTTATGGTAATTGGGGATGTAGAGGTAGCAATATATATGCACTTATATACACATTTGTATACCTCTACATATGAACCTATGTATATATGTGTACCTATATATGCATATATGTACATGAATATATATTTATGTACCTATATTTATACACCTATATTTATACACCTTTATAGTATATTGTTTATTTTTCTCCCATATAAAAGGGGGACAACTAGTGGCAAACCACGATTGTCCACCATTTTCGGGCCCGGAGAGGCTAGTAATTTCACCCTGACCATGACCACAGTCACACAAACTCACCAACTCGGAGCATCGAATCTGGGACCTCCCATATTTTTTTGTTTATTGGGAAGCCGCAGTTTGCGCCCTTACCACTAAACTACTTGTTGTTGTTATAGTATATTGTTTAATGTGTCAACATATTAATACATTTGTTTGGTTTTGTGCATTATCTGTAGAAATTTTAATATACAGTTTATTTCTCATTAACAAAATGTTATTTAAAAATCTTCCATTTTAAAATTCTAAATTGATTTGTAGAAATCAAAATTCCTATTTTTAAGCCTTAATTGATATTAAAGTAGGAATTTTAGAAAGAAAATAAAAAAACAATAAAAGTGGGCAAGGGCATTTAATATGATGTGATAATAAATTTTAAATTTTAGAGTAAAATTAGATACCGCCCGTGTTCCGGTTGAAATCTTGGGCAAGGGCATTCAATAATGGGAGAGTACTATTCCTAGGAGAAATTTTTTATTGTGACCGGAACACGGGTGGTACATCATGTGTTTTTATATAAGTGGTGAGAAATTTTATTTTTTAAGTTATTAATTTTTTAACACACATATCCCACCATTTGTATAGTAATACGTGATGTACCAAATCCGTGTTCCGGTCACACTGGAAAATCTTTCTATCCCTAGTTTCAGCCATACACTTCTTGTCTTCAATAATTAACGGGAGAGGCTTCTATCTACATACCGCCATACGAAACTGCTTGGGGCATTTAGATTTAAAAGGGCGTAAATAAGATTATTTTGTATTATAACCTGACTGTTTTTATAAATTTAATTAAAAAAAAAATTAACAAACAATAGTATCTACACTACGAAATATATAAAAACACGTGGTGTACCACCCGTGTTCCAGTCACAATGAAAAATTTCTCCTAGGGATAGAACTCTCCCATTATTGAATTCGCGTAGTTAACACCGACTAGGAAATTAATGGGGTGGCAGATTCTCTGCCTTCCCACTTCCCGTGCCCTTCTGTTTGTGTGGTCACGGTTAAGCCACGTCAACATTTTATATTACTATTCATTTTTGTCTTATTATCTTTATAAAAAAATAATATTAAATGTTGACGTGACTTAACCGTGACCACACAAAACAGAAGGGCAGGAGAGGGCACGAAAAGTGGGAGGACAGAGAATCTGCCTCGAATTAATGGAGTATTTGGTGGCATAGTCTTCCGAGTCTCTTGTCCTTTTTCATTGCTCATTTGCTATACATCTATATATACACCAGAAGTGTGGTCACTCTAAGTGCACAGAGTGGGAATTTACTTAAGCTCATTGGATAATAGTTGCAGCTTACTTATTTTTGAAGATTGCCACTACTCGATCGAACAGAGTGAGTTAGTTATATTGTTTTGTTTCATTATTTTCTTAATTAATCGACCTAATATCACTTTGGATAATTGATTACATTTGCAGATTAAACATGGCAGCTACAGTTGTTTCTAGTGTAATTGCTAATCTTAAAGTTCTTAGTCATGATAATTATGAAGATTGGAGTTTCCACTTTAAAACCTACTTGTTGGCTGAAGATCTTTGGGAGGTTGTGGAAGAGACCTTTGAACCTCCTAGACGAGAAGATGGTGAAGCGGAATTTATGGTTTGGAGGAAGAATAATGCCAAGGTTTTACATGCAATCCAAACTTGTTGCGGGGATGATACTTATTTTATTATCCGGTGCATTAGCTCGGCCAAAGTCGCCTGGGATACTTTGGCTGAAAAGTTGAAGCCGGCCGATCAAGCCTTGGAAAACACAGGTACGTGTACGCACGTACTACATGTCTCCTTTCCAAGTTAAATCCAATATTATAACTATTAAGATTTAGTTTTCTTCTTCTAATAAAGTCACCATGCGTGATCGATGCAGAGGATGAAGAGCTGAATACCGGTCTGAAGCGGAATGAGGGTACGTACGTGGTAATATTATGTGATATCTACTGCAGCATGCATGAATCTTTATTGTTTTGTTTAATTTTATTTCATTCAGTTCTCTTTTATTTCAACATCATGTATAATTCGTCCCCAAATTCTTGATGTTCAGTTAACAAATAATAAATAATATTACTTGACAGAGTATTATAAAAGTAACGGCGACTTCAGTGAGTTCCCCCACCATCAACCCTTGATTGATGCTGTTGCAAAAGGTGACTGGAGTTCTGCAAAGAAGTATCTTACTAAGCATCCCGACGCAATCAGAGAAAGAGGTTCATTATCAGGCTCGACAGCTCTTCACATGGCAGTTTCAATGGAAAACGAATATATGGCGAAAGAACTAGTGGAGTTGATGACAGAGCAAGACTTGGAAATAGAAGACGCTAATGGTGTCACAGCTATAACTTTAGCTACGCTAATAGTACCCGAAGTGGCTAGATGCATAATCGAAAAGAACAAGAGATTACTTTGCATACCATGCAATCTCCAGAATATGATCCCACTAATCATGGCTTGTCATGGCGGCCATTGGGGATTGGCTCGCTATCTCTATTCAGTTACTCCATTGGAAGCTTTGACGTCGACCCAAGATAACTGTCAGACTGGTGCTGATCTTATTTCCCACTGTTTTAGCTCCAAAGAACTGGGTACATAAATGTTTTAGATACAATATTCGCACACATTTTCTGACACACTATAACTAAGGTGGGCCGTTTCATTATTTATAGAACTCACATGTATTTAAGAATGTGTTTAAATAGCATGTTCCCTAACAAATATTGATTACTTTCTTTTTTTTCTTCATGTATATAATTCTTCTTCTTCTTCTTTTTTCCCTATTGTAGATATTGCATTGGATTTAATTCAGCGTTGTTCAAACTTGGCATTTGCCACAAACTCTACTGGGAAAACACCTTTACAGGAATTGGCTTGTATGCCCTCTCTCTTTTTAAGTGGAACGCGTCTCAGATTCTGGCAACAATGGATCTATAACAGTTAGTAACTACATTCTTTATTCTATGATGAATTTTATACCTTATTAATTTCTCTGTCCCTCTAGTTGGGTGGGCGTTGGCCCGTTTTTCAATAAGATATTTCCTACACACGATTCCCACAATTTGATTTAGGGGTGTGATATCCACACACCTCATTTTACTTCTCACACACCTTTTTAATTTTCGGCCGTCGGATCGGATGAATTGAAGAAGATCAACGGACAGAAATTATCAAGGGGTATGTGAGAAGTAAAATGGGGTGTGTGGATAGCACACCCCTTGATTTATCTCAAAACCTGATTTTTTTTTTGTATATTTTATACTTAATATGAAAAAAAATTAAAACAATAAAATGCATTCTATGTCTGGATGGAGATTTATGTCTACGATGTCTAAGTCAAAAAGTGTTTGAGAAAAACTAAAATTCACTGGAGAGTTCTAAATAGAGTTTGTGATAAACCAATTTCCTTGTATGACTTGGCTACTTATAGTGGAAGAGGTCCATAAATCGTCTACTAGTAGGCCGTAGCGGGCTTAGGCAAGTCAATGAGTCTCCCTTCCCATGCCTGCTTAGACACCAATAGGTTATGAAGCCCAATGGTCACACGTGCTCAATATCACCTAATTTGTGTTATCCACGTATTTGGTTCAAAAGTTAATCACCCGTAAGGGGCTATGTGATGATGTGAAGGTAAAGAATCCCACATTGGTGAAAAGAGAAACATTGCAAGGACTTATAATGAATTGGGTTACTCCCTATATTGTCAATTAATTTTATGATTGAACATCAACTTCATATAGGGCTGAGGTGCAAGGGGTCGACAACCCTGTCCCTTGAAGAAAAACAAAATGCTTGCTAGCTAGCTTGCCAAGAATCGGGGGTTAGGGCCCGATAGTTGTGGCATTTGCCGGTCCGTAGGAGGGGTTGGTGTGCTTAACCCATTAGAATGGAGATGGGGGTTTCTCACGATATCCGAGGTAGTTATGTCAAATTGAGCTTATAATCCACTTGACATACTATGTTTGGATGTGATTAATTTATGTCTCCACACTATGCTTTTCTTCACTAGTTTAAGTCAAGAAATAGTAAAACAAATGCGCCAAAACCTAAATGGCTCTTATGTTTGTCTTCGCCGGTAAGTCCCTTGCATACAAATAGACAAATAAGACAAACTTATATTTGATGTACTCATATACAAACGTGTTTCAAGTTCGAGTTCACAGATCCCTCAATTGTTTCACAAGTTTTTTTAAGGTGAGATGCGATGAGTTCTATAGCGGCACAACTTCAATATGTGGTGGCAGTTAAGGTTTAAGGTTACGAGTTAAATTAGAATTTTGGTTTTGGGTCTTGCTCAAATATTTTAGTGTAAGTTATTTTCTCTCTTAGAGTTAATTTTTTAGTGTCTAAAAATAAGTGTTAAAAATTTAATGTGTACTTTTATCGGTATCAGTGTCCATTAATCATTTATTTTGGGTATGCACCTTAGTTTCTCTTTTCACAGAAATAAATATTTATACAGTAAAAGAAAGGCTTCAATGTGTCCAGACCCTCGACTTAAAAAAAAGTTCTATATATTGACTAGAGGCATGTGTTTATTTTCTTGATAGGTATACACATACGACATGCTTCTGGGATCCGTGATGTTCGTATAGATGTTCAAAAACAAGCCAATGACCCGGTTAATGATCAAAGGGATCTCATAATTCGCTCAGGTATGTATTATCCATGTAAAACGAGAGTTATGACCTCAGGCGCATCTTTTACTTTCTTCTAGATCATACCTAATTAACAAATTCTTTGAATAGCTAATGCAAAACATTTTTGTATTTGCAATATTGTAGTTATGGCTTTACTGCGAGGGCTCGTCTCAAATCTCTGTAAACTTTTCGGTAATGCTTCATTTCAACACTTTGTTAATCTTTTCGTTCAAGTTTTACTCTAATATTTATCCAGTCATCGCTTAGAACTTCTTTTGGTCGTACTTTTCGAAACTTAATGATTAATAATTCTTCTATGTCAACCTAGGAATCGATCACATGTACAAAATGAAACAAATCCATATCCAATCCCTTGAAGTTTTACAAGGCATGTGCAAAATGACAGAAGGTTTAAGCCTTAAACAAATGCAAGGAAGTTCCGTACAAACAGCACTCTTCAAGGCTGTTGAACATGGGAATGATGAGTTTCTTCGTCAGCTGTTTACTGCAAATATCCTAGCTTTAGGGATATATGACGAAAATGAAAAGGGCATGTTTCAGTTTTCCATTGAATGCCGTCAAGAAAAAGTCTATAACTTTTTCCATGACTTTATCCGAGTCATGAATGTTCGTACTGAATCCAGAGTAGATAAGTTCAACAATACGTTACTACATTCAGCAGCGAGGTTATCCCCACCTGCACAGCTTAAACATATCCAATGTGCAGCATTGCAAATGCAGAGAGAATTACAATGGTTTAAGGTTAGAATTTCTTCCTATATATATTTTATATTTTTCTAATCAAGAAATCAAATTTCACTATAATGTAGATCAAATTTCAAATTTGACTCTCATTGACAGCGAATTTGATATAGAATTATGACAGACTCAATATAAATGTGAACTGACCACCACCATTACCAATATCTTTATATATAACGAAGTAATACAAACTTAAGTGACTTTAGTATGTGGCCTCATTCAAACCCATATGAGATTATTCTATTTAAACACCACCTCTCTTCTTAGGACGTGATCTAAAAGAAATATAGCTTATTACAAAATGGAGATAATTTAGATTTATGATCGGCTGAAATTGGGACCAAAATTTTACAAACAATATTGCTATTTTAAGCTGGACTAAATGGATGAGAGTTTAATAGGACGAAGTGAGTTAAAGAAAAAGGAGTTTACCACCAAAGCAATCCACAAGGTCCACTATAAATTAATAGGTTTTACTGTATAAAGTTCTATTCACGTGGTCAATCGGTATTACTTGATTAGACTTGATTATTTGTGACAGCAATTTGCACTCTCATATAGGAAACAACCAAATTAAAAATGAAATCACATTCTGTCTAAAAAAAATGAAATCACAAAAATGAAATGTTGATTACTGTTACGAACTCAGAATGTTAGGCTATTTAGGATTAGATTTGAGCATATATATTCAAGGTCAAAGGGCATACATCAAGGATTTGTAAGAGTACAAAAATATTAATTACTTGGGATTAGATTTGATTGCCTTTGAAGAAAATAAATTAAAGAAAGATATTTAAGTTTCTTCTATTCACTGAAATGCAGGAGGTCGAGAAAATTGTGCCTTCCAAGTTTCTTGAAGTTGTTAACTATACAGATGGCATGACCGCCCGTGACCTATTTACTAAGAACCACAAGGAATTGGCAAATGAATGTGAAAGATCAATGAAAGCAACTGCAACTTCTTGTACGGTTGTAGCTGCTCTTATTGTTACAATTATGTTTATTGCAGTGTTCTCAGTTCCTGGTGGAAGCAAGGCAGGCTTTCCCGTGTTCTTAAATAAAAGGATATTTATGGTCTTTATAATTGCGGATGTCTTTTCACTTTTTTCTTCAACAACTTCAGTTGTGACATTCTTAGGAATTCTCAACTCGCGTTATGCTGAAGAAGATTTCCGTAAATCACTGCCAACAAAGATGATAATAGGCCTTTTCACCCTCTTCTCCTCTATCGTTACCATGATGATCGCGTTTTCTTCAACCCTTTTTCTTATGCTGGAAGCAAAAGAGTGGATAGTGGCTCCGATCATTTTACTTGCTAGTGTTCCGGTTGTCTCCTTCGTATGGATGCAATTTTCCCTTCTTGTTGAGATCTTCATTTCTACTTATGGAGCTGGAATATTTTTTATCAACAAAAAAGGCAAACCTTGGTCCTTCAAATCTTAAACAGTTTACTTATTTTGCATTGATATTTGTTTCTGTCACTTTTGAGGAAGTTTTTAGAATTTGCTTAAAGAATAATGATAAAGGATTTCTGCAAACTCTTTCTGTTTTTGGGCCTAAAGAATGTATAATGTATAATGTATGTATTCCGGATTCGGTAATAAACTCCAACTTCAAGAATGTTTAGTCCTTTAACCTTGTATTTATGTTCGCATTCATATCCCACATGTTTAGTCCTTTTTGTTTTTGGTAGAAAGGTGTTGAGAGCCCTTGCATGACGGCGTGAGTTTAAATCTCTTCGATGACTAATCTAACATATAATCTAACAAAATATATCGTTTGACAAAAAAAAATATTATACTTTTAGAATCTCATTTATTGCTTGATTTCTTATTATTTTAAATAGATTGAACTTTACATATTTGAGCATCAACTAAACTACTTTGATCCTCCTTCCAAATTTAAATCATTTTAGAGCAATTCCACCCCTAAGGACTTTGCGCCAGCACCCAGCGCATTTATCCACTCAAATGAACAGTAACAGACTCCAATGAACAGTAATAGGCCAAGGCATCTCCACCCCTAAAAAAATGCGCTGGCACCTAGTGAAAAAATGCGTTGGCACAAACGATCTCCATCCCTACAAAATGCGCTGGCACCCAGCCCATTTAAAATATTTTTAAATTTTGTCTAAAAGAATAAAAAAATAAAATAGTTTTAATTTCGGATAGGATTTTTAACCAATCTCGTCATGCCACATGTCATTATCTGAACGTACTATTTTGTGAATAGATTTCCGATAATATTTTCGACCAATCCCGACACGCCACGTGTCACTTCCGGTTTACAATAATTTAGCCAAGATTTCGATAAGATTTTCAACCAATCACGTAGTGCCACGTGGCATTGTCCAGAACCCCATCCTTTCTTTTTTTGTCCATATAAACCCTACATCCCTACATCCATCCTCACACCAAGCTCAATCCTTCTTTTTAGCTCAGAATCCTTGTTCATCGTTTTCAAATCTTGAGTTTTTATTACAATGTCTTCTTCAAGAAGGGTGTATAAACAGTTGCAGGAGCAACAACAAAGGTTGTTGGCACAACAGGCAGAATTGGCCAATCTCGAGGAAGGTGGAAGTGGAGGTGGAGATGAGGCTTTCTTCATGGAGGAGGATGAGGATGATCACCATAGAAGGCAGAAGGCCTCACATTCCCGCCGTGTCATTGAAGCCGTGGGTCAGATAGCCAAACCAAGACGTGTTGCAAACCTCGATAGAAAAAGGGAAAAACGAGGTAAAAATCTATTGGAAGATTATTTTATTCCCAATAGCATATTCCCTGATCATATTTTTAGACAGCGTTTTAGAATGCAACGAAATTTGTTCAACAAAATCATGAGTGATATTTGCAACCATGATTCATACTTTGTGCAAAAAGAGGATGGTTTTCATCTTATTCCCGAGCAAAAAATTACGGCATCCTTGCGAATGCTTGCATATGGAGCATCTGCAGATCAAGTGGATGAGATCGCGAGGATGGGAAAAACAACTGTTTTGGAGTCCCTGATGCGGTTTTGCTCTGCAATTGAAGCCCTCTACACCAATGAGTACCTCCGGACACCCACGCCAAGGGACATACGAAGGCTTCTGAGGAAGGGTGAGATGCGAGGCTTCCCTGGCATGATTGGAAGCATGGACTGCATGCACTGGACTTGGAAAAACTGTCCAAGTGCGTGGCAAGGAGCATATGGCAACAGAAAAGGAACCAAAAGCATCATTTTGGAAGCGGTGGCTTCATTTGATACATGGATTTGGCATGCTTTTTTTGGTGTTCCAGGAGCTCAGAATGACTTAAATGTCCTTGCCCAATCCCCAGTGTTCGACGAACTGCTGCAAGGAAACTCGCCGAGATGCACATATACCATTAATGGTACCCAATACGAGGGATCATACTACCTTGCAGATGGCATTTACCCAAGGTGGTCAACATTTGTCAAAACAGTGGCACATCCACAGACTGAAAAGGAAAAACACTTTGCAAAATGTCAAGAAGGGTGTAGGAAGGATGTCGAGCGTTGTTTTGGTATCCTGCAAGCTCGTTGGGCGATTATCAGGGCTGCAGCTAGAATGTTTGATGTCGAGGCTCTTCGATCCATCATGATGACGTGTATTATTCTCCACAACATGATTGTTGAAGATGAGTATGATTATGATGCCGTCGATGAATATGAGCCGGATCCGATGAACAACTCAAGAACACGTATCTATTGTGCTCATGATGGGACCGAAGATCCAGTGCAACACGAGCCGTTGGAACGCGATGGACGTTACAATGAATTGATTGTTCAGCGGTACACTAATGTGCAAGAGCCATACTGGCACGTAACCCGCCAGAATGACTTGATTGAGCACCAATGGGGATTGCATGAAGGCGAAGATAATTAGAATGAGGCTTGTGGTTGAAGAATAAATTGTATTTTTTTTTAAGTTTATGTAATTCTATATAGTGTGTTTTGTTTTTAAGTTTATTTGGTGAGTTTATGTAATTCTATGTAGTGTGTTTTGTTTTTAAGTTTATTTGGTGAGTTTATGTAATTCTATTTATTTGGTGAGTTTATGTAATTCTATGTAGTGTGTTTTGTTTTTAAATTTATTTGGTGAGTTTATGTAATCTTATTTCATGTGTTTAAATAAAGTACAAAAGAAATAAAGTTTTAAAAATAAATAAAGAATTACATTCAAATTGCATAATAAATTAAATAAAAATAAATAAAGTTTTAAAAATTACATAAGAAATAACATAAAAATTACATAAGAAATTACATAAAAATTACATAAGAAATTAAATAAAGTTCAAACCTAAAAAAAGAAAAAAACATAAGAAATGACATAAGAAATTAAATAAAGTTCAAAAGAAAAAAGAAAGAAAAAACATAAAAAATACATAAAAATTATACAAAGTCTCTCGAGTTAGGATATGTGGTGCTAGGATCTTGGTTGTCACAGAAGTAGCTAGAACCCCCTTGACTTGTTTCCGCATCTCTTGCACGCCTCCTTCGCATGACATCTCTTTTTTCCGATGTCCAAAAATATTTAGAATTCGGAGACAGTCCTACTAGAGACTTGCTCATAGTGTCACGATCTGCTTGAGCCATCCTTTCTTCTCGAAGCAATTCATTTTCTCGATGAAGTGCTTCTCTAACCAGCTCGTTCTCTCGATTAACTATTTCTGTTTGTCTCTCAGTCGCCGCATCACGGGCCTCAGTAGCTGCTAATATTGCTGCCATAGCAGCAACTTTTTCCTCATCTCTAACCTTTTCTCGTGCCATGTACAGTTCACCTTGGCGAGCAAGTTCCTCCATATATTTAGTGTAGTCATTCTTGGAAGAACTACCTTTTTTCTTTGACGCCTTTTTACCTACGGGCCTGAGGGACTGACGAGTCGGTTAGGTCTCGGGCACTTGTTCAGGCATCCCTTCCGTGTCTTGAAATGTGTCGGCTTCTTGTTCGGCCATGTCTGGTTCTGGAGAACTATGTAGACCCATACCGTGCATGACAACTTCTGGACTAGTTGCCACAATTTTGTATTTAGGGCAATCTTTGACAATTTGCCAACATTCCCATCTAGTGAATGATTTGTTCCCGTTCTTTGAATTGTAGAATGCTTGAGCTTGTAGTGTCTATAAAAATGTGGGATAATATAGTGTTAATTACATGCGGGTGTAACACAAATAAATAAATTCAAAATATTGATACGGGTGGAATGCATATAAATTACATAAAAATGACATAAGAAATTAAATAAAATGACATAAGAAATTAAATAAAAATTACATAAAAATTACATAAGAAATAACATAAAAATTACATATGAAATTAAATAAATCAAAATATTAATGTGAGTGGAATGCATATAAATAAATAAAAATATTGTCACCTGATCCGCTAAACTTGTCCCACTACGGAGGTTACCGGAAGCATGAGAGATGACGTTTTTCCAACAAGTAAAGGATGCGTTTAGTTTTTTCCAACGACCTTGAAGACCTTGACTAGTTCTGGCGTTTTCTCCATGTACATCGCAAAACGCTTTCGTAATTTTACTCCACATTTCTCGCTTATCCATCTCATTACCCGTAATCGGATCATGAGTAGTGTGAACCCAACATTCACACAACGTAACATCTTCAATGAGCTTCCACGAAGACATTTTTTTCTCTTGAAATGTAGAAAATATTGAAATGTAGATAGTATAGAAAGTGTAGAAAATATTGAAATGTGGTGTAAAGGTAGAAGATGAGGGTTAGGTATTTATAGGAAAAAATTAACATTTTTCAAAATTTTCTGTAATTTTTTTAAAATTTTCTGTATTTTTTAATAATTTTTCTGTATTTTTTAATAATTTTTAATGAATTTTAATATATTTAATTAATCTGAACCGTTGGATTTGAAAAATATTCAAATCCAAGAGCTAGGGAGTTGCCACGTGGCCAACGGTCATTTTTATGACCGTTGGGCTTTTTTTTTATTTACTTTTTGTGAAAAAAACTTGGACCATTGATCTTTGATCCAACGGTCTATTTTAAAAGTAAAATTTAAATTTTTTTTTACCGTTGGAAATCCAACGGTCTAGAAAACTAGCCGTTGGAAATCCAACGGCATAAGGGAAGCCACGTCGCCAACTCGGGGGGGGGGGGGACTGAGTGCGCCTGCACGCGGGCCCGTGCTCTGAAACCTTGTCGGGCACTCGCGCCACGCCTGCGTGAAGCGCACGCGCCAGGCCAACTCCCCGGCTTCTGTCTCAGTCTCTTTTGCGCTGGGCTCTTGCCCAGCTCGGGCTGGGTACCAGTCAACATGAAGGGATGGAGTTGATTGACAGGGTGCTGGCCCTGTTTTTCTCCTGGGTCCTGGGCAAAATCCACTCCGGTGGAATTGCTCTTATATTCATATTACTATGCCGATCCATTTAAAAATATATTATATTTCAATCATTGGGAAATTTCTACATAAGTATGATTGTACCGACACTTTTATACCTAGACTAATTCATTGCCTCTAAACATGTAATATAACTAAACTAATGCACTTAAGAAGAAAATATTATACCTACACCATTGCACCTCCACTATGGCACCGAGACTAATTAATGTACCTACACTATGGTACCTAGACTAATGTACAATGCAAGACTTTGCCATACGAATGAAACAAAAAAAAAAAAAAAAAAAAAAAAAAAAAACTCATGACACTTGTAAGCCAAATTGATGTTTGACATATTTATGACGTTAATTGGTTTTTCTTTGTTTGGAAGCCTTCATCGGATAAATGGTTTTCGTAGTGATATAGTATTCGGAAAATAGTTTATGTAGTAAACAACAAATTAGGAAATAAACTCTTGTAGTGAGGATTGTTAGGAATTGAGCCCCAAATTAAAATTTATGTTAAGTCTCGTCAGTATGTTGCTATGAGTCTCACATACAAGGTTAAATTAGTCACTTTACATCTATTAACGCATTACGCCTCTTTCTGTTTCACACTAACAAAACAGAAAAATCTCATTTAGCCTCCCCTAATAACCCACATCTCAACTCTCACAGATTTGCAGGGGTGTAAAACGATTTTGACTGCAAATTTTGTCTCTCTCCTGGTTTCTTCCATTTATATTTCTTTGATTGATTTATTTATTTTTGGTCAAACGATACATTTGTTAGCTTAAATGTTAGATTAGAGAGCCAACGGAGTTCGAACCCACGTCATAGTGTAAGAGCAACATTCCACTTCACCACTGTGGTAGAGGGCCACTTGCTTCTTTGACTTATTTTTGGGTAAGAGAAGTTTGAGTTCAAAACCAAAACATAATTCGGTAGCGATTCTTCCAACTGAACTCATTGAAACACAAAACAAAGAAAAAATAAAACCCAATTAATCAAATGACTCAAACAATGCAAGTTGTAAGAAAAACAAAGAAAGCCAAATTACATGAAATTGGTTCGGCAGGAATCGGTGAGCTAAAATGGGAAGGAAGGCCTATCGTTTTCTGTAATTGGTGTTGGAACTTCAGAGCTTTTAGATTTGAGTCGACGATTTCAATTCGAGAGCCTCTCAGTCTCCAACCCCATTTTTCAGCAAAAACTCCAGCACCCACACGTAGATAGCGATTTCATGGTTTTAGTCTTTCAGACTAGGGGAGGGACGCTTTATAGGCTGATTTGAACGCTTACCGGGTTAATAGAGCTGAAATGATGAATTTAACCTTGCACTTGGAGCTCACGTGCAATCTATTAACTGTAACTTGACGGAGTTTTTAATCTGGGGCTCGATTCCTAACAGTCTCCATCACGATGGTTCAATTTCTAATTTTTTTTTTCTTCACTAGATGGGCTATCTTCTGAATACTCTATCATCATGAGAACCATTTATCCGATCAGATCTTGTTTTAAGAAAAGAAAAAAACGATAAGAACATTGTTGACAAAATCTTTTGCAGAATTTTAGGGATGAATTGGATGATTGAATGGTACAACGGGCATCCCTATTCATAAACTGTTTCCATCAAAGCATCTGTTTGCAAAGGTCGTGATTGAAAAACAGTCAGACGTTGCATTGTTTCATGTAGGAACGATGAAAAATACCAAACTAGTTCAGAGCTAAATGCTCTTGGGGGTTTCTTGAGCGAGAAGAAATCTAGTTTTGGTGTTGTCTTTGTAAGAATAATAACCTAACTTGTAGAAGCCGATGAAGAAATAATTGACGGAATACACCTCAATTTCCTCTTATTTGAATGGATATGTCACTGAATTTTATCCTTTATTTTAAAGTTTTAACATTGAAATATTTAGTTATTCCACGAGGATCCCATTAGAATTTGGAATTAACATCTGTAAAGGGAGAAAAAAATTTATGTACTCAAAACACAAGTCAGTACATTATATATCATAATATAAGGGATACTGGATAAATATACATTTTTCGTATCTCTCCCCTTATATTACGACACCGATTTATGTTCTGTGTATACCACAAAATCTAAACCCAAGAAGAATCTTTGAATATTTCGGGAATTTTATCAAATTGGACATGCACAGGACTTCTTGTGACATGTCGAATTTGAAATGCGTCGAGGTTAAGTTAGGCCCTTCCAACGAATTCGAAATGGGTCGAAGCCCACCTCCTCTTCCACCTAAAAAAATACAGGCAAAACTCTGCAAGTCCAAGACTGCATGCTCCATTACCTCGATTCATCTCTCTCCTCTGCGAAGATGGGGACCGCCAGTCGCCCCGGCAAGCGGTAGCCACACTCCCTTTACCTCTTATTCTCTCTCTCTCTCTCTCTCTCTCTCTCTCTCTCTCTCTCTTGCGCGCGAGCGCTCAAGTACGTAAAAAGGTAAAAACATTTCATTAACTTCCCCACAAACCATAATCTTACAGTTTTACTGACTGACCTGTGCTATGTTCTTCTCATTTCTCCGATCACCCTCCATCTAATTCATTGTTTCCTGTCGTTAAGAAACTAAAGATTCCAACTTTTGTCTTGCATGATTTGTTTTGGTTAGTTCCCAGAAAAGAAAATGCAGCGCTTGAATTTGATGTTGTATAAGCTTGGTTATCCCATAAGGTGTGTCCTTTTTGCTTCCAGTTTTGTACTTGAGCTGATTATGTTTGGTTTTTGGAACCCTAGGGCGATGGCTCGAAGCCTAACGCTCCCGAATTACGGCTGCTAGCTCGTTGGAAATACTTTACCAGATCAAGGTACCTTAACTTTTGTATTGGCAATCCCTGAATTCAATAGCTTTTGCTTAATTTAGTGTTCCGTTCGAAATTGGGAATGATGAGCCCAGTTTCATTGCTTGAGAAAATTACTGTGGCATTCGGCTCTTTCGCAGTAATGGCGACTTTTTTTATTCTTTTGCTTAATCCAGGTATTAAGGTTTGCTTAAAATTTAGTCCGCTTCAGTTATTAGATTTTAGTATTGAGGGGTATGATGAATGGGAACAATCGAAACTTTTTCGAGAAACGCCGTATTATCCAGTTTAAAAGAAGAGGGGGTAACAACAACTATAAGAAAGGAAAGTGGAATGATTCAAGCAGTAAGCAACCTTCAGAGGATTATCAATTGCTCAACACTGTGTATCGTATTCTCTGCCCTTCTAAAAGCTCAGTGGTGTTATTGGGAAGGTTTGCAACATAGTCAAAGCCCTTAGAGGAGACCCCAGCAAACATTTAGGTTTCTGATTCTGTTCTTGGCTCAGATGAGGGAGTAATTCTTATCTTTAGCTCTCCAACAAAAAATTCAAGCAAACAAAATAAACATGAAAATTTAGGTGAGGGAAATGAAATGGAGCCGCATTGTGCTGCCCCGGATGCTCTGTTGAAAGTTCATGACAGGATTGTAGAGGAAGATCGTTTTGGTGGAGTTACATTTGATGATGACAACGAGAACAGTGTTGTCACCACAAGACTTCTAGTTCCAAACAATATGGTGGGTTGTCCTTCCTCCAGATCAGCTTCCAACTTGTGCTATGGAAACTGATGAATTGGTGCTGGTACTCTTTCGATTTTTGTGCTCCTTCCATGTTCTCTAACATAGGAAAAAATGTTCCAAAAGAAGATTTTATATGATGTAGATGTCATTAGACTTTTGATTGAGCTAATAGAGCAAATCTTATGACGTCGTATGAGCTCATCTGTTGATTAAAAGTTAATTTTTTTCAAACTTATTTTTGTGTTAGAAATGAATTTTGTTGTTTTTAATTTCATATGTGTTCCCAGCTGTGTATGTTATTATTGGGAAATTTATTGGTGCTCAAAATATATACCCTAAATATGTCTATGTATACAAATGAAGGTCCGGTGGTTCACGTATGCAGTCACTGTGTGTCAGTGAAGTCTGCCGCTGGAAACTTGTGGGTGTATCGAGAGTTTTCTTGTCTTCTTTTTACATTTGTAAAAGCATATGATTTTGTAGCTTGGTCACTTTCAATCTCCAAACATGCTTATATGAAACTCACATGAAAAGTTCTTTGTTTTTTGTTTTTTGGTTCCTATATTAACTTTCAACAAAAGTGAGAGATATCTGCATAACCAAATGTGACAAAGAGGGCACTTTATGAAGTGTCTAATCTACTGCATCAGAATCCTAGGAAGGACAAGCCTCCTTCAGGCTTTCCTATGCCTTTCCTTTCACCTAGAAATCCGATGTTGTCTAATCGGGCTCCTTCCCACACTATGTTGCCAATGTCATGGACAGGAGGATATGAAAACCGTTCTGGATTTGTCCAGGGTGGTTTTAATGGTTTTCCTCCTGGACATGGGGGTGAAGCTCTAGCTCTAGCTGAGTTTTCATGAAAATTATGTGTTGAGCTGGGAAATTTGGTGGGTTATTGGCAAGGGCGGTTTTAATGTAAAACAATTCCAACTGGAAACAAGAGCCAGTATTCATGCTCAGGATGCCTCAAAGGATTCAGAAGAAAGTGTCATTCACGTCTCTGCTTTTGAGTTATGCCATACACAGCCATTTCCTGTCTTTAACTTCTTTTCATATTGGCTTAGAAGTGTTATTTGCATGGACAACGTACCATGCACCAACTGTTTGCTGGTGCCTGTGGATCAAGAATGTGCTAGCTGTTGTGGAATCCCAGATCACAAACCATTGAGACAATTGTTGAGCTTCAGAACAGAACAAGTGAATTCTCCGATAAAGGCATAATCACTACTAGGCTTCTTGTACTTGGATGCGTCCTTGGACAAGGAGGTAAGTTATAAATCAGATGAGAAGGAGAACTCAGGCTGATATTTGTGTTTACTCGAAGGATGATAGGCCAACATTTTGGTTTATCTTGGTTTGGAGGAGTATTGATTTGATTGCCTACCTTTTGCGGTTAGTTTTTAGTTGATTTTTTTTCATGAGATTGACAACTTTTTTTCTTTTGTACTTATATTTTTTATGTAGAGTTTATTGTTAACTGAAAGGTCACAAATTACTCAAGAGTATAAATAATAAACTGCCTTGAAATTGTTAATTATGTCTTAAAGAGTTTAAATAATAATCTTTTGTACTTATATTTTTTATGTAGAGTTTATTGTACTGTTCTGGTTTGATGAGGAATATTTTGTATTTATTGTGGATTAATAAAGCTTTCTGATTAGTAGCTGAACTTCTCACACACATAGGCATTGATGGTAATATCTGAACATCAAGATTTGATGGTAATATCTGAACATCAAGATTTGATGGTAATATCTAAACATCAAGATTTCCATTTTCAGATGAGAGGTCACTTCTTCAAGCGTATGCAGCCCCGATTGATCATGATGATGGGCCAACCCCAACTGATCGTGAAGCTAGGCCAGAGCTCGCAATGGAACAAGGGCTCAATGCGGGTAGTATATATATATACCTTGATCCCTCACAAATTAAGATATTGCGGGGGAAAGTTAGCAGTTAACAAAGTTAAAATAAAATATGGCATGCAGGACATGAGAGCAATGCAAACGATATCCATGCAACTTTCGTCAAATATGTGAAGTCTAATGACTGGGATAAAGCGATCCAGTTTCTTCGCGACCATCCCCAGGTAGGAAGTGAAAGAATTTCAAGTGGCGGTACAGCTCTTCACTACGCAGTCCGGCCGCTTAACAACTGCAGCGTGCGCAATATAGAACAGTTGGTGGAGTTAATGGCATAGGAAGACTTGGAAATTCAAGACACATTCGGTTCCACAGCTCTGTATCTTTTAATAACATTTCGTCAAAACAGGGTTGAAGTAGCCAAACGCATGGTTGAAAAGAATGACAAATTACTTAGTATTTTAACTTCCGGCACTGACGCCTCTAGTTGTCTTCGCTCGGAGTTTGTCAAATGGGGAAAGAATGGCTCGTTATCTCTATTCTGTCACTCCACGCCAAACACTGCACGTTACCGATGCCTCTCAACTGATTTCTCTCGGCTTTCGTTACAAACGATTTGGTAAGAGAGGGAATCGATCGACTGACTTTCAAACATGACCAATTATTAATGTCCACGCCCTAGCTATATCTTCCTTTGCCCGTGTGTGATCTTTTTGGTTACATATTTTATCTGCATACTTACACTGTTGTTTTTCACACTGCTATTATATATAGATATTGCGTGAGATTTGATTCAGCGTTACCCACAACTAGCCATGGCAAAGGATCATGACAGAGAATTCCCATTAGTAACATTGGCAAGTGACCGTTTTGCATTCAAAAGTGGAAGCCGACCCAATTTCTGGAAAATGTTGATTTATTACAGTTAGTTCAACACTGTTGTTTTTTTCCTCATATTTTCCGTTTTTAAAATTACCTATTACCCTCCACAATAAAAGTCCTTTAGCTCTACTTTGTTTGAAAAAATAAAAGGGGTCTTAAACTTTCCTTAAAGAAGATTAAAATTTAATAAAAACCCGGTATTAAATTGGATATTGGTTTTAGTCCTTTAATGTGTACTTAATTCAAATTCATATTATATTTTTGTTTTAATATTTAATAGATATATCTTATTTAATGTCATTACATTAAATTTTAAATTTATTATTATACACATTTGAATTCATTAATTTTATTTAACTTCCTCTAAGTAGTGTACCTAACCGTCCGTATCTTAATATATTTTTACTAAATTAGTGTACCGAAATGTCTATACGTAAATATATTGTACTACCTAAATGTATTGTAGTTAATTAGTGGCACATAAAAAAATATGCAAAAACATAAGTCTATCGAAAATTCCGTACCTAAATATATAATACTAAACCAAGGTACTGAAATGTTGGTACCTAAATCTATTATACTAAACTAGTGTACCAAAGTGTCCGTACCTAAAGATATTATACTAACCTAGTATACAAAAATGTTCGTACCTAAATATATTGTAATGAATTGGTGGCATGTAAGAAAATATGCAAAAATATAAGAGTACCAACGATGCATCAATAAACAATGCTATAACCTAAAGGTTTAGTATGACCACCAATATCATTCATATTGTTTCTAATTTAGTCAATCACTTATTATTTGGTATGAGATTTTATTATGAAATGCCTTGGTCTATTCTCCAACACACCTCTTCACTTGTGACTTTCCCATAAAAAACTGATATATTATTTTTTCTTTCTTTCTTTTTTTTCTTTAAAAAAAAAAAAAACTAGTCTACTAATTATATTGAATCTAACAACAGTCTTATCGAGAGCCCAAAGTACTAGAGTCAACGCACATCTTTTCGAAGGATTGGTCATTAAACCAATACCTTTAAGTTACAGCTAGCGTAATTTTTTGAAAGCCTCTAAGAAATTGGGCCTAAAACACATTGGAAGAATAACATGCCCTAAGGCTATAATAAACTTTTTGGCTTAGAGTGAGTTACCACCAACGTTACTGAAATTGTCTTTACTTACCCACATATTATTATGTTTATCAAAAGGTTCGGTAATATTAGAAATGAAATCTTCCAAATATAAATTGTGTATTATTTTATTATATTTCTGATATGAAACTTAATTCTCCAGCAAGAACATTTTTGCATATATACTCTTAGTGCTTCTTGAATACTGAACAAGCGCTGCGTAGCAGTACTGACGGTTGTTTCTTTGCCTAACCATTCATTAGAATTTGTTTAATTAACCAGTGACATAGAATCAAGGGTTTGTATGAATTCGAAGATGGATGATAATCACACCCAATAAATAAAATAATTGTGTCCGCATATTAGATTATTTGTTTGGTTTTGTGATTGCATGTACAAATTTTTATATAGTCTATAATTCTCATTTAATTCTTTAAAAATGTTCCAATTTAAATTGCTCAATTTGATTTGTAGAACTCAAATTTCTATTTTCAAGGCTTAATAGATGATTAGGTAGGAAAATTTAAATGGAAAATTAAAAACCAGTCGATCTAGCCATATTAGACTCGTATCTGGAGCACCCAATAGTTTTTGAAGCTCGATTTCACTGTGGCGAAACTCGATTCAAATTTGATTTTTTCCACTGCACAGAATAACAGATTCACGCCCAAATTAAGCAATTAAACTTGGAGGCCATGTTAGTGTTAATAGATTTGTAGTTAATTATGAGAAGAACTTGAAGGAAAATGGGATGATTTTCGATTTTGATTTTCTGAGAAGAAGATGAGAGATGCAGAAAATTGCAGAGATGATTTTCAGTAGGAATATTTCATCATCAAATTCATTCAAACGAAGTGTGTGAATTTGTTACCATTACAAAGATGAGGGATAACAATCTCTCTTACATCAGCACAAACCAAATCTAATCATCCTATGAAATACTGACACATAACATGAGCTAACTTACTAAAACAAAAAATAAGTGATCCACATAGACTATGGTCCATGGCTCGCATTGCATCGATAAGACTGAATTAAAATAGACAATCAAGCAATCTGCAAAAAGTGTTTACACATCAACTCTAGCAGCTTCCCAGAATCCAAAATACTTGAATTTGATTGCGTATCGAGCTCTCGATTATTTATCAAGGAGATATTAATGACTTTAATGTGATAAGTGCTTCTTTCAGTTGCAATTAAAGGAAGTCATTTGACTAATCTATGAGCAAACGTGCAGGATAATTACCAATTTACTAATTAAAAAGCTCATAACTGCAGACTCGTATTGCCCCAATTCAATATGTAGTGTTGTTGTTTTTCAATAGTTAGGTGGGGCTTCTAGGGGAAAAAGGGACGGCAAGCCTCAAACCTATAGGTGACCAAGGTCACTACAAGAGTGCTTGATTTCCAATACGACACTAGCCCTCCTCAAGCTTGGACGGAGGGAGGTAAGGCCCAATGTGGTCACATGCCCCCTCTCATCCTATTTTGTTTGCATTACATATTATTCAATTAATCATTCTTTTTTTTTTTAACAAATTATTCAATTAATCATATTAAAATAATGAAAATCTTCTTTTGGTTTTTAAATGCCCATCCTTCATTTTTGTATATTTTTCTCATGCACTAATGTCTAAACGTTATTGAGTTGCATGTATTTGGTTAGTTAGTACAATGAGCATTGGATTGTCAATACAACAATTAAAGACAAAATTAAACAATAGAGTAATAAAATTAGGCATTTTGTAACTAATTTTTTCAGCATTTGTAAAAGAACTAGCTTTATTTGTCCAAAAAAAAAAGCTCAAATTTTTTTAGGTGTCCCCTCTTAGGGCTGGTTTGGTATTGCTGTGCTTTGAAAAAAAGCTGCTGTGAGAATAAGCGGCTGTGCTGTGAGAATAAGCGGCTGTGAAATAAAGCAGCAGAGTGTTTGGTAAACTTTTTTGTAAAAGTGCTTTTGGAAAAAAAAGCAGTCTGATAGTGGGTCTTTTCATTAAAGGAGCATTGTAGCTCCGTGTGCTTTGAAAAAAAGCCAGTTTTCCAAAACTGCAAATAACAGCTTCAGCTTTTTCCTTTGATTTCAGCTTATTCTCACAGCAGCTTCCAAAATAAGCCCTTTTTTTCAGTTTACCAAACACCTAAAACCCTTACAGCTTTTTTTCATGAGTGCTTTTTTTTTAAGCACCTCACTCCCAAACTAGGTCTTAGTTAAATTTCTGGCTTCATCCCTGTCCTCAAGTGTTGTTAGACAGTCTGACCTTGTTTCATTTGTTTTTCTTGCTTTTTTTTTTTTATATTCACATATGCTCGGTTGACATGAAATCTCGTTGAATAAATGGCATATTGAATATGACAGCTACAATTGTTCCTACAATGCTTAACCGTAAAAACCTATGATGATTGGAGTTCTCGGGTAAAGACCTACTTGTTAGCCGAAGATCTTTGGGACATTGTCAAAGGCACCCATGAACCTCAAGAAGAAGAAGAACGTAAGGCTTGGAAGAAGAAGGATGTCAAGGCCTTATATCCCATCTAGAGTTCTTGCGGGGATGAAAGGTATAAATTTATAAAGGACAAAACCACAGCCAAAGAAGCATGGGATACTTTGTTTAATTTCGAAGCCAAGGCAGAATTAACAATTACCCGAAGTAGGTACGTACAGACAACAAAAGTTGGAAAAAAGAAAACCTGATAAATATACGGTAATGGTTGTACCTTGCAGCTTGGTGATCTATTTTAAAATTTGATGAGAAATATTTAGTAATTATTGTGGATTACAGTATTTTCATTAATGAGAAATGTGATGTATCAGATGCACAACAAATACTTTTTGACTAGTATTTTACACACTTATGCATTTGTACGAAGAAAAAGGAAAAAAAACAAATTAAGAATTGAATGGTTAACATCTTTCATCTAATCATAAAGATTTTCGTTGTCACATAAAGTCGGCCACTGGAGTAAGGAACTAAGTTAAAATACAATAAAAGGATGAATAGTAACCTGCACATATATCTATCCAACCAAAAGAGAGTTGGCCAAGTAATATAGGTGGTACACTTTTGGATGGACATGGACACATGGCTAAATGAAATAGAGTTCGAAAGTTGAGTGTACAACAGTACAAGTGCCATCTTGCTCAGTTTGGAGATGAGGTTTTACGGATGGATAACCAATCCAATTTGATGACAAGAAGTAAAATGTAATGCACGTATATAGGAGGATGTGTGGAAGTTTCAAACATTTATGAACTATTAATACATAAAAATTTGATAAAAATACGTAAACTATCAATGTGTAAATATATATAGTAAATACCAATCTTCACACTTCAATCTAACGGTCACAATTTTTTTTTGAAATAAACTAAAATTAAAAAAAAAAGTATATGAATATTTTTTTTTCTATAAATATTAAATCATATTCTTCACTCCTCACACCAAAATTCTATTAAAATATCATTTTTTTACGTTCCAATCTTATTCAAAATCTCGGCAAGATTTCTAATAGATATGGATACATAGACAAATCATAGTCACTAAAAATGTTATTAGAAATCAATGATGTGATTTATAAAAGTACATGAAATATGTATAAAATAAAATAAAAAGTTGTTTTTAACTCTGTAAACGAAGTTAAAATGCCAAATCCATTTTCCAGTCGTGATAATGTGATGAGTTGATTCGTCTTATCGTTCATTTTTAAAAAGATATCATGATCTTGAAATAGAAATCGAAACCACTATTCTTCATAAATAATATTATTTAGCAAAATAAAAATATGGGCTTATTCTATATTAATCTTTTTCGTTGAATAATTATTAAATTATTAAATCAAACATGAAAAGTAATAATAATTGTAAATAACAACTGCTTACTGTTCAAAATGGGTGCATGGAGAGTGGTTTTTGAGGGAATTGGATCCTCTCTGACGCAAACCCTCGGGATCTTCCTGATCCAATAACACGGGCCGTTGGATTTTGATCCAAAATCTAACGGCTATAATTATTATAACTTCTATAAAAATCCTATGTTTGTAGCTGTTGGATCAAAATCCAACGGCTCACATTAGTGAGTCAAGAGGATCCCGATGGTTTTGCCTCATAGAGGATCCAATTCCTTTTTTTAGAGGCTAAAGCAAGTATTCAAATGAATAGTTACCGCCCCAACCCCATTCCTAGACTCAAATATTTCAAAATTGGTAAAAATGCTCTAAGGGCTTCCTTTTTGCTTCCATTTATCTGAGCTGTGTATGCTTTGGTTTCGGGATCCTAGCTAGGGTGCGGGATTGAAGCTGAACACCCAACAAATTACTGCTGCTTCGCCACTAGCTCGTTGAAAATACTTTACAAGCTGATAATATGCACAAATTAACTACATTATGGATGAGAACAAGCACAAATTTTGCAAAAGACGCCCTAATATTCATTTTAAAAGAAAATTATCAATCATTGGGAAACTATGTGCACAGTAAACACTGGCTTTCTGAAAAGGTCTATGAATTGAGAATCACGCTTGCTGCAGACTCCAGAAACCACTCGTTCCTCAGACAGAATAGATATGAAAATTGTGATTCGTGGATTTTGAGCGGCCATCGTTTGTGGTGGGAAAAGAAGAAAGAAAAAGATGGTAAACAAAAAATAAGACATTCTTGACCACTAAGAAAAGGACCAGCCTGCCTTTTGTGTGAATGCAAAATAATCATTGCAATGGTGGTCCCATATGTTTCGATTTTTTAACCGACACCGAATCAATCGGACATGAATCCTCTCCGGATCCAATGATTTTAATCCACCAAGTTCAATCATCCAGGTCATTGAAATTTAATCTAACAGCTAAAGTTATTATAACTTTTAAAGTAGGCCCCTATTTATAGCCGTTTGATCAAATTTCAACGATCCAGATGATTAAACTTGGTAGATTAAAACCATTGGATCAGGAGAGGATCCATGTCCGAATCAATCAACCACATTGTCTGTGCCGTTGTTGGGTATGACGGTACCATTATTGAGTATGGCCAAGAAAAACTATGTCTGATTACTGTTGTGGGGATTCTAGTAGTGGTTGTTAGAGAGTGTGCCCAAAAGAACGGCGTCTGTTGTGGGCAATTCTATTAGCAGAGACTAGAGAGAGTGCCCACAAAAACCGCGTCTGATGTGGACTGTTCAGGTATTGCGTAGTACATTTCAAAACTTTTGCCTAAAAAATATCATCAAGTTCACGTGGGATATAATTTAGATTTGGAGTCGGGAATCTTTCTTTAATCACTCGATGTCATGCACCTTATTATGCACTTAAGATGGCAAAATCGCATTCAGTTTTTGACGTTTGAGGAGTGACAGGAGCTTCTCACTTTCATTATTAAATTTTTTTTAATTTCAAGTGATATTATACACCAATCGACAAATAAAAATTATATTTCTATTAGTTCGAAGTCACTTAATTTCTTAAATTAAAGAGCATGGTTAAAATAAAAAATTTCTAGGAACTTAGAATGAAAAATTTCTAGGAACTCTTAAGATAATTTTTTTTAATATTTGTGTGTGTGTGTTTGTGTTTTCTAATAATGTATGCACTTCAATCTTAAAAAAAATATCCAACTTCACTTTACACTTATGATTCTTCTTGTTTGCCATGTTTGGTGTGGTGGTTGCAGACTTGCAATCATAGGTGGTTGTGGCGATGGTTGTGATGTTGGTTATAGCGATTATGGTGGTGGTGTTAATATGATGTATAGTAATTGGGGATGCAAAGGCAGCAATGGTCGTAAGGTTGGCAACATCAATTGTTGTGGTTGTGGTTATGATGGCGGTGGTAATGTAGTGTATAAAGCGGTAGGTAATATGGTGCTCACTTTGTTTTGTAAGTGAGAAAATACGTGTGTAAAAAGATAAACGTCCTTTAATTAACTAATAAAAGTACTACAAAAATTGAAAATATTTATTAAATGAGCTAAGCTCTACTTTTTATGAAAGCAGCAAAGCTGCTTACTTTTTACCAAATGTTTTAGTGCTTAACGTTAAAGCAGTGATTGTGGAGGCCCTCTTCCATGAAGTTTGATTTATCATTCTCTGAATAAAATGCTATCGTTTATTTTCATAAATAAAAAAAAAAAAAAAAACTTTAAAGCAGCTTTTTGGTGAAAAAAATATGATACCAAATAAGATCACCGTGAAAGGAAATGTCAAATTATAATTAATGGCTAATGTGATAATTTGAAATCTTATGTCAAATTTTCTACTTATTCAACCGAATTGTCAAATATTATTTTCTTATTAAAATATATCTTTAAATGGTTGTAATTATTAAAAAAACATGTTGAAATAAAATTTTTATTTGGTGAAATGTTAGTGGAATGACCCACCATTAAAATTAATTAAAAATAAATTTAACATTGATGTCAAATTTGACTTCTAATTTTAAACATAAATTTTGAATTTGATAGCTTATGTGCCATTTTGACATTTTTCAAAGTTTTGTCCTTCATCTGATATGTCAAATTAAATTATTATTTTATTACACTATTTTCTGTTCATAATATATTTCAAAATTTTACATACATAGATAATTGATAATAAAAAATCATATTACTTAGACCATCTCCAACCTTGGGCTAAAAGCCAAATTACCCCCCAAATTACCCCCCCAAACACTCTCCAACCCATGCTAAAATTTTAGGCTAAATGCCAAATGCTATTTATGGGCCAAATACCCCCCAGCTTCCCCCCCGGGCTAAATGCGAAATGTTTATCAGAATTTAAATTTTTTTAGATTAAAATGTTCATAAAATTAATTTACAATAATCTACATATTTATTTTTTTTTAAATTGATTTAAGAAAAAAATTTAGGCTAATTTCATTCTTTAATAATTTCGGGCTAAAATTTTAGGGTAAAAGGGTTGGAGCAGAAAAGATGTTTCTGGACTAAAAGCTAAATTTTCTGGGCTAAAAAATTTGGCTTTTAGCCCAAGGGTAGACCATATCCAACCCTGGGTTACCCTGGGCTAAAAGCCAAATTACCCCCCCCCCAAACACTCTCCAACCCATGCTAAAATTTTAGGCTAAATGCCAAATGCTATTTCTGGGCCAAATACCCCCCAGCTTTCCCCCCGGGCTAAATGCGAAATGTTTATAGGAATTTAAATTTTTTTAGATTAAAATGTTCATAAAATTAATTTACAATAATCTACATATTTATTTTTTTTTTAAAAATTGATTTAAGAAAAAAATTTAGGCTAATTTCATTCTTTAATAATTCCGGGCTAAAATTTTAGGATAGAAGGGTTGGAGCAGAAAAGATGTTTCTGGGCTAAAAGCTAAATTTTCCGGGCTAAAAAATTTGGTTTTTAGCCCAAGGGTTGGAGATGGTCTTAACAAGGGAATACAAATACAAATAATTTAACAAAAGTATAAGAAGCCTCAAATCAGCACCAACCCTAAAAGACCTGCACCAAAAGATCTTCATGAACTAGCAGCCGCTGCTGGCATTGAGATTAGCACCACTACCTAAGCCACCTGAACACGTGTGGAAAGAGACTCGGAGAGACCAACAGGCGAGGATGGGGGCGGAACGCAACATCTTCATTTGGTAGGGAAATAAGTGGCGGGAACTTAGCAAGCTGAGGGGAGATTATAGTAAAGATATTGCAGGTGAACCGATTGGTTTTAATAGGGGTTGGACATGCTAGGTTAAGAGGTGGGCAACGAAAAGACGGATTGAGATGAGGAGAATTGAGATAGAGGTGGATGTGGGAGGGGACTAGACCGGCACAGAAAGAAAACACAGAGGAAAGAGAAAATGGAAAAGAGAATAAAACAATAAAAAAATTAAAAAAATAAGAGTTAATAATTAGCTTAAAAATATTTGTAGCTGCTGTCAAATTTGACAGTAAGGGCAATATATGTCTTCCAATGTCATGCCATATCAAATTTGGCTTCTCGGTTTGAAAGCATTGTTGCTGTCTTTTATTACTATTATTGCTAACTTGAACTTTTTGACATCTCCTTTGGAGATGCTTTAATCACATAACCTTCAAATCCAATTAGTAGATAACACTTCAGTTGGAAAGTCTTTGGAAAATTTTATTTAAACCCATGTAATCTCTTTATACATCCAACTTAAATTTTAAATGTTAATTGTCTATTTTACCATATTTCATAATTACTATTAAGTAACAAATAAAATTAATAATAAAACTCAAATTTATCAATAAACCCATACACTATAATTAAACTCTAGCATCACTCTTTGTTTATCCTACATAACCTTAACAGTTGTTATAGAGAAAAACAAGCTTTTTTTTAAAAATTTATTTTATTGATATATGGTGATTTTGAAGTTTTAAATCCTCTAATTAAGGTAGGACTCGATTTATGGATATTTTATTCGTTTAATTTAACTTTTTTTAGAGTTTAGAAGATGAGCATTTGGGTTTCAATTTTTTTTTTCATCAATCTCGCTTAGTACCCTTTGTTAAACTTTCTGCAACAACAAATTGTTGCAAACACTCTCCCGGTGTCTGTCTGCACCCCAAAACACACTCCAATACGATTTCTGCTGCTGTTGCTGGTACATGTATGGTTGCCGATGTCCTATGTCCACATGCCTTCCAATACGATTTACATTTTTCTTGTAACTAATCAATGTTTGAAGACACTGATTTAGGAAATGAATCGTCCACAATCACTTCGGATAAAGAATTAAATAGCTAACAAATCCATCTTGCCTGATAGCTTTTCAAAAGCTAAAATCATTGGATGGTTGCACAAGTCATTAATAAAGTTAAGAGTCAAATGGGTGTAAAGATAAATTTGCATATTGAATTAGGTTTGTAAGGGTATTTTAGATAGTAAATTTGAGTTTAAAGAGATATTAATAGTTTAGTTAAAAATCAAATGGGTGCAAAAAGTAAGTTGGGTGTAGAAAGATGTTACATGGGTTTAAATAAAATTTCCCAAAGTCTTTTGATGTCAAATATGCACAGCAGCATTCCATCTAGGATTTTGATCTAAGAGCATCTCCAAAGGAGACGTCAAATTCAAAACATCAAATTTAAATTTGATGGCTGACTTAGCAATTTGACATATTATTAATATTTTCCTTCCACTCGGTATGCCAAAATTTATTGCTTCATTTATTTATTTTTAAAACAAGAATGATAAAATTTGAGTTGTTGTTGGTTTAAAAATAATAAAATAATACTTAAATATGCTAGCATTTAAGGTAAGGCAAGTGGAATGCTTTTGGAAATATCAAAAATCAAATTTGAAGGTAGCTTTAAATTTGGCATCTCTTTGTCTATGTCAGCTGAGCATTCTTTTTCATATCATCTCTGAAATCTCGGTTGAAGTAAACAGTATGTCATTTGTTACCGTTATATGTTCATGTGACATTTTTAACATCTCCTTTAAAGATGGTTTAGGAGTGTTGATTGTATTGCAGCTTAAGAAAAGCACACAGATCCATGTTAAATGGGTGGACACATAATAGAGGTATAGGAAACTAAATTGTAATCCTAAATAAGATCTATTTTTCATTAACGCTGGGTGTGAGATTAAATATTGATTTTTTTTTGTACCACCTACAATCTAGCTAATAATTATTAACTTTTTTTTTAAAATTATAATAGAAGATTTTTACTTACTTTCGTTTTCCTTTTTTTTTTCTTATTATTCTAGAGAAATTTTATTTGAACGTTTATAACCTCTTTTTATACTCAATTTACTTTACACCTATATTATTTTTAATTAAAAATTAATATCTCTTCAAACCCAAATTTACTACCTAAAATACCCTCACAAACCCAATTTATAATGTAAAGTTACTTTACACCCATTTAGAAAATAAAATCCCAAATTGAATAATTTAGTGAAGTTTCTACTTCTTTATGGGAATGAAAGCTTAATGGCGTTCGACTTCTAAGGACAAGTTGAATAATTTGATGAATTTTCTACTTGTTTATGAATCTTCCATATTATTGGGGTTCACATAACTTGAACAATGTAACCTATACTGTGAATCGGACGTGGAATCCTTTGACTAGCATGTTTTACTACACTAGGAGAAACGCTAGGGACATCGGAAGTGAAGAGTATCAGATAACACTTTGGATTAGTATTTTGTTGACTTATCGTAGCTCTTCTCGCTATTCACTCCAAATTGAGAGCAACTAGGTTGTTTTACAAAATAAAATATAACATTTTTTTAAGTGGAAGACTACATATGCATATTCCTAAGCAGATATTAAACAATATCAATACAAGGCCGACGAAACTCTCAAGTTCAGTAGTCTCATCTCATCGCCCTGACTTATCATGCTAATGACATAAATACTAATTAGTTCCATCGCAAAGGGTTTTATGGTCCATGTATTCTGCCCATAAAATAACATATATTGCAAAGTACAACACTTTAAAAGAATTAAATAAGTAAAAATGCAGTATTATTATACACCACAATTTTGTTCTCCTGCTCAATAGTTATATGCATCTCATTGTGTCAATTTTAGAACTTTTTATATTTTATTATAATATTTATTTTAGTGAATTAAATAGAATGTTCAAAACTCATTATCACATACATAAACACAATGAAGGTAAATTTGATTGTATGATCGTTTGATTATATATGTACGTTTGATCACTTATAATATGGATACATTTAATTTTATGGTACATTATGTTTCTTGGTACATTTAGAATCTAAATGTATTAAAAGTCAGTACATTTATTTCAAATGTACTAGAAGTTTTAAACACATTTTTTATATAACTATATGTAAAATTGTAAAAAATTAATGAAGTTTTCTTATGAAAGTATTAATGAATTTTTTTAATGTAGGAAGAGACTAATTAATATATAACAATATAAATAAAAAATTACCACTTTTTTAGTGATAATGTGGAATTAGTTAAATTAATATTTTTAATAGAAAAGGCACGAATTTAAAATTTCTGGATTGTTGAAATTAGTTGTTAGCTGGCTTAACTGGATATATATTAAATAAATAGAAACATAGTGAGTGACAATTAATCAAAACGTCTTAATCAAATTTTATAAAAGAACAAATATTTAGTCTAAACAAATTTTAAAAAAAATGTAGGGGATTTTAAATGCTTCAAAAAAATACAATGTGTTTCTAAATATCGTATTGCTTAAGTGATAACAATTCATATGTGTGCGCGCACGCACAAACACACGCGCGCACGCACACACACACATATATAGCATAATGTCCCACACTTTGTGTGTGATAATATCTGTTTTTTTAAATGGGAAGGAGAGAGGGAGAAGAAAGAGGAATGTGGAATGGGAGTAAAATTTAGTTTCTGTGAATTTACTTAACTACCCATGATTTTATTTTGTGGTAGAAGACCAAATTGTATTTTCACCGTCTTTTGGTTGACAAAGAAGGTTTCATTAATATATAGTTTATATATATATGTGTGTGTGTGTAAAATAATTTGTGTACATTTACATATGTACCAATATATATATGTATGTATGTATGTATATGCACTTACATATACATTTGTATACCTCTACATAGGAACCTATGTATATATGTGCACCTATATATGTGTATATGTACATGAATATATGTTTACGCACATATATATATACACCTTCCGGGCTCGGAGAGGTTGGGGATTTCACCTTGATCTTGGCCACAGTCACGCAGACTCACTAACTCAGAGCATCGAACCCAGGACCTGTCATGTTTTTATTATTATTGGGAAGCCGTAGTTCGCGCCCTTACCACTGGGCTACTTGCTGTGGTTATGTCGACATATTAATAGTTTTGTGCATTATCTGTTGAAATTTTTATATACAGTTTATTTCTCATTAACAAATTGTTATTTAAAAATCTTCCATTTTAAATTTCTTAATTGATTTGTAGAAATCAAAATTCTTATTTTTAAGCCTTAATTGATATTAAATTAGGAATTTTAGAAAAAAAAATAAAAATAACAGTGGGCAAGGGCATTTAACATGACGTGATAATAAATTTTAAATTTTAGAGTAAAATTAGATACCATCTATCATTTGTTAAAAAAAAAAAACTAAAATTAAATTTAAAAACACATTCAGGTCATAATACAAAATAATCTTATTTACGCCCTTTTAAATCTAAATGCCCCAAGCAGTTTCGTATGGCAGCAAGTAGATAGAAGTCTCTCCCGTTAATTATTGAAGACAGGAAGTGTATGGCTGAAACTAGGGATAGAACTCTCCCATTATTGAATACGCGCAGTTAACACCGACAATGAAATTAATGGAGTATTAGGTGGCATAGTCTTCCGAGTCTCTTGTCCTTTTTCATTGCTTATTTGTTATACATCTATATATACATCAGAAGTGTGGTCACTCTAAGTGCACAGAGTGGGAATTTACTTAAGCTCATTGGATAATAGCTGCAGCTTACTTATTTTTTAAGATTGCCACTACTGGATCGAGCAGAGTGAGTGAGTTATATTGTTTTGTTTCATTATTTTCTTAATTAATCGACCTAATATCAATTTGGATAATTGATTACATTTGCAGATTAAACATGGCAGCTACAGTTGTTTCTAGTAGAATCACTAATCTTAAAGTTCTTAGTCATGATAATTATGAAGATTGGAGTTTCCATTTTAAAACCTACTTGTTGGCTCAAGATCTTTGGGAGGTTGTGGAAGAGACCTCTGAACCTCCTAGACGAGAAGATCATGAAGTGGAATTTATGGTTTGGAGGAAGAATAATGCCAAGGTTTTACATGCAATCCAGACTTCTTGTGGGGATGATAATTATTTTATTATCCAGGGCATTAGCTCAGCCAAAGTCGCCTGGGATACTTTGGCTGAAAAGTTGAAGCCGGCCGATCCAGCCTTGGAAAACACAGGTACGTGTACGCACGTACTACATGTCTCCTTTCCTAGTTAATTCCAATATTATAACTATTAAGATTTAGTTTTCTTCCTCTAATAAAGTTACCGTGCGTGATCGATGCAGAGGATGTGCCTTTGATGGCACATGAAGAGTTGAATACCGGTCTGACGCGGAATGAGGGTACATACGTAGTAATATTATGTGATATCTACTGCAGCATGCATGAATCTTTATTGTTTTGTTTAATTTTATTTGATTCAGTTCTCTTTTATTTCAACATTATGTATAAATCGTCCCCAAATTCTTTACGTTTAGTTAACAAACAATAAATAATATTACTTGACAGAGCATTATAAAACTAACGGCGACTTCAATGAGTTCCCCTACCATCAACCCTTGATTGATGCTGTTGCAAAAGGTGACTGGAGTTCTGCAAAGAAGTATCTTACTATGCATCCCGACGCAATCAGAGAAAGAGGTTCATTATCAGGCTCGACAGCTCTTCACATGGCAGTTTCAATGGAAAACGAATATATGGCGAAAGAACTAGTGGAGTGGATGACAGAGGAAGACTTGGAAATAGAAGACGCTAATGGTGTCACAGCTATAGCTTTAGCTACGCTAATAGGACCCGAAGTGGCTAGATGCATAATCGAAAAGAACAAGAGATTGCTTTGCATACCATGCAATCTCCTGAATATGATCCCACTGATCATGGCTTGTCATGGCGGCCATTGGAGATTGGCTCGCTATCTCTATTCAGTTACTCCATTGGAAGCTTTGACGTCGACCCAAGATAACTGTCGAACTGGTGCTGATCTTATTTCCCACTGCTTTAGCTCCAAAGAACTGGGTACATAAATGTTTTCGATACAATATTCGCACACATTTTCTGACACGCTCTAACTAAGGTGGACCTTTTGATTATAGACCTCACCTATATTTGAGAATGTGTTTAAATAGCATGTTCCCTAACAAATATTGATTACTTACTTTCGTCATGTATATAATTCTTTTTTTTTTTTCCCTATTGTAGATATTGCATTGGATTTAATTCAGCGTTGTCCAAACTTGGCATTTGCCATAAACTCTACTGGGAAAACACCTTTACAGGAATTGGCTTGTATGCCCTCTCTTTTTTTAAGTGGAACGCGTCTCAGATTCTGGCAACAATGGATCTATAACAGTTAGTAACTACATTTTTTATTCTATGATGAATTTTATACTTTATTAATTTCTCAGTCCCTCTAGTGGGTGGTCGTCGGCCGGTTTTTCAATAAGATATTTCCTAAATGTTATACATGCAAAGAGACCTGCACACGATTCCCGCAATTTGATTTATCTCAAAACTTGATATTATATATATATATATATATATATATATATATATATATATATTTTATACTTAATATGAAAAAAAAATTAAAACAATAAAATGCATTCTATGTCTAGATGGAGATTTCTGTCTCCGATGTCAAAGTCAAAAAGTGTCTGAGAAAAACTAAAATTCAGTAGAGAATTCTAAATAGAGTTTGTGATAAACTCGTTTTCTTGTATGACTTGGTTATTTATAGTGGAAGAGGTCCGTAAATCGTCTACTAGTAGGCTGTAGCAGGCTTAGGCAAGTCAACGGGTCTCCCTTCCCCTGCCTGCTTAGACACCTATAGGTTATGAAGCTCAATGGTCACATGTACTTAATATCACCAAATTTTTGTTGTCCACATGTTTGGTTCAAAAGTTAATCAGACGTAAGGGGCTGTGTGATGATGTGAAGGTAAAGAATTCCACATTGGTGAAAAGAAAAACCTTGCAAAGACTTATAAGGGGTTGGATTACTCCTTATATTGCTAATTGATTTTATGATTGAACATCAACTTCATATAAGGATGAGGTGCAAGAGGTTGACAACCATGTCCTTCGAAGAAAAACAAAATGTTTGCTAGCTAGCTTGGCGAGAATCGAGGGTTAGGGCATGATAGTTGTGGGCACTTGCCTGTCCTTAGAGGGTTGATCTGCCGGTCCTTAGAGGGTTGGTCTGCTTAACCCATTAGAGTGGAGATGGTGGTTTCTCACGATATCAGAGGTAGTTCTATCAAATTGAGCTGATAACACTTCACACATTATGATTGGACGTGATTAATTTATGTCTCCACACTATGCTTTTCTTTACTAATTTAAGTCAAGAAATAGTAAAACAATGCGCCGAAACCTAAATGGCTCTTATGTTTGTCTTCACCGGTAAGTCCCGTGCATACAAATAGACAAATAAGACAAACTTATACTTGATGTGCTCATATACAAACGTGTTTCAAGTTCGAGTTCACAGATCCCGCAATTGTTTCACAAGTTTTTTTAAGGTGGGATGCGATGAGTTCTATAGCGGCACAACTTCAATATTTGATGGCAGTTAAGGTTTAAGGTTATGAGTTAAATTAGAATTTTTGTTTTGGGTCTTGCTCAAATATTATAGTGTAAGTTATTTTCCCTCTTGAGTTTATTTTTTAGTGTGTAAAAATAAGTGTTAAAAAATTTAGTGTGTACTTCTTATCAGTGTCCATTAATCATTTATTTTGGGTATGCACCTTAACTTCTTTTTTCACAGACATAAATATTTGAGTAAATTGTAGCTTTGGTCCCTTAACTTTAACTCAATTGGAGCAATGATCCTTCAACTAAAAATCCATTACTATTGGTCCTTCAACTCATCAAAACGTGCAGCTATGGTCCCTCAACTAAAAATTCATTACCTTTGGTCCCTCAACTTTAATTCAACTGGAGAAATGGTCCCTTAACTTTAACCCAATTGTAGCAATGGTCCTTCCAACATAACTCGTTTTGACAAAATTTTTGACGTAGTTGACGAAAATGACCATAATTACACACTTTGATGAGTTGAGGGACCATAATTATATAAATGGTTATTCCAACATAACTTATTTTGACAAAATTTTGAACAAATTGATGAAAATGACTATAACTATACATTTTGATACGTTGAGGGACCAATGGTAATGGATTTTTAATTGAGAGACCATTCCAATTTGATTAAAATTTAGGGACCATTGCTACAATTTACTCTAAATATTTATACAGTAAAAGAAAAGGATCAATATTTCTAGACCCTTGACTTAAAAAAAGTTCTATATATTGACTAGAGGCATGTGTTTATTTTCTTGATAGGTATACACATACGACATGCTTCTGGGATCCGTGATGTTCGTATAGATGTTCAAAAACAAGCCAATGACCCGGTTAATGATCAAGGGGATTTCATAATTCGCTCAGGTATGCAATATCCATATAAAATGGCACTATGCTTTTTTTTCCCAGTGCATATATAGTAAAACGAGAGTTATGACCTCAGGCGCATCTTTTACTTTCTTATAGATCATACCTAATTAACAAATTCTTTGAATAGCTAATGCAAAACATTTTTGTATTTGCAATATTGTAGTTATGGCTTTACTGCGAGGGCTCGTCTCAAATCTCTGTAAACTTTTCGGTAATGCTTCATTTCAATACTTTGTTAATCTTTTCATTCAAGTTTTACTCTAACATTTATCCAGTCATCGTTTAGAACTTCTTTTGGTTGTACTTTTCGAAACTTAATGATTAATAATTCTTCTATGTCAACCTAGGAATCGATCACATGTACAAAATGAAACAGATCCATGTCCAATCCCTTGAAGTTTTACAAGGCATGTGCAAAATGACAGAAGGTTTAAGCCTTAAACAAATGCAAGGAAGTTCCGTACAAACAGCACTCTTCAAGGCTGTTGAACATGGGAATGATGAGTTTCTTCGTCAGCTGTTTACTGCAAATATCCTAGCTTTAGGGATATATGACGAAAATGCAAGGGGCATGTTTCAGTTTTCCATTGAATGCCGTCAAGAAAAAGTCTATAACTTTTTCCATGACTTTATCCGAGTCATGAATGTTCGCACTGAATCCAGAGTAGATAAGTTCAACAATACGTTACTACATTCAGCAGCGAGGTTATCCCCACCTGCACAGCTTAAACATATCCAATGTGCAGCATTGCAAATGCAGAGAGAATTGCAATGGTTTAAGGTTAGAATTTCTTCCTATATATGTGTATATATATATATATATATATATATATATATATTTTTTTTTTTTTCTAATCAAGAAATCAAATTTCACTATAATGTTGATCAAATTTCAAATTTGACTCTCATCGATAACAAATTTGATATCGAATTATGACAGACACAATATAAATGTGAACTGACCACCACCATCACCAATATATATATATATATACAGATTGCTTAAGGGAAGAGATCCCCATTTTTGAAAAAAATGGGGATTAGGTGTGGGGCCCACTCCACATCGAATTTCAACGATCCAAACTGTCTATTTTGTTAGTCTCGATTCATAGATCATCCTTGCAAAATATTAGCTAAATCGGAAATGTTTAAGACATCTAATTGGGTTCAAGAAAATGAACGAATACTTTGTTATATAAGAAAAATGAAATTTGATCTTGATAATTAAATAGGCAAACGGTTTTGGATTGAATTGAATTTTTGCAAGGATGATCTATGAATCGAGACTAACAAAATAGACGGTTCGGATCGTTGAAATTCGATGTGGAGTGGGCCCCACACCTAATCCCCATTTTTTTCAAAAAATAGGGATCCCTTCCCTTAAGCAATCTGTATATATATAAATTATTACAAACTTAAGTGACTTTAGTATGTGGCCTCATTCAAACCCATATGAGAGTATTCTATTTAAACACCACCTCTCTTCTTAGGGCGTGATCTAAAAGAAATATAGCTTATTACAAAATGGAGATAATTTAGATTTATGATCGGCTGAAATTGGGACCAAAATTTTACAAACAATATTACTATTTTAAGCTGGACTAAATGGATGAGAGTTTAATAAGACCAAGTGAGTTAAGGAAAAATGAGTTCACCACCAAAGCAATCCACAAGGTCCACTATAAATTAATAGGTTTTACTGTATAAAGTTCTATTCACGTGGTCAATCGGTATATTACTTGATTAGACTTGATTATTTGTGACAGCAATTTGCACTCTCATATATATATATTTTTTTGGTCAATTGCACTCTCATATATAGGAAACAACCAAATTAAAAATGAAATCACATTCTGTCTAAAAAAAAAATCGCAAAAATGAAATTTTGATTACTGTTACGAACTCAGAATGTTAGGTTATCTGGGATTAGATTTGAGCATATAGCATATATATTCAAGGTCAAAGGGCATACATCAAGGATTTGTAAGAGTACAAAAATATTAATTACTTGGGATTAGATTTGAGTGCCTTTGAAGAAAATAAATTAAAGAAAGATATTTAAGTTTCTTCAATTCACTGAAATGCAGGAGGTGGAGAAAATTGTACCTTCCAAGTTTCTTGAAGTTGTTAACTATACAGATGGCATGACCGCCCGTGACCTATTTACAAAGAACCACAAGGAATTGGCAAACGAATGTGAAAGATCAATGAAAGCAACTGCAACTTCTTGTACGGTTGTAGCTGCTCTTATTGTTACAATTATGTTTATTGCAGTGTTCTCAGTTCCTGGTGGAATCAAGGCAGGCTTTCCCGTGTTTTTAAATAAAAGGATATTTATGGTTTTCATAGCCGCGGATGTCTTTTCACTTTTTTCTTCTACAACTTCAGTTGTGACATTCTTAGGAATTCTCAACTCGCGTTATGCTGAAGATGATTTCCTGAAATCACTGCCAACAAAGATGATGATAGGCCTTTTCACCCTTTTCTCCTCTATCGTTACCATGATGATCGCGTTTTCTTCAACCCTTTTTCTTATGCTGGAAGCAAAAGAGTGGATAGTGGCTCCGATCATTTTACTTGCTAGTGTTCCGGTTGTCTCCTTCGTATGGATGCAATTTTCCCTTCTTGTTGAGATCTTCATTTCTACTTACGGAGCTGGAATATTTTTTATCAACAAAAAAGGAAAACCTTGGTCCTTCAATTCATCTTAAACAGTTTACTCATTTTGCATTGATATTTGTTTCTGTCACTTTTGAGGAAGTTTTTAGAATTTGCTCAAGGAATAATGATAAGGGATTTCTGCAGACTCTTTCTGTTTTTGGGCCTAAAGAATGTATAATGCATGTGTTCCCGATTCGGTAATAAACTCCAACTTCAAGAATGTTTAGACCTTTAACCTTGTATTTATGTTAGCATTCATATCCCACATGTCTAGTCATTTCTGTTTTTGGTAGAAAGGTGTTGAGCCATTGTATGACGGCGAGGGTTCAAATCTCATCGATGACTAATCTAACAAAATCTATCGTTTGACAAAAAAAAGTATTATACTTTTAAAATCTCATTTATAGCTTGATTTCTTATTATTTTAAATAGATTGAACTTTAAATATTTGAGCATCAACCAAACTACTTTCATCCTCCTTCCAAATTTAAACCATTTTATATTCATAATACTATGCCAATCCATCTAAAAATATATTATATTTCAATCATTAGGAAATTTCTACATAAGTATGATTGTACCTACACTATTATACCTAGACTAATTCATTGCCTCTAAACATGTAATATAACTAAACTAATGCACTTAAGAAGAAAATATTGTACCTACACCATTGCACCTCCACTATGGCACCGAGACTAATTAATGTACCTACACTATGGTACCTATGTTGTGCTAGGATAGCACCAAACCTTATGGAACCAACTCTTGATAACCCACAGGAAATATATCAAATGAAATGCAAGAACAAAATATTAAAGACACCAAGATTTTAACTAGGTTCCTCAACAGTCAGTGTAACTGGAGTACGTCATCGGAGCAGTAGGAGCTCACCCAATAATCCACTATCAACCAAATGGGAGTTTACAAAGTGTTGGTAATCTCACAACCCAAATAACCCAATACACCCAATAGCTCTCACACACCACAGAAACAAATAGAGAAAGAAATATAATGAATAATTTCTTCTCTATACATGTAGCTCAAAGCTATTACAACAATAACTATGATGGATGATTGCTAACCAAAAAGAAGAGCACCTTCTTCTTCTTTTCTGCTCTCAGTTTTCTGCTCTCTACAGCTCTCTTTACTCTCTCAAAGATGGACTACTAAAACAGAAAATGGTGCACACTCCTTCCTCTCTCTTTCTCACTTTTGTATCCTCATTTCATCAATACAAAAGCACCAAATAAAAAACTCAAAAACATCATCATGACCATCAATTTTCCTTTTCAACAAACATAATCATGATGCCTCCTCATCATGATGTCTTTCACCTTTTTTTATTTTGGTTTGTTTATTAGCCGAAAGTTGTTTTGTTTTGTTGTCCACTTGGCCACTTGGCCACAATTCAACAATCTCCACCTTGGCCAAGTTCCGAAAAACGCCATGATAAGCCAACCAACACAATTAACACACAACATCACTCCCAAACACTAGCAAGAGAACAACTCATGCCGAGCCAAATGCTCCAAAACTCCTACTGCTCAACGCCTTCTTTATATAGGCAAAATGTGAGCCAAGTTCAAGCAATGAACAAACTTGGCTACACCAACAACCTTAGTCAACATATCAGCGGGGTTGTCTTTAGTTGGAATCTTCTGGAGAATGATTTCCCCTTCACCAACAATTTCACGAACAAAGTGATAACGCACATCTATGTGCTTGGTCCTCGCATGATGAACCTGATACTTAGCCAAATAAATGGCACTCTGACTATCACAATGTACCTCCACTTGCTTCTGATCAACCCCCAAATCTCTAATCAGCCCATGTGTCCAAATGGCCTCCTTTATAGCTTCAGCAACTGCCATATATTCAGCCTCTGTAGTAGACAAGGCAACAGACGACTGCAAAATGGACCTCCAACAAACTGGTCATTTAGCCATAGTAAACACATAGCCTGTAGTAGATTTCCTTCCATCCAGATCACCTGCATAATCTGAATCAACATAACCAACTGCAAAATGACCAATACCAGAGTCATCCCTCTCAAAGCATAAACCAACATCTCGAGTACCATGGAGATATCTCAATATCCACTTAGCTGCTTGCCAGTGCTCTTTACCTGGATTATGCATATATTGACTCACCATGCCAACTGCATGAGCAATATCCGGTCTAGAGCATACCATTGCATACATCAAACTATCAACCAAATTTGCATATGGTATATTTTTCATTTGCAGTTTCTCTTTATCATTTTTAGGACATTGTAGAGAACTCAATTTAAAATGAGGAGCCAAAGGGGTACTAACCGGTTTGGTTGAATCATGAACTCCAAACTTCCGAATCAACTTCTCAAGGTATTGTCTTTGATTCAAACTGACCAAACCCTTCTCTCTATCTCTAGTGATCTCCATGCCAAGGATCTTCTTCGCTTCACCAAGATCCTTCATCTCAAACTCATTCTTCATTTGCTTCTTCAATTTTTCAATCTCTTCAACATTCTTTGAGGCAATCAACATATCATCAACATATATCAACAAATAAATGAAAGACTCATCTTGCAACTTCTTGAAGTACACACAATGATCATATTGACTTCTAGAATAATTTTGGCCTCTCATAAATTTATCAAACCTCAAATACCATTGCCTTGGAGATTGCTTCAAGCCATAAAGTGATTTCTTCAATTTGCAAAACAAATTCTCCTTCCCTTTCACTATATACCCATCCGGTTGACACATATAAATCTCTTCATTCAAATCACCATGTAGGAAAGCCATCTTCACATCAAGTTGCACAAGCTCAAGATCATATTGTGCAACAAGAGCTAACATAATACGAATTGAGGAGTGTTTCACAACCGGAGAAAATATTTCATTGTAGTCAATGCCCTTCTTTTGTGCATACCCTTTAACAACTAATCTTGCTTTAAATCTCACATTGCTTTTCTCATCAGCATCTTCCTTCTTGGCATACACCCATTTGCAACCGATAACTTTCTTGCCCTTAGGCAATTTAGCTAACTCCCAAGTCTTGTTCTTTAAGAGAGAATTCATTTCATCACCCATGGCATTGCACCACCTCTTCTTCTCTTCACTCTCAATGGCTTCCTCGAAATTGGATGGAATCTCATCAGTGATAATAGGAAGAGCAAAAGAAACATAGTCACTATACCGAGCTGGCTTGGTAATTTGTCTCTTTCTTCTGTTCTTGGCAATAGACTCTTGAGGTGAAACTTGCTCTTCAACTTGAATAGAATCTTCAAGTTCAACTTCTTCAACATCCTTATGGTCTCCAACTTCTTCACTTGTAGTGGCTTCGACATCAGCGGAAATAGGATTTGAAGTACCAGAGGCAACTTTCTCAAGCTCCACCTGTTGGACATCTTTCACATTCTTCTCAGAGTCTTTGAACATACTTTCTTCATCAAATGTCACATCTCTGCTGATTACAAGTTTTTTCATCTCTGGACACCACAACCTGTAACCTCTGATACCAATTGTTGTGCTAGGACATCACCAAACCTTATGGAACCAACTCTTGATAACCCACAGGAAATATATCAAATGAAATGCAAGAACAAAATATTAAAGACACCAAGATTTTAACTAGGTTCCTCAACAGTCAGTGTAACTGGAGTACGTTCTCGGAGCAGTAGGAGCTCACCCAATAATCCACTATCAACCAAATGGGAGTTTACAAAGTGTTGGTAATCTCACAACCCAAATAACCCAATACACCCAATAGCTCTCACACACCACAGAAACAAATAGAGAAAGAAATATAATGAATAATTTCTTCTTTATACATGTAGCTCAAAGCTATTACAACAATAACTATGATGGATGATTGCTAACCAAAAAGAAGAGCACCTTCTTCTTCTTTTCTGCTCTCAGTTTTCTTATCTCTGCAGCTCTCTTTGCTCTCTCAAAGATGGACTACTAAAACAGAAAATGGTGCACACTCCTTCCTCTCTCTTTCTCACTTCTGTATCCTCACTTCATCAATACAAAAGCACCCAATAAAAAACTCAAAAACATCATCATGACCATCAATTTTCCTTTTCAACAAACATAATCATGATGCCTCCTCATCATGATGTCTTTCACCTTTTTTTATTTTGGTTTTGTTTTGTTGTCCACTTGGCCACTTGGCCACAATTCAACAACCCTAGACTAATGTACAATGCAAGACTTTGCCATACGTACGAAAAAAAAAATCTCATAACACTTGGAAGCCAAATTGATGTTTGACATATTTATGACGTCAATTGCTTTTTCTTTGTTTGGAAGGCTTAATCGGATAAATGGTTTTCGTAGTGATATAGTATTCGGAAAATAGTCCATGTAGTAAACAAATTAGGAAATAAACTCTTGTAATGAGGATTGTTAGGAATTGAACCCCAACTTAAAATTTATGTTAAGTCTCGTTAATATGTTGCCGTGATCCTCACGTGCAAAGTTAAATTAGTTACTATACATCTGTTAACACATTACACCTCTTTTGTTTCACACTGGCAAAAGGGAAAAATATCATTTTGCCTCCACTAATAACCCACATCTCAACTCTCACAGATTTGCAGGGGTGTAAAACGATTTTGACTGCAAATTTTGTCTCTCTGCTGCTTTCTTCTGTTTATATTTATTTGATTGATTTTTTTTTTTTTTTGTCAAACAATACATTTGTTAGATTAAATGTTAGATTAGAGAGCCAACAGGGTTCGAACCCATATCATGGTGTAAGAGTAACACTCCACTTCACTACTGTGGTAGAGGGCTACTTGCTTATTTGACTTATTTTTGGGTAAGAGAAGTTTGAGTTCAAAACCAAAACATAATTCGGTGGCGATTCTTCCAACTGAACTCATTGAAACCCAAAACAAAGAAACAATAAAACCCAGTTAATCAAATGACTCAAACAATGCAAGTTGTAAGAAAAACAAAGAAAGCCAAATTACATGAAATTGGTTCTGTATGAATCGGCGAGCTAAAATGGGAAGGAAGGCCTATTGTTTTCTGTAATTGGTGTTGGAACTTCAGAGCTTTTAGATTCGAGTCGACGATTTCAAATCGAGAGCCTCTCAGTCTCCCACCCCAATTTTCAGCAAAAACTCCAGCACCCACACGTAGATAGCGATTTCATCGTTTTAGTCTTTCAGACTAGGGGAGGGACGCTGTATAGGCTGATTTGAACGCTTACTGGGTTAATAGAGCTGAAATGATGAATTTAACCTTGCACTTGGAGCTCACGTGCAGTCTATTAACTGTAACTTGACGGAGTTTTTAATCTGGGGCTCGATTCCTAACAGTCTCCATCATGAGGATTCAATTCCTAATTTTTTTTTTATTAGATGGACTATCTTCCGAATACTCTATCACCATAGCAACCATTTATCCGATTAGGCATTGTTTTATGAAAAAGAAAAAACGAAAAGAATATTGTTGACAAAATCTTTTGCAGAATTTTAGGGATGAATTGGATGATTGAATGGTGCAATGGGCATCCCTATTCATAAAACGGTTTCCATCAAACCATCTGTTTGCAAAGGTCGTGACTGAAAAACAGTCTGTCGTTGCATTGTTTCATGTAGGAACGATGAAAAATACCAAACTAGTTCAGTGCTAAATGCTCTTGGTGCTTTCTTGGGCGAGAAGAAATCTAGTTTTGGTGTTGTCTTTGTAAGAATAATAACCTAACTTGTAGAAGCCGATGAAGAAATAATTGGTGGAGTACACCTCAGTTTCCTCTTATTTTTATTTGAATGGATCTGTCACTGAATTTTATCCTTTATTTTGAAGTTTCAACGTTGAAGTATTTAGATATCCCACGAGGATCAACTCCATTAGAATTTGGAATTAACATCAGTAAAGGAAGAAATTTTTTTATGTACCCAGAACACAAGTCGGTACATTATGTATCATAATACAAGTGGATATTGGATAAATATACATTTTTTGTGTCTTTCTCCTTATATTATGATACGTGATGAACCAATTTGTGTTCTGTATATACTGCAAAATCTAAACCCACAAAAAATCTTTGAATATTTCTGGATTTTTTTCAAATTGGACATGCACAAGACCTCTTGTGACATGTCGAATTTGAAATGGGTCGAAGTTAAGTTTGGCCTTTCCTAAGAATTGGAAATGGGTCGAAGCCCATCTCCTTTTCCACCTTAAAAAAATACAGACAAAACTCTGCAAGTCCAAGACTTCAAGCTCCATTACCTCGATTCATCTCTCTCCTCTCCGAAGATGGGGACCGCCAGTCGCCCCGGCAAGCGGTAGCCACACTCCCTTTACCTCTCATCCTCTCTCTCTCTCTCTCTCTCTCTCGCGCGCGCGCGCTCCGGTACGTAAAAAGGTAAAAACTTTTCATTAACTTCCCCACAAACCATAATCTTACAGTTTTACTGACTGGCCTGTGCTATGTTCTTCTCATTTCTCCGATCACCCTCCATCTAAATCATTGTTTCCTGTCGTTAATATTAACTAAAGATTCCAACTTTTGTCTTGCATTATTTGTTTTGGTTAGTTCCCAGAAAAGGAAATGCTTGAATTTGATATTGTATGAGCTTGGTTATCCTAGGGCGATGGATCGAAGCCTAACGCTCACGAATTAAGGCTGCTAGCTCGTTGGAAATACTTTACTAGATCAAGGTACCTTTTTTAACTACAATGTATAATTGAACTTTTGTATTGGCAATCCTTGAATTCAATGAGTTTTGTTTAATTTACTGTTCCGTTCGAAATTGGAAATGATGAACCCAGTTTCATTCCTTGAGAATATTAGGATGGCATTTGGCTCTTTCGCAGTAATGGCGACTTTTTTTATTGTTTTGTTTAATCCAGGTATTAAGGTTTGCTTAAAATTCAGTCCGCTTCAGTTATTAGTTTTTAGTATTGAGGGGTATGATTGATGGGAACAATCGAAACCTTTTCAAGAAACGCCCTAATATCCAGTTTAAAAGAAGAGGGGGTAACAACAACTACAAGAAAGGAAAGTGGAATGATTCAAGCAGTAAGCAACCTTCAGAGGATTATCAATTGCTCAACACTGTGTATCGTATTCTCTGCCCTTCTAAAAAGATCGGTGGTGTTATAGCTCTCCAACAAAAATTTCAAGCAAACCAAATAACCATGAAAATTTAGGTGAGGGAAATCAAATGGAGCCGCATTGTGCTACCCTGGATGCTCTGTTGAAAGTTCATGACAGGATAGTAGAGGAAGATCGTTTTGGTGGAGTTACATTTGATGATGACAACAAGAACAGTGTTGTTACCACAAGACTTCTAGTTCCAAACAATATGGTAGGTTGTCCTTCCTGCAGATCAGCTTCCAATTTGTGCTATGGAAACTGATGAATTGGTGCTGGTACTCTTTCAATTTTTGTGCTCCTTGCATGTTCATAGGAAATAATGTTCCAAAAGAAGATTTTATATGATGTAGATGGCATTAGACTTTTGATTGAGCTAATAGAGCAAATCTTATGACGTCGTATGAGCTCATCTGTTGATTAAAGTTAATTTTTTTCAAACTTATTTTTGTGTTAGAAATGATTTTTGTTGTTTTTAATTTAATATGTGTTCCCAGCTGTGTATGTTGGTACTGGGAAATTTATTGGTGCTCAAAATATATACCCTAAATATGTCTATGTATGCAAATGAAGGTCCAGTGGTCCATGTATGCAGTCACTTTGTGCCAGTGAAGTCTGCCGCTGGAAACTTGTGGGTGTATTGAGATTTTTCATGTCTTCTTTTTACATTTGTAAAAGCATATGATTTTGTAGCTTGGTTACCTTCAATCTTCAAACATGCTTATATGAAACTCCCATGAAAAGTTCTTTGTTATTTGTTTTTTGGTGCCTATAACTTCCAACAAAAGTGAGAGATATCTGCAAAACCAAATATGACAAAGAGGGCACTTTATGAAGTGTCTAATCTACTGCATCAGAATCCTAGGAAGGACAAGCCTCCTTCAATCTTTCCTATGCCTTTCTTTCACCTAGAAATCCAATGTTGTCTAATCGGGCTCCTTCCCACGCTATGTCGCCAATGCCACAGGAGGATATGAAAACCGTTCTGGATTTGCCCAAAGGTGGTTTTAATGGTTTTCCTCCTGGACATGGGGGTGAAGCTCTAGCTCTAGCTGAGTTTTCTTGAAAATTTTGTGTTCAGCTGGGACATTTGGTGGGATTATTGACAAGGGTGGTTTTAATGTAAAACAATTACAACTGGAAACAGGAGCCAAAATTCATGTTCAGGATGCATCAAAGGATTGAGAAGAAAGTGTAATTCCCGTCTCTGCTTTTGAGGTATGCCATCTTGTGATACACGGCCATTTCCTGTCTTTTAACTTCTTTTCATATTGGCTTAGAAGTGTTATTTGCACGGACAACGTACTGTGCACCAACTGTTTGCTGGTGCCTGTGGATCAAGAATATGCCAGCAGTGGATCACCTTGCTCATACTTTTTCAGGCTTTGTGGAATCCCAGATCACAAATAATTGTGACAATTCTTGAGCTTCAGAACAGAACAAGTGAATTCCGATAAAGGCATAATCACTACTAGGATTCTTGAACCATCAAATAAAGTTTGATGCCTCCTTGGACAAGGAGGTAAGTTATAAATGAGACGAGAAGGAGAACCCAGGCTGATAATCGTGTTTACTCGAAGGATGATAGGCCAACTTTTTGGTTTATCTTGGTTCGGAGGAGTATTAATTTGATTGCCTTCGTTTTGCAGTTAGTTTTATTTGATTTTTTTTCATGAGATTGACAACTTTTCTTCTTTTGTACTTATATTTTTTATGTAGAGTTTATTGTTTAACTGAAAGGTCACAAATTACTTGAGAGGTTAAATAAAATTGAACTTTCTAGATATGTGACACCATGAGCATCACTGTCGATATCTTGATTATTATCCCAATTCCCATCATATGATTATCAAGTTAAAAGTTATGCATGCTCAAAGCACTGTTTATGGCAGAACTGGTGAAAGGAGGCATTCTGTTGATGGCAAGAAATGGTTCTCATAAGGTGAAGCTTGCAGCAATGAGTAATTGGGTATCTCCAAATGAGATTCAACTGATATTTGCCATTTTGACCTCATATTTATTACAGAACACGGATGTCTTCCTTTATGTATGAGTATTAGATACATTATAAAATGTATTATGTGCACCTGGTTGCTTTTTAGATGGAATTCTAGGCAATTAAGATGATATATGACCTGCTTAGAAATAACAGTGCATGCAATGCACAGCTTATGTATGAAAATGCTCATACATTGAACCAGAATTCTTGTCAAGACGATAATAAAATAACAAAGTAAATCTAGATAAGTGGAAATGACATGTCTATGAATGATTGCTAAAAGTTCCTTGTCAACCAGAGATTTATCAGATTCCTCCAACTGCTTCTGGGTATGGAAGTATTTATACTTGCGTACAAAGTAATACTCATATTTTATCACTCTGATTTTTGTGCTTGTTTTATGTTGTTCCAGCTATCCAAGGGTCAACTATGCTATGGAGGGTAGGATCCCAACGAATGCAGTCGATTTTCCTGGAACAGTAGGGCGCAGCATTTCCACTATTAGAGAGGTATATTTTCAGAACCTTGTGAGAGTAGTAGGATAAGAGAAATTATAGTATACCAACGGATTTGACAAAGAAAATTATACATCTAGCCTTTTGAAATTGCTATTTAGGTTGACGTATCAAGAGCGCAGCTCCAAGACTCCCACGGTGGTGGCTCTGAGCATTCTGTTGAGATCGGTGGTTCTGATCATTTGAATGCAGCACAGAATACCCTTCGGGCATTCTTGGCTTCTGCAGATCAAAATGTGAGTTCTCTATCTGGTTCCTACCGCTATGTAAATGCTCCGCAAGTCTCCTACCACGAGATGAATCCTCAGCCCAGCGCCTACCAAATCAATCCTCAGCATGGCCCCTACAAACTCAATCCTCAGCACAGCCCATACCGAATCAATCCTTAGGACAGCCCATACCGAATCAATCCTCAGCATAGCCCTTATCAAGTCAAAGCTTCGTACAGTCCCTACCAAATAAATGCTCAGGAAAGCCCCTAACAATTGAGCTTTCAACAAGGATCATACCCAAACACGAATGCTCCTTAGGGCGCCGACCGCAGCAACCATAGTTTGCAACAAAGCGCCTACCATTACCGGGCTCTAATTTGGGAATCTACTATAATTTACTTTAGTCCTTGAGATTGAATCAATGGAAATTGTTCTTGATATTGTCCACCATTCATTATTTTGGTTATTCTGTTAAAAAACTCCGTTAAATGTCTCGGAGCTCTTGGTCGGAAGATTGGGCAATTTTCAAAGCTTCGTAACTCAATCTTTTCTTAACCAAATTCGACTCATAATATATCAAAATGAAGATAGAAAAGTGTAGAACAAGATTATACCTATTTGGAAGCCCAATGGTTGCCAGAGATGTTCGAAAAATAGTCTGAAAGGTGACTGGTCCTTGGGAAAACTGGGTAAATTCGTTGAAAACTAGGTAAACTTTAAACATTTATAACTTCATCAATACTCAATGAATTCGAGTGATTCAAAAATAAAAATCATATTTCTAAACGAGACGAAGAGAATGGTATCTTTCTTGACGGCTAATTTGCCATGGTTTGACTAGAAAACGGCTCGAAAGTGGCTAACTGGAGACTGGAGACTGAGACAGTCATTTTCGAGCCATTTTTCGTCCTAACCATGGCAATTTAGCCGTCAAGAAAGGTACCATTCTCTGTCTCGTCAAGAAGTATGATTTTCATTTTTGAATCACTTGATTTCATTAAGTATTGAAGAAGTTATGAACGTTTAAAGTTTACCCAGTTTTCGGCGAGTTTTCCGGTTGTCTTACGGACCAGTCACCTTTCAGGCTATTTTCCGATCATCTCCGGCAACCATTGGGCTTCCAAATAGGTATAATCTTGTTCTACACTTTCCTATCTTCATTTTGATATATTATGGGTCGAATTTAGTTAAGAAACGATTGAGTTACGAAGCTTTAAAAATTGCCTAAACTTTTAGCCAAGAGCTCCGGGACACTTAACGGAGTTTTTAACGGAAGGACAAAAATAATAGATGGTGGACAATCTCAGAGACTATTTCTATTGATTTTCAATATCGAGGACCAAAGTGATGTGTTATGCAAATCTCAGGGATCATTTTGGCTAAAAAGCCTAATTTATATTATGCTTCTAGATAACTGTTGGTGTTATTAGCAAACCAACAGGGTAATTAGCAAACAAATTGTTAAATTTCATTGAGTTTCTTGGTGACTCAAGAAACACTTTCTGTTATGTGCACCAGGGAATTGTAAACATCTTTACTAACAGGAATGTATTAGAGCTTCCAATGTACGGATTTTCTGTTCGGACGGTGATCGATTGTTCATGAATTTTCCTTTCTTCCATTCTTTACTCTCTTTTACCATTTCTTCTCCGTCCTGAAAAGATATCTTCTAAACCAACAAGAAAAAATTACTGGTAATTGCAAAGCAACTACATTCGTTTGGGGGATCCAGTCTCTGAAAAAATCCGCTAACAATAACAAAATGCAATGAAATCACACTTTTTCTTGGCCCGCAAGCCACACTGATGGGCTTAAACATCCATTTGAAGCTAAAATCGAGTCAATGAAAAAACCACTTCCCAAACTATTGTTCATAATCTCATAATTTCACTGTTGCTTTTTTACAGTAAAAAATCATATACAAGCCTATTTCTAGATTTCAGACTCAAACCCAACCTGAATTAGCAGACATGTACCATTTTTCGTTGCAACGAAATGTACTTCTCCAAACATTTTGGACCATGCCAACTGAATGAGGAAGAAGCATGGCTCATGTTTCTCTCTTATGAAATGGATGAGAGATATATGATGGTGATAGTGAAGGAAATAAAATGTTGAAAGATTTATGGTTTCTTCTATACTATAATTCGCAAGAAAAACTTGAATAGAGGTATCTAGTCACGTCATCTGTCTCTCATAAAAACATAAAATTTTATGTATTTTGATTTCGTCCAAATACACGCTTATTTCTCTTAATATAAAAATTATCCTAATCAGACAGCCATCTAGAAATTCAGGAGCTTGCATATCCAAATGCTACCACCAGTGCATAATTACATGCCAAATTGTCAAAGCATGTCGGCAAGTCCCATCAAGTGAGGCAACTTTCAACATCCATTACTACTGCATTACAAACATGGGTGTGTAGCACTTGTTCCAATCTAGGGTTTGACCTTTTGATAATGAGTGGTCTTCTATCTGGTACCAGAAAAAAGTACAAACTTCCATTGCTAGCTGGAATTATAAGAGAGATTTTTAATTCCACACGTGCATAGGTAATCAAGTACCCAATTAGATAACCCTAGTACCTCAAAAGCCCCACGATAAGAAGTAGAAAAGAGAGTTTGCACAAGATGGTACAATTTTTCAGCCTCGGTAAGGTCAAGTGCTTCTTCAACTTGGCCACTTAGTATAGGAATTTGTGCCTTGTGGTGAGCCCTGTTGAGAAGTTTTTGGTGTTTGCCTTGTCACCTTCATCCATTCCCATGAAATCCCATCATAGAACACTTTTTTTTCATGTTATCCATATATGTTTAATTGGCCTCGTAGAATCATCGATATCTACGAACACTAACATGACCACCGTCATCACCATCATATATTGATTGAACGAACAAATGAGAGATTTAGTGTTCATCCATCATGAGATCTAAATTGTCTTTTCTCAAACCCATGGGCAAAGTTTCTCCTTATCCGGTAGAATTTATGGTCTCATTTAGTAGGTGGGACTAGAAAGAACATGAACATTTGAAATGAACTAATTATCAGGTTTCATGTTTGATGAACTTAACAACGGTGATTAGTTAAACTTGACAACTATCCAACATATTCCATCTCCAAAAGTGGTAATTCTATAGGACGGAACTAAGATGATCAATTCTAATAGGGTGCGTTTGGTACGCGGACGGGACGGAACGGAACGGGACGGGACGGGACGGAACGGGACGGGACGGGACGGAACGAAGGTGTAATTTTTGAAAAAGACATGGGGTATATTTGTCTTAAAATGGTAAAACATTGTGTTCCACAGACGTGGAACAAACCCGTTCCAGGGGGAGAGGTGGAACGCAAAAACACCCAAAATCTGTCCCGTGGAACAACCCGTTCCACCCATTTTTAGCGCACCAAACGCGGGACGGAACGTCTCGTTCTGTTCCGTCCCGTCCCGTCCCACGTACCAAACGCACCCATACTGTCTAGTCTCAGCTATGGCTGATTTTTGGATAGATCAAATTAAAAACAAAGTTTTCATTTTCCATTCCAAATAGTTTCGAATAATTTATTACCAATTTGGAATGAGAAACTTTTAAAACATATTTTGGAATTCTTACATTTTACAAGTTTTTGGATATTCTTGAACTTTTTGTATATACAATTTAATGTTCTTTCTTAGTAATTGGTATATATTAGTGCATCTAATTAAAAAAAATTTAGTACCCTAGTATGTCTATGATTGTAGCATAGATACATATAAGACAAAATAAAATAGTACAAGTGTATCATTAAATATAAAAAAATAGATTTTTATAACAAATGGTTTCTAAAATTGACCCAACTCCTCATTTGAAGTGGTAAAGTTAGGTTCGAGCAAGAAAAATCAAAGACATGTGAAAATTCTTCAACGGATGTATATATAATTTTGTGTCACATGGGCACACTAATATATATATTTTTTTTACAGAAACCTAACATAAGGACCACATTGATTTGTGATAGTTAATTTCAAAGACATTGATCGATTTTGAAATTGTGGGAAATGAGGAGTTGAGGTAATTTCATAGACTATTTGTGATCAAATATGAGAACATGTCCAAAACTGACAATGAACGTGATAAAATATAAAAGAAAAATTCCTTAAAAGATACATAATTTTAGCAAATCACTATCAAATATTGGAACATTTCGAAAAAAAATTGTCATAACAAGTTTGGCAAAATAAAAAAAAATTGGTTCAGCCAGAATTTTAAAATGATGGAAATTGAAATAACGAGATTTTATTTCCTAGAATTTATGAATTTTCTCTTTTGGTTAACCTAAGAGAATAATATAATTGAATACGAAATTTGTTATTTTTAAACTCTTAATCATAAAAATTAGGAAATGACACATATTTACATGGAATTTAAACTTGGGAATTGGAGGTCCTAAATTTCAATTTTTTTTGGTACATGTTAGTAGAAATTTCGACTTTAATTCAAATTTCAAATTTATTTTTCTCATATAAACATAGTGTACATGTATGCAATTTTTTTTCGAAAATTTAGAATTCAGAATAGAACTTTTAATGGTAGAATAATAGTTTCCAATTCAACTTCCACCCCATTACAAGTTGATGTTTTCTTTGTTTCACCATCATTTATAATTTATCTGAACAATATGGTCTCATCATTTCATGGCATAAGACCATTGACGAACATGCGAATCCTACTATATATGCCGTCAGTCAATCAAACTTTTGTTTTAGCATGAATCATGACTATGAAGCCTGCAAGCCTAGGAATAAAAAGGGAACATCATGCACAGTATTCCATTCACGCAAGTGGTCCGACAACTTTTGTGCATATTGCATACTCGCTTAGTATGTGTACGTTGCGAGACAAATCTCCATCTCGAACATTCATTTTATAAGATAGGGTTCTCATGTTAATCAATTTCAGCACTGTATATATCTCTGTCTCTTAAGAGCAGGGATGGCTAAATATCTATTGGTTATGGATAACCACAGTTATTCCCCTATTTAAATTTGAAAGTTACGGTTATGGGTAACCGTTTAGATAAATAAACAGTTATGGGTATAATCATTTACCCGTGAAATTTAAATGGACGGTTATGGGTATTACCCTCGGTTATAAACGGGTATCCATTTAACCGTTTATTTTAATATAAGTAAAACTTAAAAAAAAAAAAGTTTCTAGCTAAGTTTAGTATCCCGAGACATATTTGGTTATAAAGGGCCATATAATATATATATATATATATATATATATATATATGCCTCACTTGAGAGAAAAATATAGTTGATAGAACGGATCAATGTTTAACATATGTGATTGAATATGCTAAAGCATTAGAATGTTCGACATTTTTGTTTTGGAGTCTTTTGAAGCTTTGGCCAATTCAAGATAATGATTACCATGAGATTTTAGAAATATGTTATTGTCGGCTAATGCGTACATATATATATATATATATATATATATATATATATAAAATTGGCCTCGAGTTTTCAATAAATATTTGACCCAAAAATTAGAAATCAATTAAATGGCTTGGATCGATGAACATATGTTTCTAAATAACAATCCAAACATTTATCAAATAAGCTTATTAGCAGACTGATTCATACTTACATATACATATATATATGTATATGTATATGTATACAAGAATATTAATTAACCTATAACCATGCATGATTCTTGTAATAGATTGATTGTCAAATAATTGGGAGACATCACATATATTCATAAATGATATTGCCGTTAATACAAAAATACATGTTAAATGTACTTATAACGGTATTTAATTGTTTGAAAAAAATTATGACAAATTTCTTTTTAATTTTCAAGTTGTTAAAAAAATAGGTAGACAGGTAATAAAAAAAGGGGGGGGGGTTAAAAACGGGTAAACGGGTACGCGGTTATGGTTAAATGGGTATGCGATTATGGGTAAATGAGTATGCGGTATGTGTATGGTTAACCGTTTATAAACGGTTATGGGTATGAGTATACCCGTTTATGTAAATACCCAACGGGTAAACGATTATGCGGGTAAAAGCTTAAACGGTTATAGGTAAATAACAGTGGTTACCCGCCCGCCATAACCGTTGCCCATCCCTACTTAAGAGTGCTTGGGCTCACTATTGCTGGCAAGTATATAGTTAGGGTTTTGACTTTTTATTGACGTATGTACCATGAAAATTGTTGCATACGATAAATGTATAGCGTTTCACTTCACTCGCAACAATTTGGCTCTATCATGTGATTAACTATATGTTGTGAGAGTTTTTTTTCTTCTCTTTTATAAATTATTGTTACGTGCATAAGATCAACATTGTATGCAAGAATTTCTCTTGTCGGGTTATAGATAATTATTTGTCCTAGTGCTATGCTTGGGGATCACAATTGACGTGTTTCTAAATTCATATGGGTGCCCTTAGAATACTGCTAGCCCATCCAAAAATTAAGGAAAAAACAACTGTTTGCAGCGGTTCACTTGGACATGGGTGTTGCTGGGTGGCGCAATTTTTCAGGTAGTTTCCACACAAATTCAAACGGTGATCTGAAATTTTTAGGTAGTTTTCAAAATATCCCCTATATATGAGTGCATTTTTTATCACCCTTAAATGGTGGTATTGATTAGTGTTAGGATTTTGATTTAGGTTTACACAAAATTTAAAATTTAAACTCATTCACTAGTGAGCATTACCACTTTTAACTACCACTTAAAAGTGGTGAGAAAAAAATATTCTCATATATAATACTCTGAAAGTCGATGAGTCATATACCTCACACTTAGATAACCAGATATGGCTTGCTTGTGTATTAAAAAAGAGTGGTGCTATTCACACATCTATTTATACCTTTCACACATCTATTTATACCTTTCACACACACCCTTATTAATTTCTTTCTTTGATCTTCTTCAGTTCATTTGATCTCACGGTCAGAAATTGAAAAAGGTGCATGAGAGATAAATAGAATGTGTGGATAACACTACCCTATAAAATATGTCAACCATTGCAAAAGTCTACCCAAAACATTCCCAAGTCCTAAGATGATCTTGACCTTTTCAAAAACAAAATCTTGCTAATGCAGCAGATTCGTCGGTGAGATTTGGGTTGGATCTTCTCTTGCATTCCAGTCAAACAAGATAATTAATTAGTAAGCATTTAGGTTTTACATTGTTCAAAATTATGGAACATGATTGGCATCATTATCTTTTGATTTAGGTTTAAATCGCTCGATATTTCAACGTTGGTCAATGATATAGAATTGAAAAATTGAAAGGTGAACAGTTAAGGTTGATCTCTAGAAGCTGACTAATGTCATGACTTATGAGGTGGCTCGCCTTTCATATAATCGTCATATGTATCTAATTCGATGGATTACCTTACCTAGACGGACTTGCTGTAAAAGATCCCATAATTCTTTTTACGTAGTTAATAGGTATCTTTATCCTTGAGATGGAGACTCCAAATGATAGATTTGTCTTTAGAAATCCTACCAATTTTAATCAATGGGGAAAGCGGGAAATGTAAAGTTCGCCTACCGTCTCTGAATTGGAGGAAAAGCTTGGCTAGAAGCTTGAACTAGAACTCTGACCTAGGAAAAAAAAATAGCTAGAACCAAACTACAAACTATTTTCGAAAGGGGCATTTAGATTTGGGTACGTAAATCAACGTTATTAGGTTAATATTATCTTATCTACCACTTTTATTTCTTTTATACTCATTTTATTTTTTAAATATTGGAGATTTAAATTAAAATACACTTAATATCTTGTAACAAAAACCAATATATAACACAAATCCATCTGCTTAACATACAACCCTAACTCGAGTAACAAATATATGAATGTATATTATACATATAAGAAAGATATGAAACCTAACTAAAAGGTAGAAAAACATAATATACCTACAAGCAGACACATTAATATGTGATATAGGTTATTATTAAAAAAATTGTAATATAGGTAGATAAATACAACTAACTTGTGATAGAAGTTGATTATAAACATTAAAAATGAAATCTATAAATGGGGTTTAAAGCTGGAGGAAGAACAAAAATAAAAAGAAATAATTAAAGAGATAATTAGTTTAAAAATTAACTTTTATAATAAATCTTATCATAAAAAAGATAATTATGGAGAATAAAATAAGGGAACTATTATTAGCACTCTAAAAATCTCATTAGACATTCCTTGCAAGTGTATTTTTCTTTCTAATTAAAGAAAGTATGGAATGCAAAATGAGATTTTTGAAGTGCTAATAACATTCTCTAAAATAATTAAATTTAAGGACGTGGACTTATTTTAATAAAGTAGACTATTCCTACTATTTGCTAAAAAAATTAGACTTATGTCAAGTTTCCCCTTTTAGGAAATGCTCTATAATCTAATCTATCATTACTATTGCTCAAACTGAGATGAATACCATTTAAAGCATTTCCAAAAGATGTTCTAAAACAACTTAAATTCTATTTTAGTGAGCTAAATTTAAAAAAAAAGATTACATCTTCAAAAAACTTAGTAAAAGAGTCTTTATTATAACAAAATGAATAGTCACTCTTTAAATTTATAGAGAAACTATTCATTAGCTAAATATTAAAAAAATAATAAAACACAAGAGTGGACCCATGAGCAAAAGAGAAAAGAAAGAAAGAGAATATAGTTTTAGAAAATGAGTGGGTTGAGTTTGAATTGTTAAAATAAAATATTCAAAATTTATAAAATAAAGAGTGTTCTTAGTGATAAAAAATTAAACTGAGTAGCTAAAATAATTTTTTTAATGCTATGCATTGTGACAACCAGTCCCTAATTTTAAGTTTTATAAAATTTAAAATAGTGATTTTACGAAAAATGCCCTTAGAGGCAAGGATGTTTGACTTTCGTTGACCGTTCGAAGTCACAATTAATGTTTCCGAATTGATTTTGAAGTTACGAACTCATAGGCGAAAGCCATTTGCGAGTCCAGATTATAACTGTATAGTTACGGACATTTGAAATCGTTTCACTAAATTAAAGATTTAAGGGAATATAAAATCCCACATTGTGGGAAAAAGGCCATTCAGGCTAAAGGGAAGGAACCAATCAGTTAAATGGTGGAGGACCAATCAGAATTTAGGGGGGAGTGAGCAACCAATCAGAGAGAAGGAAGAAAAAAAAAAGAAAAAAAAAAGAAAGGAAGCTTTCCTTCCCGACGACCCGTACACCTGCACACCCCACTCAACCAATTCCGGCGACTTTCGCCATTTTCCCCGTCGAACCGCCATCATCCAACACCTGCAATCTCTTCCACAACCTCCCCTCTACCATCTCCACCCAAATTCGAAGGTTTTTAGGTCCAAAATCGTGTAGAACCTTACCGGAGCATCGGAGGTGCTCGACGGTGATTCTTCCGATCCGGCGAGTTTCACCACCCACCACTACCCTTAATCAACTCCTCTTGGACCCAGGAACAAGACCCAACCAGTGATAGGGCCGTTGGAACACCAGAGAAGTCGAATCGACGAATACCCATTCTAGGGTTTCCAACTGGTTCGCGACGATTTGATGCTTTTTCCGGCCAAATTGGATTTGACTGCAGGTATAAAACTTGCTTTACTCATTGAGATCTTCATTTCTGTGAAATTTGAGAATTTTTAGAAATAGTTGATTTTTCCGACGAGTCGGGACGGTCGGGTGGCATGTAGGCCAAGGCACCCCTTGGCCTTCCTAAGCTAATTTTGATACCCCAATTCCATAGGTGAAGTCTGATTGATGAAATCTCATCGTTTGAACATAGTTTTGATAGAGACCGCTACTTGATCCTTATATGAATTAAAGATTCAACCGTTATTAGATTGTCACCAAACTTTAATACATTATAGTATGTAATATTTGAGGATATTAGAAACTTACGAAATGGGAATCCAACGTACGGATCTTCCCGAATTGGATTTGTAAGTTCGTAAAATAAAACGTTGACCGCCACTTGAATTTACAATTGACGGAGATCCAACCGTTGGATCATAATGAAACTTTAGTATGTTATTCTAGAAGCATAATGTGGATTTAGGAAGTTACGGATCGAAAATCTAATATTCTGATCTTCCGGATCAAGGTACGTTGGGTTGTGGACCCTACCATTGACCTTGACCGACGATTGACTTTTCGTCAATGAGTTCCAAATTATTTGAGAACGTCCTTGGGAATGTGTTTGGAATGTGTTTTATGTAAGTTACGTGTTCTATCGATAATAATTTTGAGACGTGATTTGATAATTGTTCTAGGCGCCGATCGTTCGAGACGTTTTAATATTCATGCTAGGGAGTTATATACACTTTATAGTTTCCATAAATGTTTTTAAATGGTTTTATGCATTTTATGCCATGATTTATATATTTTAAAAATGCTATATTATGATTGGATTTTATGCATCATCATGGCATATTCATATGCATTTTACCTGCTTATAATTGTTGTGAATGGTTTGAAAGGCTAAGGTATCAAAGGACGCGCATGTAAGTCCAGGTAAGGCTATGTGGTGAATTGAAATGGTTGAATCACTATGGCATGCTTTTGCATTTAGAATGCTTATCATTGCTACATCCCGGTGTTAGTGCTCCCATCCTGAGCCAGGGCACAGTCCTTCACATGATGTTCACCTCCCGCACCTCACGCTCACCTTGAATCCAAGTTTGGTGCCAGCCCTGTCGTACAGGTCACGTCACATTAGGTGACTCCGACTTGTAGGTGACTAGCGATTTATCGCCAGCCTTCACGTGATCGTAGCACTAGAGCGTACATATTTACATTCAATTTTGTCGTACATGTCACATTAGGTGACTCCGACTCGTGTGTTAGCATATGACTGATGAGCGATAGGTGCAGTCGTACATGTCACATTATGTGACTCAGACTGTCATGCTAGTATAGATTTCAGCACTTGATCATATCTATATTGCTGTTGAGCTTTTCTGTTGTGGCATATTTTTGGACTTACTTTTGGCATGCATTTGATTTTCATACTTATAGGTAGTATGATATTTTGGAAACTATACAGGTTTTACAGCGAGTGATTATAACGTTTTCAAAGGTTTTTATTAAAACTTTATTTTCAGGCACACTCACCCTTGTTTTTTCACACCTCCAGGTTTAGAAGTAGTGATTGCGTGTCAACGAGGATTATTGGCAAATCTTGGTGTAGACGATTACCATCGATGATATAATTCTCACCCTATTTTACTGTACTGTACTTATGCTCTGTCATCATGTATGAAATAGGTTCATTCCCGCTCACCAGCGTACTCTTATATTTAGACACTTTTAGGTTTAAATTTATTCATATTTTCCACATCACTACATTTTATGGATTCGTCACCTTCCAGGTGTCGGCCAGCACAACTCAATTCAGAGTTTTAGTGGACATCTCAGGTTAGGATGTGTCAATGTACTTGCTAGTTTAATAAAATTTAGAAATTTTCTTAGATGCCCAACTAACTTAATCATTTTTGTCCAATACAATAGTGATATTCCATTCACTTTAAGTAGTACGTCTGGGCCATTTTCAAATTTTGGTTAGGGTACCATGCACTAGAAATACAAAACTCAACACAGGAAAAGAAAATCCCCAAACTAAAATGCTCATATCTAAGTTCAATTATAACTTTTGATACGCAACGAAGAAAATGATAAGTTTTTGGTCCTACCACTTTTGAGCCCAAACGAGAGAATTTATGTATGAGAATTTGAGTATTGCCCTTTGGAGATGGCTTTTAGCTCACCATAAATTTGGTGAACTGAGCTTTAACATTGCAATTATATAAAAGTCACAGCGTGAAATATTCAAATAGAAAATAAGTACGTTAATCAAAATTTAATTAATCATCTAATCGTTAACAATTATATCATTTGGTTCATAAAATTTAATTTAAAACTTGTCTACCTAGCATTACCCTAATTAATTAGGCTAAAATAATGTATTATATGATATGACAAGTGATTCATACAACTAATATCTAATGAGACAAACTCATTATTTAAATGACATGTTTTAGTTGTCACATCAGGTAGCATACTAATGTAGTACAAAGATATAGTTTTCTTAATGTTTTTTAAACAAAATGTCAGGTACATAATAATTTTTAAATTGAGAAGCACTACTTCATTATAAAATAAAAAATTCATTAATTATCATGTAATTGAGTAGTTATGCATAATATGCGAGGCCAGGAGAGTTGTGGTAGGGAAGAAGGAGGTGGTGGTGGGAGTGGAGGTGATATTAATGGTGGCGCATATAATTTGACATCTAATGCCTTTGTTTATATATTCTTTAATCATTAGCAAAACCTTAATCACCTGTATTAAAAGAGACATCAACCCTATAATCTAGTTTTGACTCTGTCTAGAAGTCACAAAGCTCGTATTAATTTATGGAAGGGACCCCAGTTTGGTCGTATCATGACACTACTTTATATGAGGGAGGGAGAGAAGAAAATCACTAGTTTTGAGCCACCCAGACCCACTCGTGCAAGGGGAAAAGTAGAGAAGAAAAAGGTTTATAATCATTGTATATCATCGGATAATCTCTTCTATATTTTATGTGTGTGCGTGCTCCCAGAAATTTTGATGTACATATACATGAGGATTATTTAATTACGGGGATAATATACAATATTGTATAAGGTTCGTCTTTAATTGTCCTAAATCATACATTTTGATAACTAATTAAGCGAGGGACACGCGTGCTAGGAAACTAGTTTTAAGTAAGAATAGAACTCAACTATTTCAAATGTATTAGTGTAATTACTCAATATAGTCTTGTTAATATTAAAATAAAACAATTTACAAGACGAAACCTCTTTTACCGAAAATATAGTTTTGATCTCACAACAATCAACTAGTTTTGATAATTCTTGACCTATTCGTACGCATTTGTCTATTTGTTTGAACTGCATTCGGAAGATGGCTTTTTATGCCCCTCAGATATATCGAGAAGGAAATGTGGTTGCGGACAATTTTGTTAACATGAGCTTGTCTTCTCCAACTTTGTATGGCTTGATTTTGTGCTGGTTCGTGCTGCTTTGTTTTCAGGCTATATTGACTTTCCTGGCTTTCGCTTCTTAAATTAATGTTCATCTTTGCATGCAAGTTTCTTACTTTCTTGTTATTTTTTTCTTAACCTTGTGATGTTGCTTGTTCTATTTTGTAGGTTTAGACCTTTAGGTTTAGCTTTAGAGGGTTTTGGTTTCATATATATCCCTCTCTTTCTCATTGTATTACGAGGGATTAGGTTTATGTCTTCCCTGACTAGGTCTACCATTTTTTTCAATATCAAAAAAATTCTACTCATACCGTCGAGGATTCTTTAAAAAAAATAAAAAATAAATTTATTCATAGTTGAAGCATTGAACACGAGGTCGCCACCAACTAATTAAAAAAGGCAATGCTATTCACTGCATCATATTTGATTAAAACCCTTGCGCATCTCATTCTCATGTTAATATGAGCAAGTATTTGAACGCTGGATCCTATTCACATGATAGGACTGCAGACTAATTTAGTTGAATTATTTTGTAAAATGTTTAGCTGGAAGTGGCCTTGTCAACTTCCCAAAACTTGAATATGACCTAGCTGCTTATCTTTTTCTATCATCCGCTACTTTCACTTCAACATTGTCAGAAGTTTCTCAATCACATGGATAAAAGAATGCAGACCATCTATTCTTCTTAATCTTGTCCAGCTTGAATAGATGAAGATGTGATTTAATACTTATTTTGAGAAATAATATTATGTATGTATTAAAATTTATATGGTGATGACACTCGTATTTTAGCTCTACGTATCACTGTCGGATAAAAAAGAAGAATTTCTGATTTTAATTAGTTTATTAATCCTTCTGACACTAATATATAAGGAAAACTAATGAAAAGGGCTTGAAAACTTTGAGTTTTAATGATAAGGACAAAATAAAGGGTAAAGTGAATTGTACCAAGATTGACTTTTTAGTGTAAAAATGTGGTTTTTCGTTAAAGTGAACAGTATCAGGTGCTTTTCGTTAAAATTCCCATATATATATTAGGGGTTTAAAGAACCTTTGCCAAATATGTGGAACAAAAAGGCTGAGTACGTAGTTGTAGTTGACACAATACCTAGCGCGCGGTATCTCTATACTGGATCAAGATCCTCTCCTGAGCAAAGGGTGAGGATCCTCCTAATCAAGCTCATTGGACCGTTGAAAATTTATCCAATGGCTACAAACATGGGCCTTCTAAAAGTTATAATAATTGTAGCCGTTGGATAAAATTTTAACGGCCCAATGAGCTTGATCAGAAGGATCCTCACCATTTGCTCATGAGAGGATCCTGGTCCATCCCTCTATACTGAGCTCACCCTCCAATCATCCCCGTTCTTGGGATCTGTTGACCCTAAAAACTACCAAACCTACGTGGCGCGCAGACTGAATAATTAGTAAGCTAACTACGTCATTCGGTTGTATGTGGGGCGTTATACTAGTCGGCCGAGGAGTAAAATTTGTAGATGTTGCGTTGGGTGCGTGGCTGACTTCTTGATCTTGCGATTGTGGCCAAGGAAGGAACATGCCTCGGCCTTCAGGTTCTAGAGCTTGAAGACAAAGTTACTAGTTCTACGAAGTTCACAAATCGTCGGTGCCGGATTCGGTCACTGTGATTATATTCATAAGAGTATAAGGACGCCGAATCAACACCAGAGTATAAGGACACAAGTATTTAAAACAAATATACGTCTTGATAGTGAAAGTGGTTCGGCCGTCAGTATGCCGAACTCTAAATCCTACTTGCGAATAAACAACTCGGCGTTCAATGTGCCGAGTATAATAACTTGTAACACCTCGCTTTGCCGAGAAGGCTAACGAGATGACCTATGCCGATAAGGATTCAAAAATCCGTCTCGACCGAGACTTTGATAGGTAACCAGTCGGCCATGTCACAGTGCTGTTTATCCAAACTGAAGATGCTCCACGGTCGGCTGATTCTATGGCAATAGTGCTGTTTATCCAAACTGAAGATGTTCGTCGGTTGCCTTCACAGTGCTGTTTATCCAAACTGAAGATGCGTCGGCGAAAAGAGGAAAACAAAAATCTCAAGGTTGTTGAGAGGTTTCGCGTAGAGCGAGAGAATGCGCAGGGCAATTTGTATGTTGAATTGGAGAGGCTTGTTTCGATGTCTTCCCTCCCTATTTATAGCAATCAACCTGTATTGAATCCCAACACTCCCGGATTAGAACTCATTATCATGATCCAACTTTATCTCGGCCAATCCTATTCCCACTAGGACTTTGAACATAACTCGTTGTCAGACCGTATTCAATCTCAGCATCATGATCCCTTCAAAACTCCTTCTCATAACAGGATTCGTCCACATTCCCAATTCCCGATAGGATATGGCCAACTTTGATCGCGCGGCCCATGGGCTGAATATCTCCCAATGACACCTGTACACGACTTCTGGGCCGAGAAAGAATTTGAACTCGGCCTATCCAACACTAGACCGAGAAATATCTAAACTCGGTCCAAAACAATATTTTTGGGCCCAAACAATATTTTTGGGCCCAAACAGGGTCTTATGATTTAAACCTAGTCAACGAGATTACTTTTTTATTTAACCGAGCATCTATCTGATTTAATTTAAATCCTAATTTTACATTTATTTATTATTTGTATGACTTGTTCGCCTTTCCTAGTTATGTCTTTCTTTTCCAAATATGAAATTTTAATTTGAATCATACACAAAACTTTTAAACAAATAAATTAGCAACTGCGATGGACTATATAATTATTTAACTATGAGAATGATATCTACACAATTATTTAACATCTTTATCTACCTATACAAAAAAAAAAAAAAAAAAACATGAGACAGTTGTGAATATTAAAAGTTACCCATATTGAGATGGTATGGGCACATTGTAAGGGAGTAATTGCATAACTATTGTGTTAGTGATATTTTCAACTTTGTTGTAAGAAGATGTCTAAAATTTGAATCTCTTATCCTCAAAACTAAGACAATCGAGTGACTTGAAATGAGCACTTGAATAAAAGTGAAACTGCTAAACCTTAGGTTTTCAAAGAATAAGTGTATCATTAAAAAAAATTGAGAAAGCTATTTTGTTAGAAAATTATTCTTGTGGAAAAGGAATTCAGGTAAAGTCTAATTGATTTATGGATCGAATACAATGGTTCAAAACCTTTCGAGATTGGGGTGGAGAGCTTCGCTGTTTCTTAATGAAGTCGTATTAAAAAGTGTGGCATTGGAATTTTTCGAATGCAGTGTATTAGACAGTGACAGAGAAGAGAAATAAATAAATGGTAGTTGAAAGCAAAACAATGAGAAAAAAAATTTAGTGGGATGCGCAGAGAATCGGAGATTGGTGCAAGGAGATGATGGGGTAGCTGCCAAAGCACTCTTCATTTATATGAAGCCTCTAAAAGGAAGGTCCTGACCCTACCCCCGGGGGGCGGGGGGCGGCGTCAAATACAAGTTGGATTATTTTAATTAATCTTGAAAGATAAGCACTTTGTTAAATCAATCTGATAGAATAAAAGGAATCAATTTATCATTCGATATAAGTTATATGGGCCATCAAAGCTAAAGAAGAGACTATGGGTGGGTACTTAAAACTGAAAACCGAAACCGAAACACGAACCAAATTAGACCGTATCGAACGGTTCAGTTAGGAAACGATTTGGTTTCGGTTTTGGCTTTTGAAAACCTCATCGTAAATATTAATAAGCATTTAATTAAATGTCCATATTAAATGTCATGTTTTAATTGGTTGTTTGTTAGAGTCCATACATTTATTATGAACTCAACAACACTAGAATATTATCATTCATCACTTTCTTTCTCTTCTATATAATATCATCACTCATCAGTAAGGGTGGGCACTTGAATGCATTGTTCTACACTGGATATGTGATCAATGGGTGAATGTTCCACACAAAGGATGTTGAGAAATCAAAATTGCAAAGGAAATAATGCATAGCTTCTTCATAGAATTGAGGGTGCAACCGTGCAAGTCTATTTGCTGGACAATTATAATGTATATCTGTCATGAGTCCATGACATTGGATCATTAATACATGTTATCTACTGCACATAGTATGCATGTAAAGTTGCAAACCGTTCCTTCATTTCTTCTTCCCAAGCCTTAAATTTTTGTGTGGCAATTGGTACCTAGCTAGTTAATAAGGTTGATTTGTGAGGACTTTTTACTGGTTTTTAATGAGGGGTTAGTTTCATTTTATATATGGATTTATGACATTTTGTAGCGGTTCAATTAGCTACTGCTTAAGTTTAATTTGTACCCTGTAGGAGCACTCTCTAAGATGTCTAGATTGGGAAATGCTTTATAATATATTCTAATCTTTCATTTCAAGTTCTGATTTATGATCTTACTAGAAACTACTTTTCTTCTAGATAAGTTTTCTTAAAAATAGTTCTTTGTTGATTGCATTCATGTAAAGCTTGAGATAACGAGCGTTTCGTATTTTAAATTGTATATTTTTTCTTAAAAATTGAACCAAAACCGTTTGAAACCGTACCAAACCAAACCAAACAGTTTGGTTTTGGCTTCAAAACTGCACCAAACCAAACCGCAAAAAATTTCGGTTTCACTCAAAATCGCACCGAACCGAACTGTGCCCACCTCTAGAAGAGACCCAATTTAACTCATCAATCGCTTTGTGTGTGTTTCGATTGCAAGTTTTGACCTTTAAATAACTCTAGTATTGTAAATATGCACTTACATTGAAAATAAGCGTGAATGTAGTAAATTAACAATTTGATAATATAACATATATTCATCAAAGACGGCTTAATAAGACAACATATCATCAATATTAGGCTAAAAGTGACAATAATTATTGTGATTCATTTTTATTGACATTTACTCTTTTGTTAATCCGCTCAAACCCCACGCCAATCCCATTCTCTTCCCTATCTATAACCCAAGAAACAAAAATTACAAGGATAGAGTTGGCTAAAATTCCGTCTCAAGTTCCCTAGCTCCTCAAATGATAAACATATCATGCACACTAATCCCAAAATCAGTATGCTAATTTGGAGGGTCTATGGGGGTCAAGCATACTTGAACACCATACTTAGGTTTGATGGTGAGGACAATAACCGGAGCGTGACGATAATTAGGTGAAATAGTAAAGCTAAATCGCGAGATTAACATCGCTAATATGATCTTAGCTTCCATCATAGCGAAAGATTGACCAATACAATTTCTTGGACCGGTAGCAAACGGAATGAACCTCCCGGGTGTGAAGGACTTAGAAGCAAATCTTTCAGGGTTGAACTCATTTGCATCTTTACCCCATAACTCTTCACTGTGGTGAATAGCCAGCACTGGAATCCATATTGATAGCCCCTTTGGAATATGTAAGTCACCGAGTTTGATGTCCTCAAAAGCCATTCGAGGTAGAACAGTTGCTGGTGGATACAGCCTCAGTGATTCATTTATTACCATATTTAACTGCAACAAATCAAACAAAAATAATAATATATGTGACCAATAAGCTCAGACTAAAACTTTAGGAACATGGATCAGAAAAAACATATTAATTAAAGATATAATTAAAGGCATGACCTAGCTAGCTTGGCAAGGCTTATTAAAATTTTTATGATTACTAGACATGCAAGGCACTGCCGCTGCCAAGCCTTTTGACTAATTTGACTGCCATTATCAGCTAAATCTCCTTTTAAAAAACTTCAATTTGGTGTTATGGTTTTTTTATAATTAGCCTTTTCATAATTAAGTAGAACCACAAAACTAAGATGGTGTGCCATGAACTATGGATAGGAGTAGATTATGGGTCCTCTCTTAGAATGAAAAGCCTAAAGCAAGGGCTAGCTAGCTTCACTTTTGAGGCTTCTTTTAAAGTACCTCTTGCAGGTAGAAATGCAGTAAATTGTTTATACTACTAACTTAATTGGGAATTAGTTTAGACACTTTATTTAATCGTTTGCATTCAAAATTGAATATTCTATCAGAAAGTGTAGTAATTAAATTGAAAAATTGTTAAAACTGTAGTCACTTAATTTAATACAAGCGAGTAAAATCCAAACTTAAGTTTACAGGTAGGTGTGGAGTTTTAGCCTTTAGGCTCATGCCAAAAAATCTATATTTGTTTAAGAATTTTGGAAGCATTGCTTAGTGGCTATAATATCTTGTCCCTTCTCACTACCTTAACTTTTTAGTAATTTCATGGCCTAAATACCACCATACCAAACCACCAAAACAACTAAAAGCTAACAATAATTAGAAAGCTATAAAGCAAGCTTGCATACCAAAGTGAGCTTAGAAAGTTGATCAACAGATGGAGTTCCACCATTGCATACTTGCTTCACCTCAGCCCTAACCTTTTCTTGCCAAGAGGGATTGCTGGCTAATAACATGACAGTCCAACTGAGTAAAAGAGCAGTTGTTTCATGTCCTGCAAAGAAGAATGTCTTGCATTCATCCATGATTTGCTGCAAGTTTAAGGTGAAACCATTCTCTCTTTTTTTCTGCATCTCATTGAGCAACATCCCCAGCAAATCATTTCCATAAGAACTACTCCGACCGATCTCAACGCAGTCCTTTCGGCTCTGGATTATCTCCATCAGCAGCTTCTCCACCTCCATTTTCAGAGATTTTATTTCTCTGTTGTATTTACTTGGGAAAAACCTGAAATCCAATTAAAAACTTCTGAATATGAAAGAAATTAGTTTGACCTACAAAAATAATTAGTACATATGTCATGGGTTTGAAGCCGATCAACAACTAACTCTTGAAAGTGATTGACAATTGACCAAGAACAAACTATAATAACTATTTATTGAAACAAACCAAATCAAATAAAATAAAAAAGACAAAAAAGAGAAGCTTATTGGAAAAACATGGAATCTGCCAAAGAAATTAAGAATAAGAAAACGCGACCACGTAAAAGAAATCTAATGGCTCTTTTTATTATTTATAAAACATAAATGAATTCAAATAAATATCCTCCCAAAAATGCACCTCAAATCCTTTTGTGTACTACTCACCGACTTCCGGGAAGGCACAAGTGCCTGCTTGCTTCGGCGCATAGTTGCTGCAGAACAGTGAGCAGTCGAAATATCTGCTTCCCCTTCTCGTAGCTGCTATCGAACTCGGTCCTCGAAATTATGTCGGCTGTGAGCCTTGTCATGTATTCTCCAATCTCAAACTCCTTTCTCCCTGAAATCTCTATCTCATTTTTCAGCGATAGGAGCATCTCTTTAGTGCATTCCACCATGTACCCCGCATAGCTCTAATCAAAATCGCAATTTTTAATTCATCACAATAATTCCAGTTAGGAAATTGTTATTAACACTGTAAAATAGTCTTTATGCACTTTCATATTCCTTTTTATTTATTTTTTTTGCCAGAGAGAATTCAATAATGACATTTTTGGAATGTTAATAACAGATACCATACATAACGGAAACATTAAGAATCATCATATTCATACCTTGAGTCTATCTCCTGTGAATGCCGGTGCAATGATATGGCGCTGATGGTACCAATCTTCGCCATTGGCCATCAGTAATCCGCGGCCGATGAAATGTTTGGAGCCTTGCTGTTGAAGCCATGACTTGCCGGAGATGGTGCTGTACTTGGACAAAAGCTCCTTGATCAATTCAGTCTCCGACAAGCACATCCGGGGTTCGATTCCATTCCAATATATGAATCTTTTTCCTAAAACCCAACTCAAATATCAGAAAAAGACACAAAAAATTATATAGTGATCGATGTGGTGATCAAATTGAAAGAATTTACGAACCATATTGTTTGGACCATGCGACATAATGGGGCAGGAGCCGGCCGACGATGTCGTGGTTGATCGTGTGCATGTCGTGAGAGGTCGATTTGGCGACAAGGGTGGCCATGTCCAAGATGTTGCCGTTGAGAGGGCGGGGTTTAGGGCCACGCACTCCTTGCTTTTCCATGATTTTCTTGATGCGTCTTGGGGTTAGGAAGTAGCATGAGAGAGTATCGTAAGCAACTCTTAGTAATAAGCTAAGAAATATGACCAGCAGAGTTGTTAGGAGCACCGCAGCCATGGTGGTGATCAAATAAAACTAGAAGAAGAAAAACAGAGGATTTTTTATCTTGCAAATTTCTGGCGTCTCACACTTAAATAAGAGAGATTGTGTGTGTAATGTGAAGTAGCGACCACCCCAATTTATATTGGCCAAGAGGAAGGCTTGTCAGCAATTAAAATTTTATTTTTGTCAAAGTCGGCAATTTTAAATTAGGACATATGTATAGTGCAACCCTTAACGTTTTAGAATTTATATAACCGATTTCATTTAATAAAATAAGGGTGTAATCAAACTAGGATTTGAGAGGAAAATCCTAATTGAGTCAATTAGGATTTTAATAGAAAATTTTAAATCCATGCAAATCTAGGTGTAATAAATTGATATTTATAAAATCAATCCAAATCTAGGTGTAATAAATTAATATTTTAATAGATATTTATAAAATTAAAGATTTTGTATTTATTAGGTAGTGGATTTTGCAATATTTGAGAGCAAAATCTATATATAACTAAGACAAAAGGAAAATCCCACCTCACCCTAGGATTTCAAATCCATTATTCTCCTCTTCTCTCTCTTCCATAAGTAAAAGGGTTTTTAACATTAGTCCTTGAAAAAAAAACATTAGTCTTTGAAAAAGCTTGATTTTTTTTTTTAAAATCTAGTTTTTGATTACATATTGATTTTAATCTTTTGAAGTGTAATTTTATTAAAATTCATATTCTATTTTTGTTATTTGATGTGTATTTTTATTTAATGTATCCACATTAAAATTGTAATTTTATTAATATGCACATTTTAGTTCTTCTAGTTATAAATAAATCTGAATAAGAAAACAATAAAAGAAATTAGTGACACATAAGAAAAATATGTAAATACATAAATGTACAGAAATGACATATTAAATTGACTTCTTTATACTCAATTCATTTTTTGGAGAAATTTTTCATTGTAACGGGAACACAAGTGGTATACCACATGTTTTAATAGAAATGGTGAGAAATTTTATTTTTTAAGTTATTAACTTTTAGCACACATATCCCACCATTTGTATAGTGACACACCCCGACCAAGATCAAGGCATGTTGGCCGTCACGTAAAGGTGACGTAGCCATGTGCACAGTGCGGAAGCATTAAGGATAAGAAATATATGAATATTTAGAACCGAATCTACTAGAGTGCACTACTAAACAAGAAGTGATAGGAGTAAGATACAAAAGTAAGTACTCCTAATCAGAGCATAAAAAGTCTAGGTGTAGTCTAGTAGGACAAGTACTAATTATACAGTACCATAAGATGTCCTACAATTATTTTGATAAGTCAGAACCGCCGAAATCCTCAAGGCCATCGACAGCAAGCTTACCTAAAACCTGGAGGGGCACAAAACAGAAAGCGTGAGTGGGCAAAAACAAATGTTTTACAAAACCATTTCATTTATCAACATTTCTAACCCCTCGCTGTAAAACATGTATAATTTTTCCCAGAATCAGAATATAAGCATATACATAAATATATATGTAAATATATTAATTCAAATCATGCTTCACAATATCATATTCATATGTATGCCATGCCAAGATATAATAGAGTAAGCAATTTAGGTGAGAATAATTTCATATAAATATAACGTGTTAGCCGGAACCCCTGTGGTAGTCTGTACGGCCGAATTCTTAGCTCAAAAGTCAATCTAGCCAAAGTCACTACAATGACCTATACGGCATTATACTGCACAAGAGTCGGAACCAAATGAAAATGTCTGTACGAAAATAATGGGTGTAACATAATCATGCTCAATACCACTCACACATAATAGCTGGGCGATAAATCGCTAGTCACTTACAAGTCGGAACCACCTAAGATGGTCTATCGACAGGACTGTGCACCTAAATTGGATCCAATATGAGCATATGGTGCGGGATGTGACATAATAAACAGGCATGTGCCATATCTCTAGCTAAATCACAATCACCCTAGGTGTTCTATGAGCTCAACATTATTCAATCACATATCGCACCATTGATAATTCACATAACCAAACATAACTCACCTGAGCTTACCTGAGCGTCCACAACACCACAATTATATATAATGCATCAAATACCAATTCATATACGAAATATAAATTCATATGCATGGCATTTAAGGCATACTTTCATTTAAACGCATATTTCTGGGAAAATATCAAGTATATAAATATATACTGAAAACCAAAAGCCCACTCACTGGTATGTCGAAGGGTCGTAGCCCCCGAGTCGCCCTTGAACATGCTCGTCCTCGGGATAAGTCTCACCTATATGCGAATTAACTATAAAAACGTTATTTAAAGCTTATAGACAAAACTAGCTAATAACTTCGCATACAATGCTCAAATGGGGTGTTTGAATATACCAACGTGATCTACACAACTCCACGAACATCCCCATATTTTTAGAATAATTTTCCGACCATCCACGCGCCGGCCAAGGCATGGCAATACGCGTCGCACATGCGCGGGCACATGCCAGGCACGCTGACGGCGTCAGTTAACGCCGTCAGGAATATTCCATCAAATCCCCACATATACCGTTAGATTCTTAACGGCGTCAGCCAACGCCGTTAGCATATTCCATCAAAACTGACGGAATATTCTCTGTCTTCCCGGCGAGTCGCTGGTCGCTGGAGACTTCGCCGGTTTCTGGAAAACTAAATAAATTGTCCTAACTTCTTCATTTTTGCACCATTTTCAACATAATTGGTACCATTTTAAAGATCTCAACAAGACGAACAAAACCATACCTGCCCCAACCTCCAACTCGTCGGAAACTCGCCGGGAAAAACCCTGATAATTCCGGCTAAATTTGAAACTCTTCGTTCTCATGATTCCGACGTCCAATTTCTTTAAACGAAGTACTCCGAGCTTCGTAAGGACCTCCTTAAGCTCCCTATGAGCTTGAAATTCCCTAAAACAATCATATTTACGTCCACATGAACAATGCTAAATTTCTGGGTTACGGGTTCTAGGGTTTTTCGAAGCATTCACGTCCAAACAAAGGTACCAATGAACTCAGGAGTTTACAATAAGCAAGAATCTTACCTTTAAAACTTCGATCTGTGCCTGAAATGGAGAGTTCGAAGGCTGTCCGTACAGTTTGTATGAAAGTTGCAGGAAATCCGAGAGAGTGAGAAAGAGAAGTCCACGGGAGAGAAGGAGATTGTGCGTGTGTGTGGTCCACGTGGGTCACCAACCCAAAACCAAAGAAAATGACATCCAAGTACCAAAATATGTCACACACACATACACTACAATTTCAACGTCTAAGGATAAAACCGTCCTTTCACGTCCTCGAGAATAAAATAATACATATCTCCGGGACGGGTTGTGACATATAGTGACACGTGGTGTACCACCCCGTGTGTCGGTCACACTAAAAAATCTCTCCATTCTTTGATGAATTGCTGAAAATGAGAAAAAGTTCATTAAACTTCAAGATCTAATAAATCAAATAATTTACAATGCCTTCACCGAAATATCTGCACCTAAATATTTGTACCGAAATATATTATAATGAACTTAAATGCCTATACCAAAATATTATTTTTTATACATTAAATTAAAATACATTCCCTAAATCAAACAACCAAAGCCAATTCACAATGTGGCCGCCAATCACAGTGTGGGTGTCCCCTTGGGGACGTCTGTACCAAAATATATGTATCGAAATTTATGTACCAAATGTTTGTACCAAAATGCAAGTACCGAATGATATTATATTAAATATACATACATATATATATATATATATATCAATACCAAAATGTATGTATCAAAATGTATTTACTCCCTAAATGTTTATATCGATGGATATGCCCAAATATATTAAATGAATTAATGTATTTAAATGAAGAACACAAATTGTATCAGAATGTGTTATTATAATAAAAATGAGTTACTCATTTATTTTTATAAAGAAGAGGCAAAAGATGGTGGCTTGCAAGTTGAATAGAAGAGGCTCCGCAGGTTGAAGGAGAAGGATGGTGGCAACATTTTTTTGGTTGTAAATAATCTAGTCTATGGTTGGGAGAAAATCTGGTTTAGCGTGAGCATTTTGGGTTAGGAAGAAAAATCTGGGTAAAATATTTTTTTTCTTCTGTGAAGGACCATGGAGAATGGGATTACTGGGGAGAATTGGGCAAAGTTTTTCATTAATTTTTTTCAAGTTTTTTATTTTATTTTTAATCTTATTTTCTATTTAAAAAGTAATTTTTTTAAATGACAAGAAATTCTCTTAAAATCCATTCAAATATTTAATCAAAGTCTATAAGAATCCTTCAAAATCCATTCGAAAGTTGTAAGGATTTTATAATTTTATCAAATCTATCACTTTAAAAAGTCTTTTAAAATTCTTCAAAATCATCATTCGACTGCACCCAAGTCTTTGTTGTGGTTGTTGTCACATTCCCGGCCAGGCCCCTACCACATCCCGGGCCCGACTCCACCGTAGCACAATATTGTCCACTTTGGGCCCTGACCACGCCCTCACGGTTTTGTTTCTAGGAACTCACACGATAACTTCTCAGTGGGTCACCCATCATGGGATTGCTCTCGTGCAAACTCGCTTAATTTCGGAGATCCGATGGAACCCAAAGCCAGTGAGCTCCCAAAAGGCTTCATGCTAGGTAGAGATGAGAATATACATATAAGGCTTACATGATCCTCATCCCTGGGCGATGTGGGATCTTACAATCCACCCCCCTTGGGGACCGACGTCCTCGTTGGCACACTTCTGGCCAGGGATTGACTCTAATACCAAATTGTCACATCCCGGCCCGGGCCCCACAACATCCCGGGCTCGACTCCATCGTAGCACGATATTATTCGCTTTGGGCCCCAACCACTTTCTCACGGTTTTGTTTCTGGGAAACTTCTCAGTGGGTCACCCATCATGGGATTGCTCCCGCGCGAACTAGCTTAACTTCGAAGTTCTGATGGAACCTAAAGCCAATGAGCTCCCAAAAGGCCTCGTGCTAGGTAGAGATGAGAATATACATATAAGGCTTACATGATTTTCACCCCTGAACAATGTGGGATCTTACAGTCGTTCTATATATATTAATAAATAAAGGTACACATAAAATAAGAAGGAAATTGGGTGAAATATTCTTTGGTTGGGAGGGGTACAGGGCAATTGTAGTGCTTACATTTTCATTTTTAACCATATGTGTGTTAAAATCGAATCCTTAATTTTACTGAAAAATGGAAAGTGGAATTTGTTTGGGATTCAATATTAACGGCAGGGAAGAACGTGCATGGCAATTGTCAAACATATATGTGAGGGGATGAGTTTAACCATTGTATTATGGATAATGCTAGAGAGACTAAAATATAAATGTATTTTTGCTTACCATCATAATTATGGTGTATATGCTCATGAGGCACCTAATTATTTGTCATATGTCATTTCACCTAACTATAGTTAACTTTCACATGAAATGTTACTTTTTCAATTTTGAAAAAAGTTAACCAAGATTAAGTGAAATGACAATGATTAGGTGTATGGTAAGCATATACCAAAGTTTAAGGTGGTGAACAAAAATGCTCCCTAAAAAGTTAACCAAGATTAAGTGAAATGACAATGATTAGGTGTATGGTAAGCATATACCAAAATTTTAAACCAAACTTGCAAACCAAATAATGTGTTACCAATATAAATAAACATGTTAGTCAACAACTAATTAATGTGTCACACTTCTCTCTCTCAGTCTCTCTCTCTCTCTACTTTTCCCACTTCTCTTCCTTCTTCTTCAATCTCAGATGCTTGAGCTTGAATTCATTACTGCTAACATACGTCACCCCATTTGTGTTGTCCATGCGTTAGGCTTGAAAATTAGCGATATGTGGGGGCGTGTGAGAATGTGAGGACAAAGTTTCATATCGGTGAGAGACCAAACCATGCAAGAACTTATAAGAGGTTGAATTACTTCCCATATTCTCAATTAATTTTACGGTGAAACCTTAACTTTCTTTCGTTTGACAACAATATTCAGCAGTTTCAATCAATTTCTGCATTTTTATAATCGTGCATGTGGACCTATAGTTCTCTGCCCTCATGATCAGCCAAAGTATTCTTGTTTTCGTTTTTCATATATCTTTCATTTATTAACTAAGATGTTTATACATTTTTTTTATTAAATCAAATTACTCAGAAACACACGTTTACCATGCATCTAAAACATGTGTTAAATAGAACTTAACTTAGACAATGATAAACATATTCTAAAGATCTAAAAATCTCTTAATGATCAACCTCTATATTTATATATATTACATAGCTAAGGTTTATGCACAACATCCATAAAAAGTTAGATGAATTCGCAAGGATGACAAGATACAAGTAAAAACACAAATTTCATTTCACATAATTTATCATGTGATTTTTTTTTAATCACTCAGTCTAATACATCGAGTTTTGATGCAATATTACATTAACATTTGGTTTTAGTATTTCCTAATGATAACTTAATCTAAAAATATATGTGAAATCCATGTGTGACTTGGGGTTTTGGGCCATTGCGTTCCTCAGTTGACTACTTTGACTTGGTCGACCTTTTGAGTCAATTTTAATTCCAAAGGTGATTACCAAAAGAATAAGTAAAATTAAAAAAATAAATCCAAAGGAGATGCTCTTGACTTTTTGTGTCAGTGTGATGTGGAATTTATCATCCGCTGCATGTCAAAAAAACAAGAACAAGTTGTCAGGTGGGATCAAAGTTAAAGTCATCGAATGAGGTCTAATTATTTGTTAATCTTTGCTTAAAACGCACGATTAATCGAATTCATGGTGCAGGATTATATCTCTCCTGCAACTTGTGAGACAACTTTTACATAAATATATGCGTACGTAAAGCTTTTGTATATGCAGGTAGATCAGATCAAGGGCGGAGCCAAGGACAAGGCTCTCCTAAGCTATAGTATAGGGAGAGTTTGATTCTTTAAGCTTAAAAATATTAATTTTTGGGTTAGTTTGTGATTTTTAATTGTCATATTCCACTTAATAAATAATTTTTTTATTAGTACGGCTGTTTTTAAGAATAATAAGAGTTAATAGATGTTAAATAAACTCATCACTTTAACCAATATTATATTTAGTAGTAATAAATTAAAACTTTCATACCACAAATGGTTCCTTGTTTTATTCACTTGAAAGCTTTGAAGGCTAGAAACCTAGAAAACATAGCATAAAATTCTTGCTTTAAATTACTACATTCAAGTTTTTACTATTATATAACTTTTTTTTTTTTTTTTTTGGGAACCTCGGCGGCACGAGGGAATTTTATTGATAAGAAAAAAGAAGTTACACCTAGACAGGGGGGACATAAACCTAACCCCTCATAGAACAAGAGAAAAGAAATACAAGGGGGGGACATGCACCTTACCCCTTTTGAGAAAGGAAATACCAGAAAAAGAGGGGGGACATAGACCGTACCCCTCTTGGAAAAGAAAATACAAGGAAAAGACTAGGCGGACATAAGCCCAAACCCCTCTATAAACCTTAAAAGGTAATAACCTACAAGACAAACTGCAAAACAAAAGGGAATCCAAAAAGGTTAGGAAAAGAAAGGAGAACACACATCAAGAAGAGGAGACAAACCTGTAGGTTGGCATGCCCAATAAATCTGAGTGCAGAGAAGATTATATAATTTTATGTAGGCAACATAGGATTAAATATTTGATTTTGTAGTAATAATTTTAGTTTAGCCCACCCACCAAATAATTTCTGGCTACGCCACATGAATTTCATCCCATTGCGTTGCATGCTTTACAGCAATTAATAACATTATCGATTATTTGCCTAGTGCAGTGCTTCTTAATTCCTTATTGGGTTGCACATGCCCTTCCACCATCTTACACAGCAGCTTTCTTCTCAGACTCTGCTCTCGCAGATGGTGAGGCTGCTGGTGGAAAATAATTCGAAAGGTGGTTACGGATACTGCATTATTAAATACAGAACCGGTGCAGTTAACAATACAGATATATAATCGATACATCGTTAAGAGATATTGTCGATACTTTAACCTCACGATCACAAAAATATTGATATATGACTAATTATACGAATTACACATCAGATATTTTTGGTTCTTGTTTGTGATTGTTTGACACTCTCCAGTCGTTAGTAAATATGAATATCACACATTTGCATCACAATCAACATAATTAAGGATTCAGATTGATAGGCTAAATCACATTCATTCAGTTATGCAATTGTACGTCTCACTCTATAATGTACATGCGTAGCACAAACAGTGTAGATTGATGATGGGATGAAGCAAGGTTCTAAAAGACGCTAGAAGCCAGTCGGGCGGTTGGCTAGAGCCTAAATTCTAGACGGCAAGAAGGGGTCTAGGCAGATTTAATTAAATTTATTTATATCGTATAAATAAGTGCTTATATTATTTAATTGTATTGAGAAACATAAATTGCAAAATAAAATGAAATGTAGATTAAATTATTAGAAAATATTGGAAACAAGTATATAATGAGTGTTCATCAAAGTATTCAACAAGTCTCTTACAATTTATTGAACAAAATTAAAATGCAAAATGAAAATTATCTATTTTCTGTCTAAGTGATATTCCCAACCTAGGCGGGTGACTAGGCAAGTCTAGGCGGGTTAAGCGGATACCTAAGGAGGTCTAGGCACCATTTCTTAATTTTCAAATGCTTAGATATTAATCAGGATGGTGGCTAGCTTCCTAGCACGGCACTAGTTTTAGAACAGTGAGATGAAGTATGAACAGTAAGTAAAGCTCGATTAGCAGCCACTACTGTAAGTATTCGATCAGCTTTGATGGTTGACATACACAACGAATCTTCTAATCTGTTTAGCTATCTCCCCGATACCCAACTGGGGCTCAGGGAACTGGGAACCCAGCCGAAAGTAAACAAGTTTAGATATCTCTATTAAGAATTGATCAAACTAAACTAATACATAAACATCTGCTTTAACAGTTGATCAAGACCTGCTAAAAGAGGTAGGTAGCTTAATTAACAGTTTCCAAGAATCTATGGATATGTTCCATCTATACGCAGTGCCATTACCAGACGTTAATGATTGGTTCGTCGGTGCGTAATACTAATCCAAATGTTTAATTACTGTTAAAACTAAGATTAAAACTTGTTATCGTTAGCGGAAAGGACTTGCAGAATCATAATCTGCTATTTGACTAAATGACCATAACTTTAAGTATTTAATTATGTAAAGGGAGGATAAAGATTAGAGAGGAATTGTTGAGTGTATGAGTCAAAAAGGATGGGAAGGGGGAAAACATGCACATATGCAGGTTACAGTAGGAAAGCAAGAAAAAGATTCTTATAGTTATAGGGCAAGTTGCCCTTAAAATTAAGGGCATGAGCCACAAAAGTTATAGAGCCTATGAAATGGAGAACAAAACCATGGCATTTTGCTTGGTATTTGATTTTTTGTTACATCAGTTACTGATTGTTTTTGTTTTTTCTTGAGTATAAAACTGCAAGAAATTTGTAATATTCTTTTAATGAAATATAGTATTGATGGGTACGAAAAATGAATGGTTGAAATTAAAAATAAAGTTAGTAATTATAGAAACCAAATTTCATGGCTAAAACACTCGTAGCACTAAACGCTACGTTGATACACATTTGGTATCTCTCTATACACTACAAAGCAAATTTTGAAATCTTTTTCTTCTTGCGGTTTGAGTTTACATACGGATTAATCAACACCCAAATAATATAAAAATACAACTCGTATTTAATATCACGAATTCACGATAATAAGAAAAAAAAATTATTTTCTTAATATTCGTGTAACTTTTGAGTCGCATAACGTGTTAATTGCGAACCCTAATTTTGGCAACAGAGATCACTAAAATTTAAGAACCCTCCTTGTAGGTGTGTCCTAAAATTAATTAGCTAAAAATACAGTATTTTTGCAAGAGCGACCTTTCAATTTTTAGGGTCCATTTAAGAAGAGTTGGTCGTCAAGAACTGGATATTTTGCCTACAGTAAGCCTACCACCAAGTTCCAGCTTAAGTCCACTAGAAAGCCCATCCCTTGTACACGAAAATGTGATGTGAAGTGAGAGATGTTTACGAGGCGCTCTCTCTAGTGCATGTTTAAGTTATACATCTAAACAGGAGCTGTTGGATTCCATTAGGTTAAATGATCTCAATGGTTCTTGTTCAAATGTATAACTAGTTTTTACTTAACCCGACTCAAGCTTTACTTATGCGAACACATTTTCCAAATTTTATTCAACGGTGCTTAACATTTAGTGGTTAATAAATGAATTGGTGAGAATAAAATAGAAGATCTAACAATTATAAAAATCAAATCTAACGGCTAAAACACTCGTAGCACTACCACGTAGTATTGAAGTTACATCCCCAACATTTTATTTTGTGCTTTAAATAAGTACTAATGTATATCAGTCTGTGATTTGCAGGTGGTGAGGTATGAGTCCTTGACCGTACGAACTAAGGAGCCAAGAAGTGTTTAGTCTAAATATCGATTTCAACATCTTCAGATCTGTCAAATAGCAACAGTTGAAATTTTGGCTAAATTAAGGAAAGGGAGGCTGAGATTAAAACTTAAAACATGGGACTAAGTTTATATAAGTTGATGAGAATTCGGGCTAACATACACTGCAGATCAGAAGGACGCAGAGGAAGTAGGAGCCATCAAACCACAAACAAATTTCGAACTACATTGACCTAATCCAACAAGAAATGTAAGATGTATTGAAATGGAAACTCTAAAACTTACCGATCTTAAGAGATGCATCAACAGATTAGCATTGATGAAGATCTAGGATAATAGTAATAAACACAAAAACTATCACTGCAACAGTTTGTTGCTTACTTAGGGAACTTGAACCTGAAAGATCGAACCGATGATGACCTTAAGCACCTGCTTGAGCATTCCTAGTTTGTTGCTGCAAGTCTTCATTAGCATTTCTGATAACTTGATCCCAGCCACTCCCGGTGCCAGTGTCCAAATAATCAAACGGCACTGCTGTCTTCAAACCTGGCCTAACAGATAACTGGCTCTCTACAACTCTGAAGTCGACACCATCTCCTTGTTCACTATGAGTCTGATCCAATTCCTCCCATGTATACAGCAGAGGTAGCGTAAATGCGCCCCATGGGTTGAAATCCACAACCTTTACGCGATCATCCTTTGTCACATAGACATCAAAGGTGTAGTTTTCTGATTCAAATCTCGACATCAAATTCTCCAAGAAAAAGTCTTCGATCAACGCTTGAAGGCTGTCTTTCTTTTCAATCAGAGCAGGATAACAAGTAGTGACCTCACGTTGGGAAATTCCAACTAAGTTCTGATTTCGTACAAAGCAACGGAACTCCATCTCTGGCTTGAGAGATTGGTACCATTTCCGAAGTGCAAGGAAGAAACTCCTAGGCCTTGATGAGGTTTTGTCACTGCAGGAATCATACGCGTGACACAGATCGTGGACCAATGAGTCAGACGATCGTAGCAAGAGCGCAATCTCACTGAACGAAGAGCATCTGAGACTCCCAGTTGTGCTGATCCAAGCCGAGTCTTTTGGTGCACTCCAGTTCAGCTTAGGGAACACAGACCCTCCAAGGGACTCAATCGATTCCTTGATCTCCAACTCAAGCTCAGGGAAAGAGGGCGGCAGAGAAGGCTGCTCCGACTCATCACCAGACCCTTCTGATACTTGATAGTCGTCTTCCTCCTCCGGATTATGAATTCTATTAGGAAATGCATCATCATTTGAGATTGAAACAGGGAGAAGGAAGGGGCCCGAATCATCGAGAAGGTACTGGACAAAGGATTCAGGAAGCTCATGAATTCGGGTTCTGATAGACACGGATTTAAACTTCGGGTACCATTCCTGTATCTGGCATCTATTCACTTCTTCTTCCTTCATTTCGTTTGCTCAGTGTATAAATCAAACACTTCCAATCACCGGTTTTTCGGGCTATCTGGCAGTCTAAATCACCACAAAAATTTATCTCTTAGTAATAAAAATCGAAGATCGAAAAAGAAAAATAACTTGTAAGATAAAATAATGAAAATTTTCCAATGAACATCAACTAAATCGAACCCAGATACGCAAACATCATCAGAAGTACAATTCAGCATCAAACATTAACCATTCTTTCACCAGTCAAACATCTCATGCATGAAATCCGTTACAGATACGACAAATATGGCAAACGTTAACACCATAACAAATCCACGACACAGGAAACTACGAAAAATTCAAACACAATAAAAAAAACAAATAAAAATTGAGGATGTTTGACAAGATTTGAAGTCAGTTAGTTAACTGGCAATCCTACATTTCTGTCGGTTCCTCAGGCGGTGGAAAACAACATGCGAACTAATTCAATAGTTTCAAGTTCGAGATTTTATTGGTGCCCAAACGAAGAACCGATGAGAGAATCTGTGTACCTGAATTGAGTTCAGAGACAAAATCCTTGAGCGAACGGAGAAGAAGAGTCGAGTAATGCGAAAGCTTTGGTATTTTGGGGACGCTTGTTTTTTTAATTCCTAGGTTTTGTGTTGTTGGGCTGGGCCTCCGTTCCGAAAGTTGGGCCGCCGCGTTTTGTTTGTGCCTACGGTCCTTTGGACCTGCATTTTATTCTTTAGGAATTGGATTCAACACACTAAAGAAACAAAATATATATAAAATTAAATTTATTTTAGGGAACTTTAACGAAAAGCTCCCAGTACTGTTCACTTTAACGAAAAATCATATTTTTACACTAAAAAGTCAATCCTGGTACTATTCACTTTATCCTTTATTTTGTCCTTATCATTAAAATTCAAAGTTTTCAAACCCTTTTCATTAGTTTTCTTTTTATTTTATGAAAATAAGATTATATAAAATTAAAAATTTGTTTGTATGGATGAACAAACCTCAATTATTAGAATGATCACTTTCTTGAATTTTACATGCGGTTATTATATGATTAATATATCGTCATTATTTGATTGTAAGATTTTTAAATTGTCATTTCAATATGAATTCTCAACAAGAAAACAAATTAAGAAAAATGAGGTTAATATACACATTTTCAAAATGTACATGTAAGGGCTTTATTCACTACAATATGTCGAGTTGAAAAATTCGTAGCCACATCATACTTGTGATCTAATATCGAAACAATTTTACTTGAATAGTCGAACTTGCATCTCTTATGTTTTTTTGTTGAGTTTGAAAGTACGAAATTGTAACTAAGTGGAATATTAAAGTGGTTTATTATACGACACCGTTTGATATTAAACTTACAGTACACCCCACCCACAATGAATAGGTAGCTAATAAACATTCGAGAGGCTAAAAGAATCTATGTTTGCAATGCTTAGAAGTAGAGTATATTCCTTGAGTGCATCATACTTTATTGTTCTTTTTTTTTATTTCTATTGTAATTGGCCAATATATAAAACACCCAAAAATAGAAAAGAGAGAATTTTAATGTCGATCATTCATGCGGTACACTTGTTATAAATAAGAAAAATATCAGCTTATTGTAGCTTTCATGAAAAATTGTAAAATCTAATTACCCAAGCCATAGCAGATGGCGCGTTGCATTAATAGTGAAAACAATCATGTTCATGTGCTCTGGTGCACATTCGATTTCCCTCCCTTCTTACAATTAACAATTTAATCCGTTAATGTTATTGTTTATAAAATAAAAAAAAAAAAATTTACCCAACCCATAAAATTTAGCAAATGTGAATTAGACCACTTCTTGGGAGGATTACGTAAGTCGAATCCTTGATGATTTTGCCTACTGATTCTAGAAGATGATGATGGCAAAATCTTCATTCTAACTCCAAACATTTCACTTACGCCCATGCATTCGTATCAATAAGTACTATCCAAACAATATATCGTTTTGTAAATTTTTTTATTTTTTTTATCGAAAAAATATATCACAAACTTGGGTAATCTCCAAGGTCCAAATCCTCCCTAACTTCTTCTTCACGAAGCCAAATCCTCTCCGAACTTTACCATCTCCCAAGCCCCACCGATAGGTACACATTTATCTTACACGTGGCGTGATTTCATTGGCTATGGAACTACTACCTGATAAATCGCCAGTTTAGTGGATCGGTGCTTCTACTTTCTGTAGCTACTATATAAGCGATAGAACAAGGACTACTGCTTTTCGTTATCACAGTGACTTCGTGCTCTCTCTCTCTCGCGTTTCTCTCTCCTCTCTCTCTGGAAAACGTGACCGGCGGCAACCGGAGATCGAAGTCTTGCGGAAACTCTACGAATTGGGCCGAATCGTACAAGTTGAAGAAGACGATGAAGGTTTTTGTCAAGACTTTGAAGGGCACCAACTTCGCGATCGAAGTGAAACCCGAAGAGACGGTATAAACACACGCATATACAAATTTTCAATAATTAATCATCGGAGACGGAAAATTCAATTGCTTTTGTGCTTAATTTGGGATGTTAATCGCTTCAGTTTTTGGGTAATTAGTGTTTTTGGGGATTGAATGCTAATTAGGGCTTTTCACGCCCCGGTATAGTTTCAGTTCAGATTGTTTGATTGTTCGCTGTTTTGTGTTTGCATAATTGTTGAATTTGGTTGAAGTTTTAGTGAATTTGTTGTCCAGTTGTGCAAATTCTGTAGCTTTAGCGTTAGTGTTATGGTCAAACATTGACATTGTTGCGGAATTTTTCGGCTTTGATCGCTCGGAGAAGTTCATGTTTATTGGAGTAGGGATGCACTTCTATGGGCGTTTAGTTTTTTAGTTAATTTGGACTCAAATCTTTTATCCTTTATACGTTGATTCGAAGTCATGGTTTATAAGTGAATGGGATAATCTCAAGCCTACACAGGATTGGATGAATGAAAGATCGAACTGATTTATTTCAAGTTCCTGTTTCGTTACTTAGCCCACTTAATATGCAGGACACTAAGCAACTCATGCATTCACTTTTGGTTACTCAACAGCTTTTGTGTATCCTTTTTTTTTTAATGATTTCCAGCTCAGTGTGGTACTTATTGTGCTAATCCTTTCTCCCAGGTTGCTGATGTCAAGACAATTATAGAGACGGCACAGGGTGCAGATGTGTACCCTGCCCCGCAGCAGATGCTTATTCATCAGGGGAAAGTTCTTAAGGATGACACAACTCTAGAAGCAAATAATGTTGCTGAAAATAGTTTTATTGTGATAATGTTAACCAAGGTGAGAGTGATTTTCTTACAATTGTCGGGATTGCTTAAGAAATGAAGGTGTTGTAATTTTTGTTGACAGGATTTGTAATTGTGAGATATGAAACTGTGCTCATATATGCTATTTTATTCAATCTTTCAAGAAAGAATTTCGAAGTCTACTTGTTAACCTTAAAGAGAATATTAAGCATCAAGTTGGTTATGCGATAACCATTAAGTATCTCACTTTGATTGGTTTATGTTGTTTCGTTTTATGAGTTGTCTGTTGTTTTTATAATTGTATTACTATACTGTTGTAGCAAGTATGTGGCATTTTTAATAAACTTACAATTATAATTATACTACAGATGCTAATTACTTAACTATGTTCTAATTAACAATTGCAGCCCAAGGCCTCACCAGCCGGAACCTCCAGTAAGCAAGGTGCAGCCACAAGTCAGGTAAAGTCAGCTCATTTTCTATGTTTTTTATCATTGTTTTGGATTGAACTTTTTTCACTTTGGTTCTGCATGTGATTCTGATAATCTTTTTATTGACTCCATGGATAGAGAACATCTTTTTTTTTTTCCTTAATGAACAAACCTTGGAAGCATGTTTGCTTTTCATTATCTAGGAAGAGGTTTCTGTGAATATGGGCGGAATGATGTATGGGGGATTCTTGTTTGGGGAATTGTACTTATGAAGTTGCATATACTTTCTGGTGAATTGTAGGCGTATAGATGTTCACTATATAGCCACTCATTATGAGGTATACAATACAAAAATAAGCAGTATTATATTTTTTTTTAAAGTACATCTTATGTGGGCTATGTTTTTGCAGCCCCAACCTGCTAGTACTGCTCCTACCTCGGCAGCACCACCCCCAGCAGCTCCAGCTCCTGCTCCAGCTCCTGCGCCAGCTGTGGTAGAGTGAGTATACTTTCACACCTTGGATTTTCTTTTGAATCACTCATCTAAAATAGTTTGACAGAAAACTTATAGATGTTAACTTTATGGTAATATTTTTACTGACTGCTGAGAGCAATATGAAGTATAAAACATTTCAATTAGTGAAAACTACATATTTTATTCATATTATATACTTTTACCAAAATAGAGGAAAAATTTTCAATTTTCAAATGGTTCCTAAATTTTTAGAGTAGATTATGGTTTTGGTTGTACAATATGCTTTGGGGTGTGCTATCCACACACTCCATTTTACTTCTCACACACCCCTTGATAATTTTTGTCCGTTGATCTTCTTCAATTCATCTGATCCGATGGTCAAAAATTAAAAAGGTGTGTGAGAAGTAAAATGGAGAGTGTGGATATCACACCCCTATGCTTTTATCCCTTGCTCATTCCTTTCTTTTTCAATTTTTTATTTATCATTTAAATAATTTTGAGTTCCCAATAAATGGCCCTTTTGTAAGTGTTATTAATTTTCATTTATTGACTCTTTTTAAGAAGTACCAACTCGTTGAGGTTGTCTTTGTTGTTTACTATACAACCTGCATTTCAAGGTTTTATATGTAATATATAATTCTATTACATCCATTGGTCCAGATCACAACCTGCCGCCCAAACTGCTGCTGTTGTAGCCCCTACTGATTCAAGATCAGATGTGTATGGCCAAGCTGCATCAAACCTAGTTGCAGGAACTACTTTAGAGTCTACCGTTCAGCAGATTCTAGATATGGGTGGAGGAAGTTGGGATCGGGAAACTGTTATCCGTGCTTTACGGGCTGCTTTTAACAACCCTGAAAGGGCTGTCGAGTATCTATATTCTGTGAGTACTTAACTGGGATATTTTGATTCTTTATTTGTTTTCATGTTGCTAGTTGGGAAATTAGATAGAAAAGGAAGTTTGATTGCAAAAAATGAGGAGGAAAAAAATTATTAGTTAATATATTAAACTTGATTAATTAGTAGGTGTGTTTCTGTTTCTCTATCTAACACATTTAGCAGTACACAAATTTATTTGTCTCTCTGTTTATCTCAGAACCATTACGCTTTCTGTTGATAAACACCTTGTACTTTGTGATATTTAGTTTTATAATGATGATGCTCTATTGTGTTGGTTATGATCCTTTCCCTCTCAGAACTACATATACAATTGAAATTGGCGGGTGATTTGAGTTGGATTATAACTTATAAGACAGATTATAGATTGCTGTCCACCAGATGTTTTTGTCATATATTCTAAGTTTTATTTTCGTACAAATTTGCTGTCATGGCCTTGAAGAAAATTGGAAAAAGGAAACTTATACTTTGTTGGTTGTTTAATCCTCATCAATTACTTGTTTTGATTCCAGTATATGGTATCCCTATATGCATTAGCAAGCATGTGTAGGCGTTACTATCAGATTGACACAGAAACTGATAATTTGATATACATGTCACCATGTCAGGGCATTCCTGAGCAAGCTGAAGTCCCACCAGCGGTCCAAGTTCCTGCTGGTGAACAAGCAGCAAATCCTCCGGCAGCAAATCTTCCAGCTCAGGCTCCACAACCGGCAGCACCTACTGGTGGGCCCAATGCAAACCCACTTGATCTGTTTCCCCAGGTAGATATTGTTGATTAGTAATCTTTGTACCTCATTATAACGTATAAGGTCAAGTGATTAATTCACTCGTTGAATCAGGGCCTTCCCAATATGGGTGCAAATGCTGGTGCAGGCAATTTGGATTTCCTGCGCAACAGTCCACAGGCATGTATATATGCATCTTTGTATTTCTGAGTCTGCTTTTTGCTATTTTTTGCGTGGTTGAGAGTTGTATATGAGTTTCCAATTCACCATTTCAGTTCCAAGCCTTGCGAGCTATGGTACAAGCAAACCCTCAAATTCTGCAGGTATTATTTATTTGCTGATTTTATTTTGTTTTCCTTCAATTTTCTCAGTTTGGCCGAGATTGTCATTCTAATTATAATCTGAGGACTCACAGCGGTTTACCTTGTTGTAGCCTATGCTTCAAGAGTTGGGGAAGCAAAATCCACATCTAATGCAGCTCATTCAAGCTCATCAAGCTGACTTCTTACGCTTGATTAATGAACCCGTTGAAGGGGGTGAAGGGTTAGAAAATCTGCTCTACTTGGCCATTTCTTTGTTGAAAATTGAATACACACGGTTCAAAGTTATTGAACTCTATATGTTTCAGGAACCTATTGGAGCAGTTGGGTGCAGCAGTGCCACAGGCTGTGACCGTCACCCCTGAAGAGCGAGAGGCCATTGAACGCGTAAGTAGTATTTCTCTATGCATGTGACAAGTGCATTTTTTCCACTTGGTATGTGTGAAATATCATTGTTTAGGTCAGGATTTACAATTCGAAACTTTTGCTTGCAGCTTGAAGCTATGGGTTTCGATCGGGCGCTAGTACTGGAGGTATACTTTGCATGCAACAAGAACGAGGAGCTGGCCGCCAACTATCTTCTTGATCACATGCACGAGTTTGAGGAATGATGGTGGCAATTGGGTTTTCTTTGGTCTATCTTTTCTGTGTCTAAACACTTTGCCATGTGGGTTTAAGTTCAATAGGGTTTCTTATACTCTTATTCCAGCTATTTGTCTTGTATCTCCAAGTAGACGGTGTCGATCCCCTTTTTATGTCTTGGATGGCATAAGTTCTCTGTTTCTAAATATTGGTTACCATATTATATACAGAATTCTTCTCTTGAAAAAAGTGGATGATTTCGGTTTTATGTATTCGTACCTAACCCCGTATGATTTTCGTGATTCGTATTCAAGTTCTGTATTCTGAAGACGCTTTTGCAGCAGTTGCTTGCTGTGAGAGCTGCTATCGAAGACATGTAGTTTGTGCAACTTTAAAGTCGATTGATCAAGAGATCAAGACAGCGAAATGCACATTGCCAGGAGAAATCTCTTGCATAAGATTGGCATCGACGAATGCATACCAACATATTGAACTACACGATTCAATTGCAAACGCGAAACGAAGTTTGAGCGAAACAAATGTGATCGGAACAACGAAATGTGATTGGAACTTGGAAGATGCAGTCGATATCATCTGAAGAGAGATGAGAAAATCTAACAAATGTGATTCACAAATAACCAAAATGTGTTATAAAAGAGCATTGCTAACTATAACACACAAACACAGCAGCTTAAAACTCAAATTTTCTACATAAAAGCTTACACCAGGTTGCCGCCGCTCTGCTGCCACAAATTGATGATATCGGTAGCCTGATTGAGAAGGATAATCATCTGCTTCTGAGATATCCAGGGCTTGCTTTCGAGCAAGACCTTGAGCTCCTCCCACGCATCTCTCCTCGGCCAGAAGTAATAGGGGCTGAGAGGGATGGAGCCGTGGCCGGGTATCATCTGGTCCAGCGCAATGCCGATATTCTTTTCCATCCAAATAAACTTCAATACGAGCCTCGGTTTCTCAAATGGCTTCACCACCACTCCAAGCTTCTATATCATCCAAAAACAGAAACAGGGTTTAGCTATAACTACAAGAGCAGTGTTTTTCAGACCTAATACTTGTATTTGGTAATTGGAAAAGTGTGAAATCAAAAGGTAAATTCAAGTAACCAATTATATTCATAAGCACTTTCTATAGAAGCACTTTTATCACAAGAACTTCGAAATATTTACTTTTTGAAATCCAAGTGCTTTAGAAGAAGCACTTAGCACTAAAGAGAGTTTTCTAATGCATAAGCACTTCTAAAATTTTCGGCAAACTTCGCCAGAAACGTTTCTAGTCGTAAGAAAAACGCTTTTAGCCCCCTTAGAACAATCCATAAGTATGGTTTCATGCTTATAACTGAGTAAGATAAATTTCAAATTCTGCAACCTCAGAAAAAATCCAGAGAAAAAAATAAAAACAAATTCATTCAACTCAGCTCAGCATATAATTGTTGATAAACCCAATTATGAATTAACCTTAATGTTAAGGAATATCACAATGTCACAGTTCTAAATTACAGAACAAGACAGACACGGAACACAAAAACCCAACAGAGATACTGAGGAGGAGAAAAAAAGAGACCTTTTTTTTCCGGGGCGGTGTTGTCGTCATCGGTGGCCGTTTCTTCGGCGACCAGAGACTCGGCGGCGGCGGAGAGCCTGACATTTCTTGCGGCACGAGTGTGTCCGAGCCTCAGCTCTGGCAGCGAGTGAGAAACAGAGAAAGAACAAGTCTTCGGCTTCAAATTCAATGCTCGTTGATTAACATTGTTGACAAATAGAAGCTTTTGCTGCGGCAGCTTCAGCCGCAATACGGCGGCGTTCAGGTTTTCCTTGCACTTTATTCCCATTCCCACGGATAACATATTCTTCTTCTGTTTAAGTTCTTATCTTCCGCTTTGAGTGGAGACTCAGAGACAGATATCTGTTCATGTGAAGAGATTGTGAGAGGATAAAATGCCATCTCTCTCTCTCTCTCTCCCTCTCTCTCTCCCTCTCTCCTTGTTTGTTTCTTGTTCTTTGGGCTGGTTCTCTCCCCCTCTCTCTCTCCCTCCCTCCTTGTTTGTTTCTGGTTCTTTGGGCTGGTTTGGTAACCCAGGCCCAAGGTTGAAAGACCCAGATTAAATCTAGCTGCCTAGCCCAATCCAAACCGGTCCCAAGATGAAACATAACTCGGTGATAGTTCTGCTGGGAGGGGATACTCCGGTTGAGCAGAATCATTGTTTGGGTATATTTTCAGATCAAGTTCCTACTCAAGGAGCAATACCAAGGGCTTGTGGGGGTGTTAATCAACTTGTCTCACATGTACTTTGATATCGTTTATGCAGTTAGCATGGTAAGCTAGTTTTTGCATTCTAGTAGTAAAGGTCATATGGATGCAGTAATTCGTATTTTGAGATATTTGAAGATGACTCCAGGCAAGAGCTTGGTTTTCTCGGAGAATAGTTATTTAAATGTTGAAGGGTATACAAATGCATTTTAGGAAGGTTCTATTTCTGATCGGAGGTCTACGTTTGGATACTTAATGTTTATGGGTGGTAATCTAGTTACTTGGAGAAGCAAGAAGCAGAAAGTGGTTGATAGATCAAGTACAAAAGTTGAGTTCCGTTGTATGGCTTATGGAGTGTGTGAGTTGTTATGGTTGAAGAAGTTGTTAAGGGATTTTGGTTTTAAACCCAAGGGTGCAACAAATCTTCATTGTAATAATTAACAAGGATGCTATAGAGATTGCTTATAATTCCGTGCAACTTGATCGTACAATGCATGTGGATATTGGTCGGCATTTTATCAAGGAAAAACTAGATGTCGAAGTTATTGCTTTTTCGTTTGTGGGATATGAAGATCAACTAGCTGACGTGCTTACTATAGATGCGTCTAGTAGTGTGTTTTCAAACTCGCTTGACAAGTTGGGCATGAATGACATCCTTGCTCCAACTTGAGGGCGAGTGTTGCGAGTTATATGTGTAAATATTAGTTAAGTGTAAATGGTAGTCTTTTGTCCCACATCAACGAAGTACATATGTAATATCACTTGTAACTCCTATATATATTTCACTTTGGAGATTAATGAATATATCAGAAATACCCAATTATTGTTTATATCTATTCATTCTAATCCTTGGCAAATATGACTTTTAGACTAAAACCATGAGTAAGATCAAAATCGAATTTTAGTCCCTTGATACATTAATCACCTCATTTATTAATTATATTTTGATGTTTTAATTATTTCTTTTTTTCTTCCTAATTTTCGTGGATTAATTTTTTTATTATAATTTTCATTTTCATTTCATTCATCGTAATATATTTTGTTGTAAACATTTAGATAAACTAATTTTTGTTATACAATACATTTCGATGTACTTTATCTTATTCATTTAGGTACATTAAATTCATTATTATACATTTTCGGTGCATACATTTAGGTACACACATTTCGTTACATACATTTCGATACAAACATTTAGGTACTTTAATTCAATTTAATACATTTCGGTATATACATTTTCAGTACTAACATTTAGGTGCATACATTTCGGTACACACATTTAGGTACTTTAATTTAATATAATGTATTTTGGTGCATATATTTCGGTATATACATTTCAGTACTAACATTTAAATACATTAATTCAATATAATACATTTCGGTACATAGATTTTGGTACATTAATTGAGTCATTCAAGTTTGAAGAATGTTAAATTAATAAATTAAAAAAAACTTTTTTTTAGGTCAAAAAATAAATTAAAATTTGTATTATTAATAAATTTAAATATTTAATGGGAGACATTAAATAAAATACACATTAATTATTTTGAATTAAGGACTATAATCAATATATAATATAACACTAGGTTTATTTTAAATTTCAATCTTCTTGAGGACTATAATCAATATGTAATCCAACACTAGGTTTATTTTAAATTTCAATCTTCTTGAAGGATTAAAGTTACAAAACCCCTTTTCCAAGTTTAATTCAAAAAAATTCGCATGTTGTAGGAAGGGGATGATGTATGTATGTTATGGGAAGGTAAGTCTGGAATTTAAGAAGGGTGTATTCAATTGAGTATTCAATCAGAATTTTAAATGAATATATGAAAGTCCAAGGTTATTCAATAAGAATTTTAAACGAGTTTATAAAAGTCCATAGAATTTGTGTATTTAATTTAGATTTTAAAGGAGTCTATAAAAGTCCGAGTGCATTCAACCATGATTTATAAAAGTGAAGGATTTTTTTCAAAGAATTTGGAGAGATTTTATAGTGTAGTTTACACTTTAATAAACCATGCCCCGATGTAAGTCCACTAAAATTTCTATTAAACTCTGTTTGTACCATACTTAGGGCATCCGTATTCAGACCTCGTATAAATACACGGGGAACTCAAATGTAATTATGTAATCTCACTCTCCTCATTAAATGAGGCCAAGTTTGAGGGCAAGGCTTAGGCCATAGAGCACACAGAAAATAGGCTAAAGAGCACACTGCCTCTAGCCTTCTTGTATATTCGCCATTCAGAGTGAAACAATATCAACATCAGTGTGGACGTAGCCCAAACATTGGGGTGAACCACGATATATCTTATGTTCTTTACTTTCTTGCATATTCACGGTCGGATTTACGTTGTTCCAAGACCCCTCCGGTTTTGTGCATCAACATTTGGCGCCATCTGTGGGAATCGATACGAAAAGTTATGCGTGTTCTCTTTCATTTTTTTCACCTTCACCGTGAATCTGCAAAATCACAAAAACCCAAGAAACCAGTCCCTTCCTATCCAGATTTCACATTTCCAAATGCTGCTTGATTAGCCTCACTACCATCAGCCAAACAGTGAAAAATGGAGTTTTGGAAACTGCTTCTGGCATCCGGGTCCTTCTTGGCTTCGTGGGTTTTGGCAGTGGGAGGCCAAAACTTACCACCCTGTTCTTTTCCGGCAATTTACAACTTCGGGGACTCAGATTCCGACATTGGCGGCATATCTGCTACATTTGAGTCAATCAAACCGCATAACGGCGAAGCATTCTTCCATAAGCCGGCCGGGAGGGCCGCTGATGGCCGCCTTGTCATAGACTTCATAGGTTACTTTTATTGGTTGGTTAGTGTGCTGATTGAGTTTGTTTCCACTATGCCGAGTCGGGTTCGGGTCTCCTCCCCAACAATCCGGATTCTCCTAGCGACACCACCAACATGTGAATCTGTAAAACTCGCCGTGGTCGGCGTCACCGGCGCAGTCGGTTAGGAGTCCCTCTCCGTCCTCCAAGACCGAGACTTTCCTTTCTGTCCAATAAAATGCTCGCCTCCAAGCGCTCCACGGGTCAGAGTTGGAACTTCCTCGGCCAAGACTACGTCGTTGAGGAGCTCACCCACGACAACTTTGACGGACAGAAACGAGACTGATATCCCCAAGTTCAAGAGCTTTTTTCGAGTCAGGTTTTCGATTGGATGAAAAATACTAAAGACACCCAGCAAGGAATTAAGGATAGAGAGGAGCCGAAAATGTTCCCCGATTTCCTGTTCCAACTGGAATTGAGGCCTGCTACTAACTTCAATTTTCTTCTAGCATGGTTTCAGTGTTCTGTATTTGCAGAGAGATAGAGAGTTGTTGGTTGTAAAAGCACCAGTCTGTCACAAAACCCTTGTTTTCTTCCGTGAAAATGATGAACAATGGCGGCCTGTTAGCCAAGACGCTCTACGACGGCCTGGTTTCAGGGATGCAGTGGTCGTTTTCAAACAAGCCAAAAGTCGTTCTTTGGTGGGATTCAGCAGCAGGAGGAGCAGCAACAGAATAATAAAAGGAGAAAGCAAAAGCAAAAGAGAGAAGTGCGGTGGAAAAGAGAACGACAAAAGCAAAAGAGAGAGGTGCAAGCTGTCACTAATGAGTCCTATTCGTCGGTTCAAGCGATGCAAGCTTCAAAGTTGCAGAGGAAACACAAAAGCAAAAGAGAGAGGTGCGGTGGAAAAGAGATCAAGAAAAGCAGAAAGTAAAAGCAGAAAGCAAAAGAAAATAAGAAGAAGCAAACATAATTGCGGTGGTGATAGCATGCAAAAAAGGGAATTATGGGCATGACCCATTGAGCAGAGGGTCAGATTTATTTTTGAATGATGTGATTTATTTATCTTTCAGACACATCTGTATAACCCCATCAGAGGATAATAAAAAAAATAAAAAATAAAAATAAAAAAAAGGGCAAGCCCAAAATAATGGGTTGTAATGTTATGTGGAGGGCGAAGGCCCATATGCCCAAAAGAGCCAGACTCTCTATTATCACCAACCAGGTGATCAAAAGTACGTCCAGTACTACAAAAAATTATTCGGCAGCCTGCCGCTATTATCACCAACCAGGTGATCAAAAGTATGTCCAGTACTACAAAAAAATTATTCGGCATCCTGCTGCTATTATCACCAACCAGGTGATCAAAAGTACGTCCAGTACTCCAAAATTATACATGAGCATCACTCATGTTAATCATACATAAACATTCATGAGCATCACTCATACCAATCATACATAAACATTCATGACCATCATTCATGTCAACATTCATGAGCATCACTCATGTCAACATTCATGAGCATTACTCATGTCAACATCCATGAGCATCACTAATATCAATCAACATAAACATTCATGAGCATCACTCATATCAATCAGCTTTGAAAGCTTCATTTACAGAGCTCCAGCTTCGAGAGCTCTAGCTTCAAAAGCTTCATTTACAAAAGCTCCAGCTTCAAAGCTTCACTTGCAAAGCTTCATCTACAAAGCTTCAGTGCAGGGTATACAAATACCGCATCCGAACAACCGCCACTTCTGCCCATACATGTATTCAATTTGAAGTCTCCAACCAACAGACTCTATTGACTGAAGACTTGGGGGACTACATTATGTACCATATATTTGGCTTCCGCAACTGGGCCTCATGAAAAATACTTGGGGGACTTAGCCCATTATTTATGTACTGAGGAGCAAACCCTTATTCTATAAAAGAGACTCCCTCACTTTCATTAGAGAGCACCCATCATTTATGTATTGAGGAGCGAACCCTTATTCTATAAAAGAGACTCCCTCACCATCATTAGATAGCATCGCCGTGAGCTGAGCAACCGACTCGCCGCGAGCATCAACTCTAACCCATCACTTATGTATTGAGGAGCGAGCCTTTATTCTATAAAAAGGACTCCCTCACCATCATTAGAGAGTATCGCCGCGAGCATCAACTCTAGCCCATCATTTATGTATTGATGAGCGAGCCTTTATTCTATAAAAGGGACTCCCTCACCTTCAACGCCACAAGTCGAGCCAACCAAGGCAACATAAGCCACAAGCCGAGCAGCCTTGCAACATGTGCTACTTCTAGTTGAGCACCATTTCACATTAAACACCGCCTCATATCGAGTATTCAGTTCTAGACGATATCTAGTTACTTCGGCCCACACATGGACTGAATTTCAAGTCTCCAGCTAAAAGACTCTCTTGACTGAAGACTTGGGAGACTACTGTTTGTATCATACTTAGGGCCTCCGTATTTACCATACTTAGGGCCTCCGTATTTAGACCTCGTATAAATACTCGGGGGACTCAAATGTAATTATGTAATAAAGGAATGGGCAAATATGTAATAAGTGAAGAGCCCTTATTCTATAAAAGGACTCCACACTCTCCTCATTAAGGGAGGCCAAGTTTGAGGGCAAGGCTTAGGTCATAGAGCACATAGAAAATAGGCTAGAGAGCACACTGCCTCTAGCCTTCTTGTATATTCATCATTCAGAGTGAAACAATATCAACATTAGTGTGGACGTAGCCCAAACATTGGGGTGAACCACGATACATCTTGTGTTCTTTACTTTCTTGCAGATTCACGGTCGGATTTACGTTGTTCCAAGACCCCTCCGATTTTGTGCATCAACAAACTCCATGAATTTATAACTGTTATAAAATCTATCAAAATCTCAAGTAAATACATCTGTTTAAAATCACTCGTTCAAACGCACAAATAATCTATCATTATATGCAGCAGACCGGGCGAGATGGCTTTCAGGGGCTAAACGGTAATTGACAGAGTTGATGACCCAACTTGCTTCAGTAGCAAGGGTGTGGCAAAGTCCTCATGGTAAAGGCTCCTAGCTAGCTTCATCCTGCAGAGCCAACGCACAATCCACCAAAGTGAAATAAACACAATCAAAGAGAAGTAAAAACAAGTAAAAGCAAGATAGATAGTAATTAAGTACCTGTACATAAGCAAAGATTCAAGTGAAGTTACTTGTAAGTTAACCCTTGTCCTACTTCCGTGGCCAAATATTTTGTCCTAAAAACTGTTTTTCCTTGCAGTGCTGCTTCTCTGCCCAACTTCCCTGCAATACCGTGGCACACTAGTAGACTTCTGTAACTTTCCCATGTCAAAGATATTTCTCTGGCCTACATCTGCTTTAGATCAAATCACCATATTTCCGCAAAGGAATCAAGCTTGTGGTGTAACTGAATATATCGAGTGGTATAACATTGCAGTTCCCATTCGAATTTCCAGCTCGTACAATTATAATGTTTCCACGGTATAGATAGAAAAAGAAGACAATACTTTCAAATTTGGAGTATCTACCCTTTGAAATATATGCCATGCTCCCAAGCACCTATGACAGATCACGCAGAAAACCCACGAGACAAAGAGGACTATGAAATTTTTTATCATACTAAGACCCACCTTGATGTGTATGCTGTAGTCTTTTTCACACGATGACCTCTGGATTCACAAGCGAAGAACTTCAAGACGCCATCGAATTGCTGAGCAATATCAGAGAAGTGGTAGAAGATCAAGAAGATCAGAAAAGAAGACGATTCAGATTTGGAAGAACAGAGAAAATCGCAGGAAGCAGATCAGGATGGAAGAGAAGCAGTTAGGCAGAGAGGCGGGTGATACCATATAAGAGTTACAATTGAATGAGAGTTACCATTGAGTTTATATACATTTCCCAATAATGATTACTAACTAATCAAGCCTAACTAATCACACTAAGACTACAATTAGTTACGCAACCTGTGACTTTATTTATAGTAGTAACAGGTGAAGAATCATTGTCATCCAAGGAAATACAATCCTAGTATGGAAAGAATAACAAGTAACCAATTCTATCTAAGATTTACACACAATCACACTTTAATATAATATCTATAACATATATACACACACACACATGGGTACATTCATCAAAATTAACCAAAAAATTATTGTACCAAAACATGGGTACATTCTTCATAACCACAAAAAATATAATAGATATTATGCTTAATAACATTTGTGATTTTTTTCGATTAAACTTGACATGAATACATTTTCAAATAAACAAAAAAGAATGCACCCGTACAAGATTAAAAAATGGATTAGAAAAAAATTGAAGGGTACATTTTGTATTAAAAAATAGTACATTTTACATATCACAGATTGGTATATTTAAGAATTGGTACATTTAAGACTACAAAAAATTGAAAAATTAAATAAATGAGTACAATCCTTTTATAAAAAATTAACGAGTACAAACTTTTATTTTTTATTTTGGAAATGTTTTGAATTGAAACTTAGTTATAAGTTTAATTGAGGTGTGAGTATTAAAACCGTAGATCAATTACTAAATTTTTATTTTAAAAAATTATGTAACTGACATGTAAAAGCATTAATACATTTATGCTAGAGACTCGATCAAAATCTGAAAACTAATAAGGTCTCAGTTAATGAACATAAGTAGATATGGACCGGATACTAATTTTTTCTTATTCGATATACAAGCTGATATATTACATGTCATAATACATCTATTGTTGTTAATGTTGATAACATTTGTGGAAAGGTTTCTCATGTTTGAAACACATTTTAAGCTAGTAACACGTGAATCGTCTTTTCAAAGTTAAAAACATTCTTAGATGTATATGTAATTTTCATAAATATGATGTCTATGGTCTTGGTCCTGTCACGCAATGAACTACCACGTCCGCATGTCCTCCGGTATTTTAATTGTTATGTCTTTGATGTACTTTTCCCCCTTTTGGGATTTCTTCAATGAATTCATATTATCGACACTAAAGTAGAGCCTATATAGCTTGTCTTAGTAACTAACTCAAAATAGAAATTCATCAATAAAGAAAACTCAAAAATATAAATTGAAGTTGAAATTCTTTAAGGATCGAAAGCGCATACATAGTTGTCAAATTGAAAGCGCATACACAATTGTCGAATAGAATGCGTATACATAATTGGACAAATAGAAAGTGCATAAATTGGCTTCTCTTTACAAGTTTTTTAAAAAGTAGCAAATCCAAACCCAACTAAAGATAACATAGGAATTCAAAACAATTTTTTCTGGTTCCTGTAAAATATTCCCCGTCCAAAAGTAGATATGAATAACTCAACAAGCAACGGAAATTGCATCCAGATGAAGGAGGTAACTGGAACAGTGGCAAGCAAAATGCTTGGGACAACAATGGAGGATTTCTCGTCAAGCATAATGTAAAGGCCACAAGAAAAAACAATCATCATTGTGGCGATAGATAAAAAGAGGGTGAGAAGGCCTATTATCATTTTTATGGGCAAAGATTTGTAGAAATCATCTTCAAAATAACGTGACGTGAGAATGCCCAAAAACATGATAACAGAGGTTGTCGAAGAAAAGAGTGAGATTGCATCTAAAACTATAAAAGTTGTGTATACCTTATTAGTTAAGAATGTAGGAGGACCTGCCTTTTCATCATTTTTATCATTTCCACCAGGAACTGTGAATGCTGCAGCAAACATGATGGTGACAATGAGAGCACCTACAACTGTACAAGAAGTTGCTATTTCCTTCATTGACTTTTCTGCCTCCTTCCCCAATTCTTTGTGATTCTCCGTAAATACTTTTCGTGGTGTCTTATCATCTTTGTTTACAGATTCAAGATCCATGGGATTTGCAATCCTCTCTACCTCCTGCATTTTTTTTTTTGACAAAATTATTTATGGATGTGACTTTGAAATCTTTATCTCTTCATATAAATCCTTGAACTTTTGTCGTTTGAGACACCAGATAACCCAAAATCAATAGTTAAGCATGTAGGATGATAGTAAAGTAGGTAGTTAAATAATAATGTTTCCCTTTTTATTTTCATTTTTTTTTCTCGTCTTGTGCATGTGGACAAAATTTTTGTTTTAATTTTTTATTTTTAAAGAGAGTAATTTATGCTTTCTCTTCTTTTTCTTTGAAATTGAATAAATAAGTAGCAAAAATATGTGAAGGAGTAGGAGAAAATTATAGTCACAAAAAATATATATATATAAACCAACATGTAGGCAAAATATTTCATAAATATAAGCTTATGTAGTTGGATAGATAGATAAGTAGTCACCTTAAACCATTGTAGTTCTCTTTGCATTTGCAAAGCTGCACCTTGAATGTCATGAATTTGTGACGATGGGCTAATAGTTGCTACCGTATGTAGCATATTATTCCCAAAGTCATCTTTCTTCCCCAGATAGGATTCTGTTGTCCCCACTCTATTCATTTCGGCAGTAGGATAGAAGTATAATGTTATACCATTCTTGCGCAACTGATCGTGGACATGTATAAGATTATAAATTTTGTGGTGACGGCATTCAGCGGCAATTTGGTACAGGTTTTGGCCTTTTTCATTCTGAACTGCATCAAAGTCCAATGTGGAACATTTGAGAAAAGAAAAAATATACTCCACATGCCCTCGTTCTGCTGCCACGCACAATGCTTTGATCAATTTTTGTCTTTTTAAAATATTCCCATCTCCTTCGCTCGCTTTCCACATGAGAGGTAGAAATTGTTGGACCCGCTCATGCATCAATTTCTTTTGATATATATGAGTGATTCCTAAGTTTATTAAAAACAAATACAAAGTTACAATCATTTTAAATTAATATCTAAACTACCTATATTAATAGAACCCTCTGTCAACTAAAAGAAGGTGAAAAGACCATTTAGTTTTCTTTTATACAAAAAATTATGAGCAATAACATAATTTCACATAACCTAATTTTTTTTAATTTATTGAAGCATAACCTACAGATTATGTTAAGACATATCTAACATTAAAAAAAAACAAAAACAAAACAAAAACCTGACACTCCCACTCTCACTCCCATCCACGTTCTCTCTTTCCCTCTCTCCTTCTAATTAAAAAAAGAAAAAAAAACAAGTGTACGCAGATTCTAGTTGACTATTAGTAAAAATATCATCAAAAAATCAATTAACGATATGAAAGTGTATCTGGCCTACCCAAAAGTGTTTGGAGATTCGCCAGTAGTCCTCGGAATAAAGTCATTCCTGCATTACATGTCAAATTTGATGACAAAAAAAAAACATTCTATTCAAATTCCAATAAATAATGAAAATTCATACAATCTACCTCATTTTTAAACACAAGTTCGTACACATATGCACCACATGAAACATGAAAGTCATTGAACAACATGAGGAAAGTGAATTACAATTTTGTGTGGATGTTTGAATAAATACATAGGTATTTATCAGTGAGACGGGACTACATTATTGGCCCGCTTCCTGGCTCTGATATTATGTAGAATTATCAGTGAGACGAGCCGAGGGCCCACTTCCAACAACACCGATAATGTCCCAAACTTGGTAATTACCACCTGTACAATCCGTCAGGTGTGAGGTTTTATCACAAAACGTTTCGGTGTTAATTAATGTAGAGTTAGGATATTTAAACTCTTCTTTTCTCATAGATACAGTTGATGTGAGACATTTCAACAATTTCTTCTCGGAAAGAAGAATTTGAAACTGGGATGAACGGATGTGAGTTTTCGTCGGGTACTGTTTATATTCAATTTTAAATAAAAAAATTTACAATAATTTCTAACTCACGATGTACGATGAACGGATGTGATTTGATGATCTCTAGGATCCTTACCAAGAGGATCCAAATAGATTTCTCATTCGTAGAGTTGGATAGATTTTTCGGACCTAACACCCTCCCTATCTTGTATGTGCCCCTACCCCTATAGATTAGTGATGACTTATGCTTTTAATTTAATACTTTCTCCAGCTACGATGAAATTGGGTCAAAGATGGTACCATTCCTTAAGCACCCAATATATAAAAAGTAAGGACATAGGAAAGAAACAGAAAAAGGAGAGATCGGCGGTGAGAGCAGGACTCAGTTCGTGAACAGCGTCATATGGGGGACTGCATCGGCGATTGAGGTGCCGAAGGAGAAGAATTTCGCTGCCAAGTCGACGAAGAAGCTTCCGGGGAAGAAATTAAGAGCTCTGCCGAGCTCCCATATGAGAACTGAAGTTGAAAATGCAATTTTGCCCTTGCTTTTCTTTAATAGAATTTTTTTTTTGGATTAAATTCACTGACGATCTTGACCACATAGATTTAATTCTTAATTTTTTTACCACATGGACCATCGAATAAGTTCCCTATGACCACGAGGATGATTAATCCAATTTGCTCTGTATGTAATATATGTCAATATATCCATAAAATGAGTTATCGATATTTTTGTAAAATTAAATATTTAAAAGAGTAAATCTTAGTTTACTATTTTAAAGTTCATTGTTTTTCAATATTTCATACATCAAGTTTTTTTCGTCCCAATCTAGTATCTAAGGTCATAATTCTATGAAACTTTCATCTATTTGTCAAGTTTTCCATCAAAACCTTTGTTATCTGATGACGTCGCGTCTACGTAATCTATGATTGGAAGCCATATGTCAATTTGGCTCATGTGAACATTAAATAATTAAAAATAATTAAAAATAATAATTAAAAATTTAAAAAATCTAAACCTAAATGGGTAATCAAGAAATTCCAAATGGTATCATATTCCCACGGCAAATCTTCCTCAGTAAATCCTATCAAAAAAATATATTCCTCAGCAAATGAATTGAGGGCAATTGCGATTTGCTAGAAGCAGCACTGTACGGACCCAAAGACCGGTACCCCATTTCCTTGTGAAGCCATTGCAATATCACCTTTGGTTGAGCCGGCGCAGAGCTCTGCATTCTTCCGTATAAAACCTAGACTCTCACGACTCCGCAGAGAACAAAAGCTTCAGGAACTAAATCGCCATCTGCCGGAGAACATTCAAAAGCCTAACTCGTGCACTGGTAAACTGAAATTGAAGATAAATTGCTTCAAACGCCTCACACTGACACTGCTATCAGCGTCGGGAGAGTGCGAGACGGTGCGGATTGGGGACAATGGAGGTCTCTGCGCTGGTTTGTGAGAATTAGGGTTTGGAATTTGGAGGAAGATATTGGAGAGGGAGAAACAGATCTGAGTGTTAAGTACTCAAGCTCAAGGGAAGAGTCAAACCCAAAAGACTAGTACAATAGGTGAGAGGACCCAAGGATTTAAGAACCTCTACACTTTCATAAGTGTAGTCGATGTGGGATCATAACATTACACCACTCTTCAGAAGACCCGACGCCCACAGCGATAATCACGTCGCCCAGTCCCTCGTCACCAAGTCCCTTGGAGCTCATACTCCCAAGGCGGTAATCACGAGGCGGCACGTCACATCACCGAGACTCGCAGCGTCGGGCACCTAGGCTCTGATACCAATGTTAAGTACTCAAGCCCAAGGGAAGAGCCTAACCCAAAAGACTAATCCAATAGGTGGAAGGACCCAAGGACTTAAGAACCCCTACACTTTCAAAAGTGTAGTCGATGTGTCAGTGTTTAGGTAGGTCCCACGTCAGTAGTTAACGGAAACTCTAACGAAAAATTTAATAGATGTATAAAAATATTTTAAAATTATGATTTATGTTCCAGATTGAAATGAAAAAAAAAAGTATAAAATAATAAAATGTTAAAAACTTCAGCTGATAAACTGAGATCTTATTTAAAACCTTGGATGTCGCGGACCCGCTGCTGTGCTGCGCTGCGCGCGTTAGAAGGATTTGGGACTTGGGAGGAGTCTGAAAGGTGAACTTAATAAATAAGGTTTAAAATTTTAGAAAACCATTCTCTCTCCCTCCTCCCTCCCGCATCCTCTCTCTTCCGCTTCCCTTTCACGCTGCAACAGCAACCCAGTAAAGACAAGCAGCGTCGACGTCCACCGGTCACCAACGACTGTCAAATTATACCTTCAGAAACTCTTCCGGTCCTCTTTTCAATTCCCAAGTTAGTTTCTACAAATTCGTGGCGGAATTTCCTCAATTTCAGATCTAGGAAATGGTGACAGCGGGATTTTTGGCCAAACTTGCCGGAATAGGACCTCGACCCAAGAGGTAAAAATGATCCTCTCCTCTAGATTTGGAATTTTAATTACATTTTGTGTATGTATGTGGAAGACTGGGGAGGGGGAAGGTGAGTCAAGGTTGTCCTGGGCCGAGAAGAATGGAAGGTTGTGGGTGAAATTAAGGTGCCTTATTCTATTTCGGTTTTAAGGGGCACTATAGTCTGCCCATTTTGTTTATTTTCTGTGTTTGAAGTATTTTGTGTTCATATATTTTGTAGTAGCATTGGCATGGCATTAACAAAAATTAAATTGGATTGCAGACATGTAAAATACCTGAGGAAATGAGATGATGCCCTTGATTCTCTTTTTGGTCACCTTCATGTTTTTCCTTGTTGATGGGAGGAAGAGGTTTTATGCGGATACCTATCAAGATAAGAATACAAGCCCAATCATTAATTCAATGAAATATTCTTTTGAAGCAAGATTTTTATGTTAGGTTGTGCTTGTCCATGAGTTAGGTGACACGATTTAAGTCCATGGGGCAAAGTAAGAATGTCTTCTGAGTTCAGGAGTTGTTGTAAATAAGCCTTTAATGTTTATTACTATACATTGTACACAATATCACAAACATATGGGAGCATTTTTGCTCACTACCATAAACTATGATGTATGCTCATCATACACCTAATCAATTGACACGTGTTATTTCACTTAATTTTAGTTAACTTTCACATTAAATGTTAGTTTTTCAATTTTGAAAAAAAAATTAACCAAGATTAAGTGAAATGACACTTGTCAATTAATTAGGTGTATGGTGAGCAGGTGGTGAGCACAAAATGCTCCCCAAACATATAACCCTTAAGGGCGCGTTTGTTGCAACTCCTTAAGAGGGACTGGCTTGGACTGTCTTAAGCAAGACTATAATCCCATGTTTGGTAAGTTGTTGGACTAACATAAGTGGGACTCGCCTCGACTACGAGTCCCGCCGCACTTCACTAAAGCCGTTTATCTAATCCCAAGCTTTCGCTTGGTATTAACAGGGACTAGAAAGGAAATGAGGCCTACGTCCAATTCCCAATTTTTGCTTGCTAAACCCAGACACCCAGTCCCTCTGCGCTCCACCTTCTTCTCCGGCGCCATCACCATAGCCAGGCTATCACCGTAAGCCTAGGGAGGACGACGACTGCCACTGCAGGAAAACTTCGATTGATTTGGTGGTGTGGGTTTAATTTTGAGCACTGACCATGGCGTCCTCCTCGAGGCCTCAAGCGCTCCGCTAGGAAGATGCGCCGGCAAGTTTGTTGCTTTCTTCTGCAAGAGCGATTGACGTCGATTTGCAAAAATTGATGACGCCTCTGTAAATTGAAAAAAAAAATTGGGATTTTTCTGTGTTTGATTTGAAGAGAAATAAATTAAAAGAAGAGAAGGTTTGAATTGAAGAGAAAGAAAATGAAATGAAGAGAAAGTATGGGTTTGATTTTTCTGAGTTTGATTTTTAATGGGAATGGGAGCAATCTGGCATGCCAAGAACAGGAAACGTATGAAAGAAAGAAAGAAGAGAAGTAGAGCGACAGGGGAGAGAGGGAGTCAAATTAAAAAAGTGTGTATAATAATAATAAATTATTAAAAAATGAATTAAACATGACAGAAAAATATTTGATCTACAAAAATAATTGAGTCCGTGATTTAGTCCGACACTGCACCAAACGCTTCACTAAGTTAATCCAGCTTAATCTAGTCTAAGCCAATCCAGCTTAGACCTAGTTTGGGAGTGAGGTGCTTAAAAAAAAAGCACCCAAGAAAAAAAGCTGTGAGGGTTTTAGGTGTTTGGTAAACTGAAAAAAAATGGCGTATTTTGGAAGCTGCTGTGAGAATAAGCTGAAATCAAAGGAAAAAGCTGAAGCTGCTATTTGTAGCTTTGGAAAACCGGCTTTTTTTCAAAGCACTCAAAGCTACCGTGCTTCTTTAATGAAAAGATCCACTATTAGACTGTTTTTTTTCTTTTTTCCAAAAGCACTTTTATAAAAAAGTTTACCAAACACTCTGCTGATTTATTTCACAGCCGCTTATTCTCACAGCACAGCCGCTTATTCTCACAGCAACTTTTTTTCAAAGCACAGCAACACCAAACCAGCCCTTAGTCTAGTCTAAACCAATCCAGCTTAGTCCTTGAAGCTAGTCCAGTCTGAGATAGTCCGGCGCAACAAACGCCCCCTAAGAGTGATTACTTAAACCGTTCCAGCGTTCTTAAACATTCCCAAAGAACTCGGCCCTCAAACCAAACAAATAACAATGAGTTTTTTTAATTAGCTATGGATTGTCACTTAGTATTACGATCTAATGGTATTTCTTCTCACTTGTAAGGTAGAGGTCCTTGGTTTGAATCTAACAGTGACACAAATTGGACTAATTTCACGTAATTGGTAGACTAATCCAAATAGTAACTCACAAAATTAGACTTATATCAAGTTTTATCTTTTACAAAAAAAAAAGTATAATGAGAAAATAAAAAGCAATAATGTACTAACCATGATAGATCAAATTTTCCCATAAATTGAGTCGGCTTCCACTTTTGAATGCAGAACCGTTAGAGGCCAATGTCACTAAAGGAATATTCTTGTCCAAGTCTTTAGTTATAGCCAATTTTGGGTAACGTTGTATCAAATCCCAAGCAATATCTATATATAATAAAAGTGTGACAAAAGAAGATTGTAAGTATACAGTCAAAATTTGTAACCAAAAAGAAATCACACGGCAAAAAATTGTACCAAGTCTCTGGAGATGAAAACCAAGAGAAATAAGATGAGCGGCCTGGGAAACATTTAGTTGTTCGTGTGGAGTGAGGGAATAGAGAAAGCGAGCCAATCTTTCCCCCTTTGCCGTCCCTTGGGCCACGAGAACTAGAGGCACACGGTTAGAAGGTACACTAGTAACTATATTGAGGTTCTTTTTAACAATGCATTCAGCTGCTTCAACCCATTCTGGACAATCATTTATTAAACAATCAAGAGCTGATCCGAAGCTGTCTGCTGTTTCCAAGAGTGCGTTTGCCATTAAATCCACCAACTGTTGTATAATGCGCACGCTGCACCTCTTCCTGATTGCGTAGTGAAGAGCTGTTGTATATGGCCAATCTGTCATCCTTGCACTTGCTGCCTGGGGATGTTGGCGAAGAAACTTGATCGCATTATCCCAATCATCAGACTTGACATATTTCACGAAAGTTTCTTGGATGCTCTCATCATGTCCTGCTCCTGCATCCCATGTTTCTTAATTGCTAAATTTCCCATACTTGCATCAAAATAATTAATTAATACAATTCCTCTTGAAATAAACAAATGGGAAATTCTACGGAAAATATAACCAATATATATATATATATAAGAGGGAGATTCCACTCCTAATTTGAAAACAAATGGGAAGTTTGACTTAAAACTTAACAAAATAGTCCTACATTGGACAATATAACAAAATAATATACAATATATATAGGAAATTTCATCCCTAATTAATATCACCGAGGTCTATCGGTGATGTTAGTGGTTAGTCATACTAGACCTAAAAGTTTATCGTTAATTACTATTAAATAGAATTATATACAATAATTAATTAGTATACATATATACCTCTAGTGCTCAGTGCTTCTTCCATTGCCGACTCTAGCGTAGCATCATGATCAGGCGGGGTTGGATACACATGACAAACTGGCTTGTTTGCTGAAAATGAAAATTTTGATGTTAAGGTGACAGATGTCATTCAATTCTTAGTACTCTTTTTATTTTCCCGTTATGCACATGCCTACGCGTGTCAAGGTAATTACAAACTAGTCCTCATCAAACCAGAATATATAGTTTGACCAAAAAAAAAAATCAGAATATATAGAATCCTAAATCACCTACAAGGTACAAGTACAACCATTGCCGTATGTTTATTTCCTTCAACTTTTCATGTATGTACGTACCTTCATCATGTGAATCTTCATCTGATGAATTTTCATCTGATGAATCTTCATCTGATAAATTTACAGACCCGTAACGAACTTTTTGTACCAAAGTATCCCATGCTTCTTTGGCCGTGGTTTTGCCTTTGATAAGCTTGTAAGTGTTATCCCCGCAAGAATTCTGGATTGCGTATAAGGCCTTGGCATCCTTCTTCTTCCAAGCTTTATGTTCTTCTCCTTCAGGAGGTTTCGTAACGGTGCCGCTGACGATGTCCCAAAGATCTTCGGCCAAAAAGTAGGTCTTCATCCGAAAACTCCAATCCTTGTAGTTCTTATAGCTAAGAACTGTAGGAACAACTGTAGTTGTCATATTCAACCTGCCCAGTTATTCAACGAGATTTTATGTTAATCGAGCATATGTGAAAGTAAAAAATGAAACAAAGTTAGCCTGTCTTACTCCTCAGAACCCCACGTAACTATTGACAAAAAAAAAATGACACTACTCTATATAAATGCTAAGAACAAGATAAGAAATCATAGTATATTTCGAAAATAAGGGAAGCAACAAGATCCAGGAACGAAAACAAACCAAAGTCCCGATTTGACAAGGAAGAACCTGCAGTCCAAAATATTAACAATTTTGAAAATACAAGTCTCCAAAATGGTTACAAGATTTGGAAGATGAAGGGAGAGAATGAAATCAAATGAGAGAAGTGGAGAGAAGCTTATAGAAACTTGAAAGAATCTCATTCTGACGTAAGATGAGAAATTTGAACTACTAAGACAAGTAAGAATATCATTCTCACAAAAGAAAAAGACCGAAGTAAAGTATAAAATTGGCTAAGGCTTCAATGCTATGTATCATTCAATGTTAAGGGTGTTTCAATCGTTAGCTTTGATTTCCACTTCTACTTGGATCTTCTTTTTTTTTTTTTTATCTCATCGGTTCATTTTCTTTATCTCTTCTTTCTTTCTTTCTTTTTTTCTTTTTTGGTCTAATTGTGCTCTTATATTTTCTTTTTTTACTATTTCTTTTTTACAAGAAGCGATAGGTTGATATTTCATTTAGGGTAATGCTAGGGAGAATAAATTTCTAAATCAAATGATGTGGATGTTGATAATTTGATTACTACTTAAGTGTTGATTAATGTGCTTATTTCCTATTGGCGATACATCATTTGGTTTGCAAGTTTGATTTAAAAATTTGGTATCCCTATCATTATCCTTTCACTTAACATTCCAAACAAATACAGAAGTGTTGATGGGGACAATGCTCCAGTGACCAAAAAATGATCTAGTGTGAATTTTCTCAGACAAGGGAACTATAGTAAACCCCTAAACGGCTACCACATGTACCAAAACTACACACGCCACCATACTAATATGTCACAAAACGATAGACGCAATAGATTTGTATCAGTGACCACAAGTCATCGCCCCATACCACAAAACGATAAATGCAACATATTTGTATCAGTGAATACAACAAGTCATCGCCAAATAACGAGGCCACATAAAGTCATCCCGAATGAGCGATACCACGTAAAGCTAAAAAATTATATTTTGCGTGAAACTAGTGATAGATGTGAAATATGTGATATACATATATGTGCATTCTTCTTGGACACATTTGATAAGTGGAGCCTTCTTTGCTCCTCCCATCATGCATACACTCAGTTTGATCTCTGATAGTGTAAGTAATTGAATACTCAAACTCATTTGATGAGCCCTGTAGGTCAAAATTAACTTAAATGGTATAGGGAATTGATGCCTACTCCTCAAAAGTTGGCAATACCTTCTATTTTCACCCACAATTATTAAAGTCTTGCACATCTCTCTATATCTTTGTGATCGGATTGAAAATGTCAAACAAAAACAACGATAAGAATTAAGCAATTGAACAGTGATTGAATTGATTTTTTTACTACAAAACAAGTAGGCAGTTTGGGCCCCACAATACTTTTTATAGGTTAAAGTCTTTTTGGTCATTGTGTACGGTTAAAATCTATTTTAGTTACCATGTTTTTTATTTAGTCAATATGGTCATTGTATTTTCCAACCTTTACAATCTGAGTCACTTTCTATCGAAAAATATAATCATTTATATAGTGAAAACAATTAAAAAAATACTAATAATTTCCTGAGAAGTTAGAAATTTTATTTTAACAAATCTAAACTACTTCTTAACAAAACTCTTTTTGTCAACCAAAAGAAAGTGAAAAGATAATTTGATATTATATGTTACATCACAAAATAAAATCATAGGAGTAATGTACTTTCACACAAACAAATTTTACAATTTTTTTTTCTTCTCTCACCCACATGTCATCATAGCATCTCACCCACTTCTTATTTCTACCCCATGTCTGCACAAACCTTGCAATAAAAAAAACAAATAAAGAAAGCAAACAAAATTGCTCTCACACAGTGTGTGAGCATAGGCTAGTAAAAATTGTATGAATGAAAGGGACACACAAAGCCACCCCTCCTTCCTAGAAAGCCAAAGCAGAGCCTGCGATTTAGACATATGGTATATGTGCCCGGCTTCCAGGCACACTGAAAAATCTCTTAGAATTTAGATCATAAAACGCATTCACAACAAATAAAACGATGACGGCAATCAAAAAGTGAAAAAAGTCAAAAGCAGCAAAACTAAAGCAAAGTGCGGAGGGTTAGTTACCTCTAAAGGAACTCAGTAACCCATTATAGCGAGCAACTCCACCAAAAGCAAATTCTTTTTGAAGGGCAGCTCATCGGCTCCACCAATTCCCAAACAAAACCTGGACACCAAGGAAAGAACCCAGATGAATGAATTCACAGGTCCCGCAACTCGGGGAACAAAAAAATAAACGACAAAACATCGACCAGAAGATTGTAAAGCACATACATCCCTTCAAACTGAAGAATCACACCACGTTCGCATCTCTTGATTCTAAAGTACATATATGCCTTCAAACTGAACAATCGCACCACGTTCACAGGTTCCACAACTCAGGGAACATAAAAAAAGACAAAACATCGACCAGAAGATTGTAAAGCGCATACATCCCTTCAAACTGAAGAATCGCAAAACATTCTCTTCTCTTAATTCTAAAGCACATACATGCCTTCAAAATTCAAACCGAAGAATCTCACCACGTTCAACATCATGATCGTCGTTGTCATCTGTCATCAATGCTATATTTGTTTGTAAGAGAGAGATGTAATGTGTAAGAATCAAAATTATAATGAGAGAATCTACTACGATATATTGAACTTCTCTTTCCAACTATATTATAATTTCTACTCTCTTGATTGTTTTTTTTCTCTTATAAAAATCTACTGATAGCATACTTAAGGAAGTGGGGGTTTTCTGACCTTTGGCATGAGATCATTCCGATTGGCTTATTTTCTGTTGAGCGCTCAAGCTGAAACGAACAAAAGATATCAGTATATCATCAATGTGTTGATCAACTACTGTCTACATTATAAGATCGTCTCCACAAGAAAGCGGACAAATTAAATCTGCTAATGAAAATCAAAAGAACGTAAAAACAAACCAAAACTGAAAATCTTAACTAGAAAGCGAAAAGTGAACAGAATCGAAAACAGTCAAATAAAAGCAAATTGTACAGGGTTAGCTATCTCTGCAGGAACTCAGTAACCCGTTATATCGAACAACGCCACAAAAGCAAATCATTTTGGAGGGCAGCTGATCGGCTCCAGCAATTCCCATACAAAACCTGGATAAGCACCAAGGAAAGAACCCAAACGAATGAATTCACAGGTCTACAACTCATGCAAACAAAAAAAAACATGGACTAGAAGATTCTAAAACACTTACATCACTTTAAACTGAAGAACAGCACCATGATCGCATCTCTTGCACAGCTTCGTAAGGGCAAAGAAAATGTTGAGCATGCGAGCATATGCACATACTGTCTCTCGCGCCAGGGGAGATGACAAATAAAAGAAGGCAAAAAAAAAAAGATCAAGAGTGGGATTGAAAATTGTGCAAAGCAAGACAAAACAAATTCATAGCTATTCACACAATAAAATCAACATGCATCAGATTATTCATTGTAAAAAATAAAATGACTCCTAAATAATAATCGTTTAGTAAGTTGAATATTGAAGATCAGCAGGATAGATAGGACATGTAGAATGACAAAAATATTCTATTAAATAGAAAAATTCAGAAAGAACACTCATTAGGTGACTGAGAAACAATAAACCAAGAACTGAGAGGCAGATTATGTTGAGCAAACTCAGATAAAATTATGCAAAACGTAAGTAGGAATCACGTTCTCAGTTGTATAACTTGATATCTACGTTGCTGAGCGCCGCAAAGAAGTGATAATGCCGGATTCATGATTTCTTCCAACTTGTGTTTGCTTTACCTCTCTTAATAGATTGTTAAGTAGGACCCTCAATAAACAGGAACACCTTGCAATCTCCTGGCCCTGGAACCTTGCCTGGCAAGAAATATTGACCCCTGATAGTAATGGCAGCTCAAGTCAACTATGATATAGGGCCCAAAGTCTCCTTGTGGATAACCTTCCATCGGGCATTCTGGGGAATATCATTTATTTCCAACTCTGCTTCAAAGTGCTCGGGCAATGCATCAACTTGAATTTTTGCCACGTTATGCTGCAAATTCATGGCAGCTGCAATTTCTGCTGCCCGAGCTACCCACTTGTGTCCAACAAGTGCCAGACCAATCCCAGGCACAACGGCTGTTGTTCCTGGTAAAGTTACACCACCAAGGACACCTGGAAAAGAAACAGGTAATCCACCATTGGGAAGCAGTTGGGCAGCAGAGACATGGGTCTGTTTAAGACTTTACATGCCAAGACTTTAGCCTGGTGAGGGAACGTGGCAGAAAACAATACAGTCTGATGATCTGACCGAATATTTTGAACAATTTGATTGATTTGAAGTTCAAAACCCAAGTCAAACATTCGATCAGCTTCATCCACAACCATGTAAATCACCCTCTGCATATTTTTTATCCTCCCTCCATTTGTACAAAGTAAGTCAATCACCCTACAAGGGGTACAGACGACAAATGCAGCACCCCACTTCAACTCCGCGGTCTGTTGGGCACAACTGTGACCCAGTGCCCTGGCAAACTTGTTAATAACACTGTGAATCTGCTGCACAAGCTTCCTCCTCGGTGCCATTATAAGACCAATAGGCCCATCCAGCTACCACAGGTGGATGGTCCTTGATATGCCTCAGCATTGGCAGCACATTTGCAAGGGTTTTGCCTGACCCAGTTTTTGCAATGCCTATGCAATCTCGACCGCTCATAATTATAGCCAATGCCTGAGCCTGAATTGGCATTGGCTTTTCATAGTCGAGCTTCTTTATCGTTTCCAAGATTTTATTTGTAAATCCAGTTTGGTGCCAGGTCTTAATGAGCTTCGGGACATACTTACCATGTATCTTCAATTCCAATTGTTTTCGGTATGCACCCACATCTTCTGGGGTCATTTTTTGAGATCTCCTTCACCCCAATGTAGAATTTTTTCCGGAATGGTTCATAATCTATCTTTGAGTGGTCCACTAGAGAAAGTTTCTCCACTTTTTTGTTTGTCACCCTTTTTGTGAACTCATCATCGTCTTCGTCTTCTAAAGGATTGTCATTATTCTCAATGTCCCCATAATCTGAGTCTGAATCCTTCCCAGGAATTATTCTGCCTGAAGATTTATTTGAACCTTTTTCAACAGAAACTATTGATTGTTCCGCAGCATTGGCCAGCTCCTCAACTTCAGGCGGCACCGTAGAATTCAAAAAAACGTCTAATGGATCAATTCCATCATTCTGCAAAGCAGGTGCAGCTGTTTCATTCTCGGAATCAACCTCCAAGACAGCTTCATCCTCTTTGTGAGTGCGATAGGCTTCTCCGTGAACGTCCATACCCGTCTCTTCATCATCAGATTCTCCCTCAAGAGTCCAGGTCTTTATAGAATTGGGTTCATCAACATTCCCTTCCCCGTGCTTCTCTCCCTCAGCTTCTTTCTTCTGAACTCCAGCCACTACTGAACTCTCCTCCTCCGCTTTTCCATTTCCTCATTCAATTTCTTCTGTTCATCCTCTAACTCCTAGGTTGGCTTCTTCTCTTTCATAAATAAATCATCTTCATCACTCTTCTTTACCGGGCTATCAACTTCACCATCCCTATGTCTATCTGACCTACTTCTGCTCCTTTCCCTCTTTCCCTCTGCAATCTCCTTGTCATCTTTCATACGCGGCTTCCTATCACTCTCCATAACATTATCAACCTTCTCCTCATCTATAACATCACTCCGCGCTCTTCTCTTTCGATCGTTGTCTTCTTCCTTCTACCTAGCCCCCTCTCTCTTCCCCCTCTTTCTCTTTCTCCCCTTCCCTCTCTCTATCTCTAGTCTTCCTATGGCTACCACTCTCCCTATCTCCTCGATGCCGCTTCTCTACATCGTCCCTCTCCTTCCTCAGAATCACAAAACCCGTCTCTCGCAGAATGACTAGAGCACAATCACTCTTATCTCTATCTTTTCACCGATGTCTCCTCTCTCCATTTCTCTCCTTTTTGCCATCTCGACGGCCGCTAATACTTTTCGATTCTCGCTCCTTCCTAGGTTTATGTTTGCCCCAATCTACCATTGCTTCCAGTTCCCTCTTTAACAATAATACTTCTCTGCAATTGAATTCACAAACACAAAAAAAATCACTCATTTTCCTGAATTATATACAATTCAGACAACCACAATCAACAGGAAGGAAACCAATTAAGACAAGGAAAACACTAAAGGGCAAACCCTAAATCCAAACCGAATTAGAAGAAAACAAATTCGTATAATAATTTCAAAAATTTAAGAAAATTCCATGCAGAAAAGCTCGCGAAAGGGGAAAAACGCAGAGTTAGGGTTGATTTTTAAGAAGTACTAACTCATTAAGGTTGTCTTTGTTGTTTACCATACAACCTGCATTTCAAGGTTTTATATGTAATATATAATTCTATTACATCCTTTGGTCCAGGTCACAGCCTGCCGCCCAAACTGCTGCTGTTGTAGCTCCTACTGATTCGAGATCAGATGTGTATGGCCAAGCTGCATCAAACCTTGTTGCAGGAACTACTTTAGAGTCTACCGTTCAGCAGATTCTAGATATGGGTGGAGGAAGTTCCGTGCTTTACGGGCTGCTTTTAACAACCCTGAAAGGGCTGTTGAGTATCTATATTCTGTGAGTACTCAACTGGGATATTTTGATTCTTTATTTGTTTTCATGTTGCTAGTTGGGAAATTTAGATGGAAAAGGAAGTTTGATTACAAAAAAAGAGGAGCAAAAAAAATTAATAGTTAATATATTAAACTTGATTAATTAGTAGGTGTGTTTCTGTTTTTCTATCTAACACATTTAGCAGTAGACAAATTTATTTGTCTCTCTGTTTATCTCAGAACCATTACGCTTTCTGTTGATAAACACCTTGTACTTTGTGATATTCAGTTTTATAATGATGATGCTCTATGGTGTTGGTTATGATCCTTTCCCTCTCAGAACTACATATACAATTGAAATTGGCGGGTGATTTGAGTTGGATTATAACTTATAAGACAGACTATAAATTGATGTCCACCAGATGTTTTTGTCATATTTTCTAAGTTTTTTTTTTCGTACAAGTTTGCCGTCAGGGCCTTGAATAAAATTGGAAAAAGAAAACTTATACTTTGTTGGTTGTTTAATCCTCATCAATTACTTGTTTTGATTCCAGTATATGGTATCCCTATATGCATTAGCAAGCAGGTTTAGGCGTTACTATCAGATTGACACAGAAACTGATAATTTGATATATATGTCACCATGTCAGGGCATTCCTGAGCAAGCTGAAATCCCACCAGCGGCCCAAGTTCCTGCTGGTGAACAAGCAGCATATCCTCCGGCAGCAAATCTTCCAGCTCAGGCTCCACAACCGGCAGCACCTACTGGTGGGTCCAATGCAAACCCACTTGATCTTTTTCCCCAGGTAGATATTGTTGATTAGTAATCTATGTACCTCATTATAACGTATAGGGTCAAGTGATTAACAATACTCGTTGAATCAGGGCCTTCCCAATATGGGTGCAAATGCTGGTGCAGGCAATTTGGATTTCCTGCGCAACAGTCCACAAGTATGTATTGTTGAATTATGGTCAAAATGACAAAACAATTTTCGACTAAATAAAATAAACAAAAGGAGGTAGACAACATTATAATGTTTGTTGAAAAGATAAAAATAGTCATGATGATGTTTGTAGAAAAAAGGATAAAGGCTAGCAAGTAGCCTTATTATTGGTTTTGTATTTTGCTACTTTATGGATGATGAAGTTGGCAGCCGAATGAGTGAGAGAGGTGTGAGCACCATTTGTTTTAGTAGCCTATCTTTGAGAGAGCAAGGCAGCCATATAATAGCAGAAAAATAGAGAGCACATACTGGTTTTTTCAGTAGCTCCATTTTGGAGAGAAGAAGAAAGTGTGTCCTCTCATTGTTTAGTTCTCACTCCATCAAAGTGTTATTTGTTGTAATAGCTTTGAGCTTTGTATAGAGAAGAAATTATTCATTATATTTCTCTCTATTTGTTTCTTTGGTGTGTGAGAGCTATTGGTTGTATTGGGGCTTTGGGTTGTGAGCTTGCCAACACTTTGTAAACTCCCATTTGGTTGATAGTGGATTATTGGGAGAGCTCCTACTACTCCGAGGACGTACTCCAGTTACACTGACTGTTGAGGAACCTTGTTAAAATCTTGGTGTCTTTAATATTTTGTTTTTGCATTCAATTTGATATATTTCATATGGGTTAGCTTTAGTTGGTTCCATAAGGCTTGGTGCTATCCTAGCACAACAATTGGTATCAGAGCACTGGTTGCTCTTAGGTACTGTCTAGTTGCCAAAGATGTCAGATGGGCAAGATGATAATCCTTTTGGAAGTAGCTCCGGATTTGCAAGAACTGCAGTGCAAAATGCAAAGTTCGAAGTGGAAAAGTTTGATGGCACAAACAACTTCGGGATGTGGAAATGTGAGGTCAAAGATGTGTTGGCTCAACAAGATCTACTTGCCGCTTTGGGAGAGAAGCCAGAAGCTATGTCGAAGCCGGAATGGGAGAAATTAAATTTGTGGGCTTGCTTTTCAATTCGGTTGTTCCTTGCAAAAACTTAAAAGTATTTTGTGATGCGGGAGACAGTAGCAAGTGTGTTGTGGCAAAAATTGGAAGACAAGTATATGACGAAGAGTGCAGAAAATCGGCTATACTTGAAGAAAAAGCTCTACCACTTCCAATACAAAGTAGGTACAAAAATGATTAGACACCTTGATGCATTTAATAAGTTGATTGCCGACTTGTTAAATTTAGATAAGGATATTAAGGATGAAGATAAGACCTTAATATTGTTGAATTCATTGCCGGATTCTTATGAGCATTTTGTTACCACTATTATGCATGGTAAAGAAATTATGAAATTTGAAGATGTGTCAAATGCCTTGATGAATTATGAAATGAGGCATACAGATAAAAATCATGATGGTACATTTGAAGCTTTATTTGTTAGAGGTAGCTTATCGGAGAGGAGATCCTCTTCTAGTAGGAAAAAATCACACTCTCGACCTAGAGGAAACTCTAAAGGTAGAAAAACCTTGGAAAGGGATGAATGTGCATTTTGTCATAATAAGGGTCATTAGAAGAAAGATTGTCCTAAGTTGAAGACCAAAGGAAAAGAAAGTTCTGAAGTCAATGTTGTTGAGGTTGAAACAGATTTTTTTTAATTTTGCTTTAACCACTTCCTCATCATTTGATTATGCTACTAAGTGGATATTGGATACGGGTTGTACTCATCATATGACTCCTCACAAGGATTGGTTTTCAAACTTGAAAGAGTTTGATGATGGTGTTGTGTTCATGGGAGATGACAATCATTGTACAATAAAAGGGATTGGTACAGTTCGTTTGAAGTTGCATGATGACATGGTTAAAGAGTTGACAGGTGTTCGGTATGTACCGAATTTGAAGCAAAATCTTATTTCTTTGGGTACTTTAGAATCTAAGGGCTTCATGTTTCATTTAGATGGGCAGACATTGAAAGTTACTTATGGTGCACTTGTTGTGATGAAAGCTCCTCGATGTGGTCATTTGTATCTATTGCAAGAAAGCACCGTGACAGGTGAAGCGTTTGTAGTCTCAGAAAATATAGACACATCTGATTCATATACTACTAAACTATGGCATATGAGATTAGGTCATGCTGGTGAGAAAGCTCTACAAGAGCTTGTGAAAAAAGGTCTTCTAAAAGGTGCCACGACTTGTAAACTTGATTTCTGCGAGCTTTGTGTCTTGGGAAAGCAAACTAGAGTGAAGTTTGGTACTGCAGTACATCAGACGAAGGGCATTCTTGATTATGTGCATTCGAATGTTTGGGGTCCTACAAAGACTCTCTCTTTGAGTGGTAGACATTGGTTCATGACTTTGTTGATGATTATTCAAGAAGGTCTTGGGTCTACACTATAAAGCAAAAGAGTGAGGTATTGAGCATTTTCTTGAGTTGGAAGAAAATGGTTGAGAACCAGACTGGGAGAAAGATTAAGATTTTGAGATCGGATAATGGTGGTGAATACACATCCGACCTTTTCTTTAAAGTTTGCAAAGAGGAAGGGATTGTGAGACATTTTAGTGTCCGAGGAACTCCACAAAAAAATGGAGTTGCAGAAAGATTGAATCGAACCTTGCTTGAAAAGGTTAGATGCATGTTGTCTCAGTCGGGTTTGAGCAGGTCGTTTTGGGCAGAGGCAGTTACTTATGCATGTCACATTATCAACCGGTTACCCTCAGCTGCTATTCAGGGTAAGATACCAATGGAGGTATGGACTGAGAAACCTTCTACTGATTATGATTATATTCATATTTTTGGTTTGCCTGCTTATTTTCATGTAATTGAAAATAAACTTGATCCTAGAGCCAAAAAGGCTATCTTTCTTGGTTTTAGTAGTGTTGTCAAAGGTTACAGGTTGTGGTGCCTATAGATGAAGAAACTTGTAATCAGCAGAGATGTGACATTTGATGAAGAAAGTATGTACAAAGACTCTGAGAAGAATGTGAAAGATGTCCAACAGGTGGAGCTTGAGAAAGTTGCCTCTGGTACTTCAAATCCTATTTCCACTAATGTCGAAGCCACTACAAGTGAAGAAGTTGGAGACCATAAGGATGTTGAAGAAGTTGAACTTGAAGATTCTATTCAAGTTGAAGAGCAAATTTCACCTCAAGAGTCTATTGCCAGGAACAAAGGAAAGAGAAATATTACCAAGCCAGTTCGGTATAGTGACTATGTTGCTTTTGCTCTTCCTATTATCATTGATGATATTCCATCCAATTTCGAGGAAGCCATTGAGAGTGAAGAGAATGAGAAGTGGTGCAATGTCATGGGTGATGAGATGAATTCTCTCTTGAAGAACAAGACTTGGGAGTTAGCTAAATTGCCTAAGTGCAAGAAAGCTATCGGTTGTAAACGGGTGTATGCCAAGAAGGAAAGTGTTGATGAGAAAAGCAATGTGAGATTCAAAGAAAGATTAGTTGCTAAAGGGTATGCACAAAATGAGGGCATTGACTACAACAAAATCTTTTCTCCAGTTGTGAAACACTCCTCAATTCGCATTATGTTAGCTTTTGTTGCACAGTATGATCTTGAGCTTGTGCAACTTGATGTGAAGATGGCTTTCCTACATAGTGATTTGAATGAAGAGATCTATATGTGTCAACCGAATGGGTATACAGTGAAAGGGAAGGAGAATTTGTTTTGCAAATTGAAGAAATCACTTTATGGCTTGAAGTAATCTCTAAGGCAATGGTATTTGAGGTTCGATAAATTTATGAGAGGCCAAAATTATTCTAGAAGTCAATATGATCATTGTGTGTACTTCAAAAAGTTGCAAGATGGGTCTTTCATTTATTTGTTGATATATGTTGATGATATGTTGATTGCCTCAAAGAATGTCGAAGAGATTGAGAAATTGAAGAAGCAAATGAAGAATGAGTTTGCGATGAATGATCTTGGTGAAGCGAAGAAGATCCTTGGCATGGAGATCACTAGAGATAGAGAGAAGGGTTTGGTCAGTTTGAATCAAAGACAATACCTTGAGAAGTTGATTCGGAAGTTTGAAGTTCATGATTCAACCAAACCGGTTATTACCCCTTTGGCTTCTCATTTTAAATTGAGTTCTCTACAATGTCCTAAAACTGATAAAGAGAAGTTGCAAATGAAAAATATACCATATGCAAATTTGGTTGGTAGTTTGATGTATGCAATGGTATGCTCTAGACCGGATATTGCTCATGCAGTTGGCATGGTGAGTCGATATATACATAATCCAGGTAAAGAGCATTGGTAAGCAGCTAAGTGGATATTGAGGTATCTCCATGGTACTCGAGATGTTGGTTTATGCTTTGAGAGAGATGACTCTGGTATTGGTCATTTTCCAGTTGATTATGTTGATTCAGATTATGCAGGTGATCTGGATGGAAGAAAGTTTACTACAGGCTATGTGTTTACTATGGCTAAATGGCCAATTTGTTGGAGCTCCATTTTGCAGTCGTCTGTTGCCTTGTCTACTATAGAGGCTGAATATATGGCAGTTGCTGAAGCTCTAAAGAAGGCCATTTGGATACATGGGCTGATTAGAGATTTGGGGATTGATCAGAAGTACGTAGAGGTACATTGTGATAGTCAGATTGCCATTTATTTGGCTAAGTATCAGGTTCATCATGCGAGGACCAAACACATAGATGTGCATTATCACTTTGTGCGTGAAGTTGTTGGTGAAAGAGAGATTATTCTCCAGAAGATTACAACTAAAAACAACCCCGCTGATATGTTGACTAGGGTTATTGGTGTAGCCAAGTTTGTTCATTGTTTGAACTTGGCTCACATTTTGCCTATATAAAGAAGGCGTTGAGCAGTAGGAGTTTTGGAGCATTTGGCTCGGCATGAGTTGTTCTCTTGCTAGTGTTTGGGAGTAATCTTTGTGTTGATTGTGTTGGTTGGCTCGCCATGGTGCTTTCAGAATTTGGCCAAGGTGGAGATTGTTGAATTATGGCCAAATGACAAAATAACTTTCGATTAAATAAAATAAACAAAAGAAGGTAGACAACATCATTATGTTTGTTGAAAAGATAAAAAGGGTCATGATGATGTTTGTGGAAAAAAGGATAAAGGCTAGCAAGTAGCCTTATTATTGGTTTTGTATTTTGCTACTTTATGGATGATGAAGTTGGCAGCCGAATGAGTGAGAGAGGTGTGAGCACCATTTGTTTTAGTAGCCTATCTTTAAGAGAGCAAGGCAGCCATATAATAGCAGAAAAATAGAGAGCACATATTGATTTTTTCAGTAGCTCCATTTTCGAGAGAAGAAGAAAGTGTGCTCTCTCATTGTTTAGTTCTCACTCCGTCAAAGTGTTATTTGTTGTAATAGCTTTGAGCTTTGTATAGAGAAGAAATTATTCATTATATTTCTCTCTATTTGTTTCTTTGGTGTGTGAGAACTATTAGTTGTATTGGGGCTTTGGGTTGTGAGCTTGCCAACACTTTGTAAACTCCCATTTGGTTGATAGTGGATCATTGGGTGAGCTCTTACTGCTCCGAGGACGCACTCCAGTTACACTGACTGTTAAGAAACCTCGTTAAAATCTTGGTGTCTTTAATATTTTGTTCTTACATTCAATTTGATATATTTCCTGGGTTAACTTTAGTTGGTCCCATAAAGCTTGGTGCTATCCTAGCACAGCATGTATATATGCATCTTTGTATTTGTGAGTTTGCTTTTTGCTTTTTTTTTTTTGCGTGGTTGAGAGTGGTATCTGAGTTTCCAATTCACCATTTCAGTTCCAAGCCTTGCGAGCTATGGTACAAGCAAACCCTCAAATTCTGCAGGTATTATTTATTTGCTGATTTTATTTTGTTCTCCTTTAATTTTCTCAGTTTGGCCGAGACTGTCATTCTAATTATAATTTGAGGACTCACGGCGGTTTACCTTGTTGCAGCCTATGCTTCAAGAGTTGGGGAAACAAAATCCACATCTAATGCAGCTCATTCAAGCTCATCAAGCTGACTTCTTACGCTTGATTAATGAACCCGTTGAAGGGGGTGAAGGGTTAGAAAATCTGCTCTACTTGCCCATTTCTTTGTTGATAATTGAATACACACGGTTCAAAGTTATTGAACTCTATGTTTCAGGAACCTATTGGAGCAGTTGGGTGCAGCAGTGCCACAGGCTGTGACCGTCACCCCTGAAGAGCGAGAGGCCATTGAACGCGTAAGTAGTATTTCTCTATGCATGTGACAAGTGCATTTTTTCCACTTGGTATGTGTGAAATATCATTGTTTAGGTCAGGATTTACAGTTCGAAACTTTTGCTTGCAGCTTGAAGCTATGGGTTTCGATCGGGCGCTAGTACTGGAGGTATACTTTGCATGCAACAAGAACGAGGAGCTGGCCGCCAACTATCTTCTTGATCACATGCACGAGTTTGAGGAATGATGGTGGCAATTGGGTTTTCTTTGGTCTATCTTTTCTGTGTCTAAACACTTTGCCATGTGGGTTTAAGTTCAATAGGGTTTCTTATACTCTTATTCCAGCTATTTGTCTTGTATCTCCAAGTAGACGGTGTCGATCCCCTTTTTATGTCTTGGATGGCATAAGTTCTCTGTTTCTAAATATTGGTTACCATATTATATACAGAATTCTTCTCTTGAAAAAAGTGGATGATTTCGGTTTTATGTATTCGTACCTAACCCCGTATGATTTTCGTGATTCGTATTCAAGTTCTGTATTCTGAAGACGCTTTTGCAGCAGTTGCTTGCTGTGAGAGCTGCTATCGAAGACATGTAGTTTGTGCAACTTTAAAGTCGATTGATCAAGAGATCAAGACAGTCGATGGGGCTGAACACGAAATGCACATTGCGAGGAGAAATCTCTTGCATAAGATTGGCATCGACGAATGCATACCAACATATTGAACTACACGATTCAATTGCAAACGCGAAACAAAGTTTGAGCGAAACAAATGTGATCGGAACAACGAAATGTGATTGGAACTCGGAAGATACAGTCGATATCATCTGAAGAGAAAAGAGAAAATCTAACAAATGTGGTTCACAAATAACCAAAATATGTTATAAAAGAGCATTGCTAACTATAACACACGAACACGGCAGCTTAAAACTCAATTTTCTACATAAAAGCTTACGCCAGGTTGCCGCCGCTCTGCTGCCACAAATTGATGATATCGGTAGCCTGATTGAGAAGAATAATCATCTGTTTCTGAGATATCCAGGGCTTGCTTTCGAGCAAGACCTTGAGCTCCTCCCACGCATCTTTCCTCGGCCAGAAGTAATAGGGGCTGAGAGGGATGGAGCCGTGGCCAGGTATCATCTGGTCCAGCGCAATGCCGATGTTCTTTTCCATCCAAATAAACTTCAATACCAGCCTCGGTTTCTCAAATGGCTTCACCACCACTCCGAGCTTCTATATCATCCAAAAAACAGAAACGTAAGTTCCACTGTAACAGCAGCGTCCTTTTAAAAAAAAAAAAAACAAAACGATATTATCTACACTAAGGAGGTGGAGGAATTGGCTAGGCCTCACAATGGGCTAGCAATAATGTGATTCAAATTTACCTTTGACGAAAATCGAATTTAAGACCCCTCACTTACCAGTGAAGAGAAATAATACTAAATCATAGTAATAAATGGCAACAGCAGCGTTTTTTAGAACTAACAATTGTATTTCGTAATTGGAAAAAGGTGTGAAACAAAAGGTAGTTCACACCTTTTATAGAAGCACTTTTATCATAAGAAAAGTCGAAATATTTTCTTTTTTAAATCCAAGTGCTTCAGAGGCACCACCTAGAACTAAAGAGAGTTTTCTGATGTATAAGCACTTTTAATTTTTTCTGCAAACATTGGCAGAATCGTTTTTAGTTGTCAGAAACACTTTTAGTCCTTTTAGAACAATCCATACTTATTGTTTCATGCTTATAAGTTATAACTGAGTAAGAAAAATATCAAATTCTACGAACTCAGAAAAAATCCAGAGGAAAAATAAAAATAAATACATTCAACTCAGATCAGCATATAATTGTTGATAAACCCAATTATGAATTAACCTTAGTGTTAAGGAATATCACAATGTCACAGTTTTCTGAGTTTCCACTTTCTCGGCAACCAAACAGAACCCAGGAAGAAAAGCAGCACAATTCTAAATTATAGAACAAGACAGCCAAGGAACACAAAAACCCAACAGAGATACTGAGTAGGAGAAAAAACAGACGTCTTTTTCCGGGGCGGTGTCTGCGGTGGCCGTTTCTTCGGCGACCAGAGACTCGGCGGCGGCGGAGAGCCTGACGCTTCTTGCGGCACGAGTATGTCCGAGCCTCAGCTCCAGCATCGAGTGAGAAACAGAGAAAGAAGAAGTCTTCTGCTTCAAATTCAATGCTCGTTGATTAACACTCTTGACATATAGAAGATTTTGCTGCGGCAGCTTCAGCCGCAATACGGCGGCGTTCAGGTTTGCCTGGCACTCGATTCCCATTCCCACAGATAACATCTTCTTCTTCTTCTTCTTCTGTTAAAGTTCTTATCTTCCGCTTTGAGTGGGGACTCGGAGACGGAGATGTATCTGTTTATGTGAAGAGATTGTGAGAGGATAAAATGCCATTTCTCTATCTCTCTCTCTCTCACCTTGTTTGTTTCTGGTTCTTTGGGCTGGTTTGGTAGCCCAGGCCCAAGATTGAAAGGCCCAGATCAAATTTAGCTGGCTAGCCCAATCCAAACCCGACTCAAGATGAAACATAACTCGGTTATAGTTTTGGGAGGGGGCTTCGAACTCGGATTCAAAAGGACGGACACTGATTGAACTCCATGAACTTATATTTCTCATAAAATCTTTCAAAATCTCAAGTTAATACACTCGTTTAAAGTCACTCCTCCAAACACACTAATAATCTATCATCATAAGCAGCAGACCTGGCGAGATGTTTTTCAGGGGCTGAACGGTAATTGACAGAGATGATGACAACTTGCTTCAGAAGCAAGGGTGTGGCCAAGTAGTCATGCTAACGGCTGCTAGCTAGCTTCAACCTGCAGAGCCAACGCTCAATCCACCAAAGTGAAATAAACACAAACAGAGAGAAGTAAAAACAAGCAAGATAGATGGTTAAGTACATGTACATAATCAAAGATTCAAGTGAAGTTATAAGCAAACCCTTGTTCTATTTCTCAGTCTTCCAACTGCCATGCCTTCTTCCGTGGCCAAATATTTCACCGCGGAAAACGGTTTTCCTTGGAATCAAGCTTCTGGTATAACTGAATATATGCAATTCCCATTCGAAGTTCCAGCTTGTACAGTTCTAATGTTTCCATAGAAAAAGAAGACAATGCTTACAAATTTGGAGTACCCTTCGAAATATATGCCATGCTTCCAAGCACCTACGACAGATCGCGCAAAGTACCCTAACAAAGAGGACTATGAATTTTTTTTATCATACTAGGACTCACCTTGATGTGTATGTTGTAGTCCTTTTTCCCACGAGTTTCTTCCTATCATAATAATTCTTCAAAAACCATATATCTAATTGGTTATCTTCTGTTACTGAAGAAACTATAAGAAATATCTTGTATGAGGATATTTTGATCCTTTTCATACCAGACTTCAAATGCTGGAATAAGAATTCCAGTGCAGTTTCCAGATCGATCAAGAAGGAATTGTGGCGGACAGGTCTCAAAGCCGTTGACAATTTCGATGAGCTTGTAGCGACAAAAGATAGGATCAAAAAATGCCTTCCAAATGAGATAATTGTCCCGCTTAAGCGTCGCAGGAACCATACAACTAATATTACAATTGAAGAAACTGAAGACTTGGGATTCATCGGAGTAGAATTGGGAACGATGAACTCTGGATGGATCACAGGCAAAGAACTTGAAGACCGCATGGAATTGCTGAGCAATATCAGAGAAGAGAAAGATCAAAGAAGATAAGAGAAGATGACAATTCAGCTTTGGGTGATTAAAGAAAATTGCAGGAAGCAGCTCAGGATCGAAGAGAAGCAGTTATTCAGAGAGGCGGGTGATACCATATAAGGAATATCTTGTATATTTCTCCACTGAAGGGATAAGAGTTACAGTTGAGTGTATACACACTAGCGGAAAATGTGATGACTTACACACTAGCCGATAACGTTCAGCTTAGCTGTTATGTCTCACCTTCATCTTTAGCATTAACCCACGAAATCCGTTAACACCCGTCATTGAGGGCTTTTGCGTAATTTCAAAAGACGTAATCGAGAAACCATCGCTCTCTATGTCTCGTGCCGTTTGCTCTCTGGCTCCCATTCTCTCCCTCATCTTCTTCCTCAAAAATCAAGGTTTTGCTGAACTCTCCACCTCTCTCCGGTCTGTTGTGCTAAGATAGCACCAAACCTTATGGAACCAACTCTTGATAACCCACAGGAAATATATCAAATGAAATGCAAGAACAAAATATTAAAGACACCAAGATTTTAACGAGGTTCCTCAACAGTTAGTGTAACTGGAGTACGTCCTCAGAGCAGTAGGAGCTCACCCAATAATCCACTATCAACCAAATGGGAGTTTACAAAGTGTTGGCAATCTCACAATCCAAATAACCCAATACACCCAATAGCTCTCACACACCACAGAAACAAATAGAGAAAGAAATATAATGAATAATTTCTTCTCTATACATGTAGCTCAAAGCTATTACAACAATAACTATGATAGATGATTGCTAACCAAAAAGAAGAGCACCTTCTTCTTCTTTTCTGCTCTCAGTTTTCTGGTCTCTGCAGCTCTCTTTGCTCTCTCAAAGATGGACTACTAAAACAGAAAATGGTGCACACTCATTCCTCTCTCTTTCTCACTTCCGTATGCTAACATTCATCCATCCTAAAACAACTAATAAACAAAACTAAAGTAAAGACATAATGATTACTTTACAAACATCATCATGACTTTTCTTTTTTCTTTTCAACAAACATAATCATGATGCCTTTCACTTTTTTTTCTTTTGGTTTGTTTATTAGGAAAGGTGATGGTCACTTGGCCACAATTCAACAATCTCCACCTTGGCCAAGTTCCGAAAACGCCATGATAAGCCAACCAACACAATTGACCAAAAAAATCACTCCCAAACACTAGCAAGAGAACAATTCATGCCAAGCCAAATGCTCCAAAAACTCCTACTGCTCAACGCTTTCTTTATATAGGCAAAATGTGAGCCAAGTTCAAACAATGAACAAACTTGGCTACACCAACAACCTTAGTCAACATATCAGCGGGGTTGTCTTTAGTTGGAATCTTCTGTAGAATGATTTCTCCTTCACCAACAACTTCACGAACAAAGTGATAACGCACATCTATGTGCTTGGTCCTCGCATGATGAACCTGATACTTAGCCAAATAAATGGCACTCTGACTATCACAATGTACCTCCACCTGTTTCTGATCAACCCCCAAATCTCTAATCAACCCATGTATCCAAATGGCCTCCTTTATAGCTTCAGCAACTGCCATATATTCAGCCTCTGTAGTAGACAATGCAACAGACGACTGCAAAATGAACCTCCAACAAATTGGCCCTTTAGCCATAGTAAACACATAGCCTGTAGTAGACTTCCTTCCATCTAGATCACTTGCATAATCTGAATCAACATAACCAACTGCAAAATGACCAATACCAGAGTCATCTTTCTCAAAGCATAAACCAATGTCTCGAGTACCATGGAGATTCCTCAATATCCACTTAGCTGCTTGCCAATGCTCTTTACCTGGATTATGCATATATCGACTCACCATGCCAACTGCATGAGCAATATCCGGTCTAGAGCATACCATTGCACACATCAAACTACCAACCAAATTTGCATATGGTATATTTTTCATTTGCAGCTTCTCTTTATCAGTTTTAGGACACTGTAAAGAACTCAATTTAAAATGAGGAGCCAAAGGGGTACTAACCGGTTTGGTTGAATCATGAACTCCAAATTTCCGAATCAACTTTTCAAGATATTGTCTTTGATTCAAACTGACCAAACCCTTCTCTCTATCTCTAGTGATCTCCATGCCAAGGATCTTCTTCGCTTCACCAAGATCCTTCATCTCAAACTCATTCTTCATTTGCTTCTTCAATTTTTCAATCTCTTCAACATTCTTTGAGGCAATCAACATATCATTAACATATATCAACAAATAAATGAAAGACCCATCTTGCAACTTCTTGAAGTACACACAATGATCATATTGACTTCTAGAATAATTTTGGCCTCTCATAAATTTATCAAACCTCAAATACCATTGTCTTGGAGATTGCTTCAAGCCATAAAGTGATTTCTTCAATTTGCAAAACAAATTCTCCTTCCCTTTCACTATATACCCATCCGGTTGACACATATAGATCTCTTCATTCAAATCACCATGTAGGAAAGCCGTCTTCACATCGAGTTGCACAAGCTCAAGATCATACTGTGCAACAAGAGCTAACATAATGCGAATTGAGGAGTGCTTCACAACCGGAGAAAAGATTTCATTGTAGTCAATGCCCTCCTTTTGTGTATACCCTTTAGCAACTAATCTTGCTTTGAATCTCACATTACTTTTCTCATCAGCATCTTCCTTCTTGGCATACACCCATTTGCAACCGATAGCTTTCTTGCCCTTAGGCAATTTAGCTAACTCCCAAGTCTTGTTCTTCAAGAGAGAATTCATCTCATCACCCATGACATTGCACCACCTCTCATTTTCTTCACTCTCAATAGCTTCCTCAAAATTGGATGGAATCTCATCAGTGATAATAGGAAGAGCAAAAGAAACATAGTCACTATACCGAGCTGGCTTGGTAATTTGTCATTTTCCTCTGTTCTTGGCAATAGACTCTTGGGGTGAAACTTCCTCTTCAACTTGAATAGAATCTTCAAGTTCAACTTCTTCAACATCCTCATAGTCTACAACTTTTTCACTTGTAGTGGCTTCGACATCAGCGGAAATAGGATTTGAAGTACCAGAGGCAACTTTCTCAAGCTCCACCTATTGGACATCTTTCACATTCTTCTCAGAGACTTTGTACATACTTTCTTTATCAAATGTCACATCTCTGCTGATTACAAGTTTTTTCATCTCTGGACACCACAACCTGTAACCTTTGACACCATTACTAAAACCAAGAAAGATAGCCTTTTTGGCTCTTGGATCAAGTTTATTTTCAGTCACATGAAAATAAGCAGGTGAACCAAAAATACGGATATAGTCATAATCAGAAGAAGGTTTTCCAGTCCATACCTCCATTGGTGTCTTACCCTGAACAGCAGCTGAGGGTAACCGGTTGATGATGTGACATGCATAATTAACTGCCTCTGCCCAAAATGATTTGCTTAAACCCCACTGAGACAACATACATCTAACCTTCTCAAGCAAGGTTCGATTCAATCTTTCTGCAACTCCATTTTGTTGTGGAGTTCCCCGAACACTAAAATGTCTCACAATTCCTTCCTCTTTGCAAACTTTAAAGAAAGGGTCGGATGTGTATTCACCACCATTATCCGATCTCAAAATCTTAATCTTTCTCCCAGTCTGGTTCTCAACCATTTTCTTCCAACTCAAGAAAATGCTCAATACCTCACTCTTGTGCTTCATAGTGTAAACCCAAGACCTTCTTGAATAATCATCAACAAAGGTCACGAACCAATGTCTACCACTCAAAGAGGGAGTCTTTGTAGGACCCCAAACATCCGAATGCACATAATCAAGAATGCCATTCGTCTGATGTACAGCAGTACCAAACTTCACTCTAGTTTGCTTCCCCAAGACACAATGCTCGCAGAAATCAAGCTTACAAGTCGTGTCACCTTTTAGAAGGCCTTGTTTCACAAGCCCTTGTAGAGCTTTCTCACCGACATGGCCTAATCTCATATGCCACAGTCTAGTAGTATCTGAATCAGATGTGCCCATATTTTCAGAGACTACAGATGCTTCACCTGTCACAGTGCTTCCCTGCAATAAATACAAATGGCCACATCGAGGAGCTTTCATCACAACAAGTGCACCATAAGTAACTTTCAATGTCTGTCCATTTGAATGAAACCTGAAGCCCTTGGATTCCAAAGTACCCAAAGAAATAAGATTTTTCTTCAAATTCGGTACATACCGAACACCTGTCAACTCTTTAACCATGCCATCATGCAACTTCAAACGAACTGTACCGATCCCTTTTGTTGTGCAAGGATTGTCATCTCCCATGAACACAACTCCACCATCAAACTCTTTCAAGCTTGAGAACCAATCCTTGTGAGGAGTCATATGATGAGTACAACCCGTATCCAACACCCACTTAGTAGCACAATCAAATGATGAGGAAGTGGTTAAAGCAAAATCAGAAAAATCTGTTTCAACCTCAGCAACATTAGCTTCAGAACTTTCTTTGCCTTTGGTCTTCAATTTAGGACAATCTTTCTTCCAATGGCCCTTATTATGACAAAAGGCACATTCATCCATTTCCAAAGGTTTTCTACCTTTAGAGTTTCCTCTAGGTCGAGACTGTGATTTTTTCCTACTAGAAGATGATATTCTCTCCGATGATCTACCTCTAACAAATAAAGCTTCAGAGGTACTATCATGATTTTTATCTCTATGCCTCATTTCATAATTCATCAAGGCATTTGACACATCTTCAAATTTCACAGTTTCTTTACCATGCATAATAGTGGTAACAAAATGCTCATAAGAGTCCGGCAAGGAATTCAACAATATTAAGGCCTTGTCTTCATCCTTAATATCCTCATCTAAATTTAACAAGTCGGCAATCAACTTATTAAAAGCATCAAGGTGTCTAATCATTTTTGTACCTTCTTTGTATTGGAAGCGGTAGAGCTTTTTCTTCAAGTGTAGCCGGTTCTCTGCATTCTTTGTCATATACTTGTCTTCCAATTTTTACCACAACACACTTGCTAATGTCTCCCGCATCACAAAATACTTCTGAGTTTTTGTAAGGCACAACCGAATTGAAGAGCAAGCCCACAAATTTAATTTCTCCCATTCCGGCTTCGACATAGCTTCCGGCTTCTCTCCCAAAGCGGCAAGTAGATCTTGTTGAGCCAACACATCTTTGACCTCACATTGCCACATCCCGAAGTTGTTTGTGCCATCAAACTTTTCCACTTCGAACTTTGCATTTTGCACCGTAGTTCTTGCAAACCCGGAGCTGCTTCCAAAAGGATTCTCATCTTGCCCGTCTGACATCTTTGGCAACTAGACAGTACCCAAGAGCAACCAGTGCTCTGATACCAATTGTTGTGCTAATATAGCACCAAACCTTATGGAACCAACTCTTGATAACCCACAGGAAATATATCAAATGAAATGCAAGAACAAAATATTAAAGACACCAAGATTTTAACGAGGTTCCTCAACAGTCAGTGTAACTGGAGTACGTTCTCGGAGCAGTAGGAGCTCACCCAATAATCCACTATCAACCAAATGGGAGTTTACAAAGTGTTGGCAATCTCACAACCCAAATAACCCAATACACCCAATAGCTCTCACACACCACAGAAACAAATAGAGAAAGAAATATAATGAATAATTTCTTCTCTATACATGTAGCTCAAAGCTATTACAACAATAACTATGATGGATGATTGCTAACCAAAAAGAAGAGCACATTCTTCTTCTTTTCTGCTCTCAGTTTTCTGGTCTCTGCAGCTCTCTTTGCTCTCTCTCAAAGATGGACTACTAAAACAGAAAATGGTGCACACTCCTTCCTCTCTCTTTCTCACTTCCGTATGCTAACATTCATCCATCCTAAAACAACTAATAAACAAAACCAAAGTAAAGACATAATGATTACTTTACAAACATCATCATGACTTTTCTTTTTTCTTTTCAACAAACATAATCATGATGCCTTTCACTTTTTTTTCTTTTGGTTTGTTTATTAGGAAAGGTGATGGTCACTTGGCCACAATTCAACACGTTCAACACCGATTCCCTTCCACATCTTCTTCCATGGTGATTATTTACGTTTCTGAAGATTAGACTTTTGGTCTATGTTTTCTCAGTTTTTTACTTGAGCTTGGTTTTAGGTGGTGCTCTTCACAACAGCTTCGAATTAATTTGTAAGTAGTTGATTTGTGTTTGAGAATTTCGATTGTGATTGTTTGTTTTGTTGTGCAAATGATGCTTTCTTGTGTGATTGGATTGGAGATTTTGGGGTTTTTTGGGTTTTGTTTGTGCTGCTTTAGGAAGTTAGGAACTGGTTCTTTGAACTTTGAAGCATACGGTGGTGACAAAGGATATGATCATATTATTAGCTGACAAAGGATATGATCATATTATTAGCTGAATAAGTGCTTCTGATCTGAAAAGTGCTTTTACCAAACTAATGATGGCTTACTTTAATTGTCCATAGGTTATAATGCAAAGTTTGGCCTGTTTAATCTTGGTCACTGCCCCTGGATTTCTCAAGATACCTTTTACAAATATTAACAGGGTATGTGATCGCAATTTTCTCAGGCTGAAAGCTCGAAAGCAGGATCGGTCTATCTTTCGCGTACTTGATCACCACCTGTTTAAAGAAATCTTAGTACATATTATGTGCCTAAAACAACTACATTAATCAATAATACACAGCTACGATCCTATAAAACAGATCCGGTCCAAGTAAGGCCGTAAAAGTAATCGTACCATTGAACAATGTGTCTGTTAGATTAGTTACACTGCACTCCACACAGCAAGGAAAATGTAAATAAGGATACATACATATATGGCAGTGGTTTGAATGTAAAGAACCAGTTTTTTTATGTCCTTTCTCCAAATCATTGTGTATATGAGTTCGTATATTTGTTTGGATGCTTAATAGTTTTAGGCTAAAATCTTAGATGACCTGATTGAGGTGCGTCTGATGTTGAGTAATGAAAAATTTCTTCTCAACCATTACATACCATATACTGATGGTGCAAAAGTGATAGTCATCAGAAAACCATGATAAAAGTTTTAAAACGAAGCTGTGGAAGTTAATACTTGTAATTTGTATTGGAATGCAAAATTAAAAACAAAAACAAAAAACAAAAACAAAATTGTTAACGGGTTAAATAGATGACCGAATTAGATTAACGGATTGTGTTCGGGTGACCGTTAATTTAACGGGTCGGGTTAAAACCGATCCAAACTCAATAAACTCGACCCGTTTATAGGTCTACCCACAATTAGGTTAAAAATTATGCATTGTTGAAGATAGTAATTATTTTATGTCCCTTGATCATAGCTCGTATACTAGTATTCCAACGACATAGTGGCCAAGCAGCCGTAATTAGATGAGTGTTCAGCTTTGGTCCTGCACCCAAGCTGAGGTTCCGAAACTATACCATATACAGCTCAGAAACAAGAATTGGAAGCATAAGGGACGCGTTTGGGCTAATTACGCTAGTAGAAGTTTGGCCGAAGGCACGTCCACCAACTATGTTGCGCTCTTGCTATGTAGCACTGCCTCATGATTCTTTTCGTGGTACTCGGCGTCTCCATAGTCCAGTGGTTAGCGAAACAAAAGACAATCAAGAAGAAAACTTAATTAGATGTATTTAATAAAACGAGAGAGGGAGAGAGAGTTTGATTCTATCATAAACCAAGGTGGTCCAACATCATCCTAATAGGAAATTAAAGACCTCAAAAACTAAGACTAGAACAGTGTTGAATACTATAAATTTTTTATAAGGCACGTTTTACAATTATTGAAACTCCACTACATCAAACAATTAGAAACTATGTTTTTTAATATTTCCTTTTTTTTGTGGGTAATTACCATAAAATATGTAATTTTGAGATGCTATTTACTTTTCTATCTTTAACCAGTAAAGTAGTAAAGGAAAAGAGGTAAATTTACCTTTTTATTTACACTTCTAGATCAAGATGAGTATATTACATTTCATTTATTTGAGAGTTTTTCAGCGAACAAAAAAAAATGTAGAATGTCTATTTGAAGGTATTCTTTATTTTCCATTGGAGCTACAACATGAGATGCGACAATGGAGTCCAGAGGATGACATTGATTTCGAAGGCTATTGGTGGCGGAAAGTATCGTATTCACAACAAGATTAAATTAACCAATAATGAACCAAGGAACAAAATAAGTCGGGATTTTTTGTGTCAAAGACTTAAATGATGATTACTATTAATTTGTTTTTTAAATACCGCGGCACACTACTAGACTTCTGTAATTTTCCCATGTCAAAGAGATTTATCTGGCCTACATCTCCTTGGATCAAATTAATTACCATATTTCCGCAAAGAAATCAAACTTGTGGTACAACTGAACATATCGAGTGGTATAACATTGCAATTCCCATTCGAAGTTCCAACTTTTACAATTCTAATGTTTCCTTTCCACTGTTTAGATAGAAAAAGAAAACAGTACTTTCGAATTTGGAGTAGTACCCTTTGAAGTATATGCCATGCTCCCAAGCACAGATCGCTCAGAGTACCCACGATACAAAGAGGAGTATGAAAGTTTTTATCACACTAGGACTCACCTTGATGTGTATATGCTGTAGTCTTTTCCCCACGAGTTTCTTCGTATCATATATAATAACTCTTCAACAGCCATATATCAATTTGGTTATCTTTTGTTACTGAAGAAACATGTTGGATGGTTAATGATCCTTTCCGAACTCTTCCTTTCCGAAAGTAGAAGTTTTTTTATGCATTTCCAAGATCAGAAGAGAAAGCAATCATGATCAGCCAATGCATTTTCCGTATGCCGATACATAACTCTTACTTAAGCAATAAGAATTAAGCAAGTCTGTCTATGGTCCTCAGCATCTCCCTAGTCCTACGTGAAGGAGATAAGAATTAAGCAAGTCTATTTATTGTGGATACTAAATGAAGGAAACAAGATCGAACAAATTCACACGGAGAACCCACGAACAAAGAGAAGTATGATATAAGTGGAGGGAGAAATAAATATTTCAATGTCCATATACTTATGTTGTGAAATGCTTTAGGCACGCTGAAAAAATCTCTTCCTATTGAGAATGACACGTCCCTCCTAAGTGGAGGTGCATGGCTTTTGAAATTCCCACAAGGTAATTCTCATAAGGTGAATGCATGTGATATTTACACGCATTGGTTAATGTATTATATATGGTTGAATGCTTAGTTGGGTGGTGCATGCAGTCTGCAGACATTGAAATTGGAAGTTGGTAGAGAATTCTACCAAGGAATTTTAAATGTCTTCCTAGGTCCAATTATGGATGGTGGTTAATGCATGTATTGTGGCAATTGTGGGGAGAGGCTTCTCAGTGTATCTAAAATATGAGCTGATACACTAAGTTTTATGATGCATTCACGGTTGTCAATGTTGATAACATTTGTGAAAAAGGTTTCTCATGTTCTAATACTTTTTAAGCTATTAACACGTAAATCGTCTTCTCAAAGTTGAAACATTTTTGGATGTATGTGTATTTTCAAAAATATGATGTCTTTGATTTTGGTCTTGTCACATGATGAATTACCATGTCCTCTGGTATTTTAATAGTTATGGCTCGGCAGTGCCTTTTATTGCCCTCTATTTGTATGCATATATGGCTTAGTTTTGTTAGTCTCTACTTGCTGGGTTATGTTTTTCCCTGCTTGAGATAACATTGATGTACTTTTCCTCCTTTTGAGGTTGATTTGAATTCATTTTATCAACCAAAAACTAGAGCCTATATAGAGCTTGTCTTAGTAACTAACTTAAAATAGAAATTCACCAAAAAAGAAAACTCAAAAATATAAATTGAAGTTGAAATTTTCTTTAAGGATAGAAAGCGCATACATAGTTGTCAAATATAAAGTACATACATAATTGTCAAATAGAAAGCGAATACATAATTGGCCAAATAAAAAGCGCATATATTGGCTTCTCTGTACATGTTTCTTAAAAAGTAGCAAATTCAAACCCAACTAAGGATAACATAGGAATTCAAAACAAATTTTTCTGCTTCCTATACCCGGTCCAAAAGTAGAAATGAATAACTCAACAAGCAACGGAAATTGCATCCATATGAATGAGGTAACTGGAACACTGGCAAGCAAAATGCTTGGAATAACAATTGATGATTTCCCGCCAAGCATAATGTAAAGGCCACAAGAAAAGACAATCATCATGGTGGCGATAGATAAAAAGAGGGTGAAAAGGCCAATTATCATTTTTGTGGGCAAGGATTTGTAAAAATCATCTTCAGAATAACGTGATGTGAGAATGCCCAAAAACATGATAACCGAGGTTGTTGAAGAAAAAAGCGAGATTGTATCTGAAACTATAAAAGTTGTGAATACCTTATTAGTTAAGAATATGGGAAGATCTATCTTTTCATCATTCTTATCATTTTCACCAGGAGCTGTGAATGCTGCAGCAAACATTATGGTGACAATAAGAGCACCTACAACTGTACAAGAAGTTGATGTTTCCTTCATTGACTTTTCTGCCTCTTTCCCCAATTCTTTGTGATTCTCCTTGAACACTTTTTGTGGTGTCTTATTATCATTGTTTCCAGATTCACAATCCTTGGGTTCTGCAATGCTCTCCACCTCCTGCATTTTGGGAGACCAAATTATTTATGGATGTGACTTTGAATTCTTTATCTCTTCATATAAATCCTTTAACTTTTGTCGTTTGAGACACCACAACCTAAAATCAATAGTTAAGCACGTAGGATGATAGTATAGTACGTAGTTAAATAATAATGTTTTCCTTTTTAATTTCAATTTTTTCCTGTTATGCTTGTACATGTCAACAAAATTTTGTTTTGATTTTTAAAGAGAAGTAACTTCTACATTATCTTTTTTTTTTTTTTTGAAATTGGATAAATAAAATAACAAAAATATGTGAAGAAGTAGGAGAAAATGAGAGTAAATTTATAGCCACAAAATATATATAAACAACATATAGTGAAAATACTTCATAAATATAAGCATATATAGATAGATAAATAGATAAATAGTCACCTTGAACCATTGTAGTTCTCTTTGCATTTGCAAAGTTGCACCTTGAATGTGATCAATTTGTGACAATGGGGTAATCCTTGCTACCGTATGTAGCATATTATTGCCGAGGTTATCTTTATACTCCATTGCTTTCTTTAGTTCATCAGAATGAAGGTCATATTCGGATTTATCAAGGGCATCTTTATCTCGTTTTCGGAGAAACTCACATATAATATTATAAACATTGTAGTGACGACATTCAGCGGCAATTTGGAACAGGCTCTGATTTTGTTTGTTCCTAACATCAAGTACGGGATATGAGGAATGTCCAAAAAAATTTGTAATATACTCCACATGCCCTCGTTCTGTTGCCACGCACAGTGTTTCTTTCAATTTCTTTTCTTTATAAACATTCATATCTCCTCCACTCACTGCTTTACACATGAGAGGTAGAAACTGCTGGACCCGCTCATGCACCAATTTTATCTGATATATACGATTGATTCCTAGGTTCATTAAAAAAAAAGAATCATTTAAAAATAATATTGACTATTAATAAAACGATAAAAAAAATCAATTAGCAATATGAATGTGTATGTGGCCCACCCAAAAGTGTTTGAAGATTTGCCACTAGCCTTCGGAATAAACTCATTCCTGCATTACAAGTCAAATTTGATGAAAAACAAAACAAAAACATTTTATTTATCACTAAAACCATTTCCCTCGTATCAGTTATTTTTCCATTAGCTTAAAGATATATACTTATTTTTTACCATTAGTTGAATTTTACCTTATGATGTAAGTTTAATTACCTCTATTTTTCATTTCCATTTTAATTTATTTCATTTCATTTCTTTTTCTTTTCTTTTCTTTTTGACGCTTTTTATCTGGGAGGAGTATTAAATAAGGTTTTTAATTTTAGAAGGACAAGGATTGTCTGCCCTCCTTGTTCATGTGCCTTCCCGTGCCCTCCTATTTTGTGTGGTCACGGTTAAGCCACATCAACATTTTATATTGTTTTTTTATAGAGATAATAAGATAAAAATGAATAGTAATATAAAATTTTGACGTGGCTTAACCGTGACCACACAAACAGGAGAGCATGGGAGGGCACGGGAACAAGGAGGGCAGACAATCCTTGTCCATTTTAGAAACCCATTCTCTCTCTCTCCTCCGTCCCGTATACTCTCTCTCCCTCTTCCCATTCACGCTACAACAGCAACCCAGTAAAGACAAACAACGCTGCCGTCCACCGGTCACCAACGACCGTCAAATTATACCTTCACAATCCTCTTTCCGTCCTCTTTTTAAACCCCATGATAGTTTCTACAAATTCGTAGCCGAATTTCCTCAATTTCAAATCTAAGAAACGGCGACTGCGAGATTTTAGGCGAAACCTGCCAGAATTGGAGCTCGACCCAAGAGGTAAAAACGATCCACTCCTCGTGGCCTGTCCTCCAGTGTAAGTGTTTTTAATCCCAAAATCAAAGCTTTAAGTTTTGGGATCGATTTCTATATTTGGAATTTTAATTCCAGTTTGTGTATGCATGTGGAAGATTAGGGAGGAGGAAGGTGAATCAAGGTTGTTTCCAAGCTCGACTGAGAAGAATGGAAGGTTGTGGGTGAAATTAAGGTGAAATCCGAGAAAACCCTTATTCTTTTTTCGGTTTTAATCTGTCCATTTTGTTTATGTTTTGTGTGTAAGTTTTTTTTTTTTTTTTTTTTTTGAGTGCGATGTGTTTTAAGTGTTTTGCTAAGTCAATACAATCCTAAGTAGGAAATATGGAATAAAGATGTTGATATATTTTTGTCGTAGCATTGGCAAGGCATTAACAAAAACCAAATTGGATTGCAGACATGTAAATTACCTGAGTATATGAGATGATGCCTTTTATTCTCTTTTTGTTCTGCGTGAGGCCCTTGATCAACATTTATACGACTGTCCGTGTTGATGGTAGGAAGTGGTTTTATGCGGATACCTATCAAGATAAGAATACAAGCTCAATCATTAATGCAATGAAATATTCCTCTCAAGCAAGATTTTTATGTTAAGTTATGTTTGTGTTGTTTTTGTGTGAAATCTGTTATTTTAATGAGTTATGTCATGTCAAACTACAGTTAAGCTCCGCTAGCTTAATGAGTTTGAAAATTTATGCCCAAACCCAACCTGTTGTACCCATTGAGCTCTCTGTTGGAGTGAGAGCCTTTCCAACCTTAGATCGAATGTCTAACATCTTTTTATTATTTTTTGGGTTCCCGTGGCTTACAGTTGAACATAAGTGGGTCTCATGCATGATTAAGTTGTTTTTATTTTTGAGGGAGAGAGGGAGAGGGAGGAGAGAGAGAGAACATGGAGATGACATGTGGGGTGAGTTGAAGTTTTTTGTTGTGGAAACAAAAACATGAACACAAAATGAAAACAAACAAACAAACAAACAAACAAATGATAGAAGAAGACAGAGATACCATATTTTTCTACCGGGGAGTTGAAGTTAATAAGGGATTAGTTCAACGAATTCGTTCAACTAGTAATCCTATAATTAACGGATTTTGTGCATTTACATATTTACAATCTTAGTGGTATATTGATATTGGTAGGAAACTAAAAATATGATGATGTGTAATTCTAGACTTTGGACCAATTTCATGTAAGTGGACTAATTCTAATAGTGACTTACAATATTGGACTTCATCAAGTTTTATCTTTTAGAAAGATAAAAATACAATGAGAAAACAAAAAGCAATTATGTACTAACCATGATAGATCAATTTTTCCCATAAATGGAGCGGCCTTCCGCTTTTGAATGCAAAACGGTTACTGGCCAATGTTACTAAGGGGATATTATCATTTTTGTCTGTAGCCATGGCCAATTTTGGATAACGTTGAATCAAATCCCACGCAAGATCTATATATAATACAAGTGTGAAAAGAAAACATTGCAAGTATGTATATAGACAAAATTTGTAACAAAAAAAAAAAATCAAACGGGGAAGAGTTGTACCAAATCTATGAAGACGAAAACCGTCAAAAATAAGTTGAGCGGCATCGATAACTTTTATCGTTTCGGGTCGAGTGAGGGAATAGAGATAGCGAGCCATTCGTTCTCCTTTTGTATGCCCTTGGGCCACCACAACTAGAGCTATGTCCGACTTCAATAGTAAATCGGGGTTCTTTTTAACCATGCATTCAGCTACTTCAACCCTTTCTGGAAACAGAATTATCAAACAATGAAAAGCTGTGAAACCAATCCAGTTTTGTATTTCCAAGTGTTCCATTGCCATTAACTCCACCAACTCTTGTATAATGCGCACGCTGCAACTCTTCTCGATTGCGTAGTGAAGAGCTGTACCATTCGATGAAACTCTTGCAGTAGCTGCCTGGGGATGTTGGCGAAGAAAGTTGATCGCATTATCCCAATCATCAGACTTGACATATTTCACGAAAGTTTCTTGGATGCTCTCATCATGTCCTGCTCCTGCATCCCATGTTTATTAATTGCTAAATTTCCCGTACATGCATCAAAATAATTAATTAATACAATTCCTCTTGAAATAAACAAATGGGAAATTCTACGGAAAATATAACAAAATAATATATAAGAGGGAGATTCCACTCCTAATTAATATCACCGATAATGAACCTAAACGGTCATCATTAATTACTATTAAATGGAATTATGTACAAAAAGTATTAATTTGTGAGGATACCTCTAGTGACACTAGGACCTCCTTCCAATGCCGACTCTGCCGTATTTGGATACGCTTCGCCAACTGGCTTGTGTGCTGAAAATGAAAAATTTGATATATCATTCAATTCTCAATTTCCTTTTTCTTTTCCCTTCATATATACAAATGCCTATGGTTACGTGTGAAAAATAATTACAAAATATTTCTCATCAACTTTTCTTGTATGTACGTACCATTTTCATATCGTCTTTCATCTGGTGATTCATATCTCAACCTCCATGACAAAGTATCCCATGCTTTTTCGGCCGTGGTTTTGTCCTTGATTAATGGATAAATATCATCCCCGCAAGAATTCTGGATTGCATATAAGGCCTTGGCATCCTTCTTCTTCCAAGCCTTACGTTCTTCTCCAACAGGAGGTTTATCAACGGTGCCTTTGACGATGCCCCAAAGATCTTCGGCCTTAAAGTAAGTCTTCATCCGAAAACTCCAATCCTTATAGTTTTCATGGTTAAGAACTATAGAAACAACTGTAGCAGTCATATTCAACCTGCCCATTTATTCAATGATATTTTATGTTAACAGGGCATATGTGAAAGAAAAAAAAATGAAACAAAGTCAGCTGTCTAACACCACTTGAGGAGGGTAAGTGCTGTAGAGGAAATCAAGCACCAGTGTGGCCCTCCTCATCCAAATTCAAGGCTCCCTTTTCTCCTCATAATTCAACCTAACTAGTGACAACAACAACAACAACAACAACAACAAAGCCTTTTCCCACTAAGTGGGGTCGGCTATATGAATCCTAGAATGCCATTGCGCTCGGTTTTGTGTCATGTCCTCCGTTAGATCCAAGTACTCTAAGCCTTTTCTTAGAGTCTCTTCCAAAGTTTTCCTAGGTCTTCCTCTACCCCTTCGGCCCTGAACCTCTGTCCCGTAGTCACATCTTCGAACCGGAGCGTCAGTCGGCCTTTTTTGCACATGTCCAAATCACCGGAACCGATTTTCTCTCATCTTTCCTTCAATTTCGGCTACTCCTACTTTACCTCGGATATCCTCATTCTCAATCTTATCCTTTCTCGTGTGCCCCACATCCCACGAAGCATCCTCATCTCCGCTACACCCATTTTGTGTACGTGTTGATGTTTCACCGCCCAACATTCTGTGCCATACAACATCGCTGGCCTTATTGCCGTCCTATAAAATTTTCCCTTGAGCTTCAGTGGCCTACGACGGTCACACAACACGCCGGATGCACTCTTACACTTCATCCATCCAGCTCGTATTCTATAGTTGAGATCTCCATCTAATTCTCCGTTCTCTTGCAAGATAGATCCTAGGTAACGAAAACGGTCGCTTTTTGTGATCTTCGCTAGATTGCTCCGGTCATTAGTGTGGATAAGTATATAAATGGATAGAGATAGGAAAGCAAACACAAGATGTACGTGGTTCACCCAGATTGGCTACGTCCACGGAATAGAAGAGTTCTCATTAATTGTGAAGGGTTTACACAAGTACATAGGTTTAAGCTCTCCTTTAGTGAGTACAAGTGAATGATTTAGTACAAATGACATTAGAGTACAAATGACATTAGGAAATATTGTGGGAGAATGATCTCGTAATCACGAAACTTCTAAGTATCGGAGTGTGGTATCATCTTGACTTGCCTTATCTGTCTCATAGGTAGATGTGGCAGCTTCTCTGGAAGTACTCTTCCTCCATCCAGGGGTGGTATCTTTAATTGGTGGAGATGCACAAGGTAATGTATCAATTTCACTTGAAGCTTACTTGTAGTTTCAGGCTTGGTCAAGCGCGATACAAACCATGTAGTAGGAGTCCCCCAAGTCGCCGAGCTAGGGGATCTGCTGAAAGAGGTGACAGACAAGGTAAGCAATCAGAGCTCCGGCTGATTGTTCACCTTCTCCCCATCTTGCAGCAGCATGAAGGATAAAGAGAAGAAAAATGAGAAGAGATGATATGGGATACTTTTTCTTTTGAAGAAGTAGCTTTCCACAGGCTTATTCTTGAACTGAGCTGGAGGGTTTTCTGGTTTCCTCCAGAGTATAAGGCCGACTGAAGAATTTGAGGGTCAAAACAAGTCCATCAAATCTAGAGTACGTTCGACTCTGCTGATATGGGATACTTTTGCTTTTGACAGAGTAATGGATGTATAGGCACGTGTGCTGTTACGCTTGTCTCCACATGCTTCCTTGTATCCTTCGCACTTGCCCTATCTGTTCCTCAAGCAGATGCGGTATCTTCCCTGGAAACATAAGAAGTTGAAGATGAGTACTCGAGAGCAATGCCAGGTAAGTAATCAGGTAAGGGGTTCCAGGCAGTCAGTTCCTGATTGGGAGCTTGATTTCAAGTGCTGACTGATTGCTCTCTTTCTCCTTGTCTTGCAGGTAAAAACAAGGCCAAAGGAAAAGACAGGGAAAAAGCATGATATGGGATACTCTTGCTTTTAACCCTGATGATATGAGATATTCTTGCTCTAGTATAGCTTGTTTGCAGAGGTATTATCAGGGGGAAAGAAAGCTGAATATTTCGAAAGGCTTCGTTGGGAGTGCCCTCTCAGATATGAGGAAGGGTTAAGCATTTTTGCAGGTCTGCCTGTTCGTTGGGGATGGAGGTCGACATATATAGGAGTCTCCCTAACAACAAGTAGTAATGCTATTCCTTTACCCTGCTTGGTCATAGCACGGTAGTGGGAGCTGCCAGCTTCACATGTTTTAACTCTGTCAGAGCACTTTGAAAAAGTGGCATGTGGTATCTGGCTCTCGAGATTCGGAGAACGATGCTTCTTCGATTTTTGAGAAAGCAATCATGCTGGGGGTCTGGCTCTCGAGATTCGGGGAGCAGTGTCTCTTCGATTTTTGAGAAAGTAATCATGTTGGGAGTCTGGCTCTCGAGATTCGGAGGGCGGTGCCTCTTCGATTTTGGAGTAAACAATCTTGTTGGGAGTGTTTTCTCGGATGTGAGTAAAGGTTCGGCATGTTTGCTAGTCTACCTTGCCACGAAGCACGGAGGTTGACACACAGGGACTTTCCAATTATCCAGCAGTGGTACTGTTCCTTTACCCTTGTGGGTAATAATATGATAGCTAGACCTTCAAAATTTATGTGTCTAAACTTTGTTAGTGCTGTTTCTTTGCTATTCTTTTACCTTTCTTGGTCAGAGCGATATAGTGGGAGCTGCAAGCTTCACGTGCTCAACTTTGGCAGACACTTTGGCAAAGTTATCTGTGGTACCCATGAGCTATTGTTGCGTGTGGGAAGTGGGTGATTGAACAGTAAGATTCATGTGTTTTCGACTTCACCAGAAGTCTTCGACAGAATGCCCATAATTTCCGCAAAGCTGAGTGTGCGTGTGACAGGTGCTGACAAGGTTAGAAAAGTAGGTGCCTCTTCGATTTCTGAGATCGGCCCTCGTGATCTCTGAGCAGCCCAGCTTTTGAGAAAGCGAGCGCCTCTTCGATTGATTCGGAGAACGATGCCTCTTCGATTTTTGAGAAAGCAATCATGCTGGGGGTCTGGCTCTCGAGATTCGGGGAGCAGTGTCTCTTCGATTTTTGAGAAAGTAATCATGTTGGGAGTCTGGCTCTCGAGATTAGGAGGGCGGTGCCTCTTCGATTTTGGAGCAAGCAATCTTGTTGGAAGTGTTTTCTCGAATGTGAGTAAAGGTTGGGCATGTTTGCTAGTCTACCTTGCCACGAAGCACAGAGGTTGACATACAGGGACTTTCCAATTATCCAGCAATGGTACTGTTCATTTACCCTCTCTTCGATTTTTGAGAAAGTAGTCATGTTGGGAGTCTGGCTCTCAAGATTCGGAGGACGGTGCGTCTTCGATTTTGGAGCAAGCAATCTTATTGGGAGTGTTTTCTCGAAAATGTGAGTAAAGGTTGGGCATGTTTGCTAGTCTACCTTGCCACAAGGCACAGAGGTTGACACACAGGGACTTTCCAATTATCCAGCAGTGGTACTGTTCCTTTACCCTTGTGGGTAATAATATGGTAACTAGACCTTCAAAATTTATGGGTCTAAACTTTGTTAGTGCTGTTTCTTTGCTATTCTTTTACCCTTCTTGGTCAGAGCGATGTAGTGGGAGCTGCAAGCTTCACGTGCTCAACTTTGGCAGAGAACTTTGGCAAAGTTATCTGTGGTACCCATGAGCTATTGTTGCGTGTGGGATGTGGGTGATTGGACAGTAAGATTCATGTGTTTTCTACTTCCCCAGAAGTCTTCGACAGAATACCCATAATTTCCGCAAAGCTGAGTGTGCGTGTGACAGGTGCTGACAAGGCTGGAAAAGTAGGTGCCTCTTCGATTTCTGAGATCGGCCCTCGTGGTCTCTGAGAAGCCCAGCTTTTGAGAAAGCGAGCGCCTCTTCGATTTCTGAGATCGGCTTTCATGGTCTTTGAGCAGCCCAACTTTTGAGAAAGCAAACACCTCTTCGATTTATGAGATCACCCTCGTGGTCTCTAAGCAGCCCAGCTTTTGAGAATGCAAACGCCTCTTCGATTTCTGAGCAGGCGCCTCTTCGATGTCTGAAGCTCCGTCGAGTGCAGCTTTTTTATAGGGGCTAGCATTAAGTTCCAAAGCACACTTGAATCTCCACCAGTAGAAGCTCCATTCTTGCACTTCTAAGATCTTGATTTGTCCGACTTCTTCTCTCTTCAACACCTTTGAAAATGTCTGGCCCCTCCGACCGTCGTTTTGACTTGAACCTTGTTGAAGAGGCAGCCCCGCCTTCTCCAGACAACATATGGCGCCCATCCTTCGTCTCCCTTACTGGTCCTCTTACCGTTGGGGATTCCGTGATGAAGAATGATATGACCGCTGCGGTGATGGCCAGGAACCTTCTCACTCCCAAAGATAACAGACTACTTTCCAAACGGTCTGATGAGTTAGCTGTTAAGGATTCGCTGGCTCTCAGTGTTCAGTGTGCAGGTTCTGTGTCTAATATGGCCCAACGCCTATTTGCTCGAACCCGCCAAGTTGAATCATTGGCGGCCGAAGTGATGAGTCTCAAACAGGAGATTAGAGGGCTCAAGCATGAGAATAAACAGTTGCACCGACTTGCACATGACTATGCTACAAACATGAAGAGGAAGCTTGACCAGATGAAGGAAACTGATGGTCAGGTTTTACTTGATCATCAGAGATTTGTGGGTTTGTTCCAAAGGCATTTATTGCCTTCGTCTTCTGGGGCTGTACCGCGTAATGAAGCTCCAAATGATCAACCTCTGATGCCTCCTCCTTCTAGGGTTCTGTCCAATACTGAGGCTCCGAATGATCCCCCTTCGATGCCTTCTCTTTCTGGGGCTCTACCGACTGCTGAGACTTCTCCTAAGCAACCTTTGTGAAGGCTCCATCTTGTTTGTTTATTTTAACTCATGTATACATATTTGTAGCTTATCGGGGATATCAATAAATAAGTTTTCCTTCATTTCAACGTATTGTGTTAAATACACCAAAGCCTTCTTCGCTAAGTTCTTTGAATTTTTTTTTTTTGTTGAAGCTTGTATGTTGAAGCTTTCTGAGTGGAGCATGTAGATTGGGGTAGTGTTCCCTTAATTTTCCGAGTGAGGAAAACTTCTCGGTTGGAGACTTGGAAAATCCAAGTCACTGAGTAGGATTGGCTATATGAATCTTAGAACGCCATTGTGCTCGGTCCTGTGTCATGTCTTTCGTTAGATCCAAGTACTCTAAGTCTTTTCTTAGAGTCTCTTCCAAAGTTTTCCTAGGTCTTCCTCTACCCCTTCGGCCCTGAACCTCTGTCCCATAGTCGCATCTTCTAATCGGAGCGTCAGTAGGCCTTCTTTGCACATGTCCAAACCACCGTAACCGATTTTCTCTCATCTTTCCTTCAATTTCGGCTACTCCTACTTTACCCCGGATATCCTCATTCCTAATCTTATCCTTTCTCGTGTGCCCACACATCCAACGAAGCATCCTCATCTCCGCTACACCCATTTTGTGTACGTGTTGATGCTTCACAGCCCAACATTCTGTGCCATACAGCATCGCCGGCCTTATTGCCGTCCTATAAAATTTTCCCTTGAGCTTCAGTGGCATACGGCGGTCACACAACGCACCAGATGCACTCTTCCACTTCATCCATCCAGCTTGTATTCTATGGTTGAGATCTCCATCTAATTCTCCGTTCTTTTGCAAGATAGATCCTAGGTAACGAAAACGGTCGCTCTTTGGTATTTCTTGATCTCCGATTCTCACCCCTACCTCGTTTTGGCCTCCATTTGCACTGAACTTGCACTCCATATATTCTGTCTTTGATCGACTTAGGCGAAGACCTTTAGATTCCAACACTTCTCTCCAAAGGTTAAGCTTTGCATTTACCCCTTCCTGAGTTTCATCTATCAACACTATATCGTCTGCGAAAAGCATACACCAAGGAATATCATCTTGAATATGTCCTGTTAACTCATCCATTACCAACGCAAAAAGGTAAGGACTTAAGGATGAGCCTTGATGTAATCCTACAGTTATGGGAAAGCTTTCGGTTTGTCCTTCATGAGTTCTTACGGCAGTCTTTGCTCCTTCATACATATCCTTTATAGCTTGGATATATGCTACTCGTACTCCTTTCTTCTCTAAAATCCTCCAAAGAATGTCTCTTGGGACCCTATCATACGCTTTTTCCAAATCTATAAAGACCATGTGTAAATCCTTTTTCCCATCTCTATATCTTTCCATCAATCTTCGTAAGAGATAGATTGCCTCCATGGTTGAGCGCCCTGGCATGAACCCGAATTGGTTGTCCGAAACCCGTGTCTCTTGCCTCAATCTATGCTCAATGACTCTCTCCCAGAGCTTCATTGTATGACTCATTAACTTAATACCCCTATAGTTCATGCAATTTTGTACGTCGCCCTTATTCTTGTAGATAGGCACCAAAGTGCTTGTTCGCCACTCATTTGGCATCTTCTTCGTTTTCAAAATCCTATTGAAAAGGTCAGTGAGCCATGTTATACCTGTCTCTCCCAAAACTTTCCACACTTCGATTGGTATATCGTCTGGGCCTATTGCTTTTCTATGCTTCATCTTCTTCAAAGCTACAACCACTTCTTCCTTCCGGATTCGACGATAAAAAGAGTAGTTTCTACACTCTTCTGAGTTACTCAACTCCCCTAAAGAAGCACTCATTTCAGGTCCTTCATTGAAAAGATTATGAAAATAACCTCTCCATCTGTCTTTAACCGCGTTCTCTGTAGCAAAAACAAGGAAGACACTGCAATCCAAAATATAAACAATTTTTAAAATATAAGTCTCCAACCTGGTTACAAGATTTGGAAGATGAAAAGAGAGAATGAAATCAAATGAGAGAAGTGGAGAGAAATTTATAGAAATTCGAAAGAATCTCATTCTGACGTGAGATGAGAAATTTGAACAACCATTAAGACAAGTAAGAATATCATTCTCACAAAAGAAAAAGACCAAAGTAAAGTATAAAATCGGGTAAGGCTTCAATGCTATGTATCATTCAATTTACGGGTGTTTCAGCTGTTAGCTTTGATTTCCACAATTATTTAGATCTTTTATTTTTAATCTCAGCATTTCATTTTCTTTATCATTCCTTTTTTGGTCTACTTGTACTCTTCTCTTGACACACCCTGATCCGGAGGATCCAGGTGTGCTGGCCGTCACGTGGGCGTGACGTAACCATAAGCACGACACGGAAGCGTAATAACAACATATAACAACAGAAATTCAAACCAAACTCAACATAACCACATACGGACATAACCGGACAAGTTTACAAGTAAACACATAAGTTCAGAGCATAGGTTATCTGCAGTCAAGTAGGACTAAAATAAGAATACATCACCCTCAGGTGAGTCCTACATGTCCCAAATCTGTCAGAAAGCCGGAAAGGACCTCGTGAGCCAACCACCGCTAAACTAGAACCTGGAGGGGCGCAAAACAAAATGAGTGGGTCAGTAAAACAAATTAGTTTTCCAAAACATTTCATTAAAACAGTTATATCCCCTCGCCGTAAAAACCTGTATACTTTCCCAGAAATATATAACCATATAAAATCTCAACATTTAAATCTCAAATCTTTAACATTTTCAAGAAAACATGCCATGACATAAATAAAAATATAAATCAGGTGAAATAAGGAATTAATCGGAGACCCTGCAGTTGGTCCTATACGATTAATTCAATAGCTCAAATCCCACTAAGCCGGAGTCACCACAGTGACCTATACGGCCCTACTCTGCACATCACTCGGAACTACGTAAGGTAGTCTATACGATGAAAGGTGTAAAAATACGCTCTAGTGCTTCTCTCATCATATCATCAGCGCGCATAACTAAGATCACCCACTAGTCGGAATCACGCCTAGTGATCTATACGACTAGCATGTCGGAACCCTCACATGGTCTGTACGACATCCACCTACTTGGATCCAAGGCGAGCGTGCGGTGTGGTGAATAATATAAGCACTAACACCTAGGGTGCAGGTTATGAGCTCAAATTATATCGATATCAATCAATTCAATTAAATGAATAATGAACTCACCTGACTTACCTGTGCCTCCACAGCACCATGCAACATGTATGCATCATATCTCAATCATATAATTCATAAACCAATTCATGATTTTCAAATAATTCTATGCATGGCATATTCAAAACATATTTTCATATAAAACATTTTTCTGGGAAAAACAGTAGTATATAGGTAATACGAAAACAAAACTGCCCACTCACTGATAAGTCGACGGGTCGTAACCCCCGTGGCGTCCCTGGATGCGGTCGTCCTCGGGATACGTCTCACCTATATGCGAAACAACTATAAAAACATTAATTTTAAGCATATCACCAATAATTCGAAATAACTTCTCATACGATGCTCAATTTTGGTATATGAATATACCACATCGACCTACTCGATGTCACGAGCGTCGAGAAATTTTTAGAAAAATTTTTGGAAGCCCCACGCGCCCCCACGCGCCACACGTGGCACGGGTCCACGCGCTGGCCACGCGCAGCACGTGCAGCGCACGTGTCGTCTTCTTCGCAGGGCCTCGCCGGACTGGTTCTCCGGTGGCCGGACTCCGGCCGAACTCCGGCCGATTTTCAAACTCACTGTTCTCCTTCGTTTTTCACCCATTTTCTTCGTATTTTATACCAAATTGAAGCCCTAAGAGTGTACTATCACGTTGGACTAGTTTTAGGGCCTAAAAACTACGAAATCTCACCTTGCAAAAACCAAGGGTTCGGCCAAACTTGAAATCTACGATCCCGACGTCCAAAACTCTCCAACGAACGTCCCCGAGCTTCCTTAGGACCTCCTAAAGCTCACCACAAGCTTGAAATCTCCTGAAACACAACATTTTACGTTCGCATGAACAGTACTTCAAAAATGGAGGTTCGGGATCTACGTGAAATCGAAGGTTTCACTTCCTAAAACTAGCACCAATGAACTCAGGACGTCAAAACGATGAAGATACATACCTTATTTGCCCCGATCCGTCAAGTTTTGAAGGGTTTTGGTGGTGGTCCGTACGATATGGGTGTGTGAGGGTGTGAGTTCGAGAGAGACAGAGACAGGGAAAGCACGGGGAAAGGAGAGGGAGAGAGGAAGGTCATGTGTGGTCCAAATTAATCCACACCCTCCATTTCATCCTAACCAAACATACCAAAAATCAATTTCCAATAAAATCCCATCCAACCAATGCTATTTTCAAAATAACGTTACATACCTACGTACCTTAATGTCCAATAAGGGCAATTCTGTTATTTCACATTCCCGTCAAAAGTACCTCCGGGACGGGCTGTGACATCTCTTTTCTCTTTTTACAAATTCTTTTTTACAAGAAATGATAGGTTGATATTTCATTTAGAGTAATGCTAGGAAGAACAAACTTCTAAACCAAATTTTGTAAACCAACTGATGTGGATGTTGATGATTGAATTATTACTTAAGTGTTGATTAATGTGCTTATTTTATATTGGTGACACATCATTTGGTTTAAAATTTTAGTATCCCTATCATTATCCTTTTATTTAACATTGCAAACTAATACAAAGGCTGATTGAGGGCAATGCTCCACTGACAAGAAAAAAGATCTATTGTGAATTTTCTCAGATAAGGGAACCATAGTAAACCTCTAAATGATTACTACATGTACCAAAATTACACACGCCACTATACTAATCTGTATCAAAACAATAGACGCAATAGATTTCTATTAGTGACCACAAGTCATCGTCGAACAGCGAGGCGCCACCCATACCACAAAATGATAGATAAAACATATTTCTATCAGGGACTACAACAAGTTATTGCCGGTCATATAAAGTCATTGCGGAAAAATGACATCACGTAAATTTATCGTTGGTTGACGAGATCATATAACTCATCGCTCAAGGCGAAAACTACGTCCAACCAATGCTGTAGAGAAATCCAACAGGCGAGACAACGAAACTCAACTTAACTACTTCACGAAGGAAATCACTTGTCGGCTCATTCCAATGTAGGATTAGGACACTCCAGCCAAAGCTACTTGCAATGTCAAGCTCAAGTAGATCTGCAACGTCCACGAGTCAAGTATGAAAACTCCAAAAACATATAAAAATATATAAATACAAAAATTGCTCACCATCCCCGAATTTAATAAAATAAAATAAATAATTAAAAAATTATATTTCACGTGAAACTGGTGGTAGATGGGTGAAATATATGTGCGGCTTCTTGAACACATTTGATAAGTGGAGTGTTCTTTGCTCCTCCCATCATGCATACGGCCGGTTTGATTTTCTTCTTTTCAGTAAGAGCATCTCTAATAGTGTAGGCAATTGAATAGGCAAACTCATTTTGATGAGTCATGTAGGTTAAAATTAACTTCAATGGTATAGGCAATTGATGCCTACTCCTCAAAAGTAGACAATATTTTCTATTTTCATCCACAAATTTTAGTTTCTCGCACATCACTCTATATTTCTGATGGTCGAATTAAAAAAGTCAAACAAAAACAATAATAAAGATTAAACAAATATGTGAGAGGCTAAAACGAGTGTTTACAATTTCTTTATTTTTTTACTACACTACAAGTAGGGAAATCGGGCCCACCACTTTTTATAGGCTAAAACCTTTTTTGTCCCCGTGTATGTTTAAAATCTATTTTAATTACCATGTTTTTTATTTAGTCAAAATGGACATTGTGTTTTCCAACCTTTTCAATCTAAGTCACTTTCTATTAAGAAATATATTTACTTACATTTAAAAAATACTAATAATTTTATACAAAGAGTGTAAGACTAGGCTAGTAAAAATTGAATGAAAGGGAACACACAAAGCCACCGGTCTCCTTCCTAGAAAGCAAAAGCAGAGACTGCGATTTAAATACATGGCATAAGTGCTCATGTTTCGAACACATTAAAAAATTTCTTAGAATTTAGATCATAAAATGCATTTGAAACAAATAAAATGACCACGATAATCAAAAAGTGAAAAAGTCAAAGGTAGCAAAACTAAAGCAAAGTGAAGAGGGTTAGTTATCTCCGAAGGAACTCAATAACCCGTTATAACGAACAACTCCAACAAAAGCAAATTCTTTTGAAGGCAGCTCATCGGCTCCGCCAAATCCCAAACAAAACCTGGACACAAGGGAAGAACCCAGATGAATGAATTCACAGGTCCCACAACTTAGGGAACAAAAAAAAACAGGACAAAACATGGACCACGTTTGCATACCTTCAAACGGAAGAATCGCACCACGTTTGCATCTCTTGACAATTATATTATAATTTTTAGCCTCTTGATTGTTATTTATTTATTTTTTTATTGATTATAACAATCTACTGATAGCATACTTAATGAAGCGCGATTTTCTGACCTTTGGCAAGAAATCATTTCGATTGGCTTATGTTCTATTGATAGCTGAAGCTGAAACGAACAAAAAATATCAGTATATCATCACCGTGTTAGTTAACTACTGTCTACATTATAAGATCGTCTCCACAAGAAAGAGGACAAATTAAATCTGCTAATGACAAGCAAAAGAACGTAAACAAGCCAAAATCTTAGCTAGAAAGCAAAACCAATGCCTGCTATTCAGAATTTAGAACATAAAACGCTTTTGCAACAAATAAAATGATCACGACAATAAAAAAGTGAACAAAGTCGAAAGCAGCAAAACTAAAGCAAATTGTACAGGGTTTGTGAAATACCATCCTCGGAATTTCACTATTGACTACGTATTTTCGTTATTAAATTTCGTATTTTGGGTTATATTTTTTTTAGTTAATTTTTAGGTTTTTAATTAAACTCCCACTTTGTGGGAAAGAGGCCAATCAGGAGAAGAGAGTGGAAGGCAAGGTACCAATTAGATAAAGGATAGAGAGAACAAATCAGATAAAGGATAGAGAGAACAAATCAGATAAAAGAAGGAGGAAGTGTGAGGCCATTCAGAAACAAGAGAAGGGAGGGGAAAGGAGATAAAGAAAAAGAGGGAACCGAAACCCCTTTCTGTTCTGTGACCCGTGCACCAGTGACCAACCCGTTCGAACCGGTGTGAATTCCGACCACCTCCACCATTTTTTCAGGCCAACTACACCCACCCATCACCTGCAACCTCTTCCATAACCTCTCCTCTACCATTTTCACCCAAATTAGTGAGCTTTCAGGTCCAAAATCCCGAAAACCGTGTAGAAGAGCCGGAGGTGTTCTATGGCAATTCCTCCGTTCTGGCAAGTTTCATCACTCACCACCACCCTTAATAAACTCCCCTTGGACCAAGAAACAAGACCCAACCAGTGGTAATGGTGTTAAAACACCGAGGAAGTCGAATCAAAGAACACCCATTCTAGGGTTTCCAGGTGGTTTGAGTGAAATTTGAGCTTTTCCCGACCAAATTGGCCTTAGTCACAAGTATAAAGTTTGCTTTACTCACTGAGATCTTCATTTCTATAAAATTTGGTAATTTTTAAAAAAAGTCGAATTTTCAAGCAAGTCAGGCCGGCTGGCCGGTGGGTGGGCCGAGACCCCACCTGCTCTTTCTAGACTAATTTGGATACCCTGATTCCATATGTGACATCCGATTGACGAAATTCCGTCGTTTGTGCATATTTTCGTTAAGGTCTGCCACTTGGTCATTATGTGATTCGACGATCTGACCATTGGATCGTCACCAAACTTTAATACGTTATAGTACGTAATATTTGAGGACAATAGGAACTTACGGATCAAGAATCCGACGTACAGATCTTCCTGAATTGGATTTCTAAGTTCGTAAAATCAAACGTTGACCTCCAATGGCGTTTGTGATTGGCTTGGATCGTGGTGAGATTTTAGTATGATGTTCTATTAGCATAATTTGGACCTTAGAAAGTTACGGATTCGATGTGCGGATCACCCGTATTGAATTGCTGGGGTTGTGGACCCTTTCGTTAACCTTTGACAGACAATTGACTTTTGGTCAACACGTTCCAAATCCACCTAGAACGTCCTTAGGGACGTGTTCTATGTAAAACTATGTGGTTTATCACTTGGGTTCTGAGACGAGATTTGATGTTTGTTCTAGGCGACGAACGGACGTGGATGCCTCGAGATTCGTGCGAGTAAGTTGTAGCGCAGACTCTAGGTGAGTGACTTTAATATATGTGATATTAGCGATTACCCTGTTTTCGTAACTATTATCCTGTGTGGATATATCTTGGTTTTATAATTATGTTTTTATAAAATTGTTATTTTTTTAATATTTAGCCATCGATTTATTTTTATTAAATGTGATTTGAAGTACATATTTGAAATGTGGTTTGTTCTGTATGATTGGCTTGATGTGATGAAATGTAGGGGCTAATAGTGGACCGTTAACTCATTGTCATAGGGTTTGTTGCTTCGAAGCATGTTTCACATCTCATTTCATTGTTTCGTTGAGCCGTTCTAAACTTAATACTTGTGCTTGGTTCCATTTCTTGTTTCGTTGAGCTTTCTTAATTTGAGTACTTGTTTCATGTCTTGTTCTTCGAGCGTTGTTATATTTCTTGGAATTTTGCTCAATTCAGTTAAGTGATCCAGAACTGGGTTTTTGCTGGGGTTCCGTTGAGTGGTCCAGTTCCTGCTCCATCAGGATTCCGTCGAGTGATTCGGAATCCCTCAAGCTCCGCGATTCAGTTGAGTGGTTCGGAATCGTATCCTGCTGTGGATTTCGTTGAATGGTTCGATATCCATTGTACTCCACAATTTCGTTGAGTGGTCTAAAATCGTATCTCGCTGTGGATTTCATTAAGTGGTCCAATATCCATTATACTCCACGATTCCGTTAAGTGGTCCAGAATCGTATCCATTCGAATTTTGTTGAGAGATCTGAAATCCTTTCTACTCTGCCATTCCTTTGAGTGGTCTAGAATCATATCCTGGTTTAGATTTCGTTGAGTGGTCCGAATCCCGTTTGGTATTATGGTTCCGTTGAGAGGTCCAGAACCCGATTAATTGCTTTATTGATTCTTCGGATTAAGTTTGGATTGAAATAGCTTTAGAGATGTATGCTTTGACTAAACTATGTCGCTTTAGCCCTTCTTTTCATTATGTTGTATGAGTTTATGGTTGTGAGCTGTTGTGATTTGTTTCAGACGAGCCGTTGGATGTCTGAGTGACTTCTTCGAGATATTTCAATGGCATGACTTCGATTTCAAAATCGATGGTTGGTTTTTAATAGTATGATATATGTAGAATTATTGTCAGTCACACGAGCTTTGTGGCTTATCCGGGTCGTTGTTTGTAAGGGCGATTGTGCAGGTGTTAGTAGATACGAGGAGCTTTGGGGTAGTAGACAGAGTTCAGAGGGTTTAGAGTGTTAGGTTACCCTTATACTTTTCCTTAAATAGTTGTAATTATAGTTGTTTTCAGTTTAGTATTTCAGTTGGTATTTCCTAGCATCCCCCTACAGTCTACTGTCACGCGTCAATTCTGGACATATGTCGGGATCAGGGCGTGACAAGGTTAGTTATCTCTGCAGAACTCAATAACCCGTTATAGCAAACAACGCCATAAAAGCAAATCCATTTTGGAGGGCAGCTGATCGGCTTCAGCAATTCCCAAACAAAACCTGGGTAAGCACCAAAGAAAGAACCCAAATGAATGAATTCATAGGTTCTACAACTCATGAAGAAGAAAAAAACATGGACTAGAAGATTTTAGAACACTTACATCCCTTTAAACTGAAGAATCGCACCATGATCGTATCTCATGCACAACTTCGTAAAGGCAAAGAAAATATTGAGCATGCGAGCATATGTTCGGTCGAACATATGCTCGTGTGACTGACAATATTTTCGGCCGTAAAAAGGGATGTAAGTGTTCTAGAATCTTCTAGTCTACACACCTCTTTTTACTTCTCTCACACTCTTTTAATTTTCGGTCGTCGGATCAGATGAATTGAAGAAGATCAAATGAAAAAAATTAACAAGGGTGTGGGAGAAGTAAAAAGGGGTGTGTGGATAGCACACCCTAAAATAAAATGACTTCTTAATAAAACTTGTATGGTAAGTTGAATATTGAAGATCAGTAGGATAGATAGGACATGTGGAATGACAAAAATATTCTAGTAAATAGAAAAATTCAAAAAGAAAACTCATTAGGTGACTGAGAAATAATAAACCAAGAACTGAGAGGCAGATTAAGTTCAGCAAACGCAGATAAAATTATGCGAAAAGTAAGTAGGAATCACGTTCTCACTTATATAGCTTGATATCTGTGTTGCTAAGCACCGCCTGGGAGTGGTAATGCCTAATTCATGATTTCTTCTGACTTGCGTTTTATTTCTGTTTGCTCCCTAAATCCGCCATGGGTCTCGCGGGCAAGCCGGGGATTTACTTCACATACGAGATTGGTGGGTGCGGGCATGCCACTACTAGATGTCGCTAGTAGACGGGATTTGAATGATTGAGGTTGCGCCTTTTGACTTCAAATCAAGAGATTGTGTCATTTGAGTGAGAGTTGCTTAAATCAAGGTCCTTCCTTTGCCTTAAAAATAAGGACTTTACTTATATGGAGAGATAAAACAATATGTAAATGATAAGGTTGCTCGGAAATGTAAATGACAGAGGAAAGTGACTAATATTGCAGATTGCTTGTAATTTAAATGACTGAAAATGAGTTGTACATAAAGACTACAAATGAGATCGATACTACAAGTGAGCAGCAGAGCTAATATACTAGATAAAAGATGGCTTTTGTGAGGGCTGATCCTAAAAAGGATGAAGGCTTAGGGGTTAACTATAGCTTCGTGAAGGCAAATCTGGTTTGAGCAGAGTTTGTGCTTGTATTTGTTTGTTTGATTGAGTGTCCTTGTCTCTAATTTTTCTTCCTCCTTTTATAGACGATTTGGCTTGGTTGTCTGCAGTGTTGATTTTGCCCAAATGCATCTGAAGGGCAGTGACTCATCAATTTTTTACTTGTATTGCCCTTGTAAAGTACTTTTGGGCTGATTATCTGGTTGGTCTACACCACTTGACCTCTAGGTAGGTGAGCAGGTGGTTTGAATGATTTGCACCTGGTCGGGAACCAAGCCCCTTCTTGCTTCTGGACTTTGGCTGGGCCTTGGACTTTTCCTTCTTCTGAACCTCATTTTGGGCTTTCTTTTGGGCTAACCTATTCTTAACCCAAAGTTCAAGTTTTATCCCAAACAGTGCCCCCTTTAATTAATATTCAGGCTAGAATTATAGGCGTTAATATTGATTGAATAGCTGCATGCCTGTATACTTACTCTCGGAACTTGTGTTTTCCAGATGTGATGAATGCAATCTTGCATCTCTTGCTCTTCTCATGACCTTTGAACTATCCTCTGAGGTTCCTATAAATTCCAGCTCAAAACTTCTCCTGTCCAGCCAACAGATCATCTTCAACCTTTTCTTTTATCACCCTCGGACGTTTCTACCTTCTTAGTCTTCTTCTAAACCTGGAAAATGGGTTCTTCTGGATTCAATTGGGGTTTCCTAAAACTTCATTTTTGTGAGAAAAAGGATTTTCATCAAATATTTACTATCTCCAACACCTTTGGTCAGACACCCCGTTATCCCCAACACCTTTGGTCATGTGGTTTTCTCCTGAGGGTTTGCCCTCCTGCTCGTTGCTTTGATAAGTCGGGCTTCACCATTATATCTGGTGATGATCCTTATCGAGAGTCCTCTACCAAGCTCATCTTGGCTGCACAACCCGATCACCTGCCTGACCAGGTTTTGTCCATGAAGATACCAGAAACTAGTCGAGACACCAACACAACGTAGAAGGAATGAAACATGACACATTGAGACTTACTCCGATGTAATTTTATCAATTCGTCGAAATGAATGAAGCATCATTTTAACAACTTTTATCTTTCTGTCTTCTTGAATGGTTGATGAATACACTACATTCCAACACCTGCTTTATTTTTCATCTTCTTCAATATAACAATCCCTAACATCCCATAATGTAGGGTAATACCTTTTTAAGAATTTGACATTGATGAGATGTTTCTGCTAATTTCCTTCAAGATCAGCCAAGTAATATCCTCCATTGTCTAATACTTGACTAACAATAAAAGGACCTTCCCATGTCGGGCTCCATTTCCCAAAGCCCCTAAGTTGAGCTCCTAGAGGGAGGACTGCCTTCCATACTAAATCTCCTTCCTTGAAAGACTTCAGTTTTACCTTCTTGTTATAAGCTCGGGCAACAGCTCTCTTCCCTTCCTGAATCTGGTTCAGGGCCTCAATTCAGGTTACATCTAAATCTTCAATCCCCTGACACATAGCTTCTATGTACTCTTCACTATGTAACCTGAATTGATTTTGAATTCTGATAGAACTTACATTGATTTCCATAGGAAGAACCGCATCTTGCCCGAATGTCAAAGTAAAAGGAGTTGTCCCCGTTCCTGCCCGTTTAGAGGTTCGGTATGCCCACAAAGTATCCCCTAGCTTTTCATGCCACTTCTCCGGGCTATCTGTCACCATCCTTTTGATAATGTTTATCAAAATCTTGTTGTTGGCCTATGCTTGACCATTTGACTGAGGGTAATAAGGACTGGACTGGATCATCTTTATTTGTATTTGTTTGCAAATTCTTCAACTTCTTTTGATATAAAAGATAGCCCACGATCCATGATTATGGTTTCGGGCACCCCAAACCTATGCAGAATCTTGGTCTCAATAAACTTCTTGACTGCAGCTGAAGTTATGGTCTTTACAGCTGATACTTCTACCCATTTGGTGAAATAATCCGTTGCCACAATTATGAAAGTATGCCCCTTACTAGAAGATGGATAAATCTGTCCGATGAAGTCCATTACCCATCATCTAAAGGGCCAAAGTTTAACCACTGGATTTAAAGGTACTGAAGGCACATGTTGGAGGGGTCCATGCCTTTGACATTCCTCACAACCTCGAGCATGAGACTTGCAATCTTTTTCTATGTCAGGCCAGAAATACCCATACCTCCTAATCAACCACCTCATCTTCGTTCCAGCTAGATGTGCCCCACATATCCCTTCATGTACCTCGGCCATTACTCTCATAGATTCTTCTTGGCCTAAACATTTCAGTAAGAGCCAATCCGGAGTTTTCCTTAGCAGGTTCTCCTCCCATAAGACATACTTAGTTGTTTGTTGTCTATTCTTCTTGCTTGTAGGGGCAGAAGGATCTTTCAAATGATGAATGATAGGCGATCTCCAGTCTTCCGTCTCGGTTTCTAGGACCATTACATCTAGATTGAATCCCCTTTCTAGGATAGAAGGAAGATTTCTTCTTTGAACTTCGACATCTACTCCATACTTCCTTTCCTGGATTGGTACTCTCGAGGCTATTTGTGACATCTCGTTGGCAGCCAGATTAGATTCCCTAGGAACATGATTAACTGATACTTCAGAATCCCAATAGGTCAACAATTGTGTGGCCGCCAAGTAATACCCAGCCATGGTGATATGTCTGCACTTGTATTCTCTATTTAGCTGGTTTATCACTAACTTTGAATCACCAAATACCTCTACCTCCATTGCCACCAACTCTATCAAGATCTCCAAGCCAATTATTAAGGCTTCATACTCCGCCTGATTGTTGGTATTCCCTTGGTAATCAAGAAGGAATAAATAATAATTGTGAACTCCTTGGGGATTTATGATGACAATCCTTGCTCCAGAAGCTTTCTGAGTGTAAGAACCATCAAAATAAAGCTTCCAATGAGTAATCCAAAGACTAGTTACCCTTTTTATTTCTTGTTGGACCCATTCTTCTTTGCCCGAGATGCCCTTGCCTGGTGGGATCTAAACATTAATTACTTCAAGGATCCCTGGTACATTGACGATCTCTTCTTGAGACTCTTGGTGCTCTGCTAAGAAGTCAGCAATTGCTTGGCCCTTGACCGCCCTTTAGGGTACATATTGAACGCTGAACTCTGATAATGCTAGAATCCATTTCCCAATCCTTCCTGTTAGCATTGGTTTTGACAACATATACTTTATCACATCTGTTTTGGCAATGATGTGCACATGACAAGGTAACATGTAATGCCTCAACTTACTAGCAGTGAAATACAGAGCTAGGCACAACTTCTCTATAGGGGAGTACCTTGTTTCTACCTCAGTCAAAATTCTACTGAGGTAGTATACTGCCTGTTCCTTTTCGCCTTCATTGTTTTGAGCTAGTAAACTCCCGATTGATTTCTCTGAAGCAGAGATATATAGCTTTAAGGGTTTTCCCCTTTGAGGTGGTACCAACACTGGTGGAGAAGTCAAATAGGCTTTGATGCTGTCAAAAGCCTTTTGGTGTGGTGGTCCCCATTCGAAACTTTTTGTATCCTTTAGTCTCAATAGAGGAGTCAACGGCTGAATTTTGCCTGCTAAATTGGCAATGAACCTCTTTAAGAAATTAATTTTGCCTAGCAGTCTCTGAAGTTGCATTTTGTTGGTGGGCGGAAGTGACTCCATTATTGCTCGAGACTTGTTCTTGTCCACTTCTACACCTCTTTGATGAACCAGGAATCCCAAGAAGTTGCCCGCTCTTACTCCAAATGCGCACTTCTTTGGATTCATCTTGAGTTTATGGATTCTCATCCTTGTCAATGCTTGCCTGAGGTCTATCAGATGCTGCTCTTCTGTTTTGGATTTCACCACGATGTCATCGATGTACACCTCCATTTTATGGCCAATCAAATTATGAAAAATAACATTCATCGCCCTTTGGTAGGTTGCACCATCATTCTTGAGTCCGAACGGCATGACTAAATATTCATATGCCTCCACATGACAGGGACACCTAAAAACTGTTTTATGTATATCTTCTTGGGCCATCTTTATCTGATTATATCCGGCATTTCCATCCATAAAAGATAAGACTTTATGTTTTGCTACCGCATCTATGGACAGGTCAGCTATGGGCATGGGATATTCATCTTTTGGTGTGGCACCATTAATATTTCTGTAATCAACACAACATCGTACTGCTTTTGTTATGGCTTTCAAAACGGGTACAATATTGGCCAACCACTCTACATATTTGGTAGGTCTAACAAATCCAACTTTCACTAGTCTTTCAATTTCTTCTTTGACCTTTTCTTCTATCTCTTTTAACATCCTTCGTGGTGCTTGCTTGACAGGTTTATATCCCTCATTGATGGGCATTCTGTGTTCCACCAAGGTTGAATCTAAACCTGGCATCTCAGTACAATGCCAAGCAAAACAATCTTTAAATTCTTACAGAAGACAGACAATCTTTGCCCGATCATTAGTTTCTAATAAGCCACTAATTTGTATAGGTATTGGATATTCCTCTGTCCCGAGATCAATAACTTCCAAAAGATCCTGAACTTCTGGTGGTGGCTTGTCAGGTTCTGTACACAAAAATTCGACTGACTCCGGGCTCTCGGGCAAGTCGTCTGGTCCATCCAAATCATATATGCACTCGGCCATTCGTATGGCCACCTCTAATTCTTCTCCGCAAAGTTCTTCCCTGCTTTCATCCTGGCCGGTTGAAGTTTCTGGCTACCACTCATGGTCTTCTTTTCCTAAGAGCTCATTTTCTTGTTTTCTTTCTCTCCCATACACCAACAGTCTTTTGATCAGGGACCTGACTGCCGTTACCTGATCATTCCTCTTTTGTTCTGTCATTGATGGTATTGAGGTGTTGGGACGATACAGGGTCTATCCCATTCTTCTCTAGTGAGAAACATTCCTTGTTTTAAGAGCTTTTGGGCCGTCACCTTGGTAGGACGGCCGTTCTTATCTGATCCTGAACATTGCAGAATTCCTACATTGGAATCGTAGAAATTTGCTTCTGCTACGTTGGCTGTAGGAAGAAATGGTCGTGACTCGGCCTCCACCATCTCCCAAAAGCCGGGTCCCTCTGTTCCTGCTTCATGGTAAACAACAACTTGTTGATGTAGAGTGGAGGGTATGGCAAGACTTTGGTGGATCCAATCCCTTCCGAGTAATGCTCCATAGGTGGAAGCACAATCCACCACAAAGAATGCCAGCATGATTTGCTTGGATCCCAAGTCCACTTCTAAAGGTAATATTCCATGAGTTTTGGTGATAGCGCTGGAGAAGCTCGAGACCGTGAAATCTGTGGGAATGGGATCTTCTACACCTCTTCCTATCTTCTTCATTTGCTTGGCGGGCAATATGTTAATAGCTGCTCCTCCATCAATCAAAACTCTTTTGAAGGGAATTCCTTCCAAATGAGCTGCAACATATATTGGCTTAAGATGGTTGGCTAGCAACATGTTTGGGCGGCTGAATACCATTTTTTTAGTATAGATTCTTAACGAACCATTCTGGAATGTCTTGGATGATTCAGTTTTTCCTAATTCTTCCTATTCGGCTACTTCAACGCTGACATGGGCCATCATTGGTTCTGTTGTCAAATAGTCACCTTCCATAGTGGCGGGCTGATCAGGCTCAGCACCAAACATGGCGGATAACACATACGTCATGTTGATATGAAAGGTACTAGGCTCTGGAAAGTCTTCTTTCTTGCTCCCGATCTGTTCCATAAATTCGTTTAACCAGGTCATCGCATCTTCTGGGAGTAAAGGTTCTGGTGCTCCCTCCTGTTGATTTATGCCCGAATCTGGTATCTGCTTGGGAACTTCACCGAAAGGATCCAATGATATAGAAGGGAGCTTCCTCTCAGGCGAAACAATTCCAAAACAAATTGGCTCTGTCCTCAATCCAGGAGTGGGCATCATTATCATATCTTCTTGAGCTCTCCTCAATATCCTGTACTTCACAGGGTATAGGCTTTGTGGTACATGGTTTCTCTCACCCTCTGTTTTGCTATTAGCCCTTTGCACCTCCTTTTTACTCCTCCAGTTAAACTGACTACTTCCCCTAGAGGGTGTTTTTTCAAACTTCTGATTTTTTGAGGCTTCAGATGTCACGGGAATCTTTAAAGAATTCATATAGGCTTTATGCTGCCCCTGGACCCTTCTTATCATAGAGGTTCCCATTTGTTTGGTGGGTTGGCCATTTTTCCCGACCACGTACCATTTTTGTCCGAGACGGGCAAGGTTCTCCTTTTTTACAGGATTTGGTATCCTATCATTTCTTTTATCTTCTCTCCCTGCATGGCCATATTGAGGATGCCTTATCTCTCTCTCTTTTATACCTTTAGCCTCCTTGTCTTCTGCCTCCTCAGAAGCTTCGTGATTTCGAAACACTTCTGATAAAGCTCTAGGTTGGGAATCCCCTCCTAACTGCTGAAAGACACTTCTTGACCTCTAGGTAGGTGAGCAAGTGGTTTGAATGATCTGCACCTGGTCAGGAACCAAGCCCCTTCTTGCTTTTGGACTTCGGTTGGGCCTTGGACTTTTCCTTCTTCTGAACCTCCTTTTGGGCTTTTTTTTGGGCTAACCTCTTCTTAACCCCAAAGTTCAAGTTTTATCCCAAACAATTTCTGCTTTACCTCTCTTGACAGATTGTTCAGTAAGACCCTCAATAAACAGGAACACCTTGCAATCTCCTGGCCCTGGAATCTTGCCTGGCGGGAAATATTGACCCCTGATAGTAATGGCAGCTCCAGTCAACTCTGATATAGGGCCCAAAGTTTCCTTGTGGGTAACCTTCCACTCCCCGGTCCGTAGGTCAATACCAGAACCTCCATTTACAGGCACACACCTGAGACTAAGTGCCCTGGCAAACTTGTTAATAACACTGTGAATCTGCTGCACAAGCTCCCTTGTCGGTGCCGTTACAAGACCAATAGGCCCATCCAGCTACCACAGGTGGATGGTCCTTGCTATGCCTCAGCATTGGCAGCACATATACAAGGGTTTTGCCTGAGCCAGTTTTTGCAATGCCAATGCAGTCTCGACTGATCGTAATTATCGGCAATGCCTGAGCCTGAATTGGCATTGGCTTTTCATAGCCGAGCCTCTTTATCATTTGGAAGATTTTATTTGTAAGTCCAGTTTGGTGCCAGGTCTTAATGGGCTTGGGGACATCCTTACCATGTATCTTCAATTCCAACTGTTTTCGGTATGCACCCACATCTTCTGGGGTTATCTTTGAGTGGACTCATCGTCGTCTTCGTCTTCTAAGGGATTGTCATTATTCCCAATGTCCCCATAACCCGAGTCTGAATCCTCCCAGGAATTATTCTGCCTAAAGATTTATTTGAATCTTTTTCAACAGAAACTATTGTTTGTTCCGCAACATTGGCCAGCTTCTCAACTTCAGGCGGCACCGTAGAAATCATAAAAGCGTCTAATGGATCAATTTCATCATCCTGCAGAGCAGGTGCAGCTGTTTGATTCTCAGAATCAACCTCCAAGACAGCTCCATCCTCTTTGTCAGTGAGATAGGCTTCTCCGTCAACGTCCATACCCGTCTCTTCATCATCGGCTTCTCCCTCAAGAGTCCAGGTCTTTATAAAATTGGGTTCATCAACATCCCAATTCCATCCATAACAATAATACGTCTCTGAAGTTGAATTCACAAAACACACAAAAAATTACTCAGTGTCCTGAATTACATACAATTCAGACCAACACAATCCACAGGAAGGAAACCAATTCGGACAAGGAAAATACTAAAAGGCAAACCCTAAATCCAAACCGAATTAGAAGAAAACAAATTCGTATAATAATTTGAAAAATTGAAGAAAATTCGATGCAGAAAAGATTGATTACCTGATTGATACGGAAAAGCTCGCGAAACAGGAAAATCGCAGAGTTGGGGCAGATTGATTTCTTTGCCTGCAATTAATTGAATTTGATCAAAATTGGGCTATTGGTCGGTCGGTAATTTTTTGGGTTTCTTAATTGGGCCGAAAAGTCTTTAAGACACAAATGTAGGAAAACATTGGGTTGAATAAAAAACATTTCGGTCGGTCTCACTCTTATTCAAATGTGATCATGATCGATAACCGTGTTGGCCCAAATATTAGATTAGATAATCGGAGTTCGTTTGAAAAAAGCTTTTAAATGCTTGAAATCACTTCTCAAACGTGCCCTAGGGTACATGTTTGGCAATTGAAATAATGTACCGTTGAGATTTCACATAATCACAAAGCTCTTCAAACTAAATAGAATTACAAGAAATAGTTGTATAAATTGAGGTTTTATTTTCTGTTTAAGTAGAAGTTGTGACCTAGCCCAATGCCTAGGAAGGTTTGGGCGGATTAGGCGGGCGCCAAGGCAATCTAGGCAGGTAGCTAAACAGGTCTAGGCGTTCTTAATTTTCAAATGCTTAGGGATTAATCGTGATGGTGGTCAGCCGCCTAGCGTCGAAATTTTTTAGAACAGTAGTATAAACTAATTTAAAAAAAATTGCAAAGTTTAACAGTGGCAAAGTAAAATAAATACTTAAACTTCACCATCTCATCTATAACTATGCTAAACTTGGACTGAACGAGCTCAATCTCCATATTGTTGAATTTTTAATATCATAAAATAGAGAGTTGTCAAATTTTTGACTATCTTGTCCATGAGTAGATGATTTTGAAGTATCATGAATTTAATAATTTTTTTGGTCAGAGGTTACTTTATTAACACAACTCAATTAATTACACAAATTAAGGCCCAAGTACACTAACCACTCAAGCAAAAGAATGGACCTCAATAGTGACCCAAATGCCCAAAACAAAAAAAAAATAAAAACACAGAAGCTAAACCTAGCTACTAGGGGTGGGTTCGGTTCCGTTCGGTTCGGTTTTTTGCCAAAACCGGAAACCGAACCGAAATTACTGTTCGGTTCGGTTCGGTTCGGTTTTCTGTCGGTTTGCATTCGGTTCGGTTTTTTTCGGTTCGGTTTCGGCCCGGTTCGGTTTTTTTTTTTTTTTTTTTTTTTTTTTTTTTTTTTCAGCAGCAAAAAAAAAAAGTTTCTAAGAAAACAACTTGGAGCCATTTTGTAATACATCTTTCAAAGGAATATAAATAAAATCAAAGTCTCATTTCAACATAAGCATTCCAAATTTCTAATAGAATCATCAAACAAACTAACAAAGATAATGAAAATAAACCTTCCATTCAAAAATCAATTATAATCAAGCCTTCCAAAGTCCAAGTTAAATAAATATCAAAGTTCAAATCAAAGTCCAAACTTAAAATACACATCAAAGTTCAAGTTTTCCACACCTAAAATAAACATTTCAAAGTTCAAGAAGTCTTCCACAGCTAAATAAACATTACAACTAAGATTATAAATTCAATAAACATCTAAAGTTCCATCCTTGCACATAATTCTTCAAGTTCTCAAGATCAACACTCAACCATTTCGAGTTTGAATGACAATTTGCTTACTAACGGTTGGGCGGCCTAGGGGGTAACATAGCACCTTTTTTTGAACTTCCACTTGCCATTTCTACATACAAATAATAAAACAAATGATACTAATTAAAATGTTATTCAAAATAATCTAACAAAATCAAATGCAATAAATAAAATTACCTTTCTCAACTTCTTCACAAAACTCCATCTCCTCAATGGTTGGCTCATGATGTAATGCAACATGAATAGACCTAAGCCAATTTTGAGTACATATCAAGGCCTCCACCATTTTTGGACTTAAAGAACTACGATATGGATCAATTATCCGTCCACTTGTGCTAAAGGAAGATTCCGAAGCAATGGTTGATACGGGAATAGCTAAGATATCTCTTGCAACACGTGCCAAAATAGGGTACTTAGAAACCCCATTCACCCTCCACCAATTCAATATATCAAAGTTCTCCTCTTCTTCTCCTTCATTAGGATCGGAAAGATACTTGTCGACATCATTATGCACAACCCGAGCTCTCTTTGCTTTTCTCATTTCACTTTTTTCTTTCAATTTTCTTTCTATTTCGGTCATGCTTGATGAAGAGTCTCCACTTGTTGTTTGAGAACTACCACTACTACTTATATTTTGTTGTGTACTAAAAGACATATCTTCATGAATCTTGTAAAGATCAATCAATAAGTCTTTCACCGCATTTGTGGCACTTTCAACTTTTTCTTCGTCCTCACCAAATTGTATCTCAAAATAATCAACAACTTTCTCTAATTTGTGGCGAGGATCAAGCACAAGTGCAATAAAAAGATATTGATTCATGTCCTCAGTTGAATCCCAATACTTGTCATATTTTTCTTGCATCAACATGGAGATCATAGATAAAAGTTCATCATTTTTCTTTTCATGCAAGAGACTTTTGATCTTAAACAAATCACCAAAAGTAGTATGAACGGTTGGAGTATTAGAACAACATACTTTTAAAGTGACTTCATAAAAAGGTCTCAAAAAGATTGCAAATATCCCCGCCTCACTCCAATCATCCATCGAAGGTGGCCCCTCCCTCGTACTATCATGATTGTCTTTAACAAAGTATGGAAGGTAATGACCATCATCTACTTTTAATCTATCAAAAGCCATCTTGAACTTTAAAGCCGATTCCAACATTAAAAATGTGGAATTCCATCTAGTAGGGACATCCAAAATTACAAGCCCTTTGCTATCTATTCTCACTTTCTCAACACACCTTTTAAAGCTTTCCAACCTTTGAGGGGAAGATCTTACATACCTAACCGCATTACGAATGCTTTGTATAGCCGTATTCAACAATTTTATGCCATCATTCACAACCAAATTGAGGATATGAGCAACACACCTCATATGCAAATATTTTCCATCATGCAAGAGTGCATTAGGAATCCCCCACCCCCTTATTCGGTGCACCAAGTCCCTTAAACCGAAATCATTTGCGGAAGCATTGTCAACTGTAATAGTTAACACCTTCTCTATACCCCACTCCACTAAACATTCTTCCAAAAGTTGAGCAATGGACTCTCCTTTATGATTTGGAATGACACAAAAGTTCAAAATCTTTTTATGTAATATCCAATCATCATCAATAAAATGGGCGGTGAGAACCATGCAATTGGTTTGTTGAATAGATGTCCATGTATCCGTTGTTAGACACACCCTAAATGTCTTCAATTGACTCTTCAATTTATCCTTTTCGGAATAAAACAAGCTAAGTACATCCTTAGCAATTGTCTTACGACTAGGCACTCTCCACATAGGACATGCTTGCATGCAAAAACGGCGAAAACCTTCTCCCTCAACAAAAGTAAAAGGCAACTCATCGATAATTATCATCTCAACACAAGCCTTAGTTACTTCCTCTTGAGAAAAACCTATAGCTTCCAACTTATCTTTCGTGCTAGCAAAGGTTAAGATCTTTTGCCTATTTGCAGCAAATATTTCCTTATTAGGACCGTAGCTTCTACATCTTGCTAAATGGTTTCTTAAATTAGTTGTACCATTTTTATCCGGATCGGCCATATATGATTGGGCACAATACTTGCACAACCCCTTAACTCTACCACCCTCAATTTTTCTATCAAAGTGCTCCCAAACTGAAGACCTTTCATGACTTTTTAATGATTCCAAAAGAGCTTCTTCTTTACTTACTTGGTCACTTGCGTCACCTTCTTTTGGAGTTGCATCGGAGGGATTTCCGGATCCACCAAGAGAAGTAGGGGTTTGTCGAGGTGCCACCACGGCGTTTTGAGGCGGAGTTGATTCACCAACAATGTCCATCTAAAATAAGAGAATCATACAATTAATTATTCAAATAAGATGGGTATGGTAGGTTTTTGTTATGGTTGGTTACTCACTCTTATCATTACAATTAATGAAATAATTATTAAACATAAGGGCTAAGGTAATAGAAAGATATGACTACTTAATACTTACTTCCGATGGTATACTCGAAGATGAGTTCGTTTGATCATGTGGGCTAGTTGATTTTGATCTCATTGAGTTTGAACTTGAGCTTGAGGCTCTTGAGACCTTTGACACCTTTGACTTCATCTAATTCAAACAAAATAATAAGAGGATAGTAGTTAGTACTACAAACTTATACAAAAGTAAATGTTAATTAAAATATGAAAGGCCAATGATACAAAATCACGATAAAATATGGAAGGCATTAATCAAACTCCCTTCACAATATATATATATATATATATATATATATATATATATATAACCTGCAAATATATATATAACCTGCAGCCAAATTCCCTTCACAATATATATATATATATATATATATATATATATAACCTGCAGCCAAACTCGCTTCATTAAGGATATTGTTTCAAACACACACATACACAACTTGCAGCCATTATATACATACAACCTGCAGCCATTATATTTATTATATATATATAATAAAAACTGAATCACACAACACATACACAACCTGAACCTGCAGCCATTATATATATATATATATATATAATAAAAACTCAGTCACATAACAGCAAACTCAGTCAAAATGCTCCAGCTATGTGCCCCAGTGACATTCCGAAGCATAAAAATACCCAATCTCAAGCACAATCAATCGTGGAAACTCAATTCAATTACTTTATGAAGCATAAAAATACCCAATCTGTTATTACAACTCAATCAATATATTCACTAAAATACAAATCAAATCTCTAAAACCACTTGCTGTGATTTCAAGTGCATAACTATACTTTCGTTTTTTTTATCTAATAATTCATGTAGAGATGGGGGAATTTGCGTACACGGATTATCTAAAACCACTTGCTGTGATTTCAAATCTCTAAAACCACTTGCTGTGATTTCAACAGTAGGGTTCATCGAACTATCTAAAACCACTTTCCCTAGACATCTATAAAGAAAAGGAACTCCACTTGATCAGCAGTGACCCAAAACCCATGCAAAGATACCTTAATACTTAATTCGAGGGCACTAACAAGGTATCTTTAAGCTGTATTATTTGTTCAATTAGTAGTTCCTAAGTAAATCACAAAAATTGAAAAAGGGTTTTCGACAAATATTGACATTTCAATAGGTTAGTAGATTCCCTGTATTTTTAAGTCCCTGGGAATCTTAAGGGTTTGTGTAAACTAAAGTTTCTATATAAAAAGGAACATAGATTCATAAGTGATACAACCAGACAATAAGTTTTTTCATGCAGAAGAAGAGAAGTGTGTGCATATATTTTACAATTGAAGTTTCCAGAGCACAATGAGCATAGTCGAAACAATGAAGGCTGCCATACCTTTTGCTGTGATTGAGAGGATGCTGTTGTGAATCTCTAAGACAGACAGAGAGGATGCTGCTGCGAATCTCTAATAAGAGGTGAGGCTGCTGCAACTTGCAAGGGGGAATGAGAGAGACAAAGAGAGGGCTGCTGCTGTGAGAGAGAGAGACAGATGGAGGAGACTGCTGCAAGGCTACGTGCGAAGTGGAAGTGCGACTGCAATCTGCGATCTGGGCAAGGGATTGGGAAAAACAAGAGAGAGACCGAGAGAGGAGGAGAGCGGCTAGGGTTAGTTTACTTTCGGGAACCAGTTTTAGTTTAGGAATAAAACGGTGCCGTTTTAGACTTAGGGTTATTAATTAATAAAATATTATAAAACGACATCGTTTTGAAGATGTTCGGTTCGGTTCGGTTCGGTTCGGTTCGGTTTCCGAACCCCAGAAACCGAAACCGAACCAACCAAATTCGGTTCGATTCGGTTCAACAGATTCGGTTCGGTTTTTTTTTTCGGTTCGGTTTTTTCGGCCTCGGTTCGGTTTTCGGTCCGGTTTTTTTCGGTTTTCGGTTTTTCCAACCCACCCCTACTAGCTACATCCTTCCAACGACACCACCGAAAGCACCGAAACTGCACTCCACGATGGTCATGGGCCTCCACCACCAACTTTCGCCAGAAACCCACACCTCAGTGATGAAAAGAAGATAAATTTCACTTTCCACCAGAAAACATCTCACCGATCGCAGCCACAGATTAAGAGAAACCAAAGAAGCCTGTGGGATCGCCACAAGCAGCACTGCCAAAAATGGCAGAGAGAAGGAGGTGGTGTTGCCATTCGAGCAGGAGTGAACGTCGGAACTCTACGCACATTCTCAATTGAAGACCGCATCACTTCGCGGTTAAAATTGATTACAGATCAGAGCGGAGATGGAGTTAGTGGAAGCCAAAATAAGAACATGTATATGGATGGATGGATGGATGATTTGATCTGAGGGCGGCAGCATATACCTGTGAAAATTGAGGTGTAAAGGGAAAGCAAAATAGGAAGGAAAGCAGGGGAAAACATCAGAAAAAAGAAAGAAGATGAAGCAGAGAGGAAGAAGGAAGGGCTGCCACCGACCCTAATCAGAATTAGTGTCGGTGGCAAGAGGAAAATCATTAGTGTTGCTACTGCTCTCATCACGGAGAGAAAGGGCTCTTACTCTTAGAGATAATATCTCTCACTCACCATGAATTGCAGTACATCTTCCAAATTTTTGACCATCTACTCATATCTGGTCTACTATATCCAAAAGAATGGGAATAATCAAACTTTATACCTCGAGAAAGTTGCTGCCATTCTCTGGATCAATCTTTTAAACTAAAAAAATCACATGCAAGTTGTTGTAGAGGTTTTGACAATCATCCACATATGAATCCTTCATCTGATGGATCATCAAGACTTCATTGCGGGTTGTTGATTCCATCAAATATGACGTTTTCGAACTCACACAACAGATTACCAAGTGAACAAAATTCATATAGCATGAAAATATAATACATAACAAGTAATTAACAAGTTTCGATATTAAGTTAATTTCAGCATAATATATTACATAATACCCTAATAAAAGATCAAACTAGAAAAAGAATCCATGAAATAGCTATCATTGCTTGATCGTGAAGGCCTTGATGTGAGATATCAATTCTTGGGTCCGGGAATAAGAGAGCTGATAGTTATGCAGAACTTGGAATGCATGTCCAACTTCTTTGTGCATTGTAGTTTCCACCCTTTTCCCCATGCTGCTCAACGCGTCGCAACTCGAAATTCCTATCCTTCAATATATCCAATTCCGATACGCATACCATCATGCTCGGGAGACTTAAATCGCACAATTTGGCCACGCTGGCCTTCGCTAGAGGGTTGCACCGCGGATGGTCTATGCTGGCCCTTAAGGGAAGAGACAACCGCCAATACGTGTTCGAATTTGGCAGAGTTAGGGCGGAGTATAGAGGCTGAGTTGCACACTTTTCAGACCAAGTTCGAGCCTCTCATCCGAAAAAGGGTTGGATCAAGACGGTGCCTTTGAGACTCAATGGCCTTAAAATTGAGGGGTCATATGAACCTAACTGTGTGGTGACATTGTAGGCTATGTTAGCCACTGCACTGTCACCACCTATGAGCAAGCTGGACAAGCTACACTTACTTAACCACCATTTTTGCTCACCACACTCATTCAGAGCTTGTTGTTTTACCCACATAAGGGCTTTGAATCCGTCATCATAAGCAGCAGGGAGACGGTTGTCGGGGGCTAAAGGGTAATTCACAGAGCACTGTTATAAAAAACGGCCTAGGCAGTGGTGAGTCGAGGCGTTTTCTTGCAAATCGGATCGGCTCTACGCAGCTGCCTAGGCGGGCTAGGCGGGGTAGGCGGGGCTAGGCGGTTTTTTTTTTTTTTTTTTTTTTAATGAAATTAAAAAATAAAATAAAAAATCCTATCTAAGTCTAAGTGGTTTAAAATTATGAACTTGTTGTACATTTGTTATCCTACAATACTCCTGACTATGGTTATATGACATATATGCTGGTGTTTTTAAATTTTGGACTTGTTGGATACTCTTTTTGCATTTTATCATTTTTTTTGTTATTTTATCCATGGATTTCATACAAGTATAATTTTTTGTAAGCGTCAATATACACTTATTTACAAGATATACAAGAAAATTACCTAAATCCGCCTAGGCTACCGCCCGACTAGTGCCTAGCGTTTTTTAGAACCTTGTCACAAAGATTTTTTTTTTTGGGGGGGGGTTCTGGGGTGGCTTAGAACATAAATACGTGTTGGTAAATTTGTCCATGACAACGTCTTTGGCCACGACACCAGGTGGTAGAGCTAGAGTGCTGTGGACACTTGGGATCATCGGAGGCCTTTCAACTTATCCGTCTTTGTGAACTCAGATGAGACCTTCGATTTCTTTGAGTACAACTCCATGTTGGTTAGGTTTTCTAGTTGCTTGGAGGTTAAGCCTTGGATCAAGAGATCTGGCTGCCATATTTCTTCTAAATTTCGTACAATGTTTGTGGATCAATGGACGTGAATGTGATTTCCTTCGGCACGTACAAGGTCTTTATAAACAAAATGAGAAACATTGGGATCGTTCTGAAAGAATTAAAGTTATCTGAAAGGTGGGATTCGAACTCAGCATATGCTGTCACGCAGATTATTCTCATCTAACCTGAGCTAGAATTAGTCAGCCGTCCAAATTAAAAGTTTCTTATGCTGTTTGATTTACAAAGAGGGATATTTAAACATGTAGAGGCGAACACACTATCGTGACTATCTGGTCTAATTTGCGTCTGAGTCACTTTGATGATTGATGTCAAGCATTGAGAAGATAATGAGATTGGAGTCAACGGATGAAACTTATCACCAATGTTGTTCCTGCCTTCTAGTTCATGTTGTCCAATTATTCTGTTGCCGTTTTCTTTTTTCTTGATTTGATTAAAGCGTTACTTCCCTCATCATGACCAGCCACTTAAGTACTACGATTAAATTGTATTCCTCCTTACTTGTAAGTGAGTCTTAGGTTAAATTCTCACCAAAGGCGAATTTGAACCACCTTATTGCTAGTTTATTGTGAGGCTAAGCATATTTCCTCCCCCTTAATGTAGATAATATCATTTTGTTCAAAAAAAAAAAAATAATGGGATGACCAGGAAAACTTGAGGTCAGACAATTTGTCCAAACATGAAATTTTTCAATGTACCTAAAACACAAAGAATGCGTTGAAACTATAGACAAAAGATAAAACCATGCAATAAAAAAAGGGAACTTTAACGAAAAGCACATTGTACTGTTCATTTTAACGAAAAACCACATTTTTATACTAAAAAGTTAATCCTAGTACTATGCACTTTACCCTTTATTTTGTCCTTATCATTAAAACTCAAAGTTTTCAAGCCCTTTTTATTAGTTTTTCTATAAAAATAACCCTCTTCTGGAAATCTCTGGTTAGTGAATAATTACCGAAATTGAGTTCTCTGAAATTTCATGAAATGCAATTAATCATCTTATTTTATTTTATTTTTTCAATTTTGAACTTCTTCCACAAATCTTTAAGTTTATGGAATTTTGAACCTTTGATATATAATATGCAATTTAAACCATCTTCCAGCCCATTGAACTAAGTCGTCATAAAACCAGATACCTCAGCGAATCCATGGACACGGATCCCACACGACTCGTCATATATATTCTTATTGCTCATAAGTGACATGCATTACTAGTCACGGTTAGTTAAAGTTTCATTTTCTTTCATGCTCAAATTCCTAACAGAAGTTAGAAACAAATCTTTCCCAGTCCCCCACCATGCACGAAGGTTGAAGGAAGGAATGGATGAGTGACACATCCCGGTCCGGGCTCCCATCACATCCCGGGCTCGACTTCACTGTAGCACGATATTGTCCACTTTGGGCCCCGATCATGCCCTCACGATTTTGTTTCTGGGAACTCACACGAGAACTTCCCAGTGGGTCACCCATTATAGGATTGCTCTCACACGAACTCGCTTAACTTCAGAGTTCCTACGGAACCCAAAGCTAGTGAGCTTTCAAAAGGCCTAGTACTAGGTAAGATGAGAATATACATATAAGACTTATATGATCCACTCTCCTGGACGATGTGGAATGTAACAATCCACCCCCTTTAGGGGCCCGACGTCCTCATTGGCACACTATCGGTCAGGGATTGGCTCTGATACCAAATTGACACATCCCGACCAAGGCCCCCACCACATCCCGGGCTCGACTCCATCGTAACACGATATTGTCCGCTTTGGGTCCCGACCATGCCCTCACTGTTTTGTTTCTGGGAACTCACACGAGAACTTCCCAGTGGGTCACCCATCATGGGATTTCTCTAGCACGAACTCGCTTAACTTCGGAATTCCTACAGAACTCGAAGCCAGTAAACTCTCAAAATGCCTCGTGCTAGGTAGAGATGAGAATATACATATAAGGCTTACAGGATCCACTCCCCTGGGCGATGTGGGATGTAACAATGATTGTCACATCCTGGCTCGGGCCCCGACCACATCTCGGGCTCGACTCCGCCGTAGCACAATATTGTTCGCTTTGGGCCCTGACCACGCCCTCACGATTTTGTTTCTGAGAACTCACACGAAAACTTCCCAGTAGGTCACCCATCATTGTGTATCAATCCAGTTGTAAGAAAATGACATATCTACCCTTGACCACTTTTAGCTTATCATATTCTATTTCAGTTGGAAAATTCAAGTATCGATATGGCGTTACCTTTAACCCATCAAGAAATAGTTCGAATAGTTATAATCACTTTTTTTGAATGAATGGAGTTGGGAAGTATCATTATATGCTCTCAGTACGAGGTATTTTGTACGTGTAGAGCATGTGAAATTCAATAATCATGATGTTGAACCAATGCTATGCTTATGTGGTGTTTCAATTGGTGGTAGCTTTACTTAAGTGAAAAGCCGTATTTTTCCAGCCTCAAAGCTTAAAGTATTGGTGATGATTTCTTTCCTTAAAATGGGCGTTGAAATTTCAACAACAATTGTGAAGACAACTAAAATAGAAGTGAGATGTTGTTAACTTCTCCACGCGATGTAATCTAAAAGTTCGTGTATGTGATATGATCAAATGTGAAGATAGGAAAGAGATTAAAATTTAGGCTCCACTTGAGGTGTTTGAAGAGAATTCTCAATCTAGGCGCGCCTCGCCTTTGGTTAGAGTAGAAAGGATGTTTGAAGAAATAAAATCCAAACTTCCTAGACAACCACATTTTCTTCTCTGTTTGCTTTCGGAGGATGATGGTATTATGAGAAAACTGCTTCTAGACTTCTATACAAGTTTAGGCAAACAGAAACTCGACAAGATTATCATCTTGGCATATTTATATTTCATCGTGCTACATGTTTCACTTCCAAGCCTTTGGAAGTCTTTACGAAGGTTATGAGTATTAGATGCTGTTTAGTATCATATTTCCACCCCTAAGACTAATGATTAGACTGAAACAAGTTACTCAAACCTTAGTGGACGAGTTGCATTTTGTTCGTTCCACCATTAGCTTGGTTGCAACATACCATTATCTTTATTTTAGTTGCTTGTAATTATGGATACAATTTTGGTTTAGATATGATGTCATTGGAACCAATATAATGCACAATACGTAATTGGTAGGCACTTACCCTGGTTAAAGTTATGTGTAACTGCGGTTACATTCTTGGTTATGATGGCATCATTTGAGAAATGGTATAAATATTTATGCGCAGTAGGCGATTTACAGAAGAGTATTGCAAACAGGTATTTGAATGATCGAGATTGTGACATGAAAATTTTTATGATATTGATGATGTGTCTTGAGAAGGTAGTGTGTGAGCTTGATCGAGGCTTTGTTTAGGCGATGTATATGTATTTCCCAATAAGGGGGCAAGATGGTAATATTGCACCCTGGAATTCCTTACTTGTTTTTTGAGACGACAGTGAGTTATTGGTATTTCGGGTTGCAGACTGTGATATCAATAACTTATTGTTGGTTTTGTTACGCAAGTGGGTATCTAGGTCCGTTTGCGAAAGCATAGGTGAAATTTTTCTATGTTTGGTTTTTTATTTCAGTATAATTACTTTAATTTTATGTTATAATATATATATATACACACACACGTAATTTGACATTATGTTTTTACATATCTATTTTTTTGACTTGAGGTTTTCATAAAGAATTTTATATTGAAGTATTATACTAAAGGAGAAGGAAAGTATGAGTTTGGAGGCATGAAAGAGGAATAAGTGCAATCCGATCGCGACGCAATGACATTCTCTTTTATGTAACCGCTTTAACTTGATATCTCCTTCACGTATTCATTTTTCTACTGTCTTGTCACTACTTTTGTCTGGTGAATGATTTAAATTTCGGGGATGAAATTTTCTTCAGGGGGGTAGGTTGTAACAGCTTGTCCCGAATTATTATATATTTTATCCCCGAGTATGTAAAATATCGATAATACCCTCGTAGTTTAGTGACGTGGATGGATATATATAGTTTTAAATTGTTTTCTTGCTCGCAAAATTAAATGGTGCTTGACGTCACGAGCACAATGGCATGAATTAAGAACGAGAATGGGCGAATTTCTATTTTGGGTGGGGTTATTTCTTCTTTGGACCCATTTTTAGGGCTTAAACCCTATGGCCCAATCAAGGGCCTTATTATTTACCCATCCTACCCGTGCCTTTTCCCCCACTCCAAAAACTTCTCCTTTTCTCCCTCACGCTCTCCTGCACCTCTCCCTCTCTCGGTGCTCTCGTCCCCGACACAACACACACACATGCTCGCGCACACACTACAACCATCAAGACCTTTCCCTTTTCTCCCTCACGTCCTACTCTCATCCTTTTTCACCCCCAATATTGTGTAGTCATGGTGTGGTGACTCCGACGAGATCTCGAACCTTTTGATTAAGGTAAGCACCTTAGACCGCTATAAAATTATGTTTAGACAAGATAATTATATTTTGAGACATTTTGGAGTGGTGTGGATGCAGAACCTTTGGGGAAAAACATTTCTAGAATTTTTCCGGCGGGTGGCCATGAGTTTTAGGGCTTTTTCCGGACGATCTCGATGGCAACGTCACTTCATCTTGATAAGGCTCGAATCCTTACTCCTTGATCTTCATTTTGGCTTTTGAATGACGGTTTTTGGTTGAGTTTTGACCCTGAATCGGAGTTGGAGAAATTGTTCGGCAAGAACACCAAATTCCGGTGTTCTTCTCTAATAGTTCCGGCGGGCCACAATTTGTTTTGGGTCAAAGTGGTCCTATCCCAGTTTATTAGCCTTGTTAAAAATGAGTCCAGAACCAAAACCTAATTTATTGTGCTGTGTTGACAGCCCAAACCAAAAACCCAGTTCGGTTATTAAAAAAAAAAAAAAAAAATATATATATATATATATATATATATATATAAATAAAATAATAATAATAATAATAATATTTTGAAATCTGTTGGGCCAGCCCAACCTTTTAAGTCATTTCAATTTGGACCTAAGCCATTTAATTGGTTTAGGCCTTATATTTAAAGTGAATTAAGTCCACTTAGTTTTAATTTAGGCTTCACTTAAATTAGATTAAGTCCAAAAAAAAAAAAATTCTAAAAATATGGAGATGCTCGTGGTGTTGAGTAGGCCACGATAGTATATTCAAACATCTCAATTGAGCGACATATGAGAAGTTGATCCTAGGTTTTATGTATGTGGTATCGAATTAATGTTTAATCAGTTATTTCACATATAGGTGAGACGTTTCCTGAGGACGAGCGGGGCCAGGCAAAACTCGGGGGTTACGACCCTGCCACATACCAGTGAGTGGGCTTTTGGTTTTCAGTATTTATATATATGCTTTACGTTTTTCCCAGAAAAGTTGATTTAAATGATTTTATGATTTAAATGCCATGTCAAGTGCCTTATATCTTAGAATATGCTTCTAGTAGTTGTGTATGGTATTGTTGACGCTGCGGACGCACAGGTAAGTTCCAGGTGAATATAGGTATTGATGATTGTGAGTTGCATTATGATGGTTACACATAAATGCATTTAGAGCTCATAAACCTGCACCCCGGTGTTAGTGCTCCCGCCTGTGGTCAAGGCACAGTCTTTCACGTGATGTTCACCTTCCGCAACGCACGCTCACCTTGGATCCAAGTTTGGTGCACAGTTCTGTCGTACATACCATTATAGGTGGTTTTGACTTGTAGGTGACCTGCAATTATTCGCACAGCCTTCACATGATCGTAGCACTTGAGAGTACTTATTTTTATACCCAGACCTGTCGTACAAACCACATTAGGTGGTTCCGACTCGTGTGTAGGCATACTTGATGAGCTATACGTTCAACCGTACATACCACAATAGGTGGATCCGGCTGACATGTTACTTTCATTGATTTATTTCATCTGGTTTACTTATTTCATTATGCTGAGACATTTGACATGATATATATGTGGATTTTGGTAATTTGAGTATGGTTTTGTTATATGTACGCATCCTATTTTCTGGGAAATTATACATGTTTTATGGCAAGGGGTTATTACTTTTGGAAAAAGAAATGGTTTTGAAAAGTTTTGTTTTTGCCCACTCATGTTTTCTATTTTGCGCCCCTCCAGGTTTTAATTGGTGAAAGTTCGTATCGACGAGGATTCTTGGAGAATCTCAGTATATGTGGCTACCTCTGAGGGTATGATCTTTACCCACACTATTTTACTTTACTTATGTTCTACCATCTCGTGTGAAGAGTTCATTCCCGCTCACAACGCACTCTCCTCCTTTTTGACCATCCCACCATTGATCAAGCAATGGAAGGGGCTGGATACTGATAAACTATATACCATGAATTATATTATTAGAACAAAATTTCTGACCATCAAGCGATATCGTAGGATTCTACAAAAAACTGAGAATGTCCAAACTAATGAGAATGTTGCAAATATCCCCGTTTTACATTGTCTATAATTCATTTGGCTTGTTGTGGGTGAGTTAATGGACCGGTTGTACAAGTATATTTAAATATCCTATTGTTTGACAAATGGGCCACTATTTACGAGAATTTTTTGTATGTGATTAATAGGTGATTTTTTATAAACGTCTGTCACTTTTGTAGGGAGAATAATTTTTCATTTTACGTGGATTAAAAAAGAGTAGTTTATGTCTAGAAAGATGTTATAGCACGAATGAAGTAACACCATGTGACAGTTCGATTATCCATCACTTCTCTAGATCACTCGAAGAGAGAAAAATAGAAAAGAAAAAGAAAAAGAGAATTAGGTTTTTATTGTGGCCCGATAATATTGTTTTAGTCGGCTCATTTAGTAGGTCCGTAAACTCACGGGCAATACCCATTTAGCCCGTTACTAAAACCAACACAACCCTTAACTCTCAATTCTCCAAGAGGGATCACGTTTGCAAAACTAAGCAAACAAAAGTATGGTAGCCATTTTCATCTACTAAACCTCAACAGAAAGAATCTAGCTCATAACCACTTTCATATAATCCAAAACAATTCACTGAGCAACAAAGAATACCCAACAATATGAGATCATGACTGGGAATTCCGACTAGTTGATTGAATTCTAACTAACATATGATGAAAACAAAGATAAAATTCAAAATAAACAATCAGTGAAATGAAATATGTCACTTTCTAACAACCCTTAACACTACCCGTCATAACTACAGTACTAGTCTCTCCTACTAATGTACTCAAAGTGATATCACCAGTCAACTATCAACCTCCATTAATACATAGTTCCAATTACCAAGGCTCTAATTTCTTTAAGTCCAACTTATCTGAACGACACCACAGCTTTATCCAAGATTGTCTAATCTCTATGCTCTGATATCATTCTGTCATGCCCCGGACTTGGAGTCGGTAATAAAAACTCGAACCCGAATCCGAAACGCAAGTTAAAAGCTAACTAATTTAAATCTGAAATAACGGAGTGAAAAATAAAATTCTTCTTATTTAAAATAACTCAATAATTCTTTACAAGGCTAAATAAATAAATACAAATTCTAGCCTCACATCTATTTCGTCTCATCTGGTCTACCCTTTTGACAGTTTGGTTAGTAAACATGCATAAAAATTGAGGGTGAGCTTCAACAGCTCAGTAGGGATATAACCTTACCACAATAAATTGACAATACTAAATTATGTGTTATAATCATGTAATCAAGTACCAAATCATTATCGATAACAATGCATGAATGCAATGCAATACTCTTCATCTTTACCTGTTAATTCATATAGTAAAACACGCGGACCTGCACGTCCCATACCATGCATTTTACCCCTGCAGAGGTGGTTCAAATGTTCTAATATACAAATTAACCCCCTGTAACTTAATCATCCAAATTTCCCCTTTTGTCAGTCATCTTGCCAAAACCCTTCGTCGCCAGTCCTGAATTACCCTTAAAGAATATGCGCACTGTGAGCTCGCCTGAGACTTGGTACCTGCTAAGAGTTTGGCTCAAGTACACAAAAGATCCTTTCCAACTACCCTCATTTCCAATTCCTTCTCACTACTGAAACTCTAACCACACGACCAATTATGAATGATTCACAAATACTTTCATTTATCATTCACGTATACCATAGTATATTCTCAACCAATAGCATTTCACCAATAATTATGTTTATACCATACTTAGGGCCTCCGTATTTAGACCTCGTATAAATACTCGGGGGACTCAAATGTAATCATGTAATAAATTGAGGGGCAAATATATAATAAGTGAGGAGTTCTTATTCTATAAAAGGACCCCTCAATCTTCTCATTGGGAGAGGCCAATTCTTTGGCCTGACCCTCACCCTCTCAAAGCCTCACTCTCATTACAGAGGCTCTCTCTCTCCCTCACAATCCTTTCAGAGAAATAAAATATCAGTGTGGACGTACCCCAAACATTGGGGTGAACCACGATACATCTTGTATTCTTTACTTTCTTGCAGATTCACGGTCGGATTTACGTTGTTCCAAGACCTCCAGTTTTATGCATCAACATTTGGCGCCGTCTGTGGGAAATCGATACAAGTCACTACAAAACCCATATCTCAAAAATGCAAAAATGAAAACTCCTAAACTCAACCACAGTTTCTTCTCTCTCCACTCTAATCCCTGCAAGTCTGCATCTTTTTCTGTATACTTCCATTGCAATACATATCAAAAGGTTCAGATTGAGACACTGTTGGGAATTCCTTTTCCAGTGAGTCCACCCTCTCTACTATTGTTTGATGTGTTAGGATAGAGCAAGCTAGTGTTTCAGCATCTGAAGTCCACTCAGGAGAATCGTTTTGCCCAAGATAAACCTCATCAGTTGAATGTCGTGATAAAATCTCTATCAGAGATACACTAAGGAGAGTTTGCAATTGAGCTGTAATTGTTTTGAGGAAAGCTGCGTCAGGGTTGGACTCAAGTTCAGCATATTCAGCAGTGCCTGCCTTAGGCATGAAGCGTCAGCTTACAATTGGGCGGTTAGGGAGGCTACCATGGTTCATTCTTCTTGTCACCGTAGCCTACATTACGAAGCTCTGTCCACCAGTCCTGGAGTTCAGAATCAACTTGGACCGCATCATCAAAATTTATCCATCATAGCCTACATTTTCTCTCGGGTCCGCCTCATTCGACTCCGAGCGCACCGCCACCAGAGACCCTACGCAACACTTGTCATCAGCCTCATCTTCACCACATCCAGCGGCGTCGTAATGGAGGCCCCGCACACCACGCTCTGTATCAGCTCCAAGCTTACACCAAAGTATGAGAAGCTCGGTTCAAGTTTTAAGAAAACAAAATCTCCAGATCTCCTCACGGCGGCGCCATTGTCAAGGTTAACACCCTTGAGCAAGCCAAGCTCGCCGAGGACGCCAACGCTGGCTCTGTCCTCCTTTGTCCTCCTCGTCCCGAACTGCAACTCCCAAGCTTTGTGGCTCAGTGAGTGACTCGACCACCAATTAGAGAGAGAGAGAGAAAGAAAAAGAGAGACGGATAGGAGGAGGAGGATGGGCATCATCAAAACTGAGAAAAGCAACAAAGAAAATGGCGGTGGCTACTGCAAATGCATGTGGTGGTTCCCTCTCCCGCAGAAAAGAAAATAAGTTTGCCTTACAATATTTCTATTATTCTCCATGATAATGTCTGCCATCTGCAATAAAAAAATAATAATAAAAAGAAAAAAGACAACCACTGATGATGGGTGAAATGACAGGATAATCATCAACCAGCTCAGCTCCCACCCCAGCACAACTGTGAAGAAACCCATTTTTCTGAGAAAATCACGAGAAAAGCAAAAGGATGTTTGGAAATGCAATGGAAAAGCAAAAGCAAAGCAGAAAAACAAAAGCAAAAACAAGGAATAAACACCCCACCAGAATGATGTGATTTACTTTTATTATTTTTGACTGATATATTTTTCTTATCTTTCGGAGACATCTGTATAAACCCTATCAGAGGGTTAAAAAAAAAATCGGCAAGCCTAAAATAATGGGCTGGAATATTATGTAGAGGGCGAAGGCCCATATGCCCAAAAGAGCCAAGCTCTTTATTATCACCAACCAAGTGACCAAAAGTACCCCCAGTACTACAAAAAAATTATTTGGCACCCCGCCGCTATTATCACCAACCAGGTGATCAAAAGTACGTCCAGTACTCCAAAGTTATACATGAGCATCACTCATGTCAATCATACATAAACATTCATGAGCATCACTCATGTCAATCATACATAAACATTCATGACTATCATTCATGTCAACATTCATGAGCATCACTCATGTCAACATCCATGAGCATCACGCATGTCAATCAACATAAAACATTCATGAGCATCACTCATGTCAACCAGCTTCGAAAACTTCATTTACAGAGCTCTAGCTTCAAAAGCTTCATTAACAAAAGCTCCAGCTTCGAAAGCTTCATGACAAAGCTCTAGCTTCAAAAGCTTCATTTACAACAGAGCTCTAGCTTCAAAAACTTTATTTACAAAAGCTCTAGCTTCAAAAGCTTCATTTACAGAGCTCCAGCTTCAAAAGTTTCATTTACAAAAGCTCCAGCTGCAAAGCTTCACTTGCAAAACTTCACCTACAAAACTTCAGTGCAGGGTATACAAATACCGCCTCCGAACAACCGCCATTTCGGCCTATACATGGATTCAATTTGAAGTCTCCAGCCAACAGACTCTATTAACCAAAGACTTGGGGGACTACACTATGTACCATATATTGTGCCACTATGTACCATATATTGTGCCACTATGTACCATATATTGGGCCTCATGAAAAATACTTGGGGGACTTAGCCCATTATTTATGTATTGATGAGCGACCCCTTATTCTATAAAAGGGACTCCCTCACTTTCATTAGAGAGCACCAATTATTCATGTACTGATGAGCAAACCCTTATTCTATAAAAGAGACTCCCTCACCATCATTAGAGAGCATCGCCGCCTGCTGAGCAACTGCCTCGCCGCGAGCATCAACTCTAACCCATCATTTATGTATTGAGGAGCGATCCCTTATTCTATAAAAGGGACTCCCTCCCCATCATTAGAGAGCATCGCTGCCTGCTGAGCAACCGCCTCACCGCAAGCATCAACTCTCGCCCATCATTTATGTATTGAGGAGCGAGCCCTTATTCTATAAAATGGACTCCTTCACTTTCATTAGAGAGCACCCATTATTCATGTACTAAGGAGTGAGCCCTTATTCTGTAAAAGGGACTCCCTCACCATCATTAGAGAGCATCCCTGCCTGCTGAGCAATCGCCTCACCACGAGCATCAACTCTAACCCATCATTTATGTATTAAGGAGCAAACCCTTATTCTATAAAAGGGACTCCCTTACCATCATTAGATAGCATCGCCGCCTGCTGAGCAATCGCCTCGCCGTGATCATCAACTCTAGCCATCATTTGTGTATTGAGAAGCGAGCCCTTATTCTATAAAAGGGACTCACTCACCTTCAATGCCACAAACCGAGCCAACCAAGGCAACATAAGCCATAAGCAGAGCATCCTCGCAACATGTGCTACTTCTAGTTAAGCATCATTTCAGATTGAGCATCGCCTCATATCGAGTATCAGTCCTAGACGACATCTAGTTACTTCGGCCCACACATGGACTGAATTTCAAGTCTCCAGCCAAAAGACTCTCTTGACTGAAGACTTAGGGGACTACTATTTATACCATACTTAGGGCCTCCGTAATAAATGGAGGGGCAAATATGTTGACGCAGCACGAAGCAATGAAAGGGTTACCAGCGTAATCCCTTGTAGAACAAAGTTTACTGGAGTCCACCAGTTGATAGAAATCCCAAAGGATAATTTGATTAATTGATAAAAGATGTCCAAATGATTACAAAGCCATGGCTTTAAATAAGCATTTTACAACCTTTTTGGAAACTCAAAAGACTTAGGGAATTAAAATGAAAATAACTGACATATAATAAAGCCCTTGAAACCCCAAAAGACTCTATTTATTAGTAGATTGCTGTTTCGATGACTTTCTGCAAAATATGGCTCGAGACACCTTTGTGGGAGAATTATTTTAACACGTTTCTGCGAAAAGTGGCTCAAGCCACTTTTATGGGAAATTAATACCCCTTTTATGATTGCGCCCTTTTGTCTTCCGACGTTCCATCTCCTCCTCGATCCATTCCGCCATTTGTTCTACATCAGTCCCCTCCACTTCAGAAGAACTCGACCCCGAGTTATGATCAGGATAAAGAACTTCATCATCATTGAAGGTGTTGATGCACAAAATCAGCGAGGACTTTGGTACAACAGAAAGTGTCAGGTTTGCGACCTTCGCTTGGTTGCTTCGATCACTAGTGAAGATAAGTACGTAAATGAATAGGGACAGGGAAGCAAACACAAGATGTACGTGGTTCACCCAGATCAGCTACGTCCACGGAGTAGAGGAGTTCTCATTAATTGTGAAGGGTTTACACAAATACATAGGTTCAAGCTCTCATTTTGTGAGTTCTAGTGAATAGTTTAGTACAAAATGACATTAGAGATTATTGTGGGAGAATGATCCCTATTTATAGAAGAGAGTTTCTAGTTTTGTTCTAACATTGACACGTGTCGTGTTGTGATTGGCTTCTGATGTCGACACGTGTCGCATTGTGATTGGCCTTCTGGTTCAAGGGAAGCTCTTCTGGGTCCTTGACGGTATAACGTTGACCGGTGCTCAGTAGTTTCGGGATTGGTCAAGTATGGTACAAACAGTGCTCCCCTAAGTTCCCGAGTGAGGGAAGCTCCTCGGTTGTGGACTTGCAAGATCTAAGCCATTGAGCTTCTAAGTACCGAAGTGTGGTATTATTTTCACGTGCCTTATCTATCTCATATGTAGATGTGGCATCTTCTCTGGAAGTACTTTTCCTCCATCCATGGGTGGTATCTTTAACCGATGAAGATGCACAAGGTAATGTATCAATTTCACTTGAAGCTTACTTGTAGTTTCGGGCTTGGTCAAGTGCAATACAAACCCTATAGTAGGAGTTCCCCAAGTCGCCGAGCTAGGAGATTTGCCGAAAGAGGTGACAGACAAGGTAAGCAGTCAAACTTTCAAGCAAGCAACCCAGGATCGAAGGTTTAACTTCGGCTTCCGGTTGATTGTTCTCCTTCTCCTTGTCTCTCATTCAGCTGCCAGGATAAGGAGAAGCAAATGAAGAAGAGATGATATGAGATACTTTTGCTTTTGAAGAAGTAACTTTCCACATGCTTATTCTTGAACTGTACTGAAGGGTTTTCTGGTTCCCTTCAGAGTATAAGGCCGACTCAAGAATTTGAGGGTCAAAACAAGTCCATTAAATCTAGAGTACGTTTGACCTTGATGATATGGGATACTTTTGCTGTTGACGGAATAGTGAATGTGGTATGGAAATGTGTCGTGCTGTAGTGATCTGTTTCAGCTCACCGTTGAACCTTCTGCTTCAATCTTTTGCATGGCAGAAGTGGCGTGTAACCTTTGCATTTAAATGGTCCTTCAGAACATTCCTTCATAGTGACGCATCCACGCTTGGCAGCTTCAGTGTAAAGAGCCAATATCTGATCAACTGTCATGAGGTATTTGCCGGTGGAATTCATAACCTTGACAGCAGTTGAGGATGAGTTCTCGAGAGCAATGCTAAGTAAGCAACCAGGCAAAGGTCTTAGGCAGTCAGTTCCAGATTGGAGGTTTGATTTCAGGTTCCGACTGACTGCTCTCTTTCTCTTTGTCCTGCAGGTGTGGACAAGGACGAAGACAAGGACAGGGAGAAAGCATGATATGGGATACTCTTGCTTTCGACCCTGATGATATGAGATACTCTTGTTCTTGGTGTAGCTTATTTGCTGAGGTATTATCGGGGGGAAATAAAGCTGAGTATTTCGAGAGGTTATGTTGAGGGTGCATTCTCGAATGTGAGAAAGGGTTGAGCATTTTTGCAGGTTTGCTTGTCCGTTGAGGAGGGAGGTCGATGTATATAGGGATTTCCCAATAACAAGTAGTAATGCTATTCCTTTACCCTTCTTGGTCACAGCAATGTAGTGGGAGCTGCCAGCTTCACGTGTTTTAACTTTGTTAGAACACTTTGAAAAAATGGTATGTGGTACCTGGAAAGCTGATGTTGCGTGTGAAGATTACAGACAAGCTTTATCTAAGGAAATCTGGCTCTCGAAGTTCTGAGAGTTGTGCCTCTTCGATTTTCGAACAAGCAATCCCGTCGGGGATCTGGCTCTCGAAGTTCTGAGAGCTGTGCCTCTTCGGTTTTCGAACAAGCAATCCCGTCGGGGATCTGGCTCTCGAGATTCGGAAAGCGGTGCCGCTTCGGTTTTTGAGAAAGTAATTATGTTGGGAGTCTTTTCTCGAATGTGAGTAAAGGTTGGACGTTCTTGCCAGCCTGTCTTGCCACAGAACACGGAGGTCGACACACATAGGGACTTTCCAGTTGTCAAGCAGTGGTGCTGTTCCTTTACCCTTGTGGGTAATAGTAGGGTAGCTGGAACTTCGAAATTCTCGTGCCTAAACTGTGTCAGAGATCTTTGGCAAAGTTATATGTGGTACCCGAGGAGTTGATGGTGCGTGTGGAGAGTGGTGATTGAACAGTAAGATTCACGTGCTTTCTACTTCACCAGAAATCTTCGACAGATTGCCCGTAATTTTCGCAAAGCTGAGTGTGCATGTGACAGGTGCTGACGAGGCTGAAAAAGCAGGTGCTTCTTTGATTTCTGAGATCGGCCTTCGTGGTCTCTGAGCAGCTCAGTTTTTGAGAAAGCAAACGCCTCTTCGATTTCTGAAACTCCGTCAAGTGCAGATTTTTATAGAGGTTGGCATTAAGTTCCATAGCACACTTGAATCTCCACCAGTAGAAGCCCCCTTCTTGCACTTCTAAGATCTTGATTTGTCTGACCTCTTCCTTCTTCAACACCTTTGAAAATGTCTGGCCCCTCCGACCGTCGTTTTGACTTGAACCTTGGAAAAGAGACAGCCACGCCTTCTCCAGACAACATATGGCGCCCATCCTTCATATCCCCTACTGGTCCTCTTACCGTTGGGGATTCTATGATGAAGAATGATATGACCGCTGCGGTGGTGGCCAGGAACCTTCTTACTCCCAAAGATAACAGACTACTTTCCAAACGGTCTGATGAGTTGGCTGTTAAGGATTCTCTGGCTCTTAGTGTTCAGTGTGCAGGTTCTGTGTCTAATATAGCCCAACGCCTATTTGCTAGAACCCGCCAAGTTGAATCATTGGCTGCTGAAGTGATGAGTCTCAAACAGGAGATTAAAGGGCTCAAGCATGAGAATAAACAGTTGCACCGGCTCGCACATGACTATGCTACAAACATGAAGAGGAAGCTTGACCAGATGAAGGAAGCTGATGGTCATGTTTTACTTGATCATCAGGGGTTTGTGGGTTTGTTCCAAAGGCATTTATTGCCGTCGTCTTCTGGGGCTGTACCGCGTAATGAAGCTCCAAATGGTCAACCTCCGATGCCTCCTTCTTCTGGGGTTCTGTCCAGTACTGAGGCTCCGGATAACCACCCTCCGGTGCTTTCTCTTTCTGGGGCTCTACCGACTGCTGAGACTTCCCCTGAGCAACCTTTGTGGAGGCTCCCTCTTGTTTGTTTATTTTGATTCATGTATATGTACATATTTGTAACTTATCGGAAATATCAATAAACAAGATTTGCTTCATTTCAACGTATTGTGTTAAATACACCAAGGCCTTCTTCACTAAGTTCTTTGAATTTTTCCTTTTGTTGAAGCTTGTATGTTGAAACTTTGTGAGTGAAGCATGTAGGTTAAGGTAGTGCTCCCTTAATTTCTCGAGTGAGGAAAACTTCTCGTTTGGAGACTTGAAAAATCCAAGTCACTGAGTGGTCGTGAGACTTCCGAGTATCAAGGTGCAGTAGCATATGGTAGGAGTCCCCCAAGTCTTTGGTCGAGGGAGTTGACGAATGAGGCATTTCCTTTCTAAGTGGTAGCCCAAAACTCCTTCTTCATATATATTTGTTATGAAAGTTGTTAGGCCCAAAGAAGATGAGACCTGGGCAATTTTTATTTTTTTTTTTTAATTTTCAAATTTCCGGATTTTTGAATTTTTGAATTTCCGAAAAAATAAAAAATAAAAATAATATATATATATATATTTAAAAGCTTTGTAAGTGAAGCTTTGGTGTTGAAGTTTTGTAGGTGAAGCTTTGAGGTTGAAGCTTTGTTGGGCATCATGAATTGATTTTGCTTCACACTATCTTGATGAAGAGTGTGTGAAGATTTTATATGTTTTTGTGTTGAAATTTTGTATTGTAGGTGAAGCTTTGGGGTTGAAGCTTGATAGGTGAAGCTTTGGTGTTGAAGCTTTATAGGTGAAGCTTTGGTGTTGAAGCTTTATAGGTGAAGCTTTGGTGTTGAAGCTTTATAGGTGAAGCTTTTGTTGGCACCATAAATTAATTTTTCTTCACACTATCTTGATGAAGATAGTGCGAAGCTTTTGAGATTGATATTTGTCCTCCATTGATGAAGCTTTTGTTGGCACCATAAATTGATTTTGCTTCACACTATCTTGATGAAGATAGTGCGAAGCTTTTGAGGATTGTAGTTGTGTTCCATTGATGAAGCTTTGTTGAATTTCCCAATTTCCAATTTCATTTTTTTTTTTTTTTTTGGGAAAACTAGAAATTTGAAAATGTGGGAGAGACAACGTATACAAATTTTGCTTCCACACTGTTGAGCGAGAGATTGTGATGCAAGCCACATCTTGTAGTAGTCGAAGGTTTGGATGAACCATATAAATTGAATTTGCTTCGAACAGTCTTGATCAAGAGCGTGTGAAGCTTTCTATGAGTTGTAGTGTTTGCATTGTTACAGAGGAGAAATGTTTGAAGCAGATGCAAGAGGGCTGAAGAGCTTGATCTTCGTATACCATGCACTGAAGCCATTGTTGGCTTGCAATAAGACTTTGTTGGTGACTATAGCTCTTGTTAGGCCTAAGTGCTCCCCTAGTTGAGTTGTAAAGCTTGATGGTTTTTGATTATTTGTGAATGCTAGGAGTTCACATGTACAAGTTGTACCACTCGTCTTCTGGTTAGTGGAATGAATGGTGGGTTGCTTTCATCACTTGGTTGGTGGTACGAATGTGAATTCCTTAATAACCTTTCATCACATTTCATCACCTGGTTGGTGACATGAAGGAGAGTACGCGTTGTACATTTCATCACTTGGTTGGTGGCATGAAGGAAAGTACGCGTTGTACATTTCATCACCTGGTTGGTGGCATGAAGATAAGTTCCTTCTTCACCTGATTGGTGATAAGGGTGGCAGGTTTCCAAATAATATTAGAGTACGGGTTGTACATTTCATCACTTAGTTGGTGGTACGAAGGTGAGTTCCTTCATCACCTAGTTGGTGAGAATAAGGGCAAGGTGTCGAGGCACATTGTGGCAAATGTCGAATGACACAAAGTGTGTTGAACCCTTTCGAAGCACAGTTGGCTTATGTATAGATGTGTTGGAATGTATGATGTTTATGCATGAATGTGTTGGAATGTATGATGTTTATGTATGAATGTATTGGAATGTATGATGTTTATGTATGAATGTGTTGGAATGTATGATGTTTATGTATGAATGTATTGGAATGTATGATGTAGATCCTTTGTATAGTCTTGTTGACACATACTTAGATTTTGTTTTGCATTGGAAACATTTGCGTTGAAGCTTCAACACTTGAGTGTTTCATTGCTCATAATGTAAAAGAGTTTAGGGCCGAGTTGGCTAAATCACCTCTTTATTGAATTCATACCAAACGGTCTTTGTTACATAGGATGCCGAACGGCTGTAGCTAAACACTTGTACAATGTGAGTCTATTTGTAATAGTACTTCAAGTGGTTAGCATTCCATGGATGGCCAAGGGTCTTGCCGTCGAAGTTTCTGAGCTTGTAGGAGCCAGGGCTGCTGATGCCGACGACCTCGAACGGTCTGTCCCAGTTAGGACTGAGTGTTCCTTCACTCGGGACCCTATCACAGAGTAATCTTTTCTTCAGTACCCAGTTTCCCACTTTGAAAGAGCGAGGTTTGACCCTTGAGTCGTAGTAGTTGGAAATGCACTGCTTGTAGGCGACATTCCTCAGGTGAGCCTGATTTATGTGTTCCTCGACTAAATCCAGGTTGAGGGTGAGTTGTTTGTCGTTCTCACTCTGCATGTAATTCTGGATTCGGTATGTTGCTTGCTCAAGCTCAACCTGGACAATTGCTTCTGTACCAAAAGCAAGTGAGAATGGAGTTTCTCCTGTGGAAGTCCGATATGAAGTGCGGTATGACCAAAGAACTTGGGGTACGAATTCTGGCCAACAACCTTTAGCTTTGTCCAAGCTAGTTTTCAGAGTGCGCTTGATTATTTTGTTAACGGCCTCGACTTGTCCATTATACTGGGGATGGGCTGGAGAGGCAAAACATAAGTTGATGTTGAACTTAGAGCAGAACATCTTGAACTTCTTGTTGTCGAACTGCCGCCCATTGTCCATGACTATCGCATTGGGAATGCCGAATCTACAAAGGATGTTCTTCCATACGAAGTCTTCTATTTTTCCCTCAGTAATGGTTGCCAAGGGTTCTACTTCAGCCCACTTTGTGAAGTAGTCAACTGCAACGATTGCATAGCGGACCTTGCCCTTCCCTGCAGGCATTGGGCCGATCAAATCAAGTCCCCATTGGGCGAAGGGCCAAGGGCTAATCATAGGAGTGAGCGGCTCGGGAAGGGAGTGAGGGATAGTTGCGTAGCGTTGACACTTATCACATGAGCGAGATATTCTGATGGCATCTTGGTGGAGTGTTGGCCAATAGTATCCTTGGCGAAAAGTCTTGTATGCTAGGGATCGAGACCCAGCATGATCTCCGCAGACTCCTTCATGTATTTCCCGAAGGACAATTTCCGCCTCCGCAGGTGTAAGGCATCTTAGGTATGGCAGGGTAAAACCGCGCTTGTAGAGTTGGTCATTAATGATCAGGTAGCGGGCAGACTTGTATCGAATTTGCTTAGCTTGGACTTTGTCAATTGGGAGGGTACCATGAGCAAGGAATTTATAAATTGGGGTGATCCAACTATCTCCTTGTTGTAAATTGCACACTTCCGCGACCATGGTGCTTGGTACTGCCAACAATTCGACATGAATTTTTCTCCCAATCTTGTCTTCCACTGTCGAGGCGAGGCGAGCCAAAGCGCCTGCATGACTGTTTGCCGCTCGAGGAACTTGGGTGATCTGGTAGTGGAAGTGCTTGAGCAAAAGTCGCGTTTGCGCAAGATATGCTGCCATGGAGCTATCCTTAGCATCAAAGTTGTTTGTGACTTGGTTGACCACTAATTGGGAGTCACTGAAGATATCAATTCGTTTAACCCCAAGATGCTTGGCCAAACGTAAGCCTGCTAGAAGGGCTTCGTATTCGGCCTCGTTGTTCGATGCCTTGAATTTGAAACGAATAGCGTATTCTATCGCCACTTTGTCAGGGTAGTAAGGACTAATCCTGCTCCGCAGCCCTGTTGGTTGGATGAGCCATCAACATACAGACTCCATGCTGGGGTTGTTGATTCCATCTTCTGAGCTTTCGATGGTAATGAAGCTATTGCTTCAGGTGTAAAAGCAATGTCAACAGGATATGTGAAGTCGGCGATGAAATCTGCTACTGCTTGACCCTTTTCGGCTGGTTTTGGTTGGTAGGAGATGTCAAACTCACCCAATGCTATCGCCCATTTGATCATTCGCCCAGACGTGTCAGGACTCTGGAGTATCTGTCGAATAGGGTGATTGGTAAGCACGATGATGGCGTGTGCTTGGAAATAAGGGCGAAGTTTTCGAGCAGACATGACCAATGCTAGAGCTAATTTCTCAATGTTGGAGTATCGTGTCTCCACATCTTGTAGGGCCTTGCTAGCGTAGTAGACGGGCCGTTCGACACCACTGTCCTTTCAGATAAGAACAGAACTGACTGCTGAAGCCGAGACCGATAGATAGATAATGAGAGTGTCACCAACTTCTGGTTTGGAGAGTAGATGGGCTTTACTCATGTACTCTTTGAGGTTCCTAAATGCCTTGGCACATTCCTCCGTCCATGTAATGTACTTCTTATTTCCCTTGAGTGCTTTGAAGAAAGGAGCACATCTGTTTGTGGCCTTAGAGATGAATCTGGTTAAGGCTGCCACCTTGCCAGTAAGGCTTTGGATGTCTTTTGAAGTTACTGGCTCTTTTATGTCGAGGATTGCTTTGATCTTTTCGGGGTTAGCTTCAATGCCTCGTTGGCTAATCATGAAGCCTAAGAATTTGCCAAATCCCACGCCGAAGGCACATTTGTTGGGGTTCAACCTCATTCGATACCTCTTTAGAATGGTGAAAGTTTCAGATAGGTTGGTGATGTGTTGGTCAGCATGTTTGCTCTTGACTAACATATCATCAACGTAAACTTCCATGCTATTCCCAATATGTTCGGCTAACATTGAATTGACCAGTCTCTGATAAGTTGCTCCTGCATTTTTTAGACCGAAGGGCATGACTTTGTAGCAATATAGTCCCCTGTCAGTAGTGAAGGCTGTGTGTTCTTGGTCTGAGGGGTTCATGAGGATTTGGTTGTATCCTGAATAAGCGTCCATGAAGCTCAAGAGTTCACACCCTGCCGTAGAGTCTATAAGTCTATCAATGAGAGGAAGGGGGAAACTATCCTTTGGGCATCCTTTGTTTAGGTCGGTGTAGTCGACACACATTCTCCACAAGACCTTTTGAAGCAGGAGACTTTCCTTGGTCGGATTTTTCTTAACAATGACAACATTTGCTACCCATGTTGGGTAATTGACTTCACGGACGAAGCCTATGTCCTTGAGTTTTTCAACTTCTGCTTTCATCGCCTCGTATCGTTCAACATCATAAGATCTTCACTTCTGTTTTACTGGTTTGGTCTTGGGATCAATACTTAAGTGGTGACAAATGATATCGGGAGAGATGCCCGGCATATCTTTATATGACCAAGCGAAGACCTCGGCGTTCTCTTGCAAAAATGAGATCAACAACAACTGAAGGGGTGGTGACAAAGTGGTGCCAATCTTCACCATGCGATCTGGATGGTCTTTGAAGATAGAGACATTCTCTAACTCTTCAGCGGGTTGTGCTTGCTGGGTGAAGGAGTCATCTCGAGGGTCATCGGGTTGACTGTTGCCATTATGAAGATCCGAGTTGGCTTCATCTGGACTGGTCTTTACTACTTGGTTATGTATAGAGAGGGTCTCCTTGGGGACAGGCAGGTGTTGTTGCTTAACTGAAGTGTTGTAACATGATCGAGCACTAAGTTGATCTCCCCTGATGTATCCATTGCCGAAAGGGGTTGGAAACTTCATCAACAACATATGTGTGGATACCATGGCCTTGAGATCATTGATGCTTGTGTGCCCAAAGATGACATTGTATGCCGTCGGGCAATTGATCACTAGGAAGTTAGTGGTAATAGTAGCTGTGTAGGGGCATGTACCAATGGTGAGGGGTAAGTGTATACTCCCTAAAGGTTGCACGATATCGCCAGAGAAGCTTATCAGAGGAGAAATCGAGCGATCGAGCAAGTGTTCAGCTACATTAAGTGCCTTGAAAGCTTCAGCAAACATGATATTGACTGAAGCACCTGTGTCTATCAGGATTCGTTTCACATCAAAATTTGCTATGTGAGCCTCCACGATCAGCGGGTCGTTGTGAGGGTAGATGATACCTCTTTCTTCCTCAGGGTAGAAACATATTGGATCCCAGTTAGGCTTTTGATACTTGCCTCCCCTGATGTCTTCCACGTGAAACACTTGATGGCCAGGTCTCAAAGTTCGTTCACTGTTTTTCATGGCCCTATTGGAAGATTCAAACATAGGTGTGCCGCCGCTTATAGAATATATCACATTCACCTGGCGTTGGTTACGGTTATCCCTTGGAGGGTGAAGGAGGAACTGATCAATTTTTCCTTCACGTGCCAAAGCTTCAATATGATCACGGAGGATGACGCACTTCTCGCCATCATGGCCATTATACTCGTGGTAGCAGCAAAACATGCCCGTGTTTTTCGTGGACTTGTAATCTGGCTGTCTTGGCTTTGGCTTTGGTATCAGATGAGCTATACTGGGGTAGATGGCCGTGCATGTAGCGTTCAAAGGTGTGTATGTGTCATACCTCGGGGTAGGGCCTGTCTTGACATGTGATTGGCCCACTGCATTGACTGTCTAGGGACGGGCGTTATTGTGACGATATCCTGAGTTATCCCGATAGTGCCCCTTATTCTTTTTATTAAAATGAGATTGGTGAGGATGGAAATCTTTCCTTTTGCCCTGGGATTGATATGTCTGCTGACTTGGCGAAGCATTAAATAAGGCCGGGGGGTGTGCTGCTACCGTTTGGAAGGTTGAGGTCTTTTCATTCGGTTGGATCTGGCCTCCACTCCCTACTTGCTGATAAGGGGTGACTGTAGGGGGTTTCCCTTGATATGTCCTTGCCTCGACAGAGGCATGGTTGTAAGCTTGTGCCATCACCTCAGAGTAAGTCTTCCAAGTGTTGGCATTGATCATGTACTTGAAAAAACAGTCACGTAAGCCTGCCGTGAAGGCCTTGAGGGCGGTCTTGTCATCTGCCTTAGCGCAGCGAGAATACTCATAGCTGAAGCGACCATCATACTTTCGTAATGACTCATCCGGCTTCTGGCGAATAGTGTACAAGTCATCTGCGGAATTCAAGCGATCGGTCTGGAAGATGTGTTAAGAGACAAACAACTTCCTCAACTCTTCAAATGAGTCTACCGTCTCAGGTGGAAGACGGCAATACCAGTTTAAAGCTCCGCCAGAGAGGGTGGAAGGGAAGAGAAGGCACCGTTCTTCATCGGTGTGTCTCCGGTATACCATGGTGGACTCAAAGAGGTTAAGGTGTTCAATCGGGTCTTCCCTTCCAGTATAGAGTTGTAAGTCAAGCTTCTGCTTTGTCTTCGCTTGAAGGGGGTTGTTGAGGATCCTTCTTGTGAGGGGGCCAGGCCTGGGTTGGTTCCAGTCAGGTATCTCGGCTTGACGTTCAGCCTTCAACTTGTTTACTTCCTCCAAGAACTGTAGGACGAGGGGGTCCTGAGTGGAGTTGTGCATCACTGAAGTTTTCTTCCGTAAGTCCCCATCGCCTCTTGGAAGTAGGAAAGTTTGATCAAGATAGCATGATTTTTCCTTGGACTCGTCACACTGACTCCTAGAGTGAGTATGTCACAACATTTCCGAGTCCCCTGTACCTTCATATTCTTCTGGGACTTGTTGCCCATTCCCTAGATTAACTTCTGGCCTGGGTCGTGGGAGAGGACCGAGTCTTTCAGAAACTCTTGGGTCATTAATCTTCGAGCTTATGTGGATGGGATTCTCTCGACGTTGCTTTAGGAAGTCTCGACAATCGCGATAGACGGCTTTTGATCCTTCCACTCCTTCTGTGAGGCGGTGCTTTCCTCTACTCCTTCTGCTTCGGGTTGAAGCAGCTGGGTTGAGAGAAGTCTTATGTTGATTATCACATTGATGTGTAGCTCGATCCCTATCAGGGATGTCCGTGTTGGATATCGGTGACCCTCCGTGTTGGGGGGCATTCAGATGATTGTTGACCTCAGCAGGGGCGACGAGCTTGTGTGCTTGAGCATGCCTAGCCTCGTGAAGCATCTCAAAAAGTTTTTCATACTGCTCCTGGAGGACCTCGTTCCTCATCACTATCTTGTTGTTCTGAGCTTCTAACTCATCGACTTTAGCTTGAAGAGTAACTCTATTTCCTTCCTGCTTTCGTTGCTTCATACTAGGTCCAATGGAGGTGTCATTCTGTGTGCTATGGCTTCTTTCACTCCCCATGTTGGAGATAGATGTTTGGCCAAAAGAAAGTGTACGAGCGGTGGAAACCAGCTTGACAAAGCTGAAGAGAGTGGGAATAAGTGTCGTTTCCCACAGACGGCGCTAAATGTTGATGCACAAAATCAGCGAGGACTTTGGTACAACAGAAAGTGTCAGGTTTGCGACCTTCGCTTGGTTGCTTCGATCACTAGTGAAGATAAGTACGTAAATGAATAGGGACAGGGAAGCAAACACAAGATGTACGTGGTTCACCCAGATCGGCTACGTCCACGGAGTAGAGGAGTTCTCATTAATTGTGAAGGGTTTACACAAATACATAGGTTCAAGCTCTCATTTTGTGAGTTCTAGTGAATAGTTTAGTACAAAATGACATTAGAGATTATTGTGGGAGAATGATCCCTATTTATAGAAGAGAGTTTCTAGTTTTGTTCTAACATTGACACGTGTCGTGTTGTGATTGGCTTCTAATGTTGACACGTGTTGCGTTGTGATTGGCTTCTGATGTCGACACGTGTCGCATTGTGATTGGCCTTCTGGTTGAAGGGAAGCTCTTCTGGGTCCTTGACGATATAACGTTGACCAGTGCTCAGTAGTTTCGGGATTGGTCAAGTATGGTACAAACAGAAGGTATACAAATCAGTAACGTTGAAAGTATTGGAAATTCCCATAGACTCCGGCAAATCAATAACATAGGCATTGTCATTAATTCGCTTGATAACTTTGAATGGACCATACTTCCGTGGCTTTAACTTGCTATAAGTTCCAACAGGGAATCGTTCTCTTCTCAAGAACACCATGACAGAATCTCCTTCCTTAAACACTTTCACCCGCCGATGTTTGTCCACTGCTTCCTTATACTTAACATTGGTTTGTTCAAGCCGTTGCTTGACCTCATCACGAATTGCCACCACATCTTCAGCCATATTTTTTGCAGCAATGCTAAGTCCATGTCCCCTAGGTAGCTTCACCAAATCCACCACATGATGAAGAGTGGCAGTGTAAACAATGGAAAATGGTGACTTACCAGTAGCACGATGCACAGCACTATTATAAGAAAACTCCATCTGAGGTAAGGCATAGTCCCATTGTTTTGTTTTTTCTCCGCAAATGCTTCGAATCATGTTACCAAGAGTCCTATTTGTGACCTCTATTTGTCCATCAGTTTGGGGATGTGCAGTAGTACTTTGATTCAAAGTAGTCCCAAACATTATCCATAATGTAATCCAGAAATGACTCAAGAACTTGTTGTCTCGATCAGAAGTGATGGACTTAGGTACCCCATGCAATCGAACAACCTCCCTGAAAAACAGTTTGGCTATGTTTGATGCATCAGCGGTTTTTCTGCAAGCAATGAAATGAGCCATCTTGGAGAACCTGTCAACCACCACAAAAACTGAATCCATTCCCCTTGGTGTTCAGGGTAGTCTAAGCACAAAATCCATAGCAATGTCCTCCCAAATATCGTTAGGAACAGGTAAAGGCATGTAAAGACCCGTATTTTGGACTTGCCCCTTTGAAACCTGACAAGTGTAACACTTCCTCACAATGGCTCCAACATCCGGTTTCAATTGTGGCCAAAAGTACCTTTCTTCCAAACTTGCTATCGTCTTGTCACGACCAAGATGATCACTTAATCCTCCTCCATGCAAATCTCGAATAAGCTTTTCCCGCAAGGAAGAGATAGGAACACATAATTGGTTACCTTTGAACAGAAAACCTTCGTTGATAGAGTAATCTGCCATAGGTTCATGATTGATGCATTTCCTCCATATTTCCTGAAAATCATCATCGGTTGTATACAACTCCTTTAAGCACTCGAAACCCACAACTTCTTGGGAAAAAGTGATCAGCAATGATGCTCGTCTACTCAAGGCATCGGCAACACGGTTTTGAGCTCCAGATTTGTGCTTAATAACAAATGGAAATTTTTGCAAGAACGTTACCCATCTGATATGCATTTTATTAACATGCTTCTGATTGTTAATAAACTTCAAGGCTTGATGATCCGTGAATAACACAAATTCTTTCTGAATGAGATAATGTTCCCATTGTTTTAAAGCTTGAATCACCGCATAAAACTCCTGATCATAAGTGCTCCATTTTTTACGGGCTTCACTTAGCTTTTCAGAGAAAAAAGCTATAGGTCTCTTCTCTTGGGAAATGACAGCACCCACTCCCACTCCACTTGCATCACATTCGACTTCGAATACTTTCTCAAAATTTGGAAGAGCTAACACCGGAGTAGTACAAAGCTTCTCTTTGATCAAAACAAAGCTTTGTTCTTGTTCATCTCCCCAACGTAACTTGCCTTTCTTCAAACATTCTGTAATGGGTGCAGTGATGGTGCTGAAATGCCGCACAAATCTCCGATAAAAAGTAGCCAAGCCATGGAAACTCCTCACGTCGGAGACGGACTTCGGAGTTGGCCAATCTCGGATGGCCTTGGTCTTCTCATCATCCACCTGAATACCATTTTCACCAACCACAAATCCTAGAAATAGCAATTTAATTGTACAAAATATGCATTTCTTGAGATTCATATACAATTTATTTTCTTTCAAAACACCCAAAACGTGTCTCAAATGCATCATGTGTTCTTCTCTAGTCTTGCTATAGATTAAGATGTCATCAAAGTAAACCACAACAAAGAGACCAATAAACGGACGAAAAATCTGATTCATAAGCCTCATGAAGGTACTCGATGCATTAGACAATCCAAATGGCATCACTAACCACTCGAACAGTCCATCCTTGCTCTTGAACGCCGTTTTCCACTCATCTCCAGGCCTGATTCGAATTTGATGGTAGCCATTGCGAAGGTCAATTTTTGAAAATAATTTCGAACCTTCAAGCACATCTAGCATGTCATCTAACCGAGGTATTGGAAATCTGTATTTGATGGTGATTCGGTTAATAGCTCGACTGTCTACACACATACGCCATGCCTTTTTCTTTTCCTTGTCTTTCTTTGGAACCAATAGGGTAGGTACTGCACAAGGGCTCATACTTTCTCGGATAAACCCCTTTCGCAGCAAGTCTTCAATTTGTTCCCTTAAAATCTCATTTTTTGCAGGGCTCATTCGATAATGGGGAAGATTTGGTAGGCTAGCACAAGGTACCAAATCAATTTGATGTTGGATGTTCCTCATGGGAGGAAGCTCGTTAGGTAACTCGTCAGAAATGAGTTCATGAAATTCCTCCAATAATTGCTGCACTTCTGAAGAGATTTGTTCCTGTTCTTTGTTTTCTGTCAATAGTCCCTTCATCACGATCGGAAAGAAAGAATCTGCTTCTTTTATGGCCCATTCAATCTCCTGCTTATCACTAATTAGAGTGAGGAAACTAGTATTCTTTGCTTTTGGTACTTCAGAGGGCGAAACAGGAGCCATCGCAATCTTCCGATTATTCCAAGTAAATATCACCACATTATCTCGACCCTTCAATGTCGAATCCACATCAAACTGCCACGGTCTCCCTAATAGTATACGACAAGCATCCATATCAATAACATTGCAAAGTACTTCATCACAGTAATGCTTACCAATGGAAAGTGGGACACGACAAGTTTCTGTGACATAGACGGAAGGTCTTTTCTTCACCCATCCAAGTGAGTATAGGGTGACATGAGGCTCCGTTGGTAGCTGTAAACGCTCCACCACTTTCTTGGCCACAAAATTTTCACAACTTCCATTGTCTACAATCACTTCGCAAACTTTGATGTTGATGGAGCAAAGAGAACGAAAAATGCAGTGTCGTTGCCCATCCTCTTTTGGTGTTAAAAGAACTCACTGCAACACCAAAGCAAGGCGATCCATTCCTTCTTCAGTTGTGAATTCAACGCCTTCATAGTCATCATCACCAACTTTTTCTTGGTCCCCTTCAGCCTCCAACAAATTGGCTTGTCTCCGTTTAGGACAAACGTTAGATCAATGCCCGATTTTGTTGCATCGATAACAAATGTCTCCCATAGGCTTGGCGTACGGATTCTCCCTTGGAGGTTGGTTTCTATTCTGCCCCTTGTTAAAAGTTCTGCTACTCCCTTTATTTGCTGCTCGAGAAGAAAGACTTGAAGGTTTCAATTCTCCCGAACTTTGTGGCACAGATTTCCCTTTGTCGGTGGACGAGACAACAGGGTTTTCAAAATGCTCCGTCACGTTCCTCCGGAAAGAGGTTTATCGCCTTTCTTTCTCTATTATCTCCGCCTTCAAGGCCATGTTAATGGCCTCTTGCAAGCTCCACAGATTTTGCAGCCCAATCTTTTCTTGAATTGAGGGTTTCAATCCATTCACGAACCTTGCAACCCTTTGATTTTCTGTCTCCATCAGATTGTTTCGCTCCGCAAGTCTCATGAAATCATCTGTATAATCAGTCACATTTCTATTGCCTTGGACGCAGCTGATGTACATATGATACAAAAGCTGTTCATAATCCGCAGGTAAGAAACGATCCATCAAGAGTTGCTTCATTTTTCTCCAAGTGCGAATTCGATTCTTTCCTTACCTCTGCCGAGTATTTTGTAATTGATCCCACCAAACAGCGGCAGTTGCTTTGAGACGGAAGGCCACCATCTTCACCATCTTTGTCTCGGGAACCTCCATGACATCAAAGAATCTTTCAACTTCAACTAGCCAGTCTAGGAAATCTTCGATTTTAAGGTTTCCTGCAAAAGTTGGAATGTCGGCCTTAATCCGAAAGTCATCAAAGTTGTTGCGATTTTGATGGTTTGGATTGTTAGCTGCATGTGGTTCCACATCTTCTTCTTCGGACTCCGATTCGCTGTCTTGAACACGGAGCCTAGGAACTCGTAGATTATTGACTCCAGTAGCTCTATGATTATTTGGACCGATGGCTTGGACCAACATCTCACGAAGTTCTCCAATTTGAGTAGTCAAGTTTGTAATCTGTTCAGCTTGAGCATCCAAGTCTGCTCGAGTGATAGGGGCAGGTTCACGATCACGATCACCCATGGATAGATAGGATAATCAACGATGCCAAGACGGGAGAAACCCGCTCTGGTACCAATTGACGCAGCACGAAGCAATGAAAGGGTTACCAGCGTAATCCCTTGTAGAACAAAGTTTACTGGAGTCCACCAGTTGATAGAAATCCCAAAGGATAATTTGATTAATTGATAAAAGATGTCCAAATGATTACAAAGCCATGGCTTTAAATAAGCCTTTTACAACCTTTTTGGAAACTCAAAAGACTTAAGGAATTAAAATGAAAATAACTGACATATAATAAAGCCCTTGAAACCCCAAAAGACTCTATTTATTAGTAGACTGCTATTTCGATGACTTTCTGCAAAAGATGGCTCGAGACACCTTTGTGGGAGAATTATTTTAACACGTTTCTGCGAAAAGTGGCTCAAGCCACTTTTATGGGAAATTAATACCCCTTTTATGATTGCGCCCTTTTGTCTTCCGACATTCCATCTCCTCCTCGATCCATTCCGCCATTTGTTCTACATCATATGTAATAAGTGAGGAGCCCTTATTCTATAAAAAGACCCCTCACTCTCCTTATTAGGAGAGGCTAATTCTTAGGCCTGACCCTCACCCTCTCAAAGCCTCACTCTCATTACAGAGGCTCTCTATCTCTCTCCCTCACAATCATCTCAGAGAAATACAATATCAGTGTGGACGTAGTCCAAACATTGGGGTGAACCACGATACATCTTGTGTTCTTTACTTTCTTGCAGATTCAAGGTCGGATTAACATCACCTTATCTCAGTTGGACCCTTAAAACTTTTTTTTTTTTTGTTATTTGGGTCCTAAAAAACTTCTCAATTATATACATGCTACCTTGCTGGAAAAGTAGCAAGCATCTGCCCCAAAAACAATTCTAAAATCACAGTTTTGTCCCAAGCCTTCGGATAATAACAAAACTACCTCTAACTTTCAGAGAACTGTAAAATGGCCCACTATTCCCTTTGGTACCGTTTGGTATGTGGGACGGGACGGAACGAAGTGGGACGAGGCGTTCCATCCCACGTTTAGTGCGCCTAAAATGGGTGGGACGTGCTGTTCCATGGGACGAATTTTAGGTGAATTTTCGTTCCGCCTCACCCCCTGGAACGACTCGTTCCACATCTGTGGAACACAAAATTATAACCTCTCCGTCTCCTTCTTCTTCCTCCTTGTTTCCATCCGAGAGCATCTTTGCTCCCTCTCCGTTCCGTCCTGTCTTGTCCCGTCCCATTTCGTTCCGTCTCGTCCCGTCCCGTCTGCATACCAAACGATACCTTTAGTCCATTGGGTTCATGAAGGCCATATTTGAATTGATCAAGGCCATCTTTATCTAGTTTTCAGAGAAACTTACATAAAATATCATAAACATTGTAGTGACGACATTCAGCGGCAATTTGGAATAGACTCTGATTTTTTTCATTCCTAACTTCAAGTACGGGACATGAGGAATATATAAGAAAATGAGTAATATACTCCTCATGCCCTTGTTCTTCTGCCACGCACAGTGCTTCCTTCAATTTCTCACATCGATAATACCTCATATACCTTTCCGCTGCTTTACACATAAGAGGGAGAAACTGTTGGACCCGCTCATGCACCAATTTTTATATAATATATACGATTGATACCTAGGTTCATTAAAATAATATTTAAAAATAATATTGACTATTAATAACACTATCATAAAAAAATCATTTAACAATATGAATGTGTAGGTGGTCCACCAAAAGTGTTTGGGATTTGCTACTAGTATTCAGAATAAACCCATTCCTACATTACAAGTCAAATTTGATGAAAAAAAAAAAACATTTTATTTGCAACTAACACCATTTCCCTCCTATCAGTTATTTTTCCATTAGCTGAAGGATATATACTTATTTTTCAATATTAGTTGAATTTTACCTTATGCTTTCAGTTTCATTACCATTATTTTTTATTTCCCTTCCTTTCCTTTTTCTTTTTATCACTTTCTCTCTCTATCTCTCCTCCCTCCCATACCTTACTCCCTCTTCCCTTTCACGCTGCTTCAGTAACCCAGTAAAGACAAACAGCGCCGCCGTCCACCGGTCATCAACTACCGTCAAATTATACATTCACAATCCTCTTCCCGTCCTTTTTTCAAACCCTAAGAAACGGTGACCATGGGATTTCCGACCAAACCTGCCAGAATTGGAGCTCGACCGTAAAAATGATCCACTTGTCATGGGTTGTCCTCTCCAATGTAAGTGTTTTTCCAAAATCAAAACTTTAATTCCATTTTGTGTATGCATGTGGAAGATTGGGGAGGAGGAAGGTGAATCAAGGTTGTCCAAGAAGAATGGAAGGTTGTGGGTGAAATAAAGGTGAAATCCGAGAAAACCCTTATTCTGTTTCGGTTTTAAAGGGTACTATAATCTGCCCATTTTGTTTATGTTTTGTGGTTTAAGAATTTTGCTAATTCAATGTGACCATACTTGAATTGCATTGCATGACTCTACCTAACATTCTATCGATCTACTGATATCATGAATACAACTCTAGGAAATATGGAATAAATATGTTCATATATTTTTGTAGTTGCATTGGCATGGCATTAACATAAACCAAATTCGATTGCAGACATTTAAATTACCTGAGGAAATGAGATGATGCCTTTGATCACTCTGCGCACTTTCATGTTTTTCCTTGTTTATGGGAGGAAGAGGTTTTATGCATATACCTATCAAGATAAGAATACAAGCTCAATCATTAATTCAATGAAATATTCTTCTCAACCAAGATTTTTATGTTAAGTTGTGTTTGTGTGAACCCTCTATTTTAATGAGTTGTATCATGTCAAACTCGTTAAACTCCACTAGCATAATGAGTTTAAAAATTTAAGCCCAAACCCAACCCGTTGTACCCATTAAGCTCTCTGTCGGAGTGAGAGCCTTTCCAAACTTAGATCAAATGTCTAACATTTTTCAAAAACTAATCTTTTTATTATTTTTTGGTCCCCTTTGCCTACAGTTCAGCATAAGTGGGTCTCATGCATGATTAAGTTGTTTTTATTTTTGAGGGAGAGAAAATGGGAGAAGAGAGAACGTGGAGATGACATGCGGGTGAGGGAAGTGAAAAAACAGTAAAAGACAATTTTTGTTGTGGAAACAGAAACATGAGCACAAAATTATTAAGGGAAATATGAAGAAGAAGACAGAGAGACCATATTTTTCTACAGGGGAGTTGAAGTTATTAAGGGATTAGTTCGACTCCTATAATTAAGGAATTCGTTCTACTAGTAATCCTATAATTAATGAATTATGTGCAGATTATAAATATGTGCATATACATATTTATAATCTTAGTGGTATATTAATATTGTTACAAAAATAAAAATATGATGATGTGTACTTTCTAGACATTGGACCAATTTCACATAAGTTTTATCTTTTAGAAAGAAAGAAAATACAATGAGAAAACGAAAAGCAATTATGTACTAACCATAATAGACCAATTTTTCCTATAAATTGAGCGGGCTTCCGCTTTTGAATGCAAAACAGTTACTCGCCAATGTTCCTAGGGGGATATTTCCGTCGATGTTTGTAGCTATGACTAATTTTGGATAACGTTGAATCAAATCCCACCCAATATCTATATATAATAAAAGTATGAAAAGAAAACATTGTAAACGTATATAGACAAAATTTGTAACAAAAATATTAAATCAGACGGGGAAAAGTTGTACCAAATCTTTGGAAACCGTAAGAAATAAATTCAACGGCATCAGTAACTAGTATATCTTGTATCCTTTCGGGTGGAGTGAGGAAATAGAGATAGCGAGCCATTATTTCCCCTTTTGTCTGCCCTTGGGTCAGCAGAAGTAGATCCGAACAAGGTAAAATAGTAAGTGAATTGGGGTTCTTTTTAGCCATGCATTCAGCTACTTCAACCCTTTCTGGAAACAAACATATCAAATAATAAAAAGCCGTATAACCATCAGTGTCTCGTATTTCCAAGTGTTCCATTCCCGTTAACTCCACCAACTGTTGTATAATGCGCACGCTGCACCTCTTCCTGACTGCGTTTTGAAGAGCTGTACCATTCCATTGAGCTTTGCAATTCCTAGTTGGGGATGTTGGCGAAGAAAGTTGATCGCATTATCCCAATCATTAGACCACACATATTCCACGAAAGTTTTTTGGATATGGTTGGCATTGCTCTCAAGAGTCTCAACGCTCTCATCGCACTCATCATGTCCTGCATGCTATGTTTGTTAGTTGCTAAATTTCCCATACTTGCATAAAAATAATTAATTAATAAAATTCCTCTTGAAATAAACAAATAGGATATTCTACGGAAAATATAATAATAATAATATATAATATATAAGAGGGAGATTCCACTCCTAATTAATATCACCGATAATGAATCTAAACGGTCATCATTACTATTAAATAGAATTATGTACAAAAAGTATTAATTTGTGAGGATACCTCCAGTGACACTGAGATCTTCTTCTAATGCCGACTTTGACCTGTCTGGATACATTTCGCCAAGTGACCCGCATGCTGAAAATGAAAATTTTGATATATCATTAAATTCTTAATTTTCTTTTTCTTTTCCCTTCCTATGTACAAATGCCTATGCTTACGTGTGAAAAATAATTACAAAATATTTCTCATCAACTTTTTTTTGTATGTACGTACCATATTTATATCGTCCTTCATCTGTTGGTTCATATCGCTTCAACCTCCATGACAAAGAAAGCCATGCTTCTTCGGCCGTGGTTCTGTCCTTGATTAATGGATAAGTATCATCTCCGCAAGAAATCTGGATTGCATATAAGGCCTTGGCATCCTTCTTCCAAGCCTTTTGTTATTTTCCTTCCTTAACGGTGCCTTCGACGACGTCCCAAAGATCTTCGGCCAAAAAGTAAGTCTTCATCCGAAAACTCCAATCCTTATAGTTTTCACGGTTAAGAACTGTAGAAACAACTGTAGCAGTCATATTCAACCTGCTCATTTATTCAACGAGAGATTTTATGTTAATAGAGCATATGTGAAAGAAAAAAAATGAAACAAAGTCAGCTGTCTAACACCACTTGAGGAGGGCAAGTGCTATAGTGGAAATTAGACCTGATAGTTTGGACCCGATCCGTTAATATTAGTATTTGGACGGATGCTTAATGGGTCGGGTTGCTAACGGGTGAACCCGTTAAATAACGAGTCATTTTGGGTCAACCCGTTAGCACTTGTTAGTTGAGGATACTTTAGTAATTTCAGTAAAGTCTTAACAACAAAAAATAAAATCTATGTAAAAAAATAATAATAATTATTATTATTATTAACGGGTGAAACGGGTGACCAGTTAGCTTAACGGGTCAGGTTCGGATGACCCGTTAACTTAACGGATCGGATTGAATCCGACTCAAACCTAATAAATCTGACTCGTTTACAGGTCTAGTGGAAATCAAGCACCCTTGTGGCCCTCCTCATCCAAATTCAATTAACGGATCGGATTGAATCCGACTCAAACCTAATAAATCTGACCCGTTTATAGGTCTAGTGGAAATCAAGCACCCATGTGGCCCTCCTCATCCAAATTCAAGGCTCCCTTTTCTCCTCAGAACCCCACCTAACTATTGACACACACAAAAAAAAAAAAAAAAAAAACGACACTAACAAGAGAATAAATCATAGTATGTGTGTATATATTTCGAAAGTAAGGCAATCAACAAGATCCAGGAACAAAAACAAACCAAAGTCCCAATTTGACAAGGAAGAACCTGCAATCCAAAATGTAAACAATTTTTAAAATATAAGTCTCCAAAATGGTTACAAAGATGAAAAGAGAGAATGAAATCAAGTGAGAGAAGTGGAGAGAAATTTATAGAAACTCGAAAGAATCTCATTGTGACGTGAGATGAGAAATTTGAACAACCACTAAGATAAGTAAGAATATCATTTTTACAAAAGAAAAGGACCAAAGCAAAAGTATAAAATCAGGTAAGGCTTCAATGCTATGTATCATTCAATTTACGAGTGTTTCAGCCGTTAGCTTTGATTTCCACAATTATTTAGATCTTTTATTTTAATCTCAACATTTCATTTTCTTTATCATTCATTTTCTTTATATTTCCTTTTTTGATCTACTTGTACTCTTTATCTTTTCTCTTTTTACAAATTCTTTTTAACAAGAAACGATAGGTTGATATTTCACTTAGAGTAATGCTAGGGAGAACAAACTTCTAAACCAAATTTTGTGAACCAACTGATGTGGATGTTGATGATTGAATTATTACTTAAGTGTTGATTAATGTGTTCATGTCATATGTGTGACACATCATTTGGTTTATAAATTTAGTATCCATATCGTTATCCTTTTATTTAACATTGCAAACTAATACAAAGGTGCTGATTGGGGACAATGCTCTAGTAACAAGAAAAATGATCTAGTGTGAATTTTCTCAGACAAGGGAACCATATTAGATGCAACACGAGGCGCCACCCATACCACGTGTACCAAAACTACACACGCCACTATACTACGCAAAACGATAGATGCAACAGATTTCTATTAGTGACCACAAGTCATCGTCAAACAGCGAGGCGCCACCCATACCACAAAACGATAGATGCAACATATTTGTATCAGTGACTACAACAAGTCATTGCCAAATAACGAGGCCACATAAAGTCATCGCAGAGGAATGATACCACGTAAATTTATCATTGGTTGACAAGATCATATAACTCATCGCTCAAAGCGAAAACACATCCAGCCAATGCTGTAGAGAAATCCAACGGGCGAGACAACGAAACTCAACTTCAACTACTTCACGAAGGAAATCACTTGTCGGCTCATTCCAACGTCCACGAGTCAAGTCTGAAAACTCCAAAAACATATAAAAATACAAAAATTGCTCACCATCCCCGAATTTAATAAATAAAATAAAATAACTATAAAATTATAATCCACGTGAAACTGGTGATAGATGTATGAAACATATGATATACATATAATTACAACCTTTATGAACACATTTGATAAGCGGAGTGTTCTTTGCTCCTCCCGTCATGCATACGTCCGGTTTGATTTTCTTCTTTTCAGCAAGAGCATCTCTAATAGTGTAGGCAATTGAATAGGCAAACATATTTTGATGAGTCATGTAGGTCAAAATTAACTTCAATGGTTTAGACAATTGATGCCTACTCCTCAAAAGTAGGCAATATTTTCTATTTTCACCCATAATTTTTAGCTTCTTACACATTACTCTATATTTATGGTGGTCAAATGAAAAAGTCAAACGAAAATAACAATAAGGATTAAACAAATATGTGAGAGGTTTTTTAACACTACATATTTATGTGGGATATATTCAACAATATGTGAGGTGCTAATAAAAAACCCTTATTTGGTGCTATAAATTTTGGGTTTTATATATTTCATATTTTTCTTGTTTCACTTTCTTTTGCCATATATGGTTTTCACTTTCTTTGTCTTATATTGTTTTCAATGATAGAGTTTAATGTTGAACTGCAAAGAAACAAAATAAATCATGATTATAATTTGTCCTTTTGAAATTCCACGTACATAATCTCCAAACAATAACATTTGCAATTGACGAGATTTTATTTGATGACAATTTAAATTCTGTCATTTTACAATTTGTAATAATTTACAATTTCTTCATCCAAATGTAGGATTAGAATCGAAAGGGCATACATAATTGGCCAAATAAAAAGCACGTACATTGGCTTCTCTTTACAAATTTCTTAAAAAAATAAGAAATTTCTTTAAAAAATAAGAAAATTTAGAATTTGCCAAGTCCAAAAGTAGAAAAGACTCAACGAGCAACGGAAATTGCATCCATAGGTACGAGGTAAGTGGAACACTGGCTAGCAAAATGGTTGGAATAACAATCGATGATTTTCCATCAAGCATAATGTAAAGGGCACAAGAAAAGACAATCATCATGGTGGCAATAGATAAAAAGAGGGTGAAAAGGCCTATTATCATTTTTGTGGGCAAGGATCCGTGGAAATCTTCTTCATTATAACGTGACGTGATAACGCCCAAAAACATGATAACCGAAGTTGTGGAAGAAAAAAGTGAGACTGCGTCTGAAACCATAAATACTATGAATACCTTTTTAGTTAAGAATATAGGAAGACCTGTATCTCCATCATATCCACCGGGAACTGTGAATATTGCAGCGAACATTATGGTGATAATAAGAGCACCTACAACTGTACAAGAATTTGCTGTTTCCTTCATTGAATTTTTTGCCTCTTTCCACATTTCTTTGTGATTCTCCGTAAATACTTCTCGTGGTGTCTTATTATCATTGTTTACAGATTCACAATCCTTGACATCTGCAATGCTCTCCACATTCTGCATGTTTGACAACAAAATTATTTATGGATTTGACTATGAAATCTTTATCTCTTCATATAAATGCTTGGACTTTTGTCGTTTGAGACACCACATAACCCAAAATCATTAGTTAAGCACGTACACCACATAACCCAAAATCATTAGTTAAGCACGTAGGATGATAATATAGTACGTAGTTAAATCATAATAATGTTTTCCTTTTTAATTGCAATTCTTTCATGTTATGCTTGTGCATGTCGACAAACTTTTTGTTTTGATTTTTTATTTTTTAAGAGAAGTAATTTCTACATTCTCTTTTTTTTCTTTGAAATTGAATAAATAAAATAACAAAAATATGTAAAGGAGTAGGAGAAAATGAGAAATATAGGCAAAATTTCATATATATAAGCATAGATAGATAAATAGTCACCTTGAACCATTGTACTTCTCTTTGCATTTGCGAAACTGCACCTTGAATGTGATTGATTTGTGACAATGGGGTAATATTTGCTACCGCATGTAGCATATTATTGCCAAAGTGATCTTTATTCCCCACTATTTCTTGTATTTTATATTTATCGAGGTCATTTATAAGATTATAAATATTGTGGTGACGGGATTCAGCGGCAATTTGGAATAGACTCTGGCCTTTTTCGTTCCTAATTGCCAATATTGTAGATAAGGAATCTTTAAGAAAATGTGTAATGTACTCCACATGCCCTCGTTCTGCTGCCACACACAGTGCTGCTTCCAATTTCTTTCTTTTATAATAACTCACACTTCTTTCACTCATTGTCAGAATTTCTTCACCCGCTTTACACATGAGAGGTAAAAACTGCTGAACCCATTCATGGGTCAATTTCATCTGATATATATGATTGGTTCCTAGGTTCATTAAAAACAAATACAAATTACAGTCATATTAAAATAAAATTTAATATTAATAAAACACTCATAAAAGAAATCAATGAATGATACAAATGTATATGTGGCCTACCCAAACATGTTTGGAATTTCGCCACTGGTCCTCTGAATCGGAGTATACCCATTCCTGCATTACAAGCCAAATTTGATGACAAATATAAACATTTTATTTACCATAAATAGGTCATTCTTTGTACCGTGTTGGTTTTGGTTATACTCACCTATCTGTATTTACCATAAATAGGTCATTCTTTGTACTGTGTTGGTTTTGGTTATACTCACCTATCTGTATTACGTTGTTTTTTTTTTTCCCTTTCTGTTTTTCTTATAAATGTGTTATTTTTATTACATTTTTCATATCATATTTGCATTATCTTTCTAATTAAAGTGAGACACATTTGGATCAATGGACCTACCCCTACTAAAAACCAAATTGAATTCCAGACATGCAAAATATCTGAGGAACTGAAATGCCTTTGATTCTCTTTATGGTCTGACAGAGGCCTTTGAGCTTCATTAGCATAATGGGATTAAAAATTTAAACCCGAACCCGACCTGTTTGTACCCATTGAGCTCTCTGTCGGAGTGAGAGCCTTTCCAACCTTAGATCAAATGTCTAACATTTTTTAAAAACTGATCTTTTTATTACTTTTTGACTCTGTGCTTACAATTCAACATAAGTGGTTCTCATGTATGTCATGCCAACATTTTTTACGGACAGTTAACGAATTTCGATGGCCTAACACAAAATGAGACTAAATTTGAGTTTCAATGAGCTAAGTGACACGATTTAAACTTCATGGGGCAAAGTGAAAATGCCTTTGAGTTTCCGGAGTCGTCATCGCAAATTAGCCTTTAATATTTATTACTACACATTTTACACAATGTCACAAACCAAACATATAGCTCTTAAGAGTGATTACTTCAACATTCCAGCATTGTTAAACATTTCCAAAGAACTCAGCCCTCAAACCAAATATATAACAATGAATTTTTTTTAAGTAGCTATTGTCATTTAGTGTTATGACCTAATGATATTCCTTGTCTCGTCACTTGTAGTTCTAGATTCGAATTTCGTAGATGGCTAGTTCATAACTAATTTAATTACCCAATCCTTAGTGTAAATAAATTTTGTATGTATATAAAAAATAGCCATGCATTCTACAATACCTTTATAGCTATGCATTCTACAGTACCTTTAAGAAAAAAGGGGTTAGATTATAGAAAAATTTCTTAAACAGCTCTGGATTCTATGGGGATATTAAAGAAAGAATAAATGGTAAGTTGTTTTTTCACCAACTAATAAATGGTAAGTTGTTTTTTTAATTAGCTATGGATTGTCATTTAGTGTTATGACCTAATAGTATTCCTCGTCTCGTCACTTGCAGTTCTAGGTTCGAATTTCGTAAATAGCTAGTTCATAACTAATTTATTCACCCCATTCCTTAGTGTAAATAAATTTTGTATATATATAAAAAATAGCTATGCATTCTACAGTACCTTTAAGAAAAAAGGGGTTAGATTATAGAAAAATTTCTTAAACAGCTCTGGATTCTATGGGGATATTAAAGAAAGAATAAATGGTAAGTTGTTTTTTGACCAACTTAATTAACAACAACATCACACTTAATTATCTTCCAGATAATAAATAATATTACCTCAATTTTTTCTTTTCACCTCAACCAAGTTTACAATTTAGGCATACACCTATTGCATTTCTTATTGGTATAAGTTCATTTTCACACTTGCAAATAACTACTTTTATTGTAGAAATTTTATAATCAAAATTGTTGAAATTCTTAATCTTCTTTTGAAGATCATCCTTACAATAAAAATCATTCAAACCGGAGATCGTTGCATCATTCAAATATATCAAATAAATAAACAATGTAGGTACCAACATATCAATGACAAACCGTTTATTTATTTGATACATTTGGATGACCAAACAACCTCCATTTTGAATGATTTTTGTGAATATGACTTCCAAGTGAAGATTAAGAAATATAACGATTTCGATTCTGAAAATTCTACAATAAAGATATGTTATTTGCAAGTGGAGAAATGAGGTCATGTCCCTAATGGGAATGCAAGTACTATTCTTTTTCAAATGTAACTTCCTAAATATGAAATGACTAGGATTTGTTTTTTAAGACCATGTTGCTTGATGTTATTCTTTGTTTAGCATTTTATTCCGGCATTAATATAGATCTATTAAAAAATGAGATACAAGGAGATAAAGTAAAATTAATTTGTAATACAACAAAAAGGGGCAAATTGTATTTTGCACTCTTGAGTTTGAATGCAATTACAATCTCATACATTATCTTTGAAACACCATCACTTACTGGACAAATTGATGGTTTGATTAATGGACATATGAAATTGCTACTAATACACAAATTTGTGTATGACATTGCAGTGTTGTAAAGATTATGTATGAGCAAATGGTGTCAAGCGAGGGAGCTATAGAAGAAGATATAACATATTTTCAACGGGAAAGTTGAAGTTATTAAGGGATTATGTGCATTTACATATTTATAAATATTTATAATCTTAGGGGTATTTTGGTATGAAAACAAAAATATGATGATTTATAATCTTGGTCACCAATTTCAAGTAAGTGTACTAATCCTAATAGTGACCCACGAACTTAGACTTATATCAAGTTTTATCTTTTAGAAAGAAAAAATATAAGAAGAAAATAAAAAACAATAATTTACTAACCATAATAGATCATTTTTTGCCATGAACTGAGTCGGCTTCCACTTTTGAATGCAAAAGAGTTACTGGCCAATGTTACTAAGGGGATATTCCCATTGCAGTCTATAGTCATGGCCAACTTTGGGTAACGTTGAATCAAATCCCACGCAATATCTAATATACAATAGAAGTGTGAAAAAAAAAGAACATTGTAAGTATACTGACAAAAATTGTAACAAAAACAAAATCACATAAGGGAAAAAGCGTACCTAATTTGTTGTAATCAAAACCGAGAGAAATAAGTCGAGCGGCATACGGAACTTCTAGTTCTCTGTGTGGGGTGTGGGCATAGAGAGCGCGAGCCATCATTTCCCCTTTTGTGTTCTCTTGGGCCTCTACAACAAGAGGCACCGGGATGAGCTTACCAATCACAAATCTATCGTTCTTTTTAACCATGCATTCAGCTATTTCATACTCTTCCGGATAGTCTCTTATTAAAAGATGAAGAGCTGTTAAATCATCATCGTCTGTTATAACCAAGTCTTCCTTTTTCATTAACTCCACCAACTGTTTTATAATGCGCGCGCTGCAGTTCTTGATATTCTGGATTGCGTAGTGAAGAACTGTACCATTTCGCACAAATGGAAGTGTTGCATTTCCTTCCTCTCTATTTTGGCGAAGACGCTTGATCACATTATTCCAATCATTAGACTTCACATAATCGGCGAAAAGTCTAGGGATATCGTTGGCATTGCTCTCATCATATCCTGCGTGCCATGTTTGTTAATTGCTGAATTTCCATACTTGCATAAAAATAAGTTATACAATTTGAAAACAAATGGGAAATTCTGCGGAAAATATAACAAAATAATATGCAATATATATAAAGGAGATTCCATCCCTAATTATATGGGTGATGTTAGTTATTAGTCATACGGGGCTTAAAAGTTTTTCATTAATTTACTACTAAATAGAATTATATAGAAGTCAGAATTTGTGAGGATACCTTCGGTGCGGCCTTTCCTTGCCAACGGTGGCGTAGTACCAAGATCAATCGGAGGTGGATACGCTTGAACAACTGATTTCATTTCTGAAAATGAAAACTTTGATGTTAAGATGACAAATTCTATCGTTCAAATCTGAATTTTCATTTTCATTTCCCTTCATACAAATGCTTATGCGTGTGAAAATAATTACAAAATATTCCTCATCAAATCATCATAACATATAGAATCATAGATCACCTACAAGGTACAACCGTACAACCATTGCCGTATATTTATTTCCTTCAACTTTTCATGTATGTATGTACCATTTTCATCTTTTTCATCTGATGGTTCACTTGACTTCTTCAATTTATTCGACAAAGCAACCCATGCTTGTTTGGCCGTGGTTGCTCTCCTGATAAGTCCATAAGTTTCACCCCCGCAAGAATTCCAGATTGCATATAAGGCCTTGGCATCCTTCTTCTTCCAAGCCCTACTATTTTCTTCATCTTCTGGAATAGGACGTACTTGATGTAAAACATCCAAAAGATCTTCAGCCAACATGTAGTTCTCAATCTGATTACTCCAATCATCATAGTTCTTATGGTTAAGAACTGTATGAACAACTGTAGCTGCCATGTTCAATTTGCCTATTCATTCAACGATATTTTATGTCAATCAAGCATATATGTGAAAAAAAAGCAAAGAGAAAGGAAAAAGAAACAACTACACTCACAATTTGAGTTGAGGAAATCTTTAAAAGAGGCGGCAGTAGCAGCGCTATGAACTTTCTAATTGGTAGTTCCTTTGTATGTGCACATAGAGTAGGCAAACTTTTCATCATTTATACATACAAATGAGCAATTAAAAAAGACTTGGAAACATATAATTGAGCAATTAAAAAAGACTCAGTAAATTACCAAGAAAGATGCAAATGAGCAATTAAAGACTTGGCAAAACATGCAATTGAGCAATTAAAAAAGAGTTGACAAATGGATGAATTTTTACTTAAAGCTTTAATGCTACTGATGGAGGGGGTAACATCATAGAATTCATGAAAGCAACGTCATCTCATTATCGTCATCATCGTCAATGCTATATCAGTTTTGTAAGAGAGAGAGAGAGAGAGAGAGAGAGAGAGAGAGAGAGAGAGAGAGATGTAATTTGTAAGAGTCGGTTTGGCGAACGTCTTTATGTGTAGAGAGGTAATGAGTGCTATATGAGTTTCCAGCTAGGATTAGGACTTAATAAAGAGGCCAATCTGTTTTAAATCAGGAAAGAAAATCTTCCTGACTTAGATTGTATCTTGCCTTTCACTCCATGGTTCTTGTAAGTATTATACTTTGGCTACGATTCATGCCAACTGAACACTAGACACTATCGTAAACTTCGTCGCTATGCTACAATCTCATTCTGATGGTACAAGATTTCCACAAACTCCCAAAGTTTTGCTGCTTTAATTAAACAAGCATTTTAGTCTCGGTATTCTTCCTGCTTTTTTAAAATGAAAAATCCCGAAACTCCTCAAACTTTACTTTCGCTGTGGCTTGTTGATTTTACATTACTCATTTGATTCTCAATTGTTCTGAAATCATAGCAATTAAGTTTTTTGTGGAAGATATAAAATGTTACAACTTTAATTCTTAACGTGAAATAGCACTAGTTGATGGATTACACAGGAAAATTGGCAAACAAATTATATTTTCTTCCTTTTACTAAATTGGCTGTAGTATATGAGAGGAAAGCAAGTGAATGTCTGCCGAAAAGCAGAAAGAAAAAACACATAATTCTGTCATAGAAAATGAATCCAATCAGGCTTCCAATTGTATTATCTTGCAATATAGACAACTATCACCTGATTCATCTATTTTATGTACGTAAATGTTGAAGTAATGAGATTAGGATCCGAATTCGAACCTGCACCAGAATTGCGTAGTCCCACAAAATTTGGCTTAAATGAAAACTTACAAGTGCCTCTAATGGGACCACATGGGATCCATGTTAAGAAATATTGTGTGTAATATATATATCTCAAATAGTCTAGGTCAATCCCACTTAAAGTGGATCACCTTTTTGTCTTTGATGTAAGCTTGATTAGTTGAGTTAGTTGTGGATAATGTATATATTGTGCAGATATTTTGCCAATGTAATATACAAAAAGCAGTGTTCTAAAAATCGGTCTAGGCGGCCGCCTAGGCGCTGGGCAGTGGCCAACCATCGGGATTAACGCAAAATAGGAAGAAAAATCAGGACAGGGATTAGGCGGGCGCCGAGGCAGCCTGAGCGGCCCTTGGGCGGCCTAGGCGGGCGACTGGGTGGCCTAGGCGGTCTGGGAATTTCAATTTTTTCTGTGTTCGAACTTGAGAAATGATGAATGCTTCTGGTTTTTCTGGACTTTATGCTTCTGGTGGTCTATGTTCGCGAAAGAGGAAGAAGATGAGAGAATTAGTTTCTCTCTCTTCTTTCCACATCCACCCACGTGATCACTTTTAAACTATTTAATTTTAATTTTAATTTTAATTTATTTTTGTCCATTCAAGTTTGGACAGCTAGCCTTGACTTTTCTTAAAGAAAAAAGGCTGTCAGGCTATTAATTTTTGTGGTATCAAGTGCTATGGATTTTTTGTAGATAGCGATGGAGCACTCATCTCTTCCAGGACAAAGGGCAGACTAGCTGCCATCTACAAAAAATTAATAGCCTGACAAAAAATCAATTTTTTTCTCATTAGAAAAACATTGATTGTCAGGTTATCAGTTCATAGCATCAAGTGCTATGGATTTTTTGGACTTGTTAGATACGTATTTTATTATTCTTTTACTATCTTATTCAAGGATTTCATACAAGTATAATTTTTGCAAGTATTAGTATACACTTATTTATAATATATATAAGAAATTTACCTAAATCCGCCTAGACCCCGCCTAACCGCCTAGGCGCTAAGCACCAGTCCGCCGCCCAACTAGCGCCTAGCGTTTTTTAGAACCTTGACAAAAAGTATCCAACCTGCCACTCTCCTTAGACTTTCCAGCCATTATAATGAACCAAGATCATCATTCTTAAATTATATTGAACATTTAGCTAGGCTTTGTACTGCATAGAATTTATTTTTTTTATTTAACAACAAACTAGAACCATCAGCAACAGCACACTTATAATGAACAATTTTGAAGCCTCAAGAGGTGTTCATGTAATTTTTGAAACTAGAGGCATTTTGTGAAACCTAATAAACTCATGAGGTTTTTGTGAATATTGAATTAAAATATCAAATTATTAAATGACCATTTGGATAATTTTATTTTAGTTCTTAGGTTGACATATTTAATATACATGTAAGATAATGTCATGCAATAGAAACTATACAAATAAAATCCGAAGATTGGCATTCGATAGCTATCATTTTATATGTATATGATTACAATTAAACCTCATGAGTCATAACTCCTCCTTTTAGTCCCTGAGATTTGAAATCAATACAAGTAGTTCCGGAGATTGTCCACCATTAATCATTTTGATCATTCTGTGAATAGTTATGTTAAATAAAAATTAAAATGACAAAACCATCATCAATTTAATAAACAATAGGCCAAAATGATTTAATAAAAATTGAGTGTACTTTTATCATTTTATTGTTATTTAATGGAGATTTCTTTTGGAATAACAAAAATGATCGATGATCGACAAACTAAAGACCAATTTTAGGGACTAATTCTGTCGATTGCAAATCTAATGGATTAAAATAAGGAATTATGCAAATTTCAATAACCATTTTAGATAAAAAAACCATTATTAAATGAGCATTTAGGTACTTTTTATATTAGTTCTTAGGTTGACAAATTCTAAGACACATGCAAGTTGATGTCATGGAAGATGATGTCATGGGCGTTCGTTTCAGTGACCAAATTGTCGCGCCATTGACGGTTGACAAGCGTTTCGGTTTTGTTCCGTCTCCTACGATTTCGTTATCTGTGGAGCTCCGTATCTGATCCCAAACCACTTTCTCTCGATCTTTATGGCTCCCTTCCATTTTTCTCAAGTCCCTCTCGCCCTCAAAGTTCAATCCTCTTCACTGCATTCTCTGTTGATTAAAAAAATCAGAGCTTTGCAGCGTTCGGTTTTCAAAAGGGTGTTGGATTTTGAAGAATATTTGGGTACAAAATGGGGGATTCAGATCTCTCTGGAATTTTCAATCAGTGGTGATGAAACATTGTATCTTTTTAGTGGAATCTTGGGGATTCAATGTGAATCCAGTTAGAGTATTTGGGGAGGGGGGGGGGGGGTTGGGAGGTTTTGGAATTGAAGAATATGAGAGTGAAGAGGAGGAAGAAGATACCGGTATTGGTGATGCAGAAGAGAGGTAAAGGTGAGAGCTTGTACGGCTGTCAGGTTGCACAAGACTCCACCTTCCCGAATAGGAGAAAAACTTGAATGGAATTCAATTTACCACTACACTACACTGAATGACACTACCACTCATTAAAAACTTGCCACTAGTTAAACCAAATTAATAAAAGACTCCTTATTAAGTTTAATTAAAAAAAATCTACGTAATTAATTAGTTAATTAAAACTGGATAACAAAAATAAAAGACCTAAATCAATCCATGCCTAGAAATATATTTGAATCAATCCATGCCCATAAATATATTTCTCAAGTTTGCCTCTAACTTACACGTTTTAACCTAAAATCTCTTTCTACTCCAACTTACCGAAAGTCAAATTCCTTATGTCAGCATAAAAATGAATCCAATCAAGTTCTGAGCAAGTGATTTCTATTTTTTTTTTAAATGGGGATCCATTTACTTGAAGAACGTGTAGATATATATCAAATCAAGTTTAGCGCGGATGATTTATCAAATCCCATCTTATTTAAAGAAATTTATTTGTCCTCATGAAAAAAAAAGATAAATTTGATAGTTAGAGAGCATATGCTCCTCAACATTAAAATTAGGGTTAATATCAGCTTAATACTCTGAAGTTTATTGGATTTTAACATTTGCTATATGAAGTTTCTTTTATCCCAGAATGGTACCTGAAGTCATAATTTTGGGACACTTTTATACATCCGTTAATGTGACAACTCGTCCCAAATTAACATATAGACTTTATCCTCGAATGTGTGGGAATGACGATTATGCCCTTGAGGCTTAGTCACGTGGACATATGTATATTGTTTCACATTATTTTTCTCACTTACGTGATTAAATTGTACGCGTCGTCATGAGACCGTTGACGAGAGTTAGGCTCAAATCGGAGTGGTAACGAGAAGGTTACGAACGTTAGCATGTAACTGGGCCTGAATAAGGAAACAAAAATCTAAACCAATCACTTAGGTTCCTATCTTGTTGAGTCCAATTAACATTTGGGCTTAAATTGTTTTTGGGAACCAATTGCACACCCATTATTTCCCTTGCCCAATCCAGATATGCACATACCTAGAAATCCCTTCTTTTTCTACCCTTGTTGGCCAATCACAAGCTCACACACCCACATACTCATACGTAACCCCCCTTCTCTTTCCTCTCTTCTCGACGTTTTTGTCTTGTCCGTACAATCGAGAGACTCACACCTACAACCTTAGCCTAATTGACACGGATCGACTACTTGGACACCACCATCGTATTCCTCGTTAGGTTATGAGTTCATTCATACCCATAAGTCGAGGAATAAACCCAGAAACCCGGGAACCCATAAGCTCCAGTGGGAGGTACAGTTCCTCAAGTGTGATCGTGGTTGTTTCATTATGTTTTAAAGCGTAAGGAAACTTCTAAACAACTACACGTAGATCATAGAGAAGTTTTGGGTCGAATTTGACGTCGGGATATACGGGTTTCGAGAAGTTCCATTTTTTCTGGAGGCATCGGAGCTTATTCTGACCGTTTTCTGTTAGTTTTAAGACTCCAATCAGGTATGGATGTGTTCTCCTTGTTGAGAGCTTTAAATCCATATAAGATTTGTGGAAATTGGTTGAGTTTTGAGAAAGATATTCAAGTTTTAAGTTTTTCCAGTTTCCGACGACGCAAATGACGATCGGTGGCAGCTCCGGTGATGACCACCGGAGAAGACAAGGAATATTTCGTCAACCTTGACAGAATATACTAACGGCGTACTAACGGTGTCGGGTGAAGTTAACGGTATATGCTACTATTTAACGAAATATTCCCTAATGCCGTTAGGGATTCCGTCCGTGTGCCAGGCATGTGCCTGGGCGTGTGGCTGTGCCTTGGCCGGCACATGAGGGCACGTGGGATATCGGAGAATTTTTCTAAAAATATAAGGATGCTCGTGGTGTTGAGTAGGTCACGATGGTATATTCAAACACGGTTTTGGTTATGTGCTTAAAATTGACGTTAAAATAGTGGTTTCACATATACGTGAGACGTTTCCGGAGGACGAGCGCAGCCAGACGAGACTAGGGGTTACAACCCGACTACATACTAATGAGTGGGCTTTTGATTTTCTATATATATGTATATATGCTTTACATTTTCCCATAAATAGTTTTAAATGGTTTTTACGTTTTAAAATGCCATGTCATATTTTCTTTATATTTTAGCATATGATTTAGTATAGCTTTGCATAATATTGCATGCTATTGCGGAGGCCAAGGTAAGTTCAAGTGAGTATGCATTGTTGATATGATTACATAGTAGTTAGTGATGAATTATTGTGCGTAGAATTCATTGTCCTGAACCCCAGTGTTAGTGCTCCGCCCGAGGCCAAGGCCTAGCCTTCATGTGATTGTTCACCTCTCACACCACACGCTTACCTTGGATCCAAGGCAGGTGCCAGCCTGTCGCACAGACCATCTTAGGTGGTTCCGACTCGTAGGTGACTTGCTATATTTCACACAGCTTTCACATGATCGTAGCAGTTGAGCGTATTCATTTACACCTAGCCTGTCGTACAAACCATATTTGGTGGTTTCGACTCGTGTGCAGGACTTGACTGATGAGTTATAGACTTAGCCGTACAGGTCACATTAGGTGACTCCGGCTAATGTGTTATTTTATATTGATTCATTCCACCTGGCTTACTTAATCATGGATCAGATGATTGGCATGGCTTCTACCTGGTTCTTATTACTTTCGAGCATGGTTCTTATATACATATATGGTACTATTTTCTGAGAAATTATACGGGTTTTATGGTGAAGGGTTATTATATTTGAAACGATAAATAGTTTTGGAAAAGTTTTGTTTTGCTCACTCACACTTTCAGTTTCCCGCCCCTCTAGGTTCTAGATAGAGGTTCGTGTTGGTGGCTCACGAGGATTCCACGACAGTTCTGATAGACATCCACCTGAGTAGAGTTTCTTTTTGTTCTGTATAATTAGTTCTTAGTCTTCTGGACTGCATTTCGATACCTATGCTCTGGTTATGTGTGTATTTATATTCTAACCCTTTTACGCATATTTATATGCTAGTCTAGTGTAGAACAGTTAGTTGGTTTTTATTTACCCACATTTGTTATATCATTATCACTTCCACACAGCGCACATGGCTACGTCATCCTCACATGACGGTCAGCATGCCTTGATTGGGGTCGGGGTGTGTCAGTTTGGTATCAAAGCTTAGGTTTGGCAATCCTGTATATTTTGTAAGTATTCTAATTATTTTGATGTCTTATGTTAGAACTATGTCGCCTCGTAGAGAGTTACGTACTTCAGCTGAGTCTAGTTTTCCTGATATTACCCAACTTGGGGAGGCTATTGCTAGTGTTATTCAGTCCTCACTTCGTCCTTCCCAGATGACTCCCTTGAAGAGGATATATAATTTAAAGTTGAATAACTTTGTTGGTACTGAGGGGCCCGAGGGAGCTGAACAGTGGCTTAATCATGTCGGGAAAACTTATCGAATGATGCAAAGGCAGGGGAACTTTCCTGAAGATAGATGGGTAGAGACGACTACCTAGTTTTTAGCTGAGGAGCCTGCATCCTGGTAGAGGTAGGAATCTTTTCTGTTAGCACCAGAGGAAGCTGCAGACTAAGAGATTTTTAAGCAGTTATTTCAGAAGAGATTTGTACCTCCAGAGTATATTAATCGTAAGAAGCAAGAATTCACGCGTCTAAGGCAAGGGAAGATGTCAGCTAATGAGTACTACAGAAAGTTCACTGATTTAGCTCGATATTGTCCAGAGATTGTTGAGAACCCTGTTGAGATGCTTTGACGATTTAAATTGGGTACTAGGAAGAAATGGTGTTCTATGGCAACCACGACACTCTATACCACCTATCAGGAGTTTTGTGAGATTCTACTACGGATTGAGGATTCTGAAAACATGCCCAGTGATAGTGATGAATAGGAAGAAAAAGATAGTAACCAGAAGAAAAATAATAATAAAGATAAAGACCAGTCATCACAGGGACCTCGTAAGACGCAGAGTTTTAAGAAAAGTGGTACTAGTTCCAGTTCTTCTAATGGAGGTTTAAGTTCCATGGTGCAGCAGAAGGGCGACTGTTCAGGCGGTTCTTACTTCCAGGGACAGAGAGGCTCTAGTGGTTTTGGTGGTCCATTTTGTCGTCGATGTAATAGTTGACATTTTGGGGAGTGCAGGCAAGGTAACAGAAGATGTTTTAATTGTGACTAGATGGGACATCGGGCCATCCAGTGCCCACAGAACCAGCAGAAATCTTAGCCATCTGCATTGCCACCACCAGTTCTTATCCAGCAGATTCCAGGGTCTAGTGGTTATACCCAGACGGGTTATGGTGGAGCATACCACTACCAGGGTGATATAACTCCCTATTCTGGAAGATAGTATCAGTATCCACATGACCCGTATCATCGGGGAGGTTATATTTCATATAACCAGTACCCAGTACCAGGAGGTTATATTTCATATCCTTCGTATTTAGCTGGTGGATCACAGTGGCATCCTGGAGGACAATCTCATAATGTTGAAGTTGCTTCTACCAATGCAGGATCATCGAGGCAGCCTAATTAGCCTGGTCAGGGACGAGGTGCACATGGACGTGGAAATCAAGCTAACAGAGGTTGTGGAGGACGACAACAGCAACAAGGTCGTGTTCACCATATCACCTTACAGGATGCTCAGAATAATTCCGATCTGATTATAGGTACATTAAATATCCTTGGCCATTTTGCTAGAGTATTAATTGATTCTGGTGCCACACACTCTATTATTTCTCATACTTTTGCTCAGACGACACAACCTCATCCCACACCTCTCGAGTATGAGTTAGAGTTTTCGATGCCTAGAGGTGAGACGTGTTATGTTAGTTGGGTATATCAGGGATGTCCTATTCTAGTGGAGAACATCGTTATGTCGGCTAATCTGGTTCCATTGGATATAATGGATTTTGATGTTATTCTTGGTATAGATTAGTTACACTACAATCGTGCCAAGCTGGATTGTTATGAAAAGATAGTCACTTTTCATCAACCGAGATTACCTGTGGTTACCTTTGTAGGTATACATAGTGGATTGAAACACGACATTATTTCTACCGTACGGGCCGAACGGTTATTAAAGAAAGGTTATCAGGGTTATTTAGCTCATGTGGTGTTAAACGAAGATACACCTACCTGTGTGGAGGATGTACGGGTAGTTAGGCATTTCCTTGATGTTTTCCCTGACGATTTACCTGGATTACCACCAGACAAAGAAGTGGAGTTCACTATTGATTTACTCCCATTTACAAATCCTATTTCCTTAACTCTCTATCGAATGGCTCATGCGGAGTTGAGGGAATTGAAAACTCAGTTGCAAGAATTGGTTGATAAGGGTTTTATTAAGCCTAGCACTTCACCTTGGGGAGCTCCAGTTTTACTTGTACGAAAGAAAGACGAAACTTTGAGGTTATGTATAGATTATTGACAGCTGAATTAGGTAACGATTAAAAATCGTTATTCGTTATCGCGTATAGATGATCTATTTGATCAGCTTCAAGACACCTGCGTGTTCTCCAAGATTGATTTGAGATCCGGGTATTATCAATTGAAGATTAGAAGTGAAGATGTTCCTAAAACGGCTTTCAGGACTCAATATGGTCATTACGAATTCCTTGTGATGCTATTCGGGTTAACAAATGCACCCGCAACTTTTATGGACTTGATGAATTGAGTATTTAAGCCGTATCTCGACAAGTTTATTATCGTCTTCATTGATGACATTTTGGTGTATTCTAAGTCTAAAGTAGAGGATACTCGATATCTCACTTTAGTTTTGAAGAAATTGAAGGAACACCAATTATATGCTAAGTTTAGCAAATGCCAATTTTGGTTAGATTAAGTAGCATTTTTGGGGCATGTAATATCATCTCAGGGTATTTAGGTGAACCCACAGAAGGTAGCTATAGTTGAAAATTAGGAGCAGCCACGAACCGTTATTGAGGTATGAAGTTTTATTGGTTTAGCGAGTTACTATCGACGGTTTGTTAAAGATTTATCTACTATAGATTTATCGTTATCGAGGCTAACTAGAAAAGATGTGAGATTTGAGTAGGACGATGATTGTGAGCAGAGTTTCCAGCAACTAAAGTATTATCTCACTCACGCACCTGTTTTGGAGCTTCCAGACGACGGTGGTAATTTTGAAATTTACAGTGATGCTTCCTTAAATGGCTTAGGCTATGTATTAATGCAGCATGGTAGGGTGAGTGCATATGCCTCACGATAGTTAAAGCCATATGAGATGAATTACCCTACCCATGATCTCGAGTTAACAACCATCATTTTTGTCCTGAAGATTTGGAGACATTACTTATATGGAGAAAAGTGCAAGATTTTCACAAATCATAAAGGCCTTCGGTATCTTTTCACCTAGAGAGATCTTCGAAAGCGGCGATGGATATAATTACTCAGTGATTATGATTGCACAATTGAGTATCATCATGGTCATGCAAATGTGGTGGCAGATACACTTAGCAGGAAATCTGGAGGCTGTATTAATGCTTTATATGCTTGCCATATCCCTCTTCTCGTAGAATTAAGATCTACTAGAATGGCATTAGGAGTGGAAGATCGAGAAGAAGCTTTATTTGCTAGTTTCCAGGTCAGATCGATCTTAATAGATCAGGTGCTAGAAGCTTAAGCGGAGGATGAAAAATCCCAGGAATTAGCCGAGGTAGTGTCACGAGGGGAGAAGAAAGATCTCAGAATTCGAGAATCTGATGGCATGCTTATGCAGGAAAATAGAATGTAAGTGCCAAATATTTCATAACTAAAGAAAGATATTCTTGATGAGGCGCACATATCGGCTTACGTGATGCATCCTGGAAGTACCAAGATGTATCACACCATTAGACCTTTCTATTACTGGTTGGGCATGAAAAGAGAGATTGCAGAATACGTGAGTAGGTATACAATTTGCGAGCAAGTTAAAGTTGAAAGAAAGAAACCTTTTGGATTACTGCAACCACTTCCTGTTCCCCAGTGGAAATGGGAAAATATTACTATGGATTTCATGTACAAGCTTCCCCGTACGCAAAATGGATACGATGGCATCTGGGTGATAATGGATCGGCTTACTAAGTCAGCACAATTTATTCTAGTAAAGGAGAAATATTCTTTAAGCCGATTAGCTGAGTTGTTTATTTCAGGAATTGTTAAATACCACGGGGTTCCGGTTAGTATTATTTCTGATTGGGATCCTAGGTTCACTTCTAAGTTCTGGGTGGCATTTCAGGAGGCACTTGGTTCGAGACTGCTTTATAGTACGGCATATCATTCCCAGACAGATGGTCAATTCAAGAAGACTATCCAAACATTAAAGGATATGCTGAGATCGTCGGTACTACAGTTTGGTGACGCTTGGCATAAGCGTTTGGATTTGATAGAGTTTGCTATAATAATAGCTATCATTCTAGTATTTGGATGTCACATTTCGAGGCATTATATGGTAAATCTTGCCGTACTCCCATTTGTTGGTCAGAAGTTAGTGAAAAGGCATTAGTGGGGCCAGAGATTGTAGATGAGACTACTCAGAATATTCAGGTAATTAAATCCAACCTGAAAGCAGCTCAAGAGTTGATGAACACGCCACTGATAGGGTGTATAAAGTTGGTGATTGGGTATTTTTGAAGCCATCACCATGGAAATGAGTAGTATGGTTCGGGAAGAAGGGTAAGTTAAGTCATAGATACATTGGACCATACCAGATCACCAAGAGAGTTGGTGAAGTTGCCTACAGGCTTAAGTTGCCCCCGAAGTTGTCAAAGGTGCATGATGTTTTTCACCTTTCCATGCTTCGTCATTATGTTTCTGATCCATCACACGTATTACCTCCTCAGCCACTAGAAATTAATCCACACGACATATGATGAGCAGCCAGTGAAGAATTTTTATTGGAATGACAAGGTTTTTGGGAACAAAACGTGCGCATGGTGAAAGTTTTGTGGATGAACCATTCAGTGGAAGAGGCTACTTGGGAAACAGATGATCGTATGCGTGACATATATCCACGCTTATTTTATAAATATTAGTGGTTTGTTATATTAGTGTACAAAATTTCAAGTACGAAATTTTCTTAAGGGGGTAGGTTGTGACAACCCATCCCGAATTAATATATAGACTTTATCCTCGAATGTGTGGGAATGATGATTATGCCCTTGAGGCTTTGTGATGTGGACATATGTATATTGTTTCACATTATTTTTCTCACTGACGTGATTAAATTGTACGCATCGTCACGAGACCGTTGACGAGAGTTAGGCTCGAATCGGAGTGGTAACGAGAAGGTTACGAACGTTAGAATGTGACTTGGCCAGAATAAGGAAACAAAAATCTAAACCAATAACTTAGGTTCCTATCTTGTTGGGTCCAATTAACATTTGGGCTTAAATTGTTTTTGGGAACTAATTGCACACCCATTCTTTCCCTAGCCCAATCTGGATGTGCGCATACCTAGAAATCCCTTCTTGTTCTATCTTTGTTGGCCAATCACAAGCTCACACACCCACATACTCATACGTAACCCCCTTCTCTCTCATCTTTTCTCGACATTTCTCTCTCGTCCGTACAGCTGAGAGACTCAAACCTACAACCTTAGCCTAATTGACACGGATAAACTATTTGGACATCACCATCGTATTCCTTGTTAGGTTACGAGCCAGAAACCCGGGGAACCCATAAGCTCCAGTGGCAGGTACAGTTCCTCAAATGTGATTGTGGTTGTTTCATTACATTTTAAAGCATAAGGAAACTTCTAAACAGCTACACGTAGATCATAGAGAAGTTTTGGGTCGAAGTTGACGTCGGGATATACGGGTTTCGAGAAGTTCCATTTTTGCCTGAGGCATCGGAACTTATTCTGATCGTTTTCTATTAGTTTTAAGACTCCAATCAAGTATGAATGTGTTCTCCTTGTTGAGAGCTTTAAATCCATATAAGATTCGTGGAAATTGGTTGAGTTTTGAGAAAGATATTCAAGTTTTAAGTTTTTCCAATTTCCGGCGACCCAAACAATGGTCGGCGACAGCTCTGGCGAGGACCACCGAAGAAGACAAGGAATATTCTGTCAACTTTGACGGAATATACTAACGGCGTACTAACAGTGTCAGGTAAAGTTAACAGTATATGTTACTATTTAACAGAATATTCCCTAACGCCATTAAGGATTCTGTCCGTGTGCCAGGCACGTGCCTGCGTGTGGCCAGCACATGTTGCCGTGCCTTGGCCCACGCGTGAGGGCACGTAGGATGTCGTAATTTTTTTTAAAAACGATAGGGATGCTCGTGGTGTTGAGTAGGCCATGATGGTATATTCAAACACCTCAATTGAGTAACGTATGAGAAATTATTACACGGTTTTGGTTATGTGCTTAAAATTGACGTTAAAATAGTGGTTTCACATATAGGTGAGACGTTTCTGGAGGACGAGCACAACCAGGCGAGACTATGGGGTTACGACCCGGCTACATACCAGCGAGTGGGCTTTTGATTTTCTATATATACGTATATAAGCTTTACATTTTCCTAGAAATAGTTTTAAATGGTTTTTACGTTTTAAAATGCCATGTCATATTTACTTTTTATTTTAGCATATGATTTAGTATAGCTTTGCATAATATTGCATGCTATTGCAGAGGCCAAGGTAAGTTCAAGTGAATATGCATTGTTAATATGATTGCATAGTAGTTAGTGATGAATTGTTGTGCGTAGAATTCATTGTCCTGCACCCCAGTGTTAGTGCTCCGCTCGAGGCCAGGGCCTAGCCTTCACGTGATTGTTCACCTCTCACACTACACGCTCACCTTGGATCCAAGGCAGGTGCCAGCCTGTCGTACAGACCACCTTTGGTGATTCCGACTCATAGGTGACTTGCGATATTTCGCACAGCCTTTATGTGATCGTAGTACTTGAGCGTATTCATTTACACCTAGCCTGTTGTACAGACCACATTTGGTGGTTCCAATTCGTGTGCAGAACTTGACTGATATGTTATTTTATATTGATTCATTCCACCTGGCTTACCTATTCATGGTTGAGATGATTGACATGGCATCTACCTGGTTCTTGTTACTTTCGAGCATGGTTCTTATATACATATATGGTACTATTTTCTGGGAAATTATACGGGTTTTATGATGAGGAGTTATTATATTTGAAAAGACAAATAGTTTTGGAAAAGTTTTGTTTTACCCACTCACACTTTCAGTTTTGCGCCCCTCCAGGTTCTAGGTAGAGGTTCGTGTTGGTGGCTCACGAGGATTCCACGGCGGTTCTGACAGACATCCACCTGAGTGTATAATTAGTTCTTAGTCTTCTGGACTTCATTTCGATACCTATGCTCTGGTTATGTGTGCATTTATATTCTAACCCTTTTACGCATATTTATATGCTAGTCTAGTGTAGAACAGTTAGTTGGTTTTTATTTATCCACATTTTTTATATCATTATCACTTCCGCACATCGCACATGGCTACGTCATCCTCACGTGACGGTTAACATAACTCGATTGGGGTTGAGGTGTGTCAGTTAATGTTGTTAAATTAGCCGTTAATTGGTAACGAGGCGTCAACATGGACAATAACTGGACGCCACATGTCAATATGGGCCCACATGAATATTAAAAATAAAATAAAATTTTAAAATTAAAACATTAAAAGAAAATTATCTGGGATGAAACAAAAAACAAAAAAAACAAAAAAAAAAAAACTTCACGTAGTAAATTTTAAAAATCAAGAAACTTCAGGGTAGTAAACTGAGATTAACTCATAAAATTAAAACAATGACCGAAGCTCTTGTTTATTCCAAATGATGAAGATCATAATCTAAGTTCCATTATCATAATCTAAGTTCCATTATCCATCTCACATAACAATAGAGAAATTAAAATACTCGGTAATTTAGGAGGAAATGCTATCGGAACATCCGAGTTCCAGAGAAAGCAAATGTTATACTTATATGCCCTGTATTCTGGATTGAACCTGCATGCACCCGTTGGTACTATTCTATAAAAGCAATCATCACACTCATTAGAATCTCTAGATTGCATGTATATGTCCAAGTAGCGAAATACAGCCAGCCATTCGAACCTGCAGAAGAATTGTGTACCACCCCAAATATTGGTCCCAAAGGAAAATTCATAGTCACCTTTGAAGGGAATCGCATGAGTGCCAAGATCGTCGTCTTTGGATTCGCAGTTGACGGTCAATGTTATATCTGGGCCAATATCGTTAGTCATTTTCACATGAATTGCATCACACATGGTTACAAAACAACAGCACTATAAATATGAGCAGAAGCACATTTTTGATGAACGAAGCCGAATAATACTTGACTACTCTACTCAAAATTTCTCAAAATTGTTCGTCGTCAATTTATAGAACTTTGTATTTATAATCAGAACCGTTGACAAACTAAAATTTTAATCACATTTAAGAAACAAAAGTAGTAAAATTTTAAAGTAGTTAATTAAACTGAAAATATGAGTATACTCCTTAGAATTCAATTTTCATTAACTAAAACCAACAATTGTAAAATTTTCTATTAAAAACCCAATGACTAGGCTCCTAAGCAATATCCATATTTAAGTATGATTTGGCAAAATTGGTATTTTTGGATGTCTAAATTACCCCTAATATCATTGACTTTGGATCTATTACTTGTTATCTACATTTATTTATATTATTTCATTCAATTAACCTTTCAAAATGTTTATGCAAATTTGGAAAAGAAAAATTTTAGTGTCATGATTTTAGTGCATATTAATAACAAAAATTATATGATATTAGAGTTTTGATTCCTTATATAGTTGTTTTCACATTTATGTAAAAATGAGCATTTTTTTTCCTTTTCAAAAATAATTGTAATAGGTAAATTAGTATTTTCACAAATATACAAATGTTATTTTATTCAAAATTGCCAATATTTTACATATATAAAATAACAAAATAAGTTCCAGGTGAAATAATTAGGTTATTTGTATACATATATATATATATATATATATATATATATATATATAATATCAAAACTTGCCTAACATATGTAATAATACATGCAAAATAATTTACCTACAAAATAAATGAATGTTGATTGATTGCAAACAACACATAATAATAACAAATGTGCCTAGTATATGTAATAATATATGCAAAATAATTTACCTACAAAATAAAAGGATGTTTTTAGTCAATTGATTCAAAGTTAATTAATTACCTATATTCTACTTAAAAATATAGGTAATTTATTTCACACAGATATAATAATAACAAAATGTGCCTAATGTATACATGCAAAATAATTTACCTACGATGATTGTCAAACAAATATAAAAAATGGAACAGATGATGGTAAGACAATTATAAAGTAGATACTTTTGTAATTTACCTATAGAATAAATGAATGTTGATTGATTGCAAACAACACATAATAATAACAAATGTGCCTAGTATATGTAATAATACATGCAAAATTATTTACCTACAAAATAAAATGATGTTTTTAGCCAATTGATTCAAATTTAATTGATTACCCATATTCTACTTAAAAATATAGGTCATTTATTTCACACATATATACTAATAATGAAATGTGCCTAATGTATACATGCAAAATAATTTACCTACAATGATTGTCAAACAAATATAAGAAATGGGACAAATGATGGCAAGACAAGTATAAAGTATTTACTTTTGTAATAATAAGGCACTTATTTTCCATAATTATGGTGGTAATTAAATTCATCAACATAATTAGGGTGCTGTGGCACAATTGTAAATATTTTGAAAATAATAGGTATTTATTTGTTTACATGGTAGTTTATTTCAAATTTGGGTTTTAATTGGATGTTTAAAATGAGATGGTTTTTGTCAAGAAAATAAGTGTTACATGAACTTATATCTAAAGAACCCTTAATTAAAATTCCCTGCATTTTTTTGAACTTATTTATTCTAAACATCTGTTCGACTGTTTCCTTACCAAATTTGACTAAGATGATTTGATTTGTTAATATTAGGCCTTTTTTTTTTACCCTCATAAAGCCATAGTAAAGTCAAATCCCAAAGTCCAAGTGGTTTAAAAGAAGATACTCTTAAGCACTAAAGTCGTCCCAACTAGACGTTAAAAAGACAAAATACCAAAATAAATACAAATGAGCAATTGAAAAAATACTCGGGTAAATTACCAAGAAAGAAACAAATGAGCAATTAAAAATGACTTGCCATTTACAATCAACGTATGGCTACCATTACGGCATGCAAGCCGTGATTGACAAATTGTGGCATTTAACTCATGCTAAAAAAGGTAAAATATAATCATCATAATATTATAATAAGTTAATAACTTAAGATAATATTTTTTTAATATTTGACTTAATCACAAAAATACTATCATAATAACAGTAATATTATAATAATTATGATAATATTTTTCTAATTCTCTCCCTCAAGTTACCAAGAAATAAACAGATGAGCAATAAAAAAAGACTTGGCAAAAGATACCCAAATGAGCAATTAAAATAGACTTGGCAAAGTTCCAAGAAAGATACACATGGCAATTAAAAAAGACTTGGCGAAAGATACAAATGAGCAATCACAAGAACCTGGCGGATCAGCAATTTAAAATGACTTGATACAAACTGCAAATAAAATAAAATAAAAAAGACTGGGCAAATTATTGAGAAAGATTAGACATGGCAATTTTTTATGCGATCTATTGACTCTATTGGAAAGGATATAAAAATAACGGGTTTCAATTCAACACGTTAATTAATCTGGTCATACGTTAAAAATCCATTAATGACAAGTTCTTAACAGATTTACCTGTGGATAACCCGTTAAGCAAAAAGTTCAAATTCCAAAGCAAATTAAACAATTCATAGTAATTAAATTACAAATGTGAAAATATATGTAAGCATTCATGATCACATCCTCTACGCTTTGACGATGTGTACATCGTGGTTTAAGTTTTTAAAACCCTACAAATCTTCGTGACTAATGTTTTTAAGAGGTGTTCATAATTCATAATAATTAATGCACAAATGTGAAAAATGTGAAAGGATATATAAATGCTCAAGATTGCATTCTCTACATTGACATGTTAGATTTCTCCTATCTCTCAGGCCACATCTCGCCCCGGACCCCCACCACATCCTAAGCTCGACTCCGCCATAGGACGATATTATCCGCTTTGGCCCCGACCACGACCTCACGGTTTTGTTTCTGGGAACTCACACGAGAACTTCTCAGTAGGTCACCCATCATGGGATTGCTCTCGCGCGAACTCGCTTAACTTTGGAGTTTCAATGGAACCCGAAGCTAGTGAGCTCCCAAAAGGCCTCGTGCTAGGTAGAGATGAGAATATACATATAAGGCTTACAAGATCCACTCCCCTGGGTGATGTGAGATGTTACAATCCACCCCCCTTAGGGGCCCAACGTCATCGTTAGCACACTTCCGGTCAGGGATTGGCTTTGATACCAAATTGTCACATCTCGGCCCGAGCCCCCATCACATCCCAGGCTTGACTCTGTCGTAGCACGATATTGTCTGCTTTGAGCCCCGACCACACCCTCACAATTTTGTTTCTAGGAACTCACATGAAAATTTCCCAGTAGGTCACCCATCATGGGATTGCTCTCGCGCGAACTCGCTTAACTTCGAAGTTCTGTTGGAACCCGAAGCCACTGAGCTCCCAAAAGGCCTCGTGCTAGGTAGAGATGTGAATATACATATAAGGCTTACAAGATCCACTCCTCTGAGCAATGTGAGATGTTACATCTCATGAATAATATTTTTTGTTTGAGTGCAAAACTAATTAAAATTCATAATAACTAATATACAAGTGCAAAAAATGTAAAAAAAAAAATGCAATTACTCGTGATGACAAACTTTACAACTTTCGTGAATGGTTAACTCCGAAATTTGACATCATAGTCCATAAACCCTAGATCTATATTTAACCGTCTATTGTCTTACGCTCAATTCTTCTAACCGAATTTTGTTTTTCAAATCTTTTTTAAACATAATCTTTTAGTGGATGCAGAAAAATGACCGGTTCAAATCGTTGATATCACGTTCCGATATTTTATGATTAACTGAAATATGAGTCGATGTTATATAGTTTCTAGAAACTTTATATATTCCAAGCAATATTTTTACCAACCGTAAAAACTTGAACTTGGTATCTATGATCCGAACTGTTCATCTTTTTGCATCCGCGAAAAGATCATGTTCCCAAAAAATAAAATCTGAAAAAAAAAATTTGGTTTGAGAATAATAGAACGTAAACGATAATCACAGTTAAATTTAATCTATGATTTATGGTAGCCAATTTCAGAGTTGACATCTTCACAAAAGTTGTGGAGTTTGTCATTACTAGCGTTTGTGGGGGGTGTGTGTGTATTTATTTATTTATTTATTTTGTATTTTTCATACTTCTACATTAATTAAAAAGTATTAAAAGAACCTTACTGCAATGTTTTGAAGTAACATTTATTAAAAAAAAAATCTATTAAAAAATTAGTGAAAACAAATATATTTTTATGTTTTGAGGTAATATTTATGTGACAATATGGTATATGGATACTAATTTAGTATTACATTTTTTAATTGATTATTTTATTGATTTAAAATATATTTTCTTTAAAATGTAATGAGTCCGGTCATATCCTGTTCATTTTAACGGATGTTATATGATATGACCAATGAAAAATATCGGATATATTACAAAAATAACATGAACAAGGAAACACAACTGACAGGTGGTTTAAAGCAGCTCCAGTCCTCTGAAAAAGTCAGACAATTGAGCACAAAAATTGCTCAAGAATTGCAAAACCCATCTCCAGCCCACGCTAAAAAGTGGTGCGCTTGCTGGGCCCCGGTTTGGCCGATCGCTAGTCCCGAGTTTAGCCCACGATCAAAACCCAAATCCGCTCTGGTGTTCCTCTCTAGTGGACTCCTCTTCGACCTAGCCTACCATTGATTTTAGAGACAAAGAGTGGAGAGAGAGGGAGAGAGACTTACGAGAACCCATGAGCGATGGAAATCGGTCTTATCGAAGCCGGTGATGACCTCTCGACGAAGTATCGGATGGGACTGAAGTGTCTTCTCTCCCGGAGCAGTAGCGACAACTTGGTGGAAGCGAGGTTTCGAGAGAAAGGAAGACAAAGGGGACGGAGGAAAACAGGGAGGAGAGGCGGAGGTTTCGAGAGATGGACGGAGTAAAACAAAAAAATAGAAAAAAGATAAATAAGATTTTTTTTTTTTTAAGGTTATCACAAATTAAATTTTAATACCAATTGTCTGGATAATTTATTTTAGGAAAAATTTGAAATAGATCCAATTTTATAGGATGAAGATAAACTCGGGTAATTACTATTCATTTATCTTCTAATTTTCACTTTTTCAGTTTTAATCATGAAACGTATATTTTACTAGCATGCAAAAGTAAAATTTAATTGCTTTTTAGTTGACAAACTAAAATTTTAATTACATTTAAAAAAGAATAAAAATAGTGAAATTTTAAAGTAGTTAGTTAGAATCTCCCACATTATTTGCAACTTAATTAAACTAAACATATGTTCCCTCACAAAATTTGATTAAGAAGCTTTGATTTGTTAATGTTGAGCACTTTTAGGCCCACATAATGATACATGCCGGAAATGAAACAATGAAATGCCTAAGGTAAAGTCAAGCACTAAAGCTGACCACCGACTAACTTAGCCTAACTGGTTAGGTAAAATATTTTTTTGACTATTAGAGGCACGCGAGCAATCTGACAAATTTATATTACAATGTAAGTTTTAGGACCGGCATACATCAATCAAGCCACATGATGACTCGCAACTAGGAGTAAAGACTTAGGGTAGGGCATAAAGGTGGTCGGGACTTTGCTTGAAGAGACGTGGTTGGATAACCAAAGTTGAGCCACTTAAAACTAGGCTACATATATCGTGTTGCTTGTTTTGAAGGGTGAACCACTTAAATCTTCAAGTCCATTTCATTTTAGTTCATATTCTAATTATTGTTTAATTTATTAGCTTGTAAATTTTGGGCATTAACATGAACAATTGTCAACTCATCATTTTCTATTTATTTAATATATATCCCTTTAAGCCGCTAAAAACCAATTTTCTACCAAACCTGACATTTTAAATTCGTGGTTTATGTTGTTAAAAATGTTAATTTAACTAATTGCTCATTATCACTAAAAAAAATAGAGAACTTTTTATTTCTATTATTATATTTAATTAGTCTCTTCCTTAAAATTAAAACAGTCAATAATACTTTCATAAGAAAACTTCATTAATTTGTTAAATTTACGTATTGTTATATAGAAAAATGTATTTAAAACTTATGATACATTTGAAAATAAACGTACCGACTTTCGATAAATTGATTCTAAATGTATCAAAAAACAAAATGTATTAAAAATTCAATTGTACCATAAAACTTAATATCAATGAACAATAATTCTGCTACAGTATTCCAACATTATCACTGGTCCATGCTCTACTTGTCTTTGATGTTGAGTGTTATGTCGGTAGGAAAACTACTTGATACCTTACATTACTCCGCTCACATCTACCCCCCACCCATATTGTTATTTTCAAGACCTTAAAACTCATAAGATAACTAGTCATTGTTAAACATTTCTGCTTTTTCGCTTTGCTTCAATGAATTCATTTTATTGACCAAAACATAGAGCCTATATAGAGAGCCTGTTTTAGTAACTAACTCAAAATACAAATCCACCTAAAAAGAAAACTCAAAAATATAAATTGAAGATCGAATTTTCTTTTAGAATTGAAAGCGAATACGTAATTATCAAATAGAAAATGCATACATTGGCTTCTCTTTACAAGTTTCTTAAAAAGTAGCAAATTCAAACCTAACTAAAGATAACATAGGAACTCAAAACTAATTTTTCTGCTTCCTGTCAAATATTCTTGGTCCAAAAGTAGTAATGAATAACTCAGCAAACAATGGAAATTGCATCAATATGAACGAGGTAACTGGAACACTGGCAAGCAAAATGCTTGGAATAACAATTGATAATTTCCCCTCAAGCATAATGTAAAGACTAGAAGAAAAGACAATCATCATGGTGGCAATGGATAAAAAGAGGGTGAAACGGCCTATTATCATTTTTGTAGGCAAGGATTTGTAGAAATCATCTTCAAAATAACATGAAGTGAGAATGTCCAAAGACATGATAACCAAAATTGTTGAAGAAAACAGTGAGATTGCATCTGAAACTATAAAAGTTGTGAGTGCATTATTAGTTAAGAATGTATGACGACTTGTCTTTTCATCATTTTCACCGGGAACTGTGAATACCACATCAAACACTATGGTGACAATAAGGGCACCTACAACGGTACAAGAAGTTGTTGTTTCCTTCATTGACTCGCCTCTTGCCCCAATTCTTTGTGATTCTCCGTAAATACTTTTCGTGGTGTCTTCTTGTCTTCATTTACAGATTGTCTCGCCTTATATGTATATTCTCATTTCTATTTAGTACGAAGCCTTTTAGGAGCTCACTGGCTTCGAATTTCATAGGAACTCCAAAGTTCAGCGAGAAAGGGGCCAGAGCATTCTCAGGATGGGTGACCTACTGGGAAATTATGCTTGAGTGAGTTCCCAGAAATAAAACCGTGAGGGTGTGGTCGGGGCCCAAAGCAGACAATATCGTGCTGCGATAGAGTCGAGCCGGGGATATGGTGGGGTGGGGGCCTGGGCCGGTATGTGACAATTTGGTATCAGAGCCAATCCCTGGCCGGAAGTGTGCCGACGAGGACGTCGGGCCCCTAAGGGGGGTGGATTGTAAAATCCCACATCGCCCAGGGGTAAGGATCTTGTAAGCCTTTTGGGAGCTCACTGGCTTTGGGTTCCATCAAAACTCCAAAGTTAAGCGAGTTCGCAGCGAGAGCAATCCAAGGATGGGTGACCCACTAGGAAGTTCTCGTGTGAGTTCCCAAAAACAAAACCGTGAGGGCATGGTTAGGGTCCAAAGCGGATAATATCGTGCTGCGGTGGAGTCAAGGCCGAAATGTGATGGGGGCCTAGGCCAGGATGTGACACTCTCCACTTCCTGCATTTTTTGCAACAAAATTATTCATGGATGAGACTCTTAAATCTTGTCTCTTCATATAAATCCTTGAGCCTTTGTCGTTTGAGACACCACACAACCCAAAATCATTAGTTAATCACGTAGAATCATAATATAGTACGTAGTTAAACCATAATATTTTTTTCCTTTTCGTTTCATTTTTTTTTCTATTATGCTTGTGCATGTTGACAAACTTTTTATTTTTATTTTTAAAGAGAATAATTTCAGTATTTTTTTTCTTTGAAATTGAATAAATAAAGTAACATAAATCTGTGGAATGGGAGAAAATGAGATTAGAATAACAGCATATAAACAACATGTAGGCAAAATATTTTATAATTATAAGCTATATAGATAGGTAGATAAATAATCACCTTAAACCATTGTAGTTCTCTCTGCATTTGCAAAGCTGTACCTTGAATGTGATCAATTTGTGACAATGGGGTAATACTTGCTACTGTATGTAGCAAATTATTACCAAATTGATCTCTCGTCCTCACTCTTGCTTGTATTTCATCTGAATGATCGAGGCCAGGTATAATTTCTTTTTTGCGCAACTGATCGGAGACATGTATAAGATTATAAACTTTGTGATGATGGCATTCAACGGCAATTTGCAACAAGTTCTGGTCCTTTTCGTTCTTAACTAAATTTACAGGATATGAGGAATTTCTAAGAAAATGAGTAATATACTCCACATGCCCTCGTTCTGCTGCCATGCACAATGTTGTGTTCAATTTCATTTGCTGATATTTACTCATATCTCCTTCATTCACTTTATACATTAGAGGTAAAAATTGTGCAACCCACTCATGTACCAATTTCATCTGATATATATGATTGATTCCTAGGTACATTAAAAACAAATACAAATTTACAATTATTTAAAAATAATATTCACTATTAATAAAACAATCATAAAAAAAGCAATTAACAATATAATTGTGTATGTGGCCTACCCAAAAGTGTTTGGAGATTTGACACTAGTCTTCGGGATAAACCCATTGCCATTCCTGCATTGCAAGTCAAATTTGATGACAAAAAAAATTAATTTATATATACCATAAATGGGCCATTCTTCGTACCACGTTGGTTTTTGTCAAACTCACCTATGTGTATTACATTGCTTTTTTTATGTTTTCTTTGCAAAATTATTACTTTTCTCAAAATTTTCATATCACAAATTAAGGTGAGATACAGTTGTATCAATAGACTGATCTCTATTAAAGAGATGATACCAGTAGCCGAGCCAGGTTTTTAAGTGTACCGGACGATATAGAAACCAAAGGGAAAAAAATCTCTCAACTTTTTAATCGTGTAGAAAAAATCATAAACTTGTATTTTATGGAACAACAAAATTCATATTCTATATTATGAAAAGAAAAAAAAAATCATATTTTATGCAAAAAAACATATAACTCATTGTTAAAGAAACTTCAAAATTTAATAACTTTTTGAACAATGTAAGGGCAAAAAATTATAAAAATATAATTTCAACTTACCAGTAACTAATTCAAAATTCTGAAGCAAGTAATATTAGAAACCGATTTTTTCTTTGGTTTTCCTGTGCTGTAGTGCGAACTTTTTGTTTATTTTTTGGGAAAATTAGAATCCCCGTTACTTTTCGAGTACTCTTTAGATCAAACATTGGTTCTATTTTGAAATTTGATTAGGATGCCTAAACTATAATCATGTCAGTATTTTTATATTTTTATTTAAATTACATGTTTTTTATAATTTAAAATGTTAATTATTAAATTCCATATATATCATTTTGGCCTGATATATTCCTAAACCCTATTTCTGTACGTGGCCTTTTTTGTAGGATGTGCCGCTGGATTGTGTTTCCAGAATTCTTCTTCCATGTTTGAATTTTGTGATCCTCATTGCTGAATTTTGAATGGACTTATCCATTTCCATTAGTGGTTATTTTCGTTATTTTATATTGATATCATGTGAGATAATTAGACGTATTCTCTATTCTCAGATGCTTGAGGCTGTTACGTTTAGAAGGTTTTATCGAGATTCTCTACAATGTCGACCTTGTTGTCTGTGGTACGTGCATAAGGTTTTCAGATAATTATCATAAAGTTGCAGTTTCATCGACTTTAGTCTGGGTTCGAAAAGGGATTGGGATTGATTATTTTGTTGTGCGTTTGTTGCTTAATGCTCTGTTTGCTTGTATTTCTTCTGGTTTATGCTTAAATACTAGTAGTTCATTTATATTGATAAGTTATAAGATGCACACTGAGGAGTTGTGTTGAGTTTTTGAAGATTTGAAAGTTGCCCAACACATGTTCGATGAAATGCCCCAATAAACATTGGTGTTGCATGTATTTTGCTTGGGCGTGTAAGGCTTATGAAAGGCTTGTTTTACACTAATTTTTAACAAAATAAACGAGAGAAAAATTAAGCAATTAATAACAATGGAGAGGACAGTAATATATCTTCTTTGGTGTAAATAAGTTGTTGTAGAATAGGTTGTTTTTTGCTTTTCTTCTCTGCTACTTGGCTAAATAGGAATTCCCTGGTCCAATTAGTTTTTCAGCATCGATCGATATATAAGTTTACATTTTGCATTGGTAATCTGGTGTGTATAGCTCAATTTTCCAATTTATTTTTGTATGTAGGACTTCATGGAAGGAGCTATTGTTGGGAGATGTACCCATAATGATATTACTGCTTCTATTCCCATTTTTTAGCACACTTCATTTTCTGAGTTGTGCAACCAGGTTAGCTCAAGGTTCAGTGGTTTGGTAGTTGGTTCATTTAACCTTACATATGCTATGAATGGATGCCCATGTTGTCTTTTGGAATGTGACATGGATGTGCGTGTATTGCAAATGTCTATAACGAAGGAGAACGCATATTTTGTTGATATATTGGTGAGCTTAAAAGAATCAAATGAAATTGGCAATGCTAGTCAAGATATTCGTATTACATAACCATTTTTGGCTGAAGGTGTAATGCACACCGATGGGAATGAGTTTTTGGGGAAATTAAAAACACCTACTGCTAAGATGTATTTATCGCATCCTTGGAAAAGCTATATTAGTCATGTTGGTCAGGATTATGAGGATGGAGCGGATGAGTTCAGGCTTAAACTATGCAAGTATGTTGTTGAGATGGGTTTTGAATTTGAGTATGTCGCAAATGAGCATAAAAGGATAACAGCTTCTTGCATTAAGAAAGATATTGAAGGTTGTCTGTGGCGTGTTCATGCATCTATATGCAGTGCTAATGGCCATTTTGTTATCTGGACATTAAATAATCAGCACACATGCATCGGTTGCATTCGAGAACGTAAAAGTGGGATGATGACCTCAAAGATTGTGTGTTCCATACTGGTTGAGCAAATTCGGTCCAATCCACACATTAAACCAATTCAGATAGTTGATGATTTAAAAAAGAATTATGGTTTGGATGTTTCCTATTACAATGCATGGTACGGAAAAGAGATGGCGATGACAATGATTCATGGTGATGACGTTTTATCTTACCAAAAGTTAGGTTGTTATGTTGAAGAGATCCGCAAAAGTGATCCTGATCCCATTGTGTGTTGGAGTGCGATCCAAACACCCCCACTTTCGTCGTCTATTTATTGCTTTTAGAGGTTCTATTGAAGGGTTTAATTATTGTAGACCCTTACTATTTTTGGATGGTATGTTTGTGAAAACAAAGTACAAAGGCACTTTGCTTGGTGCGACAGGGAAAAATCGTAACCAAGGTATGCATGTAAAGATGTTTATATATTTTTGTATGTTAATTAACATCATGCTGTATTAATTCTGTTATATTTTTCATTTGTATAGGTTTTTTCCCTCTTGCATTTGCTTTGGTTGATGCTGAAGATGAGGCTAATTGAACTTGGTTTTTGATGAACTTATATGCCGTATCATCTGAAGATGAACGTACCATTACATTCATATCGGACCGGCCCAAAGGATTGCTTCAATCTATGGCAAATGTTTTCCCTACTTCTCCACATGGATTTTGTATTTACCACATACAAAAGAATATTATGAAAACATATCCTATTGGCTTTGGGAAAAAGTTTCGTAAGACAATGGTCCAATTATTCAAGAACTGTGCTTATTCATCCACTCCAGAAGTGTTCGACGTAAACCTGCAGATTTTGAGAAAAAAGGGTGGTGGACTAATTGACAAACTTATCGCATTAATATGTCAATATAACGCTAATTAACGTACCTATTAGTTGATAGTTTAATACCAATTGATCATTAATCGTCTAACTAATGATAAAAGACAAACCAAATAATTGGTACATTTGGATTAACACACCAACACTTCGGTAGCTTCTTATGTTTCAAAAATAAAAAACTTTACGTACCAAACGCCTAAAATGATGTAATTTAATATTATTTCATGAATCAAACGATCAATATGAGTCAGTGTAACATTAAGTAACGTACCAAACTCTTGGTACATTACAAACAAGCATTGTATAACGTTTTTCCAAATCGATACGTTTCAAAAATAAAAAAACTACACGTACCAAACGCTTGGAATGATCTAATTTAATATTATTTCATGAATCAAACTATCAATGTGAGTCAGTGTAACATTAAGTAACGTACCAAACACCTGGTACATTACAAATACACATTGTATAACATTTTTCTAGACGGATACATTTCAAAAATAAAAAACTTTACGTACCAAACGCCTGGAATGATCTAATTAATTATTATTTCATGAATCAAACGACCAATATGAGTCAGTGTAACATTAAGTAACGTACCAAACACCTGGTACATTACAAATACACATTGTATAACGTTTTTCCAGACAGATACGTTTCAAAAATAAAAAAACTTTACGTACCAAATGCCTGGAATGATCTAATTTAATATTATTTCATGAATCAAACTATTAATATGAGTCAGTGTAACATTAAGTAACGTACCAAACTCCTAGTACATTACAAACACACATTGTATAACATTTTTCCAGACGGATACATTCCAAAAATAAAAAAACTATACGTACCAAATGCCTAGAATGATCTAATTTAATATTATTTCATGAATCAAACTATCAATGTGAGTCAGTGTAACATTAAGTAACGTACCAAACACCTGGTACATTACAAATACACATTGTATAATGTTTTTCTAGACGGATACGTTTCATAAATAAAAAACTTTACATACCAAACACCTGGAATGATCTAATTAAATATTATTTCATGAATCAAACTATCAATATGAGTCAGTGTAACATTAAGTAATGTACCAAACACCTGGTACATTACAAATACGCATTGTATAACGTTTTTCCAGACGGATACGTTTCAAAAATAAAAAACTTTACGTACCAAATACCTGGAATGATCTAATGAATATTATTTCATGAATCAAACTATCAATATGAGTTAGTGTAACATTACGTAACGTACCAAACACCTGGTACATTACAAATACACGTTGTATAATGTCATTCATCTTGTGGTATTCCTATTTGACATGATCATATTAAAGACATAACATGCTAGTTAAAACATTCAATAGGTAAAGTTTAAAAATATGCAAATATATGAAAAATAATTAAGCCAAACATGCGAATATCTTTTCAATACATACCGAGACAAGAATAGTCATAAAGTATGACTTATGTTTCTGTTCGTGGCTGGAATTTCCGTGGGGAATGTTTCCTGGCCGATGAGCACACAGCTCCTCGAGAGGTTGGTGCCGGTTGATACTTTTCTGTCAGGCTTCTGCTTTGCTAGCAGGTTTTGTCGGGCAAAGCCTGTCGGGCAAGGCCTGTCGGGCAAAGCCTGTCGGGCAAGGCCTGTCGGGCAAGACTCGTCGGGCAAGGCTTGTCGAGCAAGGCTGAAAGAGAAGGACAAAATTAATTTTGAAAGGTGCCTTTGTGAGGCCTTAGGTGTAGGTCTTGAGGCTCACGATCAAGATTAACTTTTGAATTGCTCAGGCGTGCCACTACCATTTTTAACATGGTAGATGTAGAACGGATGTTTGAGTTTTAATTATATGTGTTCGAGAGACTATGTTAGTTGTTGACAGGTGCCTTTGTAGAGCCTTAGGTGTAGGCCTTGAGGCTTCCCGTAAGTAACTAACTTAGTACTCAAACACATAAGGTTCCTTTTGTTAGTTATATGGTTCTTATAACCATTATACTTCTGATTACCTGAGCTCAGAGAGCAGAATGGATCCAAATAGGTGCCTTTGTGGGGCCTTGAATAGGCCTTGAGGCTTCCTATCAGAACCCCTTCTATACTCAATGTTCTTGCCCGAGAAATAGGATGAATCCAAATAGGTGCCTTTGTGAGGCCTTAGGTGTAGGCCTTGAGGCTTCCTATCAGAATTCATCCCGTACTCGAACATTATGTGGTCATCATAATATAACAGAAATAAAACCAAGTGGTAGGTCGATTACTTGCACCCCAAGTAACTTCGGACTTCTTGTTATCAAAGCTTGTAGTGGATGGGTTAAGTCCACATCAGGTTCTTTTTTATGCCTTGAGGCCAAGGACTTTTAGGGTGATCAAATCTTTATGCCCGAAGGCTTAGAACTTAGATCTGGCTTGAATTGTAAAGACATATTCAGGTCGGATTCAAGCACTGAGAGAGTCTTTTAAACGCCATATTACTAGAAATAACTTGGATATAATTTGAAGTATACAACATATTGCTAGGCTAATGAATGGAAAGACAAAAACAAAGGAGGTCGGGCAAGGTTTAACCTTGTCGGGCAAGGCTGATCGTCTTGCAACTTCCTATCTTTGTGGTTTAACAGAAGGTTTGAAGGCTTGGAAAATGGGTTGAGAAATGAGTTTGCAGAAAGAAAATCGATACTACAGCAGGCGTTGAGCAGGGTAGCAGAGCTATTACAAAGGGTTTATCCCGAAAAGGATGAGGGTTTGGGCTGACTACAACTTCGTTTTGAAGGCAAATCTGGCTTTTGAGCAGAGTTTGTGCTTTTGTTTGTTTGTTTGAGTGTCCTTGATTCTGACATCTCTTTCTCCTTTTATAGACACCTTGGCTTGGCCTCCTGTAGCAATAACCTTGCCCGAATACAGTTTGAAGGGTAGTGACTCATCAGCTATTTTACTTGTAGTGCCATTTAAAAGTACTTTTTAGGTTGATTAGCTGTCTGGTCTATACCACTTGGCTTTTGGGTAGGTGAGCAAGTGGTCTGCATGGCCTGCACCTAGTCAGAAACGGGCTTCTCCTGTCTTCTGGATTTTGGCTGGGCCTTCGGGTTCCTCTCCCTTTTAGGCTGTTCTTTGGGCCAACGTCCCCCGAGCCCAAATTTTAAGTTTTGATCCAAACAGTGCCCCTTCAATTGATATTTAGCCTGGAATTCTAGGCACCAATATTAATTGAATAGCTGCATGTGTCTGCGCCTTTGCTCTCGGAACTTGTATCTTTTGATTGAGATTAACGTCACCCGGAGTCTCTCGATCTTCCCACGACCCTTGAACTACCTTCTGACATTTCTATAAATTATGGTTCTCCCCACAAACCATCCTCGATCTCATCTTTTATCCGCTTCAAGTGTTTTCCACTTCCTTAGTTTTCTCCCAAAACTGTGAAATGAGTTCTTCAGAGTTCAAGTGGGGTTTCTTAAAATTCCTTTTTCATGAGAAAAGAGTTCTCATCAGACAACTACTATCCCCAACACCTTTGGTCGATCACCCCGCTATCTCCAACACCCTTGGTCAGGCGGTTTCCTCACGATGGCTTGCCTTCCTACTTGCTGTCGTGATAAATCAGGTTTCACCATCACACATGGTGGTAATTTTGCCTAAGGATCCCCTACTAGGCACGTCTTGGTTGTACAACCCGATCACCTGATCGGGTCCTATCCAGGGAGACATCAGAAAACCAGCTGAAAATAACATTGTAGAAGGAATCGAATGTAGTACTTTGGACTTGGATTAGTTTGTAAATATCACCAATTTGTCGAAATGAAATAAACATTATCTTAGCAACTTTTTGTTTTTTCTGTCTTCTTTTGAATGATTGGTGATCATACACTGCACCTTGATACCCCGAGGTCGGCTTCACCTTGCATCCTCCTCAATGTAACAATCTCTAACATCCCATAATGTCGGACAATAATTTTTTAAGAATTTAACATTAATGGGATGTTTCTGCCCTTTCCCTTCAAGGTCTGCCAAGTAATATCCCCCTTTGCTCAACACTTGACTAACAGTGAAAGGACCTTCCCATGTCGAGCTCCATTTTCTAAAGCCCCTAAGCTGAGCTCCTAGAGGGAGGACTGTCTTCCATACTAAATCTCCCTCCTTAAAAGACTTCATCTTCACCTTCTTGTTATATGCTCGGGCAACAACTTTCTTTCTTTCTTGAATCTGATTCAAGGCTTCAATTCGGGCTACATCTAAGTCTTCAATTCCTTGACACATGGCTTCAACGTACTCTTCACTGTGTAACCCGAACTAATTCTGAATTCTGACAGAACTTACATTGATCTCTATGGGAATCACTGCATCTTACCCGAAGGTTAAAGCATAAGGAGTTGTCCCTGTTCCTGCCCTCTTGGAAGTTCTATATGCCCATAAAGTGTTTCCCAGCTTTTCATGCCAATTTTTCGGACTCTCAATCACCATTCTTTTAATAATGTTTACCAAAATCTTGTTACTGGATTCTGCCTGGCCATTTGACTGCGGGTAGTAAGGACTGGACTGGACCATCTTTATTTTGTATTTACTTGCAAATTCTTCAACTTTCTTTGAAATAAAAGACGGCACTCGATCAATCACAATAGTTTCGGGCACCCCAAATCTGTACAAAATCTTGGTCTCAATGAAATTCTTGACTGTGGCTGAGGTTATGGACTTTACTGCCAATGCTTCCACCCATTTGGTGAAGTAATCCGTTGCCACAATTATGAAAGTGTGCCCCTTGCTAGAAGCTGGATAAATCTGCCCGATGAAGTCCATCGCCCATCCTCAGAAGGGCCAAGGTCTAACCACTGGATTCAAAGGTACTGAGGGCACATGTTGGAGAGGTCCGTGTCTTTGACATTCTTCACAGCCTCGGGCATAGGATTTGCAATCCTTTTCCATGTCGGGCCAGAAATATCCATACCTTCTGAGCAACCACCTCATTTTTGTTCCGGCCTGATGTGCTCCACATACTCCTTCATGTACTTCGGCCATCACTCTCATTGACTCTTCTTGGCCTAAGCATTTCAGTAGTAACCCGTCTGGAGTCTTTCTTAGTAGGTCTTTCGCCCATAAGACATACTTCGTTGCTTGCTGTCTATTCTTCTTGATGGTGGATGAAGATGGATCTTTCAAATGATGGATGATGGGCGATCTCCAATCTTCAATCTCAGCTTCCTGAACCATTACATCCAGGCTGAATCCTCTTTCCAGAATGGAAGGAAGATTTCTCCTCTGAATCTTGACTTCCAACCCATACCTTCTCTCCTGTATTGGTATGCCTGAGGCCAATTGCGCCATCTCATTGGCTGCTAGGTTGACTCCCCTGGGAACATGACTCACCGATATCTCAGAATCTCAATAACTCAACAACTGCGTGGCCGTCAAATAATATCCGGCCATGGTGATATGTCTGCACTTGAACTCCCCATTTAGCTGGTTTATCACCAATTCTGAATCACTAAACACCTCAACTTCCATTGCCCCCAGTTCCATCAAGATTTCCAAACCAATTATTAAGGCATCGTACTCTGCCCGATTGTTGGTATTCCCTTGATAATCCAAGAAAAATGAGTAATAATGATAAATTCCCTGAGGGTTGATAATCACAATCCCAGCTCCTGAAGCTTTCTGAGTATAAGAACCATCAAAATACAGCTTCCAATGAGTAATCCACAAACCAGCCACTCTTCTTATCTCCTGCTGGATCTACTCCTCTTTGCCCGATATCCCTTTGCCTGGTGGGATCCAAACATAAGTAACTTCCAGGGTTCCTGGTATATTGATTATCTCATCTCGAGATTCTTGATGCTCCGCCAAGAAGTCAGCAATTGCTTGGCCTTTTACTGCCCTTTGGGGAACATACTGGAAGCTGAACTCTGATAATGCTAGAATCCATTTCCCAATCCTCCCTGTTAACATTGGTTTTGACAACATGTACTTTATCACATCTGTCTTGGCAATGATGTGCACGTGACAAGGTAACATGTAATGCCTCAGCTTATTGGCAGTAAAATACAGAGCTAAGCACAATCTCTATACTGGGGAATACCTTGTTTCTACCTCGGTCAGAATTCTACTGAGGTAGTACACTACCTGCTCTTTCCCGCCTTCATTGTTCTGAGCCAGCAAACTCCCAATTGATTTATCTGAAGCGGAGATATATAGCTTTAAGGGTTTTCCCCTATGAGGTGGTACCAATACTGGTGGAGAAGTCAAATAAGCTTTGATACTATCGAAAGCCTCTTGGTGTGGCGGTCCCCACTCAAATTTCTCCTTATCCCTCAGTCTTAATAAAGGAGTCAACGGCTGGATCTTGCCCGCCAGGTTGGCAATGAATCTTCTTAAGAAATTAATTTTTCCCTGCAGCCTCTGAAGTTGCACTTTGTTGGTGGGTGAAGGTGACTCCATTATTGCCCGAGCTTTATTCTTGTCCACTTCTACCTCTCGTTGATGAACCAGGAATCCTAAGAAATTGCCCGCTCTTACTCCAAACGCACACTTCTTAGGATTCATCTTTAATTTGTGGACCCTCATTCTTGTTAAGGCCTGCCTGAGGTCTATCAGATGCTGCTCTTCCGTCTTGGATTTCACCACGATGTCATCAATATACACCTCCATATTATGGCCAATCAGATCATGAAAGATGGCATTCATCGCCCTTTGGTAGGTTGCACCAGATATTCATATGCCCCCACATGCTCAGGGCACCTAAAAGTTGTTTTATGTATATCTTCCGAAGCCATCTTTATCTGATTATACCCGGCATTTCCATCCATAAAAGATAAGACTTTGTTTTTTGCTACCGCATCTATGGAAAGATCTGCCATAGGCATATGATATTCGTCTTTAGGTGTAGCGCCATTAATATTTCTGTAATCAACACAACATCGTACTGCTTTTGTTACAGCTTTTAAAACGGGTACAATGTTGGCTAACCACTCCACATATTTGGCTGGCCTGATAAATCCGGCTTTTATGAGCCTTTCAATCTCTTCTTTGACTTTTTCTTCTATCTCTTTCGACATCCTTCGTGGTGCTTGCTTAACCGGCTTATATCTTTCCTTGATGGGCATTCTATGTTCCACCAAGGTTGCATCTAAACCCGGCATCTCAGTGTAATGCCAAGCAAAACAATCTTTGAATTCTTGCAAGAGACAGATAATTTGTGCCTGATCTTTTTTCTCCAATAAACCATTGATTTGTATTGGTCTTGGGTCCTCCTTTGTTCCTAGCTCAATAACTTCCAAAGGATCTTGGACCTCTGGTGGTGGCTTATCGGGTTCTGCACACAAAAATTCGACTAGCTCCGGGCTCTCGGGCAAGTCGTCTGGTTCATCTAGGTCATATATACATTCGGCCATTTGAATGGCCCTTTCCAATTCTTCTTGACAAGATTCCTCGCTACTGTCATCCTGGCTGGTTGAAGCTCCTACCTGCCATTCTTGCTCTTCTCTGTCTAAGAGCTCATTTTCTTGTCTTCTTTCTTTCCTATACACCAACAGTCGTTTAATCAGGGATCTGACTGCCATTACCTGATCTTTCCTTTTTTGTTCTATCATTGATGATGTATGGGTGTTGGGATAATAAAAGGTCTATCCCATTCCTCTCTAGTAAGGAGCATCCCTTGTTTTAGAAGCTTTTGGGCCGTCACCTTGGTAGGACGGCCGTTCTCATCTGCTCCCAAACACTTCAAGATTCCTATGTTGGGATTATAGAAACTTGCTTCCGTTATATTGGCTGTGGGAAGAAATGGCCGTGATTCGGCCTCTACCATCTCCCAAAAGCCGGGCTCTCTGCGTTTGCCTCATGATACACAGCCACTTGTTGATGTAGGGTGGAGGGTACAACAAGGCTTTGGTGGATCCAATCTCTTCCAAGTAAGGCTCCATAGGTGGAGGTGCAGTCCACCACAAAGAACGCCAGCATGATCTGTTTAGACCCCAGATTTACTTCCAAAGGCAATATCCCAAGAGTATTGGTGATAGCGCCCGAGAAACTAGAAACTGTGAGGTCTGTAAGAATAAGATCATATGTGCCTCTCCCCAACTTTTTCATCTGTTTAGCTGGTAATACGTTAACAGCTGCCCCTCCATCAATCAAAATCCTTCTGAAGGGTACCTCCTCCAAATGAGCTGTTACATATATGGGTTTCAGATGATTGGCAAGTGAAATATTCGGGCGACTGAACACCATTTTGTCTGTGTATATCCTTACAGGACATTCTTTGGATGTTTCAGATGATGCAGCTTTTCCCGATGCTCATTCTTCCGCTACCTCCATATTAACATGAGCCATCATTGGCTCAGTTGTTACATAATCTCCTTCCATGGCGGCGGGCTGATCAGGTTGGGCAACAAATATAGCAGATAGCACATATGCCATGTTTATATGAAAGTTGTTAGGCTCTGGCAGTTCCTCTTTTTTGCTCTCAATCTGGTCCATGAATTCATCCAACCATGCCATAGCATTTGGTGGAAGCAGTGGTTCTGGTGCCCCCTCGAGTTGATTCACACCTGGACATAGTGTTTGTTTTGGAACTTCCCCGAAGGGATCCCCTAATGATGAAGAAGGTTGTTTTTTCTCAGGGGAGACAGTTCCAAAGCAAATAGGCAGCTCTGCCTTCCACCCGGGAGTTGGCACCATAACCATATCTTCTTGAGCTCTCCTCAAGATTCTATATTTCCCAGGGTGCAGGCTTTGTGGCACATGATTTCCTTCGCCTTCAATTTTGCTGTTAGCCCTTTCCACCTCCTTCTTACTTCTCTAGCGGAGCTGACTGCTCCCTCCAGACGATGTTTTCTCTAACTTTTGATTTTTGGAAGCCTTCGACGCCGCTGGGGTTTTCAAGGAATTCATGTAGGCTTTATGTTGCCTCTGAACCCTTCTGACCATGAAGGCTCGCATTTTCTTAACAAGCTGCCCATTCTTCCCGACCACATACCATTTTCGCCCGAGGCGGGCAGGATTATCTTTTGTAACAAGGTTTGTTATCTTGTCATTTCGCCTGACCTCTCTTCCCATATAGCCGTACTGAGAGTGCCCTACACTTCTCTCTTTTGGATTCTTGGCCTCTTTATCCTCTGCCTCCTCAGAAACTTCATGGTTACGAAATATTTCTGATAAAGCCCTTGGTTGGGAATCACCTTCTAGCCGCTGAAAGACACTTCATGAGGTATCCCTTCCTACAGTCCGTTGAGCCTTCTCTTGTGCCTTTTTTCTCTTTTGCTCTTCATTCCTTTTGATCAGTTCATGATCGATGAAGGCTCCTGTGGGTGGTATTTCAAGCTCACACTCGCATTGGCACTTACTGCACATCACCCTTCCTTTGAATATGGCTGCTTTTGGATATTTGGGCAAGTTAACCACCCATTTTATGGGTTTGTCAACCAGTCTTCTTTCTTCTTCTCTTGTGACCTTCTCTTTTCCCTTCTCCGCCTAGGCCATACTGATCATATTTATAGGGGCATCTGAGAAGGGATCTGTATGTTTATCCGTCACCGCAGCTTCTTCTAGGTGATTGGTTTTAAGGCCCCCCTTCTCCCTATCATTTTCTTCCCCAAGATGAGGTAAAGACATAGGAATAGGTGGTCTTAGAACCAGGTCATCTTCTTTTCTCAAGCCTGCAGAAGTGTTCTCCAGTCTTTGCAGCATGTGCAACAAAGCAGTTTGGAGATCTTCTGATCCTCTTGACATATATTACTTTAATCAATGAAAATCCCACCGGGCGTGCCAAAACTATGTTCGTGGCGGGAATTTCCGTGGGGAATGTTTCCTGGCCGACGAGCACACAACTCCCCGAGAGGTTGGTGCCAGTTGATGCTTTTCTGTCAGGCTTCTGCTTTGCTGGCGGGCTTTATCGGGCAAAGCCTGTCGGGCAAGGCCTGTCGGGCAAGGCTCGTCGGGCAAGGCTGAAAGAGAATGACAGAATTAACTTTGAAATGTGCCTTTGTGAGGCCTTAGGTGTAGGCCTTGAGGCTCACGATCAAGATTAACTTTTGAATTGCTCAGGCGTGCCACTACCATCTTCAACATGGTAGATGTAGAACGGATGTTTGAGTTTTAATTATATGTGTTTGAAAGACTATGTTAGTTGTTGACAGGTGCCTTTGTAGGGCCTTAGGTGTAGGCCTTGAGGCTTCCCGTAAGTAACTAACTTAGTACTCAAACACATAAGGTTCCTTTTGTTAGTTATATGGTTCTTATAACCATTATACTTCTGATTACTTGAGCTCAGAGAGCAGAATGGATCCAAATAGGTGCCTTTGTGGGGCCTTGAATAGGCCTTGAGGTTTCCCATCAGAACCCCTTCTATACTTAATGTTCTTGCCCGAGAAATAGGATGAATCCAAATAGGTGCCTTTGTGAAGCCTTAGGTGTAGGCCTTGAGGCTTCCTATCAGAATTCATCCCGTACGCGAACATTATGTGGTCATCATAATATAACAGAAATAAAATCAAGTGGTAGGTCGATTACTTGCGCCCCAAGTAACTTCGGACTTCTTGTTATCAAAGCTTGTAGTGGATGGGTCAAGTCCACATCAGGTTCTTTTTTTATGCCTTGAGGCTAAGGACTTTTAGGGTGATCAAATCTTATATGCCCTAAGGCTTAGAACTTAGATCTGGCTTGAATTGTAAAGACATATTCATGTCGGATTCAAGCACTGAGAGAGTCTTTTAAACGCCATATTACTAGAAATAACTTGGATATAATTTGAAGTATACAACATATTGCTAGGCTAATGAATGGAAAGACAAAAACAAAGGAGGTCGGGCAAGGTTTAACCTTGTCGGGCAAGGCTGATCGTCTTGCAACTTCCTATCTTTGTGGGTTAACAGAAGGTTTGAAGGCTTGGAAAAGGGGTTGAGAAATGAGTTTGCAGAAAGAAAATCGATATTACAGCAGGCGTTGAGCAGGGTAGCAGAGCTATTACAAAGGGTTTATCCCGAAAGGGATGAGGGTTTGGGCTGACTACAGCTTCGTTTTGAAAGCAAATCTGGCTTTTGAGCAGAGTTTGTGCTTTTGTTTGTTTGTTTGTTTGAGTGTCCTTGATTCTGACCTCTCTTTCTCCTTTTATAGACACCTTGGCTTGGCTTCATGTAGCAATAACCTTGCCCGAATGCAGTTTGAAGGGTAGTGACTCATCAGCTATTTTACTTGTACTGCCATTTAAAAGTACTTTTTGGGCTGATTAGCTGGCTGGTCTATACCATTTGGCCTTTGGGTAGGTGAGCAAGTGGTCTGCATAGCCTGCACCTAGTCAGAAACGGGCTTCTCCTGTCTTCTGGATTTTGGTTGGGCCTTCGGGTTCCTCTCCCTTTTAGGCTGTTCTTTGGGCCAACTTCCCCCGAGCCCAAAGTTTAAGTTTTGATCCAAACAGTTTCAATTTCTTATCACTTGCTAGCCTCCTAGATAGCACTTTTGCGTACGCATCTATGGTATGCAAGTACTTAAATACATTATTACTTCTCTAATCTTTATACCTTCAAATGACCCATTAATTACCTACCATGTGATTCCCTTGTTAGTGATTAGAAACTCTACATCTTCTTGCATTATTTGAGCTGTCTTTCCTGACCATAATGTTATCCTGTGATATATGGTACAATAACACAAACACATTAATTACAATGCTCCAATCACCAGTCCTCTAATATGCATATACAATGGTGTAAAAACGATTACTTACCCTGAATAATCGCTATTTATGAAGTTTTGAAGGCGTTCGTAGTCATCTTTATCAAACATGGGACCCACAAACGTTTCAGACATAACAATATTTTTCTCATGACATTTTCTTGCAACCTTCTTCGAAACATAAGTATCACAATCTATCTCTTGTCTAATTGGATCATGAGGTGACCGACATCCAATTTGTATCATCTTCTTTCCTTTCTTTGCATTTTCATAAGGTATGTCACCAACTTTCCTCATTGATTCATCAATTCCAGAACTCTTGTGTTCCACATTTTTCCTTTTTTTGCCAGATTTTTTTTGTATTTGCATATTCGAAGTCCGCTTTTCTAAGTACCTTTCGTACCTATCTTCTTTTCACTCCTTTGATTATGGATGCTATTTCTGGGGATGGTTGTTTTTTTTTAATCGACCTCTTCAAGTAAGACACTGATTTGCATATTCAGTAGTTCATGCTCCCATAATAAAATATATGTGTAAATTTTTATTCTAATGTTTTTATTTTATTAACACAAAACGTTATATTGGTATACCTTAATATTTAGTTATTATCTGTCACACCAAAAAAACTCTGATGAAATTAGTGGAAAATGTGATGACGTACACACTAGCTGATAACGTTTAGCTTAGCTGTTATGTCCTACCTTCTTCTTTTGGATCAACCCGCGAAACCCCTTAACACGTTATTGAGGGCTTTTATGTAATTTCAACAGATGTAATCGAGAAACCATCGCTCTCTGTGTCTCGCTCCATTTGCTCTGTCTCTCCTTGCTTCTGGTTCCCATTCTCTCCCTCATCTTCTTCCACAAAAATCAAGGTTTTGCCGAACTCTCCACCTCTCTCCGATGAACTCCGATTCCCTTTCACATCTTCTTCCATGGCTATTATTTATGTTTCTGTAGATTAGGCTTTTGGTCTATTTTTTCTCAGTTTTTTACTTGAGCTTGGTTTTAGGTGGTGCTCTTCACAACAGCTTCGAATTAATTTGGAAGTAGTTGATTTGCGTTTGAGAATTTCGACTGTGATTGTGCTTTTGTTGTGCAAATGATGCTTTCTGTGTGTGATTGGATTGGAGATTTTGGGGTTTTTGGGTTTTGTTTGTGCTGCTTTAGGAAGTTAGGAACTGGTTCTTTGAACTTTGAAGCATACGGACGTGACAAAGGATATGATCATATTATTAGCGGAATAAGTGCTTCTGATCTGAAAAGTGCTTTTACCAAACAAATTGATGGCTTACTTTAATTGTCCATAGGTTATAATGCAAAGTTTGGCCTGTTTAATCTTGGTCACTGCCCCTGGATTTCTGAAGATACCTTTTACAAATATTAACAGGGTATGTGGTCTGCAATTTTCTCATCAGCAATGCAGCATCAAGCCGAAAGCTCGAAAACAGGATCGGTCTATCTTTCGCGTACTTGATCACCCCTGTTTAAAGAAATCTTAGTACATATTATGTGCCTAAAACAACTACATTAATCAAGAATACGCAGCTACGATCCTATAAAACAGATCCGGTCCAAGTAAGGCCGTAAAAGTAATCGTACCATTGAACAATGTGTCTGTTAGATTAGTTACACTGCACTCCACACAGCAAGGAAAATGTAAATAAGGATACATACATATATGGCAGTGGTTTGAATGTAAAGAACCAGTTTTTTTATGTCCTTTCTCCAAATCATTGTGTATACGAGTTCGTATATTAGGAAAATTAAATTTAAATTAAAGGAGAAATTAGAATCCCTTACATTTTTTTCAATACTTTTTAGATCAAACATTAATTCCTTTTTAAGATTAGATTAAGAGGCTTTGACCAATTGCCACATTAACATTTCTCTATTTTAAAATTACCTATAATTAGTTTACAGGCAGCTTCACTTCACCTTGTAACTAATTGCCTACAATCTAGGAAATTAATTTCACAGTCCTTTAAACTCCTACGTTTTAATGACTCCTTCTATAAAAAATAATTAATTAAAGTAATTTAAACTCCTATGTTTTTAATGACTCTTTCTGGAAAAAAAAATTTAATTAATTAAAGTAATTCCTCATTATTAGTAAAAAAAAGTAATGAAAATAAACGTACAAAAAATTCAAATGTACTACAATCAAATGTATCAAAAATTCAAATGTACCAAAAATTCAAATGTAACCAGAAACCAAATGTACCAAAAATTCAAATATACCATAAACCAAATGTATTCATCTTATTAGTAACCAAACTTACCGATATAATCAAACGTACCGATGTAACCAAACGTACCTAACAACGAGTTTTTTTTACATTCTATTTAATTTACTAACATAAATGTTTCAATAAAAAAACATGAATAGACTTCTAAGAAAATAAAATGAAATGATATTAAGCACCAAAATTGTAGGGAAAATGTTTAATCAAATTTTCAAAAGGAATAGATGTTTAATCTATGACATTTAAAAACGAGGCGTCTATATCAAAACGCCCCTTATTTTTTTTCCAACTTCTTGTTGAACTTTAGTGCTTTACCATTAGCTGAAGGATATACATTGTTTTTATATTATTATGTTCCTCATTTCCTGCCTTTTTTAACCTTTATAATCATATTGGTGCTGTCACTTCATATTATGATCTGTTGATAATTCTCTTCACTCATTTATAAGTGAAATGTCTTAGGTTTAATTGTCGTCATTACCAATTCGAGGTTTAGTAACCCATTATGAGGTTTAGTCCACTATATCTCCAAAAGAAGCTGTAAAATCACTAATGAGGTGTATTCAATTGGGATTTTGTGGGGTTTTAACTCTTTTAATGAATTGAGGGGTATTCAATCAAGTTTTTAAGTGATTCTCTGAAATTCAAAGTGTAATCAATCATGATTTTAAGTAGTTTATTAAAATCATTAGAAATATGGGTATATTTGTAACATCTCACATCGCCTAGGGGAGTGGATCATGTAAACCTTATATGTGCATGCCCATCTCTTCCAAGCACGAGACATTTTCGGAGCTCACTAGCTTCGGGTTCCATTGGAACTCTGAAGTTAAGCGAGTTCGCGCGAGAGCAATCCCATGATGGGTAACCCACTGGGAAGTTCTCGTGTGAGTTCCCAGAAACAAAACCGTGAGGGTGTGGTTGGGGCCCAAAGCGAACAATATCGTGCTACGGCGGAGTTGAGCCTAGGATGTGGTAGGGGCCCGGGCCGGGATGTGACAATTTGGTATCAGAGCCAATCCCTAGCCGAAAGTGTGTCGACGAGGACGTCAGGCCCTTAAGGGGGGTGGATTGTAACATCTCATATCGCCCAGGGGAATGGATCATGTAAGTCTTAAATGTGCATGCCCATCTCTTCCTAGCACAAGGCCTTTTGGAAACTCAATGGCTTCGGGTTCCATCGAAACTCTGAAGTTAAGTGAGTTCGCACGAGAGCAATCCTATGATGGGTAAACCTACTGGGAAGTTCTCATGTGAGTTCCCAGAAACAAAACCGTGAGGGCGTGGTCGGGGCCCAAAGCGAACAATATCGTGCTACGGCGGAGTCGAACCCGGGATGTGGTGGGGGCTCGGGGCGGGATGTGGTGGGGGCCCGGGGCGGGATGTGACAATATTCAATTAGAATTTTCAAAAAATGTATAGCATTCCAGGTGTATTCAATTAGAAATTGATTTTTAAAGAGTTTGAAAAAAAATTGAGGAATTCGAGAGAATTACAGAGATTTCGTAGTGTATTTTAAGCATCCACAAATCTCTCCTCCCACCCGTATCCTCTCTCTCCCCCTTCTCTTTCACACTGCAATAACAACCCATTAAAGACAAACCCTTCTCTATTTCAGTTTTAAGATTCACTATAATCTGTCCATTTTGTTTATGTTTTGTGTTTTAAGTATGTTAAGGGGTGTAATCAATTGGAAATTTGAGATATTTTATTGGTTTCATAAATCTATAATTTTTTATAGAGTTTAATTGATTTGTAGAGATTCCATGTAAATTTTTTTTATCAATTCTCTCGAAATCTCATGGGAAGAGATTTTAATTGAGAATTTGAGAGATTTTGATGGCAATAAAAAGTTGAAATGTAATGGGAAGAGATTTTAATGTATTCAATTGAGAATTTGAGAGATTTTTGATGAATTTTTATGAAGTTTAACTGATTTGTAAAGATCCAATATAAATTTTTTTATTCAATTCCCTAGAAATTTCATGGAAAGATGTGAGATTTGTGAATGTTTAAAATACACTACAAAATCTCTCAAATTCCCTCAAATTCCTTACTTTCTCAATTTTTTTTTAAAATCAATTTCTAATTAAATACACCTAGAATATTATAAACTTCTTTAAAATCCTAATTGAATACACCTAGATTTTTAATGATTTTAATAAACTATCTTAAAATTCTAATTGAATACACCTTGAATTTCAGATAATCACATAAAATCCTAATTGAATACCCCTAGATTGATAAAAAGAATTAAAATCCCTCAAAATCTCAATTGGATACACCTTGTGGATGCATAAAATACAATACGAATCTTCAATTCCCTCTAATTTCTCAACTTTTTCAAATTCTTTAAAATCAATTTCTAATTGGATTCACTTGGAATTTTATAAATTTTTCTAAATTCTAATTGAATACACCAAAATTTTTAAGGATTTTAATAAAGTATCTCAAAATCCTAATTGAATACACTTTGAATTTCAGATAATCTCTTAAAATCATGATTAAACACCCCTAAATTCATCAAAAGAATTCAAATCTAGGGTTAAACTTTGTTTACTATCCTCATGTTTCGTGGTTTTCAACATTTAGTACATCAAATTTGTTTTGTCCCAGAGTCATACCTAAAGTGTTAATTTTGGGACAGTCTCATACATCTGTTAGTCAAACTGTTAATTCTCCCGTTAAGTGATGACGTGGTGCCATGTGGACAATGATTGGGCACGACGTGTCATTAAAAATATTAAAATAATTAATTAAATAAAAGTTAAAAAAAAACCATCCCTTCTCCCCCCTCCCCTAACCCTGAAGAAAAAGAAGAAGAAGAAAAAAAAAAAACCGAATCTGCAACCCAGAAGAAGAAGAAAAAAGAAAAAAAAAAGAAAAACCTAATTTACAACCCAAAAGAAGAAGAAGAAGGAAAAAAAAAAACCAAATCTGCATCCCAGAAAAAGAAGAAGAAGAAGAAAAAAAAAAAAACAGCAGCCCAAACCTAGTTCGTCCACCCCCCTTGCCCCGTGACCGTGAACATGAACCCAGACCATGAACTCCATATTTTTGGGATTTTCAGTGTGGGTGAATTTCAAACATACTTTGAGATTGGGAAGAAGAAGAAGAAAAGAAAAAAAAAACAGCAGCCCAAACCCAGTTAGTCCCCCCCGCCCCACTACTGCGGACGTGAACCCAGACCATGAACTCCATATTTTTGGGATTTTCAATGTGGGTGAATTTCAAAAATACTTTGAGATGGGGAGTTTGAGATGATTTTTGGACTGGTTTTGTGGTAGATCTCCATTAATCTGGAAATGACGAACTGGGTTTTTTTTTCTTTCCTTCTTCTTCTTCTTCTTCTGGGTTGGGGCGGGATTGGGGGGTTTTTTTTTTTGTTTTTTTTTCCTTCTTCTTTTGGGTTCTTGTTCTTGTTCTTGTTCTGGGTTGGGGGCGAGGGGGACGATGGGATGGGTTTATTTATTATTTTTTTAACTTTTATTTAATTAATTATTTTAATATTTTTAATGACACGTGACGCCCAATCATTGTCTACATGAGCGCTACGTCATCACATAATGGGAGAATTAACAATTTGACTAACAGATGTATGAGACTGTCCCAAAATTAACACTTTAGGTATGACTCTGGGATGAAAAAAACTTGATGTACTAAATATTGAAAACCATGAAACATAAGGGTAATAAACAGAGTTTAACCCTAAAATCTATTAAAATCTCAATTGAATACAACCTCCTAAATCAACGTGACTATATTTAATATAAAATAAAGATGTTCATATATTCTTGTAGTAGCATTATGGAACATATTTGTGATGGCATTAACAAATACCAAATTGGATTGCAGACATGTAAAATACGATGAGATGCCCTTTATTCTCCTTTTCGTTTGAGGGATGCCCTTGATCACTTTGGCCACTTTTATGTTTTTCAACATTTATATGACTATCCTTGTTGATTGGAGGAAGACGTTTTATGCGTATAACTATCAAGAAAAAGAGCACAAGCACAGCCCTTAATCAAAGCAAATAATCTTCTGAAGCAAGTTTTATTTATTATTTTTTTTTTTTAAGTTATGTTTCTCATGTTAATTGTTATCAAATCATTGTTTTGTACCATACACAGAAATGACTAAATGTCTTTTACGAGTATCATTAATGGGAGGAAGAAGTTGTGTTAAATCATTTTTATGCCCATTAATTTTCTTTTCTAATATCTTTTTTGGTTGACCAATAAAATTTTGTTAATAAATAATTAGTATATGCCCCACACACAAAGTGTATATGAATTTTTTTTAGTTTTGTTTTTAAAATGGAAGAAAGAGAGAACGTGAGAGTTGGGAGAAGGAGAGAGGTTTAACTTTTTTATTTTTTTAAATTAGAGAGGTTAAAAGCACATGTAAGTGAATCATAAACAAAAACAACAAACAAAAACAAAAAAACAAAAAAAAAAAAGAGCAAAATTATCTTACTGTCCTTATCTTTTTTGTTGGAATAGAAAACTAAATAGTATTTTCATCATCTTTCGGTTGATAAAGAGGATTATATTAATATGTAGTTTAGATATAACTATGGTAAATTAATTAAAAAAAAACTGATACAAGTAGATCAAACACCAACGAATGCCACAAAATTAAATTAAGAAGACTACCATATGATTTTTAAATAAAAATGTAAATACTTCCCTTCCCTGCCGTGCCCCCTTTCAGTGTACCAACATGAAGTTTGAAACCAGCAAGCCCCACACGAGATTTCAGACTAGCAATGGTGTTGAAGGAGAATGATGAACATAAAATAATAAACATACGATACAGGGCTGGTTTGGTATTGCTGTGCTTTGAAAAAAAACTGCTGTGAGAATAAGCGGCTGTGCTGTGAGAATAAACGGCTGTGAAATAAATCAGCAGAGTGTTTGGTAAACTTTTTTGTAAATGTGCTTTTGGAAAAAGAAAAAAACAGTCTGATAGTGGGTCTTTTCATTAAAGAAGTACTGTAACTCCGTGTGCTTTGAAAAAAAAACCAGTTTTCCAAAGCTGCAAATAGCAACTTCAACTTTTTCCTTTGATTTCAGCTTATTCTCACAGCAGCTTCCAAATAAGCCCTTTTTTTTTTTCAGTTTACCAAACACTTAAAACCCTCACAGCTTTTTTTCATGGGTGCTTTTTTTCTAAGCTCCTCACTCCCAAACCACCCCACAAACCAACACAAAATCAAAGTTTGAGGGAGCAAATGTACTAACCATAATAGTGTTGTGCTATGATAGCACCAAACCAATTGAAACCAACTCAAGCTAACCCACATGAAATATATCAAATGGAATGCAAGAACAAAATATAAAAGACACCAAGATTTTAACGAGGTTCCTCAACAGTCAGTGTAACTGGAGTACGTCCTCGGAGCAGTAGGAGATCACACAATAATCCACTATCAACCAAATGGGAGTTTACAAAGTTTTGGCAATCTCACAACCCAAAACCCCCAATACACCCAATAAGTCTCACTCACCAAAAAAACAAATAGAGAGGGAAATATAGTGAATAATTTCCTCTCTATACAAAGCTCAAAGCTAATACACAAATACAACTTTGATTGAGTGAGTACCAACAAAGAAAGAAAATCACCTTTCTTTCTTCTCTTCAAAATGGGGCTGCAACACCTATGTTTTTTGCTCTCTATTTTCTGCTGCGTTTTTCTGCTCTAAGGCTACCTTACAACCCTCAATCTAAAGCAGCAATTGCTTCTAATTAAAACCCCCATCCGTGGCTTTTCATAGGCCAAATAAAAAAAAACAAATTTTCTCCAAGATCATAATTGCCATCATCACAAAGCAAGGAACAACATAATGTCTCCTTTTTTTTCTTTTTTTATTAGCCAAAAGATATCTAGTAATTTGGCCCTTTTTTCTTTTGCTTTGTTTAATAGCCGAAAGGTAATGCTGAGTTGGCCACTTGGCCACAATTCAACAATCTCCACCTTGGCCAAGTTCCGAAAACATAAGCCAACCAACACAATTGACCCAAAAAATCACTCCCAAACACTAGCAAGAGAACAACTCATGCCGAGCCAAATACTCCAAAACTCCTACTGCTCAACGCTTTCTTTATATAGGCATAATGTGAGCCAAGTTCAAACAGTAAACAAACTTGGCTACACCAACAACCTTAGTCAACATATCAGCGGGGTTGTCTTTAGTTGGAATCTTCTGGAGAATAATCTCTCCTTCACCAACGACTTCACGAACAAAGTGATAGCGCACATTTATGTGCTTGGTCCTCGCATGATGAACCTGATACTGAGCCAAATAAATGGCACTCTGACTATCACAATGCACCTCCACCTGCTTCTGATCAACCCCCAAATCTCTAATCAGGCCATGTATCCAAATGGCCTCCTTTATAGCTTCAGCAACTGCCATATATTCAGCCTCTGTAGTTGACAAGGCAACAGACGACTGCAAATAGACCTCCAATAAATTGGCCTTTTAGCCATAGTAAACACATAGCCTGTAGTAAACTTCCTTCCATCCCGATCACCTGCATAATCTGAATCAACATAACCAACTGCGAAATGACCAATACCAGAGTCATCTCTCTCAAAGCATAAACCAACATCTCGAGTACCATGGAGATACCTCAATATCCACTTAGCTGCTTGCCAATGCCCTTTACCTGGATTAAACATATATCGACTCACCATGCCAACTGCATGAGCAATATCCAATCTAGAGCATATCATTGCATACATCAAACTACCAACCAAATTTGCATATGGTATATTTTTCATTTGCAGCTTCTCTTTATCAGTTTTAGGACACTGTAGAGAACTTAATTTAAAATGAGGAGCTAAAGGGGTACTAACCGGTTTGGTTGAATCATGAACTCCAAACTTCCGAATCAACTTCTCAAGGTATTGTCTTTGATTCAAACTGACCAAACCCTTTTCTCTATCTCTAGTGATCTCTATGCCAAGGATCTTTTTCGCTTCACCAAGATCCTTCATCTCAAACTCATTCTTCATTTGCTTCTTCAATTTCTCAATCTCTTCGACATTCTTTGAGGCAATCAACATATCATCAACATATATCAACAAATAAATGAAAGACCCATCTTGCAACTTCTTGAAGTACACACAATGATCATATTGACTTCTAGAATAATTTTGGCCTCTCATAAATTTATCAAACCTCAAATACCATTACCTTGGAGATTGTTTCAAGCCATAAAGTGATTTCTTCAATTTGCAAAATAAATTCTACTTCCCTTTCACTATATACCCATCCGGTTGACACATATAGATCTCTTCATTCAAATCACTATGTAAGCAAGCCGTCTTCACATCAAGTTGCACAAGCTCAAGATCATACTGTGCAACAAGAGATAACATAATGCGAATTGAAGAGTGTTTCACAACCGGAGAAAAGATTTAATTGTAGTCAATGCCCTCCTTTTGTGCATACCCTTTAGCAACTAATCTTGCTTTGAATCTCACATTGCTTTTCTCATCAGCATTTTCCTTCTTGGCATACACCCATTTGCAACTGATAACTTTCTTGCCCTTAGGCAATTTAGCTAACTCCCAAGTCTTGTTCTTCAAGAGAGAATTCATCTCATCACCCATGACATGCACCAGCTCTCTTTCTCCTCACTCTCAATGGCTTCCTCGAAATTGGATGGAATATTATCAATGATAATAGGAAGAGCAAAATCAACATAGTCACTATACCGAGCTGGCTTGGTAATTTGTCTTTTTCCTCTGTTCTTAGCAATAGACTCTTGAGGTGAAACTTCCTCTTCAACTTGAATAAAATCTTCAAGTTCAACTTCTTCAACTTCTTCATGGTCTCCAACTTCTTCACTTGTAGTCGCTTCGACATCAGCAGAAATAGGATTTGAAGTACCAGAGGCAACTTTTTCAAGCTCCACCTGTTGGACATCTTTCACATTCTTCTCAGAGTCTTTGAACATACTTTTTTCATCAAATGTCACATCTTTACTGATTACAAGTTTCTTCATCTCTGGGCACCACAACCGGTAACCTTGGACACCACTACTAAAACCAAGAAATATAGCCTTTTTGGCTCTAGGATCAAGTTTATTTTCAGTCACATGAAAATAAGCAGGTGAACCAAAAATACGGATAGTCATAATCAGAAGAAGGTTTTCCAGTTCATACCCCCATTGGTGTCTTACCCTGAACAGCAGCTAAAGGTAACCAGTTGATGATGTGACATGCATAATTAACTGCCTCTGCCCAAAATGACTTGCTTAAACCCAACTAAGACAACATACATCTAACCTTCTCAAGCAAGGTTTGATTCAATCTTTCTGCAACTCCAGTTTGTTGTGGAGTTCCTCGGACACTAAAATGTCTCACAATCCCTTCCTCTTAGCAAACTTTAAACAAAGGGTCGGATGTGTATTCTCCACCATTATCCGATCTCAAAATCTTAATCTTTCTCCCAGTCTCGTTTTCAACCATTTTCTTCCAACTCAAGAAAATGCTCAACACCTCACTCTTGTGCTTCATAGTGTAGACCTAAGACCTTCTTGAATAATCATCAACAAAGGTCACGAACCAATGTCTACCACTCAAAGAGCGATTCTTTGTAGGACCCCAAACATCCGAATGCACATAATCAAGAATGCCCTTCATCTAATGTACTACAGTACTAAACTTCACTCTAGTTTGGTTTCCTAAGACACAATGCTCACAGAAATCAAGCTTACAAGTCGTGGCACTTTTTAGAAGACCTTTTTTCACAAGCCCTTGTAGAGCTTTCTCACCAGCATGGCCTAATCTCATATGCCACAATCTAGTAGTATCAGAATCGAATGTGCCCATATTTTCGGAGACTGCAGATGCTTCACCTGTCACAGTGCGTCCTTGCAATAAATACAAATGGCCACATCGAGGAGCTTTCATCACAACAAGTGCACCATAAGTAACTTTCAATGTCTGCTCATCTGAATGAAACTTGAAGCCCTTGGCTTCTAAAGTTCCCAAAGAAATAAGATTTTTCTTCAAATTCGGTACATACCGAATACCTGTAAACTCTTTAACCATGCCATCATGCAACTTCAAACGAATTGTACCAATACCTTTTGTTGTGCAAGGATTGTCATCTCCCATGAACACAACACCACCATCAAACTCTTTCAAGCTTGAAAACCAATCCTTGTGAGGAGTCATATGATGAGTACAACCCGTATCCAACACCCACTTAGTAGCACAATCAAATGATGAGGAAGTGGTTAAAGCAAAATAAAAAAAATCTGTTTCAACCTCAGCAACATTTGTTTCAGAACTTTCTTTTCCTTTGGTCTTCAACCTAGGACAATCTTTCTTCCAATGACCCTTATTATGACAAAAGGCACATTCATCCCTTTCCAAGGTTTTTCTACCTTTAGAGTTTCCTCTAGGTCGAGAGTGTGATTTTTTCCTACTAGTATAGTACCTCATCTCCGATGATCTACCTCTAATAAATAAAGCTTCAGAGATGCTATCATGATTTTTATCGCTATGCCTCATTTCATAATTCATCAAGGCATTTGACACATCTTCAAATTTCATAGTTTTTTTACCATGCAAAATAGTGGTAACAAAATGCTTATAAGAGCCCGGCAAGGAATTCAACAATATTAAGGCCTTATCTTCATCCTTAATATCCTCATCTAAATTTAACAAGTCGGCAATCAACTTATTAAAAGCATCAAGGTGTCTAATCATTTTTGTACCTTTTTTGAATTGGAAGCGGTAGAACTTTTTCTTCAAGTGTACCCGGTTCTCTGCACTCTTCGTCATATACTTGTCTTCCAATTTTTGCCACAACACACTTGCTAATGTCTCCTGCATCACAAAATACTTCTGAGTTTTTGCAAGGCACAGCTGAATTGAAGAGCAAACCCACAAATTTAATTTCTCCCATTCCGACTTCGACATAGCTTTCGGCTTCTCTCCCAAAGCGGCAAGTAGATCTTGTTGAGCCAACACATCTTTGACCTCGCATTGCCACATCCCGAAGTTGTTTGTGCCATCAAATTTTTTCACTTCGAACTTTGCATTTTGCACCGTAGTTCTTGCAAACCCGGAGCTACTTCCAAAAGGATTCTCATCTTGCCCATCTGACATCTTTGGCAACTAGACAATACCCAAGAGCAACCTAGCTCTGATACCAATTGTTGTGCTATGACAGCACCAGACCAATTAGAACCAACTCACACTAACCCACAAGAAATATATCAAATGGAATGCAAGAACAAAATATAAAAGACACCAAGATTTTAACGAGGTTCCTCAACAGTCAGTGTAATTGGAGTACGTCCTCAAAGCAGTAGGAGCTCACCCAATAATTCACTATCAACCAAATGGGAGTTTACAAAGTGTTGGCAATCTCACAACCCAAAACCCCCAATACACCCAATAACTCTCACTCACCAAAGAAACAAATAGAGAGGGAAATATAGTGAATAATTTCTCCTCTATACAAAGCTCAAAGCTAATACACAAATACAACTTTGACAGAGTGAGTACCAACAAAGAAAGAAAATCACCTTTCTTTCTTCTTTTCAAAATGGAGCTGCAGCACCTCTGTTTTTTGCTCTCTATTTTCTGCTGCGTTTTCTGCTCTATGGCTGCCTTACAACCCTTAATCAAAAGCAGCAATTGCTTCTAATTAAAACCCTCATCCGTGGCTTTTCATAGGCCAAATAAAAAAAAAAAAATTCTCCAACATCATAATTGCCATCATCACAAAGCAAGGAACAACATAATTGATGTCTCTCTTTTTCTCTTTTTTTATTAGCCAAAAGATATCTAGTAATTTGGCCCTTTTTTCGTTTGCTTTGTTTAATAGCCGAAAGGTAATGCTGAGTTGGCCACTTGGCCACAATTCAACAAATAGATTGTAAAGCACATACATCCCTTCAAACTCAAGAATAATGCTATATCAGTTTGTGAGAGAGAGAGAGAGAGAGAGAGAGAGAATTTGTAAGTGTCGATTTGGCAATGTCTTTATGTGTAGAGAGGTACGAGTGCTATCTCTGTTTCCAACTAAAGCACATGCTAGTGAAAATCGAAAGAACGTAAAAACAAACCAAAACTGAAAATCTTAACTAGAAACCAAAAACGAAAGACTGCTAGTTAGAATTCAGATCATAAAACGCATTTGCAACAAATAAAATGATCACGGCAATCAAAAAATGAACAGAGTCCAAAGCAGTAACACTAAAGGGAAGTGCGCAGGTTTAGTCATCTCTTAAGAAACTCAGTAACCCGTTACAGCGAACAACGCCACAAAAACAAATCCATTTTGAAGGGAAGCTAATCAGCTCCAACAATTCCCAAACAAAAAAAGGATATGAACCAAGGAAAGAACCCAAATGAATGAATTCACAGGACCCACATGAAAACAAAAGGAAAACAACGTGGGCTAGAAGATTCTGAAACACATACATCCCTTTATACTGAAATATCGCGCCTCGACCGCATCTCTTGCACAGCTTCGTAAGGGCAGAGAAAAGATTGAACATGCGAGCATATGCACATAATGTCCCGTCGCGCCAGGGGAAATGAAAAACAAAAAAAAGAAGAAAAAAGATCAAAAGCGAGGCTGAAAATAGTGCAGAGCGAGACAAAACAAATTCATAGCTACTCAATAAAATCCAACATGTATCAGATTATTCCTTGTAAATAATAAAATGAATCCTAAATATCAGTCGTAAAGTAAGATGAATATTGAAGATCAATAGGATATAGATACACATATGGAAAGACAAAATATTCTATTCATTAGAACAATTCAAAAATAAAACTCGTTAGATGACTGAGAAACAATAAACCAAGAACTGAGAGTCAGATTAAGTTCAGCAAAAGCAGATAAAATTATGCAAAATGTAAGTTGGAATCAAGTTCTCACTTACATAACTTGATATCAACGTTGCCGAGTGCCGGCGGGAAGTGACAATGCTTGATTCATGATTTCTCCCAACTTGCGTTTTAGTTCTGCTTTACCTCTCTTGACAGATTGTTCACTACAACCCTCAATAAACAGGTACAGCTTGCAATCTCCTGGCCCTGGAACATTGCCTAGCGGGAAATATTGACCCCTGATAGTAATGGCAGCTCCAGTCAATCACTGATATAGTGCCCTAAATTTCGTTGTGGGTAACCCTCCATTGGGCATTCTGGGGAATGTCATTTATTTCCAACTCTGCTTCATAGTGCTCAGGTATTGCATCAGCTTGAATCTTTGCCAGGTTATGCTGCAAATTCATGGCAGCTGCAATTGCTGCCCCTCAAGCTGCCCCCTTGTGTCCAACAAGGACACCTGGCACAACAGCTGTTCCTGGTAAAGTCACACCACCAAGGACACCTGAAAGAGAAACAGGTAATCCACCATTTGGAAGTAGTTGGGCAGCAGAGCCAGGGGTCTGAACGGAAGCCTAACTACCTTTAGACGCAGCAGCAGTGGCTGATATTTGTGCAAGGGCAGCTTGCTGTGAGATGTCACCCCCTGCCTTTCTGACACCATCATCTTCATCTTCAGAATCTGACTTGTCATCCTCAAAACCATAGTCTTTGGCCTGTGCTTTCTTTAGTGCTTTCCAATCTTTCCTCTTCATTAAATTTATAACCACTTCCCCTGTAAACAGTTCCGTGGGCCTGCTTGAGTCCCAGCTTGCTCAGAGAGCTCCAATGCTTTGACAAGATCTGGGGCATACTTAGCATCTTCCTCAGAGATGAACGTTATAGCACAGCCTTTCTTGCAATACGGTGAACATAGTCCTCGTAATGATCTGGAGTATCAAAGTTGATCACCAGCTCAACCCCCTTGACATCTAACCCTCTAGAAGCAAGACTTGTTGCAATCAACAAATTACACACATTGGTCTTAAAATCAGATGTGGTGGATTCACGATCTGTTTGATCTTTGTTCCCGTGAAACGAGAGACTGCTATCCATTCTTAAGTAGACCCCTAAGCAAAGTGTCACATGTTGCATGTCCTTTGGTAAACACCAATTTTTTTCCTCCCATGTAGTGGAAGACGTGGCACATAAGCGAGCACAATGACATTTCAGGATTGATACAGCCAACCCCACTTAGTAGGATAAGACTTTGTTGTTATTATTGTTGTTGTACTATTCCCCAAGTATCTCTAACAATCTAATTAACCTTTCACTTTTCGACCTCACTTCAACAAATTGTGTAATGTCCTTGTTTACAACACTCTTACCACCAACCTGTATATGCACATGTTTGTTTAAGACTTTACGTGCCAAGACTTCAACCTGGTGAGGGAATGTGGCAGAAAACAATAGAGTCCAGCATTCGATTGATTTGTGTAGCTATAGGTATAGCTCGGATTTTCTTATTTGCTCTTCTCTTTCACATAAGGTCCCGGCAAGAGGCTGTTAGCAGTCTTTCTTTTGTTTTGGCTGCTCGTAGGTAGTTCAGTTGCTTATTCTCTTCGTTCAGGTGACACAAAATATTGAAGTCTTTCTTTTTCACGTTCAGCTGTTGCCAACATACTTATGACCAGAAAAATGATTCATGGTCCAAATACAACGAAGTATGAAAGCATCCAATGCAGCAGGATTTTGACTGGGGAGAACCTCAAGGACGTCACCAACTTGATAGTGTGTTGCACGCCCAGTCGCGAGTGTGCTGCACGCACCTGGCAAATAGACCGGCCTCTTGGTCTATCCGAAATGGGCTGGTCTGTTGCCTGGCTTGGGCTAGGTGCCAGGCTGTTTTACCGGCTGGAGCAGATTGACAGGGTGCTGGGCTGTTTTTTGGATAGGGTGCTAGGCAATGAAGTGTCTGGGGGACTTGCTCTTAGTGGAATTATCACACCATGAAGGCCTAGCCTACCTAGGCTTCTTATCTCATCACCTTTAAACCCATCCATGCATGCATCATGATCCCCTTTCTTGAATATCAATTTGCAACATATCCAATCCACACGTCCACACACATCTCAACTAAATTTGAACTTTACCGCTTGCTTAGGGATATAATTCGCATCCTATTTATCCTGCTTAAGAATATACCAAAATAATTCATATTAAAAGATAATTATTATGATAAAAACCATAATATTATTCTTTAACAAAATTATCTTCATTTTTCCATTTGATGGTTGGGAGCTATGCTTACTCAACGGCTTCGATTGCATGGGCCAATGATGTAATTTTGGGTCCAAACAGAAATACATATGTAATACCACTTGTAACCAAAATTTGTTGCGAGTTATATGAGTAAGAATTAGCGCAAAAATAGTAGTTTTTGTCCCACATCAGACCTACATATATAATACCACTTGTAACTCTTATAAATACTCTACTTTGAAGATTAATGAATATATCAGAAATTCCCCAAATATTGTTTTATATATTTGATATTTTCCATATTTAATTCAACTTGACATTAGAGCAGTTCGCTTTTGGTAACTTATGAGCCTTAATTTTGTGTCCACTTTTTCTTCTTAGTGTTGTACCTTAATTGTTCAATTAGGGTTTTTGTTGTCATGAATTGTTTGTTCAAGATTTACCCAAAAAAAAAAAAAATTGTCACAAAATAAAATGACGACACTACCAATGAACAGTGATATGCTACAGTGCCAATGAACAAGAATTATGATGCAGTATTCCGACTTTATCACTAGTATATGCTCTATTTGTCCCTGATGTTAAGTGTAATCTTTTGTCAGTAAAACAACTATTTGATATCTTTCATTGTTCCACACACTTCTACCCCACGTATTGTTATTTTCAAGACCTTCAAACTCATAAGATAATTGGTCGTGATGAAAGAAATGGGGGTTTGTATATTTTGACGATGGAGAATACAATTCTTTCATATTCAAGTAATTATCAAGTTCTAAGTATAAAATAAATAAATACATAATAAATATCGGGATGGAATATCACACAAACAAACATTGTTTCTTAGTAACTAACTCAAATTAGAAATTCACCATAAAAGAAAACTCAAAAATATAAATTGAAGTTGGAATTTTCTTTTAGCATGCAATGCACATGGATCATTATCAAATCAAAAATGCATACATAACTGGCCAAGTAGAAAACACATACATTTACTTCTCTTTACAAGTTTCTTAAAAAGTAGCAAATTCAAACCTAATTAAAGATATCATAGCAATTCAAAACAAATTTTTTTGCTTCCTATCAAATATTCCCCGTCCAAAAGTAGAAATGGATAAATCTACAAGCAATGGAAATTGCATCCATATGAACGAGGCAACTGGAACAGCGGCAAGCAAAATGCTTGGAATGACAATCGATGATTTCCCGTCAAGAATAATGTAAAGGCCACAAGAAAAGACAATCATCATAGTGGCAATAGATAAAAAGAGGGTGAAAAGGCCTATTATCATTTTTGTGGGCAATGATTTGTAGAAATCATCTTGAGAATAACGTGATGTGAGAATGCCCAAAAACATGATAACCGAGGTTGTTGAAGAAAATAGCGAGATTGCATCTGAAACTATAAAAGTTGTTAATACCTGAGGAAGACCTATATTTTTCTCATTTCCCCCAGGAACTGTGAATGCCGCAGCAAACATTATGGTGACAATAAGAGCACCTACAACTGTACAAGAAGTTGTTGTTTCCTTCATTGACTTTTCTGCCTCTTTCCCCAATTCTTTGTGATTCTCTGTAAATATTTTTCTTGGTGTCTTATTATCTATGTTTATAGATTCACAATCTATGGGATCTGCAATGCTCTCCACCTCCTGCATTTTTACAACAAAATTATTTATGGATGTGACTTTGAAATCTTTATCTCTTCATATAAATCCTTGAACTTTTGTCTTTTGAGACACCACATAATCCAAAGTCAATAGTTAAGCACATAAGATGACATTATAGTACGCCTTTAAATAATAATATTTTCTTTTTTAATTTCAATTTTTTCCCATTATGCTTGTGCATGTCGACAAATTTCTGTTTTGATTTTTTATTTTTAAAGAGTAATTTATGCACTCTTTTTGTTTTCTTTGAAATTGAGTAAATAAAGTAACAAAAATATGTGAAGGAGCAGGAGAAAATGAGAGTAAAATTATAGTCACAAAAATCCGTTCTAAACAGAGAAATAGTCACCTTGAACCATTGTAGTTCTCTTTGCATTTGCAAAACTGCACCTTGAATGTGATCAATTTGTGACAATGGGGGTAATCCTTGCTACCGTATGTAGCACATTATTGCCAAGGTGATCCTTAAACCTCACTGTTTTCTTTAGTCCTTCGGATTGAAAAAGGCCATATTTGGATCTATCGAGATCATCTTTATCTTGTTTTCGGAGAAACTCACATATAATATTATAAACATTATAGTGACGACTTTCAGCGGCAATATGGAGCAAACTCTGATTTTTTTCGTTCGTAACTTCAAGTACGGGATATGTGGATCTACAAAAATGAGTAATATACTCCACATGTCCTCGTTCTACTGCCACACATAATGTTTCGTTCAATTTCCTTCGTTGATAATAACTCATATCTTCCTTCCTCACTGCTTTACACATGATATATAAAAACTGATGGACCAGCTCGTGCACTAATTTTATCTGATATATACGATTAATTCCTATGTTCATTAAAAAAAAAGAATCATTTAAAAATAATATTGACCATTAATAAAACTACCATTAAAAAAATTCAATTAACAATATGAATACAAATGTAGCCCACCTAAAAGTGTGCGGAGATTCGCCACTTGCCTTCGGAAAAACCCCATTCCTGCATTACAAGTCAAATTTGATGAAAAGCAAAGTAAAAACATTTTATTTACAACTAACACCATTCCCCTCCTATCAGTTATTTTTCCATTAGCTGAGTTTTACCTTATGCTGTCAGTTTAATTACCCTTATTTTTCATTTCCATTTTAATTTATTTCCCTTCCTTTCCTTCTCTTTTTGTCGCTTTTTATTTGGGAGGAGTATTAAAGGTTAACCTAACTATGGCCTTCAATTTTAGAAACCCATTCTCTCTCTCTCTCTCTCTCCTCCCTCCCGTCCGCCGTCCGCCGGTCACCGGTCACCGGTCACCAACGACCGTCAAATTATACCTTCACAATCCTCTTTCCATCCTCTTTTCAAACCCCAAGATAGTTTCTACAAATTCGTAGCCGAATTTCCTCAATTTTAGATCTAAGAAACGGTGACCGCGGGATTTCCGGCCAAACCTGCCGGAATTGGATCTCGACCCAAGAGGTAAAAATGATCCACTCCTCGTGGGCTGCCCTCCGGTGTAAGTGTTTTTAATCCCAAAATCAAAGCTTTAAGTTTTGGGATGGATTCTATATTTGAAATTTTAATTCCATTTTGTGTATGCATGTGGAAGATTGGGGAGGAGGAAGGTGAATCAAGGTTGTTTCCAAGCTCGACCAAGAAGAATGGAAGGTTGTGGGTGAAATTATGGTGAAATCCGAGAAAACCCTTATTCTATTTCGGTTTTAAAGGGTACTATAATCTGCCCATTTTGTTTATGTTTTGTGTGTTTGAAGTATTTTGCTAAACATTCTATTTATCTACTGATATCATGAATACAAACCTAAGTTGTAGTAGCATTGGCATGGCATTAACAAAAACCAAATTGGATTGCAGACATTTAAATTACCTGAGGAAATGAGATGATGACTTTGATTCTCTTTTTGGTCTGACAGATGCCCTTCATCACTTTCACGTTTTTCCTTGTCGAGGGGAGGAAGAGGTTTTATGCATATACCTATCAAGATTCGAATACAGGCCCAATCATTAATTCAATGCAATATTCTTCTCAACCAAGTTTTTTATGTGAAATCTGTTATTTTACCCATTGAACTTTCTGTCGGAGTGAGAGCCTTTCCAATCTTAGATCAACATTTTTTTTAAACTAATCTTTATATTAAGTTGTGAGAGCCTTTCACTTTCTGTCGGAGTGAGAGCTTTCCAATCGTGAATGATCAAGTTGTTTTTATTTTTGTGGGAGAGGGAGAGGGAGGGAGTAGGGAGAGAACGTGGAGATGACATGTGGGTGAGGGAAGTGAAAAAACAGTAAAAGAAAATTTTTGTTGTGGAAACAGAAACATGAACGCAAAATTAAAAAAAAACAAATGATAAAGTTGAACACAAAATAATTAAGGGAACTATATAGAAGAAGACAGAGATGCCATATTTTTCTACGGGGGAGTTTAAGTTATTAAGGGGTTTGTGCATTTACATATTTATGATCTTGGTGGTATATTGATATTGGTACGAAAATAAAATATGATGATGTGTAATTCTAGACATTGGACCAATTTCACGGAAGTGGACTAATACTAATAGTGAGTTAACAAAATGGACTCATATCAATCTTTATACAATGAGAAACCAAAAAGCAATTGTGTTCTAATCAATATAGATCAATTTTTCCCATAAATTGAGCGGCCTTCCACTTTTGAATGCAAAACGGTTATTGGCCAATGCTGCTAAGGGGATATTCCCATTGTGGTCTGTATTCATGGCCAATTTTGGGTAACGTTGAATCAAATCTCACGCAATATCTATATGTAATACAAATGTGAAAAGAAAACATTGTAAGTAAGTATGTAGACGAAATTTGTAAGAAAAAAAAAAATAGATGGGGGAAAGTTGCACCAAATCTTTGGAGACGAAAACCGTGAGAAATAAGGTGAGCGGCATCAACAACTTTTATCGTTTCCGGTTGAGTGAGGGAATAAAAATAGTGAGCCATTCTTTCCCCTTGTGTATTCGCTTGGGCGATCGCAACTAGAGCCTTCTTATCCCGGGGCGGTAAAATAGTTCGTAAATTGGGGTTCTTTTCAGCCATGCATTTAGCTACTTCAACCCTTTCTGGAAACCAACGTATCAAATAATAAAGAGCTGTGTAACCAAATGCGGCTGGTATTACCAAGTGTTCCTTTTCCATTAACTCCACCAACTGTTGTATAATGTGCACGCTGCACCTCTTCCTGATTGCGTAGTGAAGAGCTGTACCACCCCATTTAACAATTGCACTTCCTAGTTGGGGATCTTGGCTAAGTAAGTTGATCGCATTATCCCAATCATTAGACTTGACATATTTCACGAAAGTTTCTTGGGTCTTATAATGTCCTGCTCCTGCATCCCATGTTTGTTAATTGCTATATTTCCCATACTTGCATCAAAATAATTAATACAAAACAATCCTACATTGGAAAATATAACAAAATTATATACTATATATAAGGGAGACTCCACCCCAAATTAATAGCACCGAGGTCTATCGGTGATGTCAGTGGCATAAATTACTATTAAATAGACTTATATACAAGTATTAGTTTGTGAGGATCAAGGTATAGTATATAAATTATATACTATACCTGGTGTTTCTTCTATTATAACCTCTGGCTGATACGCTTCACCAACTGATATGTATTCTGAAAATGAAAATTTTGATGTTAAGATGACAGATGTTATCATTCAATTCTTAATTTTCTTTTTTCTTTTCCCTTCACACAAATGCCTATGTGTGAAAATATTCTTCATCAAATTAGAATATATAGAATCATAGATCACCCACAAGGTACAACCGGAAAACCATTGCCATATGTTTATCAGCTTTTATTTTTTTCCTTCAATTGCTCATGTATGTACGTACCTTTTTCATTTGATGGTCCACCTGGCTTCTCCAGTCTTTTTGACAAAGTATTCCATGCTTGTTTGGCCGTGGTTTTGTTCTTGATAAGTTGATAAGTTTCATCTGCGCAAGAATTCTGGATTGCATATAAGGCCTTGGCATCCTTCTTCTTCCAAGCCTTACTTTGAGCTTTTTCTTCATCTTCTGTTTTAGGACATTCATCAGTGCCTTCATCTATAATGTCCCAAAGATCTTCGGCCAACAAGTATGTCTTGATCTGAGATTTCCAATCGTCATAATTCTTATAGTTAAGAATTGTACGAACAATTGCAGTTGTCATGTTCAATTTGCCTATTTATTCAACGATATTTTATGTTAAATGAGCATTTGTGAAGAAAAAAATGAAAAAGAAGAAAAGAAACAAAGTCAGTCTAACTAGCACACTCACAAATTGAGTTGGGGCAATCTTCAAATGATGCAGCAGCAACAGCGCTATGAGCTTTCTAATTGCTAATTCCCCCGCATGTGCACGTAGAGTAGCCAAACTTTTCATTTATAGATAAACAATAATGCTTTTTTTTTTGTATGTTTGTATATATAGTTTAGAAAAATGCTAGTAATCTTCTCACTTATTTTTTTATTTCAATCTTCTCATTTTCATTCATGTCACGTACATTCTACTAGTACAACTAAAAGTTTAATTACTTTGTAGTGAAATTTTAAAATAGCTAAAATTTTAATAATGCGTTGTCCTTCTTTATTGGTCCACATGTACTATTCCTTTATTGAAAAATTAGAACCTTATCTTTAAGCCAAAAAGTCCAAAACACGAAAATTGGTCACTATCATCTGAGTTATAAACATTAAAAATTATATCCCATGTGAATTTTTTTGTTATCATTTTATGTGGAGCAAGAAATATGGTTGAGATATTTTATTTTAAAAATATTAAAAAAAAGAACAAATTGCACACACTTTTAGGATATATTATTTTTATTCTTCGAAAAAAAAAACAAATCCACATATTATTATGTAAATAAAATAATAATCATGTGATGGTCAAAAAAACAAATCCACATATTATTATGTAAATAAAATAATAATCACGGGATGGTGTTTAAGTCGAGAACGATTTATTTAATACAAGATATTTTTTTTAAGTATAAGGTGTGTTGATGCACAAAATCAGTAGGGACTTTGGTACAACAGAAAATGTTAAGTTTGTGACCTTCGTTAGATTGCTCTGATCACTAGTGTGGATAAGTATGTAAATGGATAGAGACAGGGAAGCAAACACAAGATGTATGTGGTTCACCCAGATCGGCTACGTCCACGGAGTACAGGAGTTCTCATTAATTGTGAAGGGTTTACACAAGTATATAGGTTCAAACTCTCCTTTAGTGAGTACAAGTGAATGATTTAGTACAAATGACATTAGGAAATATTGTGAGAGAATGATCTCCTTTTATAGAAGAGAGTTTCTAGCTTTGTTCTGACATTGACACGTGTTGTGTTGTGATTGGCTTCCGATATTGACACGTGTCGCGTTATGATTGGCTTCTGATGTTGACACGTGACGCGTTGTGATTGGCCTTCTGGTTGGAGGGAAACTCTTCTGGGTCCTTGACGGTATAACGTTGACCGATGCTCGGTAGTTTCGGAATTGGTCAAATATAGTATAAACAAGTTGTTCAAGCATTTCTTCACATGTCATAATACAATTGCGACTCAACTGGTGGAATGAAAGACTGACATAAGCTAAAGCCGATCTTCCAGATGCTATCCGTGACTTTTCTACAAAATAAAAAGATTATCACATCATGACCAAAAGTCTAGCCGACCTAGGCATCCTATCTCATCACCTTTAGTGGAATTATCACACCATGACCAAAGGCCTAGCCTACTTAGGCTTCTTGTCTCATCACCTTTAAACTCATCTATGCATGCATCATGATCCCCTTTCTTGAATATAACATATCCAATTGGAGATGGATTGTCTGCCCTCCCCTTTCCATACCCTCCCCATGCCCTTATGTTTTGTGCGGTCACGGTTAAGTCACGTCAACATTTTATATTAATTTTTTATAAAAATAATAAGACAAAAAATAAATCTTGAAGTGGTTTAACCGTGACCGCACAAAACAGAAGGGTATGAGGAGGGGAGGACAGACAATCCATCTCCTATCCAATCCACACGTCCACACACACCCCAACTCAATTTGAAGGCTGTGGGTCTGCTGTCCTGGATTCCATGTCTCCTTGGTGTCTCTTTGTTTAGTTTGATGACACGTGTTTTACAATTTAACCCCACAAAACACTGTTACTTTTTATAAAATAAATTATAAAAAAAATCAAATAAATAAGAAAACTGCCGAGACCCACCCCAAAACTCTCGATACCCAGAATTTTTGCAGTTAAACTTTTCACTGGTGAGGTGCATCTCTCTCTACTGAGAATTGTTCTGTTGGACGGTGATTTAGAAGTCACCATACCGTTGCTCTCCCAGGTGCATCTCTCCCTCTTGAAACTTGCATAACATTGCTATCATGATTTGATCAGATCTGGAAAAAAAAAAAAGCAAACTAAAAAAATAAGAGCATAGGCCGTTTAGCTCCCAATTGCAAAAACACGTGGGCTCCGGCCACCTATCTTGTCGGTCTCTTTATTCACCAACACATCGTCGTCATCTTCTTCTTCAACTTGATTTTTTAATTTTTCTACTTTGCTCTTTGCTGGGTTTGCGATGGCGAGGCGGACGAGCACAGAAGCCGAATGGCTCTCTCCATGCCTGGGTTTTTAGTTTTTATTTATTTGTTAATTAGTTTTATGTTGTCGAACAATGGATGTCCACTCAAATAATTAAATAATGGGCAAGTTGCCCTTCCACTGTATGTCGAAGATTGCTTCATATGACTCCTATTTTCTATATAAACACAAACCCCACACAACACCAAAGTGGTGAGAAGTTGACGGAAGAGGAAGAGAGAAAAAAGAGGAAGAGTATAGGAGAGGAGATAATAGAGAAAGTTACTTTTGTACTCCTATTATTCTAAATTATAATGACAGCACCATCGCTGCCCTGAGGACGTACTGCAGTCACACTGACTGTAGAAGAATCTCGTAAATTTTGTGTCTTGTTTCTTTTATTCCACTGCACATACCATCGATTTTACAACACGTTATCAGCATGAGAAGCTCTTATGTCAGTGGAAAGCACAACGTTATAAATCCGATGAAGTATTACCTATCTCCCACCTCTGCTAGCCAAAAAAATCTCACAGAATAAAAGGTATGTTCATTTTCTGTATCTCCCATAGCGCTTGAAGCGCCCCACCGAATTCCGGTGAGAATTGAAATTTACGACCTGTAGTCGTCACGAGATAAGAAAACTCGTACCAGACAACTGGTTTCCAGGTTTCCAGAGATCCAGAAGAATCTAATCAGACTTGGAAACCCAGATCACATCGTTTTCGACGTATCTCGAGAACTCCCATGAATACTCGATTGTCTGAGATGGTGATGGCAAGAATGAATCCACATAAGCCTCCCTCTCTTGTGCCTCCATCAACCCCGCTGTCATCTATGTCTCTGTATGGAGGTTCTTGCTTCGCGGTGCCATGTTCCCTGGGTCATGCAAGAACAACGCCAATCTCTGGTAACCTTTTGGATTGAATTGGTTATATGCGACCTCCACAACAACCCAACTAGCTCTGGGTTTAAGACTGGTAGAGACAGACAAAGAAAAAAAAAGGAGGGATTATGGAATGGTGTTTCAGACACCATTTGAATGAATAAGAAAGATAATAATAAAATAAAATAAAGGAGATGGTGCATCTACACCATTCTGAAAAGAAAAAAATAAAAATAAAATAAGCACAATTTGGATGGGTACCCCGACAGAAGTGAAATGAGGGATATAATAAAACAAAAAGGGGGAAAAGCCAAAAGGCTTTGAATGGTGCATGTGACCCATTATTAATATTAGGTGTGCGCATGTGTGTGAATAGGATTCCGAGGGAAATAATACACACAACATTTCTCCAAAGATTTCTGGAACCACCATTCTGAAAAGGAAAATATATATATTTCATGTTTTTGTCATTTATGTGAATGGTGTTGGGTTAAAACACTTTCACAAGTTCTATTTACTTTAAAACAATTTATTTACCATGGACGGTTTTACCGCCTACTGCTTTAAGTTTCGATTTATGTGAATGGTGCTGCATTAAAGCCCTTGTCACAAGCTTTATTTACTCAAATGCAATTTATTTATTATGGCTAGAATTACCGCCTATTGCTTTAATTTATTTATTGTACTTATCTTTTGTTACGATGAGTATACAACAAGGACCCGAAGTTCCTTGAACAGATCAGAACCTGTAGTTTCTTGATCCTCATCATATAAAATGATTGGACCCGAAGTTCCGTCATATAGAAATATTAGGACATGAAGTTCCTTGATAAGTACCTTAAGTTTGAAGAGTCGAAGTGCCTCAACTTAATTGTAATAAAGGCCATAAAAGTCTCAGTCCACAAACTATTTAATAAGGACCAGAAGTTCCTTATGTCCATACTCAAAATGGTTTAGCAGAAGCATTTATTAAGCGGATGAAATTGATTACTCGCGCTCTGCTCATGAAAAAAGAAATTGCAAGATTGGGACATGCCATTTTACATAATTCATTATGAAGTTCGGTTGAGACCAGTTGCCAACCATAAATATTTCTCAGTACAACTCGTGTTTGGGCACCAGCCAAACGTTACACATTTACAAGTTTTTGGTTGTATTATCTATGTGCCTATTGCACAGCCACAATATATTAAAATAAGGCATCAACACAAACTGAGAATTTATGTTGGATTTGATTAACCATTTATCATTCAATACCTAGAACCCTTGACTGGGGATATGTTTACCGCATGGTTTGCGGACTGTCATTTTGATAAGACAGTTTTCCCGCCATTAGGAGGAGAAAATAACATCATTCCAGAAGAACGATGAGAAAATATCATTCCAGAAAAATGATAAGAAAAGACCGTTCCAGAAGAACGAAGATAATTTGTCTTATTTTGATTCATGAAGCAATCAATGAGAAAATGAAATAGGAATAATTGAATGATGCAACGAAAGTGATGAAATCATATATACTTGCTGCAAATGTGCCTACAAGAATTGATGTCCCTGTTGGACAAAATAATATGGCAGTAAATGATTTATCTGTTGTACACCTGAAGCGTGGCAGACCCTTAGACTCAAAAGATTCAGTCTTTCGAAAGAAGAAGAATATGGCACTACTGAACTATTGCATTCCCGAAGCATAACTTTTGCATGCCAGAAACATGACAGTCACCGCATGGATACACGTCCTAGAAAGGACAATCCGCGGACATGGGAATATTGATGTCTCATGCATGAAGCATGATAGACGTATAGGTTCCAATGACTCAACTTCCGGAAGTGGAGATTAAAATCTAAGCTCTATAACGCTTAAAAAGAGGTTATGATCCGCATTCTCTAAATTACGACTATCCTGGAAGAGATAGTGTAATGCCTTTGAAGAGGCAATAGATATCCAAAGGAAATGAAAAACTTTTATGCATGCGTATGCACATGAGAATATGGGATCACGGATTGATGATAACCAAAGGTAATTTTGGTTTTTACAAGTAGTTACTAAATTCATCAATGAGCTGTGTTGATATTGAGTCTCGTTCTTTTTCGTCAACTAAATTATTGGCCAAAATGGAGAAATGCAATTCCATTACAATTTTGTAAGAACGTGGAAAAAATGGACCTATATATTTGAATATAATACAAATAGCCAAAAGATGTTGAACCAAGGAAGTTACATTGGGCATTTGTAATACAGTGAAATACACTCACATAGACACAATGTATTGAAACCTGAAATTATACTCTTGTAAACAAGTTCATATGAATGAAGAATTATATACGAAGGGTTGTGAGTCGCCCACATCATATCTCCATAAGTAAATCCTTCAAGTATACATGAGAGCAAATTGTTCTGTATAAATTCCAAAAGAAAATGTGTCAAGAAGTATAGAAAATCCTTGAAGGATTCATATTGCTTGAAGTAAACCCCGGAAGAGTAAAACATAAAATATGTACTCAATACCAATGGATGGTATAAATTGCCTTAGTGAGTACTATCATTATGATATTGTTGCAGCATAATAAAATCTCTTGCAAGAAGTCAGTGACATTAAATTAGAACTCGTGAAGAGTTGATGATATTAAATTGAGACTCATGAAGAGTCAAGAAAGATTATAAAGTGTTGAGAGAAATATTGTCTCGAGTTGCAGATCGAACAATCTACCAACACGAATCTTATCCATGATGTTTATGATGTTAAAGAACTATATGGATTGAAGATTATGAGTTGAATACTCAAATGATGTAGACACTAAGAAAGATCATTTTATTGATATTTGGTCCAAAAGTACCATATCTTAATGAAGTATATGCTTTATTGTATTTAGCATAATACACTGAATGAAATAAAGCTTATCTATTAATATCTCCGAGAAATTACAGATATGTACATACACATGAGTTAAAATAAACAAACAGGATGTAGCCTTTACAAAGGTTGTTCATGTGAAGCCTCAGTACTCGGAAGTACCCAAGAAGGAGGAGGCACTGGAGATTGATCATGTGGTACCTCAGTACTTGGCAAAACACCAGAAGAGGAAGGCATCGGTTGCTTTTGGAATCTAGTAACGAACCTCTGGTGATCACTTTGAATCTGACTTTCGAATTCCTGCAACTGGTCAAGCTTTATATTCATGCTCGTCGAGTAATTATTTGCAAGCATGTGTAACACTTTATTCTCGTGCTTGAGCTCTCTGATCTCTTGTTTAATACTTGCCACCTCAGCCATCAATGATTCAACTTGGCGAGTTTGAGCAAGTAAGCGTTGACCCATATTGGATATAGAGCCCGCACATTGAACACTGAGAGCCAAGAAGTCTTGAACGGCCGACTCGTTAAACTGTTTTGAAAGGATTTTGTTATCATTTGGAGTGTGAAGATTCCTAGCTACCACAGTAGCAGTTATGTTATTCTTCATCACAGAGTCCCCAACTGTAAGATGGCCATTAGAAGATAAGAAGGACGGGTGCCATATGTTATCCTGACGCTGCTCGTCTATATCACTCATAAGACTCAAATCTAAGCAAATGTTAGATGGGCAAGCCATTTTCAGAAATGATGAAAAAAAAAGGAGGTCAATTAAAATCTCAGAAGTACAAGAAGGGGAAAATTTGTACAGGCAGCAACTTTCTGAGCATACTCTTGAATATAATTGATGTCTATATAAAAGAAGAGGCAACAGAGCCACTTGTTTAGAGATTGAAAAGACACCGCTCTCCGAATTTCAAAAACCAGATTTTCCTGAATAAAGTTCGTTGGCATTTTTCACAAGCAATCTTAGGTTTTTCTGATATCGCGTGCAACTTTGTTAAAGATCTCTGACAAAGTTGAAAACGCGTAAATCTTACTGTTCTAATTACACCACAGTTGCTGACAAGAGTAAAGGCACGACACCACCACTTGCTATTGGGAAATCTCTATATATGTCGACCTCCGTTCTCCATAACAAGGCAGACCTGCAAGAATGTCCAACTCTTCCTCATCTCCGAGAATGCATCTTCAACATAGCATCTCGAAATACTCAGTTTTCTTCCTCTCTGAGAATACCTCTTCAAAACAAGTCACACCAGAGCAAGATTATCTCATATCATAAGGGACGAGAGCAATAATATCTCATATCATTCAATCTCCCTGTCTTTTCCTTTGTCATTGTTCTTACCTGCAAAGATAAGGATAAAGAAAGCAATATGTCGGAACCTCCACTCAAACTCCCGGTAAGGAACCGACTGCCTGTAACCTTTCCTGATAACTTACCTAGTATTGCTCTCGAGTAGCCATCTTCAACTGTTGTTGGAGCTGGGTCTCCAGTTACCAAGAAGTGATGAACCATCCAAATGCAAGGGTTGCATTCCACTCCTGCATCAGAAGATAAATACTACAGAAGAATATGCCACATATGCATATGGGGAAAACCAGGGAAAATACTATTTAAGCAAGGGGAACAAGTAAGGCAAGTGGAAATGATACATTGAAGTATGTGGAGACAAGCGCAACAAACACGTGCTGATTCATCCCCAACAAAGCCGAATATCACTTGCCACGTGAAGCTCCTCATGGTACAACTTCATTCAAGATTAAGCCTCGAAGGTCCTTGAAGAAATCACAAGTTTGATTCAAAATCAAGGGTCCACCACCCTTGAATTAAATTTAGCTCCAGATAAAAGAAGTAAATTCAGACCTTTGGAGGAAATTTAGCAGAAGACCCTCCAGCCCAGTTCAAGAACAAGCCTGTGGAAAGTTAACAACAATAAAGCACCTCTTTCGGCAACTCTTCTTACTAAGATACTGAAACAGAATGATCAACGATCAACCTAAATGAATTGAAATCAGGGGGAGATACTCATCAGGGGGAGCATCCAAGATATATCAAGATTTTAACAAGTCAATCGAATACTTGTGGCCATCCAAGGGGGAATGTTGTAGAACAATGGATGTCCACTCAAATAATTAAATAATGGGCAAGTTGCCCTTCCACTGTATGCCGAAGATTGATTCATACGACTTCTATTTTCTATATAAACACAAACCCCACACAACACCAAAGTGGTGAGAAGTTGACGGAAGAGGAAAAGAGAAAAGAGAGGAAGAGTAGATGAGAGGAGATAATAGAGAGAGTTACTTTTGTACTCGTATTATTCTAAATTATAATGAAAGCACCATCGCTGCCTCGAGGAGTACTCCAGTCACACTGACTGTAGAGGAACCTCGTAAATTTTGTGTCTTGTTTCTTTTATTCCACTGCACATGCCATCGATTTTACAACATTTTATTAAAACTTAACAATGTTAGATGTTGGCGTTAAGTAAGAGACACGTGTCAAAATATATAAAAAAAAAAGACACAAATGAGACAGAGAGTCCGGGACAGCAGATTTAGAGCCCAATTTGAACTGTACCGCTTGCTTAGGGATATAATTCACATTCTATTTATCCCGCTTAAGAATATGTCAAGATAATTCATATTAAAAGATAATTATTATAATAAAAACCATAATATTATTCTTTAACAAAATTAGCTTCATTTTTCCATCCTACAGTTGGGAGCTATGCTTACTCAACGACTTCGGTTGCACAGACCGATGATGTAATTTTGGGTCCAAACAGAAATACATATGTAATACCACTTATAATCAAAATTTGTTGCGAGTTATATGAGTAAGAATTAGCGCAAAAATAGTAATTTTTGTCCCACATCAGACCTACATATATAATATCACTAGTAACTCTTATATATACTCTACTTTGGAGATTAATGAATACAACATAAATTCCCCAAATATTGTTTTATATATTTGATATTTTCCATATTTAATTCAACATAACATTAGAGCAGTTTGCTTTTGGTGACTTATGTGCCTTAATTTTGTGATAACCTGTCCATGAAATTATGTTTTATTTATTTATTTTAATTGAAGGAATAGATGAAAATGCCCTTAGAGGCAAGGACTTTGACTTTCGTTGATCATCGTCTAGAGAAACGATAACTTATTCTTTTAGCGTAATTGCGTAGTACTCGACGATACGAACGCATGGGCACAAGTGGATTTGAGTTTGGAGCAAAAACGGGGATATTATGGAATTTGAAATGTAGGGGTATTTTGGTAAGTTCACAAATGGACATATTTCTCCACTTTGGTCACTACATGACTGACACATGGGAGCCCATTTCTTTCCCCTTCCGTGATCTCTCCCTCGAGAATTCTCTCGTCTCTCCTCTCTCATCTCTGTCAACTCTCCCTCTCTGCCCGTTTAACCCAAAACACCATCACCGGCTTTCTTCTTAGCCTAGTGGTTAATTGCACTGGCAATGATTCCTCAAGGATATGGATTTACAAGCTGGTACCGGTGATGTGTATGATGATGAACTGATGACTGAATGTTTATTTTCAAGGGAAGCTAAGGGACCTTCTCTCTCTATTCTCTGTGCAACCATGGTGAGTCTTGAGACCCTCAAATTCTTCACGTTTCGAAGTCCTTTTAGTGTTGGTAAACTTTGCATGGTGACTTGATGATGAATTAATGTAGGAAGCAACCTGGGAAAAATTTCCCATATTTCTGGAAAACAAGACCCGTGGCCATTTGACCATTTTCAAACTAAATTTTCGGCCAACTCCGATCTCCGTTTGGCCTCTTTAGGGTATGACTCTCTTCTCTACGTTTCTAGCTTCATTATGGCTTTTGAATAATCAAGTTTGGTTAAGTATCAAACTAGAAACTACCTAGGGAGGTTGGGAAGAAATTCCAGTTTTCTGGAAATCTTGGACCCGTGGCCATTTGTCCACATTTATACCATTTTTCCAGCGAGCTCTGTCCATGACATGACTCCAAGTGGGTATAGATCTATTCCCTACATTCCTAACTTTACTTAGGTTTTTGAATCACGGATTTTGGTTGAGAATCGAGCTCGAAATAAACTCTGAAAGTCATACATTTTAACCTGCAAAATGCAGGTTTTCGCGAGGAAAAGAAGAAGAAAAAAAAAAGGTCCTTATATGAATTGACGATCCGACTGTTGGATCGTCATAAAACTTTAATAGGTTATTATTCGTAATATTTGAGGAATATAGGAACTTACGGATCGGAAATCCGACATACAGATCTTCCCGAATTGAATTTGTAAGTTCATAAAATAAAACGTTAATCGTCATTTGGTTTTGGCAATTAGTGGAGATTCGACCGTTGGATCGTTCCGAAACTTTAGTATGTTATTCTAGAAACATAATGTGGATCTTTGGAGTTTACAGATTGGAAATCTGATATGCAGATCTTCCGAATCGAGTTACGTATGATTGTGGACCCTACCATCGATCTATGACCGACGGTTGACTTTTGGTCAATGGGTCTCAAATCATTATAGATTGTCCTTGGGGATGTGTTTTATGTAAGTTATGTGTTCTATTGATAAGGATTTTGAGATGTGGTTTGATAATTGTTCTAGGCGCCGATCGTTCGTGACGCCTCGGTGCTTGTGCTAGGGAGTTGTAGCGCGGACTCCAGGTGAGTGGGGTTTTGGTTTTCTATATATACGTATGTATGCTTTACTTTTTTCCCAGAAATTGTTTTAAATGAAATGTGATTGAAATGCCATGTCATACTTGCGTTATACTTTAGTGTAAGCATCAGTGTAGTTATGCATAATGTTGCATAATGTTGCGGAGGCCCAGGTAAGCTACAGGTAAGTACATGATAATGTTAGTGGTTGTGATGTATATGGTTATGCCTGGATGCACATAGAGCTCATTGTCCTGCACCCCGATGTTAGTGCTCCGCCCGTGGCAAGGGCCTAGCCTTCACGTGATCATTCACCTCTTGCACCGCACACTCAGCTTGGATCCAAGTCAGGTGCCAGCTTGTCATACAAACCACATTAAGTGGTTCTGACTCATAGGTGACATGCGATTCTTCGCACAGCCTTCACGTGATCGTAGCACTTGAGCGTACTTATTTACACCCAGCTTGTCGTACAGACCACATTAGGTGGTTCTGACTCATGTGCAAGTTTAGAGCCGTACAAGTTTTAGCTGCTAAAAGTTGGATCGACGAGGTATCTAGGCGAATCTCAATACAGGTGGCTACCTCTGAGGGTATAATCCTTACCCACTTTATTGTACTTTACTTATGCTCTGACGTCACATGTTGAATGGGTTTATACCTACTCCCCAGCGCACTTATATTTAGGCACTTTTAGGTTTAAATTCACTCACATTTTCCACATCCCTACACTTTATGGCATCGTCACCTTCCAGGTGTCGGCCAGCAAAGCTCGATTCGGAGTCCTAGTGGACATTTCGAGTTGGGATGTGTCACTTTTTCTTCTTAGTTTCGTGCCTTAATTGTTCAATTAGGGTTTGTGTTGTCGTGAATTGTTTTGTTCAAGATTTACAAAAAATTAAAAAATTAAAAAATTGCCATAAAATAAAATGACGACACTACCAATGAACAGTGATATGCAACAGTGCCAAATGAACAAGAATTATGCTACAGTATTCCGACTTTATCACTAGTTATGCTCTATTTGTCCCTGATGCTAAGTGCAATCTTTTGTCGGTAGAAAAAATATTTGATATCTTCCATTGTTCCACACACTTTTACCCCACGTATTGTTATTTTCAAGACCTTATAACTCAGAAGATAATTGGTCGTGGTGAAAGAATTGGGGGTTTGTATCTTTTGAGGGGTTTGTATATTTTGACGATGGAGAATACAATTCTTTCAGATTCAAGTAATTATCAAGTTCTAAGTATAAAATAAATAATAAATATCGGGACGGAATATCACACAAACAAACATTGTTTGTTAGTAACTAATTACTCAAACTAGAAATTCACCAAAAGAGAAAACTCAAAAATATAAATTGAAGTTGGAATTTTCTTTTAGCATGGAATGCACATAGATCATTATCAAATCAAAAGCACATACATAACTAGCCAAATAGAAAACACATGCATATACTTCTCTTCACAAGTTTCTTAAAAAGTAGCAAATTCAAACCTAACTAAAGATATCATAGCAATTCAAAACAAATTTTTCTGCTTCCTATCAAATATTCCCCGTCCAAAAGTAGAAATGGATAAATCTACAAGCAATGGAAATTGCATCCATATGAACGAGGCAACTGGAACACCGGCAAGCAAAATGCTTGGAATGAAAATCGATGATTTCCCGTCAAGAATAATGTAAAGGCCTCAAAAAAAGACAATCATCATGTGGCTGTTTGTACCATACTTGACCAATCCCGAAACTACTGAGCACCGATCAACGTTATACTGTCAAGGACCCAGAAGAGTTTACCTCCAACCAGGAGGCCAATCATAATGCGACACGAGTCGACATCAGAAGCCAATCACAACACGACACGTGTCAATGTCAGAACAAAGCTAGAAACTCTTCTATTAAAGGAGATCATTCTCCTACAATATTTTCGAATGTCATTTGTACTAAATCATTCACTCTAGAACTCACTAAAGGAGAGCTTGAACCTATGTACTTGTGTAAACCCTTCATAATTAATGAGAACTCCTCTACTCCGTGGATGTAGCCGATCTGGGTAAACCACGTACATCTTGTGTTTGCTTCCCTGTCTCTATCCATTTACATGTTTATCCGCACTAGTGATCGGAGCGATCTAGCGAAGGTCATAAACTTGACACTTTCTGTTGTACCAAAGTCCTCACTGATTTTGTGCATCAACATTTGGCGCCGTCTGTGAGAAACGACACTTATTCCCACTCTCTTCAGCTTTGCCAAGCTGGTTTCCACCATTCGTACATTCTCTTTTGACCAGTGTCATCCATCACCAACATAGGGAGCGAAGGAAGCCACATCACACAGAATGACACCCATCTTGCACCTAGTGCGAAGCAACGAAAGAATGAGGAAAAAGGGTTTCTCTTTAAGCTAAAATCGATGAGCTAGAAGCTCACAACAACAAGATAGCAATGAAGAATGAGGTCCTTCAGGAGCAGTATGAGAAGCTCTTTGAGACGCTCCACGAAACTAGGCGTACTCAAACACGCGAGCTCGTTGCCCTTGTGGACATTAACCATCATCTGGGTGCCCCCCAACACGGAAGGTCACCCTCCTTCGACATGGGTATCCCTGATGAGGAGCGAGCTAATCATCAAAACATTGATCAACATGAGACTTCTCTCAACCCAGATGCTTCGACCAGAAGCAGGAAAAGTGGAGGAAGATACCTCCTTGCATAATGGTTGGAAGGATCGAAAGTCATTTATCGTGACTGCCGAGGCTTCCTAAAGCAACGTCGAGAGAATCCCCTCCACATATGCTCGAAGATCAATGACCCAAGGGTTTCTGAAAGACTCGGTCCCATCCCATGACCCAGGCCAGCTGCCAATCTAGGGAAGGAACGACATGTCCCAGAGGAACATAAAGGTACAGGGGACTCTGAGGTATTCCGACAGACTCGCCCTAGAAGTCAGTACGGCGAGTCCAAGGAAAAACCACACACCATTGCTCAAACTTTCCTACTTCCAAGAGGCGATAGAAACTTACGAAAGAAAATTCCAGTGGTACATGACTCCACTCAGGACCCCCTTGTCCTACAGCTCCTTGAGGAAGTAAGCAAGTTGAAGGCCGAACGTCAGGCTGAGATACTTGACTGGAACCAACGCAGGCCTGACCCTCTCACAAGGAGGATCCTCGACACCCCCTTCAAGTGAAGATAAAACAAAAGTTTGGTTTACAACTCTATACTGGAAGGGATGACCCAATTGAACACATTAACCTCTTTGAGTCCACCATGGCATATCGGATGCACACTGACGAAAAGCGATGTCATCTTTTCCCCTCCACCCTCTCTGGCAGAGCTCTAAACTGGTATTGCTGTCTTCCACCTAAGACAGTAGACTCATTTGAGGAACTGAGAAAATTGTTTGTCTCTCAACACATCTTCCAAACCAATCGCTTGCATTCTGCAGATGACTTGTACACTATTTTCCAGAAGCCGGATGAGTCACTACGCGAGTATGCCGGTCGCTTCAGCCATGAGTATTCTCGTTGCGCTGAGGTAGATGACAATACCGCCCTCAAGGCCTTCACGGCAGGCCTACATGATTGTTTCTTCAAGTATATGATCAATGCCAATACTTGGAAGACTTACTCTGAGGTAATGGCACAGGCTTACAACCACGCCTCCGCCGAAGCAAGGACATACCAAGGGAACCCCTATATGGTTAACCCCTATCAACAAGTGGGAAATGTAAGTCAAGTTCTACCAAGTGAGGAGGTCTTGGCCATTCAGACACCCATTGCATCATCTCCTACCTCATTTAGCTACTCGCTAAGTCACCAAACGTATTTGTCTCTTGGTAAGAGGAAGGATTTTTACTCTCCGTAAGCCCATTACAACAAGAGGGATAAAAGTTCGTATCAAGACAACCAGGGGTGAACGTACCGTCGACTATTATGACTATGGGGCCAAGCCTCACTCTTTCAAAGTGGATGACTAGGTATAAAAGGAAATGCTATTATAAGAAGGCATACACATTACAAATGTTTTGACTCTCAACCGCTTGAGATCTTTTGTCACACAAGCCATTCAACAAATATTTAAAGAAAATGGAATTCAGACAACTTCTTCTGAGTCTTTTACGTTCCTAGCACTGGAACACTTAGTCTACACTGACCTACCCTTATACTCCAACTCAGACCTTCAACATGCGTACTTTGACCCAAAGTATGTAATACTAAGTGTTACAACCAACATGGTTCACATTGTTGATGCACAAAACTGGATGGGTCTTGGAACAACGTAAATCCGACCATGAATCTGCAAGAAAGTAAATAACACAAGATGTATTGTGGTTCACCCCAAGGATTGGGCTTCGTCCACACTGATATTGTATTTCTGATAGGATTGTGAGGGAGAGAGTGTGAGGATCCTCATGGTCTAGGAATTGGCCTCTGGAAGTGAGGAGGCTCTCCCAAATTGTGAGGGTGGTGAGTCCCTTTTATAGAATAAGGGCTCCTCACTTATTACATATTTGCCTCTTCCTTTATTACATAATTACATTTGAGTCCCCCGAGTATTTATACGAGGTCTAAATACGGAGGCCCTAAGTATGGTATAAACACATATATCAAAAGAATGGATCCCTTCATGCATAGCAAAACATTCATAAGCATCACTCATATCAATCAACATAAACATCATACATTCCAACACATTCATACATAAACATCATACATTCCAACACATCCATACATAACCCAACTGTGCTTCGAAAGGGTTCAACATACTTTGTATCATTCGACGCCTTCTACAATGTGCCTCGACACATTGCCCTTATTCTCACCAACCAGGTGATGAAATGTGAAGAATGAACTCATCTTCATGCCAACCAGGTGATGAAATGTACAACCCGTACTCTAATATCATTTGGAAACTTGCCACTCATGCCACCAACCAGGTGAAGAAGGAACTCATCTTCATGCCACCAACCAGGTGATAAAATGTGCAACCCGTACTCTCCTTCATGCCACCAAACAGGTGATGAAGTGTACAACCTATACTCTAATATCATTTGGCAACTTGCCACTCATGCCACCAACCAAGTGAAGAAGGAACTCATCTTCGTGCTACCAACTAGGTGATGAAATGTGATGAAAGGTGATGAAGGAACTCACCTTTGTACCATCAACCAAGTGATGAAAGCAACTCGCCATTCATTCCACCTACCAGAAGACGAGTGGTACAACTTGTACATGTGAACTCCTAGCATTCACAAATAATCAAAAACCCTCAAGCTTGACAACTCAACTAGGGGAGCACTTATGCCCAACAAGAATTATAGTCACCAACAAAGTCTTATTGCAAGCCAACAACAACTTCAGTGCATGGCATACGAAGATCAAGCTATTCAGCCCTCTTGCATCTGCTTCAGACATTTCTCCTCTGCAACAATGCAAACACTACAACTCGTAGAAAGCTTCACACACTCTTGATCAAGACAGTGTGAAGCAAAACCAATTTATGAATAATGAGTTTTGGGCTACCACTTAGAAAGGAAAATGGTGAAGTTTTGTTACTTTAGAAGCTTGGCTACTAGCAAGACACCTCATTCGTCAACTCCCTCGACCGGAGACTTGGGGGACTCCTACCATATGCTACTGCACCTTGATACTCGGAAGTCTCACGACCACTCAGTGACTTGGATTTTTCAAATCTCCAACCGAGAAGCTTTCCTTACTCGGGAAATTAAGGGAACACTACCTTAACCTACATGCTTCACTCACAAAGCTTCAACATACAATATTCAACAAAAGAACAAATTCAAATAACTTAGTGAAGAAGACTTTGGTGTATTTAACACAATACGTTGAAATGAAGCAAAGCTTATTTATTGATATCTCCGATAAATTACAAATATGTACATATACATAAGTCAAAATAAACAAACAAGAGGGAGCCTTCACAAAGGTTGCTTAGGAAAAGTTTCAGTAGTCTGCAGAGCCCCATAAAGAAAAGGCACCGGAGGGTGATCATTCGGAGTCTTAGTACTGGGCAGAACCCCAGAAGGAGGAGGCATCTGAGGTTAATCATTTGAAGCTTCATTACGCGGTACAGCCCCAGAAGACGAAGACAATAAATGCCTTTGGAACAAACCCACAAACCTCTGATGATCAAGTAAAATCTAATCATCAGATTCCTGCATCTGGTCAAGCTTCCTCTTCATGTTTGTAGCATAGTCATGTGCGAGCCTGTGCAACTGTTTATTCTCATACTTGAGCCCTTTAATCTCCTGTTTGAGACTTATCACTACAACCGCCAATGATTCAACTTGGCGGGTTGTAGCAAATAGGTGTTGGGCCATATTAGCCACAGAACCTGCACACTGAACACCGAAAGCCAGGGAATCCTTAACAGCCAACTCATCAGACCGTTTGGAAAGTAGTCTGTTATCTTTAGGAGTGAGAAGGTTCCTGGCCACCACCGCAGCGGTCATATCATTCTTCATCACAGAGTCTCCAACGGTAAGATGACCAGTAGGGGATAAGAATGATAGGCACCATATATTGTCTTGAGGAGACATAGCTACCTCTTCACCAAAATTCAAGTCAAAACGATGGTCGGATAGGCCAGACATTTTCAGAAATGATGAAGGAGAAATGAGGTCCAATAAATCTCTTAATATACTTCTTGCACACAATTGGTGCCTTATAAAAGAAATGGCAACATGGTCGTTGGTTCAAAAATCAAAGAGGCACCACTCTCTAGATTTCGAAGAGGCACCTCTCTGGATTTCGAAGAGGCACCACTTTCCACATGCAACATCAGCTCCTCGGGTACCACAGATAACTTTTCCAAAGATCTATGACAAAGTTTAGACACATAAATTTTGATGGTCCAACTACCCTACTGTTACCCACAAGGGTAAAGGAACAGCACCACTGCTTGATAACTGGAAAGTCCATATGTGTGTCAACCTCCGTGCTCCGTGGCAAGGCAGACTGGCAAAAATGCCCAACCTTTACTCACATTCGAGAAAACACTCTCAACAAGATTGTTTGCCCAAAAATTGAAGAGACACAGCTCTCCGAATCTCGAGAGCCAGACTCCCAACAGGATTACTTGCTCAAAAATCGAAGAGACACCGCTTTCCGAATCTCGAGAGCCAGACTCCTAACAGGATTACTTGCTTAAAAATCAAAGAGGCACCGCCCTCCAAATCTAAAGAGCCAGACTCCCAACACGATTACTTTCTCAAAAATCGAAGAGGCACCGTTCTCCGAATCTCGAGAGCCATATCCCCGACAGGATTGCTTGTTCGAAAATCGAAGAGGCATCGCTCTCCAAACTTCGAGAGCCAAATTTCCTTGTATAAAGCTTGTCTGTAATCTTCACACGCAACATCAGCTTTCTAGATACCACAGACCACTTTTTCAAAGTGCTCTGACTAAGTTAAAACACATGAAGCTTGCAGCTCCCACTACATTGCTATGACCAAGAAGGGTAAAGGAAGAGCATTACTACTTGTTGTTAAGGAGACTCCTATATATGTCGACCTCCATCCTCCACAGACAGGCAGACCTTCAAAAATGCTCAATCCTTCCTCATATCTGAGAAGGCACTCCCAACGAAGCCTCTCGAAATACTCAACTTTCTTCCTCCTCAATAATACCTATGCAAACCAACCACACCAGGGCAAGAGTATCTCATATCATCAAGGTCAAAAGCAAGAGTATCCCATATCATGCTTTTTCCCTGTCTTTTCCTTTGCCCTTGTTCTTACCTGCAAGACAAGGAGAAAAAGAGCAATTAGTCAGCACTTGGAATCAAGCTTCCAATCAGGAACTAACTGCCTGGAACCCCTTGCCTGATTACTTACCTGACATTACTCTCGAGTACTCATCTTCAACATCTTATGCTTCCAGAGAAGATACCACATCTGCATGAGGAACAGATAGGGCAAGTGAGAATGATACATTGAAATATGTGAAGACAAAAGTAACAGAACATGTGGCGATACATCCACTACTTTGTCAACAGCAAAAATATCTCATATCATCAAGGTCGAACGTACTCTAGATTTGATGTACTCTAGATTTGATGGACTTGTTTTAACCCTCAAATTCTTAAGTCGGCCTTATACTCTGGAGGAAACCATAAAACCCTCCAGCCCAGTTCAAGAATAAGCCTGTGGAAAGTTACTTCTTCAAAAACAAAAGTATCTCATATCATATCTTCTCCTTTTTCTTCTCTTTATCCTTCATGCTGCCTACAAGATAGGGAGAATGAGAACAATCAGCCGAAACTCGAAATCAAACTTTTGATCTGGGACTGATTGCTTGGAGCTCTGATTGCTTACCTTGTCTATCACCTCTTTCGGCAGATCTCCTAACTCGGCAACTTGGGGGACTCCTACTACATGGTTTGTATCGCACTTGACCAAGCCTAAAACTACAAGTAAGATTCAAATGAAAATTGATACATTACCTTGTGCATCTCCACCGGTTAAAGATACCACCCTTGGATGGAGGAAAAGTACTTCCAGAGAAGAAGCCACATTTACCTATGAGACAGATAAGGCAAGTGAAGACGATACCACATTTCGGTACTTAGAAGTTTCATGATTACTCAGCGACTTGGATCTTGCAAGTCCCCAACCGATGAGCTTCTCTCATTCGGGAACTTAGGGGAGCACTGTTTGTACCATACTTGACCAATCCTGAAACTACTGAGCACCGGTCAACGTTATACCGTCAATGACCCAAAAAAGTTTACCTCCAACTAGGAGGCTAATCACAGCGCGACACGTGTCAACATCAAAAGCCAATCACAACACGACACGTGTCAATGTCAGAACAAAGCTAGAAACTCTTTTATAAAAGGAGATCATTCTCCTACAATATTTCTGAATGTCATTTGTACTAAATCATTCACTAGAACTCACTAAAGGAGAGCTTGAACCTATGTACTTGTGTAAACCCTTCATAATTAATGAGTACTCCTCTACTCCGTGGATGTAGCCGATCTGGGTGAACCACGTACATCTTGTGTTTGCTTCCCTGTCTTTATCCATTTACATGTTTATTCGCACTAGTGACCGGAGCGATCTAGCAAAGTCCTCACTGATTTTGTGCATTTTCAGTGGCAATAGATAAAAAGAGGGTGAAAATGCCTATTAACATTTTTGCAGGCAATGATTTGTGGAAATCATCTTGAGAATAACATGAGATGAGAATGCCCAAAAACATGATAACCGGGGATGTTGAAGAAAAAAGCGAGATTGCATATGAAACTATAAAGTTGTGAATACCTGAGTAAGACCTGTCTTTTCCTCATTTCCACCAGGAGCATTGAATGCTACAACAAACATTATGGTGATAATAAGAGCACATACAACTGTACAAGAAGTTGCTATTTCCTTCATTGACTTTTCTGCCTCTTTCCCCAATTCTTGTGATTCTCTGTAAATATTTTTCTTGGTGTCTTAGTATCTATGTTTATGGATTCACAATCTATGAGATTTGCAATGCTCTCCACCTCCTGCATTTTTACTACAAAATTATTTATGGTGTGACTTTGAAATCTTTATCTCTTCATATAAATCCTTGAACTTTTGTCTTTTGAGACACCACATAATCCAAAGTCAATAGTTAAGCACATAAGATGACATTATAGTATGCCTTTAAATAATAATATTTTCTTTTTTAATTACAATTTTTTCCCGTTATGCTTGTGCATGTCGACAAAATTCTGTTTTGATTTTTTATTTTTAAAGAGTAATTTATGCAATCTGTTGATGCAAAAAATCAGTGAGGACTTTGGTACAACAGAAAGTGTTAAGTTTGTGACCTTTGCTAGATTGCTCCGGTCAATAGTGTGGATAAGTATGTAAATGGATAGGGATAGGGAAGCAAACACAAGATGTACGTGGTTCACCCAGATTGGCTACGTCCACAGAGTAGAGGAGTTCTCATTAATTATGAAGGGTTTACACAAGTATATAGGTTCAAGCTCTCCTTTAGTGAGTACTAGTGAATGATTTAGTACAAATGACATTAGGAAATATTGTGGGAGAATGATCTCCTTTTATAGAAGAGTTTCTAGCTTTGTTTTGACATTGACACGTGTCGTGTTGTGATTGACTTCCGATGTTGACACATGTCGCACTGTGATTGGCTTCTGATGTCGACACTTGTCGCATTGTGATTGGCCTCCTAGTTGGAGGGAAACTCTTATGGATCCTTGACGGTATAGCGTTGACCGATGCTCAGTAGTTTCGGGATTGGTCAAGTATGGTACAAACACACTCTTTTTGTTTTCTTTGAAATTGAGTAAATAAAGTAACAAAAATATGTGAAGGAGTAGGAGAAAATGAGAGTAAAATTATAGTCACAAAAATTCGTTCTAAACAGATAAATAGTCACCTTGAACCATTGTAATTCTTTTTGCATTTGCAAAACTGCACCTTGAATGTGATCAATTTGTGACAATGGGGTAATCCTTGCTACCGTATGTAGCACATTATTGCCAAGGTGATCTTTAAACCTCATTGTTTTCTTTAGTCCTTCGAACTGAAAAAGGCTATATTTGGATCTATCGAGGTCATCTTTATCTTGTTTTCGGAGAAACTCATATATAATATTATAAACATTGTAGTGACAACTTTCAGCGGCAATATGAAGCAGGCTCTGATTTTTTTCGTTCGTAACTTCAAGTACGGGATATGTGGATCTACAAAAATGAGTAATATACTCCACATGTCCTCGTTCTGCTGTCACGCAAAGTGTTTCGTTCAATTTCCTTCGTTGATAATAACTCATATCTTCCTTCCTCACTGCTTTACACATGAGATATAAAAACTGCTGGACCGGCTCATGCACTAATTTTATCTGATATATACGATTAATTCCTATGTTCATTAAAAAAGAATCATATAAAAATAATATTGACTATTAATAAAACTGTCATTAAAAAAAATCAATTACAATATGAATATGAATGTGGCCCACCTAAAAGTGTGCAGAGATTCGCCACTTGTGTTTGGAAAAAACCCATTCCTGCATTACAAGTCAAATTTGATGAAAAGCAAAGCGAAAACATTTTATTTACAACTAACACCATTTCCCTCCTATCAGTTATTTTTCCATTAGCTGAATTTTACCTTATGCTGTCAGTTTAATTACCTTTATTTTTCATTTCCATTTTAATTTATTTCCCTTCCTTTCCTTCTCTTTTTGTCGCTTTTTATTTGGGAGGAGTATTAAAGGTTAACCTAACTATGGTTTTCAATTTAACCCACTAGCCTTTCTGCACGCGCTCACGCTCGTGCGAAAGGCATTTTTTTTCATCACGGCGCACTACGCGTGATTTACACATTTTAGATGTACATATATGCGTGATTTATACTTGATACAAATTTCTCACATCGTCCTCAACTGAATCGAAAGAGTATAAGATATGTTCAGTCCTCGGAAATTTATCGATGATCATTTTATTAAGCTTGTCAGCATCCTCATTTTTTGGAGTTATAATTGCTCTTTCCACCAAGTATATTGCATCACATACATGACATTCCAAATCGGGGAAAACTTCATTAACCAATTGGACAATGGATTCTTCACCATTCCATGGAATGACCATAGATGATGGTAATTGCATCATGTCGTCTATCATAGTTTCTTGTTCCCAATTACCGACATGAAGTAAGAACTCTGAAAAATCTTGATCATTGATGGATCTCATGTTGTGCCTAAGACGAATGATTTTCACATGTCCCCAAAATGAAGCATTAATCATACTTGCTTGCATCAATTCAGACCTTGTACCTTTTGGAACAACTGGAAGAACTTGTCGAAAATCTCCTCCAAAAATCATGACCTTTCCTCCAAATAGCAGGTCAATGCCTATTATATCTTTGAACATTCGATCGAGTGTCTCAAATGCAAACTTGTGTGCCATTGGTACTTCATCCAAAACAACAGCTGATGTTTTTCTTATCAATTCTGCCAAATCTGACTGGATACTAATAGAACACGTGGAAGATGCATCTGGACTGAGGGGAATTTTAAATCTATAGTGTGTTGTCATTCTGCCTGGCAATATGGTTGCTGAAATTCTAGATGTTGCTATTGCCAATATAATATGACCATTGCTCCTTAACATTGCTAACAAAGCACGATATAAGTATGTCTTTCCCGTCCCTCCAGGACCATCCACAAAAAATATGGCATTGTCTCGACGTTCAATAGCAGACACAATTGAGTTATACGCTGTCATTTGGTTTTCATTTAGATTATATACCGCATTGAGGTCTGCTTCAGAGATGTCAAGTGAAACTTCATCTTGTAATATCCTTGGAAGTGTGTTGTCTCTAACACAATCTTGTGTTATTTGTGGTAGATCGTAATCAGATACAGGCTTACTATGTTGCACTAATAGCCCATTCAAGTCTTGCAAAAGCTTGTTTAAGATAGAAGTATTATTTATGGTACTTGAAACAGAATAATCTTCTACCATAAATGAATGAAATTCATCCCACAATCTTCTTACTCCATGCGGTTCACAGTAAACCAAGATGGTAACAAATAACCTTTGTAAAGCTGACGGCATCCGAATGTTAAAGGCCTCACGAAGACACTGTCTGATGCTATCATCATCTTCTAGCAAACCTCGTTGTTCCACTACCTTTTTAAATGTTGGTTGTACGATGTCATTGATTGTTCTTAAATCGTCAAATGATGTTGGTCCTCTAACATGATTAAGAAGGATGCGTAAGTAGAATTTTTCACCCTCGTTCGGCGAAACTGCATATATTCGACCAATAACTTTATGGTTATTCATCCTCTCACTCCAGATTTTATCTCTTTGACTCCATCTGAACCGTTCAGGGAACTCCCGTATAAGTATCGTCGTGCTTCCGGGAAAGTAGTTATCGAGTTTGTGTCATCTGTCAAAATATCTGATCCTCTTTGGTGAGGGTAAAAATGAACAGTTTGTCCTTCAGGGAGATGAATTTGTAATCATTCTACCAATGGATAAATTCGATTAGTTACAAATTTGAATATTCTCCATAAAGCTTCAGGTGCACAAACCCATCTTGCATCAACAAACTACTTTATTTCATCTTGAATAGGTTTAGGATGGACTTCAAAAGCTACTCGGTCGGGACCTTTATAAACATATTTGTACAGAAACTTAACACTCTTAATGCTGCAACAAATCTCAACATTAATATGACAATCATATCTAAGGAGTAACCATGAGTTATACGGAATGACCCACCGATTATCCACCATTATACGTGCATTTTGATCTAATGGGACTGGATTATGATTGTCTCTTCTATGATAGACTGGATCAGAATCATTTCCTTGAACTGTAGTTGGTGCAAATGGCTTAGGATAATTTCGTTTACAACTACCACGTTTCATACAGGGTGACCGTGTATTGTGTATTCCACATGGACCATGTATCATCTGCCTTAACACGGCACCATACAATTCAAGCTCTTCATTTGGATTTGGTATTTCAGCACGTACCATCCGATCATAATCATCTGGACTATTAAGCTTATCATTTTCTTCTAACATGAGAAGCATGTGAACATGGGGGAGACCGCGCTTTTGAAACTCAATGACATATACATATGCAAGAACTTTGCCTAAAACACCTTTTTATAACATCATTCTTCAACTCTTCGAATTTTGCACGAAAAAACCCTTGTAAGCAAATCTGGTCAATCTTGTGGTGCTTGGCCAGGTAGTAGCTCATCACTTATTTCTTCCCAATTTGGATTACATGTCATTGTTAGGAAAATATCTGGTCTTCCATATTTTTGCACCAAAGTCATTGCATCTTGATACCCTTGATACATGTCACGGGGACTACCAACAAAAGATGATGGTAATATAGTCCTACGATGACCGATGTTTCCTATATTTGTTTTGTTAAAAGTCGTTAATAAGTCTAAATATGTTTGTTTTGTTTCAACCCATTAATAAGTCTCATTTAATATGACAAAACATGAACATGAAGACTATATTTTTTATTATAAACTGATTAGCCTCATACCTGCATTATTTTGTCCTGCAATTAATGAGTCTTGTAGTCCTCGATAAAATTAAGATCGAATTGTGTGTTGATTATCACGCATCCATCTAAGCTTTTGTGATTCGATCTTTACGTAGTTGACAACTACATATTGCTGCAATAGGTGGCCACCACGAAGTAGAAGTGATTCATCGTGTTGACAAATCTAAAATGATAAAATTTATTGTTCAACACTATAAGTTTTAAAAATTAATATTTATTGACAGAGATGAAGGTCTTAGGTTACCTGAAGAACATACGAATAATAGTCACAGCATGTCACTTTTCTGTTGTTATTATTTCGAGTATTCACATCCCATTCGTACGTTCCATAAGGTAACAACAACGGATATTGTAAAGGGTCATAGTAGCCGACACAGTCTTTGATACATTTAAGTTGACCATATGTAGTTTGCATAACAATATCTTGACCTCTAATGTTTTCTGATCCTTCACCACCTACTATGATTGCAGCAACCTGAGATGCAGACAGTAAACAATATTTTCGTTGATTCGCGGGTTGCTCCTTGATAATCAATCTACAACTTTGCAAATCTTGACGTTGTGCAAGGTGGTGAAATGTTTGCACAAATGGATTATATTGATTCAAGATTTGTTGGATTTTTTCAACCACATCTTTGTTTAGGGCATCACTTTCTCTCATCCGATTGTCTATTTCATGAGCAGTGTCATATATATACATTTATAGGAAACTTGGTCTACTATCTCCAATAGGTAAGAGACTTCCAATCTTATGGTATATAGAACCTTGAGCACGAAATGTGTAAATACCACGTCTTCCTGTTGCTAGGTTTTCGTCAACATGAACTCCCATTGAAGTGAAGGCAAAAATGTGGTTGTAAGCTCGTATATTCTGCCTCAAATGTCTTCCCTTGGCAGATTGGTTGCAAAAGAGCTCAGTCATTTCAGGAGGGGACGGTGTTAATGGTAGAGCAAGCTTTCCACGTAAGCAACACATTTCAAATGTTTCATGAGAGGACAAACGGGCATGACAATCTGGATATGTGGTTGGATTTGGCATGTGAAATCTTGGGATTCCCATTTTTTCATTAAAGTTTCTAGCACAATTATGATTTGGCCTTGTTCCCATAGTATGTTGTCGAGGTGGTACGTCCTCGTTAGGCTGGATCTCATTTTCATTAATGAGATTAAAATCATCTGCTTCAAAATGAAACATTAAAAGTGTTTTATGATTTAGAGAGCATAGTTAAAATTGTAGGTATTAATATTCCAAAACTGATACCTTCATTAATGATGGGTGGATAAGAATGATTCATTGGAATATTTGAAAGGAATGATTGCGCTGTTGTATTTTCTGTTATAATCAAATGAAATGGAAGTAAGGTAATAAGTGGTGTTTACATTAATGATGATATTGATGTTTATCTTTTTCAAAGTTGTATTATGGTAGTTTGTGCAATTACCATTATTAGTAAAACGTTGAATAAGTCCATCCTGAGGCAAGCGTGTCCTATTCGATCGGGCAATTTGCTTTATATGAGTTAAGCATATTGTTCTTGGAACTTGATTGCTACTGCCTTCTCCAAACGGCACTATGTTGAGTCGTTCAACATGATTGCTACTGCCTTCATCGAATTGCACTATGTTAGGGTGTTCTTGATCGGTATCGCCACCAAATAACATTATGTTTGAGCGTTGAATTTATTGAACATGATAATTGGATCGTTGCCGTGCTAAGTAATCATGTCTTTGCCTTGAACTCATTGAATTCAGCCTCATACGTTGTTGATCCCGCCATTGCTCTCGTTGGCTTTGTCTCTCATCAGTCACATATGCATTTTGTTGCTCTAAATCAAGAAACGTAATGGTGCACGAAAAATATTAGTAGGCATAGAATATTATTTAAGTACCTACATACTTTTTTTTTTCTTTTTGTTTTTGTAATTGAATCTGGTATACATTACGGTTTGTTTTTTTTTTTTTCGTTTGATTGGAAACAAATAGTTTGCAGTAGACTTAGTTTATTAAAGAGTAAATATTATAACAGTGGTAAAATAAAATTAGTTTACAACATACTTGAATTACCACATAATAACACGTTTGGAGAGGAGGACAAAGAAATGGTTTCTACTACCTCAGTGTTTTGGGGTTAAAAAAAACAATAAAAACGGAGGTTCACTCCACTAATTTTGATAGAACTTTTCGTTTTTTTTTAATTATGTTGCTAGATCGATATTCTATATCTATATCCATTCTCATTTCCTTAAATTTTTGCCCTTTAATAGTGGATTATAAATTTTGATTGATCCTATCATGATGTTTTTTTAACTTCACAATTTTTGCCTTTTAGTATAGACTAGTAAAAGAGCTCGCGCGTTGCTGCGGGTTTTAAAAGTATATAAAACATGTAAAAAGTTCTATTACAATAGTAGAAAATGATAGTATGCAACAAAAGCAAAGAGCTAGGTGCATAACAAAGCATCGGTAATGCATATTGAATGAGAAAAAAAGAGAGATGTTAAAAGAAATCAGATAAAAATTGGTAGAACTACTTTTAGATTGAGTAAAGATAAATGAAATTCTATATGAAAATGTGCTCTTAATTAAGTATAACATACAATGTCAAATATCTCATGATTTCAGAATCCCACTCTTTATAATGTCAGACAATACTATGATTCATAACTCTGAATTAGAGCATGAAATGAGTTGTTCGAGTAATGACACATACTTTTTTTTTTTTACCTGGTGACAGAAATTCCATCAAATGTCAGCATGTTATCTTTCTTATTCACATTTTGAATTCATCCCTTAACAACATAGCAAGGCAACCTAATTAAAGCATGAAAAAAGCTTAAGAAAAAATGTAAATGCTTTCAAAAAAATTCCACTTAAAATTAACTTTCATGAATGTTAGTAAGGTAGAAGAACCTTACAGTATATGCTAATACAGATTATAATTCATTGCAGACTGAAAGAACTCAAATAACCTAAATAAAAAAGCCTAACACCCTTATTAAATCATTCAAAATATATAGAAAGGGAGAAATTGGAAGCAACATGTTGACGTTGACCTCTGTGATTAATTTCCGTCTAGAATCCTACACCACAAAACAAACATTAAAACAACACACCTTAGCTAGCCATCATGTTCTCAAAATTCCTCAAATCTCTTATACATCACAAAGAGAAGCACATGCATCTAGAGAATTGAATATTAGTATGACTACTATGTATTCAGTTTCATCGTTGTTTCTTCTCTTTGTTTTCAATTCTTTTGATCATCCCCTAACGAAGTCAAAACGTATTAAATTATTTTGGGCCAATCTAGTATTTTGGAGTTCTATATATTATTATATCTTTGTAAAGTTTTATTCTCATTTTTCATAATGCATTTTAGTGATCGAAACTGTGTTTATATTTAACTTTCATATTCAAGAGTTAATCTCGCAACCAATCATTCAAATCCTAAAATATACACAAAATCACGAAACTCATTAGACAAAATTGTAATGAAAATGTCAAAACAATCGAACAACTAATCCATTGTTGGTTTAGCTGATTATTTGTATTCTTGAAAGAAATTCTAAAAGTGAACAATTTGGACCATTAATTGACTACGCATTGAAAAATATGATGATCTTTTGTAGAAAACCTGCATATAGGTGAGTATGTTTGAATTTTGTAAGCAATTTGGTAAAAGCATTCTTTCCTTTAATAAAAAAAGAATTGGTTTACTCAACAAAAAAACAATTGGTAAAAATATTGCTCAAAGGATTGGAAGCTCATAATCATTCGGCTTGTCAGCAAAGGAAGACAGGATGTTTTATTGAATGTGCAATTGTACAGCTTTATTATCTATCAAATATGCTAGATCATAAAGAGAAGCACATGCATCTAGAGAATTGAATATTAGTATCACTACAACGCATTTAGTTTCATGAAAACAAAGCACATTGAATTGAATTACACAAAGAAATGGGCAAATAGAAGCAGAGTATACATCTAAATCTTTGTCCCCCGTCGAAAATCGAGCCAAGTCTCCTGACCAGTTGCCTGTGCCTCCTCTTCTGATCAAAACTAAAGCAAATTCGAAGCGATTTTAGTGAACTCCCAAACCCCTATTAACAGATAGGAAAACCATATATTATACCTAACACAACTATCAAATAAAAGGAAGATTACTATAATTTCGGCTCCTTTACACAGAAAGTGTACCAAATACTGTGCGACTTTGATTTTTATCCATTTTTTCTTTCAATAATCATGATTCTTATTAACTTACTTATCTCTGCAATCCAGCTTGAAATCCGTCTAAAATCACCTCCACAAACACGAATCTTAAACATACATTAAGAGAAATCAAATAAAAATTAAAATTCAAAATTTGAGGATTAATCTTACACGATTCTCAAATTACCTTCCATTGGTGGTGATATGGAGACACACCGTGCCACAGATCTAACAATATAGAGAAAACACCTACAATCAAATTAAAAAAAAAAAATTGACCACTAATCTTCTCAACATAAAAAACTACCAGAAAAAAGTTAAAACATAATTAATAAAAAAAAACTTAAAAACTCACCAACAAATCTTAGAGGTAAGAAATCCAACCTCACAAAATCCAACATCAATCGGCACCGATCCAAACCTTTTAAAGGCAAAAAAATTTGCAGGGATTTGAGTTTGGCTGGGTTCGAATTCGTTTGGGGGCAAAATTAGGGTTTGATTTCAGGGGAAGCAGTCGATCCACGGTTTCGTTTAGGACAGATGGGCGGAGAGGCTTGGAAAAGGAGGATTATGCAGGGAAATGAGGGGCGAGATTGATCGCACTTGTTGGAATCGAAGGCGAGATCGCGGCAGGGATGCAGGGCTATGCATGCAAGGGGAAGTCAGGAGAGAAAACGGAAAGAAATATCTTGAACAATCAAAAAGCCAAAGCAGCCAGCAATGAAAGACAGAGAAATCTCGCTAGCACACCACGTTTGCAACAGGGTTTTTGTTTGTCTGCTTTCCATTTCTCCTTTCTCTTGCCATCTTCTCTGTATTTTGGCTGCTTCCCGCTCTCCTTTTTTTACTCTTGGTTATGTGGTTCTCCGGCCGCCGTTAAGGTTTGTGTGGTCGGACGGTGATGGACTGCGTGGACGATGACTACTACAGCAGCAAAAATGATCGATTTCTGGAAAACGGCGGAGAAAAATAGAGGAACTACGTTTTTAGATGATCAGATTGAATTTGAGGCAGAGAGATAGGAAGAGAAAGAGGGAGGAAGAGAAGCAGAAAAGTGATGGAGCAAAATGGAAAATAGAATACAGAAGGGCAAAACTGAGATTAGAGTAAACATGGGAGGGCAGATTCGGAACGACACTGTTACTTTCACTGTTCATGAACAATGTTTCTCCGTTTGGGTTTTAGTATATATAGATATACTATATCTTTATGTGATGTTCTTTTTACATTTTTCTCTTGACTATTACTGTTATTCCAAGTTTTTATAAAATTTTGTATCACCTATCATTCCAGACATATTTCTTTCCTTTTTTTTTTCCCCTTAATTTATTTATTTTTTATTTATTTATTTTGTTTGGAGTACTTGTTAAAACGTTGGTCACTATGGTTAGATATATACAATCCAAATGTTGAAATTGTTATAGACATAACAGAATTATTAAATGGATGTTTGCATTGATAGTACAAAAAGGCAATGATAATGTAAAATCACTATTCCATTCAATCTTAATAGATGTGTCTTAATAATTCGTACAAAAATATTCGTACCATGTATGGATTTACAAATATATAATTAATAGAGACCAAAAAAAAAAATCATAGTTACCCGCCGATGTTGGTCCTATGTCTTCTTGGTTTACTTCCATTTGATTTTGTACTATATTTACCGAGTTCAATCGAGTTTGATAATTGGCACGCCGTTGTATTGAAATTCGAGCCCGCTGTGATGAATTCATAGATTGTCGTCTTTGTCTTTGTTGATTGCTCCTACAATACCTTTGGTCTGATTGTTGAGAATTGTGAACATTTGTTTGTCCGAAGTGAACTTCATGATTGCCGACCTACATGGAGAAATTGCCAAAGAGAATGAATTTTATTTTATTGTTGAAAAAGAAGAAAAAATAAAGCATCTCTACATAAGAGGAATACTGCAGATAAGGTAACAACCTTTGACATATCACTTCTATCAATTCCCTCCATACTTGATATGTTGAAAGCCTATGAAGATCTTAATACTGAAATTTCAATTTGATGACTCTTAATAAAGGTAAAATTGAAGAAAAATATGAACACATAGCATTGAAATTGAACAATAAAAAATGATGCTTGCACAAATTAGATAAGACAGTAGGCATAAAAAGGTGATGCCTTCAACGACATATACCACCCTAATGGGAGGAATACCTAGCAGCAGCACGTAAAGTTTTCTTTTTATGTGCAGTTTCTAAATTACTTATGCATTTTTTTATTTTTATCTATTTTCCCCATATTCTGTACTTCAATTTTGTTCATTTAGTCTGCATTTTCTGTATTTTTCATTGGCATAGGTATTGCAGCGACTATTGTTGAACTGCTTCCTGGTGGAACTCCTTCTTGGTCTAGGGAGTTTTTGTGTAAAAGGAGACATAGTGTTTATCTATTCAGTAATGTCCCACAACTACCCCGAGCCAAACATATACCACCCTAACCAAAGTTAAGACAGTAGGTATAAAAAGGTGATGCCTTTGACAACATTCAAAGTAAATATTAAACATGTTGTGCGATTGTGTACCATCTAACAAAATTAAGAATGAATAGGGGAATACCTCAGTAATGAAATGAGGGAAATACCTTAGTAATGCAGTATTTCTATTTGCATTTTTGTTTGAATGCTCCACTAATTCACCGCACCAAACCCTGTTTAACCAAAAAGAAATGAGGAGAATGTAGACATGGAATTGATATTAGTAATGCAAACCACTAAATGAAACGCATATACACCCACTACTGATTAATAGTCCAAGTCTGTAATCCCTATAATGGTCCAAGTCTGTAATCCCTATTTCATTTATGGGTGACATAAAAATGCATGGACAAAACAGACAGTGTCATTTGGTGAGGCAGATTAGATAATCGTGTCATAGTGTTGTGCTATAACAAATGACATATGTTTAATTTTTCTACCTATTTACTCTTTGGCAAGAAAATGTATAACATCAAATGAAGAGTATTCACAATAAAGAAGTAAGGATGCGTGTCATATTTGAAGAACATATGAACTAAATAGAAAACAGAACAATAAAGACGCATATAATATGTTTTTTTCTCATATTTTTATGGTGGGTGAATGAATTGACTTTAAGGCTCACAAAGAGGGGATTATTTCATTTATGGGTGACATAAAAATGCATGGACAAAACAGATAGTGTCATTTGGTGAGGCAGATTACATAATCGTGCCATCGTGTCATAGTGTTCTACCTATTCTATCGCTAGCACTTGCACTGTTAACCCTATCCTATCTTTCTCTGGGGCTTGGTTTTTAGAAATGGGGTCGAGACTGAAGTTTACTTCAAGTCACTTACCCTTCATGCAGTCACTTTTTGCTATTATTTTTGTTGTACCATTTCTATGCTTTCCCGTCTCCGTTTCTGGTGTTTTGCCTTAGTTCGTAAGTCTTTGGGCATGACCTTCCTTTTCTATTCTACTTACTGTGAAAAAAAAAACTCCACCTGAAGCTTCCATGACATAATCTAACAGAACGAAGAAAAATTTGCATCCAAAATAAAACTAAAAATGAAAGAGAATGAGATACCTACCACTGGAGATACTTTTATTTGGAAACACCGTTTGGAAAGCAAAAGCAAGTACATGCTTAAATTGATCACGATGGCGTTGAAATCATTCAAATACGAAAAATGTAAAGTCTTAGCTCATGTGAAGCCTCCCAAAACGTCAATTTTATGTTTCATCCGTCAAAAATAATATTTTCTCATCAACTTGTTTGTACTTTTATTAATTAGAGTTTTGTTCTAAAGTAGGCATAAAAAGGTGATGCCTTTGACGGCATTCAAAGTAAATATTAAACATGTTGTGCGATTGTCTACCATCTAACAAATTAAGAATGAATAGGGAATTACCTCAGTAATGAAATGAGGGAAATACCTTAGTAATGCAGTAATTTTGTTTGTATTTCTGTTTGAATGCTCCACTAATTCACTGCACCAAAGCCTATTTAACCACAAAGAAATGAGGAGAATATAGACAGGGAATTGATATTAGTAATGCAAACCACTAAATGAAACGCATATGTACCCACTACCGATTAATAGTCCAATAGTCCAAGTTTGTAAACCCTATTTAAGATTGCCAAAATGAAACTAAAAATGAATTATGGTAAGTATAAACTAAAAATGAATTATGGTAAGTATACATATATGCACGTCCAAGTTTGTAATCCCTATTTAAGCTTGACAAGACCAAAACGAATGAAGTTGAGAATTGAGAATAAAAGATTAAGATTGAGAGTTGAAAAGTTGTACCGAGCAAGACTCTTTCTCAACCTAACATGATGCTGTTATAACAATATTATGCCAGTAGAATGCAAACAGCAAGAGAAGGAGATACCTACCACCTGGGATACTTTTATTTGGAAACACCGCTTGGAAATATTTAACCCGCTCTCACCCGAATGTATTTCTGGCATATCAAAAACAACAGAAAAGAACATTCCTATTAATTTCACTATTTGTGATAATAAAAATTGAAAACAGATAACAAATTTTATAACAAATGCTGGTCTGCAGAAGCAGACATAGCAGATACCTTGAAGTCGCAAGAATTTTCTTCCAACGCTTCGATTTCCATTTCCTGCTCTTGTGTATAGTCTGTAAACATAGTAGTAAAACACACGGTTAAATAAATTCCATAGCTTGAAACATAATTTAGTGAAATTTCATAGCCTTATAATATAAATCACACATTTCGATCAAATCCCATATTCTGAAAACCTCAAAAAAAAAAATTACATCAAGATCAGTGACAAACTACAAAAAAAGCTTCACTTTGTACTCCCAATCCATTTCACGAATCTGCAAGGGAAAAAAATGAAAAGAGTGGAAAATCAAAACTGGACTTGGGGATTTTCCGTGGCTCTGTAGATGCCCAATCTCTTTTAACACACACAATCTCACCCATTGAGCAAGATAGTCACCATTCCCAAATTAACTGACAGGAAAAAGAAAAGAAAAAACCCTAGTTTTTTAAATTGGGAAGTTGGGTACCTGGAGAAGATGGCAATGAAGACGCCGGGGCGTAGGTGGAGGAGAGAGAATTGGTAGGAAGAAAACTGGTTATTTTCCTCCGGGTGTGGTTCTTGAGATGAGTGAAAGAGTTCCTCCGGATGTGGTTCTTGTGCGGGACGACGACAGTTTCTTTTGCTTCCATCACGCGGATTCTTCTCGCAAGATAGTGGGAAGAAAACTATTTCTAATGTTTTGTAATTTTTTTTTTGTTTGTTTCGTAATTTTTTTTTGTTTTTATGACAAAATTATCCCTACAATTTTGTTTCTATTATTTTCAGCTAGTTATGGATTTTTTTGTTTGAGAGGCTTTATAGTCCAATTGTTTTTAGTGAAGTCTTGAGACACTACTTTCTAATATTAAAGATTAAAGATTAAAGATGGTTGCAGCAAATTCAGAACCCTACAGCAATTATGATTGCAAGGACCGCTGTTGCCCAGGATGACATAAGCCACGTCTACTGTCTTTATTCATCGGCGAGCTTATGAAACAATCAGAGCGAAACATTGACGAAGGTTGGTTGCTACATACTCACAGTTACCTGTAATCAATGACTGGACATTTGATCTGGTTCTTCATAAAGGGTTAAGGGTGCGTTTGTTGCGCCGGACTGTCTCGGACTGGACTAGCTGCCGGGACTAAGCTGGACTGGCTTAGACTGGACTAAGCTGGACTAACTTAGTGAAGCGTTTGGTGCAGTCTCGGACTAAGAAGCAGGATAAGAAAAACAGTACTGTTCACCAGATTTGTGTTTGCTTAGACTAGGACTACAAATTTTTGTCATTGTGTAATAGAGTAATGCTACAAATCTCATGATATGGGTTAATTGGAGCATATTTTTGCCATGTATATTATGAATCTTAAAAAAAATTGACAATTGTTTTGTTTTTATTACCTGCTAATAGAATTGGGTTTAATTTGCAAATGTAGCTTGATTTAAACTCTATCACCCAACAGAAGAAAAATAATAGTGGCCAATACATGCAACTTCAACAAATACAAGTACATAAGATCTCCATAATTTAGAAAATCCTAGTTAACATTAGTTAACATTAGCCAAAATAGATCTCCATAATTTACAAAATGGCTAGTAAACATAAGCCAAAATACTAGTGCAAAGCTAAGTTATAAGTCATAACATAAGACTGTATGATTAATAAAATACATCCATGTTAACGTTAATAAAATACATCCATGTTAACATTAGCCAAAATCCTCATCCGCTTGCGTTGTCTCTTAAAAGTCTTTGGACGAACACTTTCTTGAGTTCCGGTTTGATTGCCCTGAACACTCCCACATTTTTTTGTTTATCCAAAATAAGAGACAATGCATCAATTTGATCCATAGGAGAGAGACCCATTGCTTCAAGTTCATTAGCTATGTCAGTATGATCTGCAGTACCTTGAACTAAAGCTTCAGTTACCATTTGCATCCTCTTCCCACTTTCAACATAAAAATCTTTCAGTCCACTGATAATTGCCTCGGTTCCATCACTTGAACTTCCCACAGCTCTTTTCCTCTTTCTTTGGCTATTTTCAGATGGGGTGCTTTGTTGGCTTTGTTGGTAATATGCCAAAAGTCCTTCTATCCATTCTCAATTCGTTAACACATTCAGTATCAGTATTCCCTATTATACCATTCAGATAACACAAACTAATCTCTCGTCTAATAAGTGAACGGTTAGTCAATGTGGGTCGTTCAACATGTCTCTGTTTGCCACGTAGCATCATCACCACAAGAATCGTACAAATACAAATTGTTTCCAAATAAGACATCTCTAACAATAAGATCAATAAAAGCTTCCTTCGATCCATATCTATCCAAACAAAAAACAAATTAACTAAATCATTAACCCGAGGCAACAAATATACATATGGCGTTGAAAAAAAAAAGTTTTCATTAACCCGAGGCATCATATTCAAAATGTTCTACTCTTATACATCTATAAACATGTGTCTAAGAACACTAGTATGAGGATTGCTATCATTGCTAGGCATTGCATGTGAAAAGGGAAATTAAAGGACACCTGTAATGCAGTAGCCTTAGCCTTAGCCTTCCGTTTATGCTCCTCTTCTCTGCAACCAACAACCACAACAAATTGCAATTCAGCATCAACCCCACACAATACAAAACATTCACATTGTATACACAGTACATACATACACACTGCAAACACAGTACATACATACACACACTACATACACTGCATACACTACACACACTACATACACTACACACATACACTGCATACACTACACACACACCCTGCAAGTACACACACAGTGCATACATACATACACACACTGCATACACCCTGCATACACCCTGCATACATACACACTGCATACACAGTACACAAACACACACACACACTACATACACTACACTTACACACACACTGCATACACTACACACACACCCCGCATACACACTGCACACACACACACTCACACTCACACACTGCATACATACTGCATACACACACACACACTGCATATATACACACACACTGCATACATACACACACACTCACACTTACACACACTGCATACATACTGCATACATACACATACACTGCATACATACTACATACATACACACACACACACTGCATACATACACATACACTGCATACATACTACATACATACACACACACACACTGCATACATACACACACACTCACACTTACACACACACTGCACACACACACACTCACACTCACACACACACTGCACACACACACACTCACACTCACACACTGCATATATACACACACACACACTGCGCGCACACACACACACTGCACACACTGCATAGACACACACACACTGCATACACACTCACACACAAACTGCACACACACACACAAACTGCATACACACTCACACACACACTGCACACACACACACACTGCATACACACACACACACTCACACTCACACACTAAACACAGTCACACACACACACACACTGGACACACACATACACACATTGCATATATACACACACACACAAACTGCACACACACACTGCATACACACACAAATTGCACACACACACAAACTGCACACACACACACTGCATACACACACAAACTGCACACACACACAAACTGCACACACACACACACTACATACACACACACACTGCACACACACTCACACTGCACACACACTCACACTCACACACACTCACACTCACACACTGAACACAGTGACACACACACACACACGGGGACAGAGTGCAACAAACTCTTACCCTCACACACACACTCTGTTTTTATACTCACACACACACACTGCATACATACTTGCATACACACACACTGCACACACACACACACACTGCACACACACACACACGCACACACACACACACACATTGCATACATACTGCATACATACACACACACACACACTGCGCACACACACACACTGCACACACTGCATAGACACACACACACTGCACACACTGCATACACACTCACACACACACTGCACACACACACACAAACTGCATACACACTCACACACACACTGCACACACACACACACACACACTGCATACACACACACACTGCACACACACTCACACTCACACACACTCACACTCACACTTACACTCACACTCACACACAAACACACACACACACTGCACACTTACACTCACACTCACACTCACACTCACACTCACACTTACACACACACTGCATACATACTACATACATACACACACACACTGCATACATACTACATACATACATACACACACACAAACTGCACACACACACTGCATACACACTGAACACAGTCACACACACACACACACTGGACACACACATACACACACACACAAACTGCACACACACACTGCATACACACACAAATTGCACACACACACAAACTGCACACACACACACTGCATACACACACAAACTGCACACACACACAAACTGCACACACACACACACTACATACACACACACACTGCACACACACTCACACTCACACACACTCACACTCACACACTGCATACACACTCACACACACACTGCACACACACACACACAAACTGCATACACACTCACACACACACTGCACACACACACACACACTGCATACACACACACACTGCACACACACTCACACTCACACACACTCACACTCACACTTACACTCACACTCACACACAAACACACACACACACACAAACACTTACACTCACACTCACACTCACACACACATTTTACACACACAACTCACACACACATTTTACACACACAACTCACACACATACACACAAAAACAGATTACACACACACACACGGACATATTACACACACATTTTACACACACAACTCACACACACACTGCAAATAACACAGGTTACACACACACACACGGATAGATTACACACACATTTTACACACACAACTCACACACACACAGATATTACACAGGTTACACAGATTACATACACACACACACAAACACACTCACACACACACAAACACACAGACAAATTTTTTTCAGTACACACAAACACACACACAGAGAGCACACACCTGAGACTAATCTCAATTTCATCTTATGAAAACCCCAAATTCTAATCTCAATTTCACCTAAATAACAAAACCCTAATTTGTTCAATTGCAAATCCACTTGTATATTATGAATTTCTCAAACCCAAAACAACAAAATCAAATAAACCTCAGTTAATATCACAAACAAATCCACACAAATCGACGAAAAAAAATCCAAGATTCGAAGCTTACCGACTAGAGGCAGATGACAGCGACCAGATGCAAGGACGACGATGAGCGTGAGGACGATGTGGGAGCACGGCAAGGACGACGACGAGGGCAGACGCAGAGATGAGGACGATGTGGGATGTGAGATGTGGGAAGACGCGGTTTCTCTGGCTTACGAGTCCGCCCGAATTTGGGATCCCTCGTGAAGAACGGCTAAGCCCCCCCTTAGTCCTAGCGAATCCCACCTAAGCTCATTAAAGCTAATCCCGGTACCCACCAAACACTGGACTATAGTCTAGTCCAGTCCAGTCCCAGCGAATCCTGTCAAACAAACGTGCCCTAAAAGTCTAGATCTTTGCACCTTTTGATAATAGTGAGTTTGTTCTTGTTTTAGGGATGCATTCCCGTGTCCTAGTGAGTTTGTTCTTGTTCTTTGCACCTTTTGATAATAGTGAGTTTGTTCTCCATAAAGGGTTCAAAGTCTAGATCTTTTACACTTTATATATTTAATATGACATGTTCTGTTTTGCAGTTATATGAAGCATTGGCGGATCAATTGACCGACATAGTTGTTAATTCGGTGAGTGTTTGTGGTTTATATAAGAATGCTGAAAGATTGTATCCATTTTTATGGAATCTAAATATTTCAAGACCCCTTGCATCTTGATGCGTGACAAACTAGAGTTTTACAAATGACAGGTTCTTTGCATCCGCAAACCTGAGGAACCCATTGATCTGTTTATGGTGGAGATTATGCACATGCGACACAAATTTGATGTAGACACACGTTGTTTGGTATGTTAATATCTTGTACCTTCCACCACTCTGCCTTTTAGATACTTCTTATCCCTTGATCTTGATGAATCCTAAGAGGCATTTCCATGGATATTGGGTCCTCAATCTTCTGTGAAGGTTCTGCAAACGTTAAACATTCATTGTTTAACATTGGATTGATTTTGGTTCAAAGGGTTAAAGTGGGAAAGGCATGGAAAACGTAAGAAACTGCAAGATGCTGTTTAATAGAATCTGAAAACCTATCAATCTTAGTAAAAGCCTACTGCTTTTGAAAACATGCTTCTAACTATTGATCGGTATAATGATATTTGCAAACAAGAAGTCATATACATGACTATAGCAAGAAGGGAAATATAAACAGCCAAATTACCTGATTTAGAAAGAGGTTTAATCTTTAACTCAATTATCTTGGCATCAATCTGTTGATCAATTGTAAAATCTTTATGAACGTCCTGAGGGCGGAGAATCTTGACATCATGATAGATTTCTGCTCGTAATCCACCAATGAAACAAATTTTGAGTAGGCCCAGATCTATATCCTTCGTTCGATTATCCAATCGACGAAATTCAAAGATGTAATCGTAGCAAACCTGTTTGAAGAAGTTTAACCTTTTTTTTTTTTTTTGTAGAATCATTAACCTCTGACGGTCCAAATTAACAGCAAAACATCTTAGTGAAATCTTCCCAACAAGGATAATTCTGGACACAATTTACCCATTGAAACCATTGTAGAGCTTCGTCTTACATGTGTACTTTTTTATTTTTCACTTAAAATAATTTTTTGTAAGGCTATAATTCTGGACGATATTATATTTAGCCTTTGCAGTTGGAGATGGCTTTAATTATTGTCATTTTAGTCACAAAAAATTTATGACAAAATTAGTGGAAGATGTGATGACGTACATACTGATGAAGTTCAGCTTAGGTGTCATGTCCCACCTTCTTTGTACACACTTAATGGTGCCTACTTTGCGACCGCAAACTTAGGTAAGATGGTTGATTCAGTAGGTGGTTGCCTTAAAAACTCATAAATTCATATGGCCATCGCTATGAAAAAAGAACAGGTCAATTTTTTGGATGCTTCATAAAGCATGGTCCACAATCTGTCCATTTTATAAAGGTAGAGTATACTGTCCACGATGCAGGATTGATAATTTTCCATTTTATCGAGCATATGTGAAAGAAAAAAAGCAACAAAAGTGAAAAGCAAACAAAGTATAAGTAGTACACTCATCAATCCTTAGATTGTACGAATCTTTGATAATATAGAAAACTTGTTTGATCCTCAATTGGATCAAGTTTCCATATCTTGCTGAACAAGAATAGTCAATCTCAGCGAAGTGGCTAGACTTTGCATACATTTTTGGAGTACAACAGGATGTGGTGGTATCAATGATCCGTTTGAGCAACTCAATCTAATTGAAGCTGTTAAGTCCATGATTGAACTTCTGAGATATACGTATTTCAATCAGCCTTACTCTAGCCCTGAAAAAATTCATAGTCCTACAAATCCCTAACTATGTATCTGAAAGGGCATCGTATTATTTTGATTCTTTTTTGCAAGAGTCACATGTCATAATTTAAGTAGATGAAATGATATATTTTTTTAGTATTCTTCGATTGTCATGCTACGGAATCTTCAATTGATCAAAGAATTCGATACGAAATATAAGTTAAAACCTGTTCTACTTCTCAGTCTGCCAACTGCCATGCCTTCCATACCTTTGGGATCGAAATCCTACTTCCGCGGCCAAATACTTCGTCGCAAAAACTGTTTTTCCTTGCAGTGTTGCTTCTCTGCCCAACTTCTCTGCAATACCATGGCACACTAGTAGACTTCTGTAACTTTCCCATGTCAAAGAGATTTCTCTGACCTACATCTGCTTAGATCTAATTACCATATTTCCGAAAAGGAATCAAGCTTGTGGTATAACTGAATATATCGATGGTATAACATTGCAATTCCCATTCGAAGTTCCAACTTGTACAATTCTAATGTTTCCGGGGTTTAGATAGAAAAAGAAGACAATACTTTCAAATTTAGAGTAGTACCCTTTGAAATATATTCCATGCTCCCAAGCACCTACGACAGATTGTGCAGAGTACCCACGAAACAAAGAGGAGTGTGAAAGTTTTTATTACACTAGGACTCACCTTGAAGTGTACGCTGTAGTCTTTATCCCACGAGTGTCTTCCTATCGTATTTAATACTTCTTCAAGAGCCATATATCAAATTGGTTATCTTTTGTTACAGAAGAAACATGTTGAATGGTTAACGATCCTTTCCGAACTCTTCCTTTCCAGAGTCGAAAGAAAGTATGAAGGTTTTGTATGCACTTCCAAGATCAGAAGAGAAAGTAATCATGATCAGCCAATGCATTTTCCGTATCTGCATACATAACTCTTACTTAAGCAATAAGAATTAAGCAAGTCGGTCTATGTGTTTGGATTAAAACTTAAACTTTGGGCTCAAAGGGGAGTTGGCCCAAAATGAAGAGAGAAGCCCGAAGCCCAGCCGAAACCCAGAAAGCAGAAAATGCCTTTTCTGACTTGGTGCAGCTCATTTGAACCACTTGCTCACCTACCCAAAGGCCAAGTAGTGTAGACCAATCAGCTAATCAGCCCAAAAATTGTTGGATATATATCAACAATCTGTGATAATTTATTTATGCTAATAAATAATAAATGCAATAGGAATTAACAGAATATAAACTAGAATACGAATTATAAAAACATACAACTTGAAGATCGAGGATTGTGTATCGCAATGTCCTTGAAACAGAAATTTTGTCCCTACTCTGTGCTTGTAGTTCTACAGACTTCTGCTTCACCAGGATTCAACGATCAAGTTAAAATTCCAACACCGGAAAATTTAACTTCTGGCGAATTTAGTGTGGTTCTCTCAGTAAGAAGGTTTAGGAATGTAGAAGATGAAGTTGATTATTTTCTATGTTCTAAATGCTATGCAGATGGATGTATATATAATGTGATTATACCTGTTCGCAACAGGTATGAGGAAGGGATGCATCTGTTGAGAGACTTCTGCTGAAAATGGTGTTTTTGTTTCTGCATTCTCACACTTCAGACTTCATCTGAAAAGATGAGTCTGTTGGTAAAAATAATTAATTAATTTAAATTCGAAATTAAAAATAATTAATTAATTTAATTATTAGAGCCCCAAGGCCCAAGGCCCATCTTTTGACAATTAAATATATTAATTATATATTAATTATCAATTAATTAATGCACCCCTAAGCCCAACCCCAAGGGTGAGCCCAATTTTAGTCTCCAGGCCTATTACTCCAATCACTTTCTATAAAAGGACAAAGCCTTATAAAGTAATAAAATCTTTTGGGAATGGCCAATGTGGGACAAAGAAATTTCTACTCAAACTACTCAAAATTTCCAACAAAAAGTACTTTACAGTGATAGTACAAGTAAAAAGTTGATGAGTCACTACCCTTCAAGCTGCATTCGGGCAAAATTACTGCTACAGGAGGCCAAGCCAAAGTGTCTATAAAAGAAGAAAGTGAAATCAGAGATAAGGACACTCAATCAAACAAACAAATACAAGCACAAACTCTGCTCAAAGCCAGATTTGCCTTCAAACGAAGCTGTAGTCAGCCCAAGCCTTCATCCCTTTCGGGATAAACCTTCACCTAAAGCCTTTGTAATAGCTCTGCTACCCTGTTCAACTCTTGCTGTAGTATCGATTTCTTTCTGTAAACTCATCTCCCTACCCTTTTTTATAAAACTCTCAAACCCCTTGATAAACCACAAAGATAGGAAGTTGCAAGACGATCAGCCTTGCCCGACAAGGTTAAACCTTGCCCGACCCTCTTTTTTTTTGTCTTTTCATTCATTAGCCTAGCAATATGTTGTATACTTCCAGTTGTATTCAAGTTATTTTTAGTAAGATGACTATTAAAAGACTCTCTCAATGCTTGAATCCGATTTGAATATGTCTTCACAGTTCAAACTAGATCTAAGTTCTAAGCTCTTGGGCATATAAGATTGATCATTTAAAAGTCATTGGCCTCAAGGCATAAAAAAGAACCTTATGTGGACTTAACCCATCCACGACAAGCTTTGATAACAAGAAGTCCGAAGTTACTTGGGGCGCAAGTAATCGACCTATCTCTTAGATTTATTTCTATTATATTATGATTATCGTAGAACGTTTGAGTATAGAATGAATTCTGATAGGAAGTCTCAAGGCCTACATCTAAGGCCCCACAAAGGCACCTATTTGGATTCATTCTACTTTTCGGGCTAGAGCGTTTGAGTATAGAGTTAATTCTGATAGGAAGCCTCAAGGCCTATATCTAAGGCCCTACAAAGGCACTATTTGGATTCATTCTGCTCTTCGGGCTCGGGTAATCAGAACTATAATGGTTATAAGACTCCTGCAATCAATAAAACAGACATCATATATTCGAGTACTGGGTTAGTTCTTGATCGGAAGCCTCAAGGCCTACACATAAAGCCCCACAAAGGCACCTGTCATAACTAACATGGCCTCTAGAGTATATGTGCAACTAAAACTCAACATCCATTTTACATCTGTCATGCTGAAGATGGCAGTGGCACGCCTGAGCACTTAGAAGTTAATCTTGATTGTGAGCCTCAAGGCCTACACCTAAGGCCCCACAAAGGCACTTTTCAAAGTTAACTCTGTCATTCTCTTTCAGCTTTGCCCGACAAGCCTTGCCCGACAAAGCCCGCCAGTAAAGCAGAAGCCCGACAGAAAGCATCAACCGGCACCAACCTCTCGAGAAGTTGTGTGCTCGTCGGCCAGGGAACATCCCTGACGGAAATTCCTGCCACGAACACTATGGTCCTCAACGTCTCCATAGTCCTACGCGTGATGAAGATAAGAATTAAGCAAGTCTGTCTATTGTATATACAAAATCAAGGAAACAAGATTGAACTAATTCACGCGGAGAACCCACGACCAAAAGGAAGTATGATATAAGTGGAGAGAAGTTCATTTACTTGTATTATAACACATGGTGTACCAGATTGTCTTTCGGACATGCTACAAAATCTCTACCTATTGAGGAGAGATTTTTTAGTGTGACTAGAATACGGGGTGGTATACCACGAGTCCCTATACCAATGGTGGAATATGTGTGCTACAAAGTTAATCACTTAAAAATACAATTTTCCACCACTTATATAAAAATACGTGTTGTACCACCCATATTCCCAGTACAATGAAAAATTTCTTCCTATTGAGAATGACACGTCGCTCCTCAGTGGAGGTGCATGGCTTTTGAAATTCCCACAAGGTAATTCTCATGAGATCAAATCTTCTGCACCCAAATTTGGTGTGGCCTCAATAAATGATTGACACATATTAAATTCATAGTTATTATCTTAACTTTTCTAAATTTTGTTGTTATGAATTTAATATGTGTCAATCACTCATTGGGGCCACAGAGAGACCACACTAAATTTGGATGCAGAAGATTTGATCTCAATTCTCATATGGTGAATGCTTGTGGTATTTACACGCTCTGGTTAATGTATGGTTGAATGCTGAGTTGGGTGGTGCATGCAAGCATTGAAATTGGAGTTGGTAGAGAATTCTACAAAGGAATTTTATGTCTTCCTAGGTCATGGTGGTTAATGCATTTATTGTGGCAATTGTGGGGAGAGACTTTCATTGGATTCAAAATATGAGTCGATACACTACATGTTGTAATATATTCATCGATGTCAATATTAATAGTATTTGTGGAAATGTTTCTCATGTTCCAATTATTTTTTAAGCCACTAACACGTGAATCGTCTTCTCAAAGTCCAAACATTTTTTTATGTACGTGTAATTTTCAAAAATATAATATCTTTGGTCTTGGTCCTGTCATGTGAATTACCATATCTTCCGGTATTTTAATTGTTATTGCTCGGCAGTGCCTTCTACTGACCTCCTTTGGTATGCCAGTGTGACATAGTTTTGTTAAAACATGGGAAGAAATCAATAATTGCCGAGCTGAAAAAAAAAACACAGAAATTGGGGGTCCAATTCTCGGAGTTCAAATTCCTCAAAAATGGTCGTGGGTTGTGGGTTTCTGGTTTTTCTGCAAATTTCATTTTACCGCGAGTTTATTTGGTGCCTATGAATTTTGGGTTTTATATATGGGAACTTTAACAAAAAGCACCCGGTACTGTTCACTTTAACGAAAAACCACATTTTTACACTAAAAAGTCAATCCTGATACTATTCACTTTACCCTTTATTTTGTCCTTATCATTAAAACTCAAAGTTTTCAAGCCCTTTTCATTAGTTTTCCTTTTATATATTTCATATTTCTCTTGTTTCACTTTCTTTTGCCATATATGGTTTTCACTTTCTTTGCCTTATATTGTTTTCAATGATAGAGTTTAATGTTGAACTAACAAAGAAACAAAATAAATCATGATTATAATTTGTCCTTTTGAAATTCCACATACATATCTCCAAACAATAAAATTTGCAATTGATAAGATTTTATTTGATGAGAATTTAAATTCTGTCATTTTGGAAAGCTCATACATAATAGGCCGAATAAAAAGCCCCACATGGGCTTCTCTTTACAAATTTCTTAAAAAAATAAGAAACTATAGAATACAAATGCTCCCAGTCAAAAAGTAGAAAAGACTCGACGAGCAACGGAAATTGCATCCATAGGTACGAGATAAGTGGAACAATGGCTAGCACAATGGTTAGAATAACAATCGATAATTTTCCGTCAAGCATAATGTAAATAGCACAAAAAAAGACAATCATCATGGTGGCAATAGATAAAAAAAGGGTGAAAAGGCCTATTATCATTTTTGTGGGCAAGGATCCGTGGAAATCATCTTCATTATAACGTGACGTGATAACGCCCAAAAACATGATGACTGAAGTTATGGAAGAAAAAAGTGAGAGTACGTCTGAAACCATAAATGCTATGAATACCTTTTTAGTTAAGAATATAGGAAGACCTGTACCTCCATCATATCCACCAGGAACTGTGAATATTGCAGCAAACATTATGGTGATAATAAGAGCACCTACAACTGTACAAGAACTTGCTGTTTCCTTCATTGAATTTTTTGCCTCTTTCCACATTTCTTTGTGATTCTCCATAAATACTTCCCGTGGTGTCTTATTATCATTGTTTACAGATTCACAATCCTTGACATTTGCAATGCTCTCCACCTTCTGCATTTTTGGCAACAAAATTATTTATGGATGTGATTCTCAAATCTTTATCTCTTCATATAAATGCTTGAACTTTTGTCGTTTGAGACACCACATAACCCAAAATCATTAATTAAGCACGTAGGATGATAATATAGTACGTAGTTAAATCATCATAATGTTTTCCTTTTAAATCTCAATTCTTTCCTGTTATGCTTGTGCATGTCGAGTCGACAACCCTTTTGTTTTGATTTTTTATTTTTTAAGAGAAGTAATTTCTACATTCTCTTTTTTATTTTCTTTGAAATTGAATAAATAAAATAACAAAAATATGTAAAGGAGTAGTAGAAAATGAGGGCAAAATTATAGCTGCAAAATATATATAAACAACATATAGGGAAAAAAATTTCATAAATATAAGCATATATATATAGATAGACAGGTAAATAGTCACCTTGAACCATTGTAGTTCTCTTTGCATTTGCAAAGTTGCACCTTGAATGTGATCAATTTGTGACAATGGGGTAATCCTTGCTGCTGTATGTAGCATAGTATTGCCAAGGTCATCTTTATGCTCCACTATTTCCTTTAGTTCTTGTTCGGAGTAATCAAGGCCATATTTGGATTTATAGAAACCACATTTATCTAGTTTTTGGAACAACTCACATATAATATTATAAACATTGTAACGACGACATTCAGCGGCAATTTGGAACAAGCTCTGATGTTTTTTGTTCCTAACTCTAAATATGGGATATGAGGAATATCTAAGAAAATTAGTAATATACTCCACATGTCCTCGTTCTGCTGCCACGAACAGTGTTTCTTCCAATTTCTTTCTTTGATAATAACTCATATCATCTCTCCTCACTGCTTCACACATGAGAGGTAGAAACTGCTGGACCCGCTCATGCACCAATTTCATCTGGTATATACAATCGATTCCTAGGTTCATTAAAAGAAAATCATTTAAAAATAATATTGACCATTAATAAAATTATCATAAAAAAATCAATCAACAATATAAATGTGTATGTGGCCCACCCAAAAGTGTTTGAAGATTTGCCACTAGTCTTCGAAATAAACTCATTCGTGCATTACAAGTTAAATTTGATGAGAAACAAAACAAAGACATTTTATTTAGGAGTAATTAGGTTTTCATCCCTATTTTTACTACTCTATTGATTAAAACCTTATTACTTTTCAATTTTTGATCAAGGTCCTTTGTATTAATAATATCATTAATTATTTCAATAATAAAATATTTTTTTTTTCTAAATATATTCATTTAATATTAAAAATGTTACAATTAGTATATTTATATTTATGGCTAAATTTTTTATCATATATTTTTATTTTTAGTTTGTACCCATTTTAATTTGCAACCCTTTTTTAATTTGTACCAATTTTCCTTTCAGTTTTAATTTGTACCCATATATTAATTTCTTTTTGTGCCCATATTTTTTAAAGTTTTATTTGTATTGTACCCATATTTTTTTTATTTATTTGTACCCATTTTTATTTTTGCTAAATGTACCTATTTTGAAGAATGTACTCATGTTTTGATACAATAATTTTTTGGTTATTTTTTATGAATGTACCCATGTTTACACACACAATAGTATATTTATATTTTAATATTTTTAATCCCACAAATTATGGTTTTTTATTTAAAATCTCATTACTATAAACAACTATAAATTTTAATTTTTAATTTAAAAAATATAGTAACGTACATAGAAATAAATTATCAATTAATTTCAGGGACTTGGATCAAAAATTGAAAACCAACAAGATTTCAGTCAAAGACTGTTCATAACTAGGGACCACATCCAAAGTCTCCCTTTTATTTATCACTAACACCATTTCCCTCTTATCAGTTATTTTTCCATTAGCTGACGGATATGTACTTATCTTTTACCTTGGTTGAATTTTACCTTATGCTGTAGCCTGTCAGTTTAATTACTTTTATTTTTCATTTCCATTTTAATTTATTTCCCTTCCTTTCTTTTTCTTTTTGTCGCATTTTATTTTGGAGGAGTATTCTAGCAGGTGAACGGGAACCTAAGACTGATCCTCTCTGGATCCCTTTTATCGGGATCCTTGGGATCCTTGGATTGACGTGTTCAACCCAATATGAATCTATCTCTTCTCTTCACCATGAAACGATCAATATGAATTTTTACTCTCCTCACGAAGCGATCCCTCTTTCCTATATTCACCCCCTTATTTCCTCCCTACCCTGAATCGATCTCTTCTCTTCACCATTTCTCTCTCTCTCTCTCTCTCTCTCAACAATTTTTGCGGGTTAATTGTTGAATTTCACGCAAACAAGATGTTAAAAACTTAGAAGCTCTAATTAGAGCTGTTGAATTTCCCAAAACTTTTGAACCCTTCACTCACTAACTCGTCCTTCACGAGTGATGGCCTCCCTCCCACTCTTTCCTCAATGCAGATCTGCCGCCATCGCCGCCTGTCCACCACCTCTTTCGTGTGTCCAACTGTCACCCAATTTTCCTAATGTCAGATCTGGCACCATCAACCACTGACCACCGGCATCAAAACATGGGCAACCGCTTGCTGGCGGAGACGAAGACACACAGAGAAAGAAAGGAGAGATAGAAGGCATGATGATGATGAAAAATTGAAAAGAAAGGATGAAGACGAAGGCGCACAGAAAAAAAAAAGACAAAAAGATTAAAATAATTCATGACCGTATGATTTAAATGAACGGTCAGGATTAAGACGTCCGAAGGATCCGGAGAGGACCCTAGTCCTGTGAACCTAAATATAATTTTCAAAATGAAAGATCACATGATCTCGTAAAAAACGAACTTTAACCATATTATCATTAATTAATTATAAGATTAAACTTACCTCTTTTTCTCTTTTTCTGCATAGATAATATTACTTATTAAAAAAACAAAAAATTAGAATCCCATTCTTTCTCACTCACACCCTCCTCCCTCCCGTACCTCTCACTCCCTCTTCCCTTCTTCCCTTTCACGCTACTTCAACAACCCAGTAAAGACAAACGGCGCCGCCTTCCACCGGTCACCAACGACCTCGAATTATACCTCCACAAACCTCTTCCCGTCCTCTTTTCAAACCCCAAGATAGTTTCCACAAATTCATAGCCGAATTTCCTCAATTTCAGATCTAAGAAACGGTGACCGCAGGATTTCCGGCCAAACCTGCCAGAATTGGGCCAAGGAGAATGGAAGGTTGTGGGTGAAATTAAGGTGAAATCCAAGAATTTCTATTTCTGTTTTAAGGGGCACTATAATCTGCCCATTTTGTTTATGTTTTGTGTGTTTAAGTATATTGCTTAACATTGTATCTACTCATATCGTGAATACAACCGTAAGTAGGAAATATGGAATAAACATGTTCATATATTTTTGTAGTAGCATTGGCATGGCATTAACAAAAACCAAATTGGATTGCAGACATGTCAAATACCTGAGGAAATGAGATGATGCCTTTTATTCTCTTTTTGTTCTGCGAGAGGCCCTTCATCACTGTGCTCACTTTCAGGTTCTCCAACATTTATACGAATGTCCGTGTCGATGTGAGGAAGAGGATTTATGCTGATATCTATCAAGATAAGAATACAAGCCCAATCATTAATTCAATGAAATATTCTTCTCAACCAAGATTTTTACCTTAGATTGTGTTTGTTGTGTTCGTATTTTTTTTACTCGTTATTTGAATGAGTTGTGTCATGTTAAACTTGTTAAGCTTCGTTAGTTTAACAGGTTTAAAAGTTAAAACCCAAACCCAACCCGTTTGTGGTACCCCTTGAGCTCTCTGGTGGAGTGAGAGCCTTCCCAACCTTTAGATCAAATGTCTAACATCTTTTAAAACTAATCTGACTATTAATAGTTTGTCCCTGTGGCTTTCAACATAAGTGGGTCTTACGCATGTCATGCCAACATTTTTTTGTAGATATGTTTAAAGGATTTTTTATTTTATTTTATTTTATTTTTTATTTTTTGAAAATTGTTAGAAGGATTTGGATGGCCTGGGAGACTAAATTTGAGTTTCAATGGTTAAGTAACAAGATTTAAATTTCACGGGACGAAATTAGAATGCCTTTTTGAATTTTATGAGTCGTTATAACAAACCAAACATATAACCTTTAATACTAAATACTTTACTTTAACCATTCCAGCATTCTTAAACATTCCCAATGAACTCGGCCCTCGACCAAACATATAACAATGAATTTTCTTAATTAGTTGTGGATTGTTTCTTAACACTACAGTTTAGTGATATTTTTCGTTACTTATAAGTGAGAGTTTTTAGGTTTGAATCTCGAAAATAATGAATTTCTAACCAATTTATTCCCTCCACTCCTTTGTCTAAATATATCTTGTGTGTGTGTGTATATATGTATATGTATATGTATGTATAAAGGCCTAATCGGATAAACGTTTCCCGTGGTGATAAGGTAATCGGAAAGTAGCCTCCATGGTAAAAAAAATTAGGATTTAAACCCTCGTGGTGTAGTCTGTTAGCAAATTTAGTCCAAAATTGATTTTTCTATTAAATGTCTGTTATATGCAAGGGTAAAAATGTACATTTATACCCTACTGCATTGGCACCCATGTCTTTGAGCTTCTTCATGGTCAGATTCACCAACTGGAACTTACTCAGACCTTTCCTCTGGAAAATCCTAACAAACTACCCCCAGTCCTAGTGATGCTAACCACCTGCTTAACCCGCCAGCTCTATGAAGCTTCCTCTCAAGATTCAGAGCTCTCAGCTTTTGATTCAGTAGCATTCCCTGATCAAGGAAAATACTCGGGCCATGTCGTAATTTTCTTGGCTGAATGATGGCTTTTGAGGTTTTAAATACTCCCAGTGTTCTATGAGACTATGAAGAAGACACATCAATGTACATTTTTACCCTTGCATATAACAGACTTTTAATGGAAAAATCACTTTTGGAGTAAATTTGCTAACGGACTACACCACGAGGGTTTAAATCCTAATTTTTTTACCACGGGGGCTACTTTTCGATTACCTTATCACCATAGGGACCGTTTATCCGATTAGGCCATGTATAAAAAGAATAGCTATTCTACAGTACCTTTAAGAAAAAAAGGGGGTTAGATTAGGTTATTGAAAAGTTTCTTGATTAGCTTTAGATTCTATGTGTGAGATGTTAATAAAAAAAATCCAAAATATATGCAGAGATGTAGATTAATAAGAGAACAAAAATCTATGATACATGTGAATAAACAATTAATTTGAGATAGATCGAGTAATGCTACACATATTGTATTTTTCATATCATATTTGTATCAATTTTCACATAGAAGTAGGCAAAATGTGCTAACAGTAGCATTTTTGAGATAGATCACGTGATATAGATAGATAAAAGATAATTAATCTATAATATATATATATATATATATATCTATCTATATATATAAAGTGAGCACCCTAAAATGGTGAAACATTCAAAATACCATAAATTGTCCTTTAAGAATTTCATAAATTACAATTGAACCAAAAGAAGATAAAGTATTTAAACATATTTTTATTTTGAATGAATTTAATATTTAAAATTATAGAAAAAAAAAAACAAAACATCCCACATTAGTGGGTGGTTTCACGTTTTTAATTCATTTCTTTTTTTTTTTAAATAATTTTTTAAAATATGTAAATTAATTATTTAAATAAAAGATATATAAAAATGTCAATTGCCGCACGCGTATGCATGTGGCAAAAGGCTAGTATATTTAAAAAGCCCACACACTGAGAGATTTAGTTGTTTTTTAATAGGATCAAATGAAGAGAGAATCGTGGGTTAATTTATTTTTTATTTTATCTAAAATGTTTTCATTTTAAGAGAGAGAACACCGGTTAAGTTGTTTTTGTTTTTTATTTGAATGTTTTTTATTTTTGAGTGAGAGAAAGAGAGGAGAGAGAGAGAGAGAGATCACGTGGAGAGAAAGAGAGAGGAAAGAGAGACCATGGAGAGAAAGAGAGATAATTTGATGATATGTGTAGGAGGGAAGTGAAAGAAAAAAAAGTAAAATTTCATTTTGTGAGAAATTATTTTTATGTCTATTATTTTTCTTTTCTGATATATCTTTATTGAATTGTGAATAGTGGGCTACAATTGTCTTTTCATTCAAAAGCTATTTTGGTTGACCGAGAAGATTTTGTAAATAGAGCATATGCCCACACACAAACTGTGTGAAAATTTTTATTTTTGTTTTTAAAATTGAAGGAGAGAGGACGAGAGTGAGAGAAAACATGAAAGTGGGAGAGAGGGAGAGAGGGAGAGAGGTCTATTTATATTTTTTAAAAATTTTGTTTTGAACAAATAATATCTTTTACACTAAGGGAGAAAGGTTGGACTTAGTTTCACAATGGGTTAGCAATAATGTGGTTCAAATTTATCTTTGGCGAGAATCGAACCTAAGATCTCTCACTTATAAGTGAAGAGAAATACCATTAGGCATAGTACTAAGTGGCAAAATATTAGAGATGTTAAATTCACCTGTAGATGAAGCTTAAACAAACAACAGCAAAATATTGTTTTGTAAAATTATGTTGATGCCCTTAACCTTTTTGTTGTGATAGAAGACTAAACAATATTTTCACTGTCTTTTGATTGATAAAGAAGATTGTATTACCATATAGTTTAGATATAAATACGATAGATTAATTAAAAAAATCTATCATACAAGTAGGTAAACACCAACAAATTCCACAGAATTAAGAAGACTACCATATAATTTGTAAAAAATATTAATCCTACCGTTCCCTGCCATACCACTTTCACTTTACCAAGAAGTTTGAACCCAGCAAGCACCACACGAGAGATGGACACAAAATCAAAGTTTGAATGAGTAAACGGTGTCAAGCGAGGGAGCTATTGAAGAACACATAGAGACCATATTTTTCTACGGGAGAGTTGAAGTTATTAAGGGATTAGTTCAACTCCTACAACAAGGGAATTCACTCAACTAGTAATTTTATAATTAAGGGATTAGGTGCAGTTACATATTTTTAATAATTTATAATGTTAGGGGTATATTGGTAAGACAATAAAAATATGATGTGTGATATTAGACATTGGACCAATTTCACATCAGTGGATTAATCGTATTAGCGACGTACAAAATTGGACTTGTATCAAGTTTTATCTTTTAGAAAGAAAAAAATATGAGAAAATAAAAAGCAGTAATGTACTAACCATAATAGATCAAATTTTCCCATAAACTGAGTCGGCTTCCACTTTTGAATGCAAAAGGGTTACTAGCCAATGCTTTTAAAGGACTATTCCCTTCCAAGTTCATAGCCACGGCCAATTTGGGATAACGTTGAATCAAATTCCACACAATATCTATATATAATACAAGTGTAAAAAGAGAACATTGTAAGTATACAGACAAAATTTGTAACAAAAAATAAAAATAAAAAATCAGACGGGAAAAAGTGTACCAAATCTTTGGAGACGAAAACCGTCAGAAACAAGTTGAGCGGCATAAATAACATTTAGTGTTTCGGGTGAAGTGCGGGAGTAGAGCCAAAGAGCCATTTTTTCCCCTTTTGTCTTCCCTTGGGCCACGACAACTCGTGGCACATCGTCATAAGGAGGACTTAGTAAATTGTGGTTCCTTTTTACCATGCATTTAGCTACTTCAACCCTCTCTGGATAATATTTTATTAAATAATCAATAGCTGTGTAACCGAGATTGTCTTGTATTTCCAAGTCTTCCATTGCCATCAACTCCACCAACTCTTGTATAATGCGCTCGCAGAACCTCTCCAAATTCTGGATTGCGTAATGAAGAGCTGTACCACTTCGCACAAATGGAAGTCTTGCACACCCTAGTTGGCGATGTTGGCGAAGAAACTTGATCGCATTAACCCAATCATTAGACTTCACATATTTGGCGAAAGTTTTATGGATGCTCTCAAGAGTCTCACCGCTCTCATCGCTCTCATCATGTTCTGCATTCCAGTTTGTTAATTGCTATGTTTCCCATACTTGCATCAAAATAATTAATTACCATTAAATAGAAGTATGCATTTGTGAGGATCAAGGTATATACATATATACCTCCAGTGCGCCCTTCTTCCAATGAAACCCCTGGCGTTGGATACACTTCACTAACTGACTTGTATGCTGAAAATGAAAATTTTGATGTTAAGATGACAGATCTTATCATTCAATTCTTAATTTTCTTTTTCTTTTCCCTTCATACAAAATGCCTATACGAACGTGTGAAATATTCCTCAGATCAGAATAGAATCACAGATCACATACAAGGTACAACCGTACAACCATTGCCGTATGTTTATCAGCTTTTCTTTCTTCCTTCAATTTTTTATGTATGTACCTACCAATATTTAATGCTTGTTCCATTTGCTCCATTTGCTTCCTTTGCTCCATTTGCTTTAGTTCATAAAACAAAGTATTCCATGCTTTTTTGGCTGTGGTTTTGTCCTTGATAAGTTTATAAGTATCATCCCCGCAAGAATTCTGGATTGCATATAACGCCTTGGCATCCTTCCTCTCCCAAGCCTTACTTTCTTCATCTTCTGTTTTAGGACGTTCTTCACCTAAAACATCCCAAAGATCTTCGGCCAACAAGTAGGTCTTGATTTGAGAACTCCAATCGTCATAATTCTTATAGTTAAGAACTGTACGAACAACTGCAGTTGTCATGTTCAATCTGCCCATTTATTCAACGATACTTTATGTTAATCGAGCATTTGTGAAAAAAAAAAAAAAAAAGCAACTGAAAAGAAGAAAAGAAACAAAGTCATTCTAACCAGTACACTCACAAATTCAGCTGAGGCAATCTTCAAAAGAGGCAGTAGCAGCGCTATAAGCTTTCAAATTGGTAATTCCCTTGCATGTGCACATAGAGTAGCCAAACTTTTTATTTATAGATAAACAATAATGTGATTGTTTTGTATGTTTGTATATCTAGTTTAGGAAAATGCCATCAACCTTCTCACTTATTTTCTCATTTTAGCCTTCTTACTTTTACTCATTCTACATTTATTTCACTGGCACATAAAACTAAGAATTTAATTACTTTATAATTGACAAACAAAAATTTTAATATACTAACAAAAAATAGCGATTTTTTTTAATGCAACGATATATTTTACACTAAGAAAATGAAGAATTTGGCTAAGTCACACAATGGGCAACCCAATTTGGTATCAAATTCGTTATCTATGATATTCGAATCTAACCGCTCTTACTTACAAGTGAAATTTTAATTAAAATGTGTTGTCCTTCTTTATTGGTCCACATGTACTATTCCTTTATTGAAAAATTAGGAAAGGGATCCGAAAATTTCAAAGGCCCAAATTAGTTAATTATGTGGATTTGGTGGAAGAAATATGGAGAGGATATTTCTGAAAAATTAGAACCTTATCTTTAAGCCAAAAAGTCCAAAAGGACCAAAACACGAAAAATGGTCACCATCATCTGAATTTTAAAACATTAAAAATTATATACTTGTGAATTGTTTTGGTATTAATAAAATTTTTATTTATGTAAAATGCTTGTTATCATTTTATGTGGAACCAGAAATATAACTGAGATATTTTATATTAAAAATTTATTTTAAAAAAATGCACACACTTTTGGGATATATTATTTTTATTCCTCAAAAGGAACAAATCCATATATTATTATTTAAATAAAATAATAATTACGTGATGGTGTTCAAGTCGGGAATGATTTATATGAAAAGAGAGAATTTTTCTAAGTATAAGGCATTCAAGCGTTTCTCAACATTTCATAATACAAATAGAGAAAATGATATATTTTTTTAAATCTCTCAACTTATTTTATTACGTGTGGAGTATCCGTTTAAATACCGGGTGCATAAAAAAAATGGTAACATTGCATGCAAATATAATAAAAATACGTGTAAATTTTTATTCTAATGTCTTTGTTTTATTGATAAAAAAAATGCTAAATGGCAGTATACCCTTACATTTAGTTGTTGTCATTTTAATCACACCAAAAAAATCTATGACGAAATTAGTGGAAAATGTGATGACGTACACACTGATCAAGTTCAACTTAGCTGCCATGTCCCCATTTCTTCTTAAACGTTCTGCGCACCACTAGAATTGTCCACAAGAGTGATCAGACATTATTTTCTTCGTACACACTTAATGGCACCTACTTTGAGGCCCGCAAACTCAGGTAATATGGTTGATGGAGTAGGTGGTCGGCTTAAAAATCATAAATTCATACGGCCCTAGCATTGAAAACATAATAAGTCAATTTTTGGGAGGGCTCATAAAGCTTGGTCCACAATCTGTCCATTTTAAAAGGACCTGGTTTCTCTGCCCTCCCAGTTCTCATACACTTCCATCCCTTTTTATTTGTGCGGTTACGATTAAGTCACGTTAACATTTTATATCACTATTATTTTTTGTTTCTTTTCTTCTTTTCAGTTGCTTTTTTTTTTTTGGTACTAGTTAGTATACCCTTACATTTAGTTGTTGTCATTTTAATCACACCAAAAAAATCTATGACGAAATTAGTGGAAAATGTGATGACGTACACACTGATCAAGTTCAACTTAGCTGCCATGTCCCCATTTCTTCTTAAACGTTCTACGCACCACTAGAATTGTCCACAAGAGTGATCAGACATTATTTTCTTCGTACACACTTAATGGCACCTACTTTGAGGCCCGCAAACTCAGGTAATATGGTTGATGGAGTAGGTGGTCGGCTTAAAAATCATAAATTCATACGGCCCTAGCATTGAAAACATAATAAGTCAATTTCTGGGAGGCCTCATAAAGCTTGGTCCACAATCTGTCCATTTTAAAAGGTCTTGGTTTCTCTGCCCTCCCAGTTCTCATACACTTCCATCCCTTTTTATTTGTGCGGTTACGATTGAGTCACGTTAACATTTTATATCACTATTGTTTTTTGTTTCTTTTCTTCTTTTCAGTTGCTTTTTTTTTTTTTTTGTACTAGTTAGTATACCCTTACATTTAGTTGTTGTCATTTTAATCACACCAAAAAAATCTATGACGAAATTAGTGGAAAATGTGATGACGTACACACTGATCAAGTTCAACTTAGCTGCCATGTCCCCATTTCTTCTTAAACGTTCTACGCACCACTAGAATTGTCCACAAGAGTGATCAGACATTATTTTCTTCGTACACACTTAATGGCACCTACTTTGAGGCCCGCAAACTCAGGTAATATGGTTAATGGAGTAGGTGGTCGGCTTAAAAATCATAAATTCATACAGCCCTAGCATTGAAAACATAATAAGTCAATTTTTGGGAGGCCTCATAAAGCTTGGTCCACAATCTGTCCATTTTAAAAGGACAATATCAGAGTGCGGAACAAACAAGACTACAAAATAATAGGAATTTTATTGAACAAATTGAGAATGCCAAGACGGCTACAAAAACCCTAGAGACTACATTGTGACTGACTTAATATCGAATGAATAACAAAGAACTCTATTTATAATAAACTAACCCTAAACCCTAATGCTAACGGGCTAAGCCCAGAAAACAAAACATTAAAGTAAACCTAAATACTAATATTTTCCAACACCCCCTGTCAAACTCATGGCGGTATACGACATGGGTTTGCAAACAAGCAGATGCGGACTGGCTCCGTTAGGCGGACAGACAGACAGGTAGGCTCCGCAACGCGGACAGACAGACAGGCAGGCTCCGCAACGCGGACAGACAGACAGGCAGGCTCCGCAATGCGGACAAACAGACAGGCAGGCTCCGCAATGCGGACAAACAGACAGGCAGGTATGCAAACTTGACTTGACTTGACTTGCGAACTGGTGAACTTGCGAACTTGACTTGACTAGCAAACTTGACTTGATTCTTGCTGGCAAACTGATTGTGGTTCCAACTGACTAGAGTTGAGAGTATGGAAAGAACCCGTCACTAAATGGATGAGATTTCCATATCTCAATTGTACCAACAAACGGACAACACCAACAACTTGTGTGGCCCAAAAACAAACTTAACTATGTTTTTTTTTTCTTTGCCCGTGTGGGCCTAAAACCAACAGCAAACAATTTTCTTTTCCTTTTTTTTTTTCTTTTTTTTCTTTCTTATTTTCTTTTCCTTTTTTTTTCCTTACTTCCCTTTTTCCTTTTTTCGTTTTTCCTTCTTTCTGGACTAACAAATTTGAGATGCATGCCATACACCTCCAGCATTGGTGCGGCGGCGGTGCGATTAGGCAGGGAAGGGGATGCGGGTACCATGCAAAGACAGGGCAGTGGTGGGTAGATCTGATTCTGCGATGGTGATGGCAATGGTTTGCGGATCAGAACGGCGGCGGATCAGCGGGGGTAACCTACGGGTTCAATCTTCAGGTTGCTGGCGGCATGGTGTGGGGTTGATGCGAGTGCAATAACAAGGCACAGATGCAAACGGGTCGAACTTTTTCCAGGCTTTTTTTTTCTACAAACAATCAAACACAACTAGACAATCCGAACACGAACGACGACAAAAACAAGCAAATAGATACCAACCAAAGCAGATTAAATCCTGAAGAATGAAACCTGCTCTGATACCAAGTTGAATATCTGAGTGCGGAACAAACAAGACTACAAAATAATAGGAATTTTATTGAACAAATTGAGAATGCCAAGACGGCTACAAAAACCCTAGAGACTACATTGTGACTGACTTAATATCGAATGAATAACAAAGCACTCTATTTATAATAAACTAACCCTAAACCCTAATGCTAACGGGCTAAGCCCAGAAAACAAAACATTAAAGTAAACCTAAATACTAATATTTTCCAACACTGGTTTCTCTGCCCTCCCAGTTCTCATACACTTCCATCCCTTTTTATTTGTGCGGTTACGATTAAGTCACGTTAACATTTTATATCACTATTGTTTTTTGTCTTATTATCTTTATAAAAAATCAATATAAAATTTTGACGTGGCTTAACCGTTACCGTATAAAATTTCGTCGAGTGATTGATAATTTTCCATTTTATCGAGCATATGTAAAAAAAAGCAACAAAAATGAAAAGGAAACAAAGTAAGCCTAACTAAAATGATTTAAAATTATTGTATGGGGGTACAATTAGACCCAAACTTGAGACAGTAAATATACTTTATCCATTGTTTTATGTGAGCAAGATATAAAACGGAAATGTTTTATTTTTAAAATATATTAAACAAAAAAATTACACACCATCTTTAAAGGAGACGTCAAAAATGTCACATACATATAACCGTAACAGATGACGTACTATCTACTCCAATGGAGATGTCAAAGATGACATGGACAAAGAGATATCAAATTTGAAGCTGCCTTCAAAATGGATTTTGCTATTTCCAAATGCATTTCACTTGCCTTACCTTAAATGCTAGCATATTTAAGTATTATTTTACTATTTTTAAACCAACATCAACCTAATTTTTATTGTTTTGGCATACTGGGTAAAAGGAAAATATTGACCATATCTTAAATTGCCAAGTCAGCCACCAAATTTAAATTTGATGTTTTGAATTTGGTATTTCCTTTGGACATGCTCTTAGTTTTTTATTGCTCGAAAAGTAATAACAAATGCACATATTGTAATTTAAATAAGATAATAATCACGTGATTGTGTTTAAGTCGAGAATATGATACAAAATATTTTTCTGACTACTAGGTATTCAAGCGGCACTCTAAATGTCATAACACAAATAGAGAAATGATATTTTTATTTTGTATCTATCGTCTTATTTTATGAGACGTAGAGTACCCATTTGAATAATAGACACTTACAAAATTTCTCATATGAGACGATATATTGTCTTAGTGACATTGCATGCTAATATAATAAAATATACATGTAAATTTTTATTCTAATTTTTTTTTTATTGACACAAAATGTTAGGTTGTTATACCTTAGCAATTAGTTGTTGTCATTCTAGTCACACTAAGAAAAACTTTCTGACGAAATTAGTGGAAAATGTGATGACGTACACACTAGGCAATAACGTTCAGCTTAGCTGTCATGTCCCACCTCCTTTAACGTTCTACACAACCTAGAATTCTCCACAACAGTGAAATTCATATGGTTGATTGAGGAACAATAATTGGCTAGTCAAAGATAAGTAGAAACTACTACTTAAAACTCTTAATATTTTAAACACAGAGTTTTGTACTTATGTTCAGAACTGTTCATACTATGAATCACATTGTAAAGATCATCTCAGCGAAAAAATAAATTAAAACTAAGGTCGTTTAGGCAATCTATTGTAGCAAATACATAGACGGTTCGCAATGCTTTTACCAATACCGTTCATTTATTTTTAAACAGTTTGATGACTAAACGACCTTAATTTTAATTGATTTACAGAGGTGATCTTTATATGGTGATTTATAATATGAACGATTCTGATTATAAACATTAATTTCTATAAATTGACAACAAACAATTTAGAGGAATTTTAAGTAGGAGTTGTTACCTATCTTTGAGTAGTCAAGTATTGTTTTTTATTGAGTACGTGACCGGCCAAAAAAATTAGTATTTGAATGAATGCTTATTGAGTTGGGTTGTTAATGGGTAAATTCGTTAAATAACGGGTCATTTTGGATCAACCCACGAAACCCGTTAACACAAATTATTAAGAGCTTTTATGTAATTTCAAGAGACATAATCGAGAAAACAATCGCTCTCTTTGTCTCGGCAGTTTGCTCTCTGACTCTCCTTGCTTCTAGCTTCCATTCTCTCCCTCATCTTCTTCCTCAAAAATCAGGGTTTTACTAAACTCTCCACTCTCTCTCCGGTAAGCTCTGATTCCCTTCCACATCTTCTTCCATAGCGATTATTTACGTTTCTATACATTAGACTTTTGGTCCATTTTTTCTCAATTTTTAACTTGAGCTTGGTTTTAGGTGGTGCTCTTCACAACAGCTTCGAATTAATTCGGAAGTAGTTGATTTATGTTTGAGAATTTCGATTGCGATTGTGCTTTTGTTGTGCAAATGATGCTTTCTGTGTGTGATTGAATTGGAGAATTTGGATTTTCTGGGGTATTGTTTCTGCTGCTTTAGGAAGTTAGGAACTGGTTATTTGAATTTTGAAGCATACGGTGGTGACAAAAGCTATGATCATATTATTAGCTGACAAAGGATATGATGATATTATTAGCTGAATAAGTACTTCTGATCTAAAAAGTGCTTTTACCAAACAAATTATTGGCTTACTTTAATCGTCCATAGGTTATAATGCAAAGTTTGGCCTGTTTAACCTTGGTCACTGCCCCTGGATTTCTCAAGATACCTTTTACAAATATTAACAGGGTATGTGATTTGCAATTTTTGTTGGATAAATATCAACAATCAATGATAAATTTATATATGTTAATAAATAATAAATATGAATAAATAATTTAACAGAGTATGAAGAAATCGAAATAATATTAAACAGATAAACTGAAGATCGAGGATTCAGTACGGCAATGTCCTTGAAATAGAGTTTCGTTTCTATTATGTGCTTGTAGTTTTATGGACATATGCTTCACCAGGTTCAATGATCTAAGTCGAGATTTCAGCACCAGAAAACTAGATTTTTTTATCGAATTTCTTTGTGGTTCTCTTAGTAAGAAGGTTTGGGATTGTAGAAGATGAATTTGATTTTTTTTTTCTATATTCTAAATGCTATGCAGATGGATGTATATATAATTAATTTATGCATGTTTGCAACAAGTATGAGTATGAGATGTGTTTGTTAGGAGACATCTTCTCAGAGGGGTGCTTTGCTTCTTTCATCATTTCAAACTTTATCTGAAAAGATGAGTCTGTTGATATAAAAATTAATTAATTAATTAAATCCAAAATTAATTAAAAAAATAATTATTTAAAGAATTTATTTATTATAGCCCGAGGCCCATCTTTTCAATTAATTAGCACATCTCAAAGTCTCATACCCAAAGTTGAGCCCAATAATATTCGTCATAGTCTATCACTCCATTCACTTTTTGAAAAGGATAAAGCCTTATAAAATAAGAAAATCTTTTAGTAATGACTAATGTGGGACAATGAAATATACTCAAAATTTCCAATAATGTGATTCTAAGTCTGAGAAAACCACAAAGGCAGGACTTATTAGACGCTATGTACGAACTGCATGCAAGGATGAGCTCAACAGAAATGTCAAACACGTGATATCAAACATTCATTGTTTAACACTGGATTGATTTTGGTTAAAATGGTTAAAGTGGGAAAGGCATGGAAAACGTAAGAAACTGCAAGATGATGTTTAATAGAATCTGAAAACCTATCAATCTTAGTAAAAGCGTACTGCTTTCGAAAACATGCTTCTAACTATTGATCTGTATAATGATATTTGCAAACAATGACTGCTGATCAATTGTAATCGCTTTATGGACGTCCCGAGGGCGGAGAATCTTGACATCATGACAGATTTCTGCTGTAATCCACCAATGAAACAAATTTTGAGTGGGCCCAGATCTATATCCTTCGTTCGATTAGCCAACCGACAAAATTCAGAGATGTAATCGCAGCAAACCCCGTGTGAAGAAGTTTAACCATATTTTTTTGCAGAATCATTAAACTCTGATGTTCCAAGTTCACGACAAAACAACTTAGTGAAATCTTCCCAACCAGGATAATTCTTGACACAATTTACCCATTGAAACCATTGCAGAGCTTCGTCTTACATGTGTACTTTTTTATTTTTCACTTAAAATAATTTTTTGTTAGGCTATAATTCTGAACGGGGCTATATTTAGTCATTTCAGTTGAAGATGACCTTACTTGTTGTCATTTTAGTCACACAAAATTTATGACGAAATTAGTGGCAGATGTGATGACGTACACACTGATGAAGTTCAGCTTTGGTGTCATGTCCCACCTTCTTTGTACACACTTAATGGTGCCTACTTTGCGACCGCAAACTGAGGTAAGATGGTTGATTCAGTAGGTGATTGCCTTAAGAACTCATAAATTCATATGGCCATTGCTATGAAAAAAGAACAGGTCAATTTTTCGGAGGTTTTATAAAGCATGGTCCACAATCTGTCAATTTTATAAAGGCAGAGTATACTGTACACGATGCTGGGTGTGGTGGAGTGATTGATAATTTTCCATTTTGTCGAGTACGCGGAAAAAAATAAAATAAAGCAACAAAAGTGAAAAGGAAACAAAGTAAGTATAACTAATACGCTCATCAATTCCTAGATTGTACAAATCTTTGATAATATAGAAAACTCGTCTGATCCCCAAATGGATCAGGTTTTCATATCTTACGGAACAAAAATAGTCAATCTCAACGAAATGTGCAGACTTTGCAAACATTTTTGAAGTACAACAGGATGTGTTGGTATCAATGATCCGTTTGAGCAACTCAATCTGATTGGTGTTGTTAAGTCTTTGATTGAACTTATGAGATATACGTATTTCAATCCTCCTTACTCCGGCCTTGAAAAAATTCAAAGTCCTACAAATGTCCCTATGTATCTGAAGGGGCATCATATTATTTTGATTCTTTTTTGCGAAAGTCTATTTTTCATATTTAAGGGATCATCCACATATTATAATTTAAGTACAAGAAATGATATATTTTTTTAGTATTCTTCGATTGACACTAATGCTACGAAATCTTCAATGGATCAAAGAATTCGATGTGAAATCTGAAACCCATAATTTATATACATTGGTCGAGTGCTCAAATGAGAGGATTTTGTGCTCCATTGAGTTTTGATGATGCTATGAATTCTTATATAATTGACGAACGATGACTCAACTTATAAGTTAAACGTGTTCTACTTCTCAGTCTGCCAACCGCCATGCTTTCCATACCTTTGGGGTCGAAATCCTACTTCCGTGGCCAAATATTTCGTCGCAAAAACTGTTTTTTCTTGCAGTGTTGCTTCTCTGCCCAACTTCTCTGCAATACCGTGGCACACTAGTAGACTTCTGTAACTTTCCCATGTCAGAGAGATTTCTCTGGCCTACATCTGCTTAGATCTAATTACCATATTTCCGAAAAGGAATCAAGCTTGTGGTATAACTGAATATATCGATGTTATAACATTGCAATTCCCATTCGAAGTTCCAACTTGTACAACTCTAATGTTTCCGTATTTTAGATCGAAAAAGAAGACAATACTTTCAAATTTGGAGTAGTACCCTTTGAAATATATGCCATGCTCCCAAGCACCTACGACAGATTGCGCAGAGTACCCACGAAACAAAGAGGAGTATGAAAGTTTTTATCACACTAGGACTCACCTTGATGTGTATGTTGTAGTCTTTATCCCACGAGTTTCTTCCTATCGTATATAATACTTCTTCAAGAGCCATATATCAAATTGGTTATCCTTTGTTACAGAAGAAACATGTTGAATGGTTTACGATCCTTTCCGAACTCTTCCTTCCCGGAGTCGAAGGAAAGTATGAAGGTTTTGTATGCACTTCCAAGATCAGAAGAGAAAGTAATAATGATCAGCCAATGCATTTTCCGTATCTGCACATAACTCTTACTTAAGCAATAAGAATTAAGCAAGTCAGTCCTCAGCGTCTCCATAGTCCTACGCGGTGTACCATATCATCTTTCGAACACGCTACAAAATCTCTCCCTATTGAGGAGAGATTTTTCATTGTGATTGGAATACGGGGTGGTATATCACGTGTCACTATACTAATGGTGAAATATGTGTGCTAAAAAGTTAATCACTTAAAAAATACAATTTCCCACCACTTATATAAAAAACACGTGGTGTACCACCCATATTCTCGTCACAATGAAAATTTTCTTCTTATTGAGAATGACACGTCCCTTCTCAGTGGAGGAGCATGGCTTTTGAAATTGCCACAAGGTAATTCTCATAAGGTGAATGCATGTGTTAATGTATGGTTGAATGCTGAGTTGGGTGGTGCATGCAGATATTGAAATTGGAGTTGGTAGAGAATTCTACCAAGGAATTTTATGTCTTCCTAGTGTCACGGGCCATGTGTCAAGAACAAAGAAATGCCCAAGACATCATATATCTAAGCCCATGAAGCCATGTCTTCATGGAAGCTTCTGGAACGTCCCGGAGAAATCAAGAACATGGCGGAGCATTCAAGATAATCTAGGGAATTCTGGAACATTCCACACAAGTGTACATATTTAAAGCCTCACCTAGAACAATCTAGATTAGGCAAGTTGTATCTAGAACTATGCTAGATATTTCTGGATGTAAGTAGGGGATTCTAGAACCCTCCATTGAGGAGGTGACTTAGGCCTATAATTAGGGGGCAAGGCCATTTGGCCAAACCATCCAAGAATTGTAAGCAATTGTAAAGTTCTCCTAAGTTTCAATACAAAGCTTCCTTTCTCCCATCTTCTAAGTGATTTTAGCATTCTCCAAGCTATCTTAGCTTTCTTTGTGATTCAATCCGGGGAAGCGAGGCTTCGAAGGCTTACTTAGCTTGTTCATCGAGTTATTCAAGTCTAAGTGCCGCACGGGCGGAAGGCTTAAAGAGTCATCCCGTGACAGCTGGTATCAGAGCCAAGCTCGTGAATCACTTGAAGGAAAGTAGGATATGGCAAGTGGAGAGACGGTGTCCGGAGTCTCCGAGCTAAGGGAGCGTGCTGCCGAGGTCCAAGACGTTGCCAAGAGCAAGCCAAAGTTAAAGGACTTGCAAGCATCGATGGAGACCATGGAAGAGCCACTCGAGAGGGTGGAACGAACCATACTCGAGTTCGATACTCGACTTGATGAGGACGTTGTCGACAAGGAGGAAATCCAAACCATGGTGGACAATGGTAAGGATGAACTGCGTGGCTTGGTGGAAGGGCTACGAGATGAGCTCCTTGGCGCCCTCAACACCATGGCAGACAAGATGCGGAGGGAAGTCCAGGTTCACCTTGACAACATAGAGGCAAGGTTTGTGGCGCTTCAAGAAGAAATAAAGGACACAAGGGAACTCAAGGGAGATGTGGCGTTTTGTAAAGAAGCAGTCGTGAAGCAATTCGTGCAAGGGTCGAGGGAAATCAAGGCGTTGGACTCCAAGGTAATCGACTCCTTTAAACCCAAATCCTATAATGGGAAGAGGGAAGCAAAGGAGCTCGACACATTCGTGTGGAACGTGGAGCGATACTTCAAGTACCTGAAGCTTGAAGATGACGAGTCCAAAATCTCAACGGCAACCATGTTCTTAGCTGACAATGCCCTTATGTGGTGGCGTCGTCGGAGCATGGAGATTGAGCAAGGTACGTTTTCTCTCACCACTTGGGATGAATTTAAGAAAGATCTTATGTTGCACTTCTATCCCCAAAATGCCAAGTATGAAGCCAAGGAGAAACTAAGGTGGCTCAAGCAAACGGGGAGTGTCAAAGACTATGTCAACACCTTTGTGAGTTTGTTGTTCGAGGTGCCCAACATGTTAGAGGAAGACAAGCTCATGTACTTCATGAGTGGACTGCAAAATTGGGCAAAACTCGAACTACAAAGGAGACACGTGCAAACATTGTCTGATGCCATTGCCGCTGCCGAATCCTTGATTGAGTTTAAATCAAGCCACCAAAGTGATTCCAAGTCCACGGGGAAGAGGGATAACCATGAGAAAAGTGGGGGAGAACATAAACCGAAGGATAAGGCCGAGACAAGCAAACCGAAGGAGAAGAAAGCCGATAAGCATGACAAAGGCAAGGGTAAGTCTTGGCAACCCAACTGTTACCTATGCGACGGCCCTCACATGATGCGAGATTGCCCACAAAAGAAGGCCCTTAAGGCCATGGCTTTCAAGGAGGACAAGGCCGAGGAGAGTAACGATGCAAGCATGGGATGCATCCGTCTACTGAATGCCATCCAGACAACCCTCCCACAACCCAAGGCTCAGGTTGGAGGAGGATCATTGTTCGTCGACGTCAAGACTGGTGACAAGACGACGCGTGTGTTGGTGGACACGGGAGCAACACACAACTTCATGACGTCGGAGGAAGCCACAAGGCTTGGCCTCCGAGTCACAAAGGAGCCTGGTAGCGTGAAGACGGTAAATTCCGCTGCCACCCCCATTGTTGGAGTTGCGCGCAATGTACAAGTAGGCATTGGCGCATGGAAGGGAAATATCGACTTCACCGTAGTCAAGATGGACGACTATGGCGTAGTCATTGGGTTAGAGTTCATGGACAAGGTACGAGCCTTTCCCATTCCCTTCTACAATATCTTCTGTATCCTAGCCGATGGAAGACAACCTTGCCTGGTGCCATTGGAAAGGCAAGCCAAGAAGTGTACCCAGCACTTGTCGGCAATTCAATTTGCCAAGTCTTGGAAGAAAGGCGAGGCCACATTTCTTGCAACCCTAATGTTGAATGAAGGGGAGGAGAAGCAAGGGCCTTTGCCGAAACAAGTGGAAGACGTCCTTGTGGAGTTTGCGGACGTGATGCCTAAGGAACTTCCAAAGAAGTTGCCACCAAGGAGAGAGGTCGACCATGCGATTGAGTTGGAGCCTGGTGCTAAGCCTCCCTCCAAATCACCTTATAGGATGTCGCCACCCGAGTTGGAGGAATTGAGGAAGCAACTCAACGAGCTACTTGATGATGGCTACATCCAACCCTCCAAGTCCCCATATGGTGCACCCGTCTTGTTCCAACGCAAGAAGGATGGTAGCTTAAGGTTGTGCATCGACTATAGAGCATTGAACAAGATTACCATCAAGAACAAGTACCCACTTCCGTTAATCGCCGACTTATTTGATCAACTTGGTGAAGCAAGGTACTTCACAAAGTTAGATCTTCGATCGGGATACTACCAAGTGAGGATAGCCCCTGGAGATGAATCGAAGACAGCGATGGTGACCAGATATGGATCGTTCGAGTATAAAGTCATGTCATTTGGTCTGACCAATGCCCCCGCAACATTCTGCACATTGATGAATAAGGTATTCCATCCTTATCTTGACAAGTTTATCGTGGTTTACATTGATGATATCGTTGTCTATAGCAAGACATTGGAGGAGCACGTCGAGCACTTGTGCATAGTGTTCAAGACCCTTCGGGAGCATGAACTCTATGTCAAGAAGGAGAAATGCTCCTTTGCCGCAAAAGAAGTAGAATTTCTTGGCCACAAGATAAAGGAGGGAAAACTTATGATGGAAAAGGGCAAGATCAAGGCCATTCAAGAGTGGGAACCGCCGACCAAGGTACCGACACTACGATCCTTTCTGGGGCTAGCCAACTACTACCGGAGATTCATTAAAGGGTACTCAGCCATAGCGGCACCCTTGACAGACCTTCTTAAGAAGAACAAGGCATGAGAATGGACGGACCGGTGTCAAGAGGCCTTTGAGAGGTTGAAGAAGGCCCTAATGGAGGAACCTGTACTAAGGTTGCCCGACCTTAACAAGCCATTCGAGTTACACACTGATGCTTCCGACTTTGCCATAGGAGGAGTGTTGATGCAAGAGGGACATCCGATAGCCTATGAAAGTCGCAAGCTAAACAATGCCGAGAAGAGGTACACGACCCATGAAAAGGAGATGACCGCCATCATCCATTGCCTTAGAGTTTGGAGGCATTACTTGCTTGGAACCCCATTCATCATCAAGACGGACAACGTTGCCACTAGCTACTTTCAAACCCAACAAAAGCTCACACCTAAGCAAGCAAGGTGGCAAGAGTTCTTAGCGGAGTTTGATTACAAGCTAGAGTACAAACAAGGAAAGGAGAACGTGGTGGCCGATGCTCTAAGTAGACGAGTAGAGTTAATGGCTACGGTACTCAAGCCGCAAAGCCATCTCTTGGGCCGTGTCCGAGAAGGTTTATCACATGACGTCCAAGCCAAGAACATTGTGGAGTTTGTCAAGGATGGGAAGACAAGAAGGTTTTGGCTTGAGGACGGCTTGCTATACACTAAGGGCAAGCGGATCTACGTCCCAAAGTGGGGAAGCTTAAGGAAAGAAATCCTGAAGGAGTGCCATGACTCAATGTGGGCAGGACATCCTGGCACTCACCGCACGTTGGCTTTGGTGAGCGATGCTTATTATTGGCCACAAATGCGGGATGATGTAGATTCATACGTGAAGACTTGTCTTGTGTGCCAACAAGACAAAGTGGAACAAAGGCAACAGGGAGGACTGTTGGAACCACTTCCCACCCCATCAAGACCATGGGAGTGTCTAACCATGGATTTCATCACACATTTGCCCAAGTCTGATGGATGTGGATCTATCTTCGTCGTGGTCGATAGATTCACCAAGTATGCCACTTTCATACCCGCACCTGTGGAGTGCACAGCCGAAGTAGCTGCACGCTTATTTCTAAAGCACGTGGTGAAGTATTGGGGTGTTCCGAGGAGCATAGTCAGTGATTGAGATGCTCGATTCACGGGCAGATTTTGGAAGGAGCTCTTCAAGCTACTTGGCTCAAAGTTAGACTTCTCCACGGCTTTTCATCCCCAAACTGATGGACAAACGGAGCGGGTTAATGCATTGTTGGAGACTTATTTGCGGCACTATGTTAGTGCCAATCAACGAGATTGGGCTAAGTTACTTGATGTTGCCCAATTCTCTTATAACTTGCAACGTTCGGAGTCGACGGGGAAAAGTCCGTTCGAGTTGGCTATAGGGCAACAACCCTTGACCCCGAACACGGTCGTGACTGGCTACACAGGGAATAGTCCAGCCGTTTTCAAAACCGCTAAGGAGTGGCAATTAGCCCACGAACTTGCTCGAGCTCATTTGGAGAAGGCTTCAAAGAAGATGAAGAAATGGGCAGATCGCAAGCGAAGGAATGTGGAGTTCCAAACTGGCGACCAAGTCTTTGTGAAGCTCAATGCGTCTCAGCACAAGAGTACTCGTGGCTTGCATAAGAGATTGTTGCGGAAATATGAGGGACCATTCCCTATCATCAAGAAGGTTGGCAAAGCCGCGTATGTTGTGGAACTCCCACCCCGTCTCAAGTTTCACCCAGTGTTCCATGTGAGCAACTTGAAACCTTATCATGCAGACAATGAGGAACCAAGCCGAGGTGAGTCTCATCGAGCACCCCCTTTGATGACAGAGGCATTTGACAAAGAAGTAGAGAGCATTGAAGCTAAGCGTGTCGTGGTGCGACCAAGACAACCAAAACATGTGGAGTACTTTGTCAAATGGAAGGGGCTACCATACTCCGAAGCAACATGGGAGAAGGAGACGTCCTTATGGCAATATAAGGACTTGATTCAGACATTCGAGAGGCAGGAGTCGACGAGGACGTCGACGGTTTAAGTGGGGGAGGATGTCACGGGCCATGTGTCAAGAACAAAGAAATGCCCAAGACATCATATATCTAAGCCCATGAAGCCATGTCTTCATGGAAGCTTCTGGAACGTCCCAGAGAAATCAAGAACATGGCGGAGCATTCAAGATAATCTAGGGAATTCCGGAACATTCCACACAAGTGTACATATTTAAAGCCTCACCTAGAACAATCTAGATTAGGCAAGTTGTATCTAGAACTATGCTAGATATTTCTGGATGTAAGTAGGGGATTCTAGAACCCTCCATTGAGGAGGTGACTTAGGCCTATAAATAGGAGGCAAGGCCATTTGGCCAAACCATCCAAGAATTGTAAGCAATTGTAAAGTTCTCCTAAGTTTCAATACAAAGCTTCCTTTCTCCCATCTTCTAAGTGATTTTAGCATTCTCCAAGCTATCTTAGCTTTCTTTGTGATTCAATCCGGGGAAGCGAGGCTTCGAAGGCTTACTTAGCTTGTTCATCGAGTTATTCAAGTCTAAGTGCCGCACGGGCGGAAGGCTTAAAGAGTCATCCCGTGACACTAGGTCATGGTGGTTAATGCATTTATTGTGGCAATTGTGGGGAGAGACTTTTAGTGTATTCAAAATATGAGTAGATACACTACATGTTATAATACATTCATTGATGTCAATGTGTTTGGGCCCAAAATGTTGGTTTGGGTAAAGTTTTATTCTCGGCCCGAAAGGTCTTATGAAAAGGTTATCGTGGATCGTCTAGTTCATGGGCTTCCTAACCTAGGTCGGCCAAGTCGTGCTGCGAGACGAGTAATTGAATCCTGGCACAATAAGGAGTCTCGGCAAGATATAGATATTGATAACCCGGAAGTGAATGCAGCTCGATAAAGGACTGGGTTCAAAGTCATAGTGAAAATAGGACTGGTCGAGATAGTGTTTGATTAGAATAAGAAGTCCTAATCCGAGTAGGGTTTTAACTCGATCTATAGAGGACCTGATGCTATAAATAGATAAGGATGTGCATCATTCAAGGCCCCCTCCAATTCAACACACAACTGCCCTGCGCAAATTCTCTCAACAACCTTGAGATTTTTTCTTTTCTTTTTCGCCGAAATATCTTCAGTTGGCATAAACAGTACTGTGAAGGCAACCGGTGATATCTTCAGTTGGCATAAACAGCACTGTCGCCGTAGAATCAACCGATCTCGTTGCATCTTCAGTCGGCATAGACAACACTGCGTCGAGGGCGACTGGTTATCTATCCAAGTCTCGGTCGAGAAGGATTTCCGAATCCTTGTTGGTCGGGGTCATCTCATCAGCCTTCTCGGCAAAGTGAGGTGTTACAGTTTATTGGGCTCGGCACATTGCACGCCGAGTTATTTTATGATTGGATACTCTCAATTGGGATTTAGAGTTCGGCACTTCGACGGCCAATCCACGTTTACTGTTAAGACTTATATCCGCTTTGAGTATTTGTGCCCTTACACTTTGGTGTCGATTCGGCGTGAGTTTACTCTGACGAATACCATCACTGTGACCGAATCCGATGACGACTATTTGTGAACTTCGTAAGAATAGTAGCCTTGTCTTCAGGTTTGAGAACCCAAGAGGCCGAGACGTGTTCCTTCTTCGGCCGTAATCGCAAGACACAGAAGTCAGTTGCGCACCCAATGCAACATCAACATATTTTACTCCTCGGCCGAGCTCGGCCGACGAGTTGGCACGTCCCGCACACAATCGAATGACGTAGTTAGCTCATAGATTACTTGGCCTACGCGCCACGTAGGCTTGGTAGTTTTTAGGGTCAACACAATGTTGATAGTATTTGTGGAAAGGTTTCTCATGTTCCAAATATTTTTTAAGCCACTAACACGTGAATTGTCTTCTCGAAGTCCAAACATTTTTTGATATACGTGTAATTTTCAAAAATATGATATATTTGGTCTTGGTCCTGTCACACGATGAATTACCATATCCTCCGGTATTTGAATTGTTGCTGCTCGGCAGTGCTTTTTACTGACCTCCTTTGGTATGCCTGTGTGACTTAGTTTTGTTAGTCTCTACTTGCTGGGATGTCTTTTCCCTGCTTATAACATTGTTGGTCTTAAAATCGGTCTCGGCTAACAAGCCAAGGATTTTGGGATTTCTTGGTCCTCTAGTTTGTGTAGCGAGCGTGGTAACTCACTGCCTAAGGTCGAGCGAGTAAAGATGTAAGTTGGTGATTTTGGTTGGCTTAAATTGACCTCTTTCAATGTGATTGATGGTCGAGCAAGGAACTCGTTTCGATCGAGGGCTCTCTGTGCCTTAGGTGAAAGAACTTTAGATTGGGGCTGTTCGTGAAAGTGATGTTGAATGGATATTGTGGTTGATATGGTAGGATGGGATGCATGGGAAGGGAAATCGTATCAACCCAAATGAATTGGTCGAATAGATCGAACCGATAAGTAACTAAATTTCAATAATCCTATTGCAAGAAAATAAAGTGCGAGAAAATAAGAAATACACTTGAAATTACGTTAAAAATGAGAAAAATAAAATTACTTTATAAATTAGGAAAAAAAGGAGTTACTCGCGCCAACTTGGAAGCGCGTCCCCTCGACTGGACGCGAGATTACAAATCTAGGCCAAACAAACATTGCTGCAATTTTCACCCTTTTGCGCTTGCTTCAATGAATTCATTTTATCAAATGAAAAATAGAGCCATATAGAGAGGTTGTCTTAGTAACTAACCCAAAAATATCTATTGAATTGGAATTTTCTTTTACGTTGTTTGGATAAGAAAAACTAATAAGAAAACTAAAAGAAAAGTTAAAAATCCCTAACTAAAAAGAAAACTAATGAAAATGGATTGAAAACTTTGAGTTTTAACGATAAAGACAAAATAAAAGGTAAAATAAATAGTACCATAATTGACTTTTTAGTGTGCTTTCGTTAAAACTCCCTTAACTAAAAGCATGGAATTGACGACAAGAATTTGGATTTTCCACGTTTGGCTAATTGGAAGAAAGAAATCGATAATTGCCGAGCTGAAAAAAAAAACACAGAAATTGGGGGTCCAATTGTCCGAGTTCAAATTCCTCAAAAATCGTCGTCATTTCGCAATTCCAATTTTCTGAGCTCAACATGAGTTTTATAAAGCTGATATTCGTGCTGTTCCCAGAAGCTCTGCCGTTCTCGATCTCTTTTTACAACTCCTCGACAGAGGTGCTAATTAATGCTCTATTCGCGATTCGGACGGTGAGATTACTTCGTTAGACTGCTCCCTCTGTGTTGTCGTATGATGCAAACTTGCTGCATAACAAAATTAGGGTTACGGGGTGGGGGGCTGTAAATCCTGTGGACTCTGGAAATCAGGGTTAAGAGAGAGGAGAGAGGCTGGGTTGTGGGTTTCTGGTTTTTCTGCAAAATTCATTTTACCGCGAGTTTATTTGGTGCCTATGAATTTTGGGTTTTATATATTTCATATTTCTCTTGTTTCACTCTCTTTTGCCATATATGGTTTTCACTTTCTTTGTCTTTGTTGACCTTAAAAAGTACCAAGCCTACGTGGCGCGCAGGCCGAGTAATCTATGAGTTAACTACGTCTTTCGATTGAATGCGGGGCGTGCCAACTCGTCGGCCGAGCTCGGCCGAGGAGTAAAATTTGCTGATGTTGCGTTGGGTAGGCGGCTGACTTCTGCGTCTTGCGATTACGACCGAGAAAGGAACACGTCTCGGCCTCTTAAGTTCTCGTACCTGAAGACAAGGCTACTATTCTTATGAAGTTCACAAATCGTCGTTGTCGAATTCGGTCACAGTGATGGTACTCGTCAAAGTAAACTCACGCCGAATCGACACCAAAGTGTAAGGGCACAAATACTCAAAGCGGATATAAGTCTTAACAGTAAACATGGTTCGGCCGTTGGAATGCCGAACTCTAAATCCCACTTGTGATTATCCAATCATAAAATAACTCAGCGTGCAATGTGCCGAGCCAAGTAGACTGTAACACCTCACTTTGCCGAGAAGGCTGATGAGATGACCTAGACCATTAAGGATTTGGAAATCCTTCTCGACCGAGACTTGGATAGATAACTAGTCGCCCTCGACGCACTGGTGTTTATGCCAACTGAAGATGCTGCGAGATCGGCTGATTCTACGGTGACAGTGTTATCTATGTCGACTGAAGATATCACTGGTTGCTTTCACAGTGCTGTTTATCCAAACTGAAGGTGTGTCGGCGAAAAGAGAAAAGGAAAAAATCTCAAGGTTGTTGAGAGAATTTGCGCAGAGCAGTTGTGTGTTGAAATTGAAAGGGCCTCATGCCACTCAAACTTGTCTGAGTCTTTAAGTTTCAAAAGCGTAAAGAATGCCTTCATTTTGCCATTTGAATTAGCTATGAAGCGGCGAAGAAAATTTATTTTCCCCAGCAAGGACTGGAGTTGTTTTTTGGTCGTCAGGTGTGGGGCGTTAAAAATTGCACGAGCTTTGTTCTCGTCTACCTCGATGCCGCGATGGTGGACAAGAAATCCTAAGAAATTACCGGCTGACATACCAAAGGCGTATTTGGCCGGGTTCATCTTAAAGTTATGTCGATGCATGCGAAGGAAAAGTTGAACAGTCGTAGCTTATGAAAGTTATTATTAACATCTCCGCATTGCGCGGTGAAACGAGCCACATGTTCTAACGAAGACAAGGACAATTCCCCAGCGAAAAGGCTAAAATCTGGAATTTTGAAACCTTTAGGGTATTCGAATGTTTCCACATAAGCTGGATACAGATGGATAAATTTAGGGAACTTCGGCCCCTTTTTCATGGCTGAATCGATCATCCGCTGGACCTCGGTCATATCAACGGGTGTTGTTTCCACTTTTTGGTCGGATTCATCTGACCTACTACCCGATCCTCTTTTTTTTCTAAGTCAATTGGTTTGAGCCGAGCAGGGATTGGCTCGGTCTCTACTATTGGTAATAGATTATTTCTTGGTGGCAAGTGTCGGGAAAAATCGAAAGACATGTCGTCACTAACCTTACTAACCAGTATTTCGAGCAATCTGGTTTGTGTCTCACTGGTACTGCGTATCACGTCGTGCAGTTTATCGATTCCTCGACTAAATGTCTGTTCAACCATCCGAGATTGTTCGTCAAGTCGTCTTTGAAGAAACGATCTTGTTGGTGGATCAGAGCCTTCACCACCATCCTCATCACAGTCATCCATTATCCCTTCATTGAAAACGCAGGTGTTTTTGTTATGGATTTCTAGACTGCGAAGTTGACCGCCGAGATTAACTTCCCTTTTCTTGGCGAGTCATGCTTGTGGACTCAGGCGTCACGGCGCTAAAGGGATTATGCGCCTGTGGTACATTTTGTCCTATGTTCTGAATTGGCAAATCGGTTGTTGATTTTCCCATAGCTGTTTTCTTTTTAACCGATCGTGTTTCAATTGGCATGAACTTCGTAGTTTTAGCACTGGGTCCCACCGGGCGTGCCAAAATGTTGACCCTAAAAAGTACCAAGTCTACGTGGTGCGCATGCCGAGTAATCTATGAGCTAACTACGTCATTCGATTGAATGCGGGGCGTGCCAACTCGTCGGTCGAGCTCGGCCGAGGAGTAAAATTTACTGATGTTGCGTTGGGTGCGCGAATGACTTCTGCGTCTTGCGATTGCGACCGAGGAAGGAACACGTCTCGGCCTCTTGGGTTCTCGAACCTGAAAACAAGGCTACTATTCTTACGAAGTTCACAAATCGTCGTCGTCGAATTCGGTCACAGTGATGGTATTCGTCAGAGTAAACTCACGCCGAATCGACACCAAAGTGTAAGGGCACAAATACTCAAAGCGAATATAAGTCTTAACAGTAAACGTGGTTCGGCCATTGGAATGCCGAACTCTAAATCCCACTTATGAGTATCTAATCATAAAATAACTCGGCGTGCAATATGCCGAGCCCAGTAGGCTGTAACACCTCACTTTGCCGAGAAGGCTGATGAGATGACCTCGACCAACAAGGATTCGGAAATCCTTCTCGACCGAGACTTGGATAGATAACTAGTCCCCCTCGACGCAGTGCTGTTTATGCCAACTGAAGATGCTACGAGATCGGCTGATTCTACGGTGACAGTGTTATCTATGCCGACTAAAGATATCACCGGTTGCCTTCACAGTGTTGTTTATCCAAACTGAAGGTGTGTCGGCGAAAAGAGAAAAGGAAAAAATCTCAAGGTTGTTAAGAGAATTTGCGTAGGGCAGTTGTGTGTTGAAATTGAAGGGGCCTTGAATGATGCACAACCTCCTCTATTTATAGCTTCAGGTCCTCTTTAGATCGAGTTAAAATCCTACTCGGATTAGGACTTCTTATTCTGATCGAACAGAATCTCGACCAGTATCTCGACCAGTCCTATTTTCATAAAGACTTTGAACCCTGTCCTTTATCAAGCCGTATTCACTTCCGGGTTATCAATATCTATGTCTTGCCGAGACTCCTTATTGCGCCAGGATTCAATTACTCGTCTCGCAGTACGACTTGGCCAACCTAGGTTAGGAAGCCCATGAACTAAACGATCCACAGTGACATTTTCGTAAGATCTTCTGGGCCGAGAATAAAACTCGGCCCAAACCAACATTTTGGGCCTAAACAGTCTTATAATTTGTCCTTTTGAAATTCCACATACATAATCTCCAAACAATAAAATTTGCAATTGACGAAATTTTCTTTGATGAGAATTTAAATTCTGTCATTTTACAATTTCTAATAATTTGCATCTTTATCCAAATGTAGGATTAGAATGGAAAGCACATACATAATTGGCCAAATAGAAAGCACATACATAATTGGCCAAATAAAAAGCACGTACATTAGCTTCTCTTCACAAATTTCTTAAAAAATAAGAAACTTCAGATTCGAATGCTCCCAGTCTAAAAGTAGAAAAGACTCAACGAGCAGCAGAAATTGCATCCATAGGTACGAGGTAAGTGGAACACTGGCTAGCAAAATGGTTGGAATAATAATCCATGATTTTCCGTCAAGCATAATGTAAATGGCACAAGAAAAGACAATCATCATGCTGGCAATAGATGAAAAGAGGGTGAAAAGGCCTATTATCATTTTTGTGGGCAAGGATCCGTGGAATTCATCTTCATGATAACGTGAAGTGATAACGCTCAAAAACATGATAACCGAAGTTGTGGAAGAAAACAGTGAGAGTGCATCTGAAACCATAAATGCTATGAAGACCTTTTTAGTTAAGAATATAGGAAGACTTGTACCTCCATCGTATCCACCAGGAACTGTGAATACTGCAGCGAACATTATGGTGATAATAAGAGCACCTACAATTGTACAAGAATTTGTTGTTTCCTTCATTGATTTTTTTGCATCTTTCCACATTTCTTTGTGATTCTCCGTAAATACTTCTCGCGGTGTCTTCTTATCATTGTTTTTAGATTCACGATCCATGGATTCTCTCTACCTCCTGCATTTTTTGCGACAATATTTTTTATATATGTATCTTAGAAATCTTTATTGCTTCATTTAAATCTTTGAACACATAACCCAAAATCAGTAGTTAAGCACATAGGATGATAATATAGTACGTAGTCAAATCATAATAATGTTTTCCATTTTAATTTCAATTCTTTCATGTTATGTTTGTGCGTGTCGACAAACTTATTGTTTTTGTTTTTTATTTTTAAAGTGAAGTAACCTCTACATTCTCTTTTTTCTTTGAAATTGAATAAATAAATTAACAAAAATATGTGCAGGGGTAGGGAAAAATGAGAGTAAAATTATAGCCACAAAATATATATAAACAACATATAGGGAAAACACTTCATAAATATAAGCATATATAGATAGATATATAGTCACCTTGAACCATTGTAGTTCTCTTTGCATTTGCAAAGTTGCACCTTCAATGTGATCAATTTGTGACAATGGGGTAATCCTTGCTACCGTATGTAGCATATTATTGCCGAGGTTATCTTTACGCTTCACTGTTTTCTTTAGCATTTCGGAATGCCAGCCATACCTGGATTGATTGAGACCATCTTTATCTTGTTTTCGGAGAAACTCACATATAATATTATAAACATTGTAGTGACGACATTCAATAGCAATTTGGAGTAGGCTTTGATTTTTTTCGTTCCTAACATCAAGTATGTCATATGGGAGAAAATGAGTAATATACTCTGCATGCCCTCGTTTTGCTGCCACACACCGTGCTTCCGTCAATTTATTTGCTTTATAATCATTCATATCTCCTTCAATCATTGCTTTACACATGAGAGGTAGAAACTATTGGACCCGCTCATGCACCAATTTTATCTGATATATACGATTGATTCCTAGGTTCATTAAAAAAAAGAATCATTTAAAATAATATTGACTATTAATAAAACTATCATAAAAAAAAAAAATCAATCAACAATATAAATGTGTATGTGGCCCACCCAAAAGTGTTTGGAGATTCGCCATTAGCCTTCGGAATAAACTCATTCCTGCATTACAAGTCAAATTTGATGAAAAACAAAACAAAAACATTTTATTTATCACTAACACCATTTCCCTCATATCAGTTATTTTTCCATTAGCTGCAGGATGTATACTTATTTTCTACCATTAGTTTGAATTTTACCTTATGCTATCAGTTTAATTACCTTTATTTTTCATTTTCATTTAATTTTAATTTATTTCCCTTCCTTTCCTTTTCTTTTTGTTGCTTTTTAATTTTAGAAACCCATTCTCTCTCTCTCTCTCTCTCTCTGTTTAATTACCTTTTTTTTTCATTTTCATTTAATTTTAATTTATTTCCCTTCCTTTCCTTTTCTTTTTGTCGCTTTTTAATTTTAGAAACCCATTCTCTCTCTCTCTCTCTTTCTCTCTCTCTCTCTTGCATACTCTTTCTCCCTCTTCCCTTTCACGTTGCAACAGCAACCCAATAAAGACTAACAGCGCTGTCGTCCACCAGTCACCAACGACCGTCAAATTATACCTTCACAATCCTCTTTCCGTCCTCTTTTCAAACCCCAAGATAGTTTCTACAAATTCGTAGCCGAAGTTCCTTAATTTCAGATCTAAGAAATGACGTTCGCGGAATTTCGGGCCAAACCTACCGGAATTGGAGCTCGACCCAAGAGGTAAGAATGATCCACTCCTCGTGGGCTGTCCTCCAGTGTAAGTGTTTTTAATCCCAAAATCAAAGCTTTAAGTTTTGGGATCGATTTCTATATTTGGAATTTTCATTCCATTTTGTGTATGCACGTGGATGATTGGGGAGGAGGAAGGTGAATCAAGGTTGTTTCCAAGCTCGACCGAGAAGAATGGAAGGTTGTGGGTGAAATTAAGGTGAAATCCGAGAAAACCCTTATTCTTTTTCGGTTTTAATCTGCCCATTTTGTTTATGTTATTTTTTATTTTTTATTTTTGTTGAGTACGATGTGTTCAAGTGTTTTGCTAAGTCAAAACAATCTAAGTAGGAAATATGGCATTAACAAAAACCAAATTGGATTGCAGACATGTAAATTACCTGAGTAAATGAGATGATGCCTTTTATTCTCTTTTTGTTCTGCGAGAGGCCCTTCATCAACATTTATATGACTATCCTTGTTGTTGATGGGAGGAAGAGGAAGAGGTTTTATGTGGATACCTATCAAGATAAGAATACAAGCCCAATCATTAATTCAATGAAATATTCTTCTCAACCATTGTGTTTGTAGTGTTTGTGTGTCAAATCAATTATTTTTAAGTGTTGTGTCATATCAAACCAGCAGCTTAATGGGTTTAAAAATTTAAACCAGAACCCAACCCGTTTGTACCCATTGGATTTGGATCCTCTCCCGGACTCCTAACCAATCATCCTCCTAACCAATCATCGTGGGAGAGGATCCTCCTAACCAATCATCGTGAGCCGTTGGATTTTTATCCAACGGTTATAATTATTATAACTTTAAAGGGACCTCCTGTTTGTAGCTATTGGATAAAAATTCAACAGTCCACAATGATTGATCAGGAGGATCCTCTCCATTAGCTCAGGAAAGGATCCAAATCCGTACCCATTATCACTGTCAGAGTCAGAGCCTTTTCAACCTTGGATCAGATGTCCCCGTGGGATCTACCTTCTCTGCCCTCCCACTTCTCATACACTTCCATCATTTTCTATTTATACGATCACGGTTAAGCCACGTCAACATTTTATATTACTATTGTTTTTTGTCTTATTATCTCTATAAAAAAAATTAATATAAAATGTTGACGTGGCTTAACCGTAACCGCATAAAATAGGAGAATATAAAAGTGTATAGGAAGTGAGAGGGCAGAGAAATCGGGTCGGTACCCGTGGCTTACAATTTAACACAAGTGGGCCTTACGCATGCCATGCAACATTTTTATTTTTTATAAAATAAATTCAGTAATAGAAATTTTTTGTTGTGGAAACAGAAACGTGAACACAAAATGAAAAAAACAATTGATAAAGTTGAACACAAAATTATTAAGGGAACTATATAGAAGAAGATTTTTCTACTGGGGAGTTGAAGTTATTAAGGGATTAGTTCAACTCCTATAATTAAGGAATTCGTTCTACTAGTAATCCTATAATTATCGGATTATGTGCATTTACATATTTATAATCTTAGTTGTATATTAGTATTGGTACGAAAATAAAAGTATGATGATGTGTAATTCTAGACATTGGACCAATTTCATGTAAGTGGACTAATACTAATAATGACTTATAAAATTGGACTTATATCAAGCCGTATCTTTTGGAAAGAAAAAAAAAATACAATGAGAAAACAAAAAGCAATTATGTACTAACCATAATAGATCAAATTTTCCCATAAACTGAGCGGCATTCTGCTTTTGAATGCAAAATGATTACTACCCAATGTTGCTAAGGGGATATTCCCGTCGTGGTCTGTAGCCATGGCCAATTTTGGGTAACGATGAATCAAATCCCACGCAATATCTATATATAATACAAGTGTGAGAAGAAAACATTGTAAGTACATATATAGACAAAATTTGTAACCTAAAAAAAAAAACAAAATCAAATGGAGAAAAGTTGTACCAAATCTTTGGAGACGAAAACCGTCAGAAATAAGTTGAGCGGCATCCTTAACTTTTATTGTTTCTAGTGGAGTGAGGTTATAGAGAAAGCGAGCCATTCGATCCCCTTTTGTATTCCCTTGGGCCACCGTAACTAGTGCCTTCCGATCAAATCTCGGTAAAATAGTAAGTAAATTGGGGTTCTTTTTAACCATGCATTCAGCTACTTCAACCCTTTCTGGAAACAGATTTATCAAATCGTTAAGAGCTGTGCAATCAGTAACGTCTGTCATTTCCAAGGCTTCGTTATCCATTAAATCCACCAACTGTTGTATAATGCGCACGCTGCACCTCTTCCTGATTGCGTAGTGAAGAGCTGTTGTATGTGGCCAATCTGTCATCCTTGCTGCCTGGGGATGTTGGCGAAGAAGGTTGATCGCAGTATCCCAATCATCAGACTTGACATATTTCACGAAAGTTTCTTGGATGCTCTCATCATGTCCTGCTCCAGGGACACTCCGACCTTCTTCCAATGCTGACTCTGGCCTGTTTGGAATCGGATACGCTTCACCAATTGTCTTGTCTGCCGAAAATGAAAATTTTGATTTATCATTCAATTCTTAATTTTCTTTTTCTTCTCCCTTCCTATATACAAATGCCTACGCGTACGTGTGAAAATAATTACAAAATGATCCTCATCAACATTTCTTGTATGTACGTACCACTTTCAACATCTGGTGGTCCTTCAACTCGCTCTAATTTCTTTGACAAATCTTGCCATGCTTCTCTGGCCGTGGTTGCATCCTTGATTAAGGGATAATTATCCCCGCAAGAATTTTGGATTGCATATAGGGCCTTGGCATCCTTCTTCTTCCAAGCCTTATATTCTTCTCCTTCAGGAGGTTCCTTAACGGTGCCTTGGACGACGTCCCAAAGATCTTCGGCCAAAAAGTAGGTCTTTATTCGAAAACTCCAATCCTTATAGTTCTCATGATTAAGAACTGTAGAAACAACTGTAGTAGTCATATTCAACCTGCCCATTTATTCAACGAGATTTTATGTTAATAGGGCATATGTGAAAGAAAAAAAATGAAACAAAATCAGCTGTCTAACACCACTTGTGGAGGGCAAGTGCTATAGTGGAAATCAAGCACCCTTGTGGCCCTCCTCATCCAAATTCAAGGCTCCCTTTTCTCCTCAGAACCCCACCTAAATATTGACCAAAAACAAAAACAAAAAAAAACGACACTACTCTATATAAATGCTAAGAACAAGAGAAGAAATCATAGTATGTGTGTGTTATATTTCGAAAGCAAGGCAATCAACAAGATTCAGGAACAAAAACAAACCAAAGTCCCGATTTGACGAGGAAGAATCTGCAATCCGAAACAATTTTTAAAATATAAGTCTCCAAAATGGTTACAAGATTTGAAGATGAAAAGAGAGAAGTGGAGAGAAATTTATAGAAACTCGAAAGAATCTCATTCTAACGTGAGATGAGAAATTTGAACAACCACTAAGACAAGTAAGAATATCATTCTCACAAAAGAAAAAAGACCAAAGTAAAGTATAAAATCGAGTAAGGCTTCAATGATATGTATCATTCAATTTACGAGTGTTTCAGCCTTTAGTTTTGATTTCCACAATGATTTAGATTTTTTATTTTTAATCTCAGCATTTCATTTTCTTTATCATTCATTTTCTTTATCTTTCCTTTTCTGGTCTACTTGTACTCTTATCTTTTCTCTTTTTACAAGAAACGATAGGTTGATAGTTCATTTAAAGTAATGCTAGGGAGAACAAACTTCTAAACCAAATTTTGTAAACTAACTGATGTGGATGTTGATGATTGGATTATTACTTAAGTGTTGATTAACGTGCTTATTTCATATTGGTGACATATCATTTGATTTAAAAATTTAGTATCTCTATCATTATCCTTTTATTTAACATTGCAAACTAATACAAAGGTGCTAATTGGGGACAATGCTCCAATGACAAGAAAAATGATCTAGTGTGAATTTTCTCAGACAAGGGAACCATAGTAAACCCCTAAATGGCTACCACATGTACCAAAACTACACACGCCACTATACTAATCTGTCACAGAACTATAGATGAAACAGATTTCTATTAGTGACCACAAGTCATGATCGAACAGCGAGGCGTCACTCATACCACAAAACAATAGATGCAACATATTTGTATCAGTGACTACAACAAGTCGTTGTCAAATAACGAGGCCACATAAAATCATCGCAGATGAGTGATACCACGTAAATTTATCATTGGTTGACGAGATCATATAACTCATCGCTCAAGACGAAAACTACATCCAGCCAATGCTGTAGAGAAATCCAACAGGCGAGAGAACGAAACTCAACTTAACTACTTCACGCAGGAAATCACTTGTCGGCTCATTCCAATGTAGGATTAGTACACTCCAGCCAAAGCTACTTGCAATGTCAAGCTCAAGTGGATCTGCAACGTCCATGAGTCAAGTTTGAAAACTCCAAAAACATATAAAAATATAAAAATACAAAAATTGCTCACCATCCCCGAATATAATAAAATAAAATAATAACTAGAAAATTATATTTCACGTGAAACTGGGGGTAGATGTGTGAAAGATATGATATACATATATGTACAGCCTTCTTAAATACATTTGATAAGTGGTGTGTTCTTTGCTCCTCCCATCATGCATACGGCCGGTTTGATTTTCTTCTTTTCAGTAAGAGCATCTTTAATAGTGTAGGCCATTGAATAGGCAAACTCATTTTGATGAGTCATGTAAGGTCAAAATAAACTTCAATGGCATAGGCAATTGATGTCTACTCCTCAAAAGTAGGCAATATTTTCTATTTTCACTCATAATTTTTAGCTTCTCGCGTATCATTTTATATTCTAATTGTCGAATTGAAAAAGTCTTACGAAAACAACAATAAAGATTAAACAAATATGTAAGAGGCTAAAATGAGTGTTTATAATTTCTTTATTTTTTACTACACTACAAGTAGGGAAATCGGGCCCACAACACTTTTTATAGGCTAAAACCTTTTTGGTCACCTTGTATGTTTAAAATCTATTTTAATTACTATGTTTTTCATTTAGTCAAAATGGTCATTGTGTTTTCCAACCTTTACGATCTGAGTCACTTTCTATTAAGAAATATATATACTTACATATTAAAAATGAATTAAAAAAATACTAATAATTTTATACAAAGAGTGTAAGACTAGGCTAGTAAAAATTGAATGAAAGGGAACACACAAAGCCACCGGTCTCCTTCCTAGAAAGCAAAAACAGAGCCAGCGATTTAAATATATGGTGTATGTACCCATGTTTCAAGCACGCTAAAAAAATTCCTAGAATTTAAATTATAAAACGCATTCGCAACAAATAAAATGACCACGAAAATAAAAAGGTCAAAAGGTCAAAAGTGGCAAAACTAAAGCAAAATGCGGAGGGTTAGTTGTCTCTGAAGGAACTCAGCAACCCGTTATAGCGAATAACTCCAACAAAAGCAAATTCTTTTATAAGGCAGCTCATCGGCTCCACCAAATCCCAAACAAAACCTGGACAGCAAGGAAAGAACCCATATGGATGAATTCACAGGTCCCACAACTCAGGGAACAAAAAAAAAAAAAAAAAAAGACAAAACATCGACCAGAAGATTGTAAAAGCACATACATCCCTTCAAACGGAAGAATCGCACCACGTTCGCATCCCTTGATTCTAAAGCACATACATGCCTTCAAACTGAAGAATCGCACCACGTTCAACATCACCATCATCATCTCATCATCATCAATGCTATATCAGTTTGTAAGAGAGATGTAATGTGTAAGTATCAAAATTATAATGAGAGAATCCACTACGATATATATTGAACTTCTCTTTCCAATTATATTATAATTTTTAGCCTCTTGATTGTTTTTATTTTATTTTTATTTATTATAAAAATCTGCTTGACCGCCGTATGCCACTGAAGCTCAAGGGAAAATTTTATGGGACGGCAATAAGGCCGGCAATGCTGTATGGCACGGAATGTTGGGCGGTGAAGCATCAACACGTACATAAAATGGGTGTAGCGGAGATGAGGATGCTTCGTTGGATGTGTGGGCACACGAGAAATGATAAGATTAGGAATGAGGATATCCAAGGTAAAGTAGGGGTAGCTGAAATTGAAGGAAAGATGAGAGAAAATCGGTTACGGTGGTTTGGACATGTGCAAAGAAAGCATACTGACGCTCTGATTATAAGATGCGACTACGGGACAGAGGTCCAGGGCCAAAGGGTTAGAGGAAGACCTAGGAAAACTTTGGAATAGACTCTAAGAAAAGACTTAGAGTACTTGGATCTAACAGAGGATATGATACAGAACCGAGCGCAATGGCGTTCTAGGATTCATATAGCCGACCCCACTTAATGAGAAAAGGTTTTGTTGTTGTTGTTGTTTTTATAAAAATCTAGCATACTTAATGAAGCGGGGATTTTCTGACCTTTGGCAAGAAATCATTCCGATTGGCTTATGTTCTGTTGATAGCTGAAGCTGAAACGAACAAAAGACATCAGTATATCATCACTGTGTTGGTTTACTACTGTCTACATTATAAGATCGTCTCCACAAGAAAGAGGACAAATTAAATCTGCTAATGAGAAGCAAAAGAACGTAAACAAGCCAAAACTGAAAATCTTAACTAGAAAGCAAAACCAAAGCCTGCTATTCAGAATTTAGATCATAAAATGCATTTGCAACAAATAAAATGATCACGGTAATCAAAAAGTGAACAGAGTCGAAAGCAGCAAAACTAAAGCAAATTGTACAGGGTTAGTTATCTCTGCAGAACTCAGTAACCCGTTATAGCGAACAACGCCACAAAAGCAAATCCATTTTGGAGGGCAGCTGATCGGCTCCAGCAATTCCCAAACAAAACCTGGGTAAGCACCAAGGAAAGAACCCAAATGAATCAATTCACAGGTTCTACAACTCATGAACAAGAAAAAAACAACATGGACTAGAAGATTCTAAAACACTTACATCCCTTTAAACTGAAGAATCGCACCATGATCGCATCTCTTGCACAGCTTCATAACGGCAAAGAAAATATTGAGCATGCGAGCATATGAACATAATGTCCCTCGCACCAGGGGAAATGACAAACAAAGGAAGTCAAAAAACAAAAGATCAAAAGTGGACTGAAAATTGTGCAAAGCAAGACAAAACAAATTCATAGCTATTCACACAAATAAATCCAAATGTATCAGATTATTCATTGTAAAAAATAAAATGACTCCTAAATAAAAATCGTAAAGTAAGTTGAATATTGAAGATCAGCAGGATAGATAGGACATGTGGAAAGACAAAAATATTCTATTAAATAGAAAAACTCAAAAAGAACACTCATTAGGTGAGTGAGAAATAATAAACCAAGAACTGAGAGGCAGATTAAGTTCAGCAAACACAGGTAAAATTATGCAAAAGGTAGGTTGGAATCACGTTCTCTCTTATATAATTGATATCTGCGTGGCTGAGCGCCTCCAGGAAGTGATAATGCCTGATTCATGATTTCTTCCAACTTGCGTTTTAGTTCTGCTTTACCTCTCTTGACAGATTGTTCGGTAGGACCCTCAATAAACAGGAACACCTTGGGATCTCCTGGCCCTGGAACCTTGCCTGGCGGGAAATATTGACCCCTGATAGTAATGGCAGCTCCAGTCAAGTCTGATATAGGGCCCAAAGTTTCCTTGTGGGTAACCTTCCATCGGGCATTCTGGGGAATATCATTTATTTCCAACTCTGCTTCAAAGTGCTCAGGCATTGCATCAGCTTGAATTTTTGCCAGGTTATGCTTCAAATTCATGGCAACTGCAATTGCTGCAGCCCGAGCTGCCCCCTAGTGTCCAACAAGTGCCAGACCCATCCCAGGCACAACGGCTGCTGTTCCTGGTAAAGTTACACTACCAAGGACACCTGAAAAAGAAACAGGTAATCCACCATTGGGAAGCATTTGGGCAGCAGAGACAGGGGTCTGTTTAAGACTTTATGTGCCGAGACTTTAACCTGGTGAGGGAATATGGCAGAAAACAATACAGTCTGATGATCTGACCGAATACTTTGAACACTACGATTGATTTGAAGTCCAAAACCCAAGTCAAACATTTGATCAGCTTCATCCACAACTAAGTAAGTTACTCTCTGCAGGTTTGTTATCCTCCCTGCATTTGTACAAAGTATGTCTATCATCCTACCGGGGGTACAGACGACAAATGCAGCACCGAGCTTCAACTCACCGGTCTGTTGGGCAATACCAGAACCTCCATATACAGGGACAAACCTGAGACTAAGTGCCTTGGCAAACTTGAAAATAACACTGTGAATATGCTGCACAAGCTCCCTACTCGGTGCCATTATAAGACCAATAGGCTCATCCAGCTACCACAGGTGGATGGTCCTTGATATGCCCCAGCATTGGCAGCACATATGCAAGGGTTTTGCCTGAGCCAGTTTTTGCAATGCCAATGCAGTCTTGACCGCTCATAATTATAGGCAATGCCTGAGCCTGAATTGGTATTGGCTTTTCATAGTCGAGCTTCTTTATCATTTCCAAGATTTTATTTGTAACTCCAGTTGGGTAAGGTCTAAATGGGCTTTGGGACATCCTTACCATGTATCTTCACTTCCAACTGTTTTCGGTATGCACCCACATCTTCTGGGGTCATTTTTGAGATCTCCTTCACATCAATGTAGAAATTTTTCCGGAATGGTTCATAATCTATCTTTGAGTGGTCCACTAGACAAAGTTTCTCCACTTTTTTGTTTGTCACCCTTTTTGTGAACTCATCATCGTCTTCATCTTCTAAGGGATTGTCATTATTCTCAATGTCCCCATAATCCGAGTCTGAATCCTCCCCAGGAATTATTCTGCCTAAAGATTTATTTGAACCTTTTTCAACAGAAACTATTGATTGTTCCACAGCATTGGCCAGCTTCTCAACGTCAGGCGGCACCGTAGAATTATAAAAGCGTCTAATGGATCAATTTCATCATCCTGCAAAGCAGGTGCAGCTGTTTCATTCTCGGAATCAACCTCCAAGACAGCTCCATCCTCTTTGTCAGTGCGATAGGCTTCTCCGTCCTGTCTCTTCATCATCAGATTCTCCCTCAAGAGTCCAGGTCTTTACAGAATTGGGTTCATCAACATCCACTTCCCGGTGCTTCTCTCCCTCAGCTTCTTTCTTCTTCCTTATGAACTCCAGCCACTGCTGAACTCTCCTCCTCCGCCTTTCCATTTCCTCATCCAATTTCTTTTGTATATCCTCTAACTCCTCGGTTGGCTTCTTCTCTTTCATAAATAAATCATCTTCATCACTCTTCTTTACCAGGCTATCAACTTGACCATCCCAATGTCTATCTGACCTACTTCTACTCCTTTCCCCCTCTCTCTCCACATTCTCCTTGTCATCCTTCGTACGTGGCTTCCTATCACTCTCCCTAACATCATCAACCTCCTCCTCACCTATATCATCACTCCGCATCCTTCTCTTTCGACCTTTGTCCCTTTCCTTCTACCAAGCCCTCTCTCTCTTTCTCTTTCTCCCTTTTTCTCTCTCTATCTCTAGTCCTCCTATGACTACCACTCTCCCTATCTCCTCAATGCCCTTCTCTACATTGTCCCTCTCGTCCTCAGAATCACAAAACCCGTCTCTTGCGGAATGACTAGATCACAATCTCTCTTATCTCTATTTTTTCACCTATGTCTCCTCTCTCCATTCCCCTCCTTTTCGCCATCCCGACAACCGCTAATCCTTTTTTATTCTCGCTCCTTCTTAGGTTTATGTTTGCCCCCCTCTACCATTGCTTTTAGTTCGCTATATAACAATAATACTTCTCTGCAATTGAATTCACAAAACACACATAAAAAAAAATAAAAAATCATTCATTTCCTGGATTATATACAATTCAGACCAAGACAATCAACAGGAAGGAAACCAATTAAGACAAGGAAAACACTAAAAGGAAAACCCTAAATACAAACCGAATTAGAAGAAAACAAATTCGTATAATGAACAACTGGTCTAACTCGTACATGTAGAGGCGAGCACACTATAATGAACAACTGGTCTAACTCAAGTCTGACTTAAATTGATGATTGGAGTCAACGGATGAACCATATGACCAAGGTTGTTCCTGCCTTCTAATTTATGCTGTCCAATTATTCCGTTGCCATCTTCTTTTTTGTTGATTTGATTAAAGCGTTATCATAACTTCCCTCACCAGGTTCTCTTTCTTGGAACATAATCTAAAAACTGAAATAAAAGGTCAACTAATCAGCCATGTTGATGCCCGAAATTGGTTTTCAACAGTGGGATGACCAGTGAAACTTGAAGTCTAACAATTCGTCCAAACATGAGATTTTTCAATGTACCTATAACACAAAAAATGCATTGAAACTATAGACAAAAGATAAAAACATGCATTAAAAATAGGGAACTTTAACGAAAAGTACCCGGTACTGTTCACTTTAACGAAAAACCACATTTTTACAGTAAAAAATCAATCCTGATACTATTCACTTTACCCTTTATTTTGTCCTTATCATTAAAATTCAAAGTTTTCAAGCCATTTTCATTAGTTTTCCTTTAAAAATAACCCTCTTCTGGAAATCTTTGCTTAGTGAATAATTACCGAAACCGAGTTCTCTGAAATTTCATGCAATGCAATTAATCATCTCATTTTTTTTTTCAATTTTGAATTTCTTCCACAAATCTTTCAGTTTATGGAATTTGGAAATCGATCATTGGTTGACTATTTGTAGTTTTTGCAACAACACGTACAGTTGTACCTTTCCTGTACAAGTTGTCCCAAAAAACATTAGATTTTGTTCTTAATATTGTACTTGCCTCAGGAATATATGCCGTTCGTCCATCTTTTTGCATGCACGTCATTATTCTTCCACAGTACTGTTACTGAAAGTCCTAGGATGGGTACTAACTTAATCTATAAATGACAACTTAACGCTAAAGCAAATTATGGTTTCTATTAATCAGTTATTCAAAATTAATCCTACACAAATATTCAACATGAATATAAAAAGCACACACATGATGTAGGATTTAACGAGGCAAAACCCACCATTGGGAAAATCCTCGGGCTACCAAGCCAGGAAGCACTAAGAAAGAAAGAATACATAAAGACTTACAAAACTCATCAACTAGACACTCATACCAGTTGGCAGCTTTGTCTTCGCGCTTTGCTACTCGATCTTTCTTCAGTCCTCGAGTTGAAGTGGCACGGTACTAACGCAACCGTCAATCACCTTTCCCTCGAACTTTGCACAATGCTAACTCGATTATGCAGAATGTTTATATGATGAAGTGTTTATTTGGAAAACAATCAATTACGAAAATCACAAAGCTCATTTCCATAATTGGTATTCAATTTAAAACCTCAAAGAAAAACAGCATGAAAAATAATATCTTCTCTTAAAAACCCATGCTGTTGGAACCATAAGCAAACAACAGTATTTCAATTATTTTTCAACGCACACGAAAAACCCAACTGATGTTTCTTAAAAAATCCTTTTCAATAAAATCAGTTTCTATGCATAAAATGGTTCACTTGAAACAATTTCAAAGCTTCCTTATAAATCCTCAATGCACGGGAACCAATTTAACCTGATAAGATTTCATAACTAAAACCTGTTTTAGCTAAATCGACACTCCATATTGATCAATAACTCTACCAACACCCAAACACGTTTTGATAACACGGTTTGAAAAGTCTCAATACCATCAGATTAGTCCTAATGCAATTAGACTATTTTGCATGCTTTAAAATCTCGAATATAAAGGAATAAGATATTTTAAAGAGATAAACCACACAATGGTTAAGAGTCCTATATCAAAAACAATAACATGAGATATAGATGAATGTAGTTGGATGTATGCATGCAAACATACCTGAATATTTATCGCGTGTAGGTAACATCTTTGCATCGAAAGTGTGAGAACCCTTCCTAGACTTAAACTATTACAATTGAAAATGTATAACAAGTCTAAGCTATTACAGACTCAGGCATTATGTCAGGGATTGCCAATTTTACCCTAACAGTTACACTTTCATATAAAGTTCATGCATGGTGCTAGACAGTGGTTTACAAAGAAAATAATAGAAAATTTGAAAAGTTGTCGATCGGTAATTTCTTTTCAAATTAAAGATACTTTACTTTTGCAAGCTCGAGTTAAGTTAGTTAGTTAAATCTGTTAAGGTCACTGTTCTAAAAATCTCCATCTAACGTCGCTTAGGCACTATACGGTTGGCCACCATCCGGATTAGTCCTTAGGAGTTTAAAAATTAAGAAAATGTGCCAAGACCCGCTTAGGCGTCCGCCTAGCCCGTTTAAGCACCTGCTTAGGTCGCAACTTTCATGTAGACAAAAATCGATAACTTTCATTTTGCATTTTATTTTCAATAAATTGTAAGAGACTTGTTAAATACTTGGATGAACACTCATATATACTTGTTCCACACATTTTCAATATGTTCTAATACTTTATAATCTATATGTCATTTTATTTTGTAATTTATATATTACAATATAATTATGTACTTTTTAAGTATAATTAGACACTTATTCATACAATATATAATAAATTTACTTAAATCAATCTAATCCGCCTAGGCGAGGAACCCGCCCCCAACTAGTGCCTACGTAAGAACCTTGGTTAAGGGATTGTACATTCATTTTCCTACATTCAAGTTGTAATCTTTACCGCAGATTGGCACTAACAGTCCTTTTCATATTTTAAAAGGATACCTTAGTTTTTGGCTAATATAAATTAATTTCGGCAGATGCATATATATCATTCAATGTATTGGGTTGTATTGAAGTAAAAAATTCAAAGGCCAGAAATCTGAAAATTTTCTTATAGACCGGAGCATGGAATGTATTGGGATTCTCACCAGTTGGATCATTGATCATGAAAGAAAGTTGAAATTTCACTATAAAATTAATTAGCAATATGAAAAGTGATCCAAACTTTGGTAAACACATCCAAAACTTGATGTGATATGAACTCTCAACAGACCGCACATTCTGCCGTTCTAGAATTTTCGAGCAAGGTGAACCTTGTCTTAAAAATTCAACGTTAACTCGGTTACTAGCTGGGAAGACTTTATACGAGAAAAATCTAACCTTGGATGTATAATATATAATTTAAACCTGCATATCTTCCAGTCCATTGAACTAAGTCGTCATAAAACCAGATACCTCAGCAAATCCATGGACACGGATCCCGCACGACTGGTCATATATATTCTCATTGTTCATAAGTCACATGCATTATTAGTCACGGTTAGTTAAAGTTTCAGATTCTTTCATGCAGGAAGGTTGAAGGAAGGAATGGATGAGCCACTGCCATCATCTTTTCCCTTAAAATTATTCTTTCACTTCTCCTCCTCCTTTTTGACCATCCCACCATTGCTCAAGCAATGGATGGGTCTGGATACCGATAAATTATATATACCATGAACTATATTAATAGAACAAAATTTCTGACCATCAAGCAATATCGTAGGATTCTACAAAAAATTGAGAATGTTTAAACTAATGAGAAGGTTGCAAATATCCTCGTTTTACATTGTCTAAAATTCATTTTACATTGTCTAAAATAGTGAGAATAATTTTTCAATTTAGGAGGAATAAAAACGAGTACTTTATATTTATGGCATGAGTGAAGTAATACCACGTGACAGTTCGACCATTCGTTACTTCTCTAGGAGGAAAACTCCAAAAGAGAAAAGTACAAAAGAAAAAGAAAGAGAACTGAGATTTTATTGTGGCCCAATAATATTGATCTATACTATTCATCATCAATGAGCCCATTTCCTCTTTGGACTTTAGACTTTTGAATCGGCCCATTTAGTCGGTCTGTAAAACCAACACGACGACGTTTGCAGGTACGGTTTCGGAGCTTTCCGAGTCCCCTCCAGAAAGCCCTAACAAACCCCACGCTCTGAGATTCATAAAACTACACTGTTTTGGAGCTTCTACTTGTTCTCCAACTCTCAAAAGTTTTCAAAAACTCGCACGCTCTCACTTGGATTTCATCTGAGTAGAAGAACAAGAAGAACAAGAAGGAGAAGGAGAAGAAGTAAAGGGATGTCGATTCGAGTGCTGAATCCGAATGCGGAGGTGCTGAACAAATCGGCGGCGCTGCACATGAACATCAACGCCGCCAAGGGCTTGCAGGACGTCCTCAAGACCAACCTCGGCCCCAAGGGCACCATCAAAATGTAGGAAAAAATTACACTGCTTTTATACTTTTTTATTCATTTTTCTTTTTTTTTTATTGATTTTTCGGTTTTAATTTCTTCCATAATGTTTTCAGGCTTGTTGGTGGAGCTGGCGACATTAAGCTCACTAAGGATGGCAACACTCTGCTCAAAGAAATGGTATGGTTTTGTGTTTTCGGAACCCTAGATCTCCGGTTGGTTGTATAGAGTGTGTTAAATTAGGGTTTAAGGATTTATGGTTGATCGAAATGCGAAATGAAACTGTATTTAGTAACCGAGGTTCTGTTTGGTTATCGAAAACTTTGATATGTTTTCGAAACTCTCGAAGTCGATTGTTTTTGCTTCTAATGTGAGAATACAGATGGTGTAGGGTTTACTCGAATTGGCTGTATGGATTTAGTGTTAAATTTAATTATTCAGTATGTTTTGTGTTTTTCGTATTTTGCTTTGTTCATTGGTGTTCTGTCAAATGGTTGCAGCAAATTCAGAACCCAACAGCAATTATGATTGCAAGGACCGCTGTTGCCCAAGATGACATAAGCGGAGATGGCACCACGTCCACTGTCTTATTCATCGGCGAGCTTATGAAACAATCAGAGCGATACATTGACGAAGGTTGGTTGCTACATACTCACAGTTACCTGTAATCAATGACTGGACATTTGATCTGGTTCTTCATAAAGGGTTAAAAGTCTAGATCTTTGCACCTTGTGGTTCTGAAATGTTCCCCAAGTCAATCTATTTCTTTTCATTTCTTCCTTTTTTGTCTTGGCATCCTTGATAATAGTGAGTTTGTTCTTGTTCTAGGGATGCATCCCCGTGTCCTAGTTGATGGTTTTGAGATTGCCAAAAGAGCAACGCTTCAGTTTCTTGAGAAATTCAAAACTCCTGTTGTGATGGGCAATGAGCCCGACAAAGAGATTCTGAAAATGGTAGCAAGGACAACATTGCGAACAAAGGTATCTAGTATGTTGTTTGTATGATTTCTTACCGTTTAAATAGTGTTGGGCAGCGTGGGGTTTACTAGGTTTACATACCGCTCAGAGTAAATGGAATTTTTACCCTTTATATATTTAATATGACATGTTCTGTTTTGCAGTTATATGAAGCATTGGCGGATCAATTGACCGACATAGTTGTTAATTCGGTGAGTGTTTGTGGTTTATGTAAGAATGCTTGAAAGATTGTATCCATTTTTATGGAATCTATAATATTTCATAGACTTCTTGCATCTTGACGTGTGACAAACTAGGGTTTTACAAATGACAGGTTCTTTGCATCCGCAAACCTGAGGAACCCATTGATCTGTTTATGGTGGAGATTATGCACATGCGACACAAATTTGATGTAGACACACGTTTGGTATGTTAATATCTTGTACTTTCCACCACTCTGCCTTTTAGATATTTCTTATCCCTTGATGAATCCAAAGAGGCATTTCCATGGATATTGGGTCCTCAATCTTTTGCGAAGGTTCTGCAAATGATTTGGCTTTTATTTTGTTAGAGTTGTAATCCTATAGTAATGGCTATGTATCTTTTCTGGTGCTACTATGTGCATCAATTGGTGGTTTTGTATTGCTATAGTTGTTTTGTTTGGTGGTAACATTGAATAATAATTAGTGCTTTTATTTTCTTTCTTTATTCCAAGTTCACATGATGAAATTGTAAATCATTTTTTTTGAATCTATGATGAAATTGTAAATCATGATAGTTGCTTGGAACCAGTTTAGATTTGATTTCTGAACACTGTGCAAGCTTAATATTACGTTTGTTTACAAAATAGAGGAATGTATTGTTACCCTGTGGTTTTTCATCTCATTTATGTTGTCTTGTAGGTCGAGGGTCTTGTTCTGGATCATGGTTCTAGGCATCCTGATATGAAGCGGAGAGCAGAGAATTGTTACATCTTGACAAGCAATGTATCTTTGGAGTACGATAAAAGGTGTATATATATAGAAATTTGATCAAATGATTGTTACATTTTGTCTTCAATATTTTCTCCTTTTGCCCCCTTGCTTTTGCTCATTCTTTTTCTTTTGCACAGTTATGAAATAGCAGTCTTTTGGACAGCTAGCATCCTATGTTCTTATGGATATGATTTTCTGATCATTTTGAATTTGATGATTTTCATCTCAGTGAAGTAAACTCAGGCTTTTTCTATTCAAATGCGGAGCAGAGAGAAGCAATGGTTTTAGCTGAAAGGCGTCAGGTTGATGAAAGAGTTAAAAAAATCATTGAACTGAAAAATAAGGTAGAGTGTTGCTATCAATGCCATTTGCTTGATATTGATTTAGCACTCATCCTAGCATATATCGACTTTACAGATTCTGAAATATTTCCTGTACTGGCTGATTTGCAGGTTTGCTCTGGTAATGATAATAATTTTGTCGTTATCAATCAGAAGGGAATTGATCCCCCATCTCTGGATCTCCTTGCAAGGGCAGGGGTAAGTTATGGATCATTATTTTAGATTTCTTTTCAATTATTTTCCAACATATCAACCAGATAGACACCGCAGCTTTTTTTATTGGTGTTGTGTTGTGCACTTAACTACGATTTTGTGCAACGTGTTTGGCACTTCTCTAATCCCCTGGTTTCTTAGATTATTGCCTTGAGAAGAGCAAAGAGGAGAAATATGGAACGGTTGGTTTTGGCTTGTGGCGGAGAGGCTGTGAACTCCGTAGATGATCTAACTCCTGATTGCCTTGGTTGGGCTGGACTTGTATACGAGCATGTCCTTGGTGAAGAGAAGTATACATTTGTCGAAAATGTTAAAAACCCCCATTCTTGCACAATCTTGATCAAAGGTACTCCATTCGTGCTTCACCTAGCAAATTATAACTAGTCTCTGGCTTTTTACCCAGTAGTTAGTAATTTATGTAGCACCCATCTCATAGTAATGCTTAAGTGATATTCAACATTCTATTGCCTTTGGCAAGTCCTGTAGTGATGTAATCCTTATTTCCTCTTAAAATTGGTGCAGGACCTAATGACCATACAATTGCTCAGATTAAGGATGCTGTTCGTGATGGTCTGAGGGCAGTTAAAAACACAATTGAAGATGAAGCTGTCATCTTAGTAAGTTTGTTCTAGAGATTTCCCCATCGTATTTTTGTTTTTTTTTTTTTTTCGTTTTTTGAATCATATGACCTTCTACATGTTGTATATGCTTTAGGCATAAGTCATAAACAAGTTTTTGCTTCTGGAAGGTACGTCTGATTGTGATATGTGAAACGTTTTTAATATACGAATCAGGGTGCTGGAGCTTTTGAAGTTGCAGCCAGACAATATCTAGTAAATGAAGTGAAGAAAACTGTTAAAGGGGTAATTGAATATTTCCCTAAATTTCCTTACGGGTATTACTTTTAAGCACCTCTTATCTTTCTGAACCTCGTCTTTCTCATCTTTCTCACATTCACATACTATGAAACAGCGCGCTCAACTAGGCGTTCAAGCTTTTGCTGATGCTCTCCTTGTGGTACCCAAGACACTTGCTGAGAATTCTGGCCTCGATACGCAAGATGTGATAATTGCCCTTACGGTATACTTCTAAAAAAGTTCCTGAGTTTTTCATTTGGTTATCTTTCTTCAAGTGATTGAAAAATAATCTCTTAAGTGGATGCTTGTTCAGGGAGAGCATGATCAGGGAAATGTCGTGGGACTAAATCACAACACTGGAGAACCGCTTGACCCACAGATGGAGGGTATCTTTGACAACTACTCTGTGAAGCGACAGATTATAAACTCAGGGTACATGGCATGATTTTGAAATCCTTTTCTTTCAGATCTTTTTCGGTTTATGTAACTCATTGAATCGAGCTTGCATTTAAGCCTTTCTTTTCTCATCGTGCTTAACATTCAGGTGTTCGTTTTTATTTTATGCAGGCCCGTAATTGCATCTCAACTGTTGTTGGTCGATGAAGTAATTCGTGCTGGGCGTAACATGCGGAAGCCAACTTAAGCTTCAGCATATGTTTCTGGCCGTGTGAAGCCTATCGTCTTGTCGTCAGTGAATGATTTGGTTGAAACTACCTTAACTGACTGAGGATTGTTAGAGGAAATCTGAATTTGCATGTGCTCTAGGTCTTTTCTTATGAATGAAGAATTTCTGTAATATATACATCTTGTTTGGCTGAAACTTTTCGAGGTTCGCATTTTCCGCTCGTTTTTTGAGGTTGAATTGGTTCAACCAGGGTGGAAAACAACCATATAATTTTGTTACCCTCTGTTCTTGAATTTTCGATTACTGTACAATTTTCGAGTTTTTACTATTTGGGTTTTAGTTAAGACCATGGAATACAACGCTTTTTGCAATCAAGAGTTGGTCGATTCTTCGCACTCAACGCGGTCGATATTTTCAAGACGAAATTATTCATGCATTTCTAGATAAATTACTCGAGAAAATGTTACATAATCCATGTGAAATCTCTAAAATTATTGAGTTCTTTGGAAAATATTACGAACACAACCTCCTGGCATCAACCGAACTACAGAAATCAAAATCATAAACCAGTGATGATGCCAGAATTCAGATAACAAACTTCAACGTCAAAATCATGAACCGGTGATGATCTCAGACTTTTGCAGGCGCTTTCCCGTCTTGTTGAAGCATGTACGCTCTTTTCATTTCCTCCAATACGTCATCGTTGGTGCTGCAAAAAGCAAAACAATGTCAGGAGGCTTTGCATATTCATAACCCTATAGAGAAAAAACGTACTTCGCATGCATTTGCGCGGGTAGATTGGATATCCGTAAAGTTTTCATTTCTCTTACTGAAAGACTACGAAAAATGGTGATGCGTTACTAGCAATAAAAACAACATGAAGACATCACTGCACCAAGCCATTCCTTAAGCATAACCTAATCATAACTATGCCCAAGCACGGCCATTCAGCTTATCGATGAGAAATTTTCTCCTCTCTCGCTTCGTGCTCTCTAAAGTCTAAAGCAAATGCAAGAAGAGATTGGAATACCTTTTCTGTTCTATAACTAGTTTAGTATCCCGTCTACAGACAATTGAATGCCAAATACAAACATTTATAACCTCGGTTCGAACAGATTGCATGAGAAGTTGCCCTTGATGATCCCATTCAATATGCCTCTACCATTGCCACGACTCATGAATGTTGCACGATTTCCATTTTTCTGATAACCGGTTGTCATTGGACTAGAAACCAATTCATAAAACACTATGCCTAGCAAATCTAATCCCACAAGGCTTTCAAAAACCAGAATGCAGTTTCCACATTTTGATTTGGTCTATGCAAACACTACGAGGAAAACCATATGCAAAAACCCAAAAGCCAAATTTAACTCCGCAGTTAAGAAGAAAAGGACAGAAAATGTAGAATGGCAGCGTATTAATCCAAACTACATAACTCAACCCCAGCCCTAACCCTAAGGCTGCCACCATCTTGCCATATTTCGTGATCAAACACCACTCTACTGCCTCCCACTTGAGTAAACCATGACAAGTACAATGCACTGAGTCCAATTCTAAAAGGCAATTCAACTCAACCAACACACAAAAGATAAAGAGTAATATCCAACTAATTTCTTTAGTTACTACAAAACGAATAGTAAGCATCACCGAGAAACTTCATAAAAATCGGAACAATTTCACAAGTCCGCTATTCTACTGCCTCCCACTTGCGTAAACCATGACGAGTACAATGCATTGAGTCCAATTATAAAAGGCAATTCAACTCAACCAACACACAACAGATATAGTAGTAAGCATCACCAGGAATCTTCATAAAAAAAGGGAATAATTTCACAAGTCCGCTATTCTCTAACCGCTACTCAAGCAAACCAACATTCATAACAAGCAAGTCTAAGCACGCCAATACAATTTGGGTAAGAGCATTTCCTAACTAAACATATAATTGATATTAATATATAAAACCCTGTTCTAAAAACAAAATCTTTCCCATTTTTTCTTACGATTAACAAATGATCGGGGTGAATTAATCGAGGAATTGGGGCTTACAATTGGTGAAGGCACTCGTTCAATTCCTTGGCTTGCTGCCGGCACTGCCAGACGACCGATATGGTTCTGCCGTAGGAGCACTCGGCGTACTTTGACGCCAAATCCTTGCACTCCTGCAGCGCCTTGTGCTTCATTTTGCTCCGCAATGCTGTTGAAGCAGTAATTTCCACAAAAAGATTACACATTTTTACAGCACAACGATCAAACGAAAGAATAATTGTTGAGAGCCCTAGAGAGTTTGAGCTTTGAAATACGTCATACCTTCTTCAACCTTCTTCTTCACGTGATTCTCACGTGCTTCCTGTATGTATCCCATTGATTTCTCCTCCTTTCTCCCTCTCTGTAGGTCTCAGCTAGTGAAGAGGACGACGGGGCTTGGCTGCGGAGCACCGAAGGAGTGTGGCGCAAAAGCCAGGACTCGCAGTCAGTGACTAACTGTATTGGCTGATCGCACGCTCCATCACCAGCGGGTGATAATAGTCCAGGTCTAAAACGCTAGGGCACTGGGCTTCATGTGGGCTTGTTTTAACTGGCTATTCGGCACTGAATCTGACCCAATCCAAATTTACTTTTTTCCGAGAGGTATCCCGCACCTCGAAAGGTAAGACTAATCTTCACCGGAGTCCGAAAAGGCTAAAGACATTTCAGTCCATTCCTGAACACAATCAAATGCTACACTTCATCCCAAAGCTTTCAACCAGGGATCACTAGTGTTTTTGTCAGCTTCGTGTCTTGAACACAATACCAGAGAGCATAACTGACTTGGAATTCTGCAATATTTCCACCGGACCACTTGCCATGGTTCTGACCCAGTCCTAACTTTTTTTTTTTTTTATACTTCTTTAGGTCAATGCCCCTTGAAACTCAAAGTCATTCTCACTTTTGCTTCACGAGACTTAAATTGTGTCACTTAACCTCTTGAAAATCAAATTTAGTCTCATTTTGCCCCATTCTTCCAAATCCATCAATAAATCCATTAAAATTGCTTTCCTTTCTTTAGAGAAAAAGTAAAGCAATTGAAGTTGTGAGTACATTTTCAGTATGGCTATTTGATTAGAGAATCTTTCATACTAGATAAGACCGCATGGTATCGGGAAATATCAAAATACAAGAAAGTTTCGTGTTTTTGTAAGAGATTTCATACGACTAACGTGTTCAAACACCCATACCAAAGTATTTCCCCAAATTTTTAACTGTTCCATTTTGTTAAACCATAACTAACTTATTGTTTCACTCAATTGGAGTCCAGTTCAATAGCCATTATATATACACGTGGAACTTACTATGGGACCATGCCAAGATCTAATATTTATCCTTATATTTTCCAAACATCATTTAGGATAAGCAAGGGGGCAGTTGTGTTTGTGACTAATCAAGTCAGTGTTTGGGATTAAATGACTCATGATTGATCCCTAACCTTTCGAATTATGGTTGATATAAAAGCCATAACAAACACGCTTTCCCTCTTTTGCTTTGATTGGTTTGCTTGACTCTTATCCATTCAATATTTTTCTACCTTCTATTTTATTTTATTATTTTTTCATTGTTAGAGCTTGTAACCATACGTCTCGGGTTCGAAAATGTCTCATCCTATAAATTATTATTAAAGTTTCGAACTCTCTTATTTCATTTGCTTGACCGTATCATCTAAGAAGTAGGAAGTCAATGCTGGAAATGTAGATACAATAGAGAGGTTGCAAGGATTTATAAAAATTTAAGAAGTGTGAGTTTTTAATGGTGAGTACAAAACATTGCAATAGTTTATAAAAATAAACATTAGGAAGTGTGATATATTAGAGAAAATACAAAACATTGCAATAGCTTATAATGAGTTAAACACTATTCTAATGCCAATTGATTTTACTGCTGAATAAGAATTCTTTCTTGGTATCATGACAGGTTATCTACGTGTTGGGTCCAATGATGAGACTTGCTCCATCTCTACAACACAATGTATATGTTGTCCATAAATTTGGCTTCAATAATCTCATATGTACAAACTAGTACCATGGTCTAATGGTTTTTCTCTTAACTTGTAAGTGAGATGTCATAAGTTTGACTCACATAGACATCAACGACGTATTATATTTATGTTGAGATTGATATCTTCCATGACTTCTTTTGTGCTATTTATTATGACTATTTGTAACTAAACTACTTTTCTAAGGTATATGATGAAACCATGACATGATTATTTCCGAAGTATTTTGTTGATTATCATTCGATTACATGCCATGTTTAATTCTTAATCTTTGTGTGTATTTTATAGTTTCAAATGTTCTTTTGATTGACCATCATTGTGAACTTGTTGCTAGATATTTAGGTAAATCTAAGAGGATGACCAATCAATTAGATTTATTGGAATTAAGATTAAGAAGAGTGGAAAACTAGTCAGGATGACCAATATCAAACTAGTCCTACTTGGTTTACATGATTCTTCAGTGCTAATGGGTTTAACAGCTTGCCTAACCAATAGAACATATTTATCGCGTATAGATACACGAGTTGATGTCTGACTACGGATTAATTCATATCTTAGAAAGAACAACCTTAAATATTGGTATGGTAATTGGATAGTAATTGGCTTGAAGAAAAGAGAATATGATTGTTATTGGTGGATTCATGACCATAGGCTTCATCATCTTAACTTGTTTAAACTTCTATTCTTTGTGATTTTTCATTATTCATCTTTCTAATTTTAATTTTGTCATAATCAATCAATCATTCGTTTTTTTCTAAGTTAAATTTCGTGTAATTAGCTGGTTAAATTGGTGTTAAAGCAATCTCAGTGGGATCAACCTCATATTTGCATATACCACACACATGATGTAGGAGAACTTTTTACAGTGACATTTTTAAAGTGTTAGTAATACTTTTCATAAGAAATTCTATGAATTGAGAATGCATATTTGACAAAGAAACCATAAGGCATTAAACACACAATTATTCAATAAGTTGTGTTGTCTCTCGTTGAAAACACAAACGGAGCAAAAAAGCAATAGCCGCTGATCCTAGCTTTGCCTTGGGTGCCCGTGGCAACCCCTTTTTTTCTCATTTCCTCATTCTCTTCTTCTTTTTTCTTTTATTTCATTTTCTTATGAGTTTTATCTCAGTTCTATTTGAACTTGGTAAAATTATCCTTTGACCTTGTCTCAGATTTGGACTTCTTGCCTCTCCCTCGGCGTGCATCGCCGCTTATCCGGGTTTTTCGTCAGTTTTTACTGCAATTTGTTATTTAGTTTTCCACTCTCCCTCTCTTGGGTCATGCCTTTTCAAACCCAAACCTCCATCTCCCCTACCCTTTCCTTCTACCTCCCTTCCTCATATTCCATCCCCACCTCATCATTTGCTTCAATCTGCGGTCTCTGAACCTAAAATGGATGTTAGATCCATTTTCCTCCCTTACTTCCCCTCCATCGATTGGCATGCCGAATTATAATCGAGGCCAAATGTTATGGGAATTCGGCCAATAGGTGTATTTTACGTACTTCTTTAGCCTCACCTTCTATCCATGTGTTAATATGTTTGTATATATTTGCAGGGCTTTGTGAAGGGGATTTGGATATGGTGACAATTTCTCAATTCATCTTTTTTTGTGACAAAATCTAGTTGTGGTGTTCTTTTGGTTGGGGGTTTGTAATATGTGTGCATGTCTTAGTTGAATTAATCACTTGATTGTTTTCTCTAGTGTTGTTACCTTGGTGGCTACTAGCAACACGTTCGTGGCGGAGGCAGCGTAAGCTGTTTATTGGGTGGGATTTTTGTGTATCTGAATTTCTCATTGTATTTTGGGTTATTTTGTCTTCCTTTGAGTTGGCCAATAATCTTTTTCTGCTTAATGAATGTTACCTTTGAGAAAAACCAAAAAACACATAATTAATCATGAAGGTGCTATTCACCAAATGCCAATTATGCGTTCACAAAAAAAGAAAAGAATTTTCATGAAAAAGGCTTGAACTAAGTTTATTTTAATAAAAAAAATTATGCTATAACTTTATTTAATTAAAAAGACTTAAATTTTAATAAAAAAAAATCCTTAAATTTTAATAAAAATGACAAAAGAACTTAAATTTTAATGAACAAGACATAATTTTAATAAAAAGAACAAAAAATCTCACGCGTGGACTCATGGTACACTGTTTATAAAACTTTCTACACTGTTTATGAAACTTAGGACATTGTTTATGAAACTTACTACACTGTTTATGAAAACTTACGACACTGTTTATGAAACTTAATACATTGTTTATAAAAACTTACTAAAATGAAACTCCTAAAGGGTCCTCTCTTTCTGCACATAAATCCTTCTCTCTCTTTGAACCAAACTGCTCAACACCGACTTTGCCTGTCAAACTTGTAGCTCCACCATTGGCATTACTTCCCACAACTGTCTCCCTTCACCATTGCCTGTTTGTAAAGACCCATCAACTCCCGAGTTTATCGAATTCGCGTTACCATCTACACTACTATCGTTTTGGTTAATTGATAGAGGAGGAGGTGGCGGAGGTAGTGGAATGTCCTCATCCACGTAACTACTGCTAACCGGATTGAACCTTACAGTCACAGAAGTAGCACCTCCTGACCTCATATAACTCAACCTTGCCACATGAGGCGAGGCAGGCCTCTTGTTGCACAGAGACAAGTCCAAAGTGTCGGCCAAAGGCGATGGCGACGGTGAGGGGTAGAAAAAAAATCTATTAAACAAAAAGATGGGAGAAAAAAATGGAGTGTTTGAAGTTTTAAAGGAGAGGGTACACGCCCCAGCGCAAGTTGGATGTGTTAGGTTTTTAATTTTTTTATTAGTCTTTTGTTCTTATTATTAAATAAAGTTAATAGGTGATTTTTAATTAAAATGTGAAGATTTGAAACTCTTTTCATTAATTTTCCTAAAATAAAAATACCAATTATGCTAAGTTTTGAACATCTTCTTCATGGAAAAACAAAAACACCGTCAGCACAGCGTGATTCTTGTTGCACGGCCTTAATTTTGTCGATTTTGACACCGTCAAGTCCGGCCGTCCGTCCGTCCCCACGAGGCCAAACACCCGCACCTCACAACGCACGTCAGGCTGCAGCAATAATACCAAACCAAACGACAAGTCGACAGCCCAAAGAGATGATGAAGGATTTTCCGTTGACCGTCAACGCCAGCGTGGCGTCTCCCCCACTCCCAAAAAAAACGCAATCTCCACCACGCACCACGTGTCACGTTCCCATTGGGCCTACCTCCCTACTCTTTCCTCGTGGCGACCATTTTAAAGCCCCCCACCCGGATTTCCACTTCCCCCAATTTTACTCCAAGCTTAGATCTTCATCTTCATCGTGGACCAGAGAAGGTACGGCCGTCCCCAACTTCTCAAGAACTAGGGTTAGCTTGGGGTTTGATTTTTCCTGATTTGATTTCAATTTTAATTTTAATTTTAATTTTAATTTTTTGTTGTTGATCTACTGTTTGCTTGTGATGATTGCTTATCTGTTATCTAGGGTTTTGATATCTTTTATTTTTTGGGAAAAAAAAGTTGTTGACTTAATTTTCTTCTGACTGGATCTGATTTGATTTAACTTTGGTAGTTGATTTGAGTGTTGGATCGATTAGATTTCGATTTGTGACTTGTTTGGTTGCTGGGGAAGTGGAAGTGGTTTTTCAATGATTAAAAAAGATGAGTTTTTTGAAAAGGGGATTGGAAATTGGGGTATTTTTTTTTCTGGTATGACTAAAGTTAAAAGCTTGGGGATTACTGTTGGTAAGTTGGGAGTGAGATTTACTGCTCTAATCTGTTTTTGTGATAGCTGAATCAGGATCCTGATCTGTTTGTTTGCTGAGAAAATTTCATGAAAAGGTCTGAAGTTCGCTTTTTTATTTGGTTTCTTATAGGATTTTATAGAATTAACATGTTTTTCCACATCTGTTGTTAGTTCAACTATGTTCAACAACAACAACAAAGCCTTTTCCCACTAAGTGGGGTCGGCTGGATGAATCCTAGAACACCACTTAGTTCAACTATGTTCATATAGCCTTCTAGGATTCATACAGCCGACTCCACTTAGTTCCAACTATGTTCAGATCTGAGTAAATGTTTGATAGTTTGTTTATCTATTGCGTGCTAGTTTCGTGTGTAACTAATTTGATATGTGCTACGATGTTGTTCTGTGTGTAGTGATTTACTTGTATGCGAGTATATGTGTCTGTGAATAGAGATCACTGACTTAAACTGTCATTTGTTGGATTAATTCCCAGGTTTCAGATTTAGACTTAGATAGCAAAGATGTCGCCACCTGATTCTTCACGTGAGGAGAATGTGTACATGGCCAAGTTGGCCGAACAGGCTGAGAGATATGAGGAGATGGTTGAGTTTATGGAGAAAGTTGCCAAGACTGTTGATGTTGAGGAGCTAACAGTGGAGGAAAGAAACCTCCTCTCTGTGGCTTATAAGAATGTCATTGGAGCTAGGAGAGCTTCATGGAGGATCATATCTTCCATTGAGCAGAAGGAGGAGAGCAGAGGGAATGAGGATCATGTTGCGATTATCAAGGAATACAGGAGCAAGATCGAGGCTGAGCTCAGCAAGATCTGTGATGGGATATTGAACCTTCTTGAGTCGCACCTCATTCCGTCTGCCTCTTCCGCTGAGTCCAAGGTGTTTTACCTCAAGATGAAAGGTGACTACCACAGGTACCTTGCAGAGTTTAAGACTGGAGGCGAGAGAAAGGAAGCAGCTGAGAGCACTTTGTTGGCTTACAAGTCTGCTCAGGTTGGTATTCAGCTTGCCTTTCTGCCATTTTTAGTTTTCTAATTGTGCTTTTGTTTTTTGTAGTGATCCTTAAGCTTGTTTTGTTTTGTTTTGTTTGATGCAGGACATTGCCCTCGCCGAGTTGGCTCCAACCCACCCAATAAGGCTTGGACTTGCACTCAACTTCTCAGTCTTCTACTATGAAATCCTTAACTCACCTGATCGTGCTTGCAATCTGGCAAAACAGGTTTGTACGCAAGGCCTTTTGTCGTCTTTATGTGCATTCTAGTCTCTAAATTATTCAGTGGTATTTATTGTATAAATTTAATATACAGTTGTAGATATTCACTGAAAATACATAACCTATATTCATTGTTATTCTCCTTCCCTGGTTTTTATGGTTCTTTATGAATTTATTAGGTCACTATGTTTGCCCTTATTGCACCTGGCTTTAGTGTGCATGGAATTTACATGCTTGATGAGAAATTCTTTTCCGTAGACATTTAGTTGCAAATTTATTTGAGAGTGTTAGTTGGTTTATAAATGAAGTAAGAACTACTTCTCTTTTTGGTTTATCTGGTTATGCCACATGTCATATGAAAAATGGTGTCTCATCCTTTAATCAATCACTTTTATACTTCTCTGGATACTTCTTTCCTGAACAATTTCTACTTCTTGGGTCAAAATTTAAAAAACCCTTCTACTTAATTGGTACAACTACATTTACTAGAAGAAATGAGCTCTCTCCAATTTCAAGAATATCAGCCATCATATTTGGTTCTGTTCATTAGTCTTGGAGTATTGATTGGTGAAATATGCTCGGATAATTTAGATAAGATTGGACCTTTAGTGAATCGACAATCTGGACGTGAACTTTTGAGTTTTTGCTGTTATGTAACATGTTACAAATTAGCAATTCATGCTGCAGAATCTGTATATGAGTGTTATACATTTCTTATTTAGGGGCTGTTTAACCATTCTTGTGTCTTCATGGCATGAATTTGGTATGTGTTTTGCTTTCTAACACTTGGTTGTTAAATGAACCAAACAAGCTTTTGTAAAATGATTCTTTTCTCCCTTATGGCTGAGTACAGGTTTGTTTGTGACCTGCAGTTTTTAAATAAACTTGAGAATTGGATGTTTAGTGTATTGCTGTATTGCTTTTTAACTCAATTTCGATACTTCTTCCCACAGGCTTTTGATGAGGCTATTTCTGAGCTTGACACATTGGGTGAGGAATCCTACAAGGATAGCACTTTGATCATGCAGCTTCTCCGAGACAATCTTACACTCTGGACTTCTGATATCACGGTATCTCTCTCATCCTCTTTCCCTCGTGATGCATGTACACATATGACCGAAAAGGGGGTCTTGACTCTTGAGATTGGGATGCATCATTATAGTGATACCGATTATGCAACCAATCCTTGCAATTCAGTATATATCAAATGCTGTTTGATGATTAAGTTCCACATCAGTATTTTAACTTTGGTAAACTAAATTTAATTGTTTATCTGGTGGTTTAGGATGATGCCGGGGACGAAATCAAGGAAGCATCGAAGCGCGAATCCAGTGAAGCACAGTAACAGGTCTTCTGGTTCATAGAATTTGTACTCTGTACCCCTTTTATCTTGGGACCTTTGTAATAGATGGCATGTGGGTTGTAGAAGGATTTGTCTATGAACTTGACGATCTTGAGTGCGGCAGCGCTTGGGGTTGAAATGTTCCAGCGTAGGAGTTGGAATGTTCCAACAGATTGCAAAATTGCGTTTTATAATTTGGTGAGATTTCAATGCTGTGCTATATGATTTAGTGTCAAAAAATAGTGGTTTTAATGTTTCTTTGAGATTTCCAATGGCTTGTGTTCTTTTTACCAGATATAACATTATGTAGCTTGTATTCTTTTTGCTTCTTTCAATTAGAATGTGGTACCTCCATTGTTCATTGGAAGATTAGAATTGATTGTTGGTGAGCTTTTACAAAAGGGTGGTGCCATCAAAACACTCGTTTTTGCTTTTTACACTTTTTTTAATTGTTGATTGTCGGATTGAAAGAATTAAAGAGAATCAAAGGATAAAAAAAAAATTAACATTCAAGTGGGCTCATGTTGACATGTGGTGCTTAGTTATTGTTCATGTAGGCATCACGTTATTAGTTAATAAAAAATCTAACGGAAAACTTAACGAATGTAAAAAAATGTTCCAGAATTATAACTTTAGGTACTAGACAGGAACGAAAAAAACTTTATGTACCAAATGTTGAAAATAAAAAAACTTCAGGGTAATAAATTGAGATTAACTTTAAAATAAAATAAAATTTCATTTGAACCCCCACAATTTTATCTTTAGCCCATCAAAAAAATTCTCCCTCAAAATTGCGATTTTGCCCTATTAAACAATTATGAGAAGAACCTCCGCACTACATCTTTCTCTTTCTCCCCTCCTCCCTATTCTCTTTACACTTGAGACTAAAAATAAGAAAAGTAATTTCACGCTCTCATTTTCTCTTGATGTTATTATATTTTGCTCTTTCTTGACTCTAAATAGAATTAATGAAAGAAAAATAAAGAAATAAGAAGAGTGTCGAATGAGAAAATGAGATTACTGGCAAAATAGTATTCGACTTAATGGAACAACAAACCCTCCCTCTCTCCCTCCCTCCCTCCCTCCCTCCCTCCCTCCCTCCCTCAAAAACACACACACACCCAAAAATAAAAACTTTACTATTTTGCTTGCTCTCCTTTCTCTATTCAACTGACTAGGAATTAGGAAAGAGAAAGGTCATGAGCATATTATTTTTTTTAGATTTTCTTTAATTTTCTATTAGAGCATATTTCTTTTTTAGTTTTTCTTTAATTTTCCATTAGTTGATACACATTCTAAAATTTACTGGTCAAGCAAAATAAAAGAAATTTTTTTAAATGCTAGAAAAATTACTGAAGAAATTCTATTTGATGCATAAAATCCTAGTTAAATCTCTCTTTACATCCAACTTTTAAATTTGTCACATAAAATTTCTACCTTGCCCCTAACAAAAGTTCGCGCTCGCAATTTGAGAACTAAAAGCAAAAATCACAATTAACCCCCTCGTGCGACAAAACTCAACCCAGCCATGCCATGGCAACAACAATTAAACCACACTGAAAGAATTTGATTTTCACGTACAACACAACAATTTACCTAGCACCAATTGGTAAATTAGCATCATATAATTTTGAAAAAAAAATATTATTTGAAAAATTCACCCACCAATGCCCATGAACGTTAAATCCATTTGAAATTTTAATTCTTATGAAATTTAAAACAATCATGATTAAGCCAAATTGCAAGAAAAATATGTAAGAAAAAAGAATTAAAAAAAGAATAAAGGAGAGTGTAAGTGCATTTGCAAGTAGAAGGAGAGTGATAGATTTTTGCTCACATGAGTTGCTACTTTTTTTGTGGGACCCACTATTTTTTTGGGGCTATATGTAGCCTAATTTTATGCTACCTAAATAAGGAAGTTGCTAGCCAGTGGTGGATCTAGCCCAATTTTCAAGCCCACTAGAGATGAAATTTCTCAATAAGACTTCAAATATAGTAGCCTTATGGAGGATAAAGTCTCCATTGAGAATGCTCTTAGAAAAAAATACTAGTGGTTGTTGATTTGCAGGGGCTTAGCATGGTGTTGCTAGGTTTTGCACCAAATCTACTGTTGGATTGAATATCAAACTATATTATCTTCATTTGATGCTTTGAATTATCCTCCCTCTGCCTCTCTAAACAAAATATAAAGATTTGAGATGTACTCATTAAGTATAAATTGATTAAGTCCAATAAGGTGTTCATCGGACCGCTGATTAATCGGAATAACATTAAAAGATACTTTTAAGTTGGGTGTATAAAGATAATTGTAGGGTTTATATAAAATTTCCCAATCTAGTGCCGCCAATTTTTTCTCCACTGGTCAAGTAAAACGCCTCGTTTTCCCCTCTTCCATCTCTATCGCATTTTCGGTATCTGGTTCCCTGCACAAATTGCATCAATATATATATAAAGAAAATTAATGAAAAAAACTTGAAAACTTTGAGTTTTAACTATAAGGACAAAATAAAGTGTAAAATAAATAGTAACATGTTTAATATTTTATTGTAAAAATATAAATTTTCGTTAAAATGAACTTACGAGCTTTTCGTTAAAACTTCCTCTCACGGTATATATATATATATACACACACACACACGCACGATATGCTATTGTATTGTATTGATAAACTGAGTCACTCTCCTCTCCCCCTGTGCTAGCTTTTTAGCTCATAGTCCATATCTTCAATTCAAGCTCTGATTCAGGCTCAAATGGTATCCGATACCACCATTGTCACTTGGTATTTGCTCTCTTTCTTCACTATTATGCTATTATAGAGATAGCAAGTAAAGCAAGTTTCGTTCATTCCGTTTGTTTTTGTGCGCAGGGGCTCCGGGGAAGACGGCCAATTAGGAATCGGGAATAACGAGGAGAAGGAATGGGTGTGCGCCGTCAAAGCCCTCGAGTCGCAGACTGTCCGCTCTGTTGTCGCTGGCAGCCGAAACTCCCTCGCCATTTGCGATGATGGCAAGGTGGGCCCCTTTTTTCTTCTTCTTCATCTTGTCTTTTTATCACTCTCTCAACTGTTTTGATTACTGCCCCTCTTCTTCACTTGTTTGTGATTGTTGGTTTTGGGTTTTATTGAAAGTTGGATTTTTAATTTTTAATATTTGGTTGTGGGTTTTACTGAAAGTTTGGATATTTGTTGAATTTTTTGTTTTGGGTTTACTGAAAGTTTGGATTTTGGGTTTTGGGTTTACTGAAAATTTTGATTTTTGTTGAATTTTTGGTTTTGGGTTTACTAAAAGTTTGATTGTTTGGGTTGTGAATTGAATTGGGTTACCAGTTGTTTACATGGGGTTGGAACCAGAGAGGAACCCTGGGGCATCCTCCTGAGACCAAATCTGAGAACATTCCAAGCCAGAGCAAAACTGAAAACATTCCAAGCCAGGTTAAAGCTCTGGCCAATGTCAAAATTGTTCAGGTAATTTCCGATTATACTCAGAAATCGTACTTTCATAGGAAATTGTTAACTAGCGTTATAATTTTCGTTGTAACTAGAGGTTGTTTGAAATATAGGCTGCTATTGGTGGATGGCATTGTTTGGCTGTTGATGATCAAGGCCGCGCTTACGCCTGGGGTATTTAATCACGCTTTCTTTTACTCTTAAATTGTAATGAATGTTTGGGTGAAAAGCTATTTCGTTGCATTGGGTTCTATTGTTTTCGTTAATTAGAATCCAAACTCTTAAATTGTAATGAATATTTGGATGAAAAGCTATTTCGTTACATTGTGTTCTTTTGTTTTCATTATTTAGAATCCAATAGATGAAAGAATGTAATTCCTTTAAGTCAGGAATTAAAACCATCCTGAAGTCTTAGTCCTTTACTTCCAAGTAAAGGTTTTGATTGGTTTCTTGATGTGTGGCGATTGGCGAGTGACCTGGATGTTATTTTGGTCAGTCTAAGAGTACAAAAGTTGTTTCGTGCAGGTGGAAACGAGTATGGACAGTGTGGCGAGGAACCAGAGCGGAAAGATGAAACTAGTAGACCCTTGAGAAGGGATATAGTGATTCCTCAACGCTGTGCACCGAAACTTAAAGTTCGCCAGGTGGGTACCCCATGCCCATGTGTAGAACATTGAACTGCATGATAGGAATTTTTGGGTGTAGGATGCTTTTGTTTCTCAAATGACCTCTCTTTCTATAAAACTGTATTTGACATGCTCTAATTTTTCACATCACAGGTAGCTGCTGGGGGTACTCACTCTGTGGTACTTACACGCGACGGGCAAGTCTGGACGTGGGGTCAGCCATGGCCTCCGGGAGACATGTATGTTGCCCTTAGACCTGACTCCGTCAATTCCTTTTCAAGCATCTATCTTTTACAGAAGCCTACCTTCTGAGTTGTACCGTATCAAACTCTTTTCATATTGTTATTTGTCCTACAATCATCCGTGAACGTTTCTTTTAATTTCCAGAAAACAAATTTCAACACCTGTGCGAGTACAAGGTCTTGATGCAGTGAGGCTTATCGCAGTTGGGGCATTTCATAATTTGGCTCTGCAAGAGGATGGTGCTTTATGGGCTTGGGGTAACAACGAATATGGACAACTTGGAACAGGGGATACTCAGCCGAGATCACAACCTATTCCTGTCCAAGGGCTTTCTGGTCTTACTTTGGTTTGTATCACATTTCGTTGTATCTGTTGTCTCATTTCTCATGGTGTGAAGCCTTGACAAAGTATCTGTTGATATAGCCTCGTTTGGATGTGCTTTTAAAATGACTTAAAGTGCTTTTGGAGAAAATATTTTTGGGTTTCAAAAGCACTTTAAGTCCTTTTTCCGAGAAGCACCAGTTATTTGCTTCTTCTGGGAAGCATTTTAAGTGTTTTTTCAGGATTTACTATCATTTTTACTAAGGATTGTTTCCAAAAATATTTTCACCAAAAGCGCTTTCAGTCATTTTAAAAGCACATCCAAACGAGCTCAAAATCCATTTTATATTGTTTACGCCTATTGTTGTTAGGCAGAGATTGGTGCCTTGGTCGCTTACACCAATTCTTGTTCGGCTAACTTCACTTGCTTGTCCTGATTTTGTTATTGTTGTCTGTCCCGGAAGGTTATTATGTGATAGTCCGTAGGTTTCATGCCTTCGTTACGATATGATTCGCCGTATGTTTATAATGTGTGTTTTTTTAACCTTTTTGCGACTATAGGTGGATATTGCTGCTGGAGGATGGCATTCTACTGCACTAACAGAAGATGGAGAGGTGAGTACTCTCTCCCTCCCCCCTTCTTACTCCACGGGCTACCGCTCAAGTGGCGTTTCAAGTTCATCAATAACCAACTGAGATCAATGTGCTATAGTTCAAATATTCCGGTATTGCTAACGTTGTAACATCTGCATTTGAGTTTGTGAGAGAACCTTATCTCTTCCACCTTTTCATCTCATTGCAGGTGTATGGTTGGGGACGAGGAGAACATGGGAGGCTTGGGTTTGGCGATAATGATAAAAGCAGCAAAATGGTGCCGCAAAAGGTTCATCTTTTAGCCGGCGAGGATATTGTTCAGGTACCATTTCTATCGTCGATTGCTCAAAAATCCTGCACGCTCAGAATAGTTCATTTCCTTCCAACAGTTTGAGATGGATCGTGTTGATTTGTGAATGTAGGTGTCTTGTGGAGGCACTCACTCTGTTGCATTAACTCGTGATGGGCGAATGTATTCGGTAAGAAATTTTATATCTGCAAACGCATTGGAATAATCTTGCTCTGATGTTCCAATATCTTGAGTTTGCTTTCACATCACATCTGGTTCCACCATTTTGTTTACTCCGACGACTTGTCTTTGTATCGGCAGTTTGGCCGAGGCGACCACGGACGCCTTGGATATGGAAGGAAGGTGACGACTGGTCAGCCGATGGAAGTTCCCATCAGCATCCCTCCCAGACATGGCACCGCAGACAATGGACATTGGATTGCCAAACTGGTTGCTTGCGGAGGACGCCATACCTTGGCAATCGTAGAATGGAAAGCTGATGATGAATCAGAATCATAGAAGTTATGTCGGAAAATTTTCCGGTAACTCGAATAATTGATGTTGTTTATGTATAACTGTGTTATTTTAGTTCAAACAGCAACATAATTTAATATTTTTGTTCTTAATTGTTCCGATTTCGGGTTTTTGAGTTAGGTGGATTTATAGGTTAGTCTCTATAGTTGCTCAGGTAATCAAAATGTGCAATGAACATTCAAGCAAAATCATTGTATGCCGAAACTCCTCCAAACATAAGCCCCACCGAGCCCGGAGGGGGCGGTGAGGGATGGGTGGAGTAATAGCTCTGTTTGGCCGGAAAGAGCAGGAAAGGAATCCCCTGGGGAATGTACTATTAATGCTAAACCATTCAATATAGCTCGGATCAGGATTAGGATATGTCCAGCGTTCCATTCCCTCGAAAGTAACCAGAAAAAAAACGATGCAAACGGAGCGCAGCAAATAAAGCAGAGACATTGTGTTATTTAACTTACAGCTACTGATATGAACGGAAGTCAGATCACAGTCGTCGTGCCGGCGCTCCAGGGGTCATGACCCAAGCCAATTCCTCCATGTCTATGTCTGCTCCTAAACATCCCAGCATGCAGAAGCACCAGGTAAAGCAATTGACTTAGTAGTGATATTGCAATCATAGCTTCCAATGTTTGCTGGAAAACACCAATTAATCAAGATAATCTAGTTTAATTAATTTAATTGTGCTTCATCAAACAGCAATGTTTGCTTAAAATCCTCTTACCAAGCGTTTTCCTCTGTGCCCTCCAAGTATGATCTCCTTGCACACAAAACTGCATCAAATCACATCAACCAAACCTGATTAATTTCTTAATTTTTTGTTATGAAAATGCAAACCCTTTTGTTGTTAATTTTGGTGTGGAGAGGGGAGAGAAAACTACCCGAAAGTGAGGGCGATAATCGTCAGGGCTATGATAGCTGAAGAAGCTGCACCGGCTAAACTATCGGTTCGCCATATCCGGAGATGTATCAGACCATAAAGCACAGAAGCAGCCCCAACCACACCGGCTATCAATGCAAAGATCAACAAGAAGCTAGTCGATGTATTCCCTCCCAAATCTGCACAAAAGTATCAGAGTCCAAAGCCGTCTTTCGACCATAGTATTCTAAACTACTCTCATCTATTCCAAAAGTAATCATACTCGGTGCACATGACTCACACTTCTCTGATCAACTGAGCTAATAACCCACATATCAGAGTATTTGGGGTACTACACTGACAATAAAACATATACAATGCGATCAAATAACTTAATCCACGCATTGAGTATTTGGAGTACTACACCGATAATCAACTGACTCAACCCAAATCGAGTATTAGAGGATACTAAATGTTCAATAAACTATACAATACGATCAATTGACCTAACGCACATCGATGACTAGAGAAATATTAGACAGAGACTAAACCAAGGGACTAAACAGTTATTTATGTACAGTTTATTGTATGTATAGTGTCTCCCGCTATTATTTTGCTTAAAAGTTTGTATAGTCGGTTCTATTTGTGCATATTTTCCTTCGAAATTGCTGTCATTACAATGTGTGTGAGAGAGAGAGAGAGAGAGAGAGAGAGAGAGAGCGCTTACGGGGGTGATTTTGCTCTCCATTGATGTACTTATCAAGGGACCAACCAGCAAGTCCAAGCATGATCAGATGGACCACCAAGTTGACTACCAGAAGAGGAGCCATTAAACCTCTACCAATCCTTCCGACCGCCATTGATATTAAAGCTTCAAAAGCTCAAGCTGCAACACTTAAATTTTTAGTTCTCAAACTATACACACTTTTTATACTCCAATCTCAAAAGTACACAGCCTGAGTGACTCAGAGAGGTTGAAAGTTGATGGAAGAAGAGGACAGAAAGCTGTGTGTGTTACGTGGTTTGTTGTAAGGAACCCAACTGCAAACGTGTCAGCAGCAAGGGCCTGGTGCCTTTAACGTGGAGATAAACCATGCATGAAACATTCGGTCTGAAAAAAACAAAACAAATGAAATTGTAGTTTGGACTTGGGAGCCATGTTAGAACAAAGTCACTTGGATCACATGTAGGGTGACGGGAGTTCGTTTAATTAAAGTTAGTTTGTTGGCCAAGTTGTTCAAAGAATCAAAGGGATACTATGTTCGGTGAGTGTGAATGAATTTCGACTTATGCATTGTGAGTTATGTGTGCATGTGCAATTATAATTATTCACGTACATAAACGACCGAGCATACTATTACATAGTACTTTAGAGAGAAAAACTTGATTAAAAGTGTTTGATCACGTCATTTATATGGTACTTCAAAACGGAGCACCGTGAGGCACACGTGTTCTATAGCCCTCCCATCCTAACCTACCCCTAGCACAAGGTCACAGCCCGCCCCAAAGTTTAAGGCTGGCTCCGTCTTTGTCTCTCACAAAAGGACGAGACCCTTATATTAAGTCAAATTCAGCCTCAAACTTGTTATAACCGATGTAAGAGGTGCTCTAGTCACATAATTTTACCGAAGTTTCTCTCTACTCTAGAGAAGCATAAGTTTCACAATCTATGTTACAAATTGCATGATAAATACTATAAAAAAACTGAAGGATTTCGATTCACAAATAAGCTAAATATGTTGTATAATTGAAAATTGCATCCTTGTTGAAGTTTTAAAGAGAAGTATCTGATGCTATGACATCGAGAGGAGGTTCAACGAAGAAAAGTATAGAGCTTAATACAAGAACAAATAGGGCAAAGAAAAACAGTGATTTGCAAGGATCTGCATATCGTCTAACAAGTGCGACCCCTTCCTCTTGCCCACTCGCTGGAGAAGATGATGCATCATCCAGTTGAAGAGTTGGGCATGTCAAAAAACCATATGCCACTCCTGTAAATGCTGCTCCAAAATGCGTCCTAGAACAACATAATATGACATATGGTCACTTACCGTCTCGTAACGTTTTCGAATATGAAGATGAAAAAACGAATATGTATCTTGAATTTTGAGAATGCGTCCGGTAGCTTACCAATCATCAATAGGACCGAAAATGCTCAACACGAAGCTAAGAAGCGTGGTTATGACAGCCTTTTGGAACATACTCTCCGAAACATCCTTTGCAATTATGTCCTTGTTCTGGACCTGATAAGCGAGCCAAGCTCCGATCATAGCGAATATTGGTCCCTGCGATCACATTACGAACTCAAACATGTTTGGAAGAGGGTAACAAGATTCGTAGAACATGAAATGTAATTTTAGGAGCTGAGCTGCTTACCGTTCCGCCAACAGTTGGCTCTGGTGTATGAAGAAAGCTAATCAAGTTGCCGGAGACTCCTCCAAGTATGTAAATCAAGAAAAATGTGAATGATCCATAGCCTCTGCACACTTTAGGCCCAAATGCAACAAGTCCCCAGCAACCAACAGCTATGTGGAAAAGTCCTGAGTGCTGTATTAAGTTACATGAGCTAAGAGCTAATCGTAGATCAGCAAGAAGAATATGTGTAATGCTCTTTGAGAATGTATCGCTTTTAGGAATTCCAACGATTTTGTTTAATCGATACAAACTGTGAGGCAGATATTGCAGATATTTCATAAACCAGAAAGCATATATATGCTGCATTATACTAAGAACCAACAAATTGAACCATTTCATGCACCATGTCATTTCAGACTTTTCCCATTATCTCTTCAAATGAATGAAAAGTCAGCTTCTATAAGAACTATGTTTAAATACCGGAAAAATGTTAAGGCCGAATAAATCTCTAGTAATGTGCAAATGCCCTATATAATTCTTTGATATGTTCACATTCAAATCCAATGGTTAACTAGCTAATGCAAACTATCACAGATAATGTTGAAATGGAAACAGAATGGAATCACGAACCGAATCATTAGTCTTGTACCAGAAACATGGGTGTGACTAGCCTCCACCATTCCCCAACCAGGATCAAATCATTTATCTTTGCTCCATATAGCAATGGAAGAGAGAAGAGCCCTAAGTCAGTGTTCCTAACCGGACTCGCAATCTCAAACAGAAACACTGCAATGTTTACAGAACCCACTATGCTTCTGCATCCAACACAAAGAACAAAGAAGCAAAGTGTCCTTATTCCTGAGGAGCTCCCAGATTTAACCTGGCTTTTGCAGTTCCCAATACCATACACCCAAATATAAACGCTCACAAACTTTTAATCGAAAATAGAACTGGAAGGACATTAAACTGCGGTTTATATACAAACTTATGAGCCTGTTTAATGCCCCTAATTCTATTTTTGATTAAAAGTTCTTAACCAGTTCCATTGGGGGCGTATTTCTGAGAACTAATTTAGATAGAGCAGGGTCTTACATTAAGTAGAGATCAGAGATTTCATTATACTCGAGCGGATCTTGAGAATTCTCTGGACCAAGATCTTCCCTTTTACTTATAGGATTCCTATATGTCTTCAGTACCCTCTTATCACCATTTCCAGAATCTCGAATGATAGCTGATGGTTTCGCAATTGGAATTTCTTCAGTAGTAAGATCAAAATAGCTAGATGTCGAATTCGCCGAGTCTCCACCTGAGTCAATAAAAACTATAAGAATTAGAATGTCATTTCTAAAACCAACACATAAAGGCTACTCAGCTGGAAGATAGTTTTACCATTATTATTAAGTTTTCCAAGATAATCATCAAGAGACTCCAAACCCTTCTTTAATCTCAGCTGACCGCTATTTTTACTGAGTGGCTGCTCCCTTGTCTTGTTTGAATTATCCAGAGGCAGATTCGTGACATTTTGGAGCTTCCCAAAGTAAGAATCCAAGGATCTCAGTTGCTCCCCGTTCGTACCGGAATCTGGTGCAGCATACCAAACCATCCCCAGATTCTTATGTTCTCTAGCAGTATTTGCAGAAGTCGGAATATAATCACATCGAAATTTGCTGTCCCTTTGTCCGATTACGTAGTGATTCGATTGAGCATATCCTTTGTAAGGCATTTTGTAGCATATCGGAACCACAGCCATTTGTTCCTGGAAACGAAAGAAACCAAACAACAAAAAGGGTGTCATGCATTGACTAATTCCAATATGTGCAACAATAGCGATAACCAGTGGTTTATTTCTGCTCTCTATCTCACTCGTCACGTGAAATCAGTGCGGTTACATGCAAGAATCTCTTGAAGAAAAAATTGTGAGGAAGTAAAAGCTAGTACTGAAAACACATGTGGTTGCATTTGCTTTAGACACTAGAGAGCAAATTCTTTTACAAGTACAATACTAAAGCAATAGACTTTTTCTTGTTAGTTGGCAGTTATTTTCTCAGCAACCAAACAGAAAGGCCAACTTTACAAAACACAAAAGCTTAAGATGGTTTGCCTGGTTAATTATGAAAGCAATTTCCATTTATAACCAACCCATTTTCTCCATAGTTACCAAAAACAAGCTTTTAATCTAGAAACCATATTCTCTTCAAGTGCAATACAAAGGAGGAGACTTTTTCTTGGGAAAATACCAACTTTATTGAACAAAACAGAAAATATCAAAAGGGTAGTTTTACATACCTCCGACAGTCCAACCCCCAACTGGGTTTTACAAGCTTTTATTTGCAGAAGTTTTGATAGGGGGACAAAGTCCCAGGTTGTTTGTACTTCTGCTTTGATTCAGATTATGCCATTAACCAAGTACAAATAACACATGGAAAGCTTAGGATTGAAAGGAACAGTAAGAAAGTGAGACCGACAGTCTGACATGAAATGAATGAAATCCAATGTGGATTCTCCTTATCTGTTTTGCTTCAATAGGATGTTGCCACGATTGACCCACCGGCGATATGGTTTGGCAACTAGTCAGAAACTAATGGTCAACGTACAAGAAAACCCAAGAAAAAGTAGAGGCTTTTAGGCCCCACGTTTGTTTATTTATTTATTTTAAGGCCACATAAGTTTTTTATAATTATTTTAAGCCACCTGTTTATATGAAGAAAATTTTATTTTAAGCCCTATTTCCCCCATTTTGGGGCCTGAAATATATATATATACACAAATGTATAAGTGCGCAGACATATTGTGTATATGGTAAGGATTTAGGTTTCTAACTTTCATATGGTTTATGGAAATTGGTCCATACTTTCAATATAAGTAGGTTTATCCTTTAGTTTTCCAGCATTTGCAATTTTAAAGACTACTTTATAATTTTAGTGAGTAGACAGTGTTCACATGTTGTATTCAAATGGCAGACATTTAAGTTAACTTTTATGTTTTGGATTGGAGATAGCTTAAGCCAAACTCGTTAAACTAGAAATATATTATCAATCATGCTTGCTATACGATGGGTTGGCCCCACTTAATAAAGGAAAATAGTTTCAAGTTTGAGCATGATAACCAACGTCATGACACACCTATAAAAAATGATTGTCAAGGTAAGCGAAAAAGGACCAAAGTTTATTATTGCAAAAGCAAAGTAAAAATACCCCTCTTCTGTTTTAATCAAATTACATCTTTTGAGAAAACATTTTTCTTTGATCAATGCTTTTTATGTTTTAATTCTTCATGAAAATCTGGTTATCATCTTGCTAATTGTTAAGCTTTCGTACTTTGCAAGCAAACTTGCTGTACATGCTCGTGCTAAAATGTTTTGACCTATTTTACAGGCAATGAAATATGTGAGGCTGTTAGAACTTAGAATAGAAGCTTATGTTTTGGACGTGCATGGTCGTGTATTTTGGAAACTGAATAGCGATTTTGGTGAAGATATTTTGCTTCAAGGTTAGTTTTAAGGGAATTTTAACAAAAAACTCCATGTACTGTTCATTTTAACGAAAAATCATATTTTTACACTAAAAAGTCAATCATGGTACTATTCACTTTTACCCTTTATTTTGTCCTTATCGTTAACACTCGAAGTTTTCACGTCATTTTCATTAGTTTTCCTTAGTTTTAACTGTGCCAAATACAATGTGTAGATTAAGATTTTCGGTTCATGACTTATTTCGATGTCTGTAATTTAATTTTTGCGTATTGTACAGATATGGGAAAGTGGGATGGAGCTTCTTCTGTTGAAAACTGGTTCGTTTATGATGCCGAAACGAAAGAGCCAATCAACAAATACCTCTCTTCTCTGAGTCTAAAGTATGCACATACAATTGTTTTACAATTTCAATTAGACTGAATTGTTTTACAATTTCAATTAGACTTCGCGCAGTTTGCAAGCAATGAAGAAAACTTGCAGGTTCCTCAGACTCCTGAAAGCAATGAAGAAACGCGCAGGTTTCTGACACTTGAAAGCAATGAAGAAAACATGGAGCTCAGAAGGGAGTATTTGGCTGCCCCAGTTTCTGCACAAACTCCTAGATGGGATGATCATTTCCTACTTCAGATTTGGCTCTGTATGACGGGGAAGCGATCTTGAGAAGCCGGCCAACTGCCTCAGACGGAAAGAATTGTTAATCTGAACTTTCGATCGGATAGTTGTATCTTAATGTTAGGAAAGTGATTTTCGCATGCCTTGCATTCTCATGCACATTTTTGTTTATTTTTTACTTTTGAATTGAATAAATTTAACGAGAATCAATCAAAAGATATAAATATCTAATGTGCAGAAGGAAAAACGAGTGCGCAAAAATTATTCCCCTAATTTTATTTTGTGTTGGGTAATGTAAAACAATGTGACGAGCTTTGTTTTTATTGTAATTCATGAAGTCATTTTAGAAGTTAATACATTTTCATGTCTCTTCATTTGTCTTTGATACAACACAACCTCTATATCGTTATAATGCTGGGACTAAATCATTTTATAACGATTAAGAGGTTATTACTTAATATTTAATAGAAGTGTAGTTAAAAATAAACAAATAATATGACTTAGTTATTCTTAATGAAAGTTGAATGTTTACAAAAACCCACATTAGTAGTGGAGCATGCCAATTTCGACGAAGTAAAATTGGAAAAATAAAGACGCCTAATCTCTAGAAGTTAGTACATGTATGTATATAGTGCTTGCTTTAATTCTTCTCTTTCTAAATACAATCAATGCTTATCTTCCTTAGTGAAAGATGTAATATTAGCTACATTTATTAACGATTATTACTATGTGGAGACAAGTTTCTCAAGAAGGCACGTACAAAAAATATATCTTATTATAATGTGCTGTTTACTCCTATGTATAACTGGGCAAAGTTGGGATCGAATATTTTTTTATGATTACATTGAGGTTATCACTATGGGGAGGTTTTACTATGTTTGCCCATAGTTTAAGATCCAAAACGTAGCATATTACACAAAAGTTTTTAGCAAGTGTTATCGATGGGCTGGCCCGAGTTTAAATTATTGGGTCCAGGCCCATGCTCGAATTGGTTGGGTGGTGACGAAAATGAGAAAAATTTGGGTGTAAGTTGTGATTTCGTTTTTTTATCTTATTTGTAACGGTTGGCATAAGAAAAGAAATGAAAACAACTGCGGCGTTTGTTGTGATTTTTCATCGTTTCTGTCTCATTTGTAACGGTTGGGCATTGAAGAAAACAAAATTCACGTTTTCAGCCTGTGCTCGATTTGGCTGGGTGTAAGATGTGATTTCGCTGTTTCTTTACCTTATTAGTAAGGGGACTTTAACAAAAAGTTCCCGGTACTGTTAATTTTAACGAAAAATCATATTTTTATACTAAAAAGTCAATCCTGTTACTATTTACTTTACCCTTTATTTTGTCCTTAACGTTAAAACTCAAAGTTTTCAAGCCATTTTCATTAGTTTTCCCTATTAGTAATGGACTTGAGCATTGAAGAAAAGGGTAAAAACTTGGGTGTAAGTTGTGTTTTCACGTTTCTCTCATTCATGACAGTTGATTCTTTTTTTTTTTTTTTAAAAAGGAGAAAAACTTGGGTGTATACTGTGATTTTTCATTGTTATTCTCTCTTTCATAAAGGTCGATTCCTAAAAAATGATAAAAACTTAGCTGTATGTTGTGATTTTCATCCTTTCTCTATCTCTTTCGTAACAATCGATTCTTAAAAAATGATAAAAACTTGGATGTATGTAGTGATTTTCACGTTTCTCTATCTCTTTCATAACGGTTGATTCTTTAAAAAAATATGAGAAAAACCTGGGTGTGTGTTGTAATTTTTTATCGTTTCTCTATCTTTTTTGTAACAATTGATTCTTGAAGGAAAAAAAGGAGAAAAACTTGGATGTATGTTGTATTTTTTCATTGTTTATCTATCTCACTCATAACGGTTGGATGTGGAAACTTGAATGCAAACTATCATTTTTATCATTTTTTTTATCTTGAGGAACGTGACAATTACAACGGTTACATGCAAAAATCTTATAAAGAAAACAATGATGATGACATAAAAGCTGGCGCTGAAAACACATGCGGGTGCATGTGCATTTGGAGAAATGCAGGCAAGATTTTAATCTAGAAACCAGAGCTATCCAAGTAAAACACTAATGAGGGAGCATTTTCTCAGCAACCAAACTGATCAAACTCGAAAGGCCAACTTGCTAGACAAATCAGGATACATTTTCTTTGAAATTTCAGTTATTTTCTCAGCAACCAAACAGAGGACATGAATATGAATATATGAAATTAATTAATATACTCTAGACTGGGGTTGATTTGGTGAGTGAGAAAAGGTCACTACCGCTATGTTTTTACTACTGCAAAGACATACTTTGTATATACATAGTAGGTCACTACCGCTATGTTTTTAGCACTGCAAAGACATACTTTGTATATACATAGTTTAGTTTTAGTAGTTACACCTTTTTAGTAGAATGATAGCATAAGTCAATCAGATAATTAGTTGTTAGGGGGGGAGGAATCAATAAGGATCGAACCCGTATAAGCATGACCGTTTCTAAGATTTTTGGGGCCCTATGCAAAATTTATAAAAAGGCTCCTCCTTAAGATAGTTTTCCTAAAAGAAAAGTAGGACAATTTTTTTGTAGCTCTTTTTACTCTAAATATCTGATTGTGTACTCTAAATTTTTATATTTAGAAAGAAAACAATTTTTTTTTTAATATATAGCATCACAACATAAAAATATTGGGTGGCAAAATTTTTTTGTGGTCCCTTCAAATTTGGAGCCTTTTGTCCCCCAAGCCACTTCTGTGTACTATGATGCATAAGTATGATTGCTTTCTGTCATTACGATAAACCGTATCTACAAAGAAAATTTTATTTCAATGAGAACATTCATCGTTCACATGTTATATATAAATAGCGGACATTTAAGTAATATTTAATATCATTTCATTAAATAGTCCTAGAAACTTGACTTGATAGTTGTTAAGGCCCCTACACTCTATCAAAATGACTTAAGTAACATCACACAAGCGTGAAATATCACCATATGCCTATTTATCAAAACAAGGTTGGGTGAAGCTCGAGAATGAAGACTTGTGTTCATTATATAATGGGTCGGCCCAACTTAAGAAATCATAATATTTTCAGGGGTGTGCTATCCACACATCCCTTTTACTTCTTCCACACCCTTTGTTAATTAATTTCCGTCATTTGATCTTTTTCAATTCATCCGATCCGACGGCCAAAAATTAAAAGGGTGTGAAAGAAGGAAAAAAATGTGTGTGGATATCACATCCCTATTTTCAAGTTGGGGCGTGATAAACAACGTCGTGACAGTGCACCTACTATGAATAAAAAGGAAACTGAATAGCAACGTAAAAGCGGCCATCATTCAGTGTTGTTTCTTTTTAATCAAATTACAAATATACCCTCCAAACCCTAGACGCCTCCTATTTATATGTGTTTTCGCTTCACTTTCATACCAGCAAAGGTCGTCGTTGCTCATATCTATCTTGTCTCGTGTTTTTCAGAAAACGATTTCATCAATAAATTTTCTTCCGTTTGCATTTCCCTCACTCTAATATGAAGGTATGAAACTTCTCTAGCATTTTTCTGTTATATCTCAATTGCATGTATGTCGATGTTCTCATATCTATATTAATTTGCATTTTTTTCTCAAGCTCGATTGTAATCTAGTAATGAAAATGGAATAGATTAGAGTCTTGATGATTGTTAACTTGTCTAAATGAATTTTATGGGTGTGTAGTTGTTAGCTTAAGTTCTTAGTAGATTATTATCGTTTTCTTATACAAGTGTTGAGGATGTGGCGAATCGAGTAAGACTTCACATTCAAAGATCAATGGTCATAACTACTTAAATCACAAATCAGTTGCATATTACTTTAATTTTTTTATGTAATTATATATTTGAAAATTAGATTAAATTAAATCATTACTGCATATCATTTTTGGGCAAACTAGTGGATTGTCAATCTACCGCGTCCTGTGTTCAAGCCATCACCCTCTCATGTAGAATTGTAACATCCCACATCGTCCAGGGGAGTGGATCATGTAAGCCTTATAGGTATATTCTCGTATCTTCCTAGCATGAGGCCTTTTGGGAGCTCACTGGCTTCGGGTTCTATCGGAACTTCGAAGTTAAGCAACTTCAGGCGAGAACAATCCGAAGATAGGTGACCCATTAGGAAGTTCTCGTGTGAGTTCCCAGAAACAAAACAATGAGGGCGTGGTCAGGGCCCAAAACGGACAATATCGTGCTACGACGGAGTCTAGCTCGGGATGTGGTGGGGCCCGAGCTGGGATGTGACAAGAATAATATAGAATATTGTCTTTACTAAAATTATATATTAAAACAATTAAGATGTTTAGATTCTATTTGGATGATGATTTGAGATTCATAGATTTTTACCCTGTTAAGCATTGAGATTTTTTTTTTGGTCTTCAAATTTAATTAGTGAAATAGTTTTAAAAGTAACAAATTTTTGATGAGTAAACATTAGGTGGCTTTTCACAATAGTTATTATTCATCAAATATAGAATGATTTTGAGGAAATGTATAAATAATTCGAAGATTTTTTTCTTTATTTTTTAGAAAATTTAAGGAATAAAAAAAAATGTTATTAAAACTCCAAAAATTTAATGGTGCACTCCAATTCTTTTATATTTAGAAAAAAAAAATATTCCTCCCAGGAGTACACAATTAAAATTTTAAAATGCCGATAGTAATTACCAAAAACAAATGTAGATTAGAAAATTGTACCTTCAAATTTTAATGATAGTTTTATGTAATATATTAAAAATAAAACCTATAAGACAAATTTTTTAACCACACTTAAAACTCAGGTGATGACAGGTTTCGTTTTTCGAACTGGCAATCCTGCCTTTAATGGCCGAATCATTGTGTTTTTGCACAAACACGTTGCTCTTCGCAAGAGAGTTGACCTTTACTTCCATCCTCTCAACGATAGCTGTAGCAGAGCTCCAAGCAATCACCATTTTCCTCCAAAATTGTTTGGCAAGTACGAATCTCTCTCTCTATCTCTCTCTCTCTCAAAACCTCAATTTATACTCTAAGGCCTCGTTTGTTTGACCTCCTTAGCTAGGACTGGACTAGCTAGGACTAATAACCCATGTTTGGTATAGCAAGGGACTAGGTTAAATGGGATTAGCTCGGACTCGTGTCGACTAACTCCTTCGCTCGCTGATCTTAGCTAAACCCCTCGAAAACGACGGGATTGCTAATCCCGTCTCCACCACCACCAATATCCCGCGAACCCAGTCATCAAAATCTAGCCTTTTTGCCAACCTCCATCATCCTGCGAACCCAGCAAACCCAACCCCATATTTGCTTTCCGACGAACCCACAACCTAAATTTCCCGACGAACAGACAAAAGAACATTTAACACTTAATCGATATGCAGAAACGGGTTCTCCATTTTCATCAATTGAACTGGAATTAGACCCATAAAACAAAGATAACAGTCTTCGCCTAAAGAACTTTGGATCCGAAAACGATCTTCGCAATTTGAGATCCCTCTGCCACACTGCAACTCCTACTCCAAGCGTTTCCTTGGAGGCGAAACGAAATGAATACAAGGGGAGAGAGGGGAGAGGGGACAGTGGTACATATGTGAAACAGAAGAAAAAGGAAGGGGGAAGGAGGAGACGGAGGGCGGAGAAAAAAATGGAAAATGATAAAGAGGGAGGCATATAAAACAGAGAAGAAGAGGAGTAGAAAAAATGGAAAATGATAAAGAAATAATAAAATATTAATTGATATAGATTAAATTAAAAAAAAATATTAATAAATATAGATTAAATAATATAATATTATAGTCCTGCTTCTTAGTCCGACACTGCACCAAACGCTTCACTAAGTTAGTCCAGCTTAGTCTAGTCTAAGCCAGTCTAGTTTAGTCCCTGAAACTAGTCCAGTCCGAGACAGTCCGATGCAACAAACGCACTCTTAAATTCAAGACGCTGGGAAGATTTCAGAGCTGACACTTCTTTTGCATGTTGGACAGTACGGACGCTATTTATACAATGTTGTAGTCTCCATCCGTCTTCCACACTTGGCGGGAGATAAAAAAAAAAAAAAAACTAATGAAAATGGCTTGAAAATTTTGAGTTTTAATGATAAGGACAAAATAAAGGGTAAAGTGAATAGTACCAGGATTGACTTTTTAGTATAAAAATGTGGTTTTTCGTTAAAGTGAACAGTACCGGATGCTTTTCGTTAAAGTTCCCTAAAAAAAGGTGGTAGAGAGTAATGGTTAGGTTTACAAAATCAAAGATAATAGTCCGTAATTTAAAATTAACGGCTAATTACGATTTAAACCATTATTATGGTAAATATTTTAAAACTTATTTACTATAAAAATGTCTATGTATGTATGAAAAACGAGATACATTTACAAACTAGAGAAAGATAATAAATTTGGTCGAAAAAGAAAAAAGAAAATAATATCTAACATTTTAGGCTTTTATGGTAAGAAATCCGAGACGTAGAAATTAAATAGGCGAGAAGGTTACGACTCCTGATATTTCACAGCCAGAACAGGAAGGAAACATATTCCCTTTTATTTTCACGGTCCTCGTAAATCCCAAATCTCAAATCGGACCCCAAAATTTGATTGGCGACAAATTTCTCCCGCCAAGTGTCGAAGGCGGATGAAGATTTCGACACTATAAATAGCGATCCCGCTCTCCGGTATGCTGCACAAGCGGCAGAGCTGAAATCTTCCGGTGTCTGAGTTTGAGGATAGATTTGAGACTTCGAGTGAGTGACTGTTGAATTCTGAATCCATTTTTTGGGAGAGCAATGGCAATAGATTCGAGCTCTGCTGTTGAGAGGATGGATGTGGAGGTCAACTATCTTGCGGAGAGCAACGTGTTTGTGCAGGACCATGACGGCCCGGCCGTCGGAGGCCAGATCGCCGGTTCTAAGAACGGAACCTGTCACCAGGTGAGTGGTTTTCTTTTCGGTTTCTGAGTACCGATTGAGGGGCTCTGTTTGTTTGGTGAGAAAAATTTTGAATGTAGGGGAGAGTTGATTTTCGTAGCCGTTATATCTTGTTTCTTTATTCTGTTTGGATGACGGGAAACGTCGGAAAATGAGATTTGGAGTAGATTTATTATTTTGGTTAATTTAATCGTCGATTTGTTGGTTTAATTGCGCAGTGCCGTCAGAGGAAGACGGAATTCGCAGCGTCGTGTACAAACGTCAAAGCGAAAGGCCCTTGCACGGTTAAGCTATGCCATAGTTGTCTGAAGAACAGGTTAGATTAGAATGAAATTTGGTCTCGCTTTTTTCGGTTTTCGGTTTTTCGAGTTAAGTTTTTGGACTAAAATTGGTGGTGGTGGGTGTTGATTGAGAATAGGTATACATTGACGGCTGAGCAAGTGGCAGAGAAATGTCCGAAATGTCGAGGCGAATGTAATTGCAGTATATGCCAGTAAGTGTTTGGCATGCCATATAACTGTTGGCTTTGTGTTTGTAGTTGTTTGTGTTTTGGTGCTGCTGCTAATTAGAGAAATGTGTTTTCTCAGTAAGAAAGCCGGTTTAATGCCCACTGGTATTCGCACACACGAAGCCAAGAGGAAAGGGTATCAATCTGTTGCCGATATGTTGATTGTGGAGAAGCCGCAAAAGAAGGAAAATGGCGACAGCAAGGGTGGTAACGGGCAGGAGCGTGTGGCTTCAGACAAGGTTTGGTGCTGTTACTAATGACAGTTTAATGGTTAATGCATATTGATATTGTTGGTGTTGTTTTTGGTTGGTCTGTTACTGGTTAAGTGGCTTATGCTCTCAAGTTTTGGCAGGCAACGGGTGTTGATTCACCTAGCAAACGAGGGAAGGAGGACGCCCTTGATCAGAGTGAAGATGTGAACTCGGATGCAGCAAAAGAGGATGAGTTGATAGAAACTTGTGATGACGGCAGAGATGGTGCTGCTGCTGTGAATGACAATGATGCGAAGGCCAAGGGCAAGGCTGCAAGAGGGCGTCACAGGGTCAAGGAACATTGCATGGAGAGCAGAGTGGCTGTTCCTGAGGTTCCCCTACCTCAGGGCACCCCATTGACAACTGTAGCGGGTGTCGACTTAGCTGCAGAGGATGTGGGAAATGCTCTCCAATTCTTGAAATTTTGTGAAACTTTTAGAGAGGTAATCCTAACTTCTGTTCTATTAGATAGTCGATTGAAAGATGCTCTAAACTTGTTTATATTGATTTTGACACTTGAAATCCCATTCCTTTATTCTTTTTACTCTAGTTTTTTAAGATTGAAAAGCCCCAAGCTGAGTCTGTTCTTCGGGAACTATCGCGTGGAGGAAGTGGGCGAAGTGGACGGCCTGGACAGTACTCCTCTGTAGTTCGATTTCATAGCTATATGCTCTTCTTCATACAGAAGGGTTTATTACAGGAGTAAGAACTCTACCTAGCATATTATAGTTATGCATAAAGTTCTTTTTGTAAACTTTAATGATTGAAATAACTCATATGGTTTCTTACATCTCCATTTTCTGTCAGGTCTCTTGAGCAAGCAAGCACCAACTGCTCATGGTTCCAAGATTTGGCAAACCTGGTGTCTGCATCCGGGGTCTCTAAGGTCGACCCTGTGATGAAGGAGCTGCCTACAGAGTGTTTTATTGAAGGCGGGGAGGGATACGATGCCTTAAACTTCTCCCAAAAGCTTCAGCTCCTGATTTTCCTCTGCGATGAGGCTCTTAACACAAAGTAAGTAGAAGATACATAATATGTAAATTATAATTTTGTAATTGTCTTGTGTTCTGCGTTACGAGTGATGATAAATTTTCAACCTTTCCTCCAGGACGCTGAGGGGATGGATTGAGGAGCAAAATGAAAGATCTGTCCAACGTAAAAGGGACATGAAAGCAAAAGTTGCTCTAGCAAAGGATAAGGTAATATGAAAACAAGTCAAGCTTTTATGAGGCAAGCATCTTATGGAGCCAACATAGAGTTCTGTTTTTAACTAAATCAAATATGTGCAGGAGAGGGATCTCCAAGCAAAGTTGCAAGAGCAGATGGCTAAGAGGACCACTGCAGAGAATAGCGATGCTGTCCCAATTTCAGAGTCGAGCATCCCGATTTCAGAGTCGGACTCCATTGCTTCAGTACTCAGAAGTGAGTTAGCTCAAGCTCACATGGAGGTGGTTGAAGCAATGGCCATGGTACCCGAAAGTAAGTTCCCATTTCTAATATATTCAGCCTTTCAGTTACCTTTTTTCTTTCTAGAATTGATGTTAAAACTATCGTTAAGACTTAAGAACACTTGAGATGCTTTTCCAGATGGTTGAAATTCTTTTCATGTTTTGGTCCTTCACGAAAATCTGGTTGCACATGCTTGCGCTAAAATTGTGGACGTATTTTACAGGCAATGAAATATGTGAGGCTGTTAGAATAGAGCCCTACATTGTGGATGCTGATGGCCATGCCTTCTGGAAACTGAGAGGCGATTTTGATGAAGATATATTGCTTCAAGGTTAGTTTTAACTGTTCCAAATACAATGTGTTGATTTCCAGTCTTTGAGTTATTTCGAGGTCATAATTTTATTTTCAACCATTTTACAGGTCTGGGATCCTGGGATGGAACTCCATCTGGTGAACAATGGTTCGTCTGTGGTGCTGAAATGAAAGAGCCAATTGACAAATACCGCTCTTCTCTGGCTCTAAAGTATGCACACATACTTGTTTTATGTTGTTAATATCGTTCTGATATCGCACTGTTTTCTCCCCCACCCCAACCCATTTTTTATGAACTGGTTGTTGATGCATTAACTGTTTGCTTGGCTTGCAGGGAAAAACAGACCAAGAGGGAGCAAAGGCGTTACAGAACTTCAAGCAATGATGAAAAATTGCAGCTTTCCCAAACTTCTTCGGAAAGCAATGAAGAAAACGCGCAGGGTTCTCAGACTCCTGATAGCAATGGCGAAAGCGTGCAGGCATCCCGAGCTCCTGAATGCAATGAAGAGAACATGGAGCTCGGTCCTTCGGCGAATTAAAATTTTCAGCCTAGAAGACATGAAAGCCATTTTTCTTGGAATACATAGGAGGGGGTATACATGTACAAGAAAATATGGATACATACAACTACACAAGTTACATGTATCCGGCTGCCAAATTTCGGTAGAAACTCCCACATAGGAAAGTCGATCATAATTATTGAATGAGGATCCTCGGATCCTCTCTGTGAGGATTCTGGGATCTTCAAATTGTGTCCGTTCATCGTACATCATGCGGTCAAAAATTATTTTAAAAACGTTTATTTTAAATTAAATATGAATAGTACCTGACGAAAGCTGATCATATGATATACGATGAATGGACATGATTTGAGGATTCCTAGGATCCTCGTAAAAAGGATTCGGAGAGGATCCTCCTGCATAATTATTTTGTAACGGGGAATGTAAATTTTTTGATGAGTTCTGTCATAGTTATTTCTTAACAGCTTTTGGAATTTGTATGTCTCCTCTCTTTGTTTATCTTGATATTTGCTTTCAAACTATCGCTGTTGGGATTGCTTTTCTAGCTAGGAATCATTTTGGCTCATAATCGCATTTCCGAAAGTGGTTTATAGCTTAATTAGAGCTTTCGACTTGTTTGGAAAGTGATTTAAGAATGGCTAAAACACTTATTAGGAAAGAAAGGGTTAATAGTAATTTTGGGGTGTATGCAACTATTTAGTCAAAAACCCAACCTTAGTTTCTTGGACATTAACTTTACTTACTTTTCTGTAATTATATTTATGATGTGGCCTAATGAAAATAGCCCACCTGTCTTATCTAAAACTCCACCAAACATTTGTTATCCTTGTAACCAAACACCTAGTTTCTTGGGTAGTTGAGGTCGCTAGAGGAGAGATGGGTGGAGTTGGGGTTGCCGGGGAAATTAGGGATTGGGGCAAGCTTGCCGATGCAGAGAGGTTTGGGGGTGGGCTCGCTTGAGAAGAGAGGGATTAGGGTGGCTTCACCAGAAAAAGTGAGGGATTTGGGGGCAGGCTCAACGGAGAAGAGAGGCTAATGGTAAAAAAATTGAAAAAATCATATTACAAACTATATTAGTTATGTTTCATGCCTAAAATAATTAGGTCTCAAAAGTTCAGATATGAATTCAAAACTATTTTTAATTCATGGATGTTATCACCGGTTAAGTGAGCGGCGAAATTGCCGGAGAAGAAGGGGACGGTTTGTATGCACATAGGCAATAAGGGAGAAGGAAGATGGATGATGTTTGGTTATGAAGATAGTAAGAGTTTTGGGTTGAAATTCATTTGAAATGTGTTAAAATTGTAGTGAGCCGGTGAAAGATAGTCATAAAATTAGGAAGTCCCAGTGGGAGGCAGATTCTTTGCCCTCCCATTTCCCATGTCCTCCTGTTTTATGTGATCACGGTTAAGCCACGTTAATATTTTATATTATTTTTTATAAAGATAATAAGACAAAAAGGAATAGTAATATAAAATGTTGACGTGGCTTAACCGTGACCACACAAACAAGAGGGCACGAGAAATGGGAGGGCAGAGAATCTGCCTCCGTCCCAATGAGCACTGAGCACCTAAGTATTGGCCTTATCATTTTTTTGAGTTTAGTTACTATTTTTTTTTTAAAGACAACTAGTGACAATCCACGGTTATCCACTACTTCCGAGGGTTAGGAAGACTCACAAAGGCATTTTAGCCTTCCCTGGCCATAAGTCTGGCTTTCAGACTAGCAGCGGATTTCGAACCCGAGACCTCCAATTTTTAGTTTTAAGGAAACCTTATAATCCGTCTTTTACCATTGGCCCACCAGCTCGTTGTCAATGTTTAGACGGATCAGTGAGTAGATAACGTGCTCACATGCCATATATAAATGATGGGCATTTATGTCATTTTCTTATCGTTATATTTTTTTTCTTCTTCAAACAATTGATATTATCTACACTAAGAGAGAGGGGTGGACTTAACCTCACAATAAACTAGCAATAATGTGGTTCAAATTCGCCTTTGACAATAATTGAACCTAAGATATCTCATTTACAAGTGAAGAGGAATACTATTAGATCGTAACATGAAGTGACTGTTATTGTTATATTGAAAGTGCATGAAACTTGATTATATTAAACTAAACATGGTAAATACCAATATTAAATTAAACATGGTAAATATCAAAAATATATATAACAATATTTGAGAATTTCTTATATTTCATTAATCTCCAAAGTGGAGTATATATAGGAGTTACAATTGGTATTACATATGTACTTCACCAATGTGGGACAATAAACTACTATTTACACTTTAACTAATATATAACTCGCAACACACCCCCTTCAAATTGGTGCAAAGATGTCACGCATGCCCAACTTGTCAAGCGAGTTGGAAAACACACTATTAGACACAACCTTAGTAAGAACATCATGAAGTTGATCTTCAGATCTCGCAAAAGGAAACATAATAATTCCAGCATCCAATTTTTCCTTAATGAAATGTCGATCAATCTCCACATGTTTTGTTTGATCATGTTACACTGGATTATGAGCAATCTCAATAGCAACCTTGTTATCACAATGAAGTTTCATAGCACCCTTGTATTTAAACCCAAGATCTCTCAACAATTTTTTCAACCACAACAACTCACATACACCATGAGACATACCACGAAACTCAGCTTCTGCATTTGACTTAGCCACCACTTTTTGTTTCTTGCTTCTCCAAGTAACTAAATTACCACCCATAAACGTAAAGTATCCAGATGTAGATCACCGATCAGTGATAGAACCTGCCCAATCTGCATCTGTATACCCTTCAACGTTCAAATGACCATTCTTGGAGAAAACCAAGTCTCTGCCATGAGTCATCTTCAAGTACCTCAAAATACGGGTTATTGCATCCATATGAGCTTCACTAGGTGAGTGCATAAACTGACTTACCACATTAACTGTATAAGCAATGTTAGAGCGAGTGTGAGACAAATAAATTAATCTTCCCACAAACCTCTGATACTGTTCCTTATGAGTAGGAACTTGATCTGGAAATAAGCCCAGACCATGATTCTGCTCAATCGGAGTATCAATAGGTTTGCAATCTAACATACCTGTTTCAGCTAACAACTCAAGAACATACTTCATTTGAGATAGAAAAATATCATGCTTGGATCGTGCAACCTCGATTATAAGAAAATACTTCAATTCACCCAATTCTTTCATCTCAAATTCAGTAGCTAGGTATTTTTGAAGGCGTTGTATCTCCTTCTGATCATCACCAGTCACTATCATGTCATCAACATAAATAATCAATGCAGTTACCTTACCATTTTGTCGCTTTAGAAACAAAGTATGGTCTGAATGACTCTGGGTATACCCAAACTTCTTCATTGAACTTGTAAACCTCCCAAACCACGCTCTAGGACATTGTTTCAAACCATACAAAGCCTTTCATAACCTGCATACAACACATTTTTCAGGAGATGTTCCAATACCAGGTGGGAGATCCATATAAACTTCCTTCTTAAGATCACCATGAAGGAAATCATTTTTAACATCAAACTGCAACAGAGGGCAATCCTGATTTGCTACTAAAGACAGAAGAACACGCACAGTATTAAGTTTGGCAACAATAGCAAAAGTCACATGATAGTCCACCCCATAAGTTTGAGTATAACCCTTAGCAACTAATCTGGCTTTATACCGGTCAATAAAACTATCTGCTTTGTGCTTAAAAGTAAACACCCATCTACATCCAACGGCTTTCTTCCTGTTTGGTAAATGAACCAAATCCCAAGTAGAATTCTTTTCCAAAGCTTCCATGTCAACTTTCATGGCATTAACCCACTTAGGGTCAGACAAAGCACCTTGCAATTTTGTCGGAATTGATACACTAGACAGCTGACATATGTAAGATGCATATGGTTTGGACAAGCGATGAGTAGACACATAATTGTTGATAGGATATTTGGTTTTGGCATGCATATCAGGCTCATATTGTACTTTAGGTTTTCCACGATTAGCTCGTGGAGGCAACTGATAAATAGAAGAATCATCATAATTTACCTCATGTATGCCACCATCTTGTACCAAACTGTTAGAAGAATCATCACTGGACGAACCATCATCAGGCAACTCGTTAGACATATCAGTAGCAGGCAACCGATCATCAAAAGGTAATTCGTCAGACATACTGGCAGGCAACTAGCTGGGCATATCTGATCTGTCGTTAGTAGAAATAGTTATGGGAATGACAGGTGACCATTCATTATCTGTAGCCGACTAATCAGTATCACGTAACATAATAAGTTATGTTCCCAACTCTGCCTGTAACACATCATCCATACTATCTTTTCAAATCTGCACTTCACTCCCCCTCTCCCCCCGAAGTGGAGAGTCGGAATAGGGCTTCACAAAATACGAAACTTCCTCGTGGAATGTGACATCCATGGTAATATAAGTTTTTTGAGTTGGATGATGATAACACTTATAACCTTTTTTATTGTTAACATACCCAATAAAGACACATCAGAGAGCACATGCATCAAGTTTACTCTGCTGATGAGAGTAGACATGCACATATGCAATACACCCAAACACTTTCGGAGGAAGCTTTGATACATAAACAAGAGAAACATGTTTTTGTAGCACATCAAGCAGTGTCTGAAAATCAGGAACTCGACTTTGGAACACGATTAATCAAATACATAGCAGCCAAAACAGCATGACCCCACAAATGATTAGGAACACATTTATCCAACATCAAGGAGCGGGCAACCTTCATTATTTGACGATTATTCCGTTCGGACACACCATTTTGTTGTAGTGTAAACGGAGTAGTCGTCTGGTGAATAATACCATGATCACAAAAAAACATGTCAAAGTGTGATTCACATATTCTCCTCCGTTATTAGACCTGAAGACCTTAACTTTGGTCTGAAATTGAGTAGACACTATTGTACAAAATTCTTGAAGAAGTAACAGAACATCACTTTTATTCTTCATCAAGAACACCCAAGTTAACCGAGTACAATCATTAATAAAAGTAACAAACTAACGGAATCCATTAGAAGTAACTTTTGCCGGACCCCACACACCAGAATGTATCAAATCAAATGACAAAGTAGCTTTAAAATCACTTACAGGAAAGGAAGCACGATGACTCTTAGCCATGACACATGTTTCACACTTGAACTCTGAATCACTACAAGTGCGAAACAAAGAAGGAAATAGATGCTTCATATAACTGAATGATGGATGTCTCAATTGTTGATGCCACAACCAAATTTGATGTTTGTCATCCACTTTAGCACTTAAAACTTGATGAGTATTGGAACCGGAAACAACAGTATCTTCCATAGTCAAGATGTACTTCTTTTACCACGACCAATTATCTTATGAGTTTTAATGTTTTGAAAATAACAATACGTAGGGTAAAAGTGAGCAGAACAATATAAGGTATCAAGAAGTTTTCCTACCGACAAAAGATTGCACTTAACATCAGGAACAAGTAAAGCACGGACCAGTGATAATGTTGGAGTTAGATAGATAGTGCCTTCACCCTTCACATGGGAATATGCTCTATTTGCAATAGTAATATACGGATCACGAACATAATCACATAACTCATCAAACACTCCAGGGTCACTAGTCACATGATCAGTGGCCCCAGTATCAATTATCCATTTATTTGTTCCATCAAGATGCATAACAACACTATGATTACATTGAGCCATTGAACAAAATCACGAACAATAAAGACACAAAAGATACGCAGCGTAATGAAAACAATTTACCAGAACAATGTAGCAAATCACTGTTCACGATACAGTAGTAGCACTATTCACGGACTGTAGCAATCAATGTTTACAGCACTATAGAGGATCACTGTTCACAAAACAGATCATTGTTCACGTACACTGTAGCGCGATTTTTTTTTTTCAACGAAGGAAATCACGAAAAAAGTGGGCACAAAATTAAAGCACACAAGTCACCAAGAGCGAACTGCTCTGATACCATATTAAACTAAACATGGTAAATACCAATATTAAACTAAACATGGTAAATACCAAAAATATATATGACAATATTTGGGAATTTCTTATATTTCATTAATCTCCAAAGTGGAGTATATATAGAAGTTACAATTGGTATTACATATATACTTCACCAATGTGGGATAATAAACTACTATTTACACTTTAACTAATATATAACTCGCAACAGATTGTTGTTAAGGTCCTTGTACACCATCAAAATTACTCAAGTGACTACCAAAACAACTCGCAACAGATTGTTGTTAAGGTTCTTGTACACCATCAAAATTACTCAAGTGACTACCAAAACAAGGATTTGTCTTTTTGTATAGCATGATCTAAGCCAATCTCCAAGGCCAGGTCAAGCTCGAGATAAAAGGATCAGTTGTGCTCATTATATATTGGGTCGGCCCAACTTGAGAAACCCAGAGTCGAATAATGGATCGGCCTAACAAGATTGAAAAGGAAAACGAAAAGCAAAGTAAAAGCAACCCTCATTTATTTGTAATTTGATTTGAATCAAATTACAAATATACCCTTCACACATTAGATGCCACTTATTTATTTGTGTCTTCGCTTATCACTTTCATACTAGAAAAGATCACCGACTCTCATATTTGTCTTATATATTATATTTTTTCAAGAAATTTCTTCATCGTTATATCTGCTTCTCTCTTACGATTCTCCCACTCTAATACGAAGATATGTAACTTCTGTAGCATTTTTCTATTTTGTCTCCACTTCATTTTGGTCGGTACTCTCATAAATATTACTTCGGTATTTTTTTCAAATTTGATTGTGATCTTGTAATGAAAATTGGATTAGATTAATTCTTTTGATGATTATTAGCGCATCTAAATGAATTTCTTGGGTGAGTAATTGAGAGAAATTTCTCCGTTGAGTTGAAGTGGATATATTTTCTTAACATACATTATTAGTAGATTTTTTGTTGTTTTCTTTTACAAGCATGTTGAGAGAGTGAAGAATTGATTATAGCACCTCATGAATGAATGTTCTTAACCAATTAAGCCACAATTTCATTATTAATGGATATCATTTCAATTGTTTGCTTATTAAATTTTGAAAATTAGGATGTATAGATTTTGTTCAGATGAAGATTTTTATTTTTGTTATTTTTTGTCTTAATGTGAATTAGTGAAATAGTTACTTCTCTATAAAATAACAAAATTTAATGAGTGAGAACAAGATCATAATATTCTAAATTTTCAAAATAATTAGCATTTCACGAATTAGAAATGATTTTGAGTAAATAAATAAGGATTTCGAAGATTTTCAAAATAATTATCATGACACATGCTATGTATGTACGGTTGCCTTCAACGGTTCAACCCTAATTTTTCTGAAAGGGTCGTTCTAACAAACTAAAGAAAGTCAATGCTTTTAGGCTTTCACAGAAAGAAATATGAAGAATATCTATGGTTTTAGGTTTTTACGGAAAGAAATCTGAAGAAAATCTATGCTTTTAGGGTTTTTTTGGAAACAAATCTGAAGAATATCTATGCTATGCTTTTAGGCTTTCAGGGAAACAAATCTGAAGAATATGAATTAAATAGGAAAGATGGTTATAACTCCTGATATTTTGCAACCAGAAAAGAAAAAAAAACAAATTAACAAATCCTAAACCAAATCCCAAAAGTTTGACTATCGACCAAATTCTCCCGCCAAATGTCGAAGAGGGAAGAGAACTGGGACAGTATAAATAGCAGCTGCTCTCCAGTGTCCCACATGCTCATCATCTGTTAACTATGTAATCTCCCCAATGTTCGAATTTGAGAGTATGAATTGAGGATTAGAGAGAGTTTTTGTACTTGCAGTCGATTTTCTGAAGAAAATGGTGACAGCTCCAAGCTCTATCGCAGCCACAGTTGAGAAGATGGAGGTGGAGGTGAGCTCGGCTGCTGAGAACAATATGGTTGTCCAAGAACACGATGCTCTGGCCGTTGGAGGCCAGATCTTTGATGCGAAGAAGGAAACAAATGGTGGACGTGCCAAGAATAACAAGGGAAATGCAAAGCAAAGCAAAACCTTCCTTTATTTGTTTTTATTTCATCTTAATCATGTTAGGATATACCCTTCAAACCCTAGACAACCCCTCTCACTTTCATACCAACAAACGCCTCCCGTTTCTAACTCTCAGATCTATCTTATCTTGTGTTTTTTTTTTCAAAATTCTCTGCATCGATATTTCTGATTCTCTTTACAATTTCTCCCGTCATTTTTTTTTTTGAAAATAAGAAACTTTTCTAATGTTCTTCTTTCTTGTGTTCCTTGAATTCAAAGAAGAGGAAATCATGATATCATATGTCCCAAGAATAACAAGGGAAATGCAAACCAAAGTAAAACCACTTTCTATTTGTTTTTATTTCATCTTAATCAAGTCACAATTATACCATTCAAACCTTAAGCGAGTTTTATTTGTGTCTTCACCTCTCACTTTCATATCAACAAATGCCTTTCATCTTCAACTCTCATATATGTCTATCTTTCGTGGTTTTTAAAAAAAAAGTTCCTCTTCATCAATATTTGTGTCTTCATACAAGTGTATTGAGAGAATGATGGATCTATTATAGACTTTAGATTGAAGGATCAATGCTCATAATCATTTGAGCCACAAACTCGTTGTACTAATAAACTAGTTGTACCAATAATAAACTAGTAAGCATATCATTTCAATGTTTTGTTTGAATGATGATTTGATATTGATGAATTTTACCTTGCTAAGAATTGAAGATATCTTTTCTTTTCTGTCTTTGATGTGAATTGGTGAAAAAGTTATTATATTTAGAGTAATTCTCACTTTACTACCCTTAAGTATCGTGTATTTTGCACTTTGCTACTTTTAGTTTTATTTGTCTCACTTTCATACTTAAAGTTACGATTTGCTCCCAAAATCATACTTCTGTTAGTTTAGCCGTTGAGTCATCCATTAAACGATGACATGGCAAGTTGACCACACAAAAAATTTAAAATTAATAAAAAATAAAAAATGTTTTTATTACTAAAAATACAAAAGAAAAAAAATAACACTCTCTACCACTCCCATCCACACCAGTGCAACCTCTTGCACATCATCCCCACTACCACCGGACTCTCCCCCACCCTACACCAACCCGACCCACTCGAAATCTACACCAACGCAACCCCTTTTTCTTTTTTCTCGTGGGTACTACTCTTACCCACGTCCATCTGCCCGTCGAACAGGTTCGTGTAGTTCATATACGTCGTGTTGTCGAAAACATTGTCGTTTAGCTTTTGTTCGTGTAGCCGAGTCGTGAGTACGAATCCGAAGCGGGTATGAATTGATTAGAAATGAGAATTTGGTTTGGCGGTGAAATTTGAGAATCGGAGTGACGACAACTTGTCGTAGCTGGTCCAAAATCGGCATTGGTTAGTGAGTGCATGTGGGGGCGACTATGCCCAGCCCATAGAGTGAGGTGGTGAGATCTGAATGGTGGAGATATTAACGACTTGAGTATTGAGAACAGATGTTGTGGTCATTTCTCAGATGAGATAGAGGAGGAGGAGGAGAGTTGGATTGTAGTGATTGTCGAAAAGTGAAGGCAAAGATTTTTCAATTTTGTAGTTTTTTTAGTACTTTTTCTAAACTTATGATTTTTTTTTATTGCCCAAACTTTTTGTATGACTTAATTTTTTTTTTTGTGGGGCCAAAGGCCTGCAGCGTCATCGTTTAATGGAGGACTTAATGGCTAAACTAACGAAATTATGATTTTGGGAGAAAATTGTAACTTTAGGCATGAAAGTGAGACAAAAAAACTAAGGATAAAAAGTACGAATTTGACAACACTTGAGAGTAATAAATTAAGAATTACCCTATTTTTTTAACTAAAAGTTTTCAATGAGTATTTACAAAATCATAACATTTTGGCTTTTCACTATAATTATCATTTTATCAATTAGAGAATGATTTTGAGGAAGAGAATAAAGATTTCGACATTTTTTGTTAGAGAATCACTATATTAGCTTTAGGTGGCGGATGATGGTGGCGGATTTAGAAAAATCATGTCGGATAAATTATATCCGACACATTATTTAATTAGTGGCGGATATTATAAAACTACTGTCGGTTATAACCGACAGAAATTGACTATTTTATTATTTTACTTTCTTGCGGTTATTATTTTAGTATTTTGGCGGTTATAACCGACAGAAATGAAAATTTTATTATTTAAAATGTTATATTGATTAAAAAATAAAAAATAAACACATATTTTAATTTTTTTTTCACTCATGTTTCTATAGTCTAATGAACCCAATTCCCACGAGCCATAAATTTTTTGAGAGAATAATAACAACAGACTACAATCTGAAGCTCTATCATTTTTGTAATAAGGATTATGCTCCCTCACAGGCAAGCAAAAGGATACAAAGAAATTCAAACAATTGTTTTCAATGTGTCACAAAGCACATTGTCTGGCATATAAACACACATGAACATTTAGTGTACTCTTTTATTATTTTAAAATGTTATATTGATTAAAAATAAATAAATAAACACATGTTTTATTTTATTTTATTTTTTTTTTGCGATTTTTTACACATGCTATCTCGAAGTATACAAACATATTTGACGGTTGGGTCGTTGAAACTAATTTCGTAGAATGCATATCCTATCAAATTGATAGATTTAACAAACACTTAAGAGTTAATGTTATACTTCCATTAAGTATAAAATAATATTTATCCACTAGTGTAAATATTTTAAATTGAAGATCGAATTCATTCATTGCATTCTTATAGGATCGAGGAGTGTAACTGTAAAAAATCAGCAAAATCGGAGCTAAAGTAACCGTTAAATTGTGATTTTTCGTTCACAATCGTCGAAAACTTTTGTTCTGTTACCTAATCTCTTAATGTTTGTTTTTTGTGATTTTTTACGTATGCGATCTCAAAATGTGTACACACAAGTTTGACGATTGGATCGTTGAAAAACACTTCGTAGAATGCGTATCACATCAAAACGGTAGATTAAACAAACACTTAGAGTTAATGTTATACTTCCATTAAGTATAAAATCCACTAGTGTAAATATTTTAAATTGAAGATCAAATTTAATCATTGCATTCTTATAGGGTCGATGAGTGTAGCTGTAAAAATTCATTAAAATCGGAGCTAAAATAACCTTTATATTGTGATTTTTTGTTTATAACCGTCGAAAACTTTTGTTCTGTTACCTAATATCTTAATGTTTGTTTTTTGTGATTTTTTACGTATGCGATCTCGGAGTTTTTACAAACAAGTTTGACGGTTGGATCGTTGAAAAACGCTTCGTAGAATGCGTATCACATCAAAATGGTAGATTAAACAAACACTTAGAGTTAATGTTATACTTCCATTAAGTATAAAATAAGATTTTGTAATATCCACCAGTGTAAATATTTTAAATTGAAGATCAAATTTAATATTTGCATTCCTATAGGGTCGAGGAGTGTAGTTGTAAAAAATCATTAAAATCGGAGCTAAAACAACCGTTAAATTATGATTTTTCGTTTATAACCGTCGAAAACTTTTGTTCCGTTACGTAATCTCTGAATGTTTGTTTTTTACGATTTTTTACGTAAGCGATCTCGGAGTGTGTACAAACAAGTTTAACGGTTGGATCGTTAAAAAACGCTTCGTAGAATGCGTATCGCATCAAAACGGTAGATTAAACAAACACTTAGAGTTAATGTTATACTTCCATTAAGTATAAAATAAGATTTTGTGGTATCCACTAGTGTAAATATTTTAAATTGAAGATCAAATTTAATCATTGCATTCTTATATGGTCGAGGAGTGTAGCTATAAAAATTCATTAAAATCGGAGCTAAAATAACCTTTATATTGTGATTTTTTGTTTATAACCGTCGAAAATAACCTTTAATCGGAGCTAAATTAATTTGAGGAACAATAAATATAGATTGTTGAATAATACCCTTAAAATTTTATGACGGTTCATTTTCTAAAAAACTAGCGAAGGCCACACGTTCTCTATTTGAGAAATATATATATATATATATATATATATATATATATATATATATATATATATATATATTATGAGACTAATGATTTGTTTTTAACGGGTTGAAGTTAAGGGGAGGAGACGGAAGGAGGTGGGAGGAAAATTTTGAATTATCTACTGTGACGGAGAAAAAAATAGCACCAATTGTTCATGGTACCAAAATTTGGTGTGAACTGATCTCTGCATTCGGGGTCTCTAATATCTTTGTGGAGGCGGGGAAGGTTATGATAAGGCTCTTGACTCTGAGTAAGTAGAAGATGGGCATATTATATGTAAATTACAAATGTGTAATTGAGCTGTTTTTTGCGTTACGAGTGACGAGAACTTTTCAATCTTTTCTCCAGTAGACTGGGTGGATGGATTGAGAAGCAAAATGAAAGATATGTGGAACAAACAAGGGACGCCTAAGGAAAAGTTACAAGAGCAAAGGATAAGGTAATATGAAAAACAAGGCAAGCATCTTTTAAAGTCAACGTAGAGTTCTGTTTTTAACTAAATCATATATGTGCAGGAGAGAGACCTCCAAGAAAAGTTGCAGGAGCAGATGGCTAAGAGGACCACTGCAGACAATAGCGATGATGTCCCGATTTCAGAGTCGGACTCCATTGCTTCAGTACTCATAAGTGAGGCAACTCAAGCTCACAAGGAGGAGCTTGAAGCAATAATGGCCATGTTACCGGAAAGTTAGTATCTTTTACCGAGACAGATGATGAACTAGAGAGAGTTTAGAGAGAAATGAGGCTTTTGTATTTATGAGAAAATCACTAACTAATCACATTTGTGAGTTGCAGTTCCTTATATATACTGAACATAGTACAAGGTTACTTATAATTAATTAACGAACTAACAAATTGTTGGTATATGGTCCAACCCATGATCAATGTTCTAGATTATTTTAGTAAACAAGAGAGGAGGCTGGAGCATGCTAGACAATTTTAGTATGTTATCAAGTAGATGGAAGAAGCTAGAGAGTACTAGCTTCCTTGGTTGCAAATGGAAAGATCCATGCACATGCTAGATAATTCTAGCAAAGTTCAAGTTGGTGGAATAGTCTAGAAGAATGGTGAAGATTCCACCAACATACAAGATTAGTGTAGATAATTCTAGCTTCCGAAGGTAGTGGAATTATCTAGATATCTCTAGCATGATGTTTCCATGCTTCTTCAAGGTTACATCCATGCCTATAAAAGGAGAAGGCATCCACACCATTTGGATGAACTAACCAATCAAGAGAGTAGTGAGTAGCAAAGGATCAAGTCCTAAGCTAGAGTTCCACTCCAAGAGTGAGAGTGAGAGTGTTCCACTACACATTGTGTGAGTGAAGTTTAGTTCCACTCCAAGAGTGAGAGAGAGTGTTCCACTACACATTGTGTGAGTGAAGTTTAGAAGGATAGAAAGTGTGTGTCATACTTGTATCCATCAAGTCTTGTCTTTGGCTTGGTAAGACTACTCTTATTGTATTCATCTTTTTCATATAGTGAAGATTGATCCTTGTTTTGTGGATGTAGGCATAAATTGCCTAACCGCATAAATTCTTGGTGTCCATTTTCTACTTTACCTTGTGCATTCTTTATCTTGTAGTACTGACATTCCTAACACAAATCACTTAACAGACTAACAAAAATACTCTTAACAACTTTTGTTGGCGTGACAATGATTATACAACAACTCATAATGAAGAGACATCTACAGTATCTTCAGCCTTTCGATTGCCCTTTTTTTGTTTCTACAATTGATGTTTTACTTTTAATATTTCGTTTTTTTTTTTCATGAAAGTCTGATACATCATTTTGCAAACTATGAAGCTTTCGTATCTTTCATACGTCCTTGTTACACATGCTCGTGTTAAAATTGTTTTGACTTATGTGAGGCAATTAGAGCTGTTAGAATAGAGCCTTATGTTGTGGATGCTGAAGGCCATGCCTTCTGGAAACCAAAAAGCGATTTTCGTGAAGATATATTGCTTCAAGGTTAGTTTTAACTGTGCCAAATACAATCTTTCCAGTAGTTATTTCGATGTTCTAATTTTATCTTTGAGTATTGTACAGATATCAGACCATGGGATGGAGCTCCTTGTGTTGAAAACTTGTTCTTTGTGGCGCTGAAATGAAAGAGCCGGTCGAGTCCGGATTTTGCTCTTTAGGCATTGCTGATTTAAAGGGGAAGTGATCATGAAAAATCGGCGAGCTGCCTCAGAATGGGGTTATGAAATTTTGAATAGTTATTTTTTATAAGACGCTATATTTAAATAAAAGAGGTGAGGAATAAATAAGTATTGAACTCGCTATTTACAATATTTAAACGTAACATTTTTCACTTACAAATGGTGAGAAATACTACAACCCCGTAGTACTCAGTACCGAATAGTTGGATCATAATTATTTTGTAATGGGAAATGTAAGTCATATGATGAGCTTTGTCAAAGTTATTTCAGAACAGCTTTTGAACAAATGATTTTCCTATCTCTTGATCTATCTCGAATTCTTGATAGGGCTTTGAAGTTTTTTTCATTTGTTCATGACTAATTTGCCGTATAAAATACTTAAGTTCATATATTTTTTTTGAAAAATACTAAACTTCAAGGGATGATGCTTATCGAACGGCAATCAATAACGTGATTTACTGGTAATAAGTGAACATGCACTTTTATTTAAAAATTAATATAAACTATATATTAAAAGTGCTTCTTAAAAATGCACGTAACACATTCTTCTTCGGCAGAATAATTCTTCAAAATTGCTTTTCTATTCAAAAGTATATTTAAGTTTGTAGTCAAATGAGCTTAAAAGTATTTTTACAACTTATCTGAAAAAGCAAAAGAAAATGGATGACATGAGGACACGTAATCAGAAATTTGGCGGCTGGGAGTAACCAGCAAAACTGCTGAGCTTCTCTCTCAAAGTCTGAATCTTTGAGGAAGGGGGGAGAGTGAGAGAGAGAACCCAATGGCAACGCAAGCACTATCAACTCCAACTGCAACTGCAAGAGGAAGCAGCAGCTTCTGCCGCCACCATGACGTCAACCGCCACCGCTTTCTCTCCCTGCGTGAACATAACACGGCCTCATCATCATCAAGGCCCATCACCAGCTTCCTCATCCACCTGGATCCCATTGGATTCAGAGCCCGCCAACTCTCGAAGTCCAAGCCCAAACTGGCCATCCCGAGAGCCGCCGACTCCTCTACCCAGCCTTCCACCCTCCCCTCCATCTCCACCGCCGGCAAAACCATCGTTCCCGACGACCAGTTCTCCCTCGCTAAGGTACCATCTGCTCTGCTTTACTCTTTTTAAAAAACGATGTACATTGGCACCAAATCAAACATGCACAAATAAAACCGATTACAATTTTTTTTTTTTTAACAAAACCGATTACAAATTTTGAAAACAAATAGAATTAGTGGGGTATTTAACATAGAATGAACCGTATATAAAACGGTGTAGTGACACTTTATTGTCTGTTTAGTGAATGTACTTTGTTATTTAAAGTTTGTAACCGATTTTATCTTGCGCCTGTTTTCAGAAAATATTCGAGCTTCTAATATATTATATACTGTTAATATAGATATGAATATGTATACAGACTTCTATGATTGTACCATGTAGTTTTCCTTGTTTGATGTTTGCAGGTTTCATTTGGGGTTATTGGTCTTGGTGTTGGGGTTTCACTCTTGTCGTGAGTACTTTATCGCAGCATCAAGTTTGTAAATTTTTGAAGCATATTTTGATCCTTACATATTTTTTTTCGTGATTAATTTATGTGTTTGTAAGAGGTCGCACTTGGTGCGATGGCAAGTGTCTTCGCCCATGAGCGGTAGGTCTCGGGTTCGAGACTTGGGAGCAGCCTCTCCATAAATGGGGGTAAGGCTAGCCGACATTCATCTCTCCCAGACCCTGCGTAAAACGGGAGTCTTGTGCACTGGGTACGACCTTTATTAATTTATGTGTTTGTGACGAATTTTGAACAGGTATGGTTTCGGGGCGTACTTTAATATCCTTCCCGGGTCTGAATGGTCAGCATTGATGCTCACATATGGCTTCCCTCTTGCAATCATTGGTATGGCATTCAAGGTAAAACTAATTACCAAAGCCAATATCTTGTGTCAAATTTATAATGCAGGGTATTGCCAGTTTCGAATGTTGTCCTGGTGACCATGCGGATTAGTAGTTGTTGATTTGGTTTCACGCACTTTCTGTCCGGGTCATTGGTTTTGATTGTCAAACAAATTCACACCTAGTTGCTTGCTCTTCTATTTAGATAAGCGTTGGCTTTGTTTATTTCTTGACATGAAATATTTTGTGTTTCAATTTGCAAAATAGTTATTTCGGTTTCTTTGTTATATCAGTATGCTGAACTAAAGCCGGTGCCATGCTTGACTTATTCGGACGCCCTGCAATTAAGGGAAACAAGTGCCACGCCGATCCTTACCCAGGTAATTACCTTGAATTGGCTCATTCTTGACATAAGGGTGTGGTAATTTAAGAAGATAGATGTTGTAATGGTTTATGTATGGTGTGGCAAATTTATTGCAGCAACCCTCAAAAACCCTCAAAAACTTTCGACAACAAATGGTCCTGTAATGTATCGAGATGATTGAGGTTTTAGGCATGACTTTTTTAGTTTCTTCTTGTGCTTCATCATAACAATATTGAACGTAGGCGAGGTAATCGAAAAAGGATCTTATTGTAAAAATGTGTGCTTGAGAATCAGTTTCTTTAAAATACAGAATAGGATGTTGGGGAATATTATCAACCCCTCCGAACTTTGGGGTTAGTCCTAAGTCCATAAATGGTTAGAGTTGATCATTTCTATGAACATTTGATGCATGCAATCCGTGGTTTTTTTTGTTGTTTTACCTGAATGATACGATATATGGAATTAGGTCAGGAATGATGTTACAAGGTATCGCTATGGAGATGAGCAGCATTTGGATGAGGCATTGAAACGAATCTTCCAGTATGGTCAGGTGCGTTGTCCGCTTTGCGTGTAAATACAAAAACTCTATTACATCTATTCATTTGTTTCAGAATATTCTGCGAGAGTGAAAGAAATGATTGGCCTTCCGCATCCTTCATGGAAGCAACTTATCATCACTACACTTCCCCTTTAAAAGAATTTTGGATGTAGATAATCTTATGCTCAGTGCACAGTTACACTGAGGGCCTTGTTATTAGGAATATACGCTTCATGCATTGTTTTGTGCTTAACATCTTCTCATTTACCTGGTTTTCCTTTCAGGGTGGAGGAATTGCTCGGAGGAGTGCACCTACTCTCCAAAGTATTCGTGAAGAGGTATACTTCTCACCTGCACTTGGCAAGCCATAAACTTTTGATTACTTTCCCTAAATAAAACTTTTTTCTGTGACCATTTGCAATCTCTTTTTTATTACCTTCCATTAAGTAAAACTCTTTCGGGAATTTCTATGAAAGTAGAATTTTATTCTTTCCTAAAATATCACATACAAGAGCAGACTGATGACATGATATGATTCTGAATTGTTTTTTAAAGAATCTTGCAATATCCTTAAGGTTTTAATCCCTTCAAACTGCGGTGAGGCTTTTAGTTACTTTATACCAAAGTGTGACCGACCATTGATCCCCAATCACTAATACTATCACAAATTTTGATCATATATTCATAGGTCACCGGAGATGGTAGATACTCATTAGTCTTGGTGTTTGAGGCAAAAGCTCTGCAATTATCAGATTTTGAACAACGACAGGTAAAGAATTATGAGTCTACAAGTCCCGCTTCACTTGGTAATAGTCGCATTTATCTATAATTAGATTTACTCCTTGAAGACCATGTTTACAAGTTTGCTTGTGCTTCCCGGCATAAGAAATTATTTGACCTTGCATTTTGAGAAGAAGATTCTGCATACTGATTGACCAAATTCTGACATTTCTAGGCCAAGTTTGCTTCATTCTTCGGACCAGGAATCACAGCTGAAGTTGGTGAGTTTTATTTCTAAATGCTTCAATTTTAGTGAAAGTTTTCGAACTTGTCAAATTAGAAAGCTGGGGTTCACCAATGAATAATGCTTACTTCGTGGTGCAGGCAAGGGAGAAAATAATCTATACGAAGTCCGACTTATTTCCAACTCCAACGCTAAACCGTCTGCATCACCGTTGTAAACAAAATGTATTACAGTTTGATCAAATACTGCTATGTAGTGTAGTTTCATATTACACAGCTTTTGTTACTTGTAAAACTTTTGTTTATATTCAGTTGGCAAAAGCTTTATTGTACACAGAATTTTTAAGTATCAGAAAGATGAGCAAAACTTGAAGTCATTGTTACTCGTCTGCAAGCTTCAAATTCAAATTCTTGAAGCTTAGATCTTCCACTTCTTCAAGCCATGTGTTTTCTCCTTTTGGCTATTGTGAGTCTTCTTCATTCGTTTGCCCGATTTCTAACAGCTTAAGCATGTGGGACTAGTGGTTGTCTAACATGTGGTTAACTACTTACAAAATGTGGACATATCGCAAATTCGTTGTCACTATTATTGATACTTTAATGTAGAACTGTTGCTATACAATCGATATGATTGATGTTATGTCGTTAATAAGCTTGACTGCAGTTAACCGCACTAAAAAACGATTGATGTTTTAGTTACCCAAGATTGAGATATTCAAAATATTTTGAAGAGAACTTTAACAAAAAGCTTCCGGTACTGTTCACTTTAACGAAAAATCACATTTTTACACTAAAAAGTTAACCTGGTACCATTCACTTTACCCTTTATTTTGTCCTTATAGTTAAAACTCAAAATTTTCAAATATTTTTCATTAGTTTTCCATATTTTGAATCCTAAATATCTTATAGTTGCTCCTCAAGCTACCATTTTCCAAAGCACACAAACAAAAAGCATGCACGTGAAGCCCAAAGCTGTCGGCCAATTTGAACACAGCAAGAACAAAAACATTAACATCATCACTGACCCAAAATACTAACAAAACATAAACATAATAATACATTGATTGATTGTTCTTTGTTCTTCCTCTCTGCGAAAGATTTCTCAAGAGACACGGAAAATCTCTGCGTTTACCTACAAATATTCACTTCTCTTTTTTCTTTTTTTACAATATTAATAATTTCAGCTCTTAATAATAATTTAATTTTCTCAGGACGCTTTGAGATTCAGATGAGAAAGAAAGATATTCTTCTTGCTTTTTGGTTTGTGTTTCTCTCTATACCTTTTTCTCATCCATGACAAGCACCCACCTTGCCTGCACTTTTGCTCTTCTTTTTCGCTTTCTGTTTCTTTTGTATCTTTCACTTCCACCTGCAATATTTTATATGTTTTTCAGTTGCATCTTATAAAAGTTTGGTAATTTGATAAGGAAAGTAAAATAAAATAATGTAAGAGCCTTCAGGTATATGAAAAAAGAAACACTTTTAACCTAACTAGTTTTTCTCGTCTGTAAAATAAAGAGCCGGTCCTAATTTGTGTTCGGTCTAAAGTTTGATGGTGCAAAACTAAGTTCATTTTAGAAGAAAAACGTATGTGTATCGAAAAATCTTTAGTTATCTATCTCCCTAACCACTTAACTTACGTGATAATTGATATAGAAATACCATAATATATCATGATTATATGTAAGCATATGCTCGCTTGGGGTTAGACGGAGACCATCATTTTGAAATGAAGTGTGACATTGGATCAAGAGCTAGACTAGACTGGTGCCACTATCTGCAGCCAAGTACCATGTTAGATCACATGTCCCAAAAACCATGAAACGATAATCTCCATCATAGCATGTACAATTGGACGATTACAAACCCTAGCAAAAAGTTTGAAAGGACATGACTCACCTAGTCCAAAGATGCAACAAATGTGTACTTAAACGGTAAAATCATCAAGTAGCAAACCCTGAAACACATGACTATCTTTTCCAAAAAGATGAACCAATATACCAGTGATGGGGCACTTTCATTGAGAACCCCAAGGATTAAAGGGAGGAGAAAAAGTGAAGAATCCTTTTTAACATTTGCATTGAAGAATCTTAAGGGTTCCACACAAAAACAAAAAGAAGGTGGTCAGAAAATAACACAATTGTGGACATGCCAATTGTTTTGAAACTTATTCTATGACACGAGATAAACTTATTTACACTAGAGATAACTCTCTGTCATATTACTAATCAATCATGTACTGCCTCATAAGATAATAGTGCGTGAATAGCTTAAATATTGTCATTTAATGTAAGTGGAAAACTAAGAACATCTTGGCCAGCTAAATGATCAGACGTTATTAAAACGAAACAAGTCCAACTGCATTTGAGTACTTTTGGACCAGTTATAAATACAACTCTTAATCCACACGGTCCAACACTTTGTGACAGCTTACCCTACCCAACATTTTCAATTTATTGGAGGCAAAATGATATTCCGAGGAGAGTTTATGTGCTGGAAAGGGAAAGGGAAAGGGATCCCTTCTACCAAGTCCATCAAGGTAATAAATCTAGGCTTTTAAAATTTGATACAACGATTAAAGTCATTATAATTTTTAAAGTATGTTCCTATTTATATCTGTTGAATCAAATTTTAAATGTTCGAATTTGTGACCTTGGTAAAAATGATTCCTTTTCGCTAGAAAGCAGGGCCACCTGGGGGGAAAATATCGAGGAAACAGTACTAAGATGGGCATGTGCCACGAAACCAAAGAGGGACCAATTCAATCTGCTAGTCCCCCACCTTGAAGGGAATACTTTAATTTTATGACACCAACCACAAAATGCAGCCTTCATTTAATTGTCCTATCTTCCAAAACACATCGCTAATTAAAAACACAAGAAAAAGTTACTAAACTGATAATAAATTGTATATAATTCGATTTAGTGTCTCGTTATATAGATAGTGTTCTTCCTGTCTTATCTTAAAACAGTTACACAAATCGGTTTTATTTGTGCATATTTCGTTACAATTACCCTTAAATATGAGCAAGAACATACCTCGTAGTCAGATTTTAATTTTGCACTTGTTCTAGACGAATCTCCTCCTCGAAATCGATTTAACGATCTCTCTACGATCGGAGGGGTTGAAGTAGAGCTAGGACTACTACTTGAACTCAAATCATGAGGAGTGCTTTGAGTCCCAACATCTCTAGTCATGCCCTCTGTTTTCTTTGCTGCATTGAAAAACAGATTTCGAATGAAAATTTTGTATCATATGACGAGAACTTGAGTAATTTTTTACACTCCTGTTTATTTCCGGCCTTTAGACTGAATAAGTCAAAGAAGAATCAAATAGCAGAAATAAACAAAGTTGAAGGAGAAGAAATGGTGTGCGTAAATCATTTCTCAACACGAAAAACCATTCGCTTGCGAGTGAAACATGATTAATAAGAAGCAAGATGACGTGGGTTAACCTGGAACTGGAAATTGAGGAGCCAAATCTTCTTTTGTAGGATTAAAAGAAGGCTTGGCAATGTTGGTTGTATGGATTGGTCTCGTGTGGGAAGAGTAAACAAGAGGTGCAGACATTGTGATTCGATTCGTTGCGTTGCGAAACGATCTTCCGCTAAGTGTTTTTGCAGATAAACACTCCATCGGAACCTGCCCTGATAGAGGGTTGCATATGTATTTCTCTGCTTCATTCCACTTTGAATTCAAAACAAACCCTTCTGGTGATAACGCTTCCCAACTATGATAAGCTGACCTTGCCTGCAATGCTGCAAGAACAATACAAAACCCTATATATTAGTTCGGCTATGGAACAGACGTCTGTTTTTTAATAAAGAAGGCAATAGTAAAGATGGGACGTTATGCACATGAGAATTTCTACATTGTTTATTAGTCTGGTTATGGAATAGATGTCCGTTTTTTTTTTTATTAAAAAACAATTACTAAAGACCAAACGTCATAGAGAATTTCTGAAACAATATGTTATAATTTGAATATTGAATTAACATGTTTTCACGATCATGATTTCGTACCTTTGAGAGCTGTGGTGAATGAGTACGTTGCCGGGTCGATTTCATCTGCGAAAAAAGTGGAGGAACTGATGAGAAATGGTGGATTTGAACTTGGGTTTTGAGGGAAGTAGAGAGAAGGGTACCTCTTGAGTTATAGCCAGGGGAAGAAGCAGTGCTGGAGATTGTAATGTTTGATCTGAAAGACCTTGTGTCCTCTCTGAAGCTTGGAATATAGGAAGCTGAAAACCTTCTGGAATTCAGGTTTTCGCGGCTGATCCGGGCCTTCACTGCCCACTCTCTCAGGCTGAACTCCGGCTCGTCTCGCCTTCTCGAACCGTACGGTGAGTCTTCCATGGTGGAGATCATATGGAATGAGCTTTTCCTTCTTCCTTCTAAATTTAGATTTTTTTTTGGAGGGTTTGAGTTTTAGAATTAGTAAGCAAGCATGAAAACAGGCAGAGCAACTTTCAAAATCTGTACAATGCGCTTCTGTTTCTGGGTAATGTAGTTTAAATTGAGTTGCTATATGTGCGTCCAGTTAAACATGGCAGTATTCGACATGCTTGGAAGCGGACAAGTTGGCTAAAGTAACGTGACTCTAAATACTCAAATTCAAATCATACTACTGTAATTTCAATTAAATTATAATATCGCTCGAATAAAAGACAATGGCATATGAAGTCCTAGTTTGGGAGTGAGGTGCTTAAACAAAAAGCACCCATGAAAAAAAGCTGTGAGGGTTTTAGGTGTTTGGTAAACTGAAAAAAATGGCTTATTTTGGAACCTGCTGTGAGAATAAGCTGAAATCAAAGGAAAAAGCTGAAGCTGCTATTTGCAGCTTTGGAAAACTGGCTTTTTTTCAAAGCACATCGAGCTACAATGCTCCTTTAATGAAAAGACTCACTATCAGACTGCATTTTTTTCCAAAAGCACTTTTACAAAAAAGTTTACCAAACACTCTGCTGCTTTATTTCACAGCCGCTTATTCTCACAGCACAGCTGCTTATTCTCGCAGCAGCTTTTTTTCAAAGCACAGCAATACCAAACCAGCCCTAAATGTGTATTGCCGCTTTGGCTTCCAATGACACACAAACTGACACGCACACATAAAAGGGTAAAAATTCATTCGCTTTCTCCTTCCAATAGAGAAGGGAAAGCTCGACCGAAAAAGGAACAAGAGAAGGGAAAAGCTGCAGACTGCAGTATAAATTTTGGAACTAAATATTATATTTTAACCTCTTCAAAATTACAGAGTTTATAACTTTACAGTACATGATTTTCACATGCTTGAATCAAGGGTCAATTTTTTAGGGCGTCCTTTAGTAAAGAATAGACGCGCACTGAAATGTATCGATAACTTGTATCTACTTCCGAAACATCAATAATTCGTCATTTAAAAAAAAAATGTTCGTATAGCTAAAGAGATACTATCATGTCGTCAATCCATCAAGTATTGGACATGTGGTTTACTTTTTAAACATGTAGCAAACATTTATTGGATAAGTAAAGTCATTAAGACTATATCTTGATTGTACGAGAGAATCTTTCATATAAGGACTATAGTTTTCCAATACTTTTCTTTGGTTTTATTTTTTACGAATTGCAAAAGGTTGAAAGATCACAAAATTCATTATAGGAAGTGATTTACAAACACCCTTAGTCTCCTCATACACCCCTCCCCCCCAATCAATTTCTCCCCGTTAGACTGAATAAATCAAAGAAAATCAATGAACAAAGATGAGCATTGGGTGTGTAAAAAGTTAAAAATAGTGTATAAAAATAATTTACTTCTCGATTTTATGTAGAGAGCCAAGATTTGAGAGGTGTAGGTGTGAAAACTGACAATATAATTGATCTAAAGAATCTGAAAATTGATAGATAACCACTGGATCGTGGGGTCATAGTGTAGCAATATTTGTTGTGGTTTTGCTTTATGAAAAGACTAGCAAATGTATATAGTACGATGGTGTTGAATTTTTTGGTATATCTAACAGTCCAGCCAAATTTAGCATTTGAATTATGTGAGTGCATTATTTAGTGCACCAACATTTTCCCCAACTGGGGAAAGTGGCAACTGCTGGGAGTGAAGTCAGGGGAGATGTGATTTGATTACTTATGTGAAAATGTGTATTTTCTTGGCAGAGAAGTGTCAAGAAAAGTTAGTAATCAGGTGAAAATTAGGGGTAACATTGGTTTTATGGAGGTACTGTGATTGCCTAGTTGATGCAACTCAAGTTAGGACATTGCCTATGTTTATGAAACCTTGTACTTTATGATGGAAATGATGAAATAAACAGACGTACGTAAAAGGTTCAAATACAAAGTTAAAGCACAAGTTGAGGATATGGACCAGTCAAGAAACAAAATATGGGACTCGAAGCAAGGATTTAGTCCCAAAACAAAATAACAACGCCGGAAACCCCTACTACTCCTCTAACGCAAGAACTGTCGATGCCACCATCAGCAACCAAGGAAGAGGCAAAGAACAAGCCGCAGCAAGAGATTTGTAGAAGATGGGGTTGGAGCTTCGTACCCGTGCCAAACCTGCGTCTTTTGTGAATAGATCATGAAAGGGTTACAAATGACCTTTGATCTACCCGACCGACCACTGTAGACTCGAAGTCCACAAATATGATAAGGGTGGGGATGAGCATCAGCAGCATTTTGAGGCAAAGAAGGAGCAGAGTTTGAAGGTTTACTTTGAAGTAACCCGGCTATGAAATTAGACTTTTTTTAAATAAAATAAAATAAAATACAAGTTATTGATATGTCATTAATAATGCGTCCATACATCAATCATATTATTGACACTATCGATGATGTGTCCGTTTTTAGTAAAGAGCACACATTGTACATAGGGAATTTCTATAACTTAGAAAACTATGATCAAGCAGAATATATCTAGTGCTACTACTAAGAATGTGGACATATGAACTCCAACTGAAATACCAGTGCAGTGGTACAAAAATACGAAAATTTCCGATTAAAATATTTGATGTAAATATCATTTTTCTGTAAAAACTTAAGAGATGGTAGTTTGAATGAGAGCTAAGTATCACCTCCAATGTTACAGAAGTTTTAGCTGTTATATGTGATTTTCATAGCTGTTTAAATTTTTTATCTTCAATCTCAGCCATTCATTTTCTGTATCATTCAATGTTAGGAAGTATTGAAAAACTTTCAAATATCTACTATATTCATATATTTGTTCTATTTTGATTATGAAGTGCTTGTGGAAAATATGACAGGTGTGTGAGTATTACAGCCTCATTCGAATGTCATTTAGATGAACTTTACTTAAAATTTTAAAATTGGGACCATTTATTCCCTCCTTAGACCTCTCTAATCTATAAAGGGATCCTTTCCGGATCTCTTTCACCAAATCCACAAATCCGAGCCCTTAAAATTTGATCCAACGGTTAAAAACAGAGGGTTTTTTTAAAAGTTATAATAACTTTAGCCGTTGAATTAATTTTCAAGGATCCAAATTGATGGATTTGATGGAAGGGATTAGGAGGATCCCTTTCCCTCTGATCGAACGAGAGTGCATAAAAATTCTGATAAGAAACCAAATGTTGATATTGCATGTGGTTTTTTCTCACTTTTGGGGGAATGGGTTTGTAAAACAGCAAACAAGTTGATCACGAAAAGCATATAACAATGTGGGGTTGCTTTCGGTCTGGGCTGGACCTCGATCTGGATGGAGAAGAAAAGAGTGGATAGCAAGAACTGGAGAGCAAGAGAGATCCTCTGTGTGTGTGTTTTAGAGAGAGAGAGAGAGAGAGAGTGAGTGAAGGCTTACGTGTGTGGTAGTGCATTTCCATGTCATGTGATTGTTCACCATCATGCGGTCCTCCAATTATGGGGATCAGAAGGCCCCGCCCCCATATGGAACCTCATCATCGCAATCGTCAGTTTTGTCTGATCTGTAGGCTAGGTTTCAAGTTCAACCAATCAAGTGTCAGGTGGGATCCACCCATCCCCCCTCTTCATTTAATTTCCAAAGCGTTCACTTCTCACTTCAAGGAGGAGGAGCAGATATCTGATCGGATAATGTTCTCCTTTGTTATGTTTTTTTCGGGTCAAGTATTATTGGTATGGTTCTTCGGAAAAACTTACATGCAACTGAGACGTTGGAATTAGAATATCCCAAGTCTATCAAAGAGACGAGAAAATATCTGATCCGATATTATCGTCCATTCGTCCTGATTGCATGTAAGTTCGGGCTCAGTAATCAGGATTGCACACACTGTTGATATTCACACAAGTTTCTTTGAGGGCAACCCCTTCATCTAAAGGAAGATCTTCAAATCTCAGCAGATGCTCAATCAGGATTGCAAATATAATGAAGGCAAAAGAGTTCCAACAACCCATATTTTCATTTCCATTGGTACCCATTAATACCGAACACGGCACCTGATAGAACCACACGCATAAAATTATACGAGAATTAACCGAGGGGCGCTTGCCCAGTTAATGTTTCGACCAGAAAGCTTTATTACACGCCTCGTAAAATTTAAGAACTGAAAGTCTCAAGAGTACCGGTTTCATCCACACCAGTCAATATACTTGCAAGACTTCTGATGGCGTGTTTTACCTTGAGTTGAATGCAGGTTCACTTCTCCAGTAGACAACCTGAGGTAACACAGGAACCACCAGCAAATACGTTCACGTATGCCTTAAGTTGTAGCTCATGAAGTTGGTTGAACAACGGAAGTAGCTTTCAGTTGCTGAAATAATCAACCTTAGAATTTGGAAAGCAAGGGCAGGCACCCAACTGGTCCCGACCCCATACCACCTAAAAGGAGGGCAAAAAGATTTGATGAGATTGAATGATCTCAACTGCATCATGCGCACATTCGGTGACGGTGAGGCAAACCGCACAGTGACAACAAACATTAAGAAATCAATACTAGATTCAAATCATACCAATCCACATCCTTCTTCGAATCCTTGTTATCGGTATCTCTACTACCATATAGCAAATAAATGCATGCTATCATTAAAATCCACGCCCATAGCCTAAATTAACTTTGTTTCAATTCCCAAAAAATTTAAATGACCATGCATACCTTCAACTGCTCAGCACTCTCTAAGTCTCTATCACCTTAGAGTAAGGGGGAAAACTGCAGCTCCAGACTTTGGTAACATAAACAACGCAAGGACCATGGAAATCAAAGATCCAAGGACACCTAAAAAATCAAAATGAGTTATAGTTAGACATGACAACTTGTTTCCGAGTCCTGACACTCAATTGTTTAAATAGAACATTACCCCAGAATCTCAATCAAACTGGCTGAGCTCCTCTAGGCCCGGAATTCAGAAGTCCTGCAAAGAAACCAGCTTAGATCAAGAAGAAAAAATATTTTGAGTGAATAGATTCAAGACGAGCTGCTCACCAATAGAAAAGGCGGTTGTAACTATGCAACTTCAAGAAATCGCATACGTATACAAGCTTCCTGCTTAAGTAAACTTTTAGAGGTAACAAGTAATGCAATTTAAGGCAAATAGCAATTAGCTATTAGCCTTTTATCTATATTTGAAATCCATCAACACTTATTGCATACAAAATAATTTCTAAAGTACAAGGAGAAAAAAAAACGCATACCTTGTCCAAGAATTAAAATAGCATTTGCAGCCATAGGAATAAGATCTTGAATTCTTTCGCTGGCAAAAATTGTGAGAAGAACTAGCACAGAAAAAAGAATTAAGTGTAAAATACTGGAAATTAAAACCAGAAAGGGGCATATGACCATGACTTTCAATCTCATGAAAACTTATTCGACATTACAAAGAAAGATACGACATGATTTCAAAATTAAGGGTAAATTATGGGACAATGAATACCTGAGACATGAATCAGTTTTTCCTCACTGTTATTTTTCTCATTTTCCGCAATATCCATGTGAGATGCCAACAACATCTGCACAGAATTGTATCCATCTGATGCCCACACATATTGAGTTCCTGCAAAATCATGACAGGTTTTCCAAGTTTCAGAGGGCAATGATATATTGAAGAGTATCCTCATGGTTGAACCTACGTCTAGTTTAGATGAACTACAATGACATTAAGATCATCAATTTCTATTGTTCCCATATTGCATACCCAATAGACCTTCGGTGTTCCAACATGTAGCATGTACAAAATCTTTAAAATGCAATGGATTGGATAAGCATACTTGAATCTATATCAGGAAGAACAGCCAGCTTTTGCACTTTCATAATGTGAGGCAACTGCTGCACACAAGAAGTTATTTCTAATCCAATTATAGGACTAGAGAGGTGCAAAATGCGTAAACCTCCATCAGAATCCAAGACTAGAAATTTGTTGGGGGACAGTGCTTCAATAGAAAGTGCCTTAGCTGGTATCACTCTTTTCGATTTTGAGGTTTCAAGCTCCTTTCCTTTGAATTCCACAAAAAACACTCCCTCTTCACAAGAGTCTTGTTTCAGTTTCACAGACCTCTGCTTGACTGCAAGGTTAAACACAGTGTTAGAGGCACTAGTGAATTGGCCAATGGCAACACAAGTCCATGTGGATCTAAAACCAAGAATCAATGGAAGTCACTTCCATCTAAAATGGACAGGTGTTGTTATCCGGTGAACATACTACAGAACTATATATGCTGTATGCCCTAAAGGGGTCAATTTCCGAGGGCATCGAGGTTAGCAATCTGTCTATGAGCTAGAGATTTCAATTCCATGATAAGAAAGTTAAGTTATTTTTCTAATCAGTGATTTACCATCTAGAGGCATCCTTATGATTTTAACCAAAGGACAGCACCTTGCTTACATGAGTAGCACCCATGTCCTAGGCCACAAGAAATACCTAAAAAACAATTTGTCAGTGGAAATACAGATAAATGCATAGATAAGATACAAGTAGTGCAGGCTTAGAAACAGGCCTAACTAATGTAACACGAATAGATTTTTTTTTTTTTTTTTTTTTTGAGAAGAAGTAACACGAATAGATATGTTACAGCTAAAGTTACAACATATAATGGAAAAGATCTTGTATTTAATCCGTCAAGTGCTGGTGATAGACCAGTCATTGTGAGAAAGAGTTTGTGTACATCCATTGTAACACGAATTTCTCATAAGGATCAATAAGTTATCGGATGGATATAAAGATCCATGGGTAGATTATATTGGCTTAAGACAAAGTGATCATGACGCTTTAATAGTAGCAAGAACACCGAAAGAGCTGGATACCAAGATTTCAACGAAGTAATACAGGACTGTTTTTATAGGCACTCATGGTAGGTCATTTTAATCCCAATCATGATCTTTCAGGTTGCGTGAATCGTGTATAAATTGAAAACCACATTATTCATTCACTTGATCAAATGATTTTTCAACATCACGAACTTAATTTAATTCATGATTGAAAGTCAAGGACTGAAGGAACGCTAACCACATTTCTTTCTTTCTTTAGTTTTCAAATAAAAAACCCTGCTCTTAACCTGAATTACTTCCCCCATCAAACCTTGACCCTTACACCCCTAAAGTGTTAGCACCAACATGGATTTCAGCAACTTCCCAGCCATCAAAGCTTAGTCTTTTCCATCATATGAAAACAATAAATCTTACAGGCAATCCTTGAAACTTCCAAGAAAAAACTACACTGAATACTTTTGACCTTTATAATCCTCTACCGCACCTATTCATTTATGAGTTACCAGTTCTTGCACAAATCCCATAACAGGTAATGAGGATTGCTCGAATTTTCAAGACACAACCTAAGATACACAAATTTACTCTAATAAGCCTACCATTAACTTAGAAAAACAGAGGCTTTAGGAAAAAATGCAGTCCCAGTGCGCTAGCTTTCCTTATTGGTTGTATAGCCAGCGTGGTTATCAGAATTCCAATAGGATTTCTTAAGTTCTCGATTACTTAGATGAACAGTACATAAAGCTTTCACATTGCAAAAGGGTTCTAGTATCGAACTCTATTAAGTACTAACTCAACAAGGGGCAAGCAATGGACACGTAATTGAAAGTACAAAAGAACGTTTGTGCATTGCATTTTCTACATACAGGTAAGATAAGATCAGCAAAAAGTAATACCAAAACGCATAATTTGCATACTTACCAGAAACATAATTCCTATCATTCTTCCCACACAAGTTACCACTGCAAGTCATCTCCGAACTCCCCTCAACGCAACCACATTTGTCGCCTCCTTGCTTATTTCCACAATCCCCCAAATTACTATGCACATGATCACCAACCACCCCATTAGGAAAACCCAAATTTCGGCCCTCATTTTCCAAACTCGAACTCAAAGTCTTGGCCTTTCGAACCCGCCCTTTAACAAGCTGCCTCAAATTAAAAACCCTAACTCCATTATCTTCTCCTAAGATCAAGACCCCAAACGAAATGCTAATCGACCAAACCAGCTTGCAACACTCAATCACAGCACACCTCATCAACTTCACAACCGCCCCATCATCACCATTGTCGCCATCACCAATCACTTTCACAGAAAAAACCGATATCTTTGAGCTCGAAACGGAGTACATGGCGAAGAAATTGACCGACCCGGCAAGCTTAATCGAAACCCCATGATGGGCATCCACCAAAACCCCCAATTTCCCATCAAATTTTATCCCTTTCTGGGTGCAAATGACTTGAGCCCTCACGAATTGTTTCTGATTCTGCAGAATGTAGAACCTGAGCAGGACCTGGGACCCACCTCTGTGAGGGCCGGATGCAATGAAGAGGGTCCGGGTGTTGGGGTTAGGGTCTGGGTTTTGGAGGAGGAGGAAGGTGGAGGAAGAGGAGGGAGGGGCAACTAGGGTTTGGGGAGGAGGGAGAGAGGAGAGGGAAAGAGGGGAGGAGAGAGAGGGGTAGAGAGAAAAAGTGGAGTCAGAGTGCATGAGGGCTAGAGAGAGAGAATGGGGTTCAAACTGGAGGGAAGTTATTTGGGGAGGGGAGGAGAGAGAAGGGTTTGGGAGGCTGAGCTTGGAAGCTTGGACAACTACCATTAGAAGAGGAGTGAGAAGAAGAAGAAGAAGATGATGATGATGATGGCCCCCAACAAACAAAACCACCACAACTGCCTGTCTGAGATTTTTGTTAGTTGTTGTTGTGTGGGAGGAACAAGAGGAACATTGTCTTTGAATTTTTGTTCTTTTGGGTTTGGTTTGGTATTTGGGGAGGGACCCTCCAATTTCATGCGAGATCCAAAGTTGGATTATTAAAGAGTAATATTATGGGTAAATTACATAGTAGCCCCTCAGGTTTAAGGTTATTACAACCATATACAACATCTTTAAAATATTTCACTTTCATACCTCACGTTCTATTTTATTTCAAAATAATACATCCGTTGCATTTTCCATTCATTAATCTGTTAAATGCTGATGTGGCTGTCACATTTGTGCCACGTGGCAAAAAAAATAATTTTTTAATTTTTTTTTAAAAACCTAAATCTTCTAAATAAATTATAAAACTATAAAAAAACAAATCAAAATAAAAAACCATACAAACCCAGAAACCCCCCAACCCACTTCTCCATTTCCTCCCTCTTCACCCTCCCATCCCTTCTCTCTCCCCAGACCCACACCTCCCATCCCTTACAAATCGTCACCCTCATCCTTCTTCTCCAGTTCACCCGTGTCCCGTCGTCGCCGTCTTCCTCCTCAAACCCCCTGCTTTGTTTATCCAAATCCATCAAACAAAGCAACACCAATTTCACATCTTTACAAAAAAATTCAGAAATGCCAATTAAACCCAAGCCAGTCGGGAACACAGTCGATTCGGAGCGGTGGGTCGGAGGCCGTGATCGAATCGAGAGGAATGGGGGTTCAAAAGATGCAGCCTTGAGGGGTAGCCATTTGCGTGGGCGAGCTTCCAGTGCACGAGGTCGGAGAGCTCGGGTTCATGGTGGGTGATTTAGGGTGGGAAGAAGAGAGTTAATTTTTTTCCGGTTGGGCTAGGGTGGTGGTGGGTCGAGTTCGTTGGGGTCGGGGGGGGGGGGGGGGGGGTGGGGGAAGGGTGGGAAAGTTTCTGGGTTTTGGTTTGTGGGGGTATAGGTTGCAGGGAGGTGTCTCTGACGTTTTTTTTTTGTTTTTTTTTTTCTGGGTTGCGGAGAAGATGAAGATGGGTAAGAAGATGGGTGTGGTGGGGTGTGTAGAGGAGGGAAGAGGGTGGGTGCGTGATGGGTGCCACGGGGAAGATGAAGATGATTTTTTTTTTCTTCCTCTTCTTCTTCTAGGTTGCAGGTTGGGTTTTGGGGGGTGGGGGAGGAGGGAGGGAGGGAAGACGAAGGGGGCTTTTGTTTTTGAATTTTTTTTTTATAGTTTTATAATTTATTTAGAAGATTTAGGTTTTAAAAAAAAATTAAAAATTTTTTTTTTTTGCCACGTGGCACACATTTGGCAACCATATGGCGCAAATGTGGCAGTCACGTCAGCATTTAACAGATTAATGGATAGAAAATCTAACGGATGTATTATATTGAAATAAAATAATACTTGAGGTATGAAAGTGAAATGTTTTAAAGATGTTGTATGGGGTTGTAATAGACCTCAAAACCTGAGGGGCTACTGTGTAATTTACCCTAATATTATTCATACCATATTTTTATATCACATTACTATACTACATTAGGTGACATCTGATGTGGACATCCACATCATTTGAAAATTTTGCAAAACCTAAGGAAAGGAATAAGAAATACTTCTTGTATACCATAATCATCAATTAATTAACTAGTTTTTTTTAATTATTAGTTTATTATATAATGAATTAAATTTAAAAATCTGATTAATTCAAATTATGAGTCTGACCACATCAAATGCCACCTAAGTTAGTATGAAAATGTAATACAAAAACATGGTATAAATAACATTACTCATTATTAAATTGTTGCAAAAGTAAAAGTCTAAAGGTTTAGGCTTGCTCTCAATTTGCTAATCATGGATTATTATATTTCTTACGTAGCCATGCTTCCTGATTAACAAGGGTTTAGAATAATTTTCCTTTCTAATTTTTAATAAATATTGGAAAATAGAAATTTATCTTTGCAATTAAAGTAAAATTGATACAATACGTATAACAAAATCATTATCTAATTTTCAAATAAATATGTTTTAGAGAATATTGGTGAATCCAATTTTCAAATAAAAATAAAATTTGTTTGTTTGTGAAGGGCACAAGGTCTCCGAGAGCATGCACAGGTTTCTGGCTTAAACTGAGATATGCAAGGCTTTGAACGATTTCGCTGTTGAGTTATTGAACTTTTACTGCAAAAGCAACCAAACAACATTTTCCATCAATTAATACAATATGTGACGCATGGATGATCGATTAATTTCACGCACAATAATGTCACATTTGCTAGATTTCATACAGTAAATCAATTGAAGTTGACGAATGTTCATGAAAAGAAGTGTATGACATGTATTGTGCAGAAAGAGATGTTAGATGTGCAATTACGGATACAATAGTTCGGATTTACCTATTTATATATGTTTAGTATTCGTGTCAACTCATGAGTTTATCGACATTCAAAAGGATAATGAACAAAAGTTGTACAAATTACCAACCCTACCATGAAAGGTCATGCAACTCAAGCTTTTGAAATTGGATGCCACAATGCATGGTGAAGAATTGGCCTTTAGAAACGATTCGGTTTCCAACAACTAGGGGCAAAAATATATCAAACTTGGAACTCATTTATATTTGTGTCGTGTTCATATCAATCTATATATGGCTCAACACAAATCAATATTCGTAGGAACTGATTAACATTAGTTGTCTTCTAACTCTATATACCTCGGGTTCTATACTTGTGCAAAATTCGACTCAAATTACTCTTAAGCATCCAAAATACCATAAACGGGCCGGCAATTAGAGATTTTGAAACTCTAGATGTCATAAGGGGTGGTTCGGTATGGGATACCGAACCGAAACCCGTGTCTCGATTCCCAAACTGAAATTTTCGAGAATCCCAAATCCAATACCGATCCCAAACCAATTTTTCGGGAATCCCAAAATGATTTTGGATTTTTGGACTAAAATTTGACATATTATGTTTTGGGCTAAAATTCAACCTTTTATATTGGGTTGCCAATCTGTTGCAAGCTAAATTTTCTTAATAAATTTCATAGGCCATTGTGAGTTACAAGTATACAACCAAACCAATATGTTGCAATAAAAATAAATTTAATATGTAACTTACAATTTAATCTGTGCACAGATTAAATTTCATGGAGGACCTGAGCATCAAAATTCCCATTAGTCATTAGCGTGCATTTCACTCCTCCTTCCCCTCCTTATCTGTCATTTACAATGCCAAATGCCAAACATTTTCGTGTTTCCCATGCACACACAGACACATATATATACATTCACACCATGAAGGATAAATCATACACAATTTATATGCAACGGTTGAGATTAAATCTGTACAGAATCCAATGGCTATTAAAATTCTAAATATATATTTAAAAATTAAATAATATATATATATATTTTTTTTCCATTCAGTTTGGGATTACCGAAATCCCAAAAACTTGAGACCAATTCCCTTACCGAAATTTCGGGATTGGTTCGTATTGGGTACCGAAACTTTCGGAAATTTCGGTTTGGAATTTTTTCGGTTCGGTTTGGAATTTTTTTCCAGCCCATAATTCATGGCCGTGAATTAAGCTTGGGCCATTTGTCGAAGGAAATTCTTTATGTATTTATAAGTTGGTGATGTAGCAGCAAGCGCATCTGGTGTAGTGGTATCATAGTACCCTCCCACGGTACTGACCAGGGTTCGATTCCCTGGATGCGCATTTTATTTTTTACCTTATCTGCATCTCGGCTCCAACCAAATCGGCCTCAAAGAAGGCACTTTTTGAGTATTCTGCAGCCCCATCTCCATTCTCCATGTGCCTCAAAGAATGAATATATCAACCACAAAGTTAGTGGGGACCTGTCACAAGTAAAGCAGCAGCAAGACTTGTTGCTAGGGAGTAGTGGCAATTGTATAGCAGGTCCAAATGTGTGAAATACTTGCCTAATTCTCTTAAAAGTATAAATTTTTACGTTCCTACGAATCATAGTTAGATATATGTGCATATTATTTGTGAATTATAACAGGTGACATTGAAGCATGAGGACGAGAAACCATGAGTTCATTTAAACTATTTTCTTAGGGAATTGTTATTGTCACTCCAAAAATCTCATTCTAAACTCCTCACAAGTATATTTTTCTTTCTAAATATAGTGTAGAATGAGAATTTTGGAGTGCCAATAACAATTTCCTTTTCTTAACCTTTCATCTTTGATGTGAAACGCCTTTAGCATCATAAGGACTTATGCGGCACAAGTATATTGTCACTGTGATGTCTTGTGCTCATTATGGTGTCTTGTGATTATAATATAAACTCATCTGGACAAAAATTTATATGCATAACATTATATCGTTGACGCAAAACGTCACATTAACAGATCTCGTCTCTTAAAAGTATGCATACTCAATTTTTAGTGGTGAGATAAGAGCATTGGGCTCAACACGTGAATAAAATGCTTTGATGCAACTAACTGGATTTCCCTTCCATCTTTTATGTGCATGAATATGCTGGTGCATATAAATCCAAAGTTTGAATCCTGAAAACCCCACCCTACACACCTACAGTGAGAAACAAAAGGAGAAAAAGCAGCCAAAAACAGATCCGATAAATGCGTTGATGGGTCTCGTATTTATATACAAGAACAAGACACAACAACACAAACAATTACCCCTTTCAACATTACACTCTCATTATTACACATGCATTGATGCACATTACACATACCATTGGTGTTTGTGCATTTGCATTACTTGGGGAGTTTCAACCAAATATGGTTCGCAGCGGTTTAGCTAGTCCGTTAGAGATGCTCTTATCGAGAATTTAATCACAGTGCTCTAACTTTTTAATTACCTTTTTGTTTGAGCATCGATCTGATTAATTAACAAGTGACATGCCTATTAGCTGGTTAGATTGAAGGTGATTGGAATTGTCTCATAGCCAATTTTATTGTTGTCGTATTTAATGCGTCTGCTTTCTGAAAGTACACCAAACAAACTGGTACGGCAAGGATAATTGCTTTTTGATTAGAAATATTCAACGGAATTGATAATGAACTTATTATCTAATGTTTTCAAAACATGAAAACTCACCAAGAATAACTGTAAATTATTTTGTCGAAATGTAATCAATTTTTCTTTGTTTGTAATATCATACTTAACTGTATTTTAGTTCATTTTTTATGCTCTTATATCATAAAAGTTCAGGTAAATCGCCAAAATGGTCATTGAGATTAACTTAATATTTTGGTCCCTGAGATTCCAAATCGATAAAAGTGGTCTCTAAGATTGTCTACCATCCATTATTTTAGTCATTCCGTTAAAAACTGCGTTAAGTGTCCCGAAACTCTTGACCAGAAGTTTGAGCAATTTTCAAAGCTTCGAAACTCAATCGTTTTTTAACCAAATTCAACCCATAATATATCAAAATGAAGATAAGAAAGTGTAGAATAAGATTATACCTATTTCGAAGCCCAATGGTTTCCGAAGATTGCCGAAAAATAGCCTCAAAGTTGACTGGTCCGAGTGAAAACTCGAAAACTCGCCGGAAATTGGGTAAACTTTAAACGTTCATAACTTTTTCAATACTCAAGGAAATTAAGTGATTAAAAAACAAAAATCATACTTCTCGACGAGACGAAGAGAATGGTACCTTTTTTTTTTATGGCTAACTCGCCGTGGTTTGATTGGAAAATGGCTCGAAAGTGGCTGTCTTGGTCTCAAGTTAGCCACTTTCGAGCCGTTTTCCGGCTAAACCACGGCTAGTTAGCCGTCCAAAAAGGCACCATTCTCTTCGTCTCGTCGAGAAGTATGATTTTCGTTTTTGAATCACTTGATTTCGTTGAGTATTGAAGAAATTATGAACGTTTAAATTTTTCCCAGTTTCCAGCACGTTTTCAAGTTTTCACTCGCACCAGTCAACTTTGAGGCTATTTTCCGGCCATCTCCGGCAACTATTGGGTTTTGAAATAGGTATAATCTGATTCTACACTTTCCTATCTTCATTTTGATATATTATGGGTCGAATTTGGTTAAGAAACGATTGAGTTACGAAGCTTTGAAAATTGCCCAAACTTCTGGCCAAGAGCTCCGGGACATTTAACGGAGTTTTTAACAGAATAATCAAAATGATGAATGATGAACAATCTCATGAATCACTTTTATCGATTTGGAATCTCAGGAACAAAGTAATGATTTATGCAAACTTCAGTGATCATTTTGACGATTTACCCTAAAAAGCTCTAACTCCACCGCTGTCATTGAGACGAAGCCACCAACCAACAAGTCTAGGCCACACCAAGGCATATGCATTTTTCCCTATCAACATGGTAATTGAACAGTTACTAGAGTAAACTAGTGTAGTACATATATGGATAAGATTGGGGGTTGAATTCCACTCGGCATCTTTGCTATCCATGCACAGTAATTTTGAGGTAGGGAGAGTCGTGCTGTCCAGTATTGCCCTAGTCCAGTCCAGTCGCCTGTCCACCACTCTGACTAATCACTGTCACTCACCCGCCCCCTTCTCTCTGATTCCTGGCCTTCTGATCCTTCTCTCTCTCCAATGACTAATCCCATCGGGGCCAATCCTCCACTATCATTCAATGCGCCCTAAAACCAGCAAATACGACTGCCACCGTTCCACTTATCACTGATGTCACCACCCTCACGAATTGGCGCGTCAAGTATCCACCCCCGTCTATATATTACAAACAAAGATACCCCATCTCCATTCCATCCTTAATAATTTCCCAAATCCGTACTATTTGGTAAGAACGGGAAGTGGAATTGAATTGAGTTTTGTTGGATTGGAATTGGAATCAGTTCTTCCTCCGTCAGCGGTTGCGATCTCTCTCAATTCCGGCGGAAGACATGGCGATGAAATGAAGGAGCGGCAGCGCTGGCAACCGGAAGAAGACGCCTTGCTGCGAGCCTACGTGAAGCAATATGGGCCGAAAGAGTGGAGCCTGGTCTCCCAGCGGATGGGGAAGCCCCTCCTCCGTGACCCCAAGTCCTGCCTGGAGCGGTGGAAGAACTACCTGAAGCCCGGCCTGAAGAAGGGCTCGCTCACCCCGGAGGAGCAGGCCCTCGTCGTCTCCCTCCAGGCAAAGCACGGCAACAAGTGGAAGAAGATCGCCGCCGAGCTCCCCGGCCGCACCCCCAAGCGCCTCGGCAAGTGGTGGGAGGTCTTTAAGGAGAAGCAGCTCAAGTTGCAGTCTCAGAGGCAAAAGAACAAACACCTTCTGTGCAGTACATCGTCGTCGTCGACCCAGCTGCCACCGGACATGAATATTCCGGTCGCTGGAATTGGATCTCCGGAGAAGGCCGTTAAGGGTCCCTACGACCACATACTGGAAACCTTCGCCGAGAAATACGTCGTCCAGCCAAAGGTTTACGGTGCTGCGTTCCAGTCCACCACCATGATGCAAGAACCGGACCCTGTACTTTCACTCGGGTCGGTCGGCTCCACCGCGACGTCCGTAACTGCACCTTCCGTTATGCCTCAGTGGATGAACATTAACCCGTCGTCAACAACGTCATCCACGTCCTCCACCACCCCTTCGCCTTCGGTGAGCTTGACGCTGTCTCCCTCCGATCCGGTTCCCGACACGGACCCGACCCGTTTTTATCAGATGGGCACTCTGATTCAACTGTGCAAGGAGGTGGAGGAGGGGATGCAGAGCTGGATGCAGCAGAAGAAGGAGGCGACATGGCGGCTGAGCAGGCTGGAGCAGCAGCTGGAGGCGGAGAAGGGAAGGAAGCGGAGGGAGGCGGTGGAGGAAATCGAGGCACAGATAAGGTGCTTGAGACAGGAGGAGGTGGCGTTGGTGGGGAGAATAGAGAGGGATTACAGGGAGGAGCTGAGCGCGCTGCAGAGGGAGGCGGAGGGCAAGGAGGCGAAGTTTGTGGAAGCTTGGTGCGGCGAGCATGCGAAGCTGGCGAAACTTGTGGAGCGGATTGCGGTCGGGGTTCGTAATCAAGGGTTTAGCAGTAAACCAAGTTAATTAGAACTAATTATGTGGTTTGGTTTTGGAATTTTACTTGAATTAACACTCTCCGCAACTTGTCATCTTTCATTTTCCTTCTCTTTTTTCTGTTATTACTGACAAAAAAAATATTTCTTTAAATAAAAGTTTTTAGATATAATCTTTAGATTATGATAAGAAAATTAAATTAATTCTAATATTACTTTCGTTTTATTTGTTTCTCTACACGATTTTAATTATATTATAAAAGAATATTGAATTTGGGAAATAACATAATAATTCAACACTAATAATTGAGTATCAACCTCCTATTAAAATAAAAATAAAAATAAGCATCAACATGTACAATTTTCTATTTAACTCAATATATGCTATTCTTTTATGAAAGTAGTGTTAATAATTGAGAGTTTTAACGAAAAGCTCGCAGTACTATTTATTTTAACGAAAAATTACATTTTTACACTAAAAAATCAAACTTGGTACTATTCACTTTACTCTTTATTTTGTCTTTATCGTTAAAACTCAAAGTTTTCAAGCTTTTTTTATTAGTTTTCGTTTAATAATTAGGGTTAATCTCAGTGTACTATTCTCAAGTTTCTTGATTTTTAACATTTGTTACATCAAATTTTTTTAATTTCAGAGTGATACATGAAATTAAGTCATAATTTTAGGATACTTTTATACATCTGTTAATGTTGCTGTTAACTCTCCTGTTAAGTGATGACATGGCACGCATGTAGACAATAAGTGGACGTCATGTGTCAATATGGAGCTTACATGGATATTAAAAGATAAAAATTAAAAAATATAAAACAAATTTAAATTTATATTCTTTTAACTTTTTAATGTTCACGTGAGTCATATTAACACATGGCGCTCAGTCATTATCTGCATAAATGTCACGTCATCAGTTAACGATATATTTAAAAACAATCTTAACAGATGTATGAAATATCATGAAATTATGACTTTGGGTACTATTCTAGTTGTTTGAGCCGATTGAGTAGTTAATTTAGGTTGAGCCGCCCGAACATTCCTTATTGATCCCAATTTATTTTGTCAGTCAACTCCCGGTCCCAAGCCCAAAGAAAAATATAACAACTCCCTTGGAAATTCATTAGACTTATTCATAGGGAGCTTTTATAATCTTTCACCTAAAAAACCAAGAGAACTTTAACGAAAATATCTAGTATTGTTCATTTTAACTAAAAATCATATTTTTATACTAAAAAGTCAATTCTGATACTATTCACTTTACCATTTATTTTGTCCTTATCGTTAAAACTTAAAATTTTCAAACATTTTTTATTAGCTTTCTTAAAAAACAAAGATGAAAAAAATATACCATTCCAGGCCCAAATACATTGAGCCAAAAATATGAAAATAGGGGTGAAGTTTAAACTTCATCTCATATTGGAGACATTCTTAAGTTTAGGCTAAATTCGATAAATATTATCGTTATTTCTAACACGTGTTAAAATCAGAGAAACTCTTATATTTCGTCCAAATTAATGTTTGACAATCCCTAAAATTTAATTTTAAATTTCCATATTTTCGATAAAAAACAACTGATACCGATATCAATATTCGATATATCCATTTATACTTTCACAAATTTGTTTATCAATATTCCACTAATACCGATATTTTAAAGGCTGACTATTACAAAGCTTCCACAACATGTGTTGATGCACAAAACCAGAGGTCTTGGAACAACGTAAATCCGACCGTGAATCTGCAAGTAATGTAAATAACACAAGATGTATCGTGGTTCATCCCAAGGTTTGGGCTACGTCCACACTGATTGTATTGTATTTCTCTGAGAAGTGAAGGAGGGGGTGAGAGCTTCTGAGGGTGAGAGAGGGGATCTCAGGCCTAGGAATTGGCCTCCTCCAATTGTGAGGGTGAGTGGTCCTTTTATAGAATAAGGATTCCTCACTTATTACATATTTGCCCATTCCTTTATTACATAATTACATTTAAGTCCTCCAAGTATTCATACGAGGTCTAAATACGAGGCCCTAAATATGGTATAAACAACATGCATTCTCAGACTTAATTGCCTCTCACCTCTCCACTGTAGGTGATTCGAAGAAACCTTCCCCTATCTCTATTTTCGTTATCGATGTAAGAATTAATCGTCATTCCAACCCCAACTAATTTGGGACCAAGATGGAGATCACTGTAGCCCTCCTGCTCACCATTGGCAGGTTCGGTTTCTTGAGATGGACAGACAAGAGCATTTTAGTGTAGCCGATCTCTGTTCGAATATAATCAACAAATTCACTTAGCGACATATCTCTACTGGTATTATGAAATGACATGTAAAGAACCACTTGAATACTCGTTATTTGGGAAAATCTCTCCGAATGATGGAATAAACATTACCTAGAGCAGAAGATTTGAAATCTTGATATTCATAACATACTATGGCACTGACAATAATATTTGAAGCATATGTTGTTGGAGAACAATTCAAAAATAAACAAAAATAACAGAAATAAACAAAACTTGAAATTCTAATATTTCATTAACCAAAAATATTTGTTGTGCATAATGAAATTACACAATAAATACATAAATTAATATAAGAATATCAATGTTACTAACTTGATTACAGAAGGTAGAGGCTAGCGTAAAAGCTATGTCATTCTAACAATATTTTCGTCCCACTCTTGTGCTTGTGGTTCTACAATGTCTGCTCGACCAGGATTCAACTACCTAATTCTGCAACCCGCACTGGATTCTAGAATTCTAGCGAATTTGTTTTGGGTGTTTACTCTCTGGAAAATTCGTACGGAAGAAAAAGAGTACGAAAAGATGATCCCACTTGGATACTGTGATTGCTATGTCCTTCTAACAATATTTTTGTCCCACTCTTGTGCTTGTGGTTCTACAACGTCTGCTCGACCAGGATTCAACTACCTAATTCTACAACTCGCACTGGATTGTAGAATTCTAGCGAATTTGTTTTGTGTGTTTACTCTCTAGAAAATTCGTACGGAAGAAAAAAGAGTACGAAGAGATGATCCCACTTGGATACTGTGATTGCAAATATATAGGTTGTTTCACACCTTTTCAAATACACTGAACAGGTATTTGAAAGTACACAACTCTTTCTAAGAGCTGTGTCTTTTAATCAAAACGTTTTTAATTAATAAATTAATTATAAACTTAATCTGAAAATTAAAATTAATGAATCAGATTAATTGATATTAATTGTAATTAGGCTATATTATTACACAACTCTTTCTAAGAGCTGTGTCTTTCAATCAAAACATTTTTAATTAATAAATTAATTAAAAACTTAATTCGAAAATTAAAATTAATGAATCAGACTAATTGATATTAATTGTATTTAGGCTATATTATACAAGACTAATCCACACAACCATAAGGCCCAAGCCTTCAATCCATTTCCAAATGGTCCATTTTCTAATTACTAGACTAAAGCACTAAATCTATATAAAGGTCCTTGAGAATCTTGTTTTTCCCAATGTGGGACAAGAGTCTCAAAACTTCCAACACATGTCGCAAGTAAAGGGTGTTTGACACTTTATTGAAGAACATGCAGTTCATTAAGCTGCAGGTTGCTAATAGAATTCATTCATGTGTAGAGTTCATTAATTCATTCTTCTAGGGGTGTGCTATCCACATACTCATTTTTACTTCTAACACGACCCTTACAATTTCTGACCTTTCGATCAAATGAATTCAAAAACATCAAATGATAGAAATTAACAGAGATGTGTAGAAAGTAAAAACAGATGTATGAATAGCATCATCCTTCTTCTTAACTTCATTATTTTCTCAAATATAAATCAGAAGTAAACTTGTCTCATGGGATTTTTATAAAATTATCATGTCTCACTAGGTCATTGAAAATAACTTTTTTGGTCTTTTGGCAACAACAAAAGCTATGACAACCAACATGTAATTAACAAATAATTGAATTGTCTCTCTATGCAGTGATTCCAAAACATGTATCTAGCTATAGGAAAAAAAAAAAAAAACTCATGGTCTTGTCTTTATAAGCATTTTATTGTTTCATTAAGAGAAGTTCTAAACTTGGTCTCATGATTAAATGTACCTCAACATATCTCAGGTTTTTTACGTCAAGTAGTTTTCAATGCAAAAGTAAAAAAAAAAAAAATTACAATTCAAGAGAAATTCCTATGCTTATCTTGGTGGAGGACTCAGGACTTAGGAGCATTGAGTAGTATGCGTCCAATGATTGTAGAGTGTGTCCAACTTTTGACACCAACCAACCACCAACTACGCGTACGTGGCCTTCATCACCCTTAGAACCACAATTGAAGGTGAGTCTAGTTTAAATACCAGAACTTATTTGTTTAGATTTAAATTCTTCAGATTTTTGCAGCCTCGTGGCCACTCAACTTTAGGCGAGGGCAGAGGGTGGCGCGGCCAGGTTTGAAGGAAGGAGACATGTCGTTCACCTGGGATTAGGGTTTTGGACGATAAGGGCTTCGCGGCTTGGCTCGGCGTAGCCGCGACTAGACTTATAAACGGGTCGGGTTTACTAAGTTGAACCCAACCTATTAATTTGACGGATCATCCGAACCCAACCCGTTAAGCTAACGAATCATCCGTTTCAACCCATTTCACATGTTAACCTTTTTTTATTTTATTTTATTTATTTTTAACATTTCATCCAAATCAATTACAGCCCCGTTCGTGAGCATCCTCAAAGATTTCCTTGAGCTTGAGGCACTCTTTGGTATGTGCATTCGAGATGACTGCGGCGGAGACGATGGGGAGCAAACCCGACATTTTATTTTGCTTCAGCAGGATTGAGGGCTTCGAGAGCCTCAAGGTGGAGAGCGGTGAGCATCTTAACTCTTAAGCCTGTGAATTGCTGAGCTAGAGATGCCATGGCTGTCTCTCTCTCTCTGTTCTTTTGTGTTGCTTTGCTCGCAGTGTGGCTTTTGAGGAAGTTGAAAGCTTTTTGGTTTTGCTTAGATAAGGCACTGATTGGAGAGAGAGAGAGAGAGAGAGAGAGAGAGAGAGAGAGAGAGAGAGAGAGAGAGAGAGAGAGAGAGAGAGAGAGAGAGAGAGAGAGAGAGAGAGAGAGAGAGAGAGAGAGAGAGTGGTGGAGTTCAGTAAAAAAAATTTAGGGAAGAAGATGAGGGAGATAACCAGAGCTAGAAGGGAAGGAGCACAACGATCTCTCAGAGAGCAACGACGTACGCAAGAGAGAGTGGAGAGGGACTGAGGGTTTTCTATTAGGACTATTGAAATTATACAAAAGTTTTCAATAACGGGTGAAACAGGTGGCTAACGGGTTTCGTGGGTTCACCCAAAATAACCCGTTATTTAACGGGTTGACCCATTAACCACTTGACTCTTTTATCACTCACCCGAAAACTAATTTTAACGGATCAAATCAGGTCAAGTTAATGGGTCGGTTTGAAAATGCCAAGTCTAGCCGCAACTCAGAGGTTTGGCTAAAATCCACTATTTTCTATTCTTTTCAATATTTTCCCAAACATATCTCAAGTAATTCATATATTGAATCACAATTGCATAATATAATTCACAAAACATAAGTTAGGTTTAGAATTAGTTGGATGATGAGCACTTTCAAGAATGTTCTTCGAGATTTTGATGGGCTCAGCTGTTTCTCATAATGTGTTTTCTCCATTGGCCTTATACCTTTATATATATTAATCATGATGAGATTTGTTTGCCCTACAAATATACAAGCGTATAAGGATTTTATTAGATTTACACTTTAAGTTTACACAATCATATTCTTATTAAAATGCTACTCACAACATGTTGAATAATATTGTGCATTGTTAATTACTCATTATTGTTACCAAGCTTTAGTTATGTAAAAAATATTTATATGCGTTTACTCCTAAAATCTCCTAAGCCTTGCTCACACTACTAGGTATTGGTAGTAGACATGTTGGATGAGATTGCGCCTAAATCGATATTGACTTCTAATTAAGTGTGGTTGTGCATCGAGTAGAAAATTTACTCCATTTGGTTCTTTTATAAGCCTTCAGCGATAAAAGGACTTGAACAATTTCTTATCTAAGGAATTAATCCATGAAAACAAGAACGGAATTGCCTAGTTATTATAATGAACTTCAAGAAAAATAATTGAGAAATCTGAAATCTATGTAGGGAATATAATACTAATGCACTTATGCCGTAATATGTGTATAATTATTAATACTTCTTCTTATGCTTATGAGTCATAAGATATCAATGATACTAATCCACTTGTATAATGACATATGATGTATGTGTTTGCGTTTCGGGCACATTAAAAAATTTCTTAGAGAGTAAGGGTCTAGTGTCTAGACCGGCCTAGACAATTTTTTATTATTATATAACATATAAATAAATATCTACCCATCTTAAACAACACTGAACAAGAAAAAATGGTTATGATGCAATCTGATTTTGTTTTTTAACATTGAGGTCATGTGTTTATTCCCTAAGACCATCTCCAACCCTGGGCTAAAAGCCAAATTACCCCCCCAAACACTCTCCAACCCATGCTAAAATTTTAGGATAAATGCCAAATGCTATTTCTGGGCCAAATACCCCCCAGCTTTCCTCCCGGGCTAAATGCGAAATGTTTATCGGAATTTAAATTTTTTTAGATTAAAATGTTCATAAAATTAATTTACAATAATCTACATATTTATTTAAAAAAAAAATTGATTTAAGAAAAAAATTTAGGCTAATTTCATTCTTTAATAATTCCGGGCTAAAATTTTAGGGTAGAAGGGTTGGAGCAGAAAAGATGTTTCTGGGCTAAAAGCTAAATTTTCCGGGGTAAAAAATTTGGCTTTTAGCCCAAGGGTTGGAGATGGTCTAAAGCATTTATGCAATGATGTTAAATACCTCTAGCGAACCTAAAGTCACGAGAGTGATAGCATAACAAATACAAAATAGTACGTTAAAGTAGCTATTGATTTAGATTGGTAAGTTATCCTGTCAAATTACTTGCGTGAAAAAGAAAGGATTTTTTCTCCTTTGTAAGGAGCCATTCATCCTTTAGTGATTATGTAGCATTATTTTGCTTCTCAAATCAAAATCCTTTATTCTATATTTTATCATCATTTAAAGGCCGTCTTCAAAAAAATTATTAATTTGTCAACCGTTCAATCATACAATTTTTAGCCATTCATTCAAGGATGTTACTTACTATCATAATTGTCGATTTATTTATACATATGGATGCTTAAATGGTCTCTAAATCTATGAATTTTTATGGAGAGGATCTTTCAACAAGCTAAAGAAAATGATTGGTTCCATTTATGACGTTTGTAAAATAAAATAATGTCAAGTTTATGTTGAAAAAGGAATGCCTCCTTGGAATATTGTCTTATGTTACAAATGAAGTTTTTGAATTTAGCGATATATTTACACTAGGAGATCATTTGGCTAATCCATATAATAGGTCAGCCATTTAATAATTAGGTGCAAAAATTGCCATTCACAAGAGTCGAACAAAAAACCTCAGTTATAAATGAAAAACAAATATCACTAAACCGTAGTAGGTGGCTTGTCAAGGTTGAAGTTTGAATCATTGTTTTTCGTATTTGCTCAAATTCTTTTTAGTAATTTTATTTTTTTAAAGGAGAAAAATATGAAAGTAGTGGAAGATGAAAGAAATTTAGAATAATTCTATTTAACTAAACAAAGGCTTTTTATATTAACACCTCACATTAAAATTTAATATTAATGACTTATTTACAATGACAATTTTGACATTTTTAGGTTTAAAAAAATAAAAAATTTCTAAATAGACCCTAAATCACTTTTAACGTATTATTTCTCTTGTTGAACTATCAAAACCCCACCCACCCTCCATTGTTGAATAAAACCCTAACCAATGAAACTACAAATATGTTGATTGAGAAAAATTATTTTTGACGAATGGAACATGAAATCGGTATTTCGAAATTTTCACATGGGGTAAGACTTCATATTTTTCATTGTTTTAGTGATTTCGACGGCATCGATAATTATTTAATTTTAGAACTCAAAAAGGTTAGCAACATTGAAGGTAGGAGAAATGCTCATAGAAGAAGGAATATCCACAACATAAGCATTATCATTAATCTTCTGTAGAATCTTATAGGGTCCATACTTGCGAGGCTTGACCTTGCTGTAAGTCTCGACTGGAAATCTTTCTTTCCTAAAAAACACCATCACAGCGTCACCGACCTGAAACACATGGGAACCCCTATGTTGGTCAACCACCGCTTTGTATTTTGCATATGTCTGTGCCAGACGTTCACAAACCTTTGCCTTAATAGCTTGGATGCTTTTTGCCATCTTTTCAGCAGCAACATTACCACTTGGACCCGTAGGGAGCTTGATGAGGCCCACTACATGCTTGGGGACATTAGTATACACTAGGGAGAAAGGAGACTTGCCAGTTACGCTGTGAACAACACTGTTGTAGGCAAGTTCAATTTGAGGAAGAGCAAGGTCCCACAAACACTATGAACCATGTTACCCATGGTGCGGTTTGTAACCTCGGTTTGACCATCCGTTTGTGGGTGAGCCGTAGTACTACGCCACAAATCTGTACCAAATAATTTCCACAAGGTAATCCAAAAATGATTGAGAAATGTTGAATCACGATCAGAAGTAATAGACTGAGGCACTCCACATAGTCGCACAATTTCTCGAAAGAAAAGTTGAGCAATGTGGAATCACGATCATTATTATTGTTATTGAAAGACGTTCAAATGAACCTAAACATTTTTCAAATCATTCAATTTGAAATTATTTGGCAAACTAATGTTCAGATGGTTTGAAATCATTCGACAAAATTAAAAATGAGTGTTATAAGATTTGAGAAATATGGGGTGTATAAAAAATGTGGGGTGTATGTAGAAAATGTATAGTGTATATTGAGAATGTGGGTGTGAGGGTATTTGGGAAATGAAGTGCGGTGTATTAATATAATTTTTAATTGAAAAAGCAAATGTGGGGTGTATTAGGTATGTGGGGTTTATTCAACAATTTGTGGAGTGTTAATAACATAAGCCATAAACAAATATTATCATATTTTTTACACTCTAATTAATACAAATGAACTCTACTACTCACTTACATTAAAGATTTTGTGAGTAAGTACAGTTTTGTGTGTTTATATAACGTTCCCCTTAAATTTGCAAAACGATGGCATTTGGTTACAGAACGATGGGATTAGGATATTGTCGTTCTTTTATTAAACTTGAAAATTACCCAATCGTTCTATATGCCACGAGCTTTGTCATATAATTATCTATGACAAAAAGAAAAAGAAAATAAAGGAAAATAAAAGGATGACTTTTAACTTATTGAACATGGTCAAAGCCTCCAACACCTGCTATTCTCTACAATGCACATGTTTTCATGATATGTTAACTCCGAACAACCTCACCACTCCATCATCTTGAACCGTCGCTAAAGGGCCAGCAACCCTACCATGCATCTCCTCGATCCGCGAAACATCGACTTTTCTAGGTCTACACTCAATGAACAGCTTCTTATCCTCCCCTACCGATCTCTGAAACATCACAATATCACCAGCTTTCAGTTTCTTCTCCTTCACAAAACGAATCCACCCTTTGCTCAACACATAACTCTGACTACTACTCCAATAACAGTACCCAAACCTCCACACCTTCCCCAACTCATCCTCAAATTTCAACAACACCCCTTTACCAAACCCTACACTCAGATGAACCTGAAAATGCTTCTCGGCATGTTGTTTTGGTATAACCATGCGGTTCAATCTCCCTACGTCGCTTGGTGTTGCCACTTTCTCGAAAAGCAACTCCCTCTCGCGACTACACGTGTCCATTAAATCAAGGTAACACTTCGTACGCTTTCCACCATCATCAAGGCCAAGAGCACCACCATTGTGCAACTTATGCTTGTACATCTCGAGCTCGTTGGCATAAGAATGTTTTCGAAGCATGTCAATGATTTCAGCCTTGGAATGGGATTCCAAGAAAAGAGCCTCCGTGACATCACGTCCGTAGGGTTTCATTTGGCTTCGACTGAGGTGTGTGATGGCATCAAGACCCCGGAACTTTAGCAAGGCAATGTTGTAGGTTTTAGCAGCTTCTTCTTCATCATTGAAGGTTCCCAACCATACACGATGACTCTTGTCGTATATTTGAGCTCCCCACCTGCCATTTGACTGTGGCACTACTCCTTTGTACCTTGAAGAAGGCAACTTGTTTGAACGTGCACCGTTTGCTCCATTCATTGTTGAGTAGTCACTTGTGCTCGCATTCCAGCAACTCATCGTATCCATTGTGATTGGGAGGAAGAGGAAGACGAGAATTAAACTCTATTTCTAGAGTATTTTGATTCGTAGGAAGAGAAGAGCGAGAATCAAACTTTGTTTCTAGGGTAATGAGTTTGAGGAAGATGATGACGAGAATTGACCGCTTGGGTTTCTAGACTTGACAGACAATGGTCACTAATGTTTAGGTAGTGCTTCTTTCTCCATGATGAGTTTCTTGCACACCGACCTATTGGGAGGAGGATTGAATTGAACTTTGTTTCTAGGGTATTTGGATTTGCATGAGAGGGGGATGAGAATCAAACTCTGTTCCGGGTTGTTTTTGAATCATAAGAAGAATGAGACGAGAATTGAACTGTATAATTCTAGTGTATTTTCTGTTCTTAAGAGAGGAGGATGAGACACGTAGGCCCAATATTTTTTATTTCATAGAAGTATATGGTAAGAGTGTTTGATGTTCATATATATAGTTGTGTAGGATGGTACGTGTAATAAAAGTAAAAAGATTCACAAAAATTTTTGCATTTCTATCAAGCTTCCTGTTTATATATCTCCTGCTTATATATATAATGTTCCAGGGAATGGATTCTCATTTTTTTAAACGGGGATTAGTTGTGGGGTCCACACTACATCAAACTTTAACAATCTGAACTGTCTATTTTTTAAGTTGCATCTCATAATCATTGCAAAATATTAGCCAAATTGGAAATATTTAAGACATCTAGTTGTGTTTAAAGAAATTAACTAATACTTTGTAATATAAGAAACAATGAAATTTTATCTTGATAATTAAATAGACAAATAGTTTCGGATTGAATTGAATTTGTGTAAGGATGATCTACGAATTGAGACTTACAAAATAGATAATTCGGATCGTTGAAGTTCGATGTAGAGTGAACCGCACACCTAATTCCATGTTTAAAAAATATAGAAATCCCTGTGCATAAAGGGCTATATATATAGGAAAAATTAGAATCCAGTCCCCAATCACCAATGTTCATAAATTAAAACCTCATTGATTTTCAGTTTTTGATCAAAGTCCCTTGACTTCTTGACTTTGTACACCTCAGCATTTTACTATTAAAATACTTCCATGTCATCTTTTTTTTTTTTTACAACAAATTTTAATTTATAATTTGTCCCACATTATCACGTTTGTAATTGAAAATCTCAAAATTCTCTCACTTAAATTTATGCTTATATTCAAATTCAACATTATTATATTGAATATGTATCTTCAAATTTAAATTTCGCTAAAAAAATTCAAACTTATTTTTTTCTCCATGACCATCATATTGCAAAATCGTAACAAATGAACATTATATTACTCTGAATGCAATTTTTATTTCATTGGCTACATTCTCTTCTCTTGTTCCTTAATCCATGTACAGAACTTTTATTCTATACTACCATTGTAACTTTCTCTTCTAAATTTTTTTGTACCCATATATGTATAACTTTTTCCTATAAGATTTATATAATAGGTAGCCTTAAGTAATTTGGTCTCATGGTTTGCTTCCATTTTTCTATCCTTTAATCATTTTTTACATTAAGAATATATATGGGTACATTGTTTTTCTTGTTGTTGTCACATATGGGTTTTAATGTTGAAATTGTATATGGATACATTCTTGTGAATTACTATAATTGTACATGGGTACGTTCTTATGGAAACATTTATCTTTTATCATGACATTCAATAAAAAAAAACAATTCTTTTCTAAGGGTGCAGGTTGTTGTTTAATTCCACAAATGTTAAAGTTCAAATCTTATGGGATTTTATATCCCATAAAACTTATTTTATTTAATTGCTTTAAATGTTCGGACAAAAAAAAATTCTTTAAAGGATGTCTATATTACAATATTTAATATGTGTTTAATTTAAAATATAAAATAGTTGACATGGAAATTGATTAATGCTAATATGTTGATGTGTACAAAGTCAAAGAACTTTAATCAAAATCTAAAAACTAATAGGATTTCAATCAATTTATATTAGTGATTAAGGAACGCATCCAAAACATCTCATATATATATATATATATATTATTGTACAAAGTCAAAAAACTTTAATCAAAATCTAAAAACTAATAAGATTTCAATCAATGTACATTAGTGATTAAGGAACGCATCCAAAACATCTTTTATATATATATATATATATTACCTGTTACCATCTCATGGTGCTAGAAGGTTCCTTCTTCTCATGTCCCCATGTGGGATTTTGTACTCGATGGGGGGGAAAGAGCGTGGTTGGAATCTGAGGGGATGGACCTGGACATGTCCTCCATGCATGCGTGGCATGCTCTGATTGGTTTTCTGCATGTTGTGATAGTCACAAAATATATCCCTTTGCTCAACACTTCGGCTTTGGCACATTATCCCAATTCGGCGTTCACGTCTGCTTCTTTTCACCGCCAATGCACATGGAAAGTGAAAAATGCTTGGACATTAGAGGAACTACATGTTGAATTCTTTTTGTTGGCACATCAATTTTGCTTTGTTTCACTTACACGAATTACTATTCGACTTTACCAAAACCTTGTTGAATTCTTTTTCTTGGCACATTACTTTTGCTTTGTTTCACTCAGAGGAATTACTATTCAACTTTACTAAAACGTGATGAATTCTTTGTATTGCACTGTAGATCTTTTGTTGGATGAATCCTCCATGTGATGCAGCAACACGTCTCCAAATCTGTGTACTGTATACAGTAAAAGTGACACTTTCAAACGAAAAGGACAAATGGTGAGCTTTAAGATTTATATTGGCAAGGAATTTCTAGCTTAGTTTGTTAATAGGCTTTTTATTTAAACACCGCATCTTAACTAAATTCATCATATTTCTCTCTACACTCCGTTAAACAATTTAAATATAAATTCTTTCTAGACTCACCGTAAACTCTGGACATTGATAATAAAAAAATAAAAAATAAATAAAAAAAACTGTAATTATCCACAACATATTTCACACAGGTTTCGGCTTCATCTAAATAAGTTTATGTTTATATCTGCTTAAATATCTTCATGTATTATGAAAGGGACCATGGAATTCTTTCATAGAACTACTATTAGTGTTCTATGAAAGTTTGAATATAGTGTCAAAACCTCAATAATCTTTGAGCCTTATAGACTTGGAAATAGGTTAGATGATTGGTTGTGTGAGCGAGCCACTATAAATGCTCTGATACCATGTATGAATTATAATAATGTTAATTACATTCATAGCACAAAAGCTTATACATACAATCGTGTGTATTTGGCGCACAAGTAAAGATCTCTACAAATTAGGAATACAATCAAAATCCGCTTACAATATTCATTCCTAAACTTAAAGAGATATGGTTTTCTTTGGCAAGACCCCTTCTCTAACAGCAGCAGGTATTGGTAGTAGACAAAAAATGATATTGACTTCTAATTGAGCGGTTTTGCATTGAGTGGGGAATTAGCTCAATTTGTTTCTTTTATATGCCTTAATCCAATGAAGGACTTAAACAATTTCTTATCTAAGGAATAATTTAACCATGAAAAACAAGAACTCCTTTAATCTCCAATAGAAGGTTCCTTGTATGACTCGAAAGGAATAATGCATGTGACTTAAAGATATGTTTTACTGGAAAGGTCATTCCATTCAAATCTTAGCAGAGAATTTTTAGATATAAAGTTCAAAAGGAAACTTCTGCTACACTAAACATAAAAAAGTTTGGATTCTATTCTTAGTTTTATTTTTATCTCACGTTTAAAATACACCCTAACGAATTGAAGAAACATGGAAAGAGAGAAATCCTCCCCGGGCCTAATGATGAACAAACAGTAAATCAAGGCTGTGTCCTTGTCCCGCACAAGGTTCTCACGTCCTGGTCTAGTCTTCTTTCGGTTTTACACTATGTCGATGGAGTCCACATATGTCGCACACAAATACCCTTTGTCCAGCTTGTGATCATGTTCTTCTTTTGACAAATGTCCTTTTAACATTCCGTTCTTCTTGCCTAAAATCTAATGATGTTATCTTAAGGTTATCTATAAAGAAAAGTGTCGCAAGGAGAACGTGGTCATAAGCTAGGCATAGAGTATTTGGACACAACAAATCTAAACTCGTGTCAATGTAGCTAGTCACCTCATCCTCTGTAAAATATTGACTAACAGTACTTCTTGTGAGCAATATATCTTTTTACTTACAGATCACATTATACAAGAATAACTTATTAAAAACACATAAATTATGTTCACATATTCAACTATGATTTGTTTGGCAATAAAAATGGCTTATTTGTGTAAACATTAAACAATCATCACTTTTTAGACAAGAAGCAGGACCAATTTTGACAGTAGAGGTATGTTGAAAATTAAAATAACAAGGAATTCCAATCATAACACCATCCTGGAAACATTTGAAAAATATTAGTATTTTATGGTTATTATATATATATATATATATGGGTTTGCTTGTTAGTTTACTATTTGGGCCTAGCCCATATGAATTAGAGTTTCTTAAATTTTGCTCTCTATAATGTAACTTATAGTTTAGTATGAAATAAGTCAATTAAGATGTAGTCATTCGGTTGTAGTCATCTCGACAATCTCGTTTAATAATATAATGTTTATAATTAATACAAGTTCATCTATCCAGATCTGCCGCACCCCATCTTCTCCGCCTAAAACTCGCATGGTTCAATGCCCTTCAGGCCCGCCTGACCAGATATGCTGAACTCACCATTAGTTTTCGCCAGTTTGCCAGTCAAGTCAAGTTAAGTAACGTTAAAGTAATTCAAGTTCGTCTATCTACTTGTTAGACTTATTGAGCCAGTACGCATTTGCTTATTTGCAAACTCATGTCTGTGTATTGTCATGAGTTTGACCAAGGGTTGTTGAAAAATAGTAGTATTTTTTGGTTATTTTAATTATTTGGGTTTGTTTGTTAGTTTAAGATTTAGCCTAGTCCATTCGAATTATGGTTTCTTAATCGTTTTGCTCTCTATATGTTTAGCTTATAGCGTATTATGAAATAAGTCAGTTAAGATGTAGTTATTCTTGTTTAATAATATAATGTTCATAAATAATAATTATATTTCGTTTGTTTGTCTGTTTATCTTCAATTGAAACTTGCACATGAGCAGTTCTCAATTTTGCATATGTAGTTTCAGACTTGCAGTCTTGTTCATCTAGACCCGGTTGGTCCATGAAAAACTATGGGTAGGTAGCTACTATTGGATATATGTCAACAATCTGTGATAAACTTATGTATGCTAATAATAAATGCAAATAAATATTTTACAGAATATAAACAGAATGCAACAATAAGCAAGCAGATAAACAGAAGATCGAGGCTTGCGTACCGCAATCTCCTTGAAACAGAAATTTCGTTCCTACTTAGTGCTTGTAGTTCTACGGACGTCTGCTTCACCAGGATTCAACGATCAATTTAGAATTCCAACACCGGAAAACTTAACTTCTAGCGAATTTCTTTATGGTTCTTTCAGAAAGAATGATTTGGATTGTAGAAGGAGAATTATGTTTTTCTGTGTTCTAAATGTCATGCAGATGGATGTATATATAATATGATTATGCCTGTTCGCAACATTTATGGAGAAGGGATGCATCTGTTGGGAAACATATTCTCAAATGGGTGTTTGCTTTCTGCGTTCTTTCACCACACTTTAGACTTAATCTGAAAGGATGAGTAAGTTGGTAAAAAATAATTAATTAATTAAATTCATAATTAATTAAATCCGAAAATAATTAATTAAATAATTGGGTAAATGACAAAAATCTACCTCAACTATTGGTGTCATGGCACTTTCATACCTCATCTTTTAAAATTGATAATGTCATACCCTATCTTACGAATTTGTGCCAATATCAGATCTCCGTCAGTTTTTCTATTAATTTCTCCGTTAAGTGCTGACGTGTCTAGAGACGAGACCTATTTTTTATTAAAAAATTAATTAAATATGAAAAAATTATTAAAAAAAAAACAAAAAACCAAAAAAAAACCCATCAACCTATGTCTCCCCTCCCCAGATCCCCTTCTCTCCCACCCAACCATTTCTCTCTTCTCTTTCCCTTCAACCTGTATCCTTAAAATCCCAAAACCCAGAAATTCCCATCTGATCCGTAATGCTCCACCCTAACTTGCCCCTTCTGCATGCCAGGGCACACCAACACTAGAGACCCCGCCACCTGCGACACCGCGCACAGCCCCTTAGGGTTCGCGATAGTCTCAACGAAATAGCATCTTGATAACGCCGATTCTGCCCCCGTTGTCAAAGTTGCAGCGGAAGAGCTCACGAAACAGGTAACAGTTGTAGATCCGGAACCCGTGGTCCATCCCTACAGCGAAGCATGCCTAGTCTTGGTTAAAACAGATGTGGAAGAGCGACAGAGGCAAGCGGGGTGCCAGAGGGGCAGACTCCATGGGCGAGGAAAAGAAGGGAATGTTGTTGTAGAGGTTGTGGCTTGAGTTAGGGTTTGGGGGCGATTGAGGGTCGTGGTTGTCATCGTTGGAGTCAACGACAGATGTAGGGTTGTCGTCGGTGGGATCAGAGATGAAGGTTGGGGAAGGGACGGATGGGAATGGTTTCTGGATTTTGGGATTTTAAGGATGCAATTTGCAGGGAGAGAGAAGAGAGAGAGGCGAGAAAGAGAGGGTTGGGTGGGAGCATGGAAGAAAATGCCGATAATATCGGCGAAATATTGCCGATATTATCAGTTTTTCGGGACATGGATATTTTAATTGGTATCCGAATGGTTTTTGGCCAAATATCGCGATATTTTGGAAATATCGCGACATTTTTTTGAACGGTGCAATCGGACTCCGAGCCAAACGTCGGAGAAGAACGCCGGAGACGGTGTGCCTATTCCCGAGCCGATTTCGTCCCAAAAACCTTGTAAAAACACAATTTTTAACTTCAATTTGACATATAAACTTCAAATTTCACGCATGCAAGAGGTAATAAACGATTCAACATATGTGATGTCGGTTTAGGGTTTAGGGTTTCAATGGAATTTCACCTGAAAACTTGTTCAGCGGCGCACCGCCACAGACGACTGAGCCAACTCCGACTTCGTCAGAACCACGATCAACGGCGGCGACACCCAGATATCGAGAGGGATTCGAGATTGTCGGACTGAGAAGCAGAAGGCCGTGGTGTGTGTGTAGGGGAGGGGAGAAGAGAGATCGAGAGATCTCTGTGTGTGTGTGTGCGCGTGGGAGAAGGGAGAAGAGAGATCGGAGAAGGGAGAAGAGAGATCGAGAGATCTGTGTGTGTGTGGGAGAAGGGAGAAAAGAGATCGGAGAAGGGAGAAGAGAGATCGGAGAAGGGAGAAGAGAGATCGAGAGATCTGTGTGTGTGTGTGTGTGTGTTTGGGAGAAGGGAGAAGAGAGATCGGAGATCTCTGTGTGTGTGTGTGTGTGGGAGAGAGAAGGGAGAAGAGAGATCGAGAAGGATCGAGAGAGAGAGAGACTGAGGTCGTGGTCTGCGTGTGTGATGTTTGTGTGCGTGCGTTGTGTGCGTGTGTGGTTGCGTGCCAAGTGTCATTTGTGTGTGTGTGTGGGGGTTCCTCCTGTCAGGAGGACACATGACTGACTTAATATTCCTGACAAGTTTTACAATTATTTTGACAATTTGACAGACTCACTCAGTATTCCCGACAAGTTTTACAATTATTTTGACAATTTGACAGACTCACTTTTACAATTATAATTTGTATTCTTTTCAGACCATGGATGGTGGTTTCATTCAAAACCGTGTGCCGATATTGTTTTAAAAGGTGGAGTATCAGAGCCATTGTGATATTCTTTCAAAGCTGCATTCTTTCAAGAGGTCGAGTATCATAGCCATTTAGAGCCTTTTCGATTATTTTATTTCCCTTACCCCTTTCAAAGTCATTCCAGATCCATTCCAGAGCTTGAACACAAAGGGTTCCATATTTAAAGTAAGTTTACAAACTTATATTTATATTCTTATAATTTATACAACAACAAAAAAATTTGTGTGAACTCGTATGTTAATTTTTTTAAGTAATTAATACTTGCATGTTAGTTTTTGTAAGTAATTAAGTAATGTTAACAATTACATGTTAATTTTTTTAAGTAATTAATACTTGCATGTTAGTTTTTGTAAGTAATTAAGTAATGTTAACAATTATATGTTAATTTTTTTAAGTAATTAATACTTGCATGTTAGTTTTTGTAAGTAATTAAGTAATGTTAACAATTACATGTTAATTTTTTTAAGTAATTAATACTTGCATGTTAGTTTTTGTAAGTAATTAATTAATGTTAACAATTACATGTTAATTTTTTTTAAGTAATTAAGTAATGTTGTATAATTATTCCCTAGGATTATTTTAATATGTTTAATGTTATTTATTATTTTATTTCCCTTACCATTTTCAAAGTCATTCCAGCTCCATTCCAAAGCTTGAACACAAAGGGTTCCATATTTAAGGTAAGTTTACAAACTTATATTTATATTATTGTAATTTATACAACAACAAATAAATTTGTGTGGACTCGTATGTTAATTTTTTTTAAGTAATTAATACTTGCATGTTAATTTTTGTAAGTAGTTCAGTAATGTTAACAATTACATGTTAATTTTTTTAAGTAATTAAGTAATGTTGTATAATTATTCCCTAGGATAATTTTAATATGTTTAATGTTATTTATTATTTTATTAATATTAGGTTTTATTATCAAATAGGATAATTATTCATTAATATTAGGTTTTTTTTATTATCAAATTGGATTATTATTAATTAAATTAGATTATTATCAAATTGGATTATTATTCATTAAATTGGATTATTCATTAAATTGGCTTATTATCAAATTGGACTATTCATTAAATTGGATTATTATTAAATTGGATTATTATCAATTTGGATTATTATTCATCACTATGTTTTATATTAGGATTATTTTTAAGATAATTGGATTATTATTCATTAAATTGGCTTATTATCAAATTGGAATATTCATTAAATTGGATTATTATTAAATTGGATTATTATCAAATTGGATTATTATTCATCACTATGTTTTATATTAGGATTATTTTTTTTATCAAATAGGATTTTTATTCATTAATATTAGGTTTTTTTATTATCAAATTGGATTATTCATTAAATTGGATTATTATTAAAGTGGATTATTATTAAATTGGATTATTATCAAAAAGGAATATTATTCATCACTATGTTTTATATTAGGATTATTTTCATGAAACATAATTATCATCATTTATAGTAGGATTATTTATATTAGGATTATTATCAAAAAGGAATATTATTCATCATTTATATTAGGATTATTTTTTTATCAAATTGGATTATTATTCATTAATATTAGGTTTTATTATTCCATATTATTTTTGTAATTACTTAAATTTTTACAATCATTTTCTTTACTTCATATTTAATTCTTCTGTAGAATAACTTTATTATTTAGGTTCTCTTATATAACCGTCATCACTACTATATTTTTTGGCCAAAAAATATTTGTTTAATTTTCATGAAAAATAAATGTAGGTACTTATACGATGTCCAGTGGAGCTACTAAACGTGATCCAGCTTGGGAACATGGATACCTAATAGACGGAAACAAATATGGCACAATTTGCAAATATTGTGGTCGGGTAATGAAGAGTGGCGGAGTGACACGACTTAAGTACCATCTTAGTGGATTAGATCCAGCAAAAAATGTCCAACGATGCGATAATGTCCCCCCAGAAGTGAAAGGCATTCATCAGCACATTATTAAAAAATAAAAAACAGCAGAAGGAAAAGATAACACAGGGAATGGAAAATATTCGAGCTGGGCTACGGGGAGAAGTCTATGGCCAAGAGCTTGACAGTGATGATGATGACGATGAGGACGAATGTGATGATGACATGGGACCTGAAGAACGACGCAGTTTGAAACAAGCATTACGTGCCTCCAAACAGTCAGCATGGGAAAGAGAACACCTTCATAAAATTCCTAATAGAGGACAAGGTTCCGGGACAAGTGGTGGTGCACAAATGAGACGGGGAGGCAGTCTTAGAGAATCACAACCAACACCACCAATAGCCCCAAGTTTATATAAGTCATCCAAAGCACGTCAAAAGAGTGTTTGGAGTTATTTCACTGGAGGTAATGTGAATGAGGGAATGGGGCGTCTAATTAGCAAGTTCTTTATCTATGAAAATGTCCCTGCTGCGAAGGCATCGTCACATCATTTAAAAAATATGGTAGTGGGATGTCAACAGGCCGTACAACCTCCCACTCCCTATGAGATAAGAAACAAATATTTGGATATGGAGTATAAAGACATTGGCGAGTATGTTAACAAGTTGAGGTCAAAGTGGGAAACTAATGGTTGCACAATCATGTGTGACGGATGGACCGGCCCGACCAGATTGTCTATCATCAACTTCATGGTATACTCCAAGGGAAAGACAATTTTTTTGAAGTCTGTTGATGCTTCAGACCATATAAAGAATTACAAGTATATTTACAAATTATTGAGGGATGTAATCATGAAGGTGGGAGAGCATAATGTTGTCCAAGTCGTGACCGACAACGGTTCTGCATTTGTCAAAGCTGGAAAAAAGTTAATGAAGCATCATAATGTGTTTTGGACATCATGTGCAGCACATTGTATTGATCTCATGTTTGAGGCAATTGGGAAGAGAGAGAATGTTGCTACTGTGGTCAAAAGAGCTAGAACGATCACAAATTATATTTACAATCACGGTTGGTTGTTGGCAAAGATGCATGAATTTTGCAAATGAGAAATTATTCGTCCATCTACCACTCGATTCGCCACCAACTATATTGCATTAGACAGCATACTCAAGAAGAAAGCAGGGTTGAAGCAACTATTCACTAGTGACGATTGGGCCAACCACAATTTGAGCCGCTCAAATACAGGTCGTATGGTGGAAAGTATAGTGCTTGATCATGCTTTTTGGACTCAATCAGAACATGTGTGCCAAGTGTTTGAGCCTCTTTACAAAGTTTTACGGATCGTTGACACAGAGGTGTATCCTACTATGGGGGCAGTATATGAGTTGATGCGTGTAGTGAAGGATGAATTGGAAAGAAAACATGGTGCAAGGTGGGTTATAAAGATAATTGAAGACCGATGGTATAAAACATTATACCACGATTTGCATGCAGCAGGTATAAATTATGTCATAATTTTGCAATTCGTTTCTTTAGTTGCATAAGTATTATTTCTCTTATTAGAGTATGTGTTTCTTTGAACAGCATATTATTTGAATCCCCGATACCAATACAGACCCGGTGTTGGAGATGATGGTAACCTTATACGTGCTGTACATAATGTATACTCTAAATTAGACCCTGCATCACCAGCAGTTGGCCAATTTGGAAATGAGGTAGACAATTACTTAAATTATAATAATTATTTTGTTGGATTAAACTAACACGATTTATTGAATTCAGCTAACATGATTTAAAGATGCAAGAAGAACTTTTGGAGAACCAACATCAGTTGCTGCTCGAACAAATATGTCTCCTAGTGAGTATAAACATATTTCACTATAAGTTTATAATAGAATTTGTTGGAGTTATTAGGCTTATCAACATTGTTTTTCATTGTAGCTGAATGGTGGATCATGTATGGGACCGATGCACCAACTGTGAGAAAGTTAGCAATCAAAGTATTATCACAAACAGCTTCCTCATCTGCTTGTGAAAGAAATTGGAGCACATTTGCACTCATACACACAAAGCAAAGAAATAAGTTGGCTCATAGTAGCTTGGAAAAATTAGTTTATTGCTACTACAACATGAAGCTTCAAATTCGAGATAAGGAAGCAGAAATAGATCATGTCGACCGTGGGGACCCACTAGATGTGTTTGATATTGTTGGTGAAGATGATGATACAGAGGGTAACCAACTTTTTCAATGGATTAGACCTCTTCATCTAGATGATGATGAAGGCAACCCAGCTCCCAGAGTTGCTGAAGAAGCACGTAATGAAGGGATAAATGTAGAAAGAGTATTAGAGGAGGAGGTGGGATCTAGCAGCTCTGACTCTTTGGAAGAACTTTTGCGCCCAAGACCAAGAAACACTGGAATTCCACCTTTTCCAATCCTACACAACCACAACATCGTGCTGATACTAATGATAGCTCTAGTACAAGATCAGGAGACTCACCTACCACCGGAGGTGGGAATGATGAAGGACATAGTGGAGCTGGAGGTAGTGGTGGTGGATATGGAAACTATTATGGATCACCACCTCCCGGATATATGAGCCCCTTCACTGGTGAGGCAAACTTCACGCATGCAACACATGATGATGACCATGGCAGTAGGCGGGCAGGACCAGGAATTGGTGCCATAGGGAAGGACTATACTCGCAGAGAAAGAGGCAAGAGGATTTTGTCAAGTCAAGAAGATGACTCGTTATCTAGAACTTCAGACTCTGTTGGATTGGGAAGTAGTAACTATGGTTATACTCATAACCAACCATTTCCCTACCCTTCATATCCCATTCCTGTTGGGATGGAATCGAGCGACTCATGGAAACAATCCCAGACTCAATTTTCAAATGATTTTTCTCATGGACAACCTCATCCAATCTCGGATCCATATGGGTGGCATGTTAACAATTACATGCAAAACTATTTTGGGGATTTATCATTTGATAACTACTCTTCACAATACACTCATTCTATACGTAGAGATGATGAAGATAGTGAAAAATTTGAACCTCATAGAAACTCTATGTGGTACTAAAGTGTAAAATATTGTACTAATTCATTATATATAAATGATTATGGTGTGTTTAGACTTCTTTCATTAATTACTACATATTTTCTACACTCACAATGTTTGTCAGCTCGCTATATAATCAACTTGATAATGTTAAATCCATCATGCAATGAATTTCTTTCCAATTTTTTGTGATAAACTAATAGATAATTGACTAAATAAACATCCTACAAAGTTTCAATAAAAATTTCCAAGTTTTTCTTACAATTTCCGTGGTTTCCATGTAATTTTTATCGATATCGATATTTTACCGATATTTCCATCGATATTTCCGTGTTTTCGGACTACCGATATTTCCGATATTACCGATATTTTCTTCCTTGGGTGGGAGAGAAAGGGATCTGGGGAGGGCAACATAGGTTGATGGGTTTTTATTGGTTTTTTTGTTTTTTGTTTTTTAATTTTTTAATGTTTAATTAATTTTTTAATAAAAATGGGTCCCGTCTCTAGTCACGTAAGCACTTAACGGAGAAATTAACAGAAAAACTGACAGATGTCTGATATTGGCACAAATTCGTAAGATGAGGTGTGACATTGTCAATTTTAAAAGATGGGGTATGGAAATGTCGCGACACCAAATAATTTTTTGTAATTTACCCTAAATAATTTAATTATTAGAGTCCAAGCCCAAGAGCCCCAAGGTCCATTTTTTGATAATTAATTATATATTAATTATCAATTAATTAGTACATCCTAAAGCCTAATCCCAAGAATGAACTCAATTTTATTCTACATGATCTATCACACCAATCACTTTCTATAAGGGACTTGTGAAAGGTGGTAATCTAAACATACCATGACAACTTGTTTACGCACAAAAGAAAATTTGTGTCAAAATTGAAGTTTGAAGTTTGAACCCTCCTTTTTGTATGTTTGCCCTTTTTATTTAACTATTGTGTTACGATATATATTTGGATACAAAACGATGGCATTATAATGATAAACATACCAAAAAGGATCTTCTCATTGACAAAACACGAAAAAGATAAACATCCCAGTAGAATTACAATTCGTTCTTTTCACCTTAAACTAGCTCCAAGCCTCCAACACCTGCTATTGTCTACAATGCAACTGTTACATGTTTTCATAATGTTAACTCCGAACAACCTCACCACTCCATCATCCTGAACCGCCGCTAAAGGCTCAGCAACCCGCCCAGCAGGTATCTCTCTGAACCGCAGACTATCGACGTTTCTAGGTCTACATTCAATGAACAGCTTCTTATCCTCCCTTACCGATCTCTGAAACCTCAAAACATCACCAGCTTTCAACTTCTTCTCCTTCACAAAACGTGTCCATCCCTTGGTCAACACATAACTCTGACTACTACTCCAATAACAATACCTAAACCTCCACACGTTCCCTTCCTCATCCTCAAAATTCAACAAAACCCCTTTACACAGTTCTACACTCTCATGAACCTGAAAATGCTTCTCAGCTTGTTGTTTTGGTATCACCATACGATTCAACCTCCCTACGTCGCTTGGCGTCGCCACCTTCTCGAAAAGCAACTCCCTCTCATAACACGCGTCAGTTGGATCGACGTGACACTTACTTCGCTTTCGACCACCACCACGAACTCCGGCGTTCAGCAACTTATGCTTGTACATTTCAAGCTCGTTGACGTACGAGTGTTTTCGAAGCATGTCAACGATCTCAGCCTTGGAATGGGATTCCAAGAAAATGGCCTCGTTGCCATCTTCTATGTAGGGTTTTATTTGGCTCTGACAGAAGTTTGTGATGGCAGCAAGTCCCCGGAACTTTAGCAAGGCAATGTCGTAGGTCTTAGCAGCTTCTTCTTCTTCATTGAAGGTTCCCAACCACACACGTTGGTGCTTCTCATATATTTGAGCCCCCCATCTACCATTGGGCTGTGGTACTACTCCCTTGTACCTAGAAGAAGGCAACTTGTTAGAACTTGCATCCTTTACCCCATTATTTGATGAGTCACTCGTGCTCTCATTCAAGCAATCCATCACATGCATTGGTCCAACTAAATTTAGTTAATAAACAGCACAGCACAACAAAAGTAAATGGAAGGGACTACATATAGAGAGTGAAAGGTATCTAGATTTACTCGATCCAGCCGCTGACAAGGAGGAGGTTCAGACACTAGGGTTTTTTTATCCCGAGGAAGAAGAAGACGAGTTGAACTCTTGTATTTCTGATATTGATATAGGGTTGAAGCTCATAGGGAGGCTCATTTTTTTTTTCCTGAAATATGAGAAGAGTGTATGGTATATTATATAGTTGTGTCGATGCGTGGGATGGTGTACTTAAAGTAAGACCAACTTGAGCAAGTTGATGGGTTCAACTAAAACTTTTTACATTTTTTTATGCAAAATTCATCCCCCTTGATCGAACTCTCCGCTGTTATTAAAACCTTACCTGATCTGATCTCATGGTGCCCTAGTTGCCTGCTTTTCACATCTCCAGAATAATAATGTGTTGGGAGGCAGATTCTCTGCTCTCTCACTTTTCTTATCCTTCTGCGTTATGGTTAAATCACGTCAATTTTTTATATTATTTTTTATAAAAATAATAAAATAAAAATAAATAATAATATCAAATATTGATATAATTTAATCGCGATTACACAAATAAAAAGATATAAAGGAACACGAAAAGTAAAAAGGCAGAGAATCTTCCTCCAATGTGTGGAGTTTTTGAAGCCCTTTCCTTTTGGCTTTTGCTTTCCTTGTCCCATCCAAACCTTATCTCGCAGTATCTTCACCACAGTACTATGATCTGTTGCAGCGCTTGTTTATTAGGTATTTAATGTGGGGGAGAGGGGATGTTCCTCGATCGGATGGGATAGGTTGAAATTTCCTAGGCTGGACGTGGCACGTTTTGATTGGCTCAATACGTACGTGGCCTTTTGTGATTGGTTATTGCATAAGGGATATTTGTCTTATTGTAAATAGGGTTCACACTTGGTAGTTGTGAAAGTCACTAGGATTGCAAAATATTATCCTTTGCCCAACATATGGCAGGTTATCCCACATTTCGCTGTATCAGGTCTGGTTTGTTTGTCAGTGCATGCATTTGGCAAGAGAAGAATTACTATTATAACTTTTATCAAAAACTTGATGAACTGAATCTAGCTAGCTACCTGCTATTCCCAGGTAAAACATTTGGTAGAACATATTCAATTGTGTAGTGATATATAATAATATATGTGCATGAATGCATGAGTTTGTGACCAAAATGCAGAATCAATTGTCATATCCATCGTTTGAGTTTTCAGCTCAAAGAATTGGCTTGGCCAATGATTCATAAAATCTAGTTGAAAATAACCATTAAGAAAAGCCTTCTTTTAAAAATTGTACTCTCTCCTGGTCTTCAATATACCTAATATATACATTGGCAGTGGATATACGTACATTGACAATATTGACAATAAACTTGATATGAAAGAAATAATTGAGTGTTCTATGTTAATATGGTCGATGCGTCAATATTTTCTATCTTGTTGATATACTTGTCAAACTGAATGACATATAAAACTAGATGTAAATACATATTTGAGAAAATGCTAGATGAGATTGGTGGTTTTGTGGGAGGGGTGCTAAACCAATTGCTTTAAACGAAATTTTGATAATGAAAATCTACAAAGTTCATTGTATTTATTTTATTTTTTGCATCCAAGCGAAATTGAGGGGTCAAATGTAGGATCGGAGCTCAAGCACCAATTTGTGTCCCACTAGTAGGGCTTCGTATTTCCTTCGTTGTTGCTTTTCTTGGAACTCAAATTTTAGGACCTCCATGAGTGGTGCATCCAACTTTTCTCTCAGGGTTAAGGTGAAGCCCAGACGCCACTTTGAATAGTCACCCTTAGTTATCTACTCTGCCTCAACCTCTTTGAGGGAATATGTTAAAGCTTCTTGCCCCATAGCCTGTAATGCTTAAGGAGAACACCAAAGAAATATTGAACGATTTCATGTGTAAAAATAGTGGGGAGTGCCGCAATTTTCTCCATATTTAATCCTTCAATACCTCCAGTGAATTGATAAATACTTTTAACCAGTTGAGTTCTAATTCCCCATACTTTGGACATTGACCATTTATATATTGGTTTGGGCTATGCATTCATGAACTTTGTTTTGCATATTGGGCTTCAATCCAAAAATCGGTTTGCAAGGGCTTCCACAGTTATATCTATGATCTCTCATGTGAAAGAAGTACCGAGTTTTAATCTAAGAATCCGACCCCAAAGATTGAATTATCAAAGTCTAAAGGATCACAAAATGGACCACCCTAGTCTTGTGTGATGTTTGCTACATACACACATCAACTAGAAAACGCATAAGATGGGTACAAAATAGCTCATTACTCTATCCAGATTGGAAGTTTCTGGGCAGAAACAGGATGGTCCATCTTGTCTGGGGTTTGTGGAGTGTTCTGAATAGATATTGCACATTTGGGATTCTTTACTATGTAAGTTTCTTTGTTATTTGTCTTACAGTTATTTCAAAATATCGGTCATCATTCTCTTTTGTGGGGAACCAATTCCCGAAGAAAAAAAAAATAAATAAATAAAAAGACGGTTTCGCCCTCGGTGAAACTATGAACTCAGGTTCAGGCTCAAAATAATAACATTTTTATCATTAACTAGCCACACTCTTTTATTTTTCGAAAATGAACTTACGTCCGCTCATTTTCTTCTTTTGTAGATTAAATAAATTTAAAAAAAGGGACAAAAATGAATGTAAATGCGCACAAGGTAATGGACGTGTAAAAATAATTTTCACAATGTTTTCTCGCATATGTCGTATACAACTCGTGATAGGAAGGAACTACTGCACTAAGGTGCTTTGGAAACACCAGCTTTAGGTTCTACTGTATGAATTTCATTTTCATATATAGTATGTTTCTCTACATGTATGTATGATTTTGTTCAACACAAAACAAAATGAAACTCAATCGTTTCTTGCTTGTTACATTGGAAGGAATTGGGCTAATTTTATCCCACTTGAGACTTCCGAATCTATCTCGCTGGGGCAAATATCAAGATTCAAGAGGCTCTCAAACATTGATTTTGAAGAGAAACATAAGAAATATGTTGAGAGTGAATTTTATATTGAGAAATGAGAGACCCTGCATGTGCTTATTAAGCAACCTTCTATATTGCCAATTGGTTCTATGGGGGAACCTCAACTTCTTCATCATATCAGAGCAGGTTATCTCATGTGTGAAATTCAATAGTCACACGTGCTCAACGTCAATCAATTTGTGTTGTCTATGTGTTAGGCTTGAAAATTTGTCATACTTGAGGCGGCGTTTTGTGAGTGAGTCTCACATCAAAAAAATAAAAGACCTTACATGTGCTTATGAATAAGTAAGCTACTCCATATATTATCAATTAGTTTTCTAGTGCAACCTAAATTTCTTCAAAACAAACCAAAAAATGTTCCATTATTCCCATGTTTTGCCTGGTAGGTTCCTCTTAAGATTTCCTTAGAATCTTTTGGAATCAAGAGCTTCTCGCAATTTGGTCAAGCTAGAGTACTTTGTACAATTCAAAACCCAAAGATTAATTAAACAAAATCCCCCAAAATCTTGTTGAGATTTGCACAGTCTGATCCCAAACGAAATTAGGCGACTTAATACACTGAACAAATTAGTTTAGAGATATTCGGAGGAACGTAATCTTTTATTTAACTAAGAACAAACTTTGTCCGTTCTTCACTTTTGTTTTTATGCCCAAGTTTAAAATAAACCCTAACGAATTAGAAAACATTGAATGGACACAATTGATCGGAGCCCGAAAGGCCCCCTCGAATCATGAACAGTACAAAATCGATGTTATCTCAGGCAGCACCCATGACCCTCACGAGGGTCTCGCGTGCTGGGGTTGTCTTGTTTTGGATTTACAACCATGGCGACGTGACTAGCTAGTTATGTGTTCCTCAACAATTTCTTGAAAAATATTGTTTGATTGCATATACAAAAATAACTCGTTAAGATAGGCACAATCACATTGTTAAATTGGATGTATAGACTGTAACTAAATTTCTCTTCCTCTAAAGTGAAAAATAGAACAACAGGTGTCAGTGTGACCAGTTAGCTACGTCATTCTAATATTGTTTACTATAAGATACTCTTTTTGAAACTAAGGAGAATTTGAGCTCGCGTGGAAAGAGATCTGAACACTTTCTTAGCCAACTAATCTTAACTTACATCCTAAACCTTAACTCTTTGTAATTTATCAAAGAACACTACTTGGCTCATTAAACGAAGATCACAATTTCAATACATTACAAAAGTAACAAATCACAATTTAACATCATAAGTAGAATTCTTTATGAACTATCTGTCACCTCACAATTTAACATCAATTTCCATGCTAATATTATAAAACATTGTACTAAAAGCATGAGATAATAGAGCATTTTTAGATAGTCTCCTTAACATTTCTCTTCCTAATAAACAACACCTTACATGGAAGCATGCCAATATTAAAACAAAAGAAGAGCCAATCAATACTTTGAGACAAGAACCTGGACCAATTTTGACAATGGAGGTCGTCAATTCAGATTTGAATTTTTTTTTATGGACTTTGTCTCCTGAAACTGGATCTTCTATGAGGTTCTTCATCTATAATGTAAAAGCTGCAATGGGTCCTACTGTTTGCTCTAATAGCTTCCTGGAAACATCCTATTCAAGATGGGCCAGGCCCAGAATCAGATAAGGCTTAGATTGGACTCACCTGACCCTTTCCGGCAGGTAAAAAGATATGGAGTCTAATTCAATCAAAAAGCTGTTTTGATGGGATTTATTTTATTTTATGAATTAATGTCTCCCATTCATTTGGTGGATGACAGTAGATTAAGCATATAGTATGCCAAGTACTAACCTAACTCGCTAACCAAAATATACTTAACTTTTGGTTTGCCCCAAAAATATACTTGTAGTAGTGTGCATCGTTCATATGAAGATTGAAATGAGAGATTTTTCAGCGTGCCTGAAATAGAAGCACATACGTTATATGTTATTATACAAGTAGGGGGACATTTGAAAAAAACAAATATCTTCCATTTGTATAATAGTATATGGTGTGCCGTATTGTGTTATGGGTATATTAAAAAAGATTTCCGAACAATGCTTTGAGAGCACTCTAAGTCTCTAACTATGGCAATTTGTGCTAATGATATATTGATATGTGTATTTTTTTACATAGCATTGACATACAACAATGTTGTACTTGTATCATGTAAATCCTTGTCTAGGTGAGCACACATTAAATTAGATTTGTTTATATGAAATACTAAGGTAAACCTACTATATGGGTTTGAAATTTTGCATTCCGTACTTACTATAAGGTACAATAAAATAAGTTGGGTTGGTCGGTCTCTTGGTATAATAGAAAAATTATTGTTTGGTATTGAAAGTCTGAAACATGTTATTACTTGGTATTATTAATTCACTCATATTTTAACATAATTGGTTAGTAATGCTCATACCATAAGTTATAAACTCGTCGTCCATCTGGATTATAAGACACAAATTGATTATATTGTAGGATTCTCCCCCCAAATACAAGTAAATTTAGAAGATAATTTTCACACACTTATTTTTTCCTCATGCACATCCCTTTATTTTTTGCAATTAAATTAAAATAAATAAATAATAATCAAAGGATATAAAGAAATATAAGTATGCCTAAAGAGAAAAAGGCTGTGCAAACAATTATTTGCCTTTTAGTTTTTGGTGAAAGTCAGTACCACCAAGTGTCTAATAAGTACTAGACCAGCCTCTTTGGTCAGCCCTAATCAAAATCAAATCACTTATTATGCATATATTCCCCAAAACTTAAGGGATTAAGATTTGGTTCATGCTCTAAGTTAAGTTGACCTAATTTTTTTTTCTTTTCCAAGTGACATACATGGGAGGAGCACGAGACTAAACATGTGGGATTATGTTTCATCTGAAGGCCAAAACAATCAGATAATCAAGTAGCTAATTTTAACTTTGGTAGGGTTTGAAGAAGCATCCCAGATTCTCTGCAAGTTTTGAGTTTCGAGCTTCAATATTATAGTAATTTGCACACACCATGTTGTCTCGCACTGTTCGTTCGGATCAGTTCCACCAATATCCTATTGGATATATCCCATGTAAGTGGAAACTAGACATCTCCTGCTCTATCAGACTTTAAACACACACACACACACACACACACACACACACACATACAGTTCCATGGTTATGTTTTACTTTACGAGCATTAATTATTAAAAATGTCACCTACTTAAAGTTTATTTAGCAATTTGACCTACCCGGAAGAAGCTAGCTAGCAGAAAATAACTCAAATTCTCGGAGCATATGTGAATTCAATATGATTGTGAAAGAAAATTTCGACTTATCAATGAAATGATTTTTTATTTAATAAAAAGAAAATTAGCCGCAATGAAGATTTTATAAGTTTTAATTATAAACTGATTAATCAAATATCGACAACATATTAATAACATATTGACAAAAAAAATTACAATTTGACCCTCAACAATTGAAATTTGTATTTTCACCATTTCAGCCACTTTCAATAAAACATACTAGCATATGGGCACACACAGTGATAGAGAATGTAGGAGTAGAAAGTTTTTTTTTTTAAATTTTTTTATTAGAGATATGTTAAGATTACATGTAGGTGAGGTTTTGAAAAAAAAAACAGCAAATTTTGGTTGTGTGAAATTACATTTCTGCCCCGTATTTCTTATTCATGTTCTGTTTTAATTAGAGGGTTAAACTGATAATTTCATAGAATTTTGGTTGACAATGAGTGTTTTATTAATTAGTAGAGATAATAGAAATCAGTTTTTCTAGGCCAAGTGGAACATTTTCACGTATGATGGGAGCAGAAAATTTTTGGTTTTATTTTTTTCATAAGGAAATCATCATCATTATTATTATTATTATTTAAAGAAAAAAAAGTGTCATACTCATTGATGAAATCATTATTAACAGTTATGCTTTCTTTAAGTATTTTTGTTTGGTCAATAACAATTATGCTTGATTTCTTGTATCTTGAGCATGCAGTCGGACGACGTGATAAGGAAACATCAGAATTTTACCTAGAAGTTGTAATAATTCAGGGGCTGGGGAACACTGGCATGCCAAGTTGCTCAAATATCTATGAATGTAACTCATTTTTCAGATGATTTTATTTTTTATTTTTTTTGTTTTTGTTCTGGTTTTTGTTTTTAATGAATGGCCGACCAATTTTCCTGGTAGTTGATGCCCACATAAATGTTGGTGAAGAGGATGACGTGTCAGACAGATACAAGGGGGATAAGGGGTGATTTGAAAAATTGAAAAATTGAAAAATGGAAATTTAAGTGCATGGAATTTGGAATCCTGCAGGAAAAAAATGGGTAGGGTTTTGGGTGGGGGCCTACTGCTACGTGCATTTTCTTTTGGAACCTTGGACCACTTTCTCTATTTATATCAACCCCTCCCAAGCTTCCTTTCAAAACATAGCAAAGAAGTTTGGAATCTCTGTGTTTCTCCATCTCTTTCTTTGTTGTGTATTAACAATATATACATCTTTATATATATTCGGGCAAATTAAGCGGAAGAAATAAAGAGAGATATGAAGCTTAGCAGTTCAGGCATGGAAGCTAATCAGTCCAGCAAGAAAAATAGGGTTTCATGCAGAAGGCTTGGAGGGTATCTTCGACAACAGAAAGGAAGGCTCTACATCATTAGGAGATGTGTAGTCATGCTTCTCTGCTGGCATGACTAATTTTCCATTCATCAAGTCTTCAACATTAGTCGTTTATTCAGAGTATGAATCTCATTTCGGGAAATTATGACATGATATATGTGCTTAATCCAACTTGAAGCAAATTAGCAACCATTGCTAGCAGCTGCAGTGAAGTTTTCAGCAAACAATTAATCAACTCTCTGCGTCTCTAGATCTCTCTCTGATGATCTGTGCCACCGTTCTCCTTTATGATGATGAGGTGTAAATAGCAATGAGAAATGCTGGTGATGATGAAAATTGTTTTTTCTTTCCTGCAGAAGAAAGCCTTTCTTTTGGGCATTTGTACTATAGAAAATCTCTTAACTAATTAATTAGATATTCCCAGCCAATTTTAGAGTATTTTGTCTCCTTTGCGTGTGTGTGCATATTTTACTAGTTTTGGTCGTTTAATTAATTCTTGGGTCATCAATTTAATCAATTAATAAGTACTTCATTGGGTAAAATAAGGGTGAGAAACAGATAAAGTAACCCCTAAATTTGGCAAATATTGCTCAAATTCTTTTTTGTAGCAAATATCATAGAAAGGGACTATATATATATATTCTTCAGCCTCTTGTTACATGTTTTCTCTAATTAGAGAAGTGATCTTTTATTCTCTAGTCAGAAAGATAAAATGCAGGGCCAAAGAGGCAGCTATATTCCGGGAAGAAAAGAAAAAAAGGACCCTGTGAATCTGTGATGCAATATCACAGCTGCCTGCCACCACATTGGTGATAAGTGTTGCGTATTTTTGTTTGTTTGAGAGAGTTTTGAGTGTTTCCAGTTATGCTCATCTTTTTCGTCATAATACATGTTTGTATGCTACTGTTGATAAATTATATTTTCTCGAGCTTGTAAGGTGTGTTTTTGATTTTATGGTGTTGTCAACTCAGCTTTCAAATGCATATTGAAAAAGTATGGGTGATCACATGCGAGTTGTACCCTACGATTGGACAATTTAAATTCTACTTTGGATTCATCTTCATTTTAAGCAAACCTACTACTGTTCCTTTCTACCACCTCACATAAGTAACTACTAAAATGACTTTACAACACAAACCCTTAATGGCTTTGTTTTTAGTACCTGGTCCATCAAATTCCCTACTTCCATGAGAAAGTAAAAAGAACTATACGGGTTATATTCATGCACTCTTTTCATTATTTCAGTTTATTACTTTTTTTTTTCCTTTGTTCAATCTAAAAGATATAAGAAAAAGAAAATATGCACGTGAAGAAAAGGACAGTGCAAATATCACTTGACGTATTTATATATATATGGAACTAGGAGCACTGCAGGACAATATTAACATGGGATTTGCCAATTAATAAGAACCTTATCTCTACTGATTTCAAGGTTAGCCTGGCCTGCAAACATGCATAAGTCCTAGCTAAAAGTCGTGACACATACCAAATGAAAGTAAAAGCAAGATGAAATTAGGTACGCGTAATGTACACACATATATCCACCTTACCTAACCACCTAATGAAGGCTGTTGGCAGCATATACCTAAGCCAATATAATGAGTACTGCTCAAGATTTTCTGACTGAAGACTTGATTATTGGTATATTGATTGGTCCAGCATGGATTGAAAGAGAAGCCGGTTCGACAAGAAGTTTTTGAAAACGCAGTGCACCTAGGTAAAATAAGGAACGAGATAAATACAGAGGTTAAACGAGCATCCCACACTCTTTAGCTAAGAGCAGCTCAGAGATTGAGAGAAAAAACTTTGTTGCTTTCAGATACACATGTAATGTGGGAGAAAGACACAATTGGTTTATGTATTGAGTTTGTACCAGTCGATGTGGAGTTGAGTCAGAGTAGAACAAATGTTGTTTATATTATTAGAAGAAAAAGGCCATTATATATAGTAGATTAATATTCTACTAAAAACTTGAAAATTCAAATTGTCTTGAAATTATGAGTTGTAGTTCACCAAAAGTATAGTTATGAACTATATATCAAAGTTGTGCCCTAGTCGAAAATTGAGAAGGAGATGCGAGATCTCAATTCACATATCCATTCATCTTGATCCATCAAACTTTAACATATGTTAGTTCTCCAAACGTTATGGGAAAAAAAAAGTGAGATGAGTTGATTTTCTAATGAATAGACATAAATGGGTTACATTTTGAAAAAATCCAGAACCTCAAGCAAGTATGAAAATTAACTTAATTAGGGGACGTGTTTGGCATATATCATGTATGAAATATCCATCCCAACTAAAATGGAAACAAAAATGGTTAATTAGACGGGAAGAAAGAATTTAACTCTCAGTTTCGATAAAAACTAATATGACATGAATATAATAACATGTTCTGAATCAATATCACATCATTAGCCTAAAACTTTACAACCACATGATAAACGCGTTGCACCTTTATCTCCTACTCAGTCTCACTGGATTGAAGATATGAAACTGAAAAAAAAAAATTATGACGCGGGTCTCACTAAATTTATGGCTCCTGTGATTGTAGAAGTCACATGCACGTGCAGTATGTGTTATAAACCCAGATACGCCAGCATCCTACAGTAATTTCATACTGTTTGCGTTTGGTCCCAAAACAAAGGACAGAGAGAAAAATAAAAGTAAAATTATGAGCATGGGAGGGCAAGTGAGAACATAACTACAAGTCAGGAACTACACAGTAACCACTCGTCCTTAAATTTCTTTTGCGGCCAATCGCAATCTGCCACTCACGATCCGGGAAACGACAAGGTGTTGATTGGTCAAAATGGCAGCCTTATCATCCCCACGTGCACCTCCTAATCCTCAAGCCCCACCTCTGCATCCTCCACAACTTCTGTCGGAATCTTTTTCAATCAGAGCTAATGACTTGTTTCTTACGTTCATACTTCAAAGTTTTCAGTTCTGGTTTTGTTTTAGAGCATATGTACGTATTTATTTTTAATTTTTTAATAATTTTTTTATAATTTTTGATCATCAAATCGAATATATTAAAAAAATAATAATAGTAAAATATTAACAAGAGTTCGTGGAGTTAAAAATGAGAGTAGGATATATGATAGAGTTTTCTTAAATATAAAAATTTGAAAAACAAGAAAAAATACATAAATGAACCAAAATATGCTGGAAATCTGATGAGCCTTGTGTTTAAAGAATTTCCTCTGTCTAATTGATAATAGAAGCCCCTCTTCTAGTAGTGCTCCTACGTACATATTGGTATATTGTGACTAGAGTAAATTGTAGCAATAATCCCTTAACTTTAACTCAATTGGAGCAATAGTTCTTCAACTAAAAATCCATTATCATTGGTTCCTCAACTCATCAAAACGTGCAGCTATAGTCTTTCAACTAAAAGTCTACTACCATAGATCCCTCAACTCTAATCCAATTGGAGAAATGATCCATCAACTTTAACCCAATTGGAGAAATGGTCCTTCCAACATAACTCATTTTGACAAATTATGACAAAGTTGACGAAAATGATCATAGCTACACATTTTGATGAGTTGAGAGACCAATCGTACGTAATGAATTTTTAGTTGAGGGATCATTGCTCCAATTTGATTAAAGTTGAGGGACCATTGCTACAATTTACTCTTGTGACTAGGGCCCAATGGCATAATCTGTCATGAATGTGTCTAGAGCTTTAGTGTTGCAGGCCTGAAGAACGTATATGCTGACCAAATATAGCTGGGTAGAGACCAGAAATTAAGATTCTTGATGTATGGAATTTGAACCCTAAACCCTAAATCTCTGTCATTAATACTTTGCAAGGATCTTAATTTCTGGTTAAAAAGGTTAGAAGAAAGCACATTGATGCACTGCCCGCAGTATTCCATTTACATATTCCCTAACGAAGGATCACATATATAACGAACACTTCGAGGAGTTCAGAAAATTAAGCCAATGCCTGTCTGCACAAATACTATAAATTAGATCGATGAGAAAACTATAAGAATCATTTTCCAACTTACAAGTACATATACGTTACTCATATTCGAAAGCTTTTCACACATGCACTCAATTTTTCTGTCGTCCATATGCGTATCAGCATATGCACCCTTATAGCAGAACTGTCAAGTAAGCTCAGTTTTAATAAAGTTCAAGTTACAAGAAATCCAGCATTTCATTACTGTATAGACTATCTGATATATATATCTATCTGCTTAAAGTACGTTGGAAGATTGGTTTATTTAGTACTAAGGAACATTTCTATACGTATAGGACGAGCCTAAAAGATTAAGTTTGAGCGGTTCTTTGTTTTTGAAAGGGTTCCTATTTAAGCCAACTCGATCATCGTCTAGCCAGCAAAGCAGTCCAGTCTGTTAATCAACCTGTTAACGATGCATGATTACTAATTAAAAGTCAGAGTGTCGGACTAATCGTAAATCTCTTTTAGGGACTAATTATAAGATTAGTATGTATTGATGCACAAAATCAGCGAGGACTTTGGTACAACAGAAAGTGTCAGGTTTGTGACCTTCGCTTGGTTGCTTCGATCACTAGTGAAGATAAGTACGTAAATGAATAGGGACATGGAAGCAAACACAAGATGTACGTGGTTCACCCAGATCGGCTACGTCCACGGAGTAGAGGAGTTCTCATTAATTGTGAAGGGTTTACACAAATACATAGGTTCAAGCTCTCATTTTGTGAGTTCTAGTGAATAGTTTAGTACAAAATGACATTAGAGATTATTGTGGGAGAATGATCCCTATTTATAGAAGAGAGTTTCTAGTTGTGTTGTAACATTGACACGTGTCGAGCTGTGATTGGCTTCTGATGTCGACACATGTCGCATTGTGATTGGCCTCCTGGTTGAAGGGAAGCTCTTCTGGGTCTTTGACGGTATAACGTTGACCGGTGCTCAGTAGTTTCGGGATTGGTCAAGTATGGTACAAACAGTGCTCCCCTAAGTTCCCGAGTGAGGGAAGCTCTTCGGTTGGGGACTTGCAAGATCCAAGCCATTGAGTAATCACGAAGCTTCTAAGTACTGAAGTGTGGTATCATTTTCACGTGTCTTATCTGTCTCATATGTAGATGTGGCATCTTTTCTGGAAGTACTTTTCCTCTATCCATGGGTGGTATCTTTAACCGATGAAGATGCACAAGGTAATGTATCAATTTCACTTGAAGCTTACTTGTAGTTTCGGGCTTGGTCAAGTGCGATACAAACCCTATAGTAGGAGTCCCCCAAGTCACCGAGCTAGGAGATTTGCCGAAAGAGGTGACAGACAAGGTAAGCAGTCAAACTTCCAAGCAAGCAACCCAGGATCGGAGGTTCGACTTCGGCTTCCGGTTGATTGTTCTCCTTCTCATTGTCTCTCATTCAGCTGCCAGGATAAGGAGAAGCAAATGGAGAAGAGATGATATGAGATACTTTTGCTTTTGAAGAAGTAACTTTCCACAGGCTTATTCTTGAACTGTGCTGGAGGGTTTTCTGGTTCCCTTCAGAGTATAAGGCCGACTCAAGAATTTGAGGGTAAAAACAAGTCCATTAAATCTAGAGTACGTTCGACCTTGATGATATGGGATACTTTTGCTGTTGGCGGAATAATGAATGTGGCATGGAAAGGTGTCGTGCTGTAGTGATCTGTTTCAGCTCACCGTTGAGCCTTCTGCTTCAATCTTTTGCATGGCAGAAGTGGTGTGTAACCTTTGCATTTAAATGGTCCTTCAGAACATTCCTTCATAGTGACTCATCCACGCTTGGCAGCTTCAGTGTAAAGAGCCAATATCTGATCAACTGTCATGAGGTATGTGCCAGTGGAATTCATGACCTTGACAGCAGTTGAGGATGAGTTCTCGAGAGCAATGCTAAGTAAGCAACCAGGCAAAGGTCTCAGGCAGTCAGTTCCAGATTGGAGGTTTGATTTCAGGTTCCGACTGACTGCTCTCTTTCTCTTTGTCCTGCAGGTGTGGACAAGGATAAAGACAAGGACAGGGAGAAAGCATGATATGAGATACTCTTGCTTTCGACCCTGATGATATGAGATACTCTTGTTCTCGGTGTGGCTTATTTGCTGAGGTATTATCGGGGGGAAATAAAGCTGAGTATTTCGAGAGGTTATGTTGAGGGTGCATTCTTGAATGCGAGAAAGGGTTGAGCATTTTTGCAGGTTTGCCTGTCCGTTGAGGAGGGAGGTCGATGTATATAGGGATTTCCCAATAACAAGTAGTAATGCTATTCCTTTACCCTTCTTGGTCACAGCAATGTAGTGGGAGCTGCCAGCTTCACGTGTTTTAACTTTGTCAGAGCACTTTGAAAAAGTGGTATGTGGTATCTGGAAAGCTGATGTTGCGTGTGAAGATTACAGACAAGCTTTATCTAAGGAAATCTGGCTCTCGAAATTCTAAGAGCTGTGCCTCTTCGGTTTTCGAACAAGTAATCCCGTCGGGGATCTGGCTCTCAAGATTCGGAAAACGGTGCCGCTTCGATTTTTGAGAAAGTAATTATGTTGAGAGTCTTTTCTCGAATGTGAGTAAAGGTTGGACGTTCTTGCTAGCCTGTCTTGCCACGGAACACGGAGGTCGACACACATAGGGACTTTCCAGTTGTCAAGCAGTGGTGCTGTTCCTTTACCCTTGTGGGTAATAGTAGGGTAGCTGGAACTTCGAAATTCTTGTGCCTAAACTTTGTCAGAGATCTTTGGCAAAGTTATATGTGGTACCCGAGGAGTTCATGGTGCGTGTGGAGAGTGGTGATTGAACAGTAAGATTCACGTGCTTTCTACTTCACCAGAAATCTTCGACAGATTGCCCGTAATTTCCGCAAAGCTGAGTGTGCATGTGACAGGTGCTGACGAGGCTAAAAAAGCAGGTGCTTCTTCGATTTCTGAGATCGGCCCTCGTGGTCTCTGAGCAGCTCAGCTTTCGAGAAAGCAAACGCCTATTCGATTCCTGAAGCTCCGTCAAGTGCAGATTTTTATAGAGGTTGGCATTAAGTTCCACAGCACACTTGAATCTCCACCAGTAAAAGCTCCCTTCTTGCACTTCTAAGATCTTGATTTGTCTGACCTCTTCCCTCTTCAACACATTTGAAAATGTCTGGCCCCTCCGACCGTCGTTTTGACTTAAACCTTGGAGAAGAGACAACCACGCCTTCTCCAGACAACATATGGCGCCCATCCTTCATATCCCTTACTGGTCCTCTTACCGTTGGGGATTCTGTGATGAAGAATGATATGACCACTGCGGTGGTGGCCAGGAACCTTCTCACTCTCAAAGATAACAGACTACTTTCCAAACGGTCTGATGAGTTGGCTGTTAAGGATTCTCTGGCTTTTAGTGTTCAGTGTGCAGGTTCTGTGTCTAATATGGCCCAACGCCTATTTGCTAGAACCCGCCAAGTTGAATCATTGGCTGCTGAAGTGATGAGTCTCAAACAGGAGATTAGAGGGCTCAAGCATGAGAATAAACAGTTGCACCGGCTCGCACATGACTATGCTACAAACATGAAGAGGAAGCTTGACCAGATGAAGGAATCTGATGGTCAGGTTTTACTTGATCATCAGCGGTTTGTGGGTTTGTTCCAAAGGCATTTATTGCCGTCGTCTTCTGGGGCTGTACCGCGTAATGAAGCTCCAAATGATCAACCTCCGATGCCTCCTCCTTCTGGGGTTCTGTCCAGTACTGAGGCTCCGGATAACCACCCTCCGGCGCTTTCTCTTTCTGAGGCTCTACCGATTGCTGAGACTTCCCCTGCGCAACCTTTGTGAAGGCTCCCTCTTGTTTGTTTATTTTGATTCATGTATATGTACATATTTGTAACTTATCGAAAATATCAATAAACAAGATTTGCTTCATTTCAACATATTGTGTTAAATACACCAAGGCCTTCTTCACTAAGTTCTTTGAATTTTTCCATTTGTTGAAGCTTGTATGTTGAAACTTTGTGAGTGAAGCATGTAGGTTGAGGTAGTGCTCCCTTAATTTCTCGAGTGAGGAAAACTTCTCATTTGGAGACTTGAAAAATCCAAGTCACTAAGTGGTCGTGAGACTTCCGAGTATCAAGGTGCAGTAGCATATGGTAGGAGTCCCCCAAGTCTTTGGTCGAGGGAGTTGACGAATGAGGCATTTCCTTTCTAAGTGGTAGCCCAAAACTCCTTCTTCATATATATTTGTTATGAAAGTTGTTAAGCCCAAAGAAGAGGAGGCCTAGGCAATTTTTTTTTTTTTTTGGATTTTTTTTAATTTTTTAATTTTGATTTTTGATTTTTTTTGAATTTTCAAATTTCCGGATTTTTGAATTTTCGAATTTCCGAAAAAATAAAAATTAAAAATAATATATAAAAGGTCGTACCCAGTGCACAAGGCTCCCGCTTTACGTAGGGTCTGGGAGAGGTGAATGTCGGTTAGCCTTACCCCAATTTATGAAGAGGCTGCTCCCAAGTCTCGATGAAGAGTGTGTGAAGCTTTTATATGTTTTGGTGTTGAAATTTTGTATTGTAGGTGAAGCTTTGGGGTTGAAGCTTGATAGGTGAAGCTTGATAGGTGAAGCTTTGGTGTTGAAGCTTTATAGGTGAAGCTTTGGTGTTGAAGGGTTGAAACTTTATAGGTGAAGCTTTTGGTGTTAAAGCTTTATAGGTGAAGCTTTGGGGTTGAAGCTTTATAGGTGAAGCTTTTGTTGGCACCATAAATTGATCTTGCTTCACACTATCTTGATGAAGATAGTGCGAAGCTTTTGAGATTGATATTTTTCCTCCATTGATGAAGCTTTTGTTGGCACCATAAATTGATTTTGCTTCACACTATCTTGATGAAGATAGTGCAAAGCTTTTGAGATTGATATTTGTCCTCCATTGATGAAGCTTTTGTTGGCACCATAAATTGATTTTGCTTCACACTATCTTGATGAAGATAGTGCGAAGCTTTTGAGGATTGTAGTTGTGTTCCATTGATGAAGCTTTGTTGAATTTCCCAATTTCTAATTTCCTCTTTCTTTTTTTTTCTTTTTTATTTGGGAAAACTAGAAATTTGAAAATGTGGGAGAGACAACGTATACAAATTTTGCTTCCATATTGTTAAGCGAGAGATTGTGATGCAAGACACATCTTGTAGTAGTCGAAGGTTTGGATGAACCATATAAATTGAATTTGCTTCGAACAGTCTTGATCAAGAGCGTGTGAAGCTTTCTATGAGTTGTAGTGTTTGCATTGTTACAGAGGAGAAATGTCTGAAGCAGATGCAAGAGGGCTGAAGAGCTTGATCTTCGTATACCATGCATTGAAGCCATTGTTGGCTTGCAATAAGACTTTGTTGGTGACTATAGCTCTTGTTAGGCATAAGTGCTCCCCTAGTTGAGTTGTAAAGCTTGATGGTTTTTGATTATTTGTGAATGCTAGGAGTTCACATGTACAAGTTGTATCACTTGTCTTCTGGTTAGTGGAATGAATGGTGGGTTGCTTTCATCACTTGGTTGGTGGTACGAATGTGAATTCCTTAATCACCTTTCATCACATTTCATCACCTGGTTGGTGACATGAAGGAGAGTACGCGTTGTACATTTCATCACCTGGTTAGTGGCATGAAGGAAAGTACGCGTTATACATTTCATCACCTGGTTGGTGGCATGAAGATGAGTTCATTCTTCACCTGATTGGTGATAAGGGTGGCAAGTTTCCAAATAATATTAGAGTACGGGTTGTACATTTCATCACCTAGTTGGTGGTACGAAGGTGAGTTCCTTCATCACCTAGTTGGTGAGAATAAGGGCAAGGTGTCAAGGCACATTGTGGCAAATGTCGAATGACACAAAGTGTGTTGAACCCTTTCGAAGCATAGTTGGCTTATGTATGGATGTGTTGGAATGTATGATGTTTATGCATGAATGTGTTGGAATGTATGATGTTTATGTATGAATGTATTGGAATGTATGATGTTTATGTATGAATGTGTTGGAATGTATGATGTAGATCCTTTGTATAGTCTTGTTGACACATACTTAGATTTTGTTTTGTATTGGAAACATTTGCGTTGAAGCTTCAACACTTGAGTGTTTCATTGCTCATAATGTAAAAGAGTTTAGGGCCGAGTTGGCTAAATCACCTCTTTATTGAATTCATACCAAATGGTCTTTGTTACATAGGATGCCGAACGGCTGTAGCTTAACACTTGTACAATGTGAGTCTATTTGTAATAGTACTTCAAGTGGTCAGCATTCCATGGATGACCAAGGGTCTTGCCGTCGGAGTTTCTGAGCTTGTAGGAGCCAGGGTGGCTGATGCCGACGACCTCGAACGGTCCGTCTAAGTTAGGACTGAGTGTTCCTTCACTCGGGACCCTATCACAGAGTAATCATTTCTTCAGTACCCAGTCTCCCACTTTGAAAGAGCGAGCTTTGACCCTTGAGTCGTAGTAGTTAGAAATGTGCTGCTTGTAGGCGACATTCCTCAGGTGAGCCTGATTTCTGTGTTCCTCGACCAGATCCAGGTTGAGGGTAAGTTGTTTGTCGTTCTCACTCTGCATGTAATTCTGGATTCGGTATGTTGCTTGCTCAACCTCAACCGGGACAACTGCTTTTGTACCAAAAGCAAGTGAGAATGGAGTTTCTCCTGTGGAAGTTCGATATGAAGTGCGGTATGACCAAAGAACTTGGGGTACGAATTCTGGCCAATAACCTTTAGCTTTGTCCAAGCTAGTTTTCAGAGTGCGCTTGATTATTTTGTTAACGGCCTCGACTTGTCCATTAGACTGGGGATGGGCTGGAGAGGCAAAACATAAGTTGATGTTGAACTTAGAGCAGAACATCTTGAACTTCTTGTTGTCGAACTGCCGCCATTGTCCGTGACTATCTCATTGGGAATGCCGAATCTACAGAGGATGTTCTTCCATACGAAGTCTTCTATTTTTCCCTCAGTAATGGTTGCCAAGGGTTCTACTTCAGCCCACTTTGTGAAGTAGTCAACTGCAACGATTGCATAGCGGACCTTGCCATTCCCTGCAGGCATTGGGCCGATCAAATCAAGTCCCCATTGGGCGAAGGGCCAATGGCTGATCATAGGAGTGAGTGGCTCGGGAGGGGAGTGAGGGATAGTTGCGTAGCGTTGACACTTATCACATGAGCGAGATATTCTGATGGCATCTTGGTGGAGTGTTGGCCAATAGTATCCTTGGCGAAAAGTCTTGTGTGCTAGGGATCGAGACCCAACATGATCTCCGCAGACTCCTTCATGTATTTCCCGAAGGACAATTTCCGCCTCCGCAGGTGTAAGGCATATTAGGTAGGGCAGGGTAAAACCGCGCTTGTAGAGTTGGTCATTAATGATTAGGTAGCGAGCAGACTTGTATCGAATCTGCTTAGCTTGGACTTTGTCATTTGGGAGGGTGCCATGGGTAAGGAATTTATAAATTGGGGTGATCAAACTATCTCATTGTTGTAAATTGCACACTTCCGCGACCATGGTGTTTGGTGCTGCCAACAATTCGACATGAATTTTTCTCCCAATCTTGTCTTCCACTGCTGAGGCTAGGCGGGCCAAAGCGTCTGCATGACTGTTTGCCGCTCGAGGAACTTGGGTGATCTGGTAGTGGCAGTGTTTGAGCAAAAGTCGTGTTTGCTCAAGATATGTTGCCATGAAGCTATCCTTAGCATCAAAGTTGTTCGTGACTTGGTTAACCACTAATTGGGAGTCACAGAAGATATCAATTTGTTTAACTCCAAGATGCTTGTCCAAACGTAAGCCTGCTAGAATGGCTTCGTATTCGGCCTCGTTGTTTGATGCCTTAATTTGAAACGAAGAGCGTATTCAATCGCCACTTTGTCAGGGGTAGTGAGGACTAATCCTGCTCCGCAGCCCTGTTGGTTAGATGAGCCATCAACATACAGACTCCATGCTGGGGTTGTTTTTTCTATCTTCTGAGCTTCTGGTGGTAATGAAGCTATTGCTTCAGGTGTAGATGCAATGTCAACAGGATATGTGAAGTCGGCGATGAAATCTACTACTGCTTGACCCTTTTCGGCTGGTTTTGGTTGGTAGGAGATGTCAAACTCACCCAATGTTATCGCCCATTTGATCATTCGCCCAGACGTGTCAGGACTCTAGAGTATCTGTCAAAGAGGGTGATTGGTAAGCACGATGATGGCGTGTGCTTGGAAATAAGGGCAAAGTTTTCGAGCAGACATGACCAATGCTAGAGCTAATTTCTCAATGTTGGAGTATCGTGTCTCCGCATCTTGTAGGGCCTTGCTAGCATAGTAGACGGGCCGTTCGACACCACTGTCATTTCGAATAAGAACAGAACTGACTGCTGAAGCCGAAACCGATAGATAGATAATGAGAATGTCACCAACTTCTGGTTTGGAGAGCAGAAGGGCTTTACTCATGTACTCTTTGAGGTTCCTGAATGCCTTGGCACATTCCTCCGTCCATGTAATGTACTTCTTATTTCCCTTGAGTGCTTTGAAGAAAAGAGCACATATGTCTGTGGCCTTAGAGATGAATCTGGTTAAAGCTGCCACCTTGCCAGTAAGGCTTTGGATGTCTTTTGAAGTTACTGGCTCTTTCATGTCGAGGATTGCTTTGATCTTTTCGGGGTTAGCTTCAATGCCTCGTTGGCTAATCATGAAGCTGAAGAATTTGCCAGAGCCCACGCCGAAGGCACATTTGTTGGGGTTCAACCTCATTCGATACCTCTTTAGAATGGTGAAAGTTTCAGATAGGTTGGTGATGTGTTGGTCAGCATGTTTGCTCTTGACTAACATATCATCAACGTAAACTTCCATGCTCTTCCCAATCTGTTCGGCGAACATTGAATTGACCAGTCTCTGATAAGTTGCTCCTGCATTCTTTAGACCGAAGGGCATGACTTTGTAGCAATATAGTCCCCTGTCAGTAGTGAAGGATGTGTGTTCTTGGTCTGAGGGGTTCATGAGGATTTGGTTGTATCCTGAATAAGCGTTCATGAAGCTCAAGAGCTCACACCCTGCCGTAGAGTCTATAAGTCTATCAATGAGAGGAAGGGGGAAACTATCCTTCGGGCATCCTTTGTTTAGGTCGGTGTAGTCAACACACATTCTCCACAAGACCTTTTGAAGCAGGAGACTTTCCTTGGTCGAATTTTTCTTAACAAGGACAACATTTGCTACCCATGTTGGGTAATTGACTTCACGGACAAAGCCTATGTCCTTGAGTTTTTCAACTTCTGCTTTCATCGCCTCGTATCGTTCAACATCATAAGATCTTCGCTTCTGTTTTACTGGTTTGGTCTTGGGATCAATACTCAAGTGGTGACAGATGATATCAGGAAAGATGCCCGGCATATCTTTATATGACCAAGCGAAGACCTCGGCGTTCTCTTGCAAAAAGGAGATCAGCGACAACCGAAGGGGTGGTGACAAAGTGGTGCCAATCTTCACCATGCGATCTGGATGGTCTTTGGAGATAGAGACATTCTCTAACTCTTCAGCGGGTTGTGCTTGCTGGGTGAATGAGTCATCTCGAGGGTCGTCGGGTTGACTGTTGCCATCATGAAGATCCGAGTTGGCTTCATCTGGACTGGTCTTTACTACCTGGTTATGTATAGAGAGGGTCTCCTTGGGGACAGGCTGGTGTTGTTGCTTAACTAAAGTGTTGTAACATGATCGAGCACTAAGTTGATCTCTCCTGATGTATCCATTGCCGAAAGGGGTTGGAAACTTCATCAACAACATATGTGTGGATACCATGGCCTTGAGATCATTGATGCCTGTGCGCCCAAAGATGACATTGTATGCCGTCGGGCAATTGACCACTAGGAAGTTAGTGGTAATAGTAGCTGTGTAGGGGCCTGTACCAATGGTGAAGGGTAAATGTATACTCCCTAAAGGTTGCACGATATCGCCAGAGAAGCTTATCAGAGGAGAAATCAAGCTATCGAGCAAGTGTTCAGCTACATTAAGAGCCTTGAAAGCTTCATCAAACATGATATTGACTGAAGCACCTGTGTCTATCAAGATTCGTTTCACATCAAAATTTGCTATGTGAGCCTCCACGATCAGCGGATCGTTGTGAGGGTAGATGATACCTCTTTCTTCCTCAGGGTAGAAACATATTGGATCCCAGTTAGGTTTTTGATACTTGCCTCCCCTGATGTCTTCCACGTGAAACACTTGATGGCCATGTCTCAAAGTTCGTTCACTGTTTTTCATGGCCCTATTGGAAGATTTAGACATGGGTGTGCCGCCGCTTATGGAGTATATCACATTCACCTGGCGTTGGTTACGGTTATCCCTTGAAGGGTGAAGGAGGAACTGATCAATTTTTCCTTCACGTGCCAAAGCTTCGATATGATCACGGAGGATGATGCATTTCTCGCCGTCATGGCCATTATACTCGTGGTAGCAGCAAAACACGCTCGTGTTCTTCGTGGACTTGTAATCTGGCTGCCTTGGTTTTGGCTTTGGTATCAGGTAAGCTATACTGGGGTAGATGGCCGCGCATGTAGCGTTCAAAGGTGTGTATGTCTCATACCTCGGGGTAGGGCCTGTCTTGACACGCGATTGGCCCAATGCGTTGACTGCCTGGGGATGGGTGTTATTGTGACGATATACTGAGTTATCGCGATAGTGCCCCTTATTCTTTTTATTAAAATGAGATTGGTGAGGATGGAAATCTTTCCTTTTTCCTTGGGATTGATATGTCTGCTGACTTGGCGAAGCATTAAATGAGGCTGGGGGGTGTGCTGCTACCGTTTGGAAGGTTGAGGTCTTTTCATTCGGTTGGATCTGGCCTCCACTCCCTACTTGCTGATAAGGGGTGACTGTAGGGGGTTTCCCTTGATATGTCCTTGCCTCGGCAGAGGCATGGTTGTAAGCTTGTGCCATCACCTCAGAGTAAGTCTTCCAAGTGTTGGCATTGATCATGTACTTGAAGAAACAATCACGTAAGCCTGCCGTGAAGGCCTTGAGGGCGGTCTTGTCATCTGCCTCAGCGCAGCAGGAATACTCATGGCTGAAGCGGCCAGCATACTTTCGTAATGACTCGTCCGGCTTCTGGCGAATAGTGTACAAGTCATCTGCGGAATGCAAGCGATCGGTCTGGAAGATGTGTTGAGAGACAAACAACTTCCTCAACTCTTCAAATGAGTCTACCGTCTCGGGTGGAAGATGGCAATACCAGTTTAAAGCTCCGCCAGAGAGGGTGGAGGGGAAGAGAAGGCACCGTTCTTCATCGGTGTGTCTCCGGTATACCATGGTGGACTCAAAGAGGTTAAGGTGTTCAATCGGGTCTTCCCTTCCAGTATAGAGTTGTAAGTCAAGCTTCTGCTTTGTTTTCGCTTGCATGGGGTGTTGAGGATCCTTCTTGTGAGGGGCCCAGGCCTGGGTTGGTTCCAGTCAGGTATCTCGGCTTGACGTTCAGCCTTCAACTTGTTTACTTCCTCCAGGAGCTGTAGGACAAGGGGGTCCTGAGTGAAGTCGTGCATCACTGAAGTTTTCTTCCGTAAGTCCCTATCGCCTCTTGGAAGTAGGAAAGTTTGATCAAGATAGCATGATTTTTCCTTGGACTCGTCACACTGACTCCTAGAGTGAGTATGTCGGAACATTTCTGAGTCCCCTGTACCTTCATGTTCTTCTGGTACTTGTTGCCCATTCCCTAGATTAACTGCTGGCCTGGGTCGTGGGAGAGGACCGAGTCTTTCAGAAACTCTTGGGTCATTGATCTTCGAGCTTATGTGGATGAGATTCTCCCGACGTTGCTTTAGGAAGTCTCGACAATCGCGATAGACGGCTTTTGATCCTTCCACTCCTTCTGTGAGGAGGTGCTTTCCTCTACTCCTTCTGCTTCGGGTTGAAGCAGCTGGGTTGAGAGAAGTCTCATGTTGATTATCACATTGATGTGTAGCTCGATCCCTATCAGGGATGTCCGTGTTGGATATCGGTGACCCTCCGTGTTGGGGGGCATTCAGATGATTGTTGACCTCAGCAGGGGCGACGAGCTTGTGTGCTTGAGCATGCCTAGCCTCGTGAAGTATCTCGAAAAGTTTTTCATACTGCTTCTGGAGGACCTCGTTCCTTATCACTATCTTGTTGTTCTGAGCTTCTAACTCATCGACTTTAGCTTGAAGAGTAACTCTATTTCCTTCCTGCTTTCGTTGCTTCATACTAGGTCCAATGGGGGTGTCATTCTGTGTGCTATGGCTTCTTTCGCTCCCCATGTTGGAGAGAGATGTTTGGCCAAAAGAAAGTGTACGAGTGGTGGAAACCAGCTTAACAAAGCTGAAGAGAGTGGGAGTAAGTGTCTTTCCCACAGACGGCGCCAAATGTTGATGCACAAAATCAGCGAGGACTTTGGTACAACAAAAAGTGTCAGGTTTGTGACCTTCGCTTGGTTGCTTCGATCACTAGTGAAGATAAGTACGTAAATGAATAGGGACAGGGAAGCAAACACAAGATGTATGTGGTTCACCCAGATCGGCTACGTCCACGGAGTAGAGGAGTTCTCATTAATTGTGAAGGGTTTACACAAATACATAGGTTCAAGCTCTCATTTTGTGAGTTCTAGTGAATAGTTTAGTACAAAATGACATTAGAGATTATTGTGGGAGAATGATCCCTATTTATAGAAGAGAGTTTCTAGTTTTGTTCTAACATTGACACGTGTCGTGTTGTGATTGGCTTTTGATGTTGACACGTGTTGAGCTGTGATTGGCTTCTGATGTCGACACGTGTCGCATTGTGATTGGCCTCCTGGTTGAAAGGAAGCTCTTTTGGGTCCTTGACGGTATAACGTTGACCGGTGCTCAGTAGTTTCGGGATTGATCAAGTATGGTACAAACAGTATGTATTCCACCAATCTTTGCCTATCTTATTTAGTGAACAATATCTTATTTCCTTAGATGTGTGGTTCAAGTATTAATCAATCTTAATTCTCAACAGAAAAAGCATTAATCTTAACGACTAGATGCTTGGTTGAACAAGCATTTCGACGCTTCAATTAAGCTCCAGAAATCGTGCGCTTCCCCGCTATTGTAAAAGGATTGGAGATCAGTGTTTTCCGGGTACAAATTTGACCATTATGATTTTGTCCTGACATGATCTTCTCTCATTGGGCCCTCCCAACAGTCTTAAGCAGTGATCACTTGATAACCAAAACGGTATTACCTCAAACAGAATTTGTTAAGCAACGGACCAGCCAAAATGTTAATCCTATGCAAGCAATCCAACACATTAATTTGCACCAAAAGAAATGCCCTTAATAATCTTCATTAATTTCTAGACGATGTGAAAAGAAATGCCCTTAATATAACATGATTCACGTACCAATCCAAATACAACACTTTGTTCGCCATAAAAAAGTCACAGGCTCCTAGCATCCCCAATGGAATAGGCAAATGAGTATTCAAACTCTTTAATTTTGATCATTGACATAAGCAAAATCAAGCTCTAATGGAGTAGTCAATTGACTAGGCAAACTAATTTGCCTACTCCTCCAAAGTAGCCAACATTGCCTACAATACGATGAGTAGGAAAATCGGGTCCCACATCTCCTTTTATAGTAAAATACTTTAGCAAGGGAAGGTAACAAAATTAAAATGTAAAAAGTATATCTTATAGATGAAAGAAAACAATAAAACATAGATTTGCCAACTTGGTTTGTCTAATTAGTGACAAATTCTGTTCATGAGGTAATTGAGTAAACAGCCATGTCAACATTTATAATACAATTTTGCTTATTTTACAAAGTGGCTTGAACATCTTTGTTAATTTATATGATCGATTATACAAAGTGGGTTTGAACATCTTTGTTAATTCATACGATTTCTAATTAAAGATGCATGATCCCTTTGTTCGAGGCGGGAATTTCCGTGGGGAATGCTTCCTAGCTGACGAGCACACAGCTCCCCGAGAGGTTGGCGCCGGTTGATGCTTTCTGTCGGGCTTCTGCTTTACTGGCGGGCTTGTCGGGCAAAGCCTGTCGGGCAAGGCTTGTCAGGCAAGGCTGAAAGAGAAGGACATAGTTATCTTTGAAAGGTGCCTTTGTGAGGCCTTAGGTGTAGGCCTTGAGGCTCACGATCAAGATTAACTTTTAATTGCTCAGGCATGCCACTACCATCTTCAGCATGACATATGTAGAACGGATGTTTGAGTTTTAATTATATATATTTGAGATACTATGTTAGTTATTGACAGGTGCCTTTGTGGGGCCTTAGGTGTAGGCCTTGAGGTTCCCATAAATAACTAACTTAGTACTCAAACACATAAGGTTCCTTTTGTTGGTTATATGGGTCTTATAACCATCATACTTCTGATTACCTGAGCTCAAAGAGCAGAATGAATCCAAATAGGTGCCTTTGTGGGGCCTTGAATAGGCCTTGAGGCTTCCCATCATAACCCATTTTGTACTCAATGTTCTTGCCCGAGAAATATAATGAATCCAAATAGGTGCCTTTGTGGGGCCTTGAATAGGCCTTGAGGCTTCCCATCAGAATTCATCATGTACTCGAACGTTATATGGGCATCATAATATAACAGAAATAAAACTAAGTGGCAGGTCGATTACTTGCGCCCCAAGTAACTTCGGACTTCTTGTTTATCAAAGCTTGTCGTGGATGGGTTAAGTCCACATCAGGTTCTTTTTTATGCCTTGAGGCCAAGGACTTTTTAGGGTGATCAAATCTTATATGCCCGAGGGTCTAGAACTTAGATCTGGCTTGAACTATGAAGGCATATTCAAATCGGATTCAAGCGCTGAGAGAGTCTTTTAATAGCCATATTACTAGAAATAACTTGGATACAACTTGAAGTATACAACATATTGCTAGGCTAATGAGTGAAAAGACAAAAACAAAGAAGGTCGGGCAAGGCTGATCGTCTTACAACTTCCTATCTTTGTGGTTTAACAGAAGGTTTGAAAGCTTAGAAAAGGGGTTGGGAGGTGAGTTTGCAGAAAGAAAATTGATACTACAACAGGCGTTTGAACAGGGTAGCAGAGCTATTACAAAGGGTTTGTCCCGAAAGGGATGAAGGCTTGGGCTGACTACAGCTTCGTTTTGAAGGCAAATCTGGCTTTGAGCAGAGTTTATGCTTTTGTTTGTTTGTTTGAGTGTCATCGATTCTGACTTCTCTTTCTCCTTTTATAGCCACCTTGGCTTGGCCTCCTGTAGCAATAATCTTGCCCGAATGCAGTTTGAAGGATAGTGACCCATCAGCTATTTACTTGTACTGCCATCATAAAGTACTTTTGGGCTGTTTAGCTGGCTGGTCTATACCACTTGGCCCTTGGGTAGGTGAGCAAGTGGTGTAAATGATCTGCACCTAGTCGGGAAAGGCCCTTTCTGTTTTCTAGGTCTGGGCTGAGCTTCGGGCTTTTCCTTCTCTTTTTGGGCCAACTCCCTTCTAAGCCCAAAGTTTAAGTTTCAACCCAAACAGTGCCCCCTTCAATCAATATTCAGACTTGGAATTCCAGGCGCCAATATTGATTGAATAGGTCTCTATTAGTACCCACGTCTTTCATCCTCGGGATTTGCACACTTTTCAAAAGCAATCACCGCCTTTCTTCGGTTAATCCCATCACTTCCGAATCTCCTGCATTCTTCTTATTTTCGTAATCGAAAACTTCCTAACCCTTCAGTCGTTTCTTCCTTGTTGTTTCATTTCCAAACTTCATCAAATGGCTTCAGGATCCAGCCAAATCCACCTATCATATGAATCTGGCGAAGGTATCGCCACCTTGCGCCGTTTACTCAACGGCCTGCATCGCCCTCGAGCAGGTTTGTTTTCTGAGCTTTTCTTTGAAGTACATGGAGTACAATCGTTGGGTCCTGCATGGATTTCTCGGGTCCCTGCAGTGATAGAGGATAATATGCCCAAGGATAACTGGTTTTCTCCAAATCCCTATTTGGCTAAGTCAGACATTTCCTCATCTAAGTGGTTGTCATATCGTCGAGGTTTTCCATTGATCCGGCTTGGGCCTAATGGATTGATGAACTAGAGCCAACATTTAAGAAGAAATGGATGAATAATGGCATTTATGAGTTGATAATGCTCTAAAAAACCACCATTATTCCCAAGCCTGAACTGCTTGCTTCCTCTCTTCTTTTCTGGAATTCGGGCACAAATACTTTTGACTTTCGCATGGGTCCCATGTCTCCGACTATTCTCGATATGGCTCAAGTCTTCGGGCTAAGGTCGTCGGGCAGGATAGTAGACGTTACTCAAGACTGGGCTCTCCCCTCAATTGCTGAAAGCTCAGGTTCATCCACATCCTTCCTCTCCCTGGAATATAACTTCGTAACCTTCAAGAGTTACGGGACCTCGTTCAAGGGATTTATCCCTTTTGTAAAAGAAAACTTTGGAGCAGGTTCTTCCCGTGCTGATAGAGATCAAGAGCATATGTATTTCCTTTTATACTGGCTCAACAAACATATCTTCCCCAACAAATCTAAAGGGGTAAAGGTTGAATGGATCCCCTTGGTGGAAGCTCTTCATAACTTCGATGATGTGGCAACAGATCCATTCCTTCTTTCTCATCTTTACCACCTTCAATTCGAAATGACTCAAGGCGAGCCATTTGAGACTAACCTGAATGGACCCATATGGATGATACAAACATGGCTCCAATCGTATTTTCCAGAGTTTTGGGCTGCCAACTTAGAGTTCCCGGAAGGTGTAGCCCATGCCCGAATCCTAGCTGAAGTTGCTCCTACTGATCATTCCACCTTTGCCTGCTTTTATTTCTTCAAGGTTTGTAGGACTCGATCAGACTTGGAATGGGGTGCATCAGTCTTGAGAAGATATCCTTGGTTCTCCAATCAGGCCTTTCAAGATGCTTTTGGGGAAAATGCCACCTTTTCTTGTAGGGAAAAAATTATTAGTTGCATCCAATCGAGAGATATGGCTTGGGAAGTCCGGGGCAATCGATACGATCGAGGGTTGGAGGTGTATCACCCTAACTTTTGCAGCAGGCAATTAGGCTTCAGGCAAACCATCCCCATCCCGTTTTTTGACTCTGTTCACTGTGGCACTTCTTTTCGTTTAGTATCTCCCTCTGAAGCGACCTTTAGAGCTGCCCGACGCAGTCTTGAAGTCATGAGTCAAGCTGCCCGAAAGTCCATCATCCTCAATTTTGAATTTACTTCACTCTTCTTTTCTTGGTGGGAAAACAAATGGACCAAGAAATATGGAGGAGACTTGAGAGAGACTCATGATCACCTGTTCGATCAACTTTCTCTTAAATCATACCCTAGCTCGGGCGAACTTGAAAATTGGAAGGAGATGATTCAAGAGAAGAATCGGGTTCTTCTGATAGGTATCCTTTTCTTATCTTGATTCCATAATCCTTCTCTTAAACCCTTTTAACTTTTTCCTTTCTTAACCCTGCAACCCAAGTGGATGTTGAATCAGTACCTACTGAATCCGAGGATGACTCAGCTGATGCAGTAGTTCTTCATGGAGCTGCGGCAGAGGCTGAAAGGCGAGAAGCTGGAGAAAGTGGGGACGTTTCAGAAGATTCAGGAGCTGAAAAAGAAGCGTCTGAAGCCACCATCCAAGTGTCTAAGTGAAAGAAAGCAGTTATGATTGAGAACTCAGATTCTGATCCTGCATCCCCACCCAAGACTAAACGACGAATTCCTACCCCTATTAGAAAGAGTAAGAGAACCAGAACCGTCCAAACTATCAAGTCTTCAGACCCACCTGCTCCAGTTGTTGAGGCGGGCAGAAAGAAGCAAAAATCTTCGAGTGAGTCGTGTTCCTTCTTGTTAGGCTGCTACCTTTCTTCTTTATCTAGTTACCTATGTTTGAACACAGGATCTCAAGCATCAAAGAAACCAACCATCGCCTCCAAGGATGAACCCTTAGGAGTTGCAATGTATAAAAAGGCTGAAGAATTGAGAAACCTAACCCTTAAAGAACTTGAGGTATAATCTACTTGTATGTCTGCATAATCTTTCTTGTTTTCACAAAAACCCTGAGCATGGTTTACTTGAGTCAGGCTGCAAGAAACGAAAAGCTCCATCCTCCCGAGGTCTTTTCACCACTTGCTTAAGAGACAAACCTATCCCCCCCCAAGTTGATCATTCGAAGGTATACTCTGTTTCTTAAACCTTAGGTAACTTTATGATTTCTGGGGGTAATGCTTGATCTTTTCTTTCTTCTGACTTCATCCAGGTCGGGGTATCTGCCCTCTTGCCTAGTCAAGGTTCTCTTTTGATTTGTCCTTTTGTCCTGGAGGCAACTCCATCTTCTCAATTTGATCCATCCACGAGGGTAATGTTGCACTTCGTGGATGAGGATAATAATTTGGTGAGTAACCATCCTTACAGTGATTTCCCGTACATTGTTTTGATATTAACTTCTATTTACCTCTTCCTCAGCCTTCTTCAATACAAAATCCATCAGTGGCAACAAGAACAAGTGACGAACCCATAGTTCCTGAGATTTCCGTGACTTCAGAAGCAACTACTTTGCAGGTGTTTGCATGCCGGACAGTTACTCTTGATGAACCTCCTTCATCTCCTCAGGTTCGAACTCTGGTAAGAAGATATTTCCTTCCTGTTCTTCTCTTACCATCTGCTTACTAACCATTGCTGCCCTTCCTAGATACTTCCAGGGTATTGGTGAAGGTTCAGGCGCAGTTTCTTCTTCCCCCATCAGTAGTAGGGAGTCTCCTCCTCAACCAGGAATTGGTACTCTTCCTTGTGAGAATCCAAGGCTTAGTCAGGTATATTTCTTCCTCCCCAAACTTCCCTTCATTTTAAACTGTATATTTAACAATCTGATATTCTTTTGATCTTTACAGCAAGTTCTTGAAGAAACTTCTCCTCCTCGCTTGGTTCGTAAACTAAAGCTCCCCAACCTCATTTAACTATTGGGAGTGCCGGGATTGTTCATCCTGGAATGGAGAAAGCCGGAGAGCTAAAAACTGCCCTATCATTAGGCGTTACTTCATTAGAGGAAAATGGAGTACGAAGTCCCACTCTTGCTTCTTTAGCTTCAAAAACTGCTAAGTTGCCCGAACTGTTTGAAAAATTCAGGCAGCTCGAGACAAGGCTGAAATCTTCGAAGCATTCTTCACCTTCAGGTTTTCCAGAGCAGAAGCGAGTTTTCCAAGAATGGGCAAGGAATGATTTCTCCGTTTCATTTAGCCTTAAGGCCCTTTATGATCTGGAAAAGGTTACGAGTGAGCTTTTCAAAGTCGGCCAACTGTCAAAACCCAACATGATTCATTCCTCTCTTTCTTTGAAAATTTAAGGGTTATTTGGGACCAACATAAGAGAGCAGAAAGACAAGCCAATCATGTAAGATGTTTCCAGGAGAAGGAATCAAGTACATCTGCTCAGGTAGACAAGTTGATGAATGATGGTTCATTAACAAAAGAAAGAATTGGAGTGGTGACCGCTGAAATCCAAAACCTAAAGGAACAACTGGTTATTCTCAAGGCTGAGCAAGCAACTCTTCTTGACACCCTCGAAAATCAAATCGAAGAAATGAAGAAGACAAACTCGGAATTGGAGCATTCTAGATCTCAGCTTACAAACAGCCACACTGTCCTGGCCGAACCTAGTAGGATTTTTACAATCATGCAGACATATCACTCCCGAATAATCACCCTGAGTGAAGATGTAAAATTATTAGACTAGGATCACTTGTAACCCCTCTCTTAGTGGAATGAACATGTATTTGTATTTTGCTTGCTTTGCTTCTGGTCCTTGTCTAAACTTTTCTTTTTCTTTCGGGCAACTCTTTGCCCCCTTTTCTACATTCTCCTTTATTTGAGCGAGGGTGTGGTGACGACCTGAGATCCATCTTTCCCTTTTGTCGTACCAACTGATGACACTGGCTCCTCTATCTAAACCAGATGAATCGCGTTGATAGGAGCTTCCAGGAAAGGATTAGTGTCAACCATCATACTAGCTTGTGGCTTGTCAAGTAACAATTTTCCCTTCACTATAAGGTCTTGTACCCAGTCTCTGAACTGGACACAATTAGTTATAGAATGGTTGAAGGTATAGTGTAACTTGCAATACTTCTTTCCCTTCAGCTCTTCTGGTTTGGGCATCTTTTTCGTACTGTCGGGCGCAATCACCCTTGCCCGCACCAGCTCTTCATAAATCTCAAGTGCTTTTGCCAGATCGAACGAATAGCTCTGGTATTTGGGAGGCTTCATCGGGACAAAGCCTCCATCGTTCATCACAATCTTCTGGTCCTTGATGGGCTGAACTAATCATTTTACTGTCAATGGTTTGAAAGGCGTAGTCATCTCAGCAGCACACACCTCGATTTCCTCTCTATCATGATCGTCCTCCTGCTCTTGCCTAATTTCTCCTACCTCCACATGATGAATTGTAGCTTTGTTTTTGTAGAAGGGATGAGTTTTGGACGTATGCTTCACTTGTTGTTCTTCTAGCAATAGCTTCTCATATCTTGTGGCAGCAATGACTAATTCCTGTAGCTCATTAAATTGTGTATCATAAAATCTTTTCCTTAAAGGTAATTTCAGAGCCCTTTGAGCAATTGATATGAGCTGAGCTTGGTTAACATGGAATTGGCACCTCATCCTTGTCTTCCTGAACCTCATCATGAAGTCTTCTATGGACTCACGCTCGTATTGTTTAACTTAAACCAGATCATTAATAGTCATTTCTGGTTCTATTTTGTAAAATTGTTCATGGAAAGCCATCTCCATTTGCCCCCAGTTGGCAATAGAGTTAGGGGGTAATAGAGAATACCACTGAGATGCAAGCCCTGCCAACGAATTTCCAAACAACCTTAACTTGTAGTTTGGGTTGTCCTCCTATGCCACACAATGATTAGAGAACTTGAAAATGTGATATCTGGAGGACACACTGCTGTCTTCACCCGTGAATGTTGAGAATGCGGGCATCTTGAAGTTGAGAGGAAATGGATTCTGTTCATCAATGTATTCAGGATAAGGCTTTTGATAAGTAATCCTGAATACTGGGCGAGCTCATGGTTGAGCATTTTGAACCACTGCCCTCCTCAATTCGGCCAACTCATCCCTTAGTTGTTGAGTAGCTGTATTATTCTGGAAGAGAAGGGCGGATTCGTCCTTCGGGCTTCGGTCATTGCCTATGAATGCTTCTTTCTTTGATTCAGGCTTCCTCCAGTTGGTTCCTCCTCCCTTATGGGCCAATAGGGATGGCCTATAAGGAAGAGGTTTGTCTGGGGCCGCAGAGCTTTCTTTTTGGCTGGACTATCCCGTTGTTATAGGCATCCCATACTTTGTCCTTTCCTGCTCGCTTTGCTTCCTGTTATTAAATGTTAACAACGGGAAGCTAGGAAACTCTTTCCCCAGGACCGGCTCTATCACGGGTTGACTTCCTTCAGGAACTCCAGATCCAGCCTTCTCTGTAAATTTCCTGTTAAGGTACACAGTCTACTGACTTCCCCATTGGTCTCCAAAGAGAATTTTTCCATACTTCTCAGTACTTGTATCATAGTAGCCTGTAATTCCTCATTCGTTCCTTTTCCTTCCGACTTCCCGGATGAAGATAGGCTTTCTAGGACCACTTGTCCTGATGGGGAATAAGGATTTCCTGATTGCTCTATCATTGGTAGCAAATGTTGAGAAGAACCGTTCTTCATACTCTTTTTGCAAAGTTTATGGCCTTTTTTCTTTTCTTGGACATACAAGATCCACACAAATGCGATCCCACCGGGCGTGCCAAAACTATGTTCGAGGCGGGAATTTCTGTGGGGAATGCTTCCTGGCCGACGAGCACACAGCTCCCCGAGAGGTTGGCGCCGATTGATGCTTTCTGTCGGGCTTCTGCTTTACTGGCAGGCTTGTCGGGCAAGGCTTGTCAGGCAAGGCTAAAAGAGAAAGACAAAGTTAACTTTGAAATGTGCCTTTGTGAGGCCTTAGATGTAGGCCTTGAGGCTCACGATCAAGATTAACTTTTAATTGCTCAGGCGTGCCACTACCATCTTCAACATGGCAGATGTAGAACGGATGTTTGACTTTTAATTATATATATTCGAGAGAATATGTTAGTTATTGACAGATGCCTTTGTGGGGCCTTAGGTGTAGGCCTTGAGGCTTCCCATAAATAACTAACTTAGTACTCAAACACATAAGGTTCCTTTTGTTGGTTATATGGGTCTTATAATCATCATACTTCTGATTACCTGAACTCAAAGAGCAGAATGAATCCAAATAGGTGCCTTTGTGGGGCCTTGAATAGGCCTTGAGGCTTCCCATCAGAATTCATCCCATACTCGAATGTTATATGGTCATCATAATATAACAGAAATAAAACTAAGTGGCAGGTCGATTACTTGCGCCCCAAGTAACTTCGGACTTCTTGTTTATCAAAGCTTGTCGTGGATGGGTTAAGTCCACATCAGGTTCTTTTTTATGCCTTGAGGTCAATGACTTTTTAGGGTGATCAAATCTTATATGCCCGAGGGCCTAGAACTTAGATCTGGCTTGAACTGTGAAGACATATTCAAATTGGATTCAAGCGCTGAGAGAGTCTTTTAATAGCCATATTACTAGAAATAACTTGGATACAACTTGAAGTATACAACATATTGCTAGGCTAATGAATGAAAAGACAAAAACAAAGAAGGTCGGGCAAGGTTTAACTTTGTCGGGCAAGGCTGATCGTCTTGTAACTTCCTATCTTTGTGGTTTAACAGAAGGTTTGAAAGCTTAGAAAAGGGGTTGGGAGGTGAGTTTGCAGAAAGAAAATCGATACTACAGCAAGCGTTTGAACAAGGTAGTAGAGCTATTACAAAGGGTTTGTCCCGAAAGGGATGAAGGCTTGGGCTGACTACAGCTTCGTTTTGAAGGAAAATCTGGCTTTGAGTAGAGTTTGTGCTTTTGTTTGTTTGTTTGAGTGTCCTCGATTCTGACTTCTCTTTCTCCTTTTATAGCCACTTTGGCTTGGCCTCCTGTAGCAATAATCTTGCCCGAATGCAATTTGAAGGATAATGACTCATTAGCTATTTACTTGTACTACCATCATAAAGTACTTTTGGGCTGATTAGCTGGCTGGTCTATACCACTTGGCCCTTGGGTAGATGAGCAAGTGGTGCAAATGATCTGCACCTAGTCGGGAAAGGCCCTTTCTGCTTTCTAGGTCTGGGCTGAGATTCGGGCTTTTCCTTCTCTTTTTGGGTCAACTCCCTTCTAAGCCCAAAGTTTAAGTTTCAACCCAAACACCCTTATATAATTTAAGTTCATGATGATCAAGCTAATTTCTTTTCGCAGAAACCTTTTTTCCCGGAAATTTGTTTTAATTCAAACAAACAGAAACAAAATTTATATACTATATATTGATCTAGGGTGACAATAAAGTGAACAACGCAATAATTATATATTTCATTAGAATTACCTGATCATCAGAAAGTTATTTGCCCGCTGAATAGGAAAACTGCAGACAGATTTGACAGTAGTGAAACGTGTGGAATGATCGAAGCTCCGTGCTCATCAGAAATGTTTACGTTACACGCTACGATTCGGCATACAAAAAACGTCTGCGTGCGTAGGTGCGCGTGTGAAAGATAAAAGAGGGTTTAGGTTTTGAGTGGCTTATGAGTTTGAGACCTACTCTAATTTTTAAAGTAAAACTCAAATTTTATGTTCTAAACTTATTCCAACTTACTCTAACTTTTGTGGTAAATATGAGTTTTAACTCTTGAGGTAAATATGATTTTTAACCCAAAACTCATTTCTGGAGTAAATTTAGCCCAGGATTCCCCAGGTTAGTAGGGTTGACCCACCATATATGTGTACTTATTTTCTTTTTATATTTATAAATTCATTCAATCAAATAGCTAAGATCTAATATGATCAAATCCAACGGTAAAAAAAAGATCTATCGGTCCAAATTTAAATCTAATGGCTAAAGTAATTAAAAAAAATCTTTTATGTGTTTCATATTCTTTTAAAAAAGTTACTTTAAGAAAAGAATTATCCTTAATTCATTCTTTAATAATCTCAGGCTAAAAATTTAACCCAGAAGGGTTGAAGGAAAAAAACAGTTTCTAAATTAAAACCTAAATTTTTTGGGTTAAAAATTTTAAGTTTTAACTCAAGGGTTGGAGATAGTGTGAGAGATACTGATTTTGTGCATGAAAATGTTAACATTACCGTTTTATTGCTTGGTGTTATTTACCTTTTTTTGTCAACTGGTGTTATTTACCTTTAACCATGATGAAAACTTTTAGATAGCTTCTATTTGTTTATTTAAAAAAAAATTGTCTAACAAAAATGTTACTTTTACCATATTTTTCATACCACATTGTATTGCCTCTATTAGAGAGATGATACAAATGTGGTATAAAAAAATTTGGTAAGTGTAGCATTACTCATAACACAAAATTTTTATGTAGCTTCTATTAGCTATAATATAGTCATCATTCATGTCATTTAATGATTAAAAGTATTCACATCATTTTTTATTAGGACCTTTGAGATGTTATGAAATCTAATGACTAGAAAGGTGTGTAAAAATATTTGTAAAAATGGTTGTATAGATATGTAAATGTGTGTGTGTGTGCGCGCGTGCGTGCGCGTGTGTGTGTGTATGGTTATTAGGATTCAGGACTTATTACATTTTTATACCACATTTGTACCACCTTTCTAAGAGCAGTTCCAACGTGGTCCATTGTCCTTAGGGCAATCCACTATGCTATCCACCCAATGAACAGTAATTGCCCTTAATGAACAGTAATCGCCTTTTGCATCTCCACCCTTGCACTCAATAGCCCTGGCAATTGGCAATAAAATATTAATATTTTTTTAATTTATAAAATAATACAAAATAATTTTATTTGTAATTTCGGATAAGATTTTTAATTGTTCTCGTTGAGCCCCGTGTCATTAATCGAAAAGAATATAGCAATAAAATATTAGAATTTTTTCGTAATTTCGGATAAGATTTTTAATCGTTCTTGTTGCGCCACGTGTCATTATCCGAAAACACAATTATTGGTGATGGATTTCCTATAAGATTTTTAATCGTTCTCGTTGCGCCATGTGTCATTATCCGAAAAGACAATTATTGGTGATGGATTTCTGATAAGATTTTTAACCAATCACGTCGCGCCACGTGTTACAATCTGTTTACAATCTTTGATGATAGATTTCCACCAGATTTTTAACGAATGACAACATGCCACGTGGCATTATCTACAACCTAATCCTTTCTGAATCCTCTATATAATCCATCATCCATCCTCAGAAATCTCACACCAATTTTCTCAAGATCTCTATCATTATTCATAGTTTCTGATTCCTTATTCACCTAAATCTCTATCATTATTCATAGTTTTTGCTTCCTTCTTACAATGTCTTCTTCTTCCTCAAGGATGATGTGGGAAATCAATCAGCAAGAGGAAGAATTGTTTAACCAATAAGAAGGAATGTTCAAACGCCAGGCGGCCCAAAATCAGAGAGAAGAGGATGAGGAGCGTACAAGGAGAGACGACGAATCAAGAATGGCAAGAGCCTCACATTCCCGTCGAGTTATCCAAGCTATGGCTCAGATCTGTAAGCCCAGCCGTGCTGTAAACATTGATAGAGACAGGCAACGACGAGGTGAGTATCTCTTGGACGATTATTTTGTCCGTAACAGTGCATTCCCTGATACGTACTTTAGACGTCGTTTTAGAATGGAACGTCATTTGTTTAACAAAATCATGGGCGCTGTTTGCAACCATGATTCTTACTTTGTGCAAAAGCCGGATGCTTTTGGTGCTATGGGTCTCCTGCTTGAGCAAAAAATTACTGATGCCTTGCAAATGCTTGCGTATAGAGCATCTGCAGACTAAGTGGACGAGATAGCGATGATGGGAAAATCAACCATTCTTGAGTAACTTCAACTGCATCTCATTACCTGAAATCGGATCATGAGTAACTTCAACCCAGCTAGTACACAACGTAACATCTTCAGTAAGCGTCCAATTTGTACTTGCATCATTAGTCATTTTCTTGGGAAAAAATTGGATTGAAGCTTTGAGAGAAAGATAGGTATTTAAGAAAAAGCAAATATATAAAATTAGATTTATAGAAAGATAGAAAAGGAGATTATAGAAAAGGTAGGTATTTAAGAAAGATAGGTATGAAATTGGATTGAAACTTGACAATATATGAAATTAGATTTATAGAAAAGTAAATATATAAAAGTATGAAATTGAATTCAAACTTGACAATATATGTTGAATTTATAGAAAAGTAAATATATAAAACTATGAAATTGGATTGAAACTTGACAATATATGAAATTAGATTTATAGAAAAGTAAATATATAAAAGTATGAAATTGAATTCAAACTTGACAATATATGTTGAATTTATAGAAAAGTAAATATATAAAACTATGAAATTGAATTCAAACTTGACAATATATGTTGAATTTATAGAAAAGTAAATATACAAAACTATGAAATTGGATTCAAACTTGACAATATATGAAATTGGATTAAAACTTTGAGAAGATATGAAATTGTAGTGTAAGGTAGAAGATAATGAGAAGGTATTTATAGAAAAGTAAAATCAATTTTTTTTTTAATTTTTCATTTTTTTTTTCGGATTTTTAATAATTTTTTACATTTTAAATTTTTTTTTATTCACCTAATTAATCTATACCGTTGGATATAAACCAATTTGAATTCCAACACTCCAGATTGTGCCACGTGGCCCAACAGTAATATTTCTGATTTTTAACTGTTTTTTCTTTTTTTTTTAAATTTTAAAGTCTAATAATGTGAACCGTTGATCTCAGATCTAACGGGTGATATTAAATGATTTTTTTTTTTACCGTTGGAAATCCAACGGTTCACAATTTATATCCGTTGAAATCCAACGGTCGTGGGGAAGCCATGTGGCTCCCCAACGGTAACAAAAAAAATCTGCGCCGCCGGCCCGTTTTCTAATTTTGTGTCTCCTAACGTGCGCCCACGCGCGCTTGAATGGCACGTGCCTAACAGAAAAAAATTTAATAAAGGGGTCTGACGTCAGCTGACGTCAAACCCATATCGGGCTCAAGGGCCGGCACCAATCCACGGGCCTGGTGCCCGATGTCCCTCCAGCTCCCTCGCCAGCCAACGCTGGCTTTGCTCCCTCGGGCGATCCAGCCCTGTTCCTCCAACGATTCATCCCGCTGGAGTTGCTCTAATAAAGGTAGGGCCCACAAATACATGTGGGTCCCTTTTTTATTAGAGAGATGAGACAATTGTGGTATGAAAAATGTGGTAAAAGTAGTATTTTTGCATACGTTTTTTATACACATTTTGACACCTATTTTATAGGGCTCATTCCGCATGTGTAAAGTCTTCACTTAGTGGGATAAGGCTTGGTTGTTGTTGTATCCTTATGATAGCCAACACTTTCTTCATGTTGAATCCTTATGATTTATATCCTAAACGAAATTGTAACAGAAGAGGTGGTGTAAAACCGAGCACAATTCGTTCTAGAATTCATACAGTCGTCCTCACTTAGTGGGATAAGGTTTGGTTGTTGTTGTATTCATAAGTCATCCCAAAAAGTTAGACAAATTCAAAATCATTAAGGCATTCATTTGTAGTGAAGAAAATAGATGAATACAATTATACAAAGAAATGGTAAATTTAATTCAATGATCATATGATTTCGGATTTGGGTATTTTTTATAGACATGATTTTGAAGGTAAGAAATAAAAGATAGTCGGTTAGATCATTGAAATACATAATAAAGTGGAGTCCCACAAAATCATATATCAAAATGTGTGTAAAAACGTGTGTGTATATATTAGGGCTGGGTTCGGTTTGAAACGGTTCGGTTTTTTGCTAAAACCGAAACCAAACCGAAATTTCGGTTCGGTTCGGTCCATTTTTTTTTCGGTTTTTTTCGGTTCGGTTTCGGTTTTTTTTCGGTTTTTTCCATGATTTTTTTTTTTAAATCTGAAACAAATCTGCAATAGTTAGAGCATTGAAGATGCAGAAATTTCTGCATCAAATAAATACGAACTGGGACGATTGGCCATGGATCTGCAACGAACCCCTGTTCGAACATTGAAAAAATTAAAAAATCGAGTAACACAACCGACTAACCGAGTTCAGGGATTAGGTTGTATCGACTTGCTCATATTGCTTTCAGATCAAGTACTTTTTAAGAAGCTATATTAAATCCCAACTCAGATTGCATTATCTCAGCAAGTAAACAAACTTAAAGTGAATCAGCAATACTAAAAATACGAATAGAAGATAATGAGATACCAGAACACCAAAATATATAAGCTTAAAACTTATCCATTCAACAGACGCAACAAAACTTAAAAAGTAAATACTCTCAACAAAACTTGAAAAATTATCCATGGATCTGCAACGATTAATGACTGCCCTCGTCCGCCGTCAACTGCCCATCAGTCCCATGTTGTGCCACTGGACTGCTCCACTGCCACTGTGGTTTGGCTCTCCTCTTTGCTACCGTCGAAATCCACAAAGAGAGATAGTGATTTGGAGGAAGAGAGGAAGGGGAGAGAAAGAGAGAGAGAGAGAGAGAGAGAGAGGAAATAGCGGAGGGGAGAGAGTGCTTGAGAAAAGGGAAAACCGAAATGGGATTGGGAGAGTGACGGCTAGGGTTTTTAATCTTAAGAAATTTTATAAAGCATTAAATATTAGAAACCTATAAATATATTACTGGTACAATTATAACAACACAAAGCCTACAGTCAAGTTGGCTTGAAGGAATTATCCCCCCTGGACGGAAGGGGTTCGATTCCTCACAGCAGCAGGTTTTAAGTATTTATATTTAATTTTAAGTTAAAAGGTTGTTGATTGCTCAAAAAAACTAAAAAACTTTTCTGAAACCCTGGAGGCATGAGGATTCGAACCCATGCGCAGGGCCTTGAAAAGTTTCAAGCAAACCAACTTGGTAACAGGTTATGTCTTGTTATGATTGTATTACTAAATTATTTATAATATTGAAAACAAATTAAATATATATATCTGTTCGGTTCGGTTCGGTTTGGTTCGGTTTCCGAACCTTAAAAACCGAAACCGAACCAGCCAGATTCGGTTCGGTTCGGTTTTTTTTCGGTTCAGTTTTTTTCGGCCTCGGTTCGGTTTGGTTTTCGGTTTTTTTCGGTTTTCGGTTATTTGAACCCACCCCTAGTATATATCCACCTTTGAGAGGCTCAATACGCAGGGCATTGTTTGTACTCATGCATGCAACTATACCAAGTACTAAATCCATCAGCCACAATGAGTACGATATATACCGGAAATTGAGCTTTTCATTTGCTGTAGTTGTTAATACTGATTGACAATACCAAGGGGAAATGATTCTCTCCGGATCATTTCCATCAAGTCCACCAGGCCCTTCCGTCAAGTTGGGTGAAAGAAAATGAAAATCTTCACTATTTTGCCTTTTCTTTATCAATTATTTTTAATAAGGATTTATTCTGAATTACAAGATACAAAAGAAAATTTCAAATTTGAGTGGACGAGATTTGAAACATTGTTCAAATCAATTAACTCACATTTAACAGTTGGTTCATAATTATACCAGAAGACGTATCTAGCTACATACACTTTTACCATTTTTTTTTAAGTTTTGACTATATAGCTACTAGCTAAGCTATATATAGCCAATGGTAAGTTGATTTAACCTTCACCAATGTCAATATACAATATTCTTGACACGGCACATAACCCTACTAGTTAATATGAAAAGACCATACACCTAACTAAATAGAGTAGTTTTACGGAGGTTTCAATTATTTGAGGTTTGAATGATGAAGTACTTTAGAAAAGATCGGTTGTTGGATACCTACGTACTAGCAAGATAAAGAGTATTTAAATTAATTCGTATCACTCAGTACTACGGTCTGGTGGTATTCTTTTTCATTTGGAAGTGAGAGGTCTTAGGTTCGAATCTCGTGGATGACAAATTTGATACCAAATTAGACTGCCAATTATATGACTTTGCCGAACTCCCCCTCCCTTTAGTATAAAAATATCGATGTACTAAAAAAAAAAGATTAATTTGTAGATTTTTCGGCTTAGAATGTTTGAGGACCTTAATTTTCATATAATACCATGAAGAAAGAGGGAAGGTAATTTTAGTATAAATGCTAATTTATGATGACCCATTCTCATTTTCAACTACTCTTCCAGGATTTGAATTTCAATTTAGAATATGAGCAATGATATTTCTGATTTTAATGCAAGTAACCTTCTACCACATTGGTAGAGAGGAGTGTTGCCCTTGCACCACTATGCGTGTTTAAACTCCGTTGGCTCCCTATAATCTAACAAATGTATCGTTTGACATAAAAAAATATCTACTACTTATTTCTGATAAAGATTAATTTGTAGATTTTTCGGCTTAGAATGTTTGAGGACATTAATTTTCATATAATACCATGAAGAAAGAGGGAAGGTAATTTTAGTATAAATGCTAATTTATGATGACCCATTCTCATTTTCAACTACTCTTCCAGGATTTGAATTTCAATTTAGAATATGAGCAATGATATTTCTGATTTTAATGCAAGTAACCTTCTACCACATTGGTAGAGAGGAGTGTTGCCCTTGCACCACTATGCGTGTTTAAACTCCGTTGGCTCCCTATAATCTAACAAATGTATCGTTTGACATAAAAAAATATCTACTACTTATTTCTGATATTAATAGTCATGTTATAGATTAATTTTAGCCAAAAAAATAAATCAACAGTGTATATCAAAATTTTATTTTATTTTAAATTTTACTAGTATTAGGTGTTGGATGGAAGTCCAAAACTATTACAATAATTTTGGCGAAAAGAAGTTTCGAACCCAAAACGCATGATGTAAACCCAACACTCTATCTGAAATGATATTGGAACATGCAACTATATCAATTTAATTATTAAAAATGACCTAATCACGGGAAAACATAAAACATATATATGTGGTTGGTCATGCTCATGGCAGATATAGCTACGTTTTAACTTTGCCCTAACCAAGCTAGCTAGGGTTTATAAAAAGAGTAATGCTAGGTAGATTAAAATTTTAAACTAAATTCGCAAATCAAATTATGAGTCACCAATAGAAAATGAGTACGTTAATCAACATTTAATAATAATTCAATTATTAACAACCATATCATTTAGTTTACAAAATTTGATTTCTCTAGCATTATTCTTGGTCACTTACATATAATCAGAGAAACCCTAGTGTTATAATTGTAATAGAAAAGGACATCATGTAATAAGCATGACTGAACACTGACGATGCATGTACCATTGTCTATATATGAACATTCGTAGCGGAATTGAAGAGGAAATGATCCACACTATTATTTGACGTGAACAAGGTCGGTCTCTGTCCATCTCTCTACAGGACAAAGCAAAAGAAGTGAGCCTTTTTCGTTAATTGATTCTGTACACATGGGACGCTATTTTCACCATCGGCACCAATCTCATGCACCAATTGTGAGAGCAGATCATTATCTTCCATTCGTACGAAGATATCTAATCGCTTGTCCTAGAAACAACCATAGAAAAAAGGGAACTTTAACGAAAAGTACCCGGTACTGTTCACTTTAACGAAAAACCACATTTTTACACTAAAAAGTCAATCATGGTACTATTCACTTTACCCTTTATTTTGTCCTTATCATTAAAACTCAAAGTTTTCAAGCCATTTTCATTAGTTTTCCTTAAAAAAAAACCTAACCCCTTGACGGCTTAAATCAAGTTTTCATGTCTTTTGGCCATCTTATGTATATAGTCGTCAATGTCATGCTCCTATCTCTTTCTTTCTTTTTTTTATAGAAACCTATGACTCGTCTGTGGGTGCCTCAGACGGGGTGTACACAGTATATATATGGGTGCCTGGTACAGGGTGTACACAATACATATATATATATATGGATAAAGAGGGAGATTAAATTTGCAAATTAAATAATATGTCATTAATAAAAAAATAAATACGTTGATCAATACTTAAATAATAAACACTGATATTTAAACAGTTATTGTGATTATAAATAACAATGATAGATAATTTTATACTGCTCATAGAGGAAAATCCTGGTAGAAGTTTACAACAGTGATCTAATGTGATTTAAGTTTATGACCCTCAATGTCTATCTTAATTTGAAGAAAGTGGTAATACTTTTGTAATTGGAATTCATATCTACGTCATGCGTTCAACCTACTGAACTAAGATCCCCAATAGGATCCTCTCTTGATCCTTTTGGTGAGGATTTTAGGAATTCGTGAATCGTGTCCGTTCATCTTTACATCATCGTACGATCAGTTTTTATCAGGTACTGTTTATATTTAATTTTAAATAAAAATATTTAAAATGATTTCTAATCATACGATGTACAATGATCAAACACGATTCATGGATAGGGGTGGATTTTTTTGCCAAATTGCCGTGCCAACCGAATTACCAACCGTGCCATACCGATTTTGTGCCAAATTTTTTGTGCCAATCGGTAATGGTACGGTATTGTACCGTACCGAAATTTCTTGGTACGGTATTGGTAATGGATATCATTGCCACGGTATTACCTTACCGTACCGAACATATAATATAATATATAATTTATAAATTATATAATATATAATTATATAACACATATTTATAATATTCTAATAATTTGATATGATGAAAGAGGCTCAACCTCGGTTCAAGATTCCAAATAGGAAGAAGGTTGCGGCCAATGTGTGGGATTTATATGTGTTGGAGAAGTTTAAGTTATTTGAAGCAATGCATAATCAAAAGGTAAGTATCACAACCGATACTTGGACATCGGTACAAAACATTAACTACATGGTAGTTACCGCTCACTTCATGGATAGTGAATGAAAGTTGCACAAACGGATCATAAACTTCATAAAGATCACGGGTCATAAGGGAGAAGACATTGGGAAAGTTCTAGAGGTGTGTTTGAACCAATGGAGGATAGAGAAGATCTTTAGCATGGGGGAAACTTCTATTTGTTTTGGTTCGTAACTTCTATTTGGATTGTAAGCTTAATTTTCATCATGAATCTTGATGCATCATTTGAATTATTGTGTGTGTGAATTGTAAATGATGAATAATAGATGAATTTAGGCTACAATGTATGAGATAAAGGTACAATAAAAAAGTTTTGCCCTTGAATTGGGTTAAAAAAGCAAAAACAAATTTTGTCCCAAAACAAAGTGGCAATTACCATTGCCATACAATGCCAACCGAACATTTGGCAATACCGAACTTCGGTATACCGAAAGTTTGGTACGGTAATTGGTACGAGAGTTTTGGTACGGTAACCGTACCGAACCCACCCCTATTCATGGATACCTGGGATTCTTACAAAGAGGATCCGGATTCCTAAGATCCTAAGAATAGATTAAACAAAAAAGCACGAATTGAGAATTATGATTTATCAATCTGATCAAATTAATTAATAGGGCTGAAGGGAGTTTCCGATGCGGTGAAATATACGATGGAGGGATTAACAAAACGTTTAGATGAAAGAACACAAATTGATGTAAACACAAACTGAAATCCATTACGTTTTTCTCCTAACTTTATATTAATATAGTATGAGTAAACTTATAAATTAAATTACATAAGGTGACTTAAATAAAAAAGCATAAACCCTTATTTGTAGACACCTAGATGTTTTCAGAATAGAATGATACTTCCATTCTCACACTCGTCCACTACAAAGATTATCCTACCCTAAAAGGTAAGAGTAAATCACATTTTGTATCATAAACTTTGGGTTACATAACAAACTCATACCTTATTTTTTAAACATTACAATGTCATATATCAATTTATGAATTTGTTGCAATGTTAGATCTCTGTTAGTAATTCCACTAATTTGGCCGTTAAATGATGATGCGTCAACTGTGGGTCCCACATTTTACTGTTGTGATGTCAAATTTATCCCACGTAGACAAACAACAAATTAAAATTATATGAAATTATGAAATAAAATACAATCTTTAAATTAAATAAAAAAACCCTAACCCCGGCGACGGTAACCCTTCCCCTTCTCTCTATCTCCAACTTTCCTTTCTCTCCTTTCACCCAAGCAGATTAAATCATATCATTTGGGGCCAAATTCAGTTGATTGGTATGAAATTTGTTAATGTTTTGTTAAAGAAAAAACTATTGTGAGCATCAGCTTGCAACCGCACCAACCAGCTCGTACCACAAAATCATCCACCCCGCATCATCGTTCTTCCGTTGCACCTCTGCCCCCTGCACCACTGACTCGCCGCTAGACTCACGAGATCCTAACCCGTAATATGCTTAACCCAAATCCGTTTGCTCCTGTTTGGGTTAAAACATGAACCTTAGGCTCAAAAGAAAGTCAGCCCAGAAAAAGGTCTAGAAGGAAGGAAGCCCAAGGCTCAGCCGAAGCCCAGAACGCGGAAGAAGCCCTTTTCCCGACTAAGTGCAGATCACTTGAGTCACTTGCTCACCTACCTAGAAGTCAAGTGGTGTAGACTAGCCAGCTAATCAGCCCAAAAGTACTTTACAATGGCAGTACAAGTAAAAAGCCGATGAGTCACTACCCTTCAGCCGCATTCAGGCAAGATCAATGCTGCAGGCAGCCAAGCCAAATCATCTATAAAAAGGGAAAGAGAAATCAGAGATAAGGACACTCAATCAAACAAACAAATACACAAACTCTGCTCAAGCCAGATTTGCATATGAAGCTGTAGTCAGCACCAAGCCTTCATCCTTTTCAGGATCAACCTTTACCAAAAGCCTTTGTAAAAGCTCTGCTACCTTGTCTGAATCTTGCTGTAGTATCAATTCCCTCCTGTAAACTCATCTCCCAATCTCCCATTCTAGCACTCAAACCCTTTGTAAATCACAAAGAGAGAAAGTTGCAAGACGATCAGTCCTTGCCCGACCCTCTTTGTTCTGTCTTTTCATTCATAAATCTAGTAATATGATGTATACTTCCATCTGTATCCAAGTTATTTCTAGCAAGTTTATGATTAAAAGGCTTCTTGTTTTTTGAATCTGGTCGGTTTAATGGTGCCCAACCATGCAAAAGATAAAGTTGGAATCCGCACTCATAGCGTGACCAGATCTAAGTTCTAACCTTTCGGGCATACAAGATTTATCAATCAAAAGTCCTTGGTCTCAAGGCATAAAAAAGAACTTTATGTAGACTTAACCTATCCAAGACAATCCTTGATAATAAGAAGTCCGAAGTTACTTGGGGCGCAAGTAATTAGCCTATTTCTTAGTTTTACTTATGTTATATTATGATTGCCACAGAACGCTTGAGTATATAATTATTTCTAATGGGAAGCCTATACCTAAGGCCCTACAAAAGCACCTATCTGGGTTCGTTCTGCTCTTTGGGCTCGGGTGATGAAAGTATAACAGTTGTAATACTTCTGCAACAATGAACGAACCACTATATGTTTGAGTACTTGGTTAGTTTTGATTGCGAGCCTCAAGGCCTACACCTAAGGCCCTACAAAGGCACCTTTCATAGCTAAGTTGGTCTCTCAGGCATATACAATTAAACTAAACATCTATTTTACATCTGTCATGCTAAAGATGGCAGTGGCATGCCTGAACACCTAAAGTTAATTTTGATTGTGAGCCTCAAGGCCTACACATAAGGCCCCACAAAGGCACCTTTTAGAATTAACTTTATCATTCTCTTACAGCCCGCCAATAAGCAGAAGCCCGACATACAATATCAACCGGCGTTAACCTCTTGGGGAGTTGTGTGCTCGTCGGCTAGGAAACGTCCTTATCGAAAATTCCTCCAAACGAACATAGTTTTGGCACGCTCGATGGGATTACTTTTCAATCTCGTATGTCAAAGAAGAGAAGCCATAAAACTTTCAGATGGAGCACAAAGTACGAATCATCTCAACCTTTGCTAAAGATGACAGATCAACAAGGAAATCCTTCTTCTCTATCAGGACAGACGGTCCTGGAAAGCCCGACTTCATTTGGAAGGTCTGAAGGAAAAGGAACTAATGAAGAACTGCAGGCTACGATGATACAAGTATTGAAGAGCATGGAAATGATTTCTTTGGAAACCAAGGGAGAAGTAAGTAGACTTTGTACCCTAACATGGAATCAACAGAGAAGACTAGATCTGGAATTCTCTACCCCAAAAGGTGCTCAAAGAGGTGTGATAAGCCAGGCTACCTCCGGAAGTAAACCAGTTATTCCTCTATTTCCGTTATTTGAAGAAGAAAATGATAGGGGAAAGAAAAATGGAGTTCTTGAAGGAAGTCAACCCATGATTGAACCGGTTCTAGAGAAAGAATTCCCTAGCTTCCCATTATTATCATTTAATAATAGGAAGCAGAGCGAACAAGAAAGAACGAAGTATGGGATGCCCATAATGACCGGAGAATCTAGTGGAAAGGAAGGTTTCGCAACCTCAGATAAGCCTCATCTGTATAGGCCACCCCCGCTGGCTAATAAGGGAGGAGGAGCCAACTGGAGAAAGCCCGAATCAAAGAAGGAAGCAGGTGCGGACAATGACCGAAGCCCAAAGAATGAGTATGCTCTTATCTTCCATAATAATAATACAGTCACTCACCAGCTGAGGGAGGAGTTGGCTGAATTAAGGAGGACGGTGGCTCATAATGCTCAACCACGAGGTCGTCCAGTATTCAGGGCTACCTATCAAAAACCTTATCCTGAATACATTGATGAGCAAAACCCATTTCCTCTCAACTTCAAAATGCTCGCATTCCCAACATTCACAGGAGAAGATGGCAGTGTGTCATCCAGAGATCACATTTTCAAATTCTCCAATTATTATGTGGCGTATGAAGACAACCCGAACTACAAGTTGAGGTTGTTTGGAAATTCATTGGCGGGGCTAGCATCTTAGTGGTACTCTCTATTGCCCCCTAACTCTATTGCCAACTGGGGGCAGATGGAGATGGCCATCCATGAACTGTTTTACAAAATAGAACCAGAAGTAACTATCAATGACCTGGTTGAAGTCAAACAATACGACCATGAGTCTACAGAGGATTTCATAATGAGGTTCAGAAAGACAAGAATGAGATGCAAATTCCCTGTTAACCAAGCTCAGCTCATATCAATTGCTCATAGGGCTTTGAGATTACCTCTGAGGAAAAGGTTTTATGATACACAATTTAACGAGTTACAGAAGTTGGTAATCGCCGCCATAAAGTATGAAAGGTTGCTGCTGGAAGAACAACAAGTGAAGCATACTTTCAAGGCTCATCATTTTTACAAAAACAAAGTTGCAATTCATCGTATGAAGGTAGAAGAAGCAAGGCCAGAGCATGAAGATGGCCATGATAGAGAGGAAATTGATGTTTGTGCTGCTGAAATGATCACGCCTTTCAAACCATTGATGGTGAAAGGGTTGGTTCAACCCATCAAAGACCAAAAAATCGTAATGAACGATGAATGGTTCGTCTCTATGAAACCTCCCAAGTACAAGAGTTATTCATTTGATTTGGCCAAAGCACCTGAGATCTATGAAGAACTTGTGCGGGCAAGAGTAATTTTGCCCTACAATACTAAAAAGATGCCGAAGCCAGAAGAGCTAAGGGGGAAGAAGTATTGCAAGCTGCACTATACCTTCAACCATTCCATAGACAATTGTGTCCAGTTCAGAGATTGGATACTAGACCTTATAGTGAAGGGAAATCTATTTCTTGACAAACCCCAAGCCAGTATGATGGTTGATACAAAACCTTTCCTGGAAGCCCCTATTAATACAATCAACCTGATTTGGGTGGAGAAGCCGGGGTCATCATTCATTGCAAAAGAAGAGAGATAGATCCCATGTTACCCCAATACCCCCACGTCAATAACAATAACACCAAAAGAAAGACCAAGTGATCATGATAAGGTCCTGAAATTGGTATTAGTAGGGGAAGCAGAAAAGAAAATAAAAAGGGGGCAGAGAGTTGCTCGGATATATAACATGGGATTTTTTTTCAAAAGTTTGATTGCCCAACTCATGAGGTGTTACAAGTGATCCTAGTGAAGAGGCAAGCAGAGGCAAAACACATGTTCATTATGATAAAAAGAAGGGTTACAAGTGATCATAGTCTAACAGATTTACATCTTCACTCAGAGTAATTATTCGGGAATGATAAGTCTGCATGATTGCAAAAATTCTACTAGGTTCGGTCAGAACAGTGTTACTATTAACAAGTTAAGACCTAGTATGCTTTAGCTCTAAGTTTGACTTCTTCACTTCTTCAATTTGATGTTTAAGGGTGCCAAAAAGAGTTGTTTGCTCAGCTTTAAGAGCAACAAGTTATTCTTCCAGCTTCTGGATTTCAGAAGTTACCACTCCAATCCTTTCTTTTGTCAGCAAGCCCTCATCTATCAACTGTTCGACCTGAGCAGATGTGCTTGATTCTTTCTCCTTGAAGCATCTCACACAATTGGCTTATCTCTCAACTATCTGATGTTGATCCCTGAGAGCCCTCAGGTTCTCGAAGTAAGAGAGAAAAGAACCATGTTGGGTTTTGGATAGCTGGCCGGCTTTGAAAAGCTTTATCGTAACCTTTTCTATGTCATGAAGAGCCTTGAGGCGAAACGAAGTTGAGAAGTCATTCCTCACCCATTCTTGGAAAGCTCGGCGTTGCTCTTGAAAGCCGGAAGGTTCAAAAGAACTCTTTAAAGATTTCAGCCTTGTCTTAAGTTGCCCGAATTCTTCAAAAAGCTCGGGCAAGTCAGCAATCATTGAACATGAAAAAGAAGGGGGAGGGGTTCGTACTCCAGTTTCTTCTGATGGAGTAGTAACCACTGATGAGGCCAAATCTCCAGTTTCGGTCCCGATCTTCTCAATTCCAGGGAAGGAAATCCCTGTACCTCCAGAAGTTGAAGGAGGCCGGGGGAACTCCATCTTACATACCAAACATGAAGGAGATTTGCCCGAAGCCTCTCCTAGGGCCTGCTGCAAGAACCAAAGAAGACCAGATTAAGGCAAGAAAGACAGTTTAAGGTAGAGAGAAGCTTTGGGAAGAAGAAATATGCCTGATGGGCCTTGGGGCTTTAAAAGGAAGAATATCAGCTCCTGTTTGAAGAAAAGAATCACTACCACCAAAGGGATTAGAAAAGGTTGTGCCCGAACCTTCACTAATGCCCTAGGAGCATCCAGGGATTGCAGCAGTTGTTAGTAAACAGGTTATGAGAAGAAAACAGAAAGAAAAGATGCCTCCATACCTGAGTGTGACCCTGAGGAGAAGAATGAGGTTCATCGGTAGTAGCTATTGGGCAAGGAAGCACCTGCAAAATAGCTACCCTTGGGGTCACATGAATCTCAGAGGTTATGGGTTCTTCAAGTGTCATCACTGATGGTCGTTGTGATTCATGTATTGGAGATGACTGGAGAAAATGTAAATAGAAAGTTAATATGGACACAGTGTATAAAAGTTCAATATCAGGATAACTGCTCACCAAACTACTATCCTCATCCACAAAATGCAACATGACTCATGTTGCTGGATTGAATTAAGAAGCTAGAGTTGCCTCTAGGGCAGAAGGAGAAATAGAAGACCTTGAAGGTGAACCTTGACTAGGCAAGGGGGCAGATACCCCAGCTTAGATAAAAAGAGAGGAAGAGAAAAGTTCGGTCATCTGTTCTAGAGACTATAAAGATTCAAGAATGAGGGAAATGCACCTCTGAAGGATTAACCCAAGGAGGAGAGACGCTTGTTTCTCGGGCAAATGATCAAGAGGCCTTGGGCAGAAGAATCTTTTCCTCCTTTTACGACCTAAATCAAGCAATCATGTTCAGAGTTTAATAAAAGCAAGGAAGATCATGCAGGTAAAAATACAAGCAAATACCTTAAGCTCCCTGAAGGTGACATTCTGCAGATCTTCAGCTTTTTGATGCATTTAAGCTCCCAGTGAATCCTCCCTGGATGCAATAATTGGTTTCTTGGAGGCCTGAGGCCCTGATTTCAAAGAAAACAGGGACAATTAGATAAGGAAGAAGGGTGGCAGTCTAATAAAAGAAAAAAAAAACTTACTTGAAGACTTTTGCTTCTTTATGCCTGCCTCAGAAAATGGAGCCGATGAGGCTGAAGACTTGGAAGCTTGGATGGTCCTCGCTCTCTTACTCTTTCTGGTAGGAATTGGCCGTATAGGTTTGGGTGGTGATGCATGCTCAGATTCTGAGGTCTCGACCTTTTCTCCGCTTAGGCGCTTTGATGTTCGCTTCAGGTATTTCTTCAACCTCCGAATCTCCAAAAGATTCTGAAACATCTCCGCCTTCTCCAGCTTCTCATCTTTGAGCCTCTACTGCGGTTCCATGAAGAACTGTTGCATCAGCTGAATCATTCTCTAATTCAATGGATGCCGTTTCAACATCTACTTGAGCTGCAGGATCAAGAAAAATAAGAATTAAAGAACTTCAAAGGAAGACAGAGTCAAGTCGGGAAGAGAAATACCTATCAAAAGTAATCGGTTCTTCTGCTGAACCATTTTCTTCTAGTTTTCAAGTTCGCCCGAACTTAGGTATGACTTGAGGGAAAGTTGGTTAAAGAGACGGTCATGAGTTTCTCGTAAATCTCCTCTATATTTCTTGGTCCATTTGCCTTCTCACCAGGTGGAGAATAGTGGAATACATTCGAAGTTAAGAACTATGGACTTTCGGGCAGCATGATTCATAACTTCCAGACTTAATCGGGCAGCTCGAAAGGTCACATCTGAAGGGGATGGTAACCGGAAGGAAGTGCCACAGTGGACAAAATCAAAGAATGGGATAGGAATGGCTTGCCTAAAGCCTAATTGCCTGCTACAAAAATTAGGGCGATACACTTCCAACCCACGATCATAGCGGTTGCTACGAACTGATGTCCCTGCAAAATGAGGTGGCATCTTCCCCAGGAGCTTCTTGGAAGGCTTAGTCAGAGAACCAAGGATATCTCCTCAAAACTGAAGCGCCCCACTCCAAGTATGATCAGGTTCTACAAACTTTGAAGAAATAAAAACAGGCAAAAGTAAAATGATCTGTAGGAACGGCTTTAGCTAAGATTCGGGCAGGGGCCACACCTTCTGGGAACTCTAAGTTAACAGCCCGAAATTCTGGGAAATACCATTGGAGCCATATTTGGATCATCCATATGGGTCCATTCAGATTGGTTTCAAATGGCTTGCTTAGAGTCATTTCAAAGAGGAGATAATAAAGATGAGAAAGAAGAAATGGATCTGTGGCTACATCATCTAAGTTGTGAAGGGCTTCCACTAAGGGTTCCATTCAACCTTCATCCATTTAGATTTATATGGAAAAACATACTTGTTGAGCCAGTATAAAAGGAAGTACATGTGTTCTTGGTCTTTATTGGCATAAGAGGAATCTGCACCAAAATTCTCCTTTACAAAAGGGATGAATCCCTTGAAGAAGTCCCATAACTCTTAAAGGTCGCAGAATTATATTCCAATCGAAGAAAAGAGGCGGAGGAACCGGAGCTTTCAGCAATTGAAGAGGAAGAAGGAACTCAGTCTTAGGTAACATCTACAATCCTGCCCGATGGTCTTAGCCCGAAGATTTGGGCCATATCTAGAACAGTTAGAGACCTGGGACCCATGCAAAAATCAAAAGTATTTGTGCTTGAGTTCCAAAAAAGAAGAGAAGTAGCAAGTAGTTCGGGCTTGGCAATAATGGTAGTCTTTGAAAGCATTATTAGTTCATAGATACCATTGTTCATCCACTTCTTCTTGAAGGTTGGCTCTAGTTCATCAACCCACCAAGCCCAAGCTGGGTCGTTCATTAAAGGAAAGCCACAACGATATGATGACCACTTAGATGAAGAGATGCCCGACTTGGCCAAGAAAGGATTTGGGGTAAACCAGTTACCTCTGGGCATATTACTCTCTATCACTGCAGGGATGCGAGAAATCCATGCAGGACCCAACGATTGTACCCCGTGTGCTTCAAAGAAAAGTTCAGAACACAAACATGCCCGAGGGCGATACAATCCGTTGAGTAAGCGGCGTAAAGTAACGATGCCTTCACCAGATTCGTATAATAGCTGGACTTGACCGGATCCTGAAGCCATTTGGTAAGTTTGGAAGAGGCACGACAAAAAGATGATAAGGGCAGAAGATATTGGGCAAAGAGCAAAAAGGAGTCTGAAAATTTGAAAGAAGTAAAATATATGGGAAGGTAAGAAATTTTAAAAGGTGGGGATTTCGTACTAGGGATAACTGATGATACGTAGGTTAGTGGAAATATCGTAGGTAAGTGACGGTTATTTTTGAAAAAAAGTGCAAGTCCCAAGTGAAGACGTGGGTATGAGGGGCAGCTATTCAATTAATATTGGCGCCTGGAATTCCAGCCTGAATATTAATTGAAGAGGGTATTGTTTGGGTTAAAACTAGAACTTTGGGCTCAAAAGGAAGTCAGCCCAGAAGAAGGTCTAGAAGGAAGGAAGCCCAAAGCTCAGCCGATGCCCAGAACGCGGAAGAAGCTCTTTTCTCGACTAAGTGCAGATCACTTGAGCCACTTGCTCACCTACCTAGAAGTCAAATGGTGTAGACTAGCCAGCTACTCAGCCCAAAAGTACTTTACAATGGCAGTACAAGTAAAAAGATGATAAGTCACTACCATTCAGCTGCATTCGGGCAAGATCGATGCTGCAGGCAGCTAAGCCAAATCATCTATAAAAAGGGAAAGAGAAATAAGAGATAAGGACACTCAATCAAACAAACAAATACACAAACTCTGCTCAAGCCAGATTTGCATACGAAGCTGTAGTCAGCATCAAGCCTTCATCCTTTTCAGGATCAACCTTCACCAAAAGCCTTTGTAAAAGCTCTGCTACCTTGTCTGAATCTTGCTATAGTATCGATTCCCTCCTGTAAACTCATCTCCCAATCTCCCCTTCTAGCACTCAAACCCTTTGTAAATTACAAAGAGAGGAAGTTGCAAGATGATCAGCCTTGCCCGACAAGGTGAAACCTTGCCCGACCCTCTTTGTTCTGTCTTTTCATTCATAAATCTAGTAATATAATGTATACTTCCATCTGTATCCATGTTATTTCTAGCAAGTTTATGATTAAAAGGCTTCTTGGTTTTTGGATCTGGTCGGTTTAATGGTGCCCAACCATGCAAAAGATAAAGTTGGAATCCGTACTCATAGCGTGACCAGATCTAAGTTTTAACCTTTCGGGCATACAAGATTTATCAATCAAAAGTCCTTGATCTCAAGGCAAAAAAAATAACTTTATGTGGACTTAACCAATCCACAACAATCCTTGATAACAAGAAGTCCGAAGTTACTTGGGGTGCAAGTAATCAGCCTATTTCTTAGTTTTACTTCTGTTATATTATGATTGTCACAGAACGCTTGAGAATAGAATTAATTATGATGGGAAGCCTCAAGGCCTATACCTAAGGCCCTACAAAGGCACCTATCTGGGTTCGTTCTATTATTCGAGCTCAGGTGATGAAAGTATAACAGTTGTAATATTTCTGCAACAATGAACCACCCACTATATGTTCGAGTACTTGGTTATTTTTTATTGTGAGCCTCAAGGCCTACACCTAAGGCCCTACAAAGGCACCTTTCATAGCTAACTTGGTCTCTTGGGCATATACAATTAAACTAAACATCTGTTTTACATCTGTCATACTAAAGATGGCAGTGACACGCTTGAACACCTAAAGTAAATTTTGATTGTGAGTCTCAAGGCCTACACCTAAGGCCCCACAAAGGCACATTTTAGAATTAACTATGTCCTTCTCTTACAACCCACTAATAAGCAGAAGGCCGAGAGACAATATCAACCGGCGCCAACCTCTTGGGGAGCTGTGTGCTCGTCGGCCAGGAAACGTCCCCTTCGGAAATTCCTCCGGACAAACAGCTCCTACCCTGCCACTACCATTATTTTATCCCACCATGTGTCACTAGACCATCACCATCTGTCGCCCGCCTGAAAGCCACTGAAGCTGCCACTACACCACCAGACCTGGATTCCATCTTTATGAAACAACAGAAGTCCAATCTAACGCCAGACCTGCTGCTTCGCCGGACCAAATCACGAAACTCGTTGCTGCCCTGCCATACGATTTTCATAATTTCATACTATTCTAATTAGTTGTTTGTCCCACGTAGCACAAATTATTTGACATCACATTAGTAAAAATGTAGGCTTACAGTTGACACATTATCATTTAACGGTCAAATTAATAGATTGACTAACATATGTATGACATTGTAACGAATTCGTAAGTTTATGTATGACATTGCAATGCCCAAAAGATGATCGGTATAAATTTGTTATGTAGTCTGAAGTTGAGGTGGTAAAATGTAATTTACTAAAAAAGTAAACACATTATAATAGGTTGTTACTTTTAATTAAAAATAATAGAATGTTTCTAAAAACCTGATTTTGTTTAATTAAGTAGGATTATTCTGCTAGATTCTGACTCGGTTGTTGCATTTTAGCAACAAATTTTTTGGAATTCATATATTAAGGGCTTAAAAGTGACACGCCGTACTAAAATTTTGTTAATTGTGAATTACTAGTTATCCAACCACTCTTCTGTATCGAAAATCACTTACGTCTTTTAATTTAATTACATCTCAAAAAGCCAAATTTCTAACCTATATTGTGGAGCCAAAAATATTCACTAAGTGACACGTGGACTTTGGGACAAAAGAAGACAAAAATACCCTTGAGGTATAACGGGATTCCTACGCGCAAGTAGTGGGTAATCATCCTCAACCAATTAAAAAATGCTCCAAAAGAGGTAACAATTCAAAACCTATCTCATTTCATATATTTTTACCTCACTTTCCTTCCTAGCCAAATAATTAAATAACCATTCTATAACCTACCAAATATTCCACATAAATTGAGTTAATTGACAAATTAATGGGATTATTACCTAATAAACTCATTAATTTTCAATTAAATTATCAATTAAAAGCCAAAAATCACCCTAAAAGCCGTTGGTCCTTCTCCAAAATGGGGGCCGGCCATTCCCTTTGATTTTCTACCACAATTTGCCTTTTTTACATTGGTTAGCTAATCTTTTCAACCATTATTTGATTGATTAGCTGATCATGCCATGAAAGTCATAAAAACATTCCCTTTATATTGATAATTAACTAATTAATATATTATTCTTAATTAATATATTAATTGCTAAATTAAGCCACCTCCTATCCCTATATATATGCTCCCATTTCCACCAAAAACCCATTCCAACACTTTAGCAAAAATCCCAAAATTCTCGAAACACTCTTTCTCTCTAAATTCTAACTTTGGCATCGGAGGTTCTTCGGCCAAAGCCCCCCCCCATTCATCGTGGGCGCGTGAGGCTCTTGGCCTTAACCTAAGGTGTTAATTGTTTTGTAGGTGCAAAATCGTCCAAGATCGAGGAGGAAAAAATTTGCATCCACATATATCAAGTTTGGTCAGTGACTCATGTGTCAACCTAAACTCGTTCAAATTCACATAATGATATCCTTGCAATGCAGGTTGTGCATCTGTTTATCTAATGATTAGCTATATAGAAGTTTATAACGATACTGTTTTAGACATATACACGAGATCGACGCAAAAGAAAAATTATTAATAGAGAATTCAGATTCATGTATGTTCTATTTATTGGAGTTTCACAAAATTTTAGAACCCATCGACATCCTTATTTTCATACTTTTCATCATTTTCTGCGTTGCTTTGATAAGCTATTGCCACACCAAGTAATGAAAAATGCCCAATGGCGCTTTTAATTTCAAATGAAATCCATGCGTGATGGTTTAGGTAAGTTAATTAACACACTAGGACAACACCCCAAATGAACTCTACTTGTTTTTCCACCGAACCTTCCTGTAATTTCCATTTTATATACTAGGATAGTGTTATCCACACATACTCATTTTTAATTCTTATACACTTCTCTCGATTTTTTACTGTCGACGGATCGAATGAATTGAAGAAGACCAATGACAAAAAATTAATAAGAATGTGTAGAAGTTAAAAATGAGTGTTTGAATAGTATTATCCTATATACTGTCACATGCCAAAAGAGGGTAAAAGCTGAGAAATTCTAGAGTAGGGAGACGAACCACGTGTCTCTTATTACAGTCCACTTAACAAAAAAAAAACCCTATATCCCACCCCCTAATTTGTCAGGCCACCATTTTCCAAATTTTGATTCCATCTCTCTCTAATAGAAGCTTTGTCCAGGACAGAAGAACCTTTCGTGAAAGAGACCCTAGCTAAATGGAGTAGTAAAAAAGCATTACCTTCCTCGACAACACTACTTGCTAGTTGCTACCTCTCCGTCCACTATGGCTGGGTAGAAGACAAAAGGATGTGCAAGCCTAGCAAATCCACATACAAAGCCACAATCTACAACTCACGGCCTTTGGAAAACCTAAAGGTTCCTTAATTTTTCATTTTCCAAGCAAATAGAAAGGTTTGATCTTTTGCATGGTTCATATTTGTATGACAAATACAGAATCTGTTTGTAACAGTCATAATGAATTAGGTTCCCTTTTAAGAAGTACGTACCCAAAAGTATATGTTGTTTGAGGGCAAAAGATAACAAGAGAAAAACTTTTATATATACACGATTCGTCTAGGTTATGACATAATGGATGACAACGTTTACACTTGTAATGTTGTATATACTAACATGTTATATAGAAATTAACATACGTTATTTATAATACCATTTCATCATGTCACACGATGTTGCTTAATTGAAAAACAAAAGAGAAAAAAAGAAGTGTAATCCACTTATAATAAACAGCTTACGCCAATACAGTTGTTTAGTTTCCAATTTTCCAATCCTATGAGAGACATTATCTAGTTTGGGAAATGATTTTTATACCCTCATGTTTTTTTCATTTATACATTCTTTTATTGGCTTTTAAATTGAATAATCAAAGAAAAATCAAGACAAAAATTATCAGGGGTGCATTTTTGTTCACCCACAGTAACCTTGGTGTATGCTCACCATACACCTATATGCTTGCCATCTGTCTTGTCTCCTAACTATAGTTAATTCCATTGTTAAATATTCTTTTTCTAATTTAAAACACTGAGATTAAACAAAAATAAAAACAATCCCATTGCACTTCAAATTACACACCCATATAACTCCGCCGTCGTGACCACCTCTCCGTCTGGTGGCCGGATAAACCATCTGTTCGCGGTCTCCCTTTCTCTTCTTCACCCTTCTCCTCCTGTCTCATCTCTCTTTCTATTTCTCTTGCCTTTTTAGGTTCTGCAACTCATTTTGGCCAACCGGTGGTCTAGTGAGTTGGAGAACTAGTTATCCAAGTCCTAATACCCATCACTTACCACCGATGTAGCAGTAATCTATGTTTTGAAGAAATTGGATAAAGACCCGTGAAGGCTTGGAAGTTTTTCAATTGGGTTTGTGAGAAAAATGGATTTAGGTTGAGTTCTTCGGTTGAAAGAGAAGGGTTTGGGATTTTTGGATTTAGGTTGAGTTATTCGGCTTGGGATTTTTGGACCCATAGGGAAATAAAAGAGAAAGGGTTTTCCATCGATGCATGTGGAGTGGAGTGGCTTTAAGGGATGGGTAAATAAGGAATTGGGGTTGAAAGATGGTCATCGGAGACGACGGCGTGAGTGGTGTATGTCTGGGTTGGGTTGGCTGAGTGGGGTGGGTTTGTATTTATTTTTGTTTTTGTTTAATCAGTATTTTAAATTACTTTTAAAAATTGAAAAAGTATTTTAATAAAAAAGTTAACTATGATTAGGGACTGAGATAGATGGCAGGCATATAAGTGTATGGTGAGCATACACCAAAGTTAATATGGGTGAGCAAAAATGCACCCAATTATCAGTACCCATTTAACAAACCAATCTATATGACCTAATAGAAATGAGTGCTACTAGACCCACCCCAGTGTCCTATTTTCCCACCCACATGATAATCTCACCCACCATAAAAAATTAAAAAAGTAAAATGTTATTTCCCCACCCACCATTATTCCCAAAATAACCATAATATATTTTTAAATAACTCTAATATATCTTTAAATAATATTATAATTAAATAAATAAAAATAGAAAAAATGAAAGAAAATGCAAGACCTAAGACCTAGACATTTATCATATCATTCACACCTATCGCCGCCCTACAGAGACCCCGGACCCCCAAACCACTCTTCTTCCTCATTTTTTTGTCAAAACCGCAGATCTCACACTCAATTCTCTTTTTTCTCCATTGAAGTTTATCGCCTTCGTCCAGTACACGTTCATTCCTTCCACCAACCTTTCCGTCGATTCTAACCATTTCCAAACCTCTTTCCCCCAAAGATATCACACCCCACCCACCATTATTTATTTATTATTTTAAATTATTTTTTGTCTTTTCAAAATTTTAGTATTGAATGAAATAGGGGTTTAAGAGTCTTCTTTTAAAAGGATAAATATGTTATTAACATTTTCATTAAATGGTGGGTGGGGAAATAAGACACCGGGGTGGAAATATCACCACTCATAGAAATATAACATTTGTCATCTCCCTACCCTTTTCCATCTTTGTGACCAAACACAATCTCACCCTTAAAACTATGGGAGTTTTAACGAAAAGTCCACGGTACTGTTCACTTTAACGAAAAATCATATTTTTACACTAAAAAGTCAAACCTGGTACTGTTCACTTTACCCTTTATTTTGTCCTTATCATTAAAACTCAAAGTTTTCAAACCATTTTCGTTAGTTTTTCTTAAAACTATTACCAAACTTAAATCTTCTTCTCCCCTTCGTCTTCCTTCCGCCCTAACAAATCAACGACGATACTCATAAAACTTTCCTTAATTAGGAGGGTAAACCTTAACCTCCAATTATACTTGAGAAGCAAAAAAAATAAAATAAAATAAATAAAAATAAAAATAAAGATAGTAGAATTTTCTTATATAATTTCATTAATTGCTTTTTTTGTCTTCTAAAATTTCATTGAGCCCGAGATATTTTTTCACAAATGATAACTTGTTATACATATTATTTGACAGTTTCAACTAATTAATTAAAGTACTTAAGTATAATAAATTCAAGTTCTTTAAGCATCCTGTAATTTTTCCTTTGTGCACAAAATATCAGTGGAGCAGCTACCCCAGTGGGCCTTAGTTGCCTCTGTCCTTGACTGCGGCCTCATCAGTTCTGCCATTATCTGCAAGCTCCATATTCCAGGATTCACCAACCTCGCACCCGCGACGGTCTTGACCTCAGTTGCAAAGCCGGCGTCGAGTCCTTGTTCACCACCGAGCGAGAACCCCCAACTCGTCATCCTCACCGCTGCAGAAGTCGGTGGCATTCACTGCAGTGTGGAGTCGGACGGTTGGAAGAGTGATTGTGGGTAGGATCGATCGAGAAAGCTTAGTTCAACTGAAACATTCGTGTTTTTTTTTTTTTTTTTTTCTGTCTGGAACCCCCACTTCTTGAATTTTATCAGTTTGGTTTACATCTGCCATGGGAAGAAGATTATTATTGGTAGATCGGCCATGGGAAGAAAGGAATAAGAAAAGATGAGTGCTTGGTTAAGGTTGAAATGTTTGAGGCTGTTTGGTTACTAATATTAAAGGGTGTGGGAGAGAATTTCAAATGACAGATGTTATATATCTCTATTAGACCATCACATAGCTTAGTGAATAAAATGAGTACTGTATAGTGCTACACTTACAATCTAATTATACCATCACTTGTACCATCTTTTTAAGACCTACTCTATTTTTTAGAGTAAAACTTAAATTTTAGGTTTTAAATTCACCCGAACTTGCACCAACCCTTGGGACAAATATGAATTTTAACCTATAACTTATTTCTAGGGCAAATTTAGGCCAGGATTCCCCCCCCCTGAGTTATTGGGGCTGGCCTCCCATATATGTGTATTTTTTTTTGTTTTATATTTATAATTTCATTGAATCTAACGACTAAGATGTCATATCCTGGCTCGGGCCCTCACCACATCCTGAACTCAACTCCGCCGTAGCTAGATATTGTCCACTTTGGGATATAGTCTACATAATTTTTTAAGTTACTTTAAGAAAAAAATGATTCTAAATTCATTCTTTAATAACCCCGCCCTAAAAATTTAACATAGAAAGGTTTGAGCAGAAAACTTTTTTTTGAGTTAAAACCTAAATTTTCTAGGTTAAAAAATTTAGGTTTTAACTCAAGAGTTTGAGATTGTCTAATAGAGGTAAGACCCACCAACGTATGTGGATATCATCTCTATTAGAGACATGATACAAAAAGTGGTATAACTAGATGGTAAGAATAACATTATTGAAAGGGGGTGTGCTATCCACACACCTCTTTTTACTTTTCTCACACCCCTTGTTAATTTCTATCATTTGATCTTCTTCAATTCATCAGATCCAACGGCTAAATATTAAAAGAATGTGTGAGAAATAAAAAAATGGTGTGTGGATATCACATCATTTTTTAAAGTGAGAAGATGCGCGTGGAAATTATTATCTAGGCTAAGGTGTTGCCTAACCTAACCCTAGTTAATTAATTCAGTATGTTCTCCCTTTTCTGGAAATTTTAACGGGTCTAAAAGTTGGGTTGTTAAAATTTCCCATCAGTCTTTGGTTAGGTTATGGTGTTTCCACAGTAAATGGCACAAACCCACATTTTGCGCTTTCCATGTCCAGTAATATTTTTGTGCTCACCATTGTACCTTCAAGATTTTGCCCTGAGGATAACTATACTACCCACGAAAGACTCACCGGAAAAAACAAAAACGAGAGAAAAGAAGAAAAACAGAGCCAGCCAAAAACCCATCTTTCAGCTGTCTCTAACACAAACAATCCCCCACTCATTAGTGCTTTTGTGTCTATATCAAATGATACCATCTATCACTGTAAAGCTCACTCCCCTTGATCTTCTTTTTTAGAACACAGATGGATCTGAAGTTGCACTGAGAAAGTGAGTCTGAAAAGCGAAGTCATGAGAAGTTTATGAGTATGAAGAAGCTCTCTTAATTTGACCTGTTTGAAATTAGGATAATCTCTTCTAGTGTTTAAAAAGAAGGGGAGGCTCTCTTAACAAAGGTATTATATTGTATAAGGACTGCCTGAGGAAAAAGATATCATGTTTTCATCTTCCTGTTGTAATAGCAATACTGTAAGTCCTTTTCAACCTAACTTTCCCTTTCCTTCTACAAATCCTCCTCCTCCTCCTCCTCCTCCTCCTCCTCCTTCTCCTTGTGTTAACCTAGTAACCTGCACTGGAGAGATTTTGTTTCACCACATTCATGATTCCCTCTGTGGTCAATTTTCACACCAAAATATTTCTTTAATGGGCCCCTCTGCTCATCAAACCCTAACCCATTTGGGAGTTTCATCAAACACTGTTCCTCCTAGTATAAATGCCCCCGCATCTTGTGGAGATCATCATCATCATCAGTACAGTAACTATGGTCGCATTGGTAGTGATAATATTACTCCTTATTTTCTTCATTCCACTAGGCAAGATGTAGTAGTAGCACCGGCGAAGAAAGACCGGCACAGCAAGATCTTCACCGCTCAGGGCTTGAGGGACCGGAGGGTAAGGCTGTCCATCGACGTTTCCCGTCAGTTCTTTGACCTCCAAGACCGGCTAGGGTTTGACACGGCAAGTAAAACCCTAGAGTGGCTACTAAACAAGTCCAGAAAGGCCATCAGGGATCTCGGAACACGGAAGAATAACTTGAGCTGCAGTTCTGAGTGGTCCAAGAGTTTGTCTTCCACTTCCGAGTGCAAGGATGTTGTTCCGGACATAAACGAGGTGGATAATCATGTAGTCAGCAAAGAAAAAGAGATGGTGATGATGAAGTTGAAAGAATCTGAATCTGCCGGGGCTTATGTTGCGAAGGAATCGAGGGCAAAGGCAAGAGCAAGGGCAAGGGAAAGGACAAGAGCAAAAAAGGTGTGCATTACTAGTAGGAGGCCTCATCAGATCTTGAACCAAATGAACTTATTCAATGAGCAGCTTAATGATCATGAAACAAACATCTCATCCTCATCGAAGGTTAATTTTGGAGATCATCATGTGAATCAAGAACTGGGATCCCTCTTGGATAATCAAGCTCATCATCATCATTGTCAGGAGGAGGATCAATCTGCTTTGATCAAAAGAAACAAAATGAAGTTATCGGTAGTTTCAAATTATAATACTACTGATCAGAGTTCCAGCAGCAGCTACCTCCAATTTACCAATTCATCTCAATATTGGGACATCAATGGCTCGTTCCCCATGCCCGAGCATTAATTGTGCCACTGCCACCATAAATTTTAATTTCCACTGGTATGCATGTACACATATGTATATATAGTACATAAAGGCATGCCCTTCTCTTTATTTGTTTAATTTACAATTCCACATTTATTGATTAAGATGTCCATCTGCAGGAACTGAAATCTTGGGAGGGTTAATTGCGGAATTAACTGGCAAATACATCGATTATCTTCCAATTTATTAACTTCGATCGAAGAAGTAAGCTATATTTTGTTCATGTATTTCTTTGAATGCTCATTAGATTATCCACTGTTTTACAGCTCCCCAAGAGTTACAAAACATGATCCAATTGGAGATGGTTTTCCTTAGCAACGCATAACCAGTACTTGATCAGAATTTTATATAGACCCCTACAAGTATGCATTTCTTTATGTTAAAACCACGTCCCTTATGAAAACATCAAATGACATTGATGAGGTATTTGTTAGTTGTAATGCCTTTTTTTGTTTAATAGTTTAGCTTATGCTGTAAACATTTCTATTCGAATTTAATATAAGGTACCATTTAAGCAGGTATAAATATGCTATAATTAAACAATCAAAACACACCACATAGGTGTATATTCCTGCTCTGACAATTAGCATCTGATTTAACTTAGTGATATCACCAAAGAAAAGGATCAGTGCCAGAAGATGCTTGATGAACAGGGTTTATGCTTGCAGTAGTGAGACTATCCATGACAAATAGTTGTTCCCTGTTTGATAAAATTAATCACCTGATTGATAAGCTTAAGGATGTGAAATTTCTATTCCCCTTTGTTTCAATTTCTTAATGATTGGAAATGTTGCTTGTTTAATTTCTTGTTATGCTACAGGCTCCTTGGAAATATTTAAGCGACTTTGTTAATATTACTGTTAAAAAAAATATAGCGATTGAAGGATTTAAGGTTGTTATACATAATATAATAGCTATCTCATAAAGGTAAGCTAGATTGCCATAGAAATAGTTAATGCTTGCTGCTAGGTTAGCTGTGCAGATTTGCATGCACTTTCTTGGCTAATTTCAATATCTTGAATTTCACAGGAATATAAGGCTTTCTTGTCGAATTGATATCGGATGTATTTGTATTCAACAGCTAACCAGATGAACTACTTGTTGCATTAGATGTGTGATATATGAACATGTTTATGCTTTGATTAAGAAGTTTTTGGAAGAATAATCAAACAAATCTTAGTAAACAATATGATCAAGGATAATGTTGCACTCACCGAATTATGTTAATTATGAATGGTATGAAAAGATTTTATTTATTCAAGATATACTGATCGCATGTGTAGTAATAGTTCAAATTGTAATGACCAAATGGCAAAAACGGTGGCTCTGGCAATAGTTTTCTTTTTCTTTGGCTGGAAAATCTTTGATGTTGTAATAGTTCAAACACACAATTTTTAGTTAGGGCACGTTTGAAAGTGTTTTTTAAATGATTGAAAGCGGTTTAGAGAAAATGTTTTGGATTCCAAAAGTATTTAAGGTGCTTCTTGGAATAAGCACATAACTGGTGTTTCTTCCATAAAACACTTCAAGTATGCTTTTTCATGGTTCATTTGTGTTTTTACTAAGGATTGGTTCTAAAAATATTTTAACCAAAAGCGTTTTCGGTCAATTTAAAAGAACTTCCAAACAAACTTTTATAACCTATAGCTTTACTTGTAGCGAGTATGTACCCCTATACACAAGGTAACCCCTAATTTTTTCACTTCTTTAATTTGCACATAAGAAAAAAAAATTATAGCGACTTAAATTTAAATCGATCCTTTGTGGAGAAATTAGATATTGTTCTTCCTAATAATTCATTTATTTTGAAGATTGACGATGTTTCTTGTTTTCTCTTCCTAAAGCTGGTTATCTTGTCTATATTTTCATTTGTGAAATGCATCAAACTACACATATTAGTACAATATTTATGTTTTCAAGTTATAATGTAAATATAATATTTCAATGGGTCAAATTCAATAAATTCATGGCCCTCTATTTAATCGCTCCGTAAGAAAATTGCTAAAGCTGTAATTATGTGTTTCTCTCTCTCTAGGAAATTGTAGCAATGATCCCTTAATTTAACATAATTGGAGTAACGGTCTCTCAACTAAAAATTCATAACTAATGTTCTCTTAACTCCTCAAAATGTGCAGCTATAATCATTTTCGTCAACTCTGTCCAAACGAGTCGTGTTGGAAGAATCATTGTTATAATTGAGTTAAAATTAAGGGACCATTACTCCAATTGGGTTAAAGTTGATGGATCATTGCTACAATTGGGTTAAAGTTGGGCAACCATTAATTCTACAATTTTTTCATTTAGTTTTCAATATTTTCCCCTTAATTCTGACTATGTGACTCATTTTGATGAAAGTCATCAAAAGTTTTAACATAGTTGATGAAAATAACCATATAACTACACGTTTTGATGAGTTAAGGAACCAATGGTCATAGATTTTTAGTTGATGACCATTGCTCCAATTAGGTTAAAGATAAATGACCATTGCTACAATTTTCTCTTCTTTCTCATACACATACACACGGACATGCATACATGTTGATATATACACTAGCAATATCACATGCAGTTAGAGATTTTCCAAGAGATTTTGAAGTTTGATCTGTATCTTGATATGGGAACACAACCTAATCTTAGCACGTACTAGCTTAGCTAGAAGTTATATTCCTAGAGAAACTGAAAAGAAGTGTAGACAGAGGATCATGAAATTCGTTTAAGCATGCATGTATCTATCTTACCATCAACCCTACCTTCCCCCGGCCCTCCTCCCCTTTCTCAAGCTAGCCCTAGATATTTAGGAAGTATGTCATCTAATTATTCATTTTCAATCTAACTGTCTACAGTGAGTCACTGGATAGCACTTCTAAGAAGTAAAAGAGTAGTTGTCACAAATTTTACAGTTTAGTGGTCTTTTGGTTCACTAGTGAATGAAATGTTTTAGGTTTGACTCATAAATGACTAGTTCAAAATCTAATTATTGTTAACTCATTGTATGACTTCGGCCAAATCTCGACTCTCAATATCTTTGTTTAGAAGAAAAGAACAGATATTATTCATTTTGGAAAATATTATGGAGGCCATATTTTTGTATCACATTTGTTTACTATTTTATGTAACAAATGATGTGTACATGTCAATTAATGAGTTTATCTCATTGGATGTTTGTTGTATGCATCACTTACCACACCAATATAGTATAAATATGTGGTTTCCGTAGAATTACTCATTTATTATATATGTATTTAAAATTATTATCGACCATGGTCGCTGCTTTCAAAAGAGAACCTAACCAACTCTCTAGTTAATACATGTCTATGTTCGAGTGTCTTTCAGTTTCGCCACTAGTATATTTAGGGGTGTGATATCCACACACCCCATTTTACTTCTCACACACCCTTCTAATTTTCGGCCGTCGGATCGGATGAATTGAAGAAGATCAACGGATAGAAATTAACAAGGGTGTGTGAGAAGTAATTTGGGGTGTGTGGATAGCACACCCCTAAATTTAAGGGGTTATTTGATAATTATTTAATTTTGGCTAAATAGCCAAAATGGTCCCTGAGATTTGCATGACTCATCACTTTGGTCCCTAATTTTTCAAATCAATAAACGTGGTCCTTGAGATTGTCCACCATCCATCATTTTGGTCCTTCCGTTAAGTGTCCCGGAGCTCTTGGCCGGAAGTTTGGGCAATTTTTAAAGCTTCGTAACTTAATCGTTTCTTAACCAAATTCGACCCATAATATATCAAAATGAAGATAGGAAAGTGTAGAATAAGATTATACCTATTTGGAAGCCCAATGTTTGCCAAAAATGGCCAGAAAATAGCTTCAAAGTTGACTGGTCTGAGGGAAAACTGGAAAACTCGCCGAAAACTGGGTAAACTTTAAACGTTCATAACTTCTTCAATACTCAACGAAATCAAGTGATTCAAAACAAAAATTATACTTCTCGACAAGACAAAGAGAATGGTATATTTTTCAGCAGCTAACTCACTGTGGTTTTGCCGGAAAACTGCTCGAAGTGGCCGTGGACAGCCAATTTCGAGTCGTTTTAAGGCCAAACCACGGCAAGTTAGCCATCTAAAAAATTATCACTCTTTGTCTCGTTGAGAAGTATGATTTTCATTTTTGAATCACTTGATTTCGTTGAGTATTGAAGAAGTTATGAACATTTAAAGGTTACCCAGTTTCCGGCGAGTTTTCCAGTTTTCCCTCAGACCAGTCAACTTTGAGGCTATTTTCTGGCCATTTTTGGCAAACATTGGGCTTCCAAATAGTATAATCTTATTCTACAATCTCCTATCTTCATTTTGATATATTATGGGTCGAATTTGATTAAGAAACAATTGAGTTACGAAGCTTTAAAATTTGCCAAAACTTCCGGCCAAGAGCTCCGGGACACTTAACAGAGTTTTTAATTGAATGACCAAAATGATGGATGGTGGACATTCTCAGGGACCACTTTTATTGATTTAAAATGTTAGAGACGAAAGTGATGAGTTATGCAAATCTGATGAATCATTTTGGCTATTTAGCCTTTTATTTTAACCGAAAACTTGTTCAGGAATTGTTTTTAGTTTTCTAAAAACTAAAACTACTTTTGTCAGCCTTCAAAAATCTAAAAGCTCACAATTTGGCTTGATTTTGGTTTTTCAATTTGTATAAGAACAATTACCAAACAAGTTTTCAGTGAAAATTAAAAACAAAAAACTGAGTGTCTGTTTCTGTTAATAACCATTTCAATTTTGTAATTGGTTTTATTTTTGTGTTAGATTAGGTGTCTATGCGAGAAATGGGAGGTAAACAAATGGAGGAAGTAATGTGTGAGAGATGTAGAAGAAATTAGAAGAAAAAACACAAAATAAAAAACCAAAAACCACTTTAAATTTTTTTCACTCTCAAAATTTTATTTTTATTTCTACTTTTCTCTCCCACCACATCTCTCTGTGGAAGCACTGGAAATCAAATCTTGTCAACAGAGACCAAACAGATCGTATGAGGCCATGATTTGAAATCATCAAAATTACAAATAAAAAACACAGTATGATATAGCTTGCCTCGTTAAATCATGAAACGTTGTATTGAGGTAATTGGGTAGAGATAACAGAAAAAGATAGAACCAAGTTCAGTTCAAATCTTGGTTGTAAAGAAAAACAGAACAAATTCACAAAAAAAAGAATATATATATATATGTGGCAAGATACCTGAAACTGAGAGAGCCTTCGTATGATTCCTGCATGAACAGTTATTGGAGTTCGAGAGTGAGGTACATAGAATAGCGCAGGTGTCGGCCGGCGATGAACTGAAGTACTTCTTCCCCCTTTTAGTTTCTTTCTATCTCTCTCTATTTATCTTCTATGTTTGTTCGCATATTTTCTCTGTGTCTGACAAACAGTGATTAAAAAGGGTCACGGATTGAAGCCTCAAGGCTCGAGGCGTGGTTTCAATTCGTTGGGCGTGGCAATACGTACGTAAATACACACTGGCAGTACTGGTAGTTCAACATAAAAAACCCTACGTACTAGGACTGGAGACAGAGGGTTATGGTACCAGAGAGCTAAGACCTTATCGATTTCTCTGCATATATCAAATGAAAAGCGACTGATTTATATCAAAATCTAATATTATAATTGCTAACTTTTCACCGAGTGTACATAGTACCGTACCCCGTATCTAATATAATACCCAGCAGAATCTGCTTCTTTTAAACAAACCATATAAAACCAAATTAAAAAACCCTAACAGCAATATTCAAATTTTGAAATATGGGAGGATGGTGCACCCCCAAGCTACAGCTAAGAGCAAGTCCACCCATGGACATTGCTCGGGGGACAGGGGAGAGGAAAGGGCCCGAGGCCCCGTGGACAATGCTCCAGCCTTGGAGAGCTCGAGTGAGGGTGGGAGCCCGAGGGCCGGGGGGGGGGGGGGGGGGGGGGGGGAATCGACGGGCTAGCCTTATTTGATTTTTTTTGTGTCAGGCGCGTGCCCCTCACTCACGAGTGGGAGCGCGTCGCCCAATCGGAAATCAGGCGCCAGGGCCCACGCGCGCAGAGATGCCCAGTGACCGATGGGAAGCCACGTGGCTTCCCACGGTCCGTTCGATCCCAAAAGGTTTAAATACCAGTCGTCCGATGTAAGGGTAATAAAAAGAAAAAATAGTTTTAAAATTAAGAAAAGTTACCGTTGTGACACGTGGCACAATCTGGAGTGTTGGAATTCAATTTTTTTTAAATCCAACAGCAAAGATTAATTATTTGAATAAAAATTTAAAAAAAATGTAAAAAATCCGAAAAAATTGTAAAAAATCTGAAAAAAAAATTCTAAAAAAAATTTGTAAAAAATTCTTTTTACTTTTCTATAAATACCACTTCTTATCCATCTACCTTACACCACAATGACACGAGGCACAACGAGAACGATTTAAAAATTCTTATCCGAAATTACAAATAATTTTATTTTGTATTATTTAAACAAACAAAAAAAAACTAATATTTTATTGCCTATTGCCAGGGGGGAGGGCTCCAAGGGTGGAGATGCAAATTGCAATTTACTGTTCATTAATGACAGTTACTATTCATTAAAGGCAGTTAATGTTCAATATGATGGATTGAATAGTGGATTGCCAGGGGGAGGGCTCTATGGGTGGAGTTGCTCTAACATATAGAAGCTAGGTGGGTAAGAGATCTGGGAAACATATACTATAGCTACTAGTTATGTGACCAAAAGAAAAGCTACTAGTTCGCTTTCATTTTCATCATGGTCACTAGTTAAATTCTTCATGGAAAGATTATATTTCTTCCATCCTGGTTTTAGGGTTTAGGGTTTGCATGTGAAAGTTCACATTGGAATCCCACCGAAAGTTTGATTTGATTGAAATCATTGAACTGATGCAACTAATTTACTCCTTTCCCAGAAAATCAGAAGAAAAAAAAATACCCTGACAATTACATACAAGCTCAATTGGAGAAAAACTCATCCATTCACTTTTTATGATCTTAATTATGAAATTTCTTTGGTGCTCCTTTCCCACTACAAAAGTAAATGTTTAGTTTTCTTTTCTGGAGTATAATGTTGTTTAGGGTTTACATTTAACAGCCTTTCCTTCAGATCAACTCTTTTGATTCTTTTATCTACCATAGTGACGAATGAGTGATTGGTTTTGGTGTTAAATGATTTGAAGACCCAAATCTTGCATTTAGGGTAACTTTTGAGTCGTGAAGAATTAGTTACAATGGAGTATTATATTTTACAATAAACTTTTAAGAACTATTTAAGGATTTATGTGTTCTTCATTTCTTTTGCACCTCAACACTCTTCAAACTTGGTTTTATAGAGATAAAAGAAAAACATTCTTGAACTAAACTGTTTTTGCACTTTCGGTGACTGAGTTTTCGTAATTTCTTTAAGTGTTTCTCGCAAATATTATCAATTGTGAAGGGATTTAAACTAATTATTTATAATTAAGTAATTTGACACATTAGTAAAAGTAATATTTGAGGGCATCACTATTTCATCATGATCCAATTTTTTTATCCAGTGAGATGGACTAATGGTATCACAACATGTATCCTTTTTTATTTTAAATTTTGAACATTTTTCGCACTCATAAAAAATGACAAACTCAATACACTGAGCGTTAAAAAGAATAATACTTGTGTTCTCTCCCCGAGGGAATGCACATATTCTACCTTTGGCAAATAACATATGTTCATTCTATAAACTCTATAATCTCTGCTCAGCTACTTAAGCTTCATTTGAAAATTCCTACAAAAATTTATTTGAATCGGAAATCGTTTAGTCATTCAAATATATCAATTAAATGACGGTCAGTGTTCTAAAAAACGCCCTAGGCGGCCGCCTAGCAACCGAGGCGTTTTTGGGCAAATCGGGCGAAAAAATCAGGTTGGGCCTAGGCGGGCTGGGCGACTAGGCAGGCTAGGTGGGCTAGGCGGTCCTAGGAGGTTTTTTTATTTATTATTTATTATTAATTGCGTGCTTTTTTCTTTTTTGGTTTCATGGTGGTATACTTATGGAAATGGTGTATCTAATTTGCAAATGATGGATTTACTACAAGTTCATCCAATACTTATGGAAATAGTGTACCTAATTTGCATTTTATCATTATTTTATTATTCATACAAGTATAGTTTTTTTTAGGTGTCAATATGAACTTATTTACAAGATATACAAGAAATTTACCTACATCCGCCTAGGCGCCCACCAGCCGCCCGACTAGCGTCTAGCGTTTTTTAGAACCTTGATGACGGTTTATCATGAATATGTTACTTGGGACTCAAATCGTCGATTTGTTCCATACTTGGATGACTAAACGATCTCGGATTCAAATTTTTTTTGTAAGAATGATCTTCAAATGAAGATTCTCAAGATGAGCGATTCTATTATAAAATTTATATTGTGAGGATTATTTTAAAAATTGGGATCCGCACATTCCCCCATTGAGGAGTGCAATTATTATCCAAAAAAAAAAAAACTTTAACGAAAAACCACATTTTTATACTAAAAAGTTAATTCTGATACTATTTATTTTACCCTTTATTTTGTTCTTATCATTAAAACTCAAACTTTTTAAACCATTTTCATTAGTTTTCCTATAAAAAAATTGACATGTATTATAATACTACTTATCTATGTCAATGCGTAAGGAAATATAGATGACACTAGCTACTTTAGATCACTAAAAACTCTTCTAACTATTTGTGTTCAAAAGTACTTACATTTTTATTAAAAAGATTAACTGGCTTCTAATAAAAACACTTTTATTAGAAGCACTTCTTTACTGAAGTGGTTTAAAAAAACACTTTTAAACAAGTCTAAAATCTAAACTAGTAATGAATTAAATATTGTCCATAGGAGAAATCAACATAATGCTTTTTTATTTTTGGGTAAAAGACTGTTTACTACCCTCATGTTTTGTGGTTTTCAACATTTAGTACATTAAGTTTTTTTCGTCTCAGATTCATACCTAAAATGTAAATTTTGGGACAATCTCATACATCCGTTAGTCAAACTGTTAAGTCTCCCGTTAACTGTGACGTGGCGCACTGACTGGGCACCACATGTCATCCACGTTTTTTTTTTTTTCTTTTCTTTTCTTTTCTTTTCTTCTTCCTTCTTCTTCTTCTTCTTCCTCTGACCGCAACTTTTTTTTTCTTCCTCCTTCTTCTTCCTTCCTCCTTCTTCCTTCCCCTTCTTCCTTCCCCTTCTTCCTTCTTCTTCCTTCTCCTTCTCCTTCTTCTTCTTCTTCTTCCTCCGAAATCTGGGGAAGATTTTTTTTTTTTTTGTTCTTTCTTCCTCCGACTGCAACTTCTTTTTTTTCTTCTTCCTCCTTCTTCTCCTTCTTCCTTCCCCTTCTTCCTCCTCCTTCCTTCCTCCTTCTTCTTCTTCTTCCTCAAAAAAAAAAAAAAAAAAAAAAAAACCTTCATCTTCCCCCAGATTCGGAGGAAGAAGAAGAACGAAGAAGGGGAAGGAAGGAGGAAGGAGAAGGAGGAAGAAAAAAAAAAACTGAATCTGGGCAGATTCAGAGGAAGAAGAAGAAGAAGAAGAAGGAATAAGGAAGAAGAAGAAGAAAGAAGAAAAAAAAACAGAAAAAACTGAATCTGCGTAGATTCGTCGGAAGAAGAAGAAGAAGAAGAAGGAAGAAGGAGGAAAGAGAAGGAAGAAGAAGAAGAAGAAAAAAAAAAGCTTCCCCATATTCGGAGGAAGAAGAAGGAGAATGAGAAGGAAGAAGAAGGAAGAAGGGGAAGAAAGGGAAGGAAGGAGGAAGGAAGAAGGAGAAGGAGGAAGAAAAAAAAAAAAAAGTTGTAGTCGGAGGAAGAAGAAGAAGAAAAGAAAAGAAAGAAAAAAGAAAGAAAAAAAAATGTGGATGACACGTGGCGCCCAGTCAGTGCGCCACATCACAGTTAACGGGAGACTTAACAGTTTGACTAACGGATGTATGAGACTGTCCCAAAATTTACACTTTAGGTATGAATCTGAGACGAAAAAAACTTGATGTACTAAATGTTGAAAACCACGAAACATGAGGGTAGTAAATAGTCTTTTACCCTTATTTTTTTGTCAAAATCTCTAATCTATAATATTAGAAAGTCAGAAGTCAAATTTGGTGTGTCTTAAGGTTTTCACAAAAAATAATTAGACTATAAAACCCTTCAAACAAAAAAATCTACAACTAGCTGAAAATAATAAAAACAAAATAGTAGGACTAAATTTTCTTCTTGCTGTTTTCATGTAGGAAATTATATTTTGGATGCAAAAATTGATGTTTTGTGATATTGCTACCCAAAAATAACAAGTGATATTAGCAATGCTAAAGGTGAAAGTCCTAAAATGCAAATATCATATGTGCATAAATGATTTGCATTGGATTTTTGTGATTTTGATGAAAAGCTTGCGCAGTTTATAATTTGTTCAGTTGATTTGTGTTGAAGTGTGATTTCCTAATGCTATTGTATTGCACAGGCATCTTTGAAGTATGAACACCATTGATATGGTTTGATTATGTTAATTCGTCTTTTTGAAACCAGGAAGAAATCAGGATCCAAATTCGATCAGAATCAAATATTTTGAGTGAGTTGGTGGTTCAATCAGCATGTACAGGTTTTGGGAGTTTGTATTCCTAACAATTTTGAAAATTTATCTTCTATTTTATAGGTTTTCAGAATGTTGGAAGATAAAAGTGGAATCTTTTTATTCTCAATGGTAGTTTCTTGACTTGCTTACTAATTTGTATGGTACATTGTCAACATTAGTTATTTAGATTTAGTGATTTTTATATCAAATTGGTGTCTGCATGATTCCTTTGTTCATATCTCGAGTGCAAAAAACTTCACTTTACAGCGTGATTAGCGTGATGTAGAGAAGAGCTTGAACTATCTTTTAAGGTGACAATTAGGTTGTCATTCATTTAGTCTATTCACAAATACAAATGCGAAGAATAAAATAAAGGGAATTTTAACGAAAAGTCCACGGCACTGTTCATTTTTACGAAAAACCACATTTTTACACTAAAAAGTCAAATCACTTTCCCTTTATTTTGTCCTTATCGTTAAAACTCAAAGTTTTCAAGCATTTTTCATTAATTTTTCTTAAATTAAAATTCGATTCTCTACGTTGCACATAACGCCCGACAACTACCGTTTGGCCCAACTCAGTAAAAATGATGGGCCTGAATCAAGCCTACATGGGCTCGTAGCTAAAAACCCAATTGACGGAAGTAAACAGTCCCCCTATATCTGGCAACGAAGGCTATACAAAATACATTGCTTGCTGAAAAAGAAGGAAGTAAAGGAAGAACCAGAGAGAGCAAAATGGAGGCACCGAAGACGATCGAGCACCAAATCGGAGGAATCCAGAACGATGCCCTTCGGTTCGGACTTCACGGCGTCAAGAGCGACCTCGTCGGCGCTCACCCTCTCGAATCTGCTTTGGAATCGGTATTTTCCCTCTCTCTCTTTCTCTCTCTCTCTCTCTCTCTCTCTCTCTCTCTCTCTTGCTTTCTTATGTCTCTTGATTTGCGTTGCTGTTTGTTTGGAATTGAAGATGTGTGATTAAATTTTGTTGATTTGGGTTAATTTACTTGTTGGGTTTTAGGCGAAGGTAACTCAGGAGCAGATAAATAGGAAAATCTTGGGGTACACTTATGGAAGTGCGTTTCCACTGAAGATGGATCTTGAAAGGCAAATCCTTTCTCGGTATGCGATTCTTTTGTTTTTGTCGAATTCTGACTTGTGTTTGTGAATTGTTGTAATGGGTTCCTCTTATTTTATATGATTGAGTGGAAGTATACATGTGTTGCTATGTTGAAAAGTTAGGGTTTTTTTCTTTTGTTGTATTTGTATATACGCCGCCTTTTTATGCGAAACCCTGTTACGTATTTTGTTTGGAATCGTTGTGGGATTGTTGTTTATGTATCGTAAGGGTTTTTCAGTATGAAACTTTTGCATTAGAGCTTTGTTGGTGGTTCTGTCTGTGTAGGTGTTAATCTCTTTGTACAGTTTGTGCTCTTAGGTTGTGTCCAGTTTGGGTCGTTATCTCTCACTCATTGATGAAAAAACTGATTCAATTAGGAATAAGATGATGGAAATTTGTGTTCTTATGTTCTTTCGTATCTTCTATATTGAGTTGATTATAACACCAGCTCCCTATCAATTTGAGGTGCTTTTATTTTTATCAAATATCCATACTGAGTATGAGTGTAAGAAAGAGCTTACAGAATCTTGTTTTGAAGTCCGATTTTCCTCTAAAGTCTGTATATTATTGGTGGATGTAATTGTATGTGATGGAGCTTAAAACACCAAATGTTTATTTGCTTTAGTTTGTATACACCAATGCATGCTAGTTTGGGTACTGCATAAATGTGTAAAATTGGAGTTAATTCCGAGTCACCATTTGTACTCTATTCTTTGAAACAACTGCAGATTCCAGAGGCCTGCTGGACCAATTCCTTCTTCAATGTTGGGTTTGGAGGCTATGACTGGAAGATTGGATGATTTTGGCTTTGAGGATTACCTGAATGGTAAGAAAATACTCTTCTTATACCTAGTAAATAATCTTGCTATCTGAAGCTTTAACTGTTCCTGGTTTTCTCTTTGAACTATTTGTTTGAACTCCTTCAATGTTTATGATCAATTGGAGCCTTATTAATTCCTCTTTGTAAATAGGTCACCAACCAGGGTCCTCTTGTTGCCTCGTTTAAACATCCGTAGTAAGCCCCATGAGTTAGAAACATGCAGCTTTTTTTGTTCTGATCAATTCGTTTTTAAGTAGTGTTGATGTCATTATGAGTTTGCGTTCTGTAATTTGATTTTTCTTTTAATTTCTATACATCTTCAAGATGCTAAATATAACAATTAGGGATCAGTAAGTAATGAGTTGAAACTTCTTCTTGAGTGGAAATATCACTTTTTGCTCTAAACTAGTGAAGTTTTATCCCCCTAGATGGCTTATGGTGTTTTAATTGCATGCTGATCCCTGAAATGCAGTTAGTATGCTTATATTTTGGAACTTGCATACTTATAGAAGCCGAAGCTTCTAAGAAGGTCAGTCGATCTTAGTAAAACCGAGGAAGTCCAGATTATCCAATTTTCCTTAAATCAATCACCTTTTCTTGAGTCATTCCCCAGAAAAGTCTGGTCTGCCTGGTTGGTTAGCTGTATTATGGAGCCGTTTTAGCGAGTGAAACGCATACTGATGTTTTTTTGTGTGTTTTGGTTTCTTGTATGTTTCATTGTGCTATTTGCAGACCCCCGGGAATCAGAAACCTTCCGGCCTGTGGACACACATCATGCAATGGAAGTTCGCCTTGGACTTTCAAAGGGTCCAGTCGCCCCAAGCTTTATGTGATCCTCGTAGACTTCCTTCCCAAAAGAAGAGGATTGTAACAATGCGGTTGTCATGCATGGGTTTATACTTCGATGCCAACGTTGTTTCTTAAAATTTGATTGTCTGTCGCACTGTGAGTAGAAAGGTCCAGGCATTGATGTTGTCGTGTTACATGTACTCTGTAGTAGTATTGGGTATCTTCTATCCAGTAACAGTTCCTCTATTTGGCACTTCAATTTATTTTTGAAAATTTAGCTCCCCTCTTTTATGTTGACTGTGGCCATGTGTGTTTCTATCAGAATCCTTATATATCTATTCCATTCACGTTGCTTCGGATTTTGATTACTAAATGTTGCTCATCAAAACATTCTTAAAACGATATAGTGATTTCCACTCCCATTTTATCCTTCTGCATTGCTCCCATTGGTGAATGGGTACAATATGAACGTCAGATTGCATGTGTACACTTTTTCGCTTGATACAAGTGCGATATTAGAGGAAGAAGAAAACAAACACATGATCTCAAATGCAAGGATGAACACTAGAGCTTTGGCTCATAAAAAGCATTTTGTGGAGAAGCACGTATCAAATGCTTCTTCAGAGAGAACTTTCAAACGTTTTTACAAAAATCATTTTGAATAAAAATTCAACGAGTTTACAGTAAAAACAATTTTAACAAAAACCGTCCCTATTCACGCAAGCTAGTCTTAAAAAGAGTCTTTTATATGAATGTCATTTGTGCAGGCCATACAAACTACAAAAGTCATTCTTAACTCTGCTTTTTTTATATCACAAGCGTTACAGTCCAGTGATCTAGACTTTTTTAGATGTGGATTATTTTGTTACTCACATAAGTAACAAAATTTGAAAAAGTAGAAGAATCTTTTTAGCATCTTGTGATGTCATCGTCAACGGCCCTGTGCATAATGCTCAATGGCAGAAGCCATCACAATTTTTGTTCCTACTTTCAAACGATAATGTAAAAAAAAAACGTCAAACAACAGTTACGCAAGGGAAATTTCCCACTTCTTTTTCACGCGCTCTGCATTTCTCTGCTCTTCCCGTCTTCTCCCTCCCCTCTCCGATCAAATCCAACGATCCAAACCCCCCAAACTTTTCTCTCCGCACCCTAAAACCCACTCTCCCCACCCCCCAAAACCCTCACTCCACACCCACAAATTCCCAAATGGACCCTCGCCGGCCTCCCCGCGCAGTCAGCGACCCCAAGGTCCGACAAGTCGGGTTCTTCGCCTCGCCCGACCCCATCGCCTCCTCCTCGCCTCCCGTCTCCAACTCCCCCTCCGGTAACTCCCTCTCTCCGGTAATGATCCCCCCGCCACGTCACTCCTCCGATACCAGCCGTCCGGTTCTTTTTCCTGCGGTTCCTGCCTCACCGGCCCGCCGAGAGTCTGTACTCGTCGAGAGTTACAACAACTCCTCTGAGCTCTTCCCCGCCTCGCCTCCTACTGCGTCGTCGTCGTATGGAATTGTGATGGGAAATGGTGAGTTCCTGAACGACGTCGTCATGTCGCCGGGTCGAACATTCAGAAGAGTAAGAGCAGCTGGGGGTTTGACAACGTCTTCTTCGTTTCCTAGTGGAGGGTTCGATCTGACGGCTGCCGTGAAGGCGAGTAGCGTCCCCGCGAGTGGGTTGATGACTGTCTCCGTGGTCAAGATGCCTTCTGGGATTTCTGGTAATTACTGATTGCTGTTCGATTACTTTGATTTGATTTGGGATTTTAATTTAGCTCAGGCATATTGTGATTGCTAAGCTTGAAGAAACAAAGATTGAAGCTTTTGCAGAGAAAGATGTTGATGCATCAACGGAAGTGCAAGGCGAGCGAGCTGGGAATTCGAAGCCACTTAAAGAGAAAACCACGAAAGCCGAAAGGCGGGCCCTTCAGGAAGCTCAACGAGCAGCTAAGGCTGCTGCCAAAGGTATGTTTTTCCAGCTTTTACTAATTCACAAGTGGTTTTTAATAGAAATGTAATTGTATTCAAAGAATTCGAATTTCGTATGTTGATTATGAATTTGTTCCTTGCGTTGTGTTATTAGCTGATGGAGGTAAAACACCTTCTGTTGCTGCTTCTGCTTCGGCAGCAGCAATTGTGAAGCCGCCTAAGGCCACGAAACTTGTGTCACAATCATCTATGGCGGTATCTGAGAAGAAGGGCGGTGGCGGAGGTGGTGGCAGTGAACGTCCGCCGGAGAAAGAGAGGAAGAAAGAAGTTCCTCATCCGCGAATGCAATATGATGATAAGAGTCGTGTGGAGAAGGCGAAAAGGCGGTCAGTGGTTAAGCAAACTGAGGCCAGGAACAGGGTTGAGTTGTTCAGGCATTTGCCTCAATACGAGCATGGAACTCAGCTTCCTGATCTCGAGTCCAAGTTTTTCCAACTTGACCCTGTGCATCCTGCTGTTTATAAGGTATTTAGATGATTACGTCAGCTCGTTATGGTTTGAGCCTTTCGCTTGATGATGTCGAGAGGTTAATGTGACTATAAAAGAGATTATGGTTCTATCTAATTGTAGCTTTTTGTACGAATGTCAGGTTGGGTTACAGTATTTATCAGGAGATATATCGGGTGGTAATGCTCGTTGTATTGCCATGCTTCTAGCACTTCAGGAGGCCATTAAAGACTATTCGACGCCACCAGAGAAAAACCTGAGTAGGGATTTGACAGCAAAAATAAGTAGTTACGTTTCATTTTTCAGTGAGTGCAGGCCACTTTCAATCACCATGGGGAATGCAATTCGGTTTCTGAAGAGCCGAATTGCCAAGTTACCTTTAACTATGTCCGAGTCAGAAGCAAAAGCATCTCTCCAGTCAGATATTGATCGGTTCATAGCCGAGAAGATTATACTTGCTGATAACGTGATAGTCAAGCATGCAGTTAGCAAAATCAGGGATGGTGATGTTCTTCTAACGTACGGGTCATCCTCTGCAGTTGAAATGTTGCTATTGCATGCCCATGAGCTTGGCAAACAGTTTCGCGTTGTGGTGGTAGACGCTCGTCCGAAGCTTGAAGGACAGCGTTTACTTCGTAGGTTGGTGGGAAAGGGCCTCAGCTGCACTTACACTCATATAAATGCTGCTTCCTATATCATGCATGAAGTTACTCGAGTGTTTCTAGGCGCTTCTTCAGTGCTGTCTAATGGAACAGTTTACTCAAGGGTTGGGACTGCTTGTGTTGCTATGGTAGCTCATGCATTCCGTGTACCTGTATTGGTATGTTGTGAGGCATATAAGTTTCATGAAAGGGTACAGCTTGATTCGATATGCTCTAACGAGCTCGGTATGCACTCGTGGCATAGAGCTTTGGTCATTCTGAAAAGTTTTTATAAGAAGTGCTTCCTTGGTTACTCAGGTAATTGTTCTTCTTGCAGGTGATCCAGATGTCATTTTAAAGGTTCCTGGGAGGGAGGAAGTCAATCCTTTGGATGGTCACGCGAATTGTGAAAATCTTCAACCGCTGAATCTGATGTTCGTAAAGTGTTTATTATTCTGTTGTGTTGTGCACTAAACGCGATTCTCAGCTTTAATCTCCCCATAGTAACCGTGCACTCCTGTTTTAATTTGTCATTGGCAGTTATGATGCACTGCCATCAGATTACATTTCAATGATAATCACGGATTATGGCATGGTAAGTCCTTTTCTTCTTGTTGCAACAAATTCTGAACTTGCAAGTCATCACGACGACTCATGGCTCATGAGATTACTTCTGTTCATTCTCATTAGGAAAAAGACTGATGACGCGTATGTTTTTGTGCTTCTGTTAGGTTCCGCCCACAAGCGTGCCCGTCATTGTGCGCGAATACAGAAGAGAACACTCGTGGATGTGATCATTTTAAACTCCCCTCTCGGAAATGGTCTTATGGTTCGCGAGTTTTCTTCAAAATTATATGTGCATGCTGAAATCTGTGGATTCGGAGTTAGCAGCCTTTAGCAAACAAGAAGACCAGAGCCAGAAGTTCCTCCTTTTTTTTTGTTAGCCTTTGATCTCACTCACTCTTGTCTGTGTCCGTCTGTGGATTGAGTCATTGAGACACAAGTTTCGGCTTTTTCGTGGCCATAGATTGAGACAGAAGTCAGATGTTTCAATTTTATGTTACACAAGAAGTTGTGGTATTGGTCTGTTTTAATGACCGGGCTCTGCATGTGGTCCAATATACTGGCCAATGGAGAGTTGAGTTTCACCAATGCGTCACATGTTCGAAACTCTGTCATCTTCTAAATTATTGTATTAGTTTTGAACTCTCCTTCTCACCTTAATAATTATAACAACAACAACAACAAAGCCTTTTCCCACTAAGTGGGATCGGCTAATTTTATACAAAGCTATATGAGTAGGAAGAGAATCAAGCAGAGGACCTCAGGCGTAAATATGAAAGCTCTTGTAACACTTCTGTTACAAGTCTCTTGCCATTGATTACAGTTTACATCTGAAGAACTCAACTGGATGATTATACAATTTTCTTCTTTTACAAATCCAGATCATTATTTAAAAACGAAAGCGCAACGTCCCAAACCAACGAAGATTTTGAGTCGTGTCTGAAATTGCCACCCTATTATCCTAAATAGAACCTCCAAATGCCATATCATGCCACCAATAAACCAAGACATGAATACTCATAACCAAAAAGGGAGACCAAGTCAATAAGGCTTCCTGCTTTACGAGGGTGAGGGGAGGAACTTATATCGCACACAACCTTACCCTTGCTTTGCAAAGAACCAATAATGATAACCATTTTGCAAAAATAAATAAACAAATAACAGATGAGAAAGGAAGAAACAAAGGAGTTGTTACTTTAATACACTCATCTTTTGACAGTAACAAAATCTTGTAATCCATATATTAGGGTAAAATTCTGCCCTCTTTGTGAACTAAAGTCAGTACAGTTGAGCAGCTTGTGATTACTCTATTGGTCCTCTGAGAACATCACCTCTATTATCATTCATCGGAGTAATAACGGCAAGGATAACAAAACCTCCCAGAACAATGACCAATATTCCGAGAGAGTTCACGAGCAAAGCCTCGGTCGAATAGCGTGAGATTACTTGGTGGGTTTGGAGGAAGGTGACTTTTTCTAAAATACCAGTAGTTACTGTAACAACAGCAAGGGCGTAAGTATATACACCGAAAAATACATGCCATGGCAGCAAGTTAGCTCTGCTGTGTTTCGAGCCTCCTGGGAACCAATACGTTACAAATCCAGCAGCCCACTGGGAAAAAGAAAACCTCGGTGAAAACTGGCTAAAAAAAAGTAGTACAAGCTATCTTCTCAGGCAAAGAAAAACAGTAACTATAAAGGTACCTGGAGGGTGAAGAGGAATAGGCAAGCTAGACCCAACCAGGAATGCAGACTGTAGAAGTTGTCAATGCCCTTATCGTTGTGGAACTTCAAAGCAGCCCATACGCCGATGATGCTTACGCAAAAGGCAAGGAATTGTAGTGTAAGATGAACTAGTTTTTTCAAGTTTTTTGTTCCTGAAACTGTCTTGTATGCTAGCATGGCTGCATCGTAGAAACATGGGATGGTTCAAATTCATTGCAATTTTTGGTAAACATACAGGTAGTCGATAACTTCACAGATTCCATAGAATCCCCTATAGAATTATTTCACATTTTAAAGCAAAGGAAATAAAACCACCTGTAATTGAAACACAAGACGAACAAAAAATATACTTATTGCTCTCTCACAACTCTGCGAAAGGGAGGAAAAAGAAAAGTATCCGTGTACATCGAAAATCCATCAAGAACATTTTAAACATACGATACGATTATATTTCCACAAACACATCAAACTCATCATTATCATCCTTGGCATGCTCTAGGAACTCATTGTATTGGGACACAATCACCCAAGGTAAACACAATAACTTTAAGGCAAGATTACAGAGAGAGAGAGAGAGAGAGAGAGAGAGAGAGAGAGAGACGCATCATTGAGAAATCCGTAACTAGATGCCGGACCAAGTGCCCTAAGAACAGAAACTTTACCTTCTCCATTGAGCAGTATCAACCCAATCACCATTAATACTGGATGCACCTACAAGACACACAACAAACATATAAATTTGAGAGAGAGAGAGAGAGAGAGAGCAATGGGAATGCACCAAATGCTTAATTTACAAAGAGAAATTTCTCCTAGATCAAACAACCAGGAAATTGGCCAAAGAAGCATCAATTTCCAGCTCAAGATGATAGTGAACTATAAAAATTTAATAGAATGAGCTTTCTTTGATCGGGACGATATCATAATCTAATCCAAACTACGAGAATGAAGATTCGAACTTGAGTGGAGCGGGGATCACACGGAACTAGCTTAAGATATAAGCAAAGAAGAGAAACATAGTATTGCATAAATTGACAACTATTAAGCTTTAAAACAAATTACATGATAAACCCAGTACCCAGGACAAGTCAACTAAGCAAACCCATCAGCCATTAAACAAAATTCGAAATTAATTTCCCAACAGATTAATATAAAAAAATTATGAAAAATCAAGATTAGAACTTTAAGAAGAAGAGAATGAGAGAAAATGAGGATTTGGGCAGAGACGTGCATTGAAAATAAGACTTTTGTCATCGGAGATGAGAGCCAATCCACCGCGGAAATGAACGTTCCACGTGAGCACCAGAGTCGCCACTATCACTCCTATAACCCTCACTGCACTCAAGATCGGGAACCGGACGACCGGAACCGCCGCCATTTCTTCTTCTTCTTCCTTTAGCTCTTAAGTTTTTCAGGGATGGAGAATTTAGGGTTTTGACAGGGAAAGAAGGGGGATTTATTTTGGGGATTTCGATTTTTGGATCTGTTTCCTGCGCGGACCGACGAAGGTGGTGGCGGTCGAATGACCTTCAGGCTTTCTTTCAACTGAGATATGACACGTCAGCTTTAGTTCACGTAGGACCATTCTTCTTTATTGAATTTTTTGGCATGTTGACCATACTGGAACCGGATCCCCTCCGGACTCAAAGGAATTGAGCCCAATGATCAATTGATCCGGACCATTGAAATTTTATCCAACAGCTACAATTATCATAATTTTTAGAAGGGCCCTTTATTTGTAGCCGTTGGATCAAATTTCAATGGCCCGGATCATTTAATAAGTGGGCTCAGTTCCTTTGGGTCCATAAGGGATCCGATTCTGACCATACTGCTCTCCTACTATGTGTATTCATTTTGTTATGGCATTTTAGTTAAAATAGTGTCTGAGATTTACATAATTTCTCACTTTTATCCCTAAGACTTGAAATCGATAGAAGTGGTCGCTGAATTTGTCCACCTCAATCATTTTTTTGTACTTTTGTGAAAAACTTCCGTACAACAACAACAACAACAACAAAGCCTTTTCCCACTAAGTGGGGTCAGCTATATGAATCCTAGAACGCCATTGCGCTCGGTTTTGTGTCATGTCCTCCGTTAGATCCAAGTACTCTAAGTCTTTTCTTAGGGTCTATTCCAAAGTTTTCCTAGGTCTTCCTCTACCCCTGCGGCCTCGAACCTCTGTTCCGTAGTCACATCTTCGAACCGGAGCGTCAGTAGGCCTTCTTTGCACATGTCCAAACCACCGTAACCGATTTTCTCTCATATTTCCTTCAACTTCGGCTACTTCTACTTTACCTCGGATATCCTCATTCACAATCTTATCCTTTCTCGTGTGCCCACACATCCCACGAAGCATCCTTATCTCCGCTACACCCATTTTGTATACGTGTTGATGCTTCACCGCCCAATATTCTGTGCCATACAACATCGCTGGCCTTATTGTCGTCCTATAAAATTTTCCCTTGAGCTTCAGTGACCTACGACGGTCACACAACACGCCGGATGCACTATTACACTTCATCCATCCAGCTTGTATTCTATGGTTGAGATCTCCATCTAATTCTCCGTTCTCTTGCAAGATAGATCCTAGATAGCGAGAACGGTCGCTTTTTGTGATCTTCGCTAGATTGCTCCGGTCATTAGTGTGGATAAGTATATAAATGGATAGAGATAGGAAAGCAAACACCAGATGTACGTGGTTCACCCATATTGGCTACGTCCACGAAATAGAGGAGTTTTCATTAATTGTGAAGGGTTTACACAAGTACATAGGTTCAAGCTCTCTTTTAGTGAGTACAAGTGAATGATTTAATACAAATGCCATTAGAAAATATTGTGGGAGAATGATCTTGTAATCACGAAACTTCTAAGTTCCGGAGTGTGGTATCGTCTTGACTTGCCTTATCTGTCTCGTAGGTAGATGTGGCATCTTCTCTGGAAGTACTCTTCCTCCATCCAGGGGTGATATCTTTAACTGGTGGAGATGCACAAGGTAATGTATCAATTTCACTTGAAGCTTACTTGTAGTTTCAGGCTTGGTCAAGCGCGATACAAACCATGTAGTAGAAGTCCTCCAAGTCGCCGAGCTAGGGGATCTGCTGAAAGAGGTGACAGACAAGGTAAGCAATCAGAGCTCCAAGCAATCAGTCCCAGATCAGAACTTTGATTTCGAGTTCCGGCTGATTGTTCACATTCTCCCTATCTTGCAAGCAGCATGAAGGATAAAGAGAAGAAAAATGAGAAGATATGATATGGGATACTTTTGCTTTTGAAGAAGTAACTTTCCACAGGCTTATTCTTGAACTGGGCTGGAGGGTTTTCTGGTTTCCTCCAGAGTATAAGGCCGACTGAAGAATTTGAAGGTCAAAACAAGCCCATCAAATCTATAGTACGTTCGACCCTGCTGATATGGGATACTTTTGCTTTTGACAGAGTAGTGGATGTATCGGCACGTGTGCTGTTACGCTTGTCTCCACATGCTTCCTTGTATCCTTCTCACTTGCCCTATATGTTCCTCAGGCAGATGCGGTATCTTCCCTGGAAGCATAAGATGTTGAAGATGAGTACTCGAGAGCAATGCCAGGTAAGTAATCAAGTAAGCGGTTCCTGACTGGAAGCTTGATTCCAAGTGTTGACTGATTGCTCTCTTTCTCCTTGTCTTGCAGGTAAGAACAAGGCCAAAGGAAAAGACAGGGAAAAAACATGATATGGGATACTCTTGCTTTTAACCCTGATGATATGAGATATTCTTGCTCTAGTATAGCTTGTTTGCAGAGGTATTATCGGGGGGAAAGAAAGCTGAATATTTCGAAAGGCTTTTTTGGGAGTGCCCTCTCAGATATGAGGAAGGGTTGAGCATTTTTGCAGGTCTGCCTGTTTGTTGGGGATGGAGGTCAACATATATAGGAGTCTCCCTAACAACAAGTAGTAATGTTATTCCTTTACCCTGCTTGGTCATAACACGGTAGTGGGAGCTGTCAGCTTCACATGTTTTAACTCTGTCAGAGCACTTTGAAAAAGTGGTCTGTGGTATCTGGAAAGCTGATGTTGCGTGTAAAGATTACAGACAAGCTTTATCCAAGGAGATCCGGCTCTTGAAGTTGGGAAAGTGGTGCCTCTTCGGTTTTCGAACAAGCAATCCTGTCGGAGATCTGGCTCTCGATATTCGGAGAACGATGCCTTTTCGATTTTTGAGAAAGCAATCCTGCTAGGGGTCTGGCTCTTGAGATTCGGAGAGCGGTGTCTCTTCGATTTTTGAGAAAGTAATCATGTTGGGAGTCTGGCTTTCGAGATTCGGAGGGCGGTGCCTCTTCGATTTTGGAGCAAGCAATCTTGTTGGGAGTGTTTTCTCGAATGTGAGAAAAGGTTGGGCATGTTTGCTAGTCTATCTTGCCACGAAGCACAGGTTGACTTATCCAGCAGTGGTACTGTTCATTTACCCTTGTGGGTAATAATATGGTAGCTAGACCTTCAAAATTTATGTGTCTAAACTTTGTTAGTGCTGTTTCTTTGCTATTCTTTTACCCTTCTTGGTCAGAGCGGTGTAGTGGGAGCTGCAAGCTTCACGTGTCTCAACTTTGTCAGAGAACTTTGGCAAAGTTATCTGTGGTACCCATGAGCTAATGTTGCGTGTGGGAAGTAGGTGATTGAACAGTAAGATTCATGTGCTTTCTACTTCACCAGAAATCTTCGACATAATGCCCATAATTTCCGCAAAGCTGACAGGTGCTGACAAGGCTGGAAAAGTAGGTGCCTCTTCGATTTCTGAGATCGGCCCTCGTGGTCTCTGAGCAGCCCAGCTTTTGAGAAAGCAAGCACCTCTTCGATTTCTGAGATCGGCCTTCGTGGTCTTTGAGCAGCCCAACTTTTGAGAAAGCAAACGTCTCGTGGTCTCTGAGCAGCCTAGCTTTTGAGAAAGCAAACGCCTCTTCGATTTCTGAAGCTCCGTCGAGTGCAGATTTTTATAGAGGCTGGCATTAAGTTCCAAAGCACACTTGAATCTCCACCAATAGAAGCTCTATTCTTGCACTTCTAAGATCTTGATTTGTCCGACCTCTTCTCTCTTCAACACCTTTGAAAATGTCTGGCCCCTCCGACCGTCGTTTTGACTTGAACCTTGTTGAAGAGGCAGCCACGCCTTCTCGAGACAACATATGGCGCCCATCCTTCGTCTCCCCTACTGGTCCTCTTACCGTTGGGGATTCTGTGATGAAGAATGATATGACCGCTGCGGTAGTGGCCAGGAACCTTCTCACTCCAAAAGATAACAGACTACTTTCCAAACGGTCTGATGAGTTGGCTGTTAAGGATTCTCTGGCTCTTAGTGTTCAGTGTGCAGGTTCTGTGTCTAACATGGCCCAACGCCTATTTGCTCGAACCCGCCAAGTTGAATCATTGGTGGCTGAAGTGATGAGTCTCAAACAGGAGATTAGAGGGCTCAAACATGAGAATAAACAGTTGCACCGGCTCGCACATGACTATGCTACAAACATGAAGAGGAAGCTTGACCAGATGAAGGAATCTGATGGTCAGGTTTTACTTGATCATCAGAGATTTGTGGGTTTGTTCCAAAGGCATTTATTGCCTTCGTCTTCTGAGGCTGTACCGCGTAATGAAGCTCCAAATGATCAACCTCTGCTGCCTCCTCCTTCTAGGGTTCTGTCCAGTACTGAGGCTCCAAATGATCCCCCTCCAGTGCCTGCTCTTTCTGGGGCTCTACCGACTGCTGAGACTTCTCCTAAGCAACCTTTGTGAAGGCTCCCTCTTGTTTGTTTATTTTGACTCATGTATATGTACATATTTGTGACTTATCGGGGATATCAATAAATAGCTTTCCTTCATTTCAACGTATTGTGTTAAATACACCAAAGCCTTCTTCGCTAAGTTCTCTGAATTTTCTTTTGTTGAAGCTTGTATGTTGAAGCTTTGTGAGTGGAGCATGTAGGTTGAGGTAGTATTCCCTTAATTTTCCGAGTGAGGAAAACTTCTCGGTTGGAGACTTGGAAAATCCAAGTCACTGAGTGGGATCGGCTATATGAATCTTTGAACGCCATTGTGCTCGGTCCTGTGTCATGTCCTCCGTTAGATCCAAGTACTCTAAGTCTTTTCTTAGGGTCTCTTCCAAAGTTTTCCTAGGTCTTCCTCTACCCCTTCGACCCTGAACCTCTGTCCCATAGTCGCATCTTCTAATCGGAGCGTCAGTAGGCCTTCTTTGCACATGTCCAAACCACCGTAACCGATTTTCTCTCATCTTTCCTTCAATTTCGGCTACTCCTACTTTACCCCAGATATCCTCATTCCTAATCTTATCCTTTCTTGTGTGCCCACACATCCAATGAAGCATCCTCATCTCCGCTACACCCATTTTGTGTACGTGTTGATGCTTCACCGCCCAACATTCTGTGCCATACAGCATCGCCGGCCTTATTGTCGTCCTATAAAATTTTCCCTTGAGCTTCAGTGGCATACGGCGGTCACACAACACGCCGGATGCACTCTTCCACTTCATCCATCCAGTTTGTATTCTATGGTTGAGATCTCCATCTAATTCTCCGTTCTTTTGCAAGATAGATCCTAGGTAACGAAAACGATCGCTCTTTGGTATTTCTTGATCTCTGATCCTCACCCCTAACTCGTTTTGGTTTCATTTGCACTGAACTTGCACTCCATATATTCTGTCTTTGATCGGCTTAGGCGAAGACCTTTAGATTCCAACACTTCTCTCCAAAGGTTAAGCTTTGCATTTACCCCTTCCTGAGTTTCATCTATCAACACTATATCGTCTGCGAAAAGCATACACTAAGGAATATCATCTTGAATATGTCCTGTTAACTCATCCATTACCAAGGCAAAAAGGTAAGGACTTAAGGATGAGCCTTGATGTAATCCTACAGTTATGGGAAAGCTTTCGGTTTGTCCTTCATGAGTTCTTACGGCAGTCTTTGCTCCTTCATACATATCCTTTATAGCTTGGATATATGCTACTCGTACTCCTTTCTTCTCTAAAATCCTCCAAAGAATGTCTCTTGGGACCCTATCATACGCTTTTTCCAAATCTATAAAGACCATGTGTAAATCCTTTTTCCCATCTCTATATCTTTCCATCAATCTTCGTAAGAGATAGATTACCTCCATGGTTGAGCGCCTTGGCATGAACCCGAATTGGTTGTCTGAAACCCGTGTCTCTTGCCTTAATCTATGCTCAATGACTCTCTCCCAGAGCTTCATTGTATGACTCATTAGCTTAATACCCCTATAGTTCATGCAATTTTGTACGTCGCCCTTATTCTTGTAGATAGGCACCAAAGTGCTCGTTCGCCACTCATTTGGCATCTTCTTCGTTTTCAAAATCCTATTGAAAAGGTCAGTAAGCCATGTTATACCTGTCTCTCCCAAAACTTTCCACACTTCGATTGGTATATCGTCTGGGCCTACTGCTTTTCTATGCTTCATCTTCTTCAAAGCTACAACCACTTCTTCCTTCCGGATTCGACGATAAAAAGAGTAGTTTCTACACTCTTCTGAGTTACTCAACTCCCCTAAAGAAGCACTCATTTCATGTCCTTCATTGAAAAGATTATGAAAATAACCTTTCCATCTATCTTTAACCGCGTTCTCTGTAGCAAGAACCTTTCCATCCTCATCCTTGATGCACCTCACTTGGTTTAGGTCCCTTGTCTTCTTTTCCCTTGCTCTAGCTAGTTTATAGATATCCAACTCTCCTTCTTTGGTATCTAGTCGCTTATACATATTGTCATAAGCCGCTAACTTAGCTTCTCTCACAGCTTTCTTCGCCTCTTTCTTCGCTTTTCTATACCTTTCACCATTTTCATCGGTCCTATCCTTGTATAAGGCTTTACAACATTCCTCACATTGATAAGTTCTTGTCCTATTACAATCTTGATTGCCATGATTCTATCTCCTACCCTCTTGACATCTACAACATCTTGTGTCAAGGTCTTGTCCACGATGATGCCAACACCGTTTCTCGTTCTATTTGTGCCTGAGTACCAAAGTTTAAACCTTGAGTTTTCTAGATCCTTTGCCTTAAGACCAACCCACTTAGTTTCTTGTAGGCACATAATATTTATCCTTCTCCTCACCATAACTTCCACTACTTCCATAGATTTTCCCGTTAAGGTTCCTATATTCCATGTTCCTAAACGCATTCTACTCTCCTGAACTCTACCCTTCTGTCCTAGCTTCTTCACCCTCCCCCGTCCAATGGAATCAAAGTACTTCTTTTGTGTGTCCCGTGTAAAGTTGATAGGTGCATATGCTCCCAAACAACTTTGAGTGGAGTCGTTCGAAAAGAAGTTTTTTATGGCCCCCTTGCTCATTTAACACTGCATCTGAGTGCCTATGGAGATACAACTACCCTTGCTCACTTATCACTGTGCTCGGGCCACACAGCGCGCCACTTACGGGTGACGCCCTAGCTTTAGCGCGATTTCGTTCTGAATTCATTTTCATAAAGATTCGACGTAACTGTGGAGTGCCGGCTGTCGACTACCTGACGCCCTCCCCCTCCTCCTTTACCCGGGCTTGGGACCGGCAATGTAAGATAAACTTACATAGGCGGAGTTATGTGAAAAACTTCCGTTAAAAGAAAAAAAAAATATCAAAATACCCCGATTTGATAAACAACGAGCCGAAATAATTTGACAAAATTTCAGGATATTCTTTGTCATTTTTATTTTTATTTAACTAAATTTTTTCACGAATTATAGACTAAGATTATTGTTCGGGAGCTTCTAGTCACAACCAACGTTTATATCTTAACGCCAGTGTTTTAGAAGGCTCGCCTCAGGGCTCGCCTAAGCGTCCTCTAAGGTTGGTCGTCAATGCTCCCGCCACTTTGTTTTGAGGGAATGGATGGAAGGCTTCGCCATAGACACCGAGGCGACGGAGGCGCACCTCAAGGCATCCAGGCACCTTGTTTGTCTTTTTTTTTTTTATTAAAAAAAATCACAATTTTAAAGGTTAGGGTTTCTGCGATTTTTATTTTTTGATTTTTTTGTATTTTATTTTTTTATATAGTTTGTGTGTGATGATCTTACTGGCGAATACTTAATATTGGATAGAGCAGCTCCAGCGTGTGCTGGAGCCCGAGGGACAGGCCTGGGAACAATGGCAGAGAGCCCGAGCAAGTAAGCCCAGCGTGTGCTAGCGATGGAGCCCAAGCAGGGCCAAGGGAGAGGCCCGACATAAGTTGCCAGCCCGAGAGCCCGAAGGCAACGTGACGTAAGGTTGCCGTCGCCCAGACGTCAGCCACTTTTTTATTGCCGGAAAATGGCCTGCAAGGGCTGGGTTTCTTTGCCGGATTCTGGAAATGGGGAAAAACAGTATGCATGCATGTCAAACCTTAGTAATTTCCAACTAATTTTCACATGCAAAGAGGCATGTAAGTACATGGAATGGATTCAAACTGAGGAAGAGCTCCAGAACCCACAAACTTGCCGGAGTTTGCTTCGAGGAGGTGACCAAAAACTAGGCAAGGTTTCAGAGAAATTGCAGGGGGTTAAACCTCTGGTTTCGAACTGGAAAAATATCACAAATCTTGTCCCAAGCAACATTAAGACATAATGAAACAAGATTTGCATAGAGAACCTCACATGGGTTCGAGTTTTAGATCTTGAAGCTCTCGGCTTTAATGGTGGTTTACACCGTGATGGTCTGATGATGCATGCAACGGTATAGCTAGGATCATTTAGTCCCAAAGATTAAGGTTTCATGGTTTTGGGGTTTGATTTGTTTAATTTTCGAAGAGGAAAGTGGGTGAGAGCTCTCAGAGCTCTAGAGAGAGCGAGAGTGTCGAGAGCTTAGAGAGAGAGAGAGAGAGAGAGAGGAACTTCAGAAAAATAGAGAGAAGTGAGAAAGATGAGTGGAAAGAGAGGGAGTGACATGAGGGAGTGGAGAGTGCACAGGAAATTCCAAGCAAGATGCAAAAAGTACTATTATTTTATTTACCTATTGCCAGGGCTATTCAAGTGTAAGGGTGAAGATGCAAAAGATAATTATTGTTCATTAAAGGCAATTACTGTTCACTAGGTAGATTACAAAATGGATAGCCCTGGGGGGGGGCTTTCCCACGGTGGAACTGCTCTTAAGGTAGATACAAAGGTTATGATCAATATAATACTAAAATATATAAAACTATATAAACAACATTGTAACATTATGACATAAAACATACACCTTTACTAATTCGGAACACAAAACTACATAAACACCATGTACTGCTTTGCATTTTCGACTTCACCGAGCAGCAGATGGCAATCAGTACCAAAAATAGGAAGCATATTCAGACCATACAACACATTAAAGTAGCAATGCATTTCAAGAGCAAAAGCACACTAACAATAGATACAGCTACAAATAGGTACAAAGTAGAGAATGGTAAATTGAGAATGGATGTTTATTATACAAAATATTATTTTTTATACAATTATATGTATAATATATAAAACATATACATTAAAAAAATTTAAGATGAGGCTACCCCTCGGATGCCTCATCCACGCCTCGGCCTTCTAATACATTGCTCGACGCTCAACAGTTTAATGAAAAATTATCTTGTTTTCGAGTCATTCTCGCAGAAGTATTGGCTGATTGACAAACAAGAGATTCCAAGCTCAAATCCTCCTTAAAAAAACTACAGCACAGAGAAGACACATCACAACAAAGCTCTTTCTGGTAAAACTAATAAACGACATTGAATTTACATGTGCAAGTACATAAATGATCAAGTCACCGGAAGATTACATCAGAAACCTAAAGAACGAGAAGAACACATAAAAACTGTCATTGCCTCAAACTAGAGGTTCTGATTTACCAATTCTAAACATGTGCTCGTCTACCGACGTCCACGAAAACTACTCTGTTCAGGGAAGGGGTAAGGACTGCAGAAAGAGCCTTAACCAGTTATCAAAAGCATACCTTTTCTAAGCCTATTTTGTATTGGAACCGTACCAACCCCTCGAATCACAACCCGTCTGAAGGAATGCCACAAAGTTTGTATACATGGGGTTGGTACTAGACTCAGATTTTACTGTGTTTTTATTTGACAACATCGTTGAGCGCTGCAATACTTAACGCTGGAAGTTGTCCTGCTGCTCAACTTTCTATACATTAGGCTGCTGCTGTTGACAATCCTGCCCTATTCTGTACACTTTAGACTATCAACTCTTAGCAACCTTCACTGCTCACTACCTGACTAATTCTTCAGCCGACGCTCTTCTGCATACTTCCTCAGATCCCTTCAGCCAAAAAATAGAGCAATTATGGTAATGCAGATAATGAAAACGAAAAAAGCAAGACCCCTTTTTGTGTGGAGGGGGTGGTGGCTAAATGCAAAGATTACTCACATGCAACGCGGTGTGGTACAATTTGGTTTTCTACAGTTTATCGAATGCAAAATCAATCCAGACCATGCCTTCTTACAGAACTGACAACCTCCTGAAGCCCGAACTGTGCACTTGACTGCATGGTAGATTAGCTTCTTCATTTGGAGGCAGTTTGGGTAAAAGCAAGGCTGACTCTTGGTTGGGTAACATGTAGTTGCATGCTGTAAAACATCCAGCAGTTCCCTTATCTGCACCACATGTTTACGCTATAAGTCTAATCAAAGCATAATGACCTGAGAAAGAAACTGAACATCTCCAAAAACATGTACACACGCACGCACAGTGCAACTTTTCCTTTGGCTAACTAAAATTACTATTTGCAAAGAAGGAATGATGAATATTATCTTTATCATTATTTTTAATAATATTATTATCATGAGAAAAAATGAAAACTACTACATGCAAATCCGAAGAAATGTTGAAATATTAAAAATTATAACTTTTATACCAGAAATCCTTTTTTCGGTGCCTGTTGACTCTCTGTCGTACGGCTATGGCTAGCTGAGGGAGAACTTTCAGTCAACTTATGAATATGACAAGAGCTTCCTTTCTCTCGATAGCATGTTGCACAAGCATCAAACTCTGGGCACATTTCACACACCCATCTCTGATCAATCACAGCATCCTTATGGCAAAGACTGCATGTGTTCCCAGAAGTTAGCGCAGTAGCATTATGGAGATGATGCAGAATCATTTTTGAGGAATACTTGGCCCGACGAAGTGTGCCAAACTGATAATGTTTTTTCTCACACAAGCTCAAGAAACTATGCCTATTCTCAAGTAAATTGTTGTTTGAAATAACATCTTCGTCCTTAGTGTCAGAAAGCATATCCTCCACCACAACCTGGAAAAGAGCAAAAGTCATACGAATTAATCAGATTTAATTGTTATAAGTACAAATATGTCACTCTAATCATTAACAGGAGCATATATTTAAATCTACAATGCATTTGGTAAAACTGGTACCTAGGCCAGTTCATATTATTTTAAGCTTGGTAGATGTTAACACTAGTTGACTGGTATAAACTTTTATGTTTCCTTTGCCACTCGCTTAGTTATCTACTGGGAAGGCTAATCATGTCTGCAGATATGCATTGCTACAGGGACAAGAATACCATAGAGCTCATAAGGTTTAAAGTTCACCTGAGAAAGCACATGTCGTTCCATGTTAATGGAGATGTGAATGTCCTGTCCACAATTTTTGCGCTCAGCGTCATGGCATCTGCAACATATACATTCAAAAAGTAAATAGAGATAAAACGGTACACATCAATTATGTAGTAGTGCTCATCCCACTCATTCCTTGTTGGGAAATAAGATATCAGGTAACTAAGAAGGATGAACAATACTACATTTCAATGAGAACATTCTTATTAAAGGAGACATAAAAAGTTTGGAAGAGAAGGAGAGACTTCAGAGTGATTCATTACCTTCCACAGAGGTGAAAACTTTTGCACTGACCACAAGACCAGCGTCGTCCAGATAATATTGCTTCATGACAGTGTGTGCAAACATACTGCATGTCGACAATTATAAAGTCCTCCTTACTCTGTAAAATGGTTTGACCCATCTAAAAAGGAAGACGCAACAAAATAAGATTGAGAGATAATAACAGGTAGAAAAAGAGGGTAAATCTATTAATAGCATTAACGCAATTGACAATGCTCGTGTAAATATTTTATTTCTTCCGAAGACCTATTGACTGTTATCATTGTTGAAATTTAAGGCTAACACTCACACTCAAATATTGATATTGTGATCAAGGAATAGATATTCCCAGAAAACCACAGAATCTAGATAATATATTGCCCTCCTTACACCCTAGGGAAGTAGGAGATCAAAATGAAGGCGATCGTATTAATCAAGCATTAGTTTGTGCTCTGTTTGTACCCATATCTATCAGAGTTCGCACACTGGTCTCACTTGACTAGATAGGGTATATTTTAAGCCACCAAGGTTGCTTCATCTAGAGTATGCAAAGTGAAGAATAAGATAATTAGAAGATAGCTTTTAAGCCACCAATTTAGTAGGAAGAAATAGAAAGGAAAAGGTTTAGAATACTTACTCTCTGCATCAGAAGAATATCTTTGGTAGAGCCATCAGAAGGATTTGTATGCCCCATGGCTTTCAAAGTTCTCTTTGTTATTGTTTTCTTTGATTTCTTCTGTGTATCTGCCATCCCTTGTTCAATCGCCCTGATTGCATCCTCGGTAGCACCAGACCAATAGTCACCATCAAAATATGGCAAACGAGTTGCTGTTACCTTGGAGTTACATTCCCCAGTGGGGATAAAAAACCGATCATATAAATTAGTGTGACTGACCACAATTTTTTCTTCAGCTGCTTTTTTTATCATTGACTGATACCTGCACAAGGGACTTAGTTAAAATCAGAGAAGGAAAATATGCAGAAATGCATACACAAGGACAAACAAACACACATATGAGAGAGACAGAGTGAGAGGGAGACCATTGCCGCAGCTTCTCAGGCTTGGGCATATTCTGCATTTCTGGATGGCAGTGTAATATATAATCTTCACCCTTTAAAGGGGCACACGCCCATATGTAGGAGGTAACAAAACCTCGTTTCTTGCAAAACTCAAGGTAAGCTATCTGTAGAAAAATAGCAAAACAGAACATGAAAGTAAACATATGTCGATTTACATAGCAATAACATGGGACTAAATAATGATAGGGAAAAGAGGTAACTACCAGTATTTCATGATAAACAAACGTACGAAGAGCTTCTCCAGTCACGGTTTTTATCTCTGGCCTGAAGTACTTAATAGAATCCAGATATGAGATATAAACACAACGCTTATTCGGGTGACTACATTCTGAGCCAAACTCCTGCACATACAATCCAAAAAGGCATACATCTACTCCTTCAATCTTCTGAAACAAAAGAATAACCTGGATGCAAAAAGAAAAAAGTCCAATTAGGTTTTCCTAAAGTTGTAACAAACAAGCAATTATACTGAAAGAGAGGAGATTCAGTGGGACAAAGAAGTCTATGGATTGTAAAAGCTGTCTCACCTTTGATTTGTATGGGAATTCAGCAGGGTAATTCTCATCATGAAAGAGATCCAAAAATCTCTGCTTAACTTTTAGTGTTTTTTGAACAGATAACACTACTCTCACAACAAGATCTTCTGCTCCTGGAACCTAACAACCCATCAAACAAAACATAAACAATAAGTAGACAGAAAGGATTGTATACCGTAGATACATTCTTTGAGAATATCAAAACAGGACTTTCAAATCAAAATTTAATTTACATTGAACCGGCGTGATTGAGTTGATTAGCATGTGACTTAAAGGCAGAATATTTATTCTCATTAGATTGGATGTATTCTTTTTACACTTTCAACAGAACAAACCATTTAGACAACAGAGCCCGCTGTTCCTGGGACCTAACAACCCATTAAGATAAAACATAACAAACAAGCAGCTTCAAAGGACTTCAGATTATGAACGTTTCTGTATGGTGATACACACACGATTATCCAAAACAAGCAACTTCATTAGGTAGAAAATAAAGATCAAGCCGCCCATGATTAAATTGATTATTCCTAATCGCTAGGCATTCATCTCACGACATCTATCCAGTGATCAAAATTGCGCAAATCTCAAAACAAATAAAATTCTCAGTAGAATGAAAAATAAATCAGATAAGCTGAAAGTACTATATTCCAAATCGAAGATTACTTCTTACCTCAAAAAACTCTTTTCCTTCGACCTTTGCTCTCTCTTCTCTCTCTTGCTTGAGGCGCCTAAAGAGTCTTTGTTCTATATGGTCACTAAGCATGGTAGTTGGCAGATCTTTTGCACTGAAAACAGAACTCTTTGGTAAGTTCTTGAGCTCCCCACATTCTGTTTCTTTTAACAAGCATTTGAGACATGTGTTCTCAGCTTGGCCTCCCAAAGCACTTTTATCATTCAAGACAGCACATATCTGATGTTGCCAGCCCTTGCATTTATCACATTGAACCCACTGCAAGCACATAAAAAGCCTCAGTAATTAAGTAATTACTTTCACGATCTCAGAAGATAAGAAGTCAGTATGACTTTACTTACCGGTTCTTCAGTTTCCTCATCGTTCTTCTTTCTACCAAGTGTTGCCTTTGAGATACGGATCCCATGAAATGAGATATTTCCTCTTCGAGACCCCTTATAGCACAAGTTACAAAAACAATATCGTGAACTATGCTCGTCTAGTGTGCAGTAATAGTTTACACCGCGCTTGATACGGAGACCACAGCATGAGCAATATATTTGTGCAGGGGCAAAAAACAGCTTTCCTAATGCGCACAACTGACACACTTTCTCACTGTTTTCTCTGTCTTCCATCAAGATACTCTGTTTTAAACAACATGCATGAGAATATTACCCTTCATGCTAAGTGAATGAAAACCTTGGCAATTAAAAACAGTTGAAACTCTTGGAGCAGTAGTAATGATGAATATAAAATTATTACCTTATCAATGCTCTGCCCAAGATTCGATAAATGTTCCTTGATTTTCTCTTGTTTAAATAGTTCCGTCAATAGGACACTATTTGTTTCTGGATTCTGTGGCTTTATTACTTCCTCAAAATCAGAGTCTGGTTCTGGCTCTGTCTGGATGAACTCAGTCCTCACAGTTCCCTCTTTAAGCTCTTCTGAGAAAAAATGGAAACTATTCGACCCCATTCTTCCAGAAAATTCTTTCACATTGTCTATAATCTCACTACTGCTAGTAAGGTCTATCTGTTCCCTCTGATGACAAGCAGATCCTTCCCCAGAAGGAATGGGCACACTCTCAGAGTTCAGTTTAAGGATATTGTCAGAATCACATTTTGTAACGTCATTGATCCTCATTGATTCTTGTATGGAATTATTTACTGGTTCCATCTCCACATGTGTTACTTCAGAGTTAATAGATACAGGAGATTCAGATTGTTGCTGCAGATATGAAGGTCCTTCAGGAGCACAAGGTTGAATGACTGAAGGAGCCAATATATGGTAATTTTCATTTTTGTTCTCCATCTTCAACTTTTTTGACGATGGCAACATATCTTCAATATCTCCTGAACTGGGTCCATTTAAAGCATACTGTTGATCACCATGTGACTGTTCAGGAGGAAACTGAGGCTGCAAATATGGATGAAAGGGTCGTTTTCGGTTATGCTGAGCCTTTATCTTCTGGGAGCAAGATTGCACTATATCCTCAGAACTTATAGATACAGGAGATTCAGACTGTTGATGCAGATCTGAAAGTCCTCCAGGAAGACAAATTTGAACAACTGAAGGAGCCAATACATGAGAACTTTCTTTTTTATTATCCGTCTTCAACATGTTTGACAAGGGCAGCAAATCTTTGATGCCTCCTGAACTGGGTCCATCTGAAGCATACTGTTGAGCACCATGTGACTGTTCTGGAGGAGCCTGAGGCCGCTTCAATGGATGAGAGGATTGTTTTTGGTTATGGTGACACTTTATCGTCTGAGAACAAGATTGCACTATGTCCTCAGAATTAATGGATGTAGGAGATTTAGACTCTTGCTGCAGATATGAAAGTCCTCCAGGAACACAATGTTGAACAACTGAAGGAGCCAATAGATGATTACTTCCATATTTGTTACCCATCTTCAACCTTTTTGATGAAGGCAGCATATCTTCAATGTTTCCTGCACTGGGTCCATCTGAAGCATACTGGTGAGCACCATGTGACTGTACTGGAGGAACCTGAGACCACATTAATGGATGAAGGGATCGTTTCCGGTTATGTTGACACTTTATCATCTGGGAGCAAGATTGCAATATATCCTCAAGAGTTGAGATCTCTCTGGAGATTACAGGAACATCCGTTGGAACATGTTGAGGGATCAGCAAGTTAGAAGAGGAAAACACTGAAAACTCTCCCTCTGTGGATGGAAAAACAACCGATTGAGCATTCTGGTTACTCCCCAAACGACCTTCGAATTTAGAGGATCCAACTTTACCAAAAAAAAAAAAAAAAAACTTGTTAGAAGCAGGCAAACAGCATAAAGGGTTTAGTGAAGATGTTTGAGCGGATAGACTAGTTAAACTCAAGTATGTTTTACACTTTTCCTATATAATATATTTACTTCTAGAAATATAAATTCTCTAATAACATAATTTACAACTCTAAATAAGTGCACGCCTGTTGATAAACAGATGCAAATAGTCTGCTTGAGAACATATTGGATCAGTGAACATACAATATAGCAAGCAAGTTTATCAAATGTAAAATGGGAGAACTTGGGGAGCATGAGCAATATGGCCTTGGATCCAACTATGTTGTTTCATAATAAGAACACAATAATGCTACTTCTACAGTAATTCAGAGCAAAACCAAGACATCTTAATAAAGTCATCAAAAATCTCAAAGGAGTATGTCATTTAGATACTAAGTTATAGCCTGTAGCTAAATATGGAATCAAGAATTACATCTCCAGGAATGTAATTCAGATTATATGATTTGGGGACCAAAAACAAACCCATACCATGGCCAAGATGTTGCTGTTGAACCTGACAATCAGATGATATGCCAGAAATGTAATTCAGATATCCTTGATTGGCATTGGAGTATGCAGCGACTGATGTTGAAGCATCCTCAAAAGGAACAACAGTCTCAGAAGAAGCCTGTCTTAGGCCTGTCAGGCAAGGCATGTCCAGTTCATCGGAAGTAATGAATCTTTTAGTATCTCCCTGCTTATCACCATTAAAAGGGAACCCTGCAAGAGAAATTAATTATGCTATTAGATAAATATGTCCAAAACTAACCAATTGTTAATTATGTTTATGATGGACGGTTCAAATGGCCCACCTTTTATGAGGTTAACATCGTCAGCATTGTTAGCTATGAATGCATTATTACAAACGGAGTCAGATCTACTAGCACCACCCAAGCAGTTGAAAGGTGTTTCTGCAGAAACTGCTGGTTGACTGGAGTTTGCATCATATAGGTTGAGTAATTTTTGCAGCCGATGAGATAATGTTTCCACATTCACATACTCCTCCTAAAATATATCAAAATTTGAAAAATTCAGGATAACTAACACATATTCATAAAGTTTCAGGCAGACGAGATAGCAAAATATATCCTACACGATTCAAGTAACAAGTTTTTTTCTTAAAAGAATTTGAAGCTAGTTGATGAGGTCACCGAGTTACTCAAAAACATGTTACAAGGACTAATTATTAAGCATCAGAATACAAAAGGTATTTCCAATAGCATGGCCACGATTGGCTATTAAGTTTTTCCCATTTAGTAGCAAAAACAAAGATAAAATAACAAACTTATCAAGCTAAATTCAATTTAATGTGAATGCAGACCTCAGAAATAGCCTCCATAAATAGCTGGTTCTCCACCACAGCCGCATAATCAGATGCCATCTCTCCACACCCGTAATTGGTACGTATTAAGAAGTATTCATTACTGTGGAAGAATTTCAAAAGTCAGAACAAATAAAACAAATTCTTAAGACTAGGCAAGCGTAGTTTAATATATCTGCTTATGTTGAAATACGAGCTGTAAGAGACTTACAGTAGTTTCCTAACGAAATTACGAAAGCGGATAACTTTAGGACCTTTGCGCCAATCCCTCAAGTAACCTACTGGGCATTTTAATGCTTGACGGCGTAAACTATCCCCTCCCGGCAAAAAAGGACTCGAATTCAGCCCCGGGTTGTTTGGCATATGGCCAAGAGTTTGTTCTGAATTGTATATTTGTACATCCATCTTGCTGATTTTATGAGACTTCATTCATGCTGAAACTGTAAATTACCAAACATTTAGTATGAAAAATTACAAACAGAATGTTTGAGTGTGCATCAACACTGCAGGAAATTATTAAAGTTTCATCCACAAAATAATAATCTCGATAACAATGCAGCTGCTGGTTGATAACATTTACCAATTACCACGTTTCAATCATGATTTTCCACGCGAAACCATCACATTATACTAAATTAAATTTCAAAATCCTATTAAAATAATCAAATTCATCAATTCGCTCAAATCGCCAATTTGCAAACACAATTATCAATCCCCCAATTTTTTCAACAAATTACAAATCTTTACCTCGCCGAGAGCTAAAATCCCTAATCCCCCAAATCCAAAATTCAGCAATTCGCTGCTCAAATTATCCCACTAAAAAAACCATTCAATTAAATTTTTAAAAAAAATTATAAGTCATCAAATTACGCAACAAAATTGCGATCAACGGCGAGTCGGAAACAAGAATTGGGATTTAACGCCGCCGGCCACGGCCGAATTGCAATCAGCAACGAAGTCAGAAACCCCTAAAAAAATCAGCAGGAAGCAAAGAGGAGGGAAATCGAGAAAAACCCTAATTGGAAAAAATAAAGAGGGATAGGGTTTAAGGAAAAAGACCTGTAATTTCCTCTTTTTCTTTATTGGCTTGAAGCTGAAGTTTGCGTCCTCGACGTTACCATCGGTGGTGGCCCACTGAAGCTTTTTATTGAATAGTTTAAGTGAATGTTTGAGAGAGACAAATACTAAGCAGGAGCGGTCAGTCGAAATACTTATATAATATCCAAGAAAAAACCTAGGTTTTACTCCCCACGCAAGGAGAAGGGTGTTTTATATTACCAAATTACCCGCACGCCACTTTTCACCTCCGTTCGTCTGGATACGCCAATAATATCTAGCTCAGTCTTGATGCGCTACACGAGTGAAGAGATGCATAATAGGCGGATAAATATCTAGCTCTGGCTACATTTACAGAAAAACCTTTTAAGGCAGAAGATTGGTGATGTGTGTATTCCCAAATTCTCATTTTTAACTCTGTCTGTCTAAATGTCACGCGAAAAAAGTGTAAACAAGTAAATATTCGATTCCAGTTGTGCTTAAGTTGCCCAAACATGAATTTGCATTGGGGTTCCCTTTATCAATAAGTAAAAACACAATTTTTATAAGTTTGACCCTTAAGTATCGAAATTTTTTTTCGAGTACATCGATATTTTTACACTAAAGGGAGGGGAGTTCAGCTAAGTCACACTATGAGCAGCCTAATTTGGTATCGAATTCATTATCCACTAGATTCGAACACAAGACTCTCACTTCTAAATAAAGAAGAATACCACCAGACCAAAATACTGTGTGTCTCAAGTATCGAATTTTAAATAGTAAGGTAAACTCTTTTTTTCACCATCGTTTTGGTAGGAAATCCCTAATAAAGTAGAAAGGGAAACCCAAGCTCAAAAGCCCAAGTATTTCTTTTTTTTTTTTGCTAAAACAAAGCCCAATATTTCTCTTTGGTTTGAAATATTTTATAGGGATTGATGACAAAAAATAAAATCTTATAAGTGAAGAAGTTTGAAGAAGAAGTTATTTTCAAAATAATTTAGTTCCAAAAATTACAATATATATTAATTTGTTGTAGTCTATTTTATCTGACAAGATTAAGGGGGGGGGGGCAGCGGTGAAGAGAGATTGAGAGAGATGAGTTCGTAGAATTGTAGGGGATTGTGTGTTGTTATCCATCCTGCATTGTGCCTTTATTTATAGTAGTAAAGGGAGAGAAGATATTCCTTCTTCCCCAAGTAATACAAGTTGTAATAGGAAAAGATAACTAGAATCAAATCTAATTTAGGATTTACACAATCACACTTAAACTAGGAATGTTTACAGCACTCCCCCTTGAGTGTGTAAATACTCAAGGTAGATTTAATATCATGCAGAAGTTGAGGAAGTCGACTCATCGGCACTGATTCTAAGGAACAACGTTTATTCTCAATAAGGTAGAAACTTGCATAAGTAGTAAGTCTCACTAAAAAAAACCCTAAGGCTATGGCAAAAACCCGAGTAGTGACAAAATTCATAGTCTAAGGAAAAATGTATGAGAAATGCAAAGTAAAAAAAAACGTCTACGAGATGTCTTCAGGGATATGACCAGCCCAAGGTGGGTGCCTTGTTAAAACCTAGTTAGGTAGCAAAAATTTAGTAGGGATAAATGCTCATAATCGTAAGGAAAAAGAGTACATTAAGATCAAGCAAGTATCTTTAGGATACTCTCCCTGAGTTTGACACAATTCCAAAGAGAAATAGCAAAGTTACAACTCGGAAAGTTTACGCATACCAATTCCATGAACAAACTTCTGAAACGTCGTCTTCGGTAATGATTTGGTGAAAAAGATCGACCAGACTATCTTGTGAAAAAATTTGCGCGACTTCAATCTTCTAATGCTCTTGTTGTTGATGTGAAAAGAAGAACTTCAACGTAATGTGCTTGGTGTTGTCTCCTTTGATGCAACCCTTATTAAGTTGTTCGATATGTGTTGCATTATCTTCAAATATCGTCGTCAGGACATCAACGGCGGGATAAAGATTCCAAGAGCTTCGAATATGGCCCACAACTGCTCTCAACCAAAAGCATTCCTGAGTTGCTTCATGTAAGGCAAGAATTTCAGCACGGTTAGACAAATGGGCAACTAAGGTCTGTTTAGTTGACCTCCAAGAGATTATGGTGCCTCCAATGGTAAAGACATAACCGGTTTGAGAACGCGCATTGTACGGATCAGATAAGTATCCTGCGTCAGCATAACCACCAAGGCGAGAATCGACACAAGAATCAAAAGGTGTGGCATCACTCGAGGATCCATAAGGATAAAACAAGCCCAAATCTGTAGTACCCTTAAGGTAATAGAAGATGTCTTTCACGCCAATCCAATGTCTACATGTTGGTGCATTACTGTATCTTGCCAAAAGATTAACAACAAATGAGATGTCGGGTCTTGTGCATTGAGCTAAGTACAATAAAGTGCTTATCGCACCTAGATAAGGAACTTCAGGCTCCAAAATCTCTTTATCATCCTCATTCGAACGGAAGGGATCTCGTTTTGCATCTAGCGATCGAACGACCATAGGAGTACTCGAATGCTTCGCTTCATCCTCATTAAAACGGCACAACACATTTTGGGTGTAGTTCGATTGATATACTAGGATTACATCCAAACAATGCTCTATCTCGAGACCGAGACAATATCAAGTTTTACCTAGATCTTTCATCTTAAATTCTAACTTCAGGTGCATGACAATTCTTGCGAGCTCTTCAGGAGTTTCGATAAGATTCATGTCATTGACATATATTGCAACAATCACAAATCCAGAATGTGACTTCTTAATGAACACACAAGGGTATAGTTCGTTGTTCACATATCCCTGACTAGTCAAATACTCACTTAGACGGTTACACCACATTCTTCTTGATTGTTTCAAACCGTAGAGTGAACACTTCGGCCGAATTAAGAGCATGTTTCGGGGTTTAGAAATATTTGAACCAGTCAATGTAAGTCATTCAGGAACTTTCATATAGATTTCCATATCAAGATCCCTATAGAGATACGCGGTTACTACGTCCATCAGCTACATATCCAGTTTTTCGGAAACTACCAAACTGACAAGGTAGCAAAAAGTAATCACATCCATAACTGGTGAATAAGTTTTGTTATAGTCAATATTGGGGCGTTGTGAGAAGCCTTGTGCAACAAGACGAGTTTTTTAATGCACAATTTCATTCTTCTCGTTACGCTTCCGAACGAAAACCCATTTATAGCAAACGGGCTTCACATGTGGAGGAGTAGGAGCTACAAGTCTAAACACCTTACGTTTCGCAAGCGAATCGAGTTCAACTTGGATTGCTTGTTTCCAGTTTGATCAATCAGTTCTACATCGACATTCATCAACGAAACGCGGTTCAATGTCATCACTTAACATAATCTCAGTAGCTACTGCAAATGATAATGCAACGTCGACAATTATCTCATTTCTACGCCACACATCATCTAAGCTAGCATAATAGACCGAAATCTCACGATTCTTGGGATGAGGATTCGTCTCTTCAAGGACGATTCCGTAATCTAGAATTTCCTCATGAGTTGGATAGAATAAGTAAGCGATAATCAGATTCACGGTAGGCTCTTCAAGACCTTGTGATGTGGATTTCCTCTTTTGAGGGTGTGAATCCTTTAAACCAAGGGGTCTGCCATGTTTTTATGTAGGAGCAGATGATTGGCTAGCCACTAATGTACATGGATCACCAATATTAGCGTCATGGGCCTCCAAGAGGGAAGTCCATCGTACATTAGGTACATCCATCTTTGCAGGCATATTCATAGCTGGAATATGTGATATTGTCACGTGCGCTAGATAGATGAAAGCATCTGGCATGCTCTGGAGATCTAATATGCACTGCACTTCAGTTTCAGACTGAGCAGTGCGGCGATCTAAATGAGACAAAGTGGGACTCGTCCATGATAATTCGTTCTTATCTCCCCCTAACGACGAGAAAATTGTCTCATAGAAGTGACAATCCGCGAAATGAGCCGTAAACATATCGCATGTTAAAGGTTTTAAGTAACGAATAATCGAAGAAGAATCATATTCGACATGGATTCACATCTTTCGCTGATGCCTCATTTTTGTACGTAAGGGCGGCGAGATCGGCACATATACCGCACAATACACGCATATACGATATTTCAGGTTCGTATCTGGTAACCAACTTAAGGGCGCTAAATAGTTGTGTCACAACAGGCCTCAAGCGGACCAACTTTGTTGCGTGCAATATTGCATAGCCCCAAGCAGCGATTGGGAGCTTGGTACGTATGATCAACGATCGAGCTATCATTTGTAAGCGCTTAATGAAAGCCTCTACCAGGTCGTTCTGGGTGTGAACATGGGGTACATGATGTTCAACTTCAATCCCAACCGACATGCAATAGTTATAAAAAGTTTTAGATGAGAATTCTCCAACATTATCCAATTGAATAAATTTGATCAAATAATCAGGGTGGTGAGCCTTAAGCTTGATAACCTGAGCCAATAGTTTGGAGAATGCAACGTTCCTTGTGGACAACAAGCACACGTGTTACCAACGTGTGGAAGTGTCAACCAAAATCATAAAGTATCTAAATGGTCCACAGGGATAGTGAATCAGTCCATAAATATCCCCCTGAATCCGTTGTAGAAAAATGGGAAGATTCGAACGAATCTTGTCATAAGAAGGCTTTGTAATAAGCTTTCCCATTGAACATGTTTGACATGTGTTTCCTTGGATCGAACCTAAATTTCAGGTTAGTGGATGCCCGTGTGAAAATTTGAGGATACAGTGCATCGCTATCCGTCCATAATGTCCCAAATGATAATACCAAAATGTAATTTCGTGTGCGGTCCCAGTAGTAGGGTCGGCCACATAGTGGAATTCTATGGGGCATATGGTTGTAGTAAACAGACCACTCGAGATACGCTCCATCTTCTATAGAATACACTTCTAGCCATATTCATATGAAGTTATGCACAGAAATTTAACTCTGTTTCCTACGTGGGTTTCAGTGTGGTAATTGTTATCTCTAATGTCCTTGAAACTTAAAAACGTTCTTCCGGAACGTGGAGAAAAAAGTGCCTCAGAAATGGTCAAGATTGTACCATTGGACAATATTATACGTGCCTTACCATATCTTTCAATTAGGTTGGATGGGCCTAAGAGGGTTGTCAGATGTGCATTTTTAGGTATAAAGTTAGTGAAATAGATGCATTCACTCAAAACTGTGTGTGTGGTTGCACTATCTGCTAGACAACTAACTTTCCCACTAGTCATACCTAGAATGAAAAATTAATTTGAATCCATCACGTGCATAAAAGCTTTAAAAACAAATATCAATTCAAAATAATTTCATTTATTCAAGGATGGTAACTAATTAAAACTTAATATCAAAAAACAAATCACCAACAAATAATCCAAACATAAAGGAAAATTGTTCAAAAATCAACCAAAACAAAGGAGAGGTTCGGCCACTAGGTGGAATTCGGCCCCATTGTCTTATTTCAACTAAAAAATAAGTCTATGTCTAAGATTCTAATATTCTATAGAGGTAGTATCCTCTTAAAAATAAAAAACATCCATCTTTCTAGTCTCTAGTTCGTCCACTTACACGAAGTTTGATTCAAACTTGTTACGATGAGAATGATATTTGTTTATACCATATTTAGGGCCTCTGTATTTAGATCTCGTACAAATACTTGGGGGACTTAAATGTAATTATGTAATAAAGGAAGGGGCAAATATGTAATAAGTGAGGAGCCCTTATTCTATAAAAGGACTCATCACCCTCACAATTAGGGGAGGCCATTTCTGAAGCCTTCTCACCCCTCTCATATCCCCTCTCATATTCAGAGGTTCTCTCCCTCACCTCTTAGATAAATACAATAATCAGTGTGGACGTAGCCCAAACATTGGGGTGAACCACGATACATCTTGTGTTATTTACATTACTTGCAAATTCACAGTCGGATTTACGTTGTTCCAAGACCTCCGGTTTTGTGCATCAACAATATTCATTTGCAACCTTCTTGGGAGCTCGACAAACACGGGACCAATGGTCATTTAAACCACAGCGATATCACATATCCACATCCATGGTTTTAGGTGCTTCGCCCTTATTCTTGAAGTTTGGGGCCTTGGGAGTGAGGTTTGGGCGCTTCTGAACTTTATTTCCTCCCTTGGATGGGCATTGACTCAGTTGACCTTGGTGGGGTGGCATCTGGCCGGCCCTACCATGCCTCTTTTGGCATTTTGGGCGTTGGTTTGTGCTATAATGTACTTCAGGCACAACGGTCACCCCAGTAGGTCGAGCTTGATGATTCTTCATCAACAGTTGGTTATGCTTTTCAGCGAAAAGTAAAACAAAGATCAAATCCAAGATCTTAGTAAACTTCTGAGCTCTATATTGTTGCCGCATAACAGTATTAGAAGCAGATAAGGTCGAATAAGTCTTCTCCAGAAGATCCTCTTCAGTCAAAGTTTCGTTGCAAAACTTGATAAGTGATCATATTCGAAAAACTTCAGAATTATATTCATTCAGAGACTTAAAGTCTTGGAAGTGCAAATGCTGCCAATCGTGTCTTGTTTCAGGCAAGAATATGTCTTTTTGGTGATCAAAACGAGCCAAAGTGACCCATAGTGCACGTGGATCCTCCTCAACAAGATATTCAGTTTGCAGAGCATCATGGATATGTCTTCGAATGAAGATCATAGTGGTGGCTTTTTCAGCTTTGCCAACAGGGTTGTCCATCTCTTATTCAATAGCGGGACGCAAGTTCTTGGCAGTTAGGTGGAGCTTCACATCTTGGACCTACTTGAGGTAGTTCCTTCCAGAGACCTCCAAAGTGGTGAAGTCGAGTTTGTTCAAATTCGACATGTTCCTATCACAAAATAGATAGACAAGATGTGGTTAGTGTAATGGAGAAAAATCAATCCATTCACATAGGAGTAGAACATACAGGTTCTAATAGACATGTATTGGTTTAATTTTGCATGAAAAACTTCGGGTTTTCATGGGTGATGTTTTTAAGTGAAAAACTTCAGGTTTTCAAACAAGGCATGTTATAAGAAACTTTAGGTTTCAAAATAATTATGAACTTCAGGTTCATATATTCCTGCAGGCAAACACAAATATATACGCAGAAATATGCAACAAGAATATGCAAAAATATAACTTTAGGACGATAATTATAATTGAATTAATTATTTGGACTTCGGGCCAAATTAAAGTATGGGTGAAAAAAATATAAAACACATTAGGCATAAAATAATTAGGTAAATAAAACTCATGGCCCAAAAAAAATAATAAGCCCACGGGTGGCTTAAGAAAATGTGATATGTGTGACCTAGGCCCAAAAATTGGGTTGGGGGGGGGTCTTGGGTAGGACTGCAGGCTCATGGGGAGGACCGGCCGAGGGAATGGGCTACTACAGGCAGACCCAAAGGCTAAAAAATTTATTTTTTCACGCGGGCCGCTTTAGGCGAGCCCAAAAAAAATTCTTTTTTTAGGCCGGGGAAGCTCCAAAGCCTAACGAGCTGGAGCAGGATGCCAGTAAAGGGCCAAGCCCAGTTGCTTGGGGTCAGGCCAGAAGCCGATGGCTCCGGTTACAAGCCTGGTGGGGCAAGATCAGGGGGTTCGAAGAACCATAGCGGCACCGATTGATTTGGTTTCCCCTTTTTGTTTTTTGTTTTTTTTCAATTCAAAGCATATGCAATTCAATAATATAATGCATGTACATGTATTTGATGCAATTCATGGAAAATATCAAATTCACATAATTCAATAATTATGAATATAATGCATACACAATTTATGTAGAATCTAAAATTTGAAAAACGTAAAGTTAGGTCATGCATTATAGTGAATGTTTATGCTATCAAGGTTGCAAAAATATCGAGATAAAAACCATTGTGAAATAACCTGATTGCGTGATGATATGGATGAACTGGTTTGATGCAGAAAAAAATTCTTCAACGTCAGATTCCTAAGCTCAGCGGTAGGAGCTTGCTAATAACGTGTTGTAGCCTATTTTATCTGACAAGGTTAAGGGGGTCGGCGGTAGAGAGATATGTGTTTGTAGAATTGTAGGGGAATGTGTGTTGTTATCTCTCCTAGAGAAGATATTCCTTCTTCCCCAAGTAATACAAGTTGTAATAGGAAATGATAACTAGAATCAAATCTAACGTAGGATTTACACAATCACACTTAAATTAGGAATGTTTACAACATAATTATGTTTTTTTTTCTCTAATTTTGTTTTTTTTTTCTAGCACTCATATATTTTAGATTAAAGGTGATTTACACCCACCAAAAGTCAGAGAATTAGAAAAAACACTTCAAGAGAAAAAATTGTGGAAAAAAAAGTCTCACCACTATCCATTTGTTGAGTGCTACTCATATCCGCGCCATTTTCTGCACATCAAATAATTTGTATAGTTGAATTAGAAGCAGATGAGTGAAGTTATTTCATTTATTGCTATTAAAAAAAAACTCAGCCATTGGAATTATAAATTGCGCAATAGCGCTCAAAATGAATCGGTCATTTGATCAACCAATCACTTGTCATGTTTTAATTAGCTCTTAGTTGAGAATTCTAAAAGATATTTTTCTAAAGTATCGGGTTTGAAGCGTTTATCTGTAATTTTTTTAGAATAGAAATATGGGCATATAATTGAAAAGGGAAACCCTTAGTTTCTACGAATTTAATGACAAAACCCTTATAAAAGGTTTTTTTTTTTTAAATAAACAAATAGTAGTTCTTGACAAAACCCTAACTCCCTGCACCTTAACTTCACTCTACCATAAATTCTTATTTTTATTTAAATGTTGATGAGGCCCGAAAGCGACAAAGTTTTCGAACTTGGAATCTTCGAGTACATTAAATTAGAGAATAACATACAACAACAGCAGCTGATGATCACAGAGCCATCTAAACTCATCACATCTAGTTCTTTGTACAACTGCCTCCTTGGATTAAACTATCCCTATATCCATCACAGTAAGCATCTCTACTGGCTACATGTCATTGCCATTACCTCCTGCGGTGATGGCGATGCCTGTCTAGCCTATCCCTACTATAAGTTGAAAGATCAAGGTCGTAGTCATTCCTGCTTCCATCGTTCCAACTTTCAGTACTGCCCGAGTCATAATTCTTTGGTGAATGACGAGAATTGGAGTATGGAAAAGAACCTTCATTGAATGACGGGATTCTTCTAACTCTGTCTGACTGGGACCTTCCGAAGGTAGGACTTCTTGGTGCTGAAGCACTACTTGAACCGTGAGAGTTGTAACCGTAATCATAGCTACCGTATCTTGGAGGGTAACTAGATGGCGCAAAACCTGGATCAACGCCAGGAGGCCCATCGTCTCTACAATCCCTGGACCACCTTTGCTCGCGGGGATGCCCTCTGCTGACAGGTTCTGAATGATGGCTCACTCTGCTGTGTGAACGGTTCCTAGAGAGATCTTCAAATGAATGTCCAGGAGCCCAAAGTCTCTCATCAGCATTTTCTGGGATTGGTGCATTTACTCCTGGAAATTTGACCGTCTTCTTCCTCGCTGGATCAGCAAAGTCTGTCTCAATAATTTCCCCGTCCTCCTGTTCTTCCTTAATTTCCCCATCAGCATATATTATTATCCCTGATGGCTGATCTTCATCATCTACATCTAAAAATGCCAAGACAAGGTGTTACGACTTCAAAACAGAATTTAAATCTAAAAGGAAAAGGGAAGTACAATAAATTAAAAGTACGACTAAAAAATAGTTTTTTGAAACCTAGGTTTGATATTTCTAGAAAACAGGACGGTCAAGGGTGCTATCCAGGATTTTAGCACATCACTCTCCATAAACTGAGCTTAGTGGGAAAAGGCTTTGTTGTTGTTGTTGTTGTACTCTCCATAAACTGAGCATATGAAAATCCCACACATCACAAAGCAAAAAACCTCAAACGTTTGCTAATGCTGGGTAATCTCTTCAAAATGCACATTGCACAGCCACAAACAATGCAGTTCCAGAATCAAGTATTAAATTGCAATAATAGTTCTGAACTTTTCAACATGTACTATTCGAATATGTTTCAAATGCACAGCCTAATCCCGCATATAACATTTCAACCATATGAACCATTTAATCAGAGCTTCAGCAACTTTCCATTGATTATGCATCAAATCAGACCCACAAGCTTTTTTTCTGCCTAATAAAAATTTGACAAAATAAATGAAGCCGGAGGACACAAGGGCCAGATCAATTCCCTGCTAAAAACCTAACTACTTTCTTTCCCCTTTTGGTTGGTCATTGGCAAAATGGAATGTAAATTTGAAAACACTTCACCAAGTTTTTTTTTTTTTTTTTTTTTTTTGCCTTTTTGGTACTTCTGTGATAGAACTACAATTATTTATAATCGGTTGCTTTAAGTGACTGCCAATTCAGTAAAATATATTCAAATACCTAGATATCCTGGTGGGTAACCAATTTCTCGCATTCTGTTAAGCCAAGGTGGTGGATCAAGCTCCTGCACACAAGCAAATAAATTAATTAATTAATAAATAAATCGGTTCTTAATATTCTAGACTCATGTGACCGCAAGCACATCATTAAGCTTCTATTATAATACAATCTGGAATAGGAGCTTAACATTCAACTAACAGTATTTGCCTCATAATTCTAAGGAACACCAGTAGACAATAACAAGTGTTCTGTATTAAACACAATGAGTGATCACTTACCCCAAGACCCAAAAGCTTCCGTGCTAATATTCTAGACTCATGTGACCGCAAGCACATCATTAAGCTTCTATAATAATACAATCTGGAATAGGAGCTTAACGTTCAACTAACAGTATTTGCCTCTTAATTCTAAGGAACACCAGTAGACAATAACAAGTGTTCTGTATTAAACACAATGAGTGATCACTTACCCCAAGACCCAAAAGCTTCCGTGTCTCAGCATCGAGGGCACCAGGCCTTAAACCATCATACTTTCCAGCTGGAGAATTCTGATAGTATCGTGTTGGATTGCGAGAACTAGCATTCTGATTACGTTTGGACTTGAGCTGTTTACGGGCACTGTTGACAGCTGCATTGTTACGAGGCTTTGGACAATTTTTCAACGAATGACTATAAGAGCCACAATTGAAACAACGGCTTGCATCATCTATAATCTCCAAGCCTCTGAAACAAAAAATAAAAATAAGAAAGAAAGATATCAAACATCTGCAAAACAACTTTTTGCTTATACGTAGAAGTCAGGCTGAAGACAACCATGAAATGGATTCAAACATTTCACCACCAGATTACCATACAAAGCCTCCTGATTGTCATGTCATGATGAGATTAAGGATTAAATGAAGACCTCTACTTAGACACCTAACAATATTCAGAGCCCAATCACCCTTCACTCTTGATACTCATTATTCATTTTTAATTATCTGGTGGTTTCTCCCTCAAGAAGATCAAGGACATAAACATGTCTATCAGAAGGATTAAATCAAAACATGAAAAATGAGGAACCAACTACAAAACCTTCAACAAATATAGTAATACCATCATCATAAAACATAAAACCAATAACACGATCCTACGATATTGAAAATACTGATAAAAATGTTTACCCCTCTGCATTACTTGAGCCACCCGCCAAAGTCAAACCTAAGGCGTAACCCCGATCATACAGGGGCACATCATTGTTATCCAAAATATTGGATTCGTTGTTATCTGCCTTCCGTGTTTGGTTGTCCATCCAAAAAGACTGAACATGAAAGAATACTTCAGAAAACTAACAAATGGTACCAAACAATGAAACTTATATAAAACATTCCTTTTTCTAGTTTTTGTGACAAACAGAAAAATTAACAAATTGAAGAAAGCTAAATCAGGAGATGTCACCAAGTATAACAACTAGTGGCTGCACAACTTTAGCAGCTAAGTATAATACAAGATTTTTTATAAGTAATCAGAAAAGCACCCAAACTCAAGCACACAAAATGCATATAGAGAAAAGTAGACACAATAACAGGACCATACCACCGCAGACGTCCTCTCTATGCCAACATGAAGAGCTGGAAAGAAGGTCTCTTCGCCTGATTCCACTACTTCAATAGAATCCTGAAAGATCACATGATACAAGTAATCATAAACCCAGCAGTCAAAAGAAAAATAAAAATAAGGCAAGAAAACACATCATTATAATTTTAGTCAACAAATCAAAACAGGGTAATAGCGAGTTTATTGATTGGACTCTACCAATTGAAGACCTCTCATTCTCTAAGATACTCTTGCTTTCATGCCATATAACCAGAATTATAACAACAAAAATCATTCTTCAAAGTTTACTGCATTTCACAAGCCGAAGCCACCTCTCTGTGCCAAATGTTCAAAATTGCTTCCAAAACCCAGGATTGTTAAACTCAACCCACCCCGAATTTTGAGCGAGTCTTCATTCAAACAGAAAGTGGAACTTAATCTTTCTTTAAAACTTAACACTTTGGATGATCCATCCCATGGAAAGTGACATCACAAGATAAAGTATTCAATATGATGAGCCAACTAAACGAGGAGTCTTACTTGAGATGAAGAAGAATGCTTTGCATGCCACTCTGACCACTGCTGTAATAGTTCTTCAAGCTTTTGTTTACTAGCTCTAAAAAAATTATGACAATTCGTTAAGAAATTGAGAAATGGAAAACTGCAATTGGAAATATACTCCATAATCTAAATACTTTGTATTTTTTGCTTAAGTGCATATGAAAACATTATGCAACCCCATTTAAGTGCATATGAAAAATAACTGATATATGCTTAAGTGCATATGAAAAATAAAAGTAATTAAATTGACAGCATAATCCAACCCCACCTTGTCAACGACTCATATGTCACACGCACTGAAGCTTTATGTTCATCAACTGTCATTCTAGCTCTCTTAACACCTGATACAGCTAGCAATGTTGAATTACGGATAACAAAAATTCAAAGATCATGGTATCAATGAAGAGAACCTACATTTCAGTATTCTTAATTTTAACATACTGCATTATATGGTTGAAGAAGTAAACCTATTTGCACATGCCACAAAGTTACACAGTTGGAAAGTGCTTGAAAATGAACAAGGAGAAAACCTTAAGAAAAAACAAATGTAGAAGAAGGATACAAGTGCCGCCCTTTTTGGGGACTTTAAAGGTACTTGAATCTTGGACCGGAAGGCAACCATTTTCATGCACCTTCGGGAACAAAACATTTGACTTTCCTGCAACTGTAACAGTTTCAGACAGTATACAATGAGCATCCCCGTCCTTGTTACCCCCTAATTTGATTTCAACATTTGCCGAACGAGAACTGTCCAAGGCAGGGAGGTTGTTTATGTCCTCAATTTCCATATCTGAATCACCTTCAACCAATTCTTTTTCAAGGTTTGATTCTAGCATGCAATGGCTAACTTCATATTGAACATCACTTTCATGCCTCAGGTTCTCACTGTTAGCTTGAACTTCACATTGAACATCCCTTTCCTGCCCCAGATCCGCCCCATTTTCTTTAACTTCATATTGAACATCACTTTCGTGCCCCACATTCTCGATGACAGAATCACCAGAAGCAAGGAGACCGATAAAATTCTGGGATTCCATATTTACGAAGAAGCAACTTCTTTTGTAAGAGACCACCCAGAAAGTACTCTGCAATACATAAAAAATCATTGGTAGATCAGAAAACCAACCAAGTACGATACTGAACTCAAATACTGCTACTTAGTAAATTAAACACAACACATAAATACACTCATGTATATTGTATATAAATATATTTCAAAAATTCGATATTTAAGTTGAAATGTCCAGGATTACGACAAAAAATTGGAGCTTCAAGAGTCAGGAACACCATCAAAATACAGTAATTATACAAAAAAATTCAAATTAACCAGATATCCAGACCCCCACAACTCAAAAATCCAATGTTGAAGCATAAACCACAATCTATTAGTACTAATTTCACAAAAAAGTAAGAAATTTTTTAACTGAAAAGGAAACAAGTAGGCAATGACACAAGATTGTGAACAACTTTTAATTGAAATGGAAACAAGTAGGCAATGACACAAGATTGTGAACGGATTCAAGCTCCATTTCAAGCTAATTTACTTCCTTACCTAAATTCCAGGGTTTCTCGGCAACCAAACGGAAAAGAGAAACTTGATAGAAAAGGGCTCGAAATTAGGGATTTGAAGAGTGCAATTACCTTGAGTTGAGTGAGATTAGGGTTTCTGTATAGAAGCACCGCAGCTTCAATCGAAGTCCTGCGACGCCTCGGATTCCGAGTGTGAGAGAGAAAGAGAGAGAAGATGATTGGGTGTGCTGCGGCGTTGCGCAGCTTCAATCGAAGTCCTGCGACGCCTCGGATTCCGAGTGTGTGAGAGAGAGAGAGAGAGAGAGAGAGAGAGAAGATGATTGGTGTGCTGCGGCGTACGGAACAACGCGGACTCGCCGCCGCAGCTATTTGTGGCTATATTTCTAGTGTGGAGAAATCATTGACTTTTGTTTTTTATTTTTTTATTTTATTTTCTTACCTTGTTTAGATAAGAGATTAATGACTTGCAAGACTCTTGCTTAGTCTTTCACATGAGATATTTTGATATTAAATCCAAAATTTCAATTTGTACCTCAATCCCTCACTTCTAAGTAAAATTATAAGGTAAAAATTCAAGATGGTTAATTTGGTATCACAATTATTATATCACATGTATTACCGAGTATGATTTTGCCTAAAATTAGTGATTAATCTAGCACAATTTCACCCAAATATGAATGAGATATGCTAAGGGGACTCTCTCAAAGTGAGACTCTTTATGAACTCTTTGTCAGCTCACATTTTTAGCGTCAATTTCCCTACCAGAATTATAAATATTGTGCTAAAAAAATAAAGTGACAGAGAATACATAAAGTCATATTTGCAAGTCATATGTGCATGTTATATGAGTCAGTCATTTTCATTGGATTTCTTCATTTGGGTATCTATCTGCAAACTTCAATTTTTCGATTCTTGGAAGCTAATTGGTGGGTTGTTTTACGCTCAAGTATTCGATTTGGTAATTTTCTGAGTACCAAAATGTTATCTTTATTTTGGTTTTGGACTTGTTTAGAAATGTAATGGGAAATAAGCACGAATGGAACCCGAAGTTCAATGAAAAATAGAACTTGAGTGTCACTGAGAAGTCAATCAAGTGGCACCAAATTGTGGTTTATATACGACTTATTATTGGTTTGGTGTTTCTACTTTTGATTCGGAGTTTGTAACCGGTTGTATTTGTGCATATTTCTCAAAGATATTCGTGTATCATGGTGTTGTGATGTAGATGGCTCTCTGTTCTATGCATATTGTTGCAGTGGCTTCGATTGTGTGTGAAGATTGAGGAATGGCAACTGAGGAAAAGGGAGAACAATTGCAGCAACCCACAAGTCCCCAATCTGCTGCTGGTTTCTGCAGTGCCTACCGATGGAGAAGGCTTCGCAAGACTCAGGATCGCGTACGTGCCCTTCAAGAGATTGATTGGGGCTTTCTACGGATGAGAATTGAATCCAAACATGTCGTAGGTGACTGTAATAATGTCGAAATAGAAACATGTCGTAATGTGTTTTGAAAAATAGATCTCCGCGAGCTGATCGAAGCCTCTCCTTTGCATGGACGTAATTGGTGATCAATACTGACAAGTGTACAAGGCCTAAAAGGGGCTAATGCTGCGTGCCAACTTCAACAAGAGCTCTGGAACAAGCCGCCTTCTCGGAGGTGCCATAGCATCTTGCTCAAGAGCGTCTTTATCACCAGCATGTATCACGGAAACTAGATGGTCAAACAATTCGTCTTTACCGCCTCTTAGAGGATCCTGCAAAGTGCTTCCAAGAGTCAGATGCCCCGAAATGAACTTGTGATATCCCACTTCAGATCTCCTTACAAGAATTTGAACCTTTAACAAGCATCGGTGCACTAAAATACGAGTACTAAATGGAGGCCGTAAGTTTTTAACAGTCACAATTGTAAAAGGCTTGCATCAGAAATATCACTTACTTGAAGAAACAAATCTGTATGAGTCTTTCCTTCATATAGTATTAAGTCAGCTCGAGCTCCTGCCTTTTGAAGCACGTCTACGAAAACTTTACTGCATATAAAGACGCATCAGTTTCTGAAAATATCACACCATGATATATTCTGTGGAGAAGTTGAAGTCGTATTCAGATGTCTGTACTTCGAGGCCTAAACTAGTATTGTACACATCAAAATCCCATATTAATGTACATTAAGGGATTCTAACCTAGCGTCTGATGGTATCGAATAATCATCAGTTCCATGGAAAAGGGTGATAGGAGGCAAGAGAGAAACGGCACTCCTATTGCTTGGGTCCTTTACTTTAACTTCAGTTGAAAATTGATGCAAGGATTCTTCACCTTCCATAATGCTGCATGACACATCACCACAATAGCATCATGAAGTAACAAACAGGAAAAAGTACAATATAATTGATAGGAGTAGACCAAAGAGTGGCTAGCAAAATGTCATTTGGTAAGTGTTGAACTATAAGTATTTGAGCTGAAATGTTTTAGAATAAGTTTTGTTTAAATTGGTGAATCCACTTGTGCAGAATGAGGCAAAGTGTAAATGTCTAGTTTTGTAAAAAGGCCATGAGTGCCATGTGTTGGTAGATCCATGAAATTAGAGAGATGTGTGTCTAGGATGAAATGTAGTAGTTTATGTGGTCCCAAGTTAAGGACCTTCAGTTAATGTAAAGCACGAGAGTGCTCATTTCTGAAATGAGAAGCAATATTCCTCTGAAAAGTTTCTGCAGAGAAAAGAACAAGAAATCGTTCGCTTTCTCCAACCTTTGTTCATCGTGTGTTTTCTGTACAGCTCCATCTTCATCAAAACTCTCATTGAAATCAAGTTACACTAACATGGCCTCAGAGCCAGATTGGGTCTAACAATCTGGGCGTAAATCTGTGAAGCTATTTTTGAGCTCAATCGAAGCTCTCTTGAAGCTCCGTGAACGTTGTCGATTCAGATCAAAACATGTCTGGATCTGGAGGCTCGGAAGTGAGGACTCCAGTTTTCTCCGGTGAGAACTACGAGTTCTGGAGAATTAAAATGGCAACGATATTCAAATCCCTTGGGTTATGGAACCTGGTAGAGAAGGGGATTGAAACCTCCAATCCGAAGAAGAAGGAAGCTGGAGAAGCATCGAAGGATGATGAAGAAATGGTAGCTGTTCTGATGAAAGACGCAAAGGCTTTGGGAATCATTCAGAATGCAGTCTCGGATCAGATCTTCCCACGAATCGCCAATGCCGAGTCAGCTAAGATGGCATGGGATTTGTTGTACGGGGAGTATCACGGTGGTGATCAGGTACGATCTGTGAAATTGCAGAATCTTAGGAGAGAGTTTGAATATGCTAGGATGAGAGATGATGAGTCTTTATCTAGCTATCTTACACGGCTGAATGAGCTAATTAATCAAATGAGAACATTTGGTGAATCTCTGTCGAATGAGAGACTGGTGCAAAAGGTTTTGATTAGTCTTAGTAAACCTTATGATTCTATCTGTTTGGTTATAGAAAACACAAAGTGTCTAGAGACTGTAGAGTTGCAGGAAGTAGTTGCAATCTTAAAAAGTCAAGAACAACGGTTTGATCTGCATACTGTTGATACTACTGGGAAAGCATTCTCATCTTTCTCAGTGAGTTCAAAAGAGCAGGATAGGGGTGAAGGTCAATCTGGTTCATCTCGGTTCCAGAAAAATTGGAATAACAAGGGCAAGAAATGGGGTTCAAAACCTAAGTTTCAGCAGAAATTTCCTGCTAATCCTGCACATAATGCACAGTCAATGGGGCAGATAGGTACAAAACCACAGTGCAGGGTATGTTCTAAGTTTCACTTTGGAGAGTGTAGGTATAAAGGGAAACCTAAATGCTATAACTGTGAAAAGTTTGGTCACTGGGCTAGAGAGTGCACAGTAGGTAAATTAGTGCAAAAGGCAAATAGTGCTAATCAGGTAGAGGTGACAGGGAACCTGTTTTATGCAAATAGCACAATCACTGAATCAAAAGTGAATGGAGAATGGTATGTAGACAGTGGTTGTAGCAACCATATGACAGGGGATTCTAAGTTGTTGATAGACATGAAGACAAATGTGGTTGGCAAGGTTCAAATGCCCACAGGGGAACTCATGAATGTGGCAGGTTTTGGTACACTTGTGATAGACACTAGCAAAGGCAGAAAATATGTCAAAGAAGTAATGTACCTACCTGGATTGAAGGAAAATCTGTTAAGTGTGGGGCAGATGGATGAACACGGTTACTACCTGTTATTTGGGGGAAAGATGTGTAGTATCTTTGATGGACCTTCATTGGATTGTCTTGTACTCAAAGTTGAAATGAAAAAGAACAGATGTTATCCTTTGACACTGATACAAAATGATCAGGTTGTACTGAGAGCAGGTATTTCTAAGTCTACTTGGATATGGCACAAGAGACTAGGCCATCTGCATTTTAGAGGTCTTCAACAGCTTAAGAACAAAGAAATGGTGCATGGTCTCCCAGTTTTAGAAGAAATGGATGAAGTTTGTGAAGGTTGTCAGTTTGGGAAACAGCATAGAGAGTGGTTTCCAAAGAATCAAGCGTGGAGAGCAAGTAAACCTCTAGAACTGGTGCATGTAGATCTGTGTGGTCCTATGCAGAATGATTCTCTTGCGGGCAACAAATATTTCATGCTTCTTGTAGATGACTGTACAAGAATGATGTGGGTTTATTTTCTGAAATACAAGTCAGATGCATTGATCTGTTTTAGAAAATTCAAGTCCATGGTGGAATTACAAAGTGGTTTTAAGATAAAATGTTTGAGGAGTGACAGAGGGGGTGAATTCACATCTTGTGAATTCAACAAACTGTGTGAAGATGCAGGGATTCAAAGACAGTTATCTATGGCCTATACTCCACAACAGAATGGAGTGGTAGAGAGGAAGAACCGAGCTGTGGTTGAGATGGCAAAAGCTATGCTTCATGACAAAGGACTACCATACTACTTATGGGCAGAATCTGTACTCACAGCTGTCTATATATTGAACAGGTGTCCTACAAGAGCTCTTGGAGAAGTAACTCCATTTGAAGCATTCAGTGGTCGAAAACCTGGAATTGCACATCTTAGAATCTTTGGTTGTCTGTGTTATGTACACACACCAAATGAGTTGAGACAGAAACTAGATGCAAAGAGTGTCAAGGGCATATTTGTAGGTTATGCAACCTGTGAAAAGGGGTACAGAGTGTATGATCCTCTTAGTAAAAAGCTTATACTCTCAAGGGATGTTGTGTTTGATGAAAATGCAGCCTGGGAATGGAAGACAGCTCCTGAGAACTACGTAACTGTGTTTAATCCTAGTGAGTTATCTGTGCTGCCTAAATGTATCTCATCAGAGACAACTCCAGAGGAAAATGATTATGTTTTGTCACCAAATCTGGCATTTTCTCATGAATCTGTAAGTGATGTGGACAGCAGCATGAAAATGACTCAAGCCTTTGATCACACTCCATTGAAATGGAGGAATCTAGATGATGTCTTGGCACAATGCAATCTTTGTATTATGGAACCTGAAAAATTTGAAGAGGCAGCCAAAGATGAAGCATGGATGAAGGCTATGAAAGATGAACTGTCAATGATTGAGAAGAATGCAACATGGGATCTGGTGAACAGACCAAGTGATAAACCCATAATTGGGGTTAAGTGGGTGTTCAAGACCAAGCTTAATCTCGATGGGACAGTGCAAAAGCATAAGGCAAGATTGGTAGCCAAAGGATATGCTCAGAAACCAGGTGTGGATTACAATGAAACGTTTGCACCTGTAGTTAGACTGGATACAATTCGGACTCTTATTGCTTTGGCAGCTCAGAAAAGTTGGAAATTATACCAACTAGATGTGAAATCTGCTTTTCTGAATGGAGTACTCGAAGAAGAAGTTTATGTAGAACAACCAGATGGTTTTGTGATCAAGGGGAGTGAAGACAAGGTGTACAAGCTTTATAAAGCTTTGTATGGTCTAAAACAGGCACCAAGAGCCTGGTATAGTGAAATTGATACCTATTTTGCTCACTGTGGGTTTGTGAAAAGTCAGAGTGAAGCTACTCTTTACATCAAAGTAAGGGGAGAAGAAATTCTGATTGTTTCAATCTATGTGGATGATATAGTGTATACTGGGAATAGCACTGAGATGTTGAAGGAGTTCAAGGAAGACATGATGACAAAATATGAGATGACAGATTTGGGGCTCCTTCACCATTTCCTTGGTATGGGAGTGATTCAAACTCACACAAGCATATTTATCCATCAAAGGAAGTATGCTGGTTCTTTGTTAGATAAGTTTGGTTTGAATGAGTGTAAATCTGTGTTTACACCACTGGTTTCATCAGAGAAGCTATGCAAAGATGATGGCAGTGGTTCAGCAAGTGAGGAACAATATCGAAGAATTGTTGGAAGTTTGTTGTATCTCACAGCAACTCGACCAGATATAATGTATGCTGCAAGCCTTCTAGCTCGATTCATGCACTGTCCTACAAATAAACATCTTGGAACAGCCAAAAGAGTGCTTAGGTACATCAAGGGAACTTTAGATTATGGTTTAGAGTATGTAAAGGGAAAGAATGCAATGCTAATCGGATTCTGTGATAGTGATTGGGGAGGATCTGTTGATGATAGCAAGAGTACTTCTGGTTATGCATTTTCCTTTGGCAGTGGAGTGTTCTCATGGGCCTCAGTGAAGCAGAATTGTGTAGCACTCTCTACAGCAGAAGCAGAGTACATCAGTGCCTCTGAAGCAACTGCTCAAGCCATTTGGCTTAGATTTGTTCTTGAAGATTTTGGTGAGATGCAAACTGAAGCAACTCCAGTACACTGTGATAATACAGCAGCAATTGCAATTACTAAAAATCCTGTTTTCCATCAGAAAACCAAGCACATTGACAGAAGGTATCATTTTATCAAGAATGCACTCCAGGAAGGGATAATCGATTTGGTGTACTGTCCAACAAATGAGCAGGTGGCAGACATATTTACTAAGGCTTTGTCTAAGGATCGATTCAACTATCTTCGAGATATGCTTGGTGTGAAATCAGCTCAAAACTTAAAGGGAGTGTTGAACTATAAGTATTTGAGCTGAAATGTTTTAGAATAAGTTTTGTTTAAATTGGTGAATCCACTTGTGCAGAATGAGGCAAAGTGTAAATGTCTAGTTTTGTAAAAAGGCCATGAGTGCCATGTGTTGGTAGATCCATGAAATTAGAGAGATGTGTGTCTAGGATGAAATGTAGTAGTTTATGTGGTCCCAAGTTAAGGACCTTCAGTTAATGTAAAGCACGAGAGTGCTCATTTCTGAAATGAGAAGCAATATTCCTCTGAAAAGTTTCTGCAGAGAAAAGAACAAGAAACCGTTCGCTTTCTCCAACCTTTGTTCATCGTGTGTTTTCTGTACAGCTCCATCTTCATCAAAACTCTCATTGAAATCAAGTTACACTAACATAAGTACCTCAAAAAGATGGAACGATATAGTCCACGACTATCGAAATGGTCAACTAAATTGAACAAATTGTACCTGTGAGGAGCACATAAGAAAATTAGTGTACCCATCCATTGCCGTCAATCAACAGATCTATCAACATGGTACTAAAGTAATGACTGGTCATCAGTCTCTGCAGCTCGATGCTACAACGAGCTGTGCGTGTAGCGCAGATTGTAGTGTTTATACGGAAAAGTACATGATCTGATGGGAAGATTTCTTTCTACTATCATATCCAATGCTTACCAATATCCATGTTTCTAGAATTTGAGTTTATTCGAACTATATTCATTAAAGTTTCACTTGATTCATGATAATGCAACAAATAAACCTTACCCGCCGGATAAACCAAAATAAGCCTTTATCTAGGAGGCGCTCCAAGAAATGCTCTCTCCCTTAGATTCTTTGATTGCTTGATCCAAGAGAGCACAAGCAGAAATATGTGCACCGGCAGATTGTCCCATTAGATAGATTCTACTCAAAACAACCACAAAAGGACCAAAACATATAAATAAATGTATATTCTCAACCGGTTTTGAGATGTATAGGGAAGGAAAGAACAAATATTAGACTGTCACCTGTTAGTGTCACCTCCATAATCTGCTATATTGTTGAAGACATATGAGATCCCCAGAGATGCATCTTTCACCATATCACTGATGGTACCCTGGGGAAAGTTTCTGCAAGAATCATATATTGCATATCAACACTTACAGGGTAAAGGACATAACGGATGTGTAAACTGTTCGTTTGAGTAACATGATTCAAGTCTTCAATGTGTACACAACGAACTATAAAAAACCAAAGGTTCATTTTACTTTTAGATCATGGAACATGCTCAAGCTTCAGCGACTGGTTCTTTATATGGGAAACAGAAAATAAGGCATAAATTAACCAATTAGCCATGCTTGATCAGCTTGGTTGAACGGAAAAGAATACTTTAATGTGCTAATGTAGGAAAAGAATACTTTAATGTGCTAATGTATCGGTCTAATAATCAGACACAGTGAACATGGTGTTTGCAAGCCTATCAATGATTCACTGCCAAAGATTTTTTTTCTTTCAAATACTTCATATAGATCACCATATGCAAGTTAATGAAATCGTGCATTACAATTTGTACTGCTTTAACTAAAACAAATTACCTGTAATCAACGCATGCCACGATGATATCCCTTTCTGCCAATTGCAGACCTAAAAGAGAACCCCAAGCTTTATACCTAAACCAGCATGAAACTATAGAAACTTAATGTCAAACAACTAAATAAATGACCACATATATATAACCAGAAGCTTCACCTAAAGATGTTTTGCATGATACCCCAAAAAACGAAGAGAATATCATCTCCAGGCCGTTGTACTAATTCAAGAACAAAACTTATAAGAATTGATGAGCTAACAGCTAACATCTATTTAAAATCACTCACCCAATAATCCAGGCCCCACCAGTTACAAATACTACTACCGGTTTTTTTCCATCACCATTTGCAGGTAAATATAGATCCAACCTGTAAATGATACATGACATAAATGAGTGCACAGAAGTTGACAAAATCACAATCAACTGTTTAATTTCCCTTCACAAACTCAACCTACCTATTTCTTGGTTGATCTCCATACACAATACTACGCCGGACCTGGCTTGAAAAGAAATAACATATAGCAACTGAAGAAAAATCAACAAACAAGTTATATTCCGGTCAAATGCACAGCTCACTACTCACTACATTAAAAGAACAAAACAAATAAAAACAGAAACTCTAATCATGTTAAGCAGACAAATCTACGTTCAGGAAGTAGGTCACGTCAAAGAATATCATGGCACGGTAGTGTGAAATCAACGGAGATGAGTCTACTGAAGTCTTAGAGATGAGAATATTGAAATACATCAACAACAGTAATCAAACTTGGAGCTTTTCTGAAAGATGATCTCGATGGTCCAAAATCCCATCCAGGTGGCAAGTTGTTTCATCGATTAGCAACAAACCAAACAAATCATGATAGTGAAGCTCATCAAATGTGGTAGCATCCAAGCGGATGCTTTTTTATTTTAAGCAGGATAACCGACAATTTTCTTATAAGTTTGATCAGTAGATACTATTATTTGACGAAATTCAAAACGGATAACGAAAAGGGGAACAATTTATACGGGCAATGAATATGTAATAGCAAGAAGTTACATAAACACACACACCTTGAAGAAATCCGGGCATAAGTAACATAGCATAACAACCAAGAGCAAGTAACTTTGTGATCCACAGATAGCCTAGCCTGAAAGAAAATAAATGATTAGAAATAATCGAACACAAAACTTAAATATAATTCACAAATTTGCTAGACTGGTTAATTTTTGGTCCTACATTTCAATTTTCTTTCGGTTTCCTACAATTTTCTTGGCAACCAAACAGAGCTTAAATCCAATAATTGAGCAAAGTGAAGCTAGGAGGAGCTAAAGAAGAAGGAGAAGAAGAAGAACAGGTACCCGAGGCATTGAAGGAGCGTGAAGCTGAGGCTAGTAATCAAGTAAGTCTCTTTGGCAGCGTGGCCAATGTCGTGGCTGAACGACTGCTGCCGGTGAGGCCAAGGCGAGGCGGAGGCTTGTTTCTTGGCGAGCCTGCGACGCCTCTTGTGGCTCGATGTATTGGTATTAGCAATAGGATAGCTCAAAAACCTAGAAAGGAAGGGCGTCGCTGCGTCCGCATCTTCCGCCATGACGTCTGCCTCGGAAGTGAAAGAATGCCGGAGAAGACGATCGGTTTCCGACGCCATAGCTGCTGGATATATAGCTGGATGATAGCTCCAGTATTTAGTAAAAGAAATGGATCTGAAATTGTTTTTTAGGATTTTTTGGTCATTGGTTGCTAATTCCGGTTGGCAATATTTTCACTAAGTTACCGTTAAACCGTTAATTTTGAAGCTCGCGGTTGACAACTGGAAGCCTCGAACCGTTGGAACCTGAAAGGTACAAGAAAATAAAAATTAAAGATGTATAAAAAAGTAACAATGAAATAAATATTCAGGCCCACAATTTACAGTTGTGTAATTTTGAACATAAAATTTAAATTTTGACAGTTTATATGGTACTTTAACATCTTTTAAAGTTTTGTTCTCTAACTAATATGTCAAATTAAATTATTATTTTATAAAATAAATTATTAAACTAATTAAAATTTAATAAAGGACATTTAAAGATTAATCAGTAATCTGTTCACCTTCCTTGATTGAAAAGAAGAAAAAAGTATGATAATTGCATCGATCATGTCACAGCCCGTCCCAGAATTACTAAATACCGAGGACGTGAAATTACAAAAACGCCCCTAAACGGGATTAAGGTGCGTAATTTTGGTGTTTGTTTTACTTTAAGATCCTAAACTAGGGTTAGATTTATATTTGTATGTGTTAAATTATATTTGGACTTAGGTAGGACCTCCTACCCTCAAAACACTCCCTAAAACCCGTAATCTTTCTTCTCTCTTCTTCTTTCATTTCAGACTCTCTCTCACTCTCTCTCTTACTCTCGAACTCACGGCAAACACCAAGAACAACCACAATTCTACACGAACGTCCAATCTAAGATCGCCATCGTGATCTTGGGAACTTCACGAGCTCGGGGATACCAAATTCAGGTGAGTTCCATTTCAAAAACCCTAGTTTCTAAAGACCCCGTGAAATGGCACTATTCATGACCTTCTAAATGACTATGTTTTAGGCTAAAACAAGCTCACAGTGAGCTTAAGGAGGTCACGAGGAGGCTCGGAGTGCCTCGTTTGAACAAAATGGATATCGGGATCACTGGTTTCGAGTTTGGCCGAATTTGAGGAATTTTGGAAGGTATGATCTTGTTGTTTTTAAGGTTTAAAAACCTTCCAACGTGATAGTACATGTTAAATGCTTCATTTTGGTGTAAAATTCGAAGAAATTGGACGAAAAACGAAGGAGATTAGTGAATTTGAAAAATTACCCAGTTTCCGGCGCCGGCGACGGTCGCCGGAGCTGAAGGTTGAAGGTGACGGAATATTCCGTCAAGTTTGACGGAATATTCTGACGCCGTTAGTCAGTTTTAACGGAAACCGTTAGTTTTTAACGGAATATACTAGGATTTGACGGAATATTCCCTAACGCCGTTCACTGTAGCCGTCAGTGTGCATGTCACGTGGCCGCGCGTGGGGGGCGCGTAGGTCCGTGCCACGTCAGGCGCGTGGGGGCGCGTGAGACCTCCAAAAATTATTTTAAAAATATGGGGATGATCCTGAGGTTGTGTAGGTCACGGTGGTATATTCATATACCCAATTTGAGCAATATATAAGGATTTATTAACTAAGATTTGGGTTAGGCGTTAAATAACGTCAAAATGGTTACTTTTGTATAGGTGAGGTTTATGCGGGCATCGGGCATGGCCAAGGGATGCTCAGGGACTTACGAGACGTCGATGTAATCTGTGAGTGGGCAATTTTGTTTTCCGTATATATATATATACTTGACGTTTTCCCAGAAATTGAATTAGAATGAAATTATGTTTTAAACGAAAGGTATATAGAATTATATGAAAACGTGAATTGAAAGGTCATGCATAGAAGTATATGAAATATATATGGAAATGTAAATCGAATTGCCATGCATGAAATGATATGAATCAAATGATATGAATTGATATATGATGCATATGTATGAATTGGTGCGGCGGACGCACAGGTGAGTATCAGGTGAGTATTTAATTACTGTTATGATGATGATGATATATATTGAGCTCATATCCTGCACCATGGTTTAGTGCTTATAGTATTCACCGCATCGCACGCTCGCCTTGGATCCAAGTAGATGCTGGTCGCACAGTCCACGCGGAGTGGGTGCGACGGGCCAGTCGAAGAGTGTTAGTGAGATTTTGACTGGTGGGTGACCTTAGATTATGTGCACAGATGATTGATGAGAGAAGCACTAGAGCGTAACTTGTGTGCAGAAGGCCGGACAGGTCACAGAGGTGACTCCGGCAGAGTGATAGTGATAGATTTTGAGCTCTAGATTCAACCGTACAGGACTATTAGAGGGCCTCCGGTTGATTACTTTCTTGCACCTGATATGATTATTGTTGATGCATCCATACTTAACTGTTGAATTAGACATGGCATGGCATGATTGATAAAGAAAAATGTTGAGAATATATATGTATATTTATATTTTACATTTCTGGGAAAGTATACAGGTTTTACGGAGAGGGGTTACAACGTATTGAGAAATGTTTGGATTTGGAAAAAGAATTGTTTTACTGACCCACTCAATTTTGGTTTTGCGCCCCTCCAGGTTCAGGAATCACAAAGGTGTGGTGACTACGAGGAATTCGACGGTGTTCTGACAGAGTGGACAAAATTAGGACTCACCTTCGAGTGTATCAACTTTGAAGTTGTATAATTAAAGCTTCCGTACTGTGCAAATGGTTACGTCACTCTCACGTGACGGCCAGCATGCCCTCCTTCGGGATGGGGTGTGTCAGATCAACTCAACATTAATTATAATAAATAATTGAACTAATTAAAAATTAATCAAATACATTTAATAATTAAGAAAAAAACATTTGAAGCTGCTGTCAAATTTGACAACAACCTATTTTGCTGCCAATCCATGTCATCGTCACAATAGGATTTGGCATTTCGGTTGGAGAATATTAGTGTGGTCTTTTTTTACTGTTATAGTTGATGTGTATATTTTGGCATCTCCTTTGGAGATGCTCTTATGTGGCAAAAGTGTTTGTCTTGTTTAGTGTCGTTTTTGTGTCATACACATTATTTTAACTGGACGTGACGTGTCAAACTCGTTATCTTAACGGGTTCTAACAAGCAATTCGTTAAATATCTGATTTGTTAACAAGTTGTATTGTTTCATGTTGGATAAACACGTCATGCAAAAAATTGTCATGCCTGGTGTCTAGATTGGACAACGTTATCTTATCATATTCTTAACGGATGATCTAATAACAAGTTGACTCGTTAAAACCCAATAACAATCCTACTTATTTACAGTTAACCCGAAAATCTATTATTTTGTATCGTTTTTTGTCGATCTAACGATTCGCGTAAGAAATAATCAAGTTTGCTGCTCAATTATTTCATTTTCCACTTCATTTATTTCAATTGAATAAAATATATTTATTTAACATACAAGATAATATTTATAAAAAGAAAAAAAAATAATTAGGTCAAAGAATCGTTTCTTTTTATGTGGACGATCATGAGAGCATCTCCGCGCCCGCTTAAACCCTTCCATGGTTAAAATTTTAGTTAAACACACACGAAAAACAATATTTAATGATTAATAATCCCAGAGCATCGTATATTCCGGAGCATTATAAAATTTGTAGGGAGAACTGAGAACCCTAATTCGAAGTAAAACTACAGAATCGACACCACCTCGGTAGATATACTCTTTATCCATCTAGAATCCAAATGACAGTTTCGACAAATTCAGTATATCAGACGTCAGTTTTTCGTTTACAGGATTTCAAGGTAATTTCCATCGACGTCCTTCCCCTCAAATCTCATCCTCTTCTTCCGAGTCTCCGAGTACTCTCTACCTCAACCACCATCTCTGAACAGCAGAAAGAGGAGTTTCCAGGAACCGAGCATAGCGGTGGATGAGGGGATGAACTGTCCTTCCGATCTTAGTCCACACGCTCAGATGGTAGTCAGCAGTCGCTGGGGCATGATACATGAGCTTCAATAGCTGTAAAATGTGTTCCAAGGAGGCAAGGAGGGAGGAAATTCATTAGGCTCTGATATAAGGTTGAGATATCAGAAGAACAACGTTTGAAATGTGATGCAAGGGGCACTAACTCGGTGCATACTTTCATGTGCTTGTATCCATTTGTGTGTTTGTGGGGTGTGTGTGTGTGTGTGTGTGTTCAATATAATCGAAACAATTTAGCTTCAGGAACAAAGATACCATTCCATAACCATAATTATGAAGAAAAGAACGGAAACACACGCACCTGCCAGTACATGAATGCCTGTACAATGTTGCGCTGCCACCTACAAATATACATCACAAATTACGAAATGTTAGAAGTCAAAAGCATAATAACAATGGAATAAGAACACATCTGTGACTGGTAAAAAAGCAGCAGAGAAAATGGTTCCAAGCAACTCACGAGAACAATGATATAATCAGAAGGAAGCCAACTCCGACCTCAGCATGTGAAGAGAGTATGCTGAGGGTAGTTGTATTAGACTCCACCCAAACACAAGGCTCTTCCAGGTACTTCCTGTTCACCATGACAGAAAGAGAAATCGATTGCTTAGTAAAGAACACAAGTAGATTTCAACTCATCGTCAGTAAGGTATTATTTAGTAAGACTGGACTGAACATCAAACCAAAAGTAAAAGCACTACAAGAATCCTGAAAACAATCCTCATGCCCAGCACTCAGAATTACCAATTCTCAACTTAATAAAACTTGGATTCAAACACCACAAGAAAATATCAAGCAACATTGTTAAACATCAACTCTTCTACCTGTACAATGAGGATCGACTAAAATTGCGCCTAAGGAACTTGGCAACATGTTCAAGAGCCCGACAGAGAATGGGAATCAGTGCAACTGAAATAAAGATCGCACCATTAAACTAGACATAACAAGAAAATGAGGCTAACTTAGGTTGAAAACATAGAAAGAAGAAAATAGAGAAGGAAACTTGAGGATTTAAGGAATGCTCACATTTTAGGCAAAGATGTGATGTGACAAAGGTAATGCAGTATATCAAGTAGATAAAATCCTTAGTCGTGATTATTGACTGAAAGTAAACTTGCAAAGCCTGCAAGTTCCAAGCCCTTGGTTTCTGAAAAGTAAAGGGTGCGTTAATAAATTATGAACAAGGGCAGCACATCCAAATTAATGAAGTAAGAAGCAAGTGAATATGAGAAAGTATATCTACCCCATACAGTGAGTACAAGGAATACAGAGACGAACATGCAGTGCCCATAAAGGAAAGCCGATATGCCCTATCTGAAAGGTTTTTAGGCACCAGTGGGAAAATTGCAAGCACAGCCACAAGAAACACCTGCGGGGAAGAAAGACAAACAAACTGAACCAATAACAACAGAGACTTATTAAACTCTAAGCAGAACTTAGCAAGAGGCCAATTTTAACACCTAAATTATGAATAGTTTGAACTTTTTTCTCTAAATTGGTAAAGTAAGTTTTGGATTCAAAAGAGGCATACATAGTTGTCATAAAGAAAGACCCTTGCCCAACTGAACCAGAATGACATTACAGCAGTTTCTTTGCATTTGAAAAACCATAGAGTCAAAAGATAGAATAATTCAGGCTCAGAGAAGTGAATAAGCAGTTAATAAAAAGTAAAACGTAAACTCCACAGAAAACTGTTTATGAGACTGTCAATAGACAACATGGTTGCAAGGGAACAAGATACACTGTGAATGGTCAATAACAAACAAAAAAACCTACGATAAGTCATATGATATTTCTTCAAAATCAGGCTGATTTATAAACATCATACGCCTTATAAGGAAATAGTTTGACAGATAGATAAGAAAATAAAAGAAAGCTGATTCTCTGTGCATATATGTGGATATAAACGCGTGTTTATATAGGTTACTCGTGTCTATCTATCAATGCATGAGTAGACTTGATTGTACCCAAGCGTTTACAGAAAACTCAATGGTTTTTCGATCCCAACGCAGAGAAGTTGGAGGAGCTGCTGCTGCTGTCCCTGGAGTTCTGGGAGTTGAACCTACAAGCACCAATTCAAGGTCAATTCACTATAATCAACAAATTCCAGGCTACTGAAAGCAACTAGAGTTTTCTTTTAAGATAAATTTCATTTCTTCTAAGGGAAACAGCAATTTAGGCAAATCTAACTTTTGTACCCAAAAAATTAAAGCATTCCAACCTGCGCTACGGGGCTGAGTTTGGTCATTTGTTGTCCGGGACGATGCAGATGGTCTCTTTGGCTGAGAAGAACTGCCTGATGATATCGCGTCTACCATAAGCTCAGGATCCTATTCACAAAATCCAAGTACAAACTTTGTTAAGATGCACGGAATTAACAAAAATCTAACAAAATCCATGCATCTCCGACCAAATTACATTCCCCCAAAACATCTACCAACAAGGCACTCTTAATCTATGATAAAACTACAAACAGAATTCCCTAAAGCATAATTCTTCAACCAAATGTTGACTTTAAAGTTGCACTCATGTGTCAAAAACTATTCCTTTGGAAACAAGGTAGCAAGATCTCACTTATACTCAGAAATCTAAAAGAAAAGAAATCAACTGAATCAACAATTGAAAGAGCTACTGAATCCTGCATAAACTTTCCAAAATCGAACCCCTACATTCGAATGAGGTTCTATAGCGGGCCAGCATGCATTCAAGCACCTCCAATTCGAATTCCCAAAACGTAAAATCTTGCAAAGAAAAACCCCAGTAGTAAAGATCGAGGACTCGGAGAAAGCAAAACCAATAACCCAAATTATCATCAAACAAAGAAACAGAGTACAAAACCCACAATTACCCAATTGGAAAACCGACCCGAATTGCACAAAACAGAAGAAACCCAATTGAGATTCAAGTGTTCAGAGTCCAAATTCCGAAGAAATAAATGCTAATTAACAACCAATCGATACAGGGTAATCACTTAGATTAAAGAAACTGCATAAAGAAGAGAGAGAGAGAGATAGAGAGAGAGAGAGAGAGAGAGAGAGAGAGAGAGAGAGAACGGACGATGTAGCGTTGATAGAACTTGCGCTTGAAATGGTCGATCACGTCGCTGCGGGAGGACATGTGAGAAGGGATGAGGATGTTGGACCAGTACTCGGCCCATCTGGGGTCGTTCTCGTAGTCGTAGGCCGCCGCCGCCACTCTCTTCAGCTGCTGTGGGTCCTCTCTCTCTTCCCCCATTTCTTCACTTCTTGATTTCTCGATCGCTTGATTGATTGGTTTGATTCCGTTCGTTAGTTCTTCCGATCACAAAGAGAGATAGAGAGTCGTTTTGTACTGGTTAGTTTTCTTGCGGCGCAACCGAACTCTCCACACTCTCCTATTCCTTTCTTTCGACGCCCGACGACGTCGTTCGGAGGACGTTTTCTTAATTCAGTTAGGTAAGTTGGCCTTTTGGGTTTGATGTTTTTCAATTAGGTCCAATAATTTTTTGATCTCAGAAAAACAAAAGTGAAAGCCCAATTATTTCTAGATTTACTCAATTTTACCAATTTGTTTTGAATATTTTCTTTCCCCTTGTCCTGATTATTTATTGGAAGCCGTTCTCGGCACTCCAAAAAATTCATCATGCATTAATTCTATAAAAAAAAAATTATATTTGGATTGCAAGATACCTTCCTTAGAATGGCGATGACAATAAAATTATGAATTTGTTAAAATCTTATTTGGTGTGAATAATTATCAAATACAAAATTCACTCCAAGGCCTCAAATATTTATATATTTATATTTGTATACCTTGTTTTCTTTGCATGATTCCTAATTGGTTCAGCTGAACTCATCAAAATGATATTCTTGTCTTCATAGTCGCTTCTTCAAGTCCAAATGGCAGCAAGAAGAGAGGAAATGACTACTTCAATAACATTTCTTGCCCCTTCAGTTTCAAGAAATGTCATTTGTTCCCGAGTTTCATATACATGCACAAAATTTTAGAAAATTATTCTAAACTAGTCCATCCACTTGAAGGAGTATCAAACTCTGGTGCAAGCGAACAATCAAAATCATCGAATAACTGAAGATACCATGTGAATCAATAAAGGAGGAGGTGTGAAAAATTGCATGGCATCCTCTAAAAGCATCACAAAGACCATCCAAATCACCCATCTTTGCAACAACCACTCACTCCAATTGGCTTATTTCTTCATCTCTCATTAGCTTCTTCATGTCCTCAAAATCCACTGCCCATAACACATAGTTTGATAAACAATTAAATACGGTGACCAAAAATGGAATTTCGGGAACTCTGTGAGAACCGTATTCTAGTAGGTACCTTCATTTTGAATGAGGATTCGGACCAACCATCCCTTTATACTTGGAATGAAAAGACCCTTATTAGTTTGTGGTTGACATGTTTGCCTTTCGTTTTTGCTTTTGATTCAAGAAAAGTTAAGATTAACCGGTTGCATATACAGCCCACACAGTTGCATCTTATTTTGATCTTAACTAAAAGGTGGAGAAAGGTATATAAGTGTCGGTCATCTACAACTAGGAGATACAGATTATCTTAATCTTAGTCACATGGCCGAGAAGGGTATAGAGGCGTGCTACTTTTCTAAGGGCGGGAAAAACTTTAATGCATAGTAATTTGGAGAGAAGATAATTCAGAATAATAAAATTATATACTTCTATTAAAACAACAAATACAGATACAATATACTGCATCAATGAATCTAAATTACAAAAAGAATACAGAAATTGGGATCCTGGCAACAAAATCATGTTAGCAGAGAATACAAAAAATAAATGGAAAAATGATAAGATATGTGTAGGATTTACAAGAAATGAGCAGCACAACACAGCTTAGCCTGGCTCAAACAGTTGGTTGAACTCTCAGTTGTTCCATATCCCAGATCTATCTATGGATATCGAAGCACTCGGGTTTCTCGGGTCTCTCTGGTCTCGACTCCAGCTGCTCTGAGTTTGATCCCCGTGCTCCCGAGAGTCTCTACTCGCCCAGCTTCTCTGATTCTGGTACCCTTGCTCTCGGGAGTCTCTACTTTTCCAGCTACTCTGACTTTGATTGAAAAAACTCGTACTGTTGTCTTGACTACCGAATGCCATCCTCTGAAACATTCTAATTTGTGCAGAGTGTTCTGCAGAATCAAATATTTCGCTCTGGCCAGGTTTCATTCCGTTACTGAGATCTGATAATTCATCTAAGGAGTCGAAAGCCCTTACCACCTAGGAAAGTAACGACGATTATTAGTTATCTTCTGTACATGTAAATGTGGGTGAGTGTCATGCAATATTTTGTAAATACCTGTCTCATCCGTGGCCTTTTCGCAGCTGAATGACGCACACAAGCTGAAGCTGCTTCAATCATTCGGAACATTTCATTCTCGATGTAATTCTTTCCCAGCCTTGAATCTGCCAGCCCTTCGAAGTCTTCACTTTCAAGTGCTTGACTAAGCAAAGGTCGAGCCTGGAAGAAAAATTAGCTATTATAATCTAGGACTTAACCATGCCAGTTTGAACCACAACAATCCATCAAAGTGTAAGCATAATACACGTAAAATCTCCACGGCAAACATGCCCAACGGAAAGCAGTAATCTAAACGCGCCATTTGAGAATTACAAGACTAACAACTTTTGACTTGAGCCATTTGAGAATTCTCAGTAATGACATGCATAACTGAGAATAAAAATTTTGGACTTGATGCTTTTAAAATTCTAAACACAATTCAACCCCTCCGTAATTGATGGAAAAAGAAAAATACGGAATTTGGCAAAAAATAGTATCGCAAGGATTTGCATAGACGCACTTTTGAAAAGAATTAACTCCCACCACCTACAGGGAGATAGCAACAATGTTTATGAATTTACCCATTCAACTAGGCTCTCATCACCCAATGGCTGAGAAGAATCCACCGGTTTGCGACCTGTAATTAGCTCCAATAGCACAACACCATAAGAGTAAACATCAGACTTGTCCGTCAACTTTCCACTTGTTGCATATTCTGGTGCCATGTATCTAAAAATCACACAATTCCATTCATCAGAACGTAAGTGATGCCATGAATAGAAAGATTGAAGAAATGGGGAGGATCCTAATCCAATAAAGTGAAGAAATCTACCCAAATGTTCCCATTACTCTTGTGGTCACATGAGTATTTGAATCCAACGTTAGCTTTGCAAGCCCAAAATCTGCAACCTGTTAGTAAGAGAAAATTCATCTTTAGAACATTAATTGCTATCAAATGACTAGCAATCGGAAACAGCAAAACCAAGCTCTGGCTGTCAGTTACTGTAAGAGGAGAATATGATTATCAGGCTACTAAACGGCTCTTGCTTAGAAGTAGATGGAAATGGGTTCGTGTTACAAGCACTACAAGCAACCACTATAACCTGATACAAGCTTTTTTTCATGAAAATTATGGTTATATAAACAGACATACCTGAGCTTCAAAGTTGCTATCCAAAAGGATGTTTGACGACTTAATATCTCTGTGAATAATGCGAGGATGACCTGATAAACACATTAAAACAAAATAATGAGAAAGAGAGAATAAGATGCTCAAAGGCCTGACAATAAATACAGCGATGGATAAACAAACTTTGCACAACTTTGAGTGAAAATAGCTACTTTTATATGTATAAAGATTTATTTCATTTATATAACTAGCCGTTGGGTAACTCCGCCTATGTCTTACATGGCCGGTCCCAAGCCCGGATAAAGGAGGAGGGGGAGGGCGTCAGGTAGTCGACAGCCGGCACTCCATGATCACGTCGAATCCTTATGAAAATGAATCCAGAACAAAATCGCGCTAAAGCTAGGGCGTCACCCGTAAGTGGCGCGCTGTGTGGCCTGAGCACAGTGATAAGTGAGCAAGGGTCGCTGTATCTCCATCGGCACCCGGATGCAGTGTTAAATGAGCAAGGGGGCCATAGAAACTTCTTTTCGAACGACTCCACTCAAAGTTGTTTGGGAGCATATGCTCCTATCAACTTTACCCGGGACACACAAAAGAAGTACTTTGATCCTATTAGACGGGGGAGGGTGAAGAAGCTAGGACAGAAGGGTAGAGTTCAAGAGAGCAAAATGCGTTTAGGAACGTGGAATATAGGAACCTTAACGGGAAAATCTATGGAAGTAGTGGAAGTTATGGTGAGGAGAAGGATAAATATTATGTGCCTACAAGAAACTAAGTGGGTTGGTAGTAAGGCAAAGGATCTAGAAAACTCAGGGTTTAAACTTTGGTATTCGGGCACAAATAGAACGAGAAACGGTGTTGGCATCATCGTGGACAAGACCTTGGTACAAGATGTTGTAGATGTCAAGAGGGTAGGAGATAGAATCATGGCAATCAAGATTGTAATAGGACAAGAACTTATCAATGTGATTAGTGCGTACGCACCTCAAGTAGGGTTGGATACGAGTTCGAAGGAGAAATTTTGGGAAGATCTTGGAGACTTGGTGCAAGGAATTGCTCAGACGGAGAAGTTATTTATAGGAGGAGATTTAAATGGACACGTGGGCAGGGAGACAGGCAACTATGGAGGTTTTCATGGTGGCCATGGTTTTGGGGAGAGAAATGAGGATGGGGAAGCTATCTTGGATTTTGCAATGGCATATGATCTCTTCTTAGCCAACACCTTCTTTAAGAAGAGAGAAGAACATGTGATCACCTACAAGAGTGGGTCGTCAAAAACACAAATAGATTTTCTTCTAATGAGGAAAGGGGATCGTATAACTTGTAAGGATTGCAAAGTTATACCAGGAGAGAGCGTGGCTAATCAACATCGCTTGTTGGTGATGGATGTACATATCAAAAGAGTAAGACAAAAGAACAAGACTTGGAAGTGCCCAAGGACTAGATGGTGGAATCTAAAAGAAGAAAAACAAGCAATTTTCAAAGAGAAGGTAATCACCCAATGTGTGTGGGATAGAGAGGGGGAAGCTAGCCAAATGTGGGATTCCATGGCTAGTTGTATCCGAAAAGTAGCAAAAGAGGTATTAGGAGAGTCCAAGGGCTTTGCCCCACACCAAAAGGAATCTTGGTGGTGGAATGAGGAGGTACAAACAAAGGTGAAGGCTAAGAAGGAATGTTGTAAAGCCTTATACAAGGAGAGGACTGATGAAAATGGTGAAATGTATAGAAAAGCGAAGCAAGAGGCGAAGAAAGCTGTCAGAGAAGCTAAGTTAGCGGCTTACGACGATATGTATAAACGACTAGATACCAAAGAAGGAGAGTTGGATATCTATAAACTATCTAGAGCAAGGGAAAAGAAGACAAGGGACCTAAACCAAGTGAGGTGCATCAAGGATGAGGATGGAAAGGTTCTTGCTACAGAGAACGCGGTTAAAGACAGATGGAGAGGTTATTTTCATAATCTTTTCAATGAAGGACATGAAATGAGTGCTTCTTTAGGGGAGTTGAGTAACTCAGAAGAGTGTAGAAACTACTCCTTTTATCGTCGAATCCGGAAGGAAGAAGTGGTTGTAGCTTTGAAGAAGATGAAGCATAAAAAAGCAATAGGCCCAGACGATATACCAATCGAAGTGTGGAAACTTTTGGGAGAGACAGGTATAACATGGCTCACTGACCTTTTCAATAGGATTTTGAAAACGAAGAAGATGCCAAATGAGTGGCGAATGAGCACTTTGGTGCCTATCTACAAGAATAAGGGCGACGTACAAAATTGCATGAACTATAGGGGTATTAAGCTAATGAGTCATACAATGAAGCTCTGGGAGAGAGTCATTGAGCATAGATTGAGGCAAGAGACACGGGTTTCGGACAACCAATTCGGGTTCATGCCAGGGCGCTCAACCATGGAGGCAATCTATCTCTTACGAAGATTGATGGAAAGATATAGAGATGGGAAAAAGGATTTACACATGGTCTTTATAGATTTGGAAAAAGCGTATGATAGGGTCCCAAGAGACATTCTTTGGAGGATTTTAGAGAAGAAAGGAGTACGAGTAGCATATATCCAAGCTATAAAGGATATGTATGAAGGAGCAAAGACTGCCGTAAGAACTCATGAAGGACAAACCGAAAGCTTTCCCATAACTGTAGGATTACATCAAGGCTCATCCTTAAGTCCTTACCTTTTTGCGTTGGTAATGGATGAGTTAACACGACATATTCAAGATGATATTCCTTGGTGTATGCTTTTCGCAGACGATATAGTGTTGATAGATGAAACTCAGGAAGGGGTAAATGCAAAGCTTAACCTTTGGAGAGAAGTGTTGGAATCTAAAGGTCTTCGCCTAAGCCGATCAAAGACAGAATATATGGAGTGCAAGTTCAGTGCAAATGGAGGCCAAAACGAGTTAGGGGTGAGGATCGGAGATCAAGAAATACCAAAGAGCGACCGTTTTCGTTACCTAGGATCTATCTTGCAAAAGAACGGAGAATTAGATGGAGATCTCAACCATAGAATACAAGCTGGATGGATGAAGTGGAAGAGTGCATCCGGCGTGTTGTGTGACCGCCGTATGCCACTGAAGCTCAAGGGAAAATTTTATAGGACGGCAATAAGGCCGGCGATGCTGTATGGCACAGAATGTTGGGCGGTGAAACATCAACACGTACACAAAATGGGTGTAGCGGAGATGAGGATGCTTCGTTGGATGTGTGGGCACACGAGAAAGGATAAGATTAGGAATGAGGATATCCGGGGTAAAGTAGGAGTAGCCGAAATTGAAGGAAAGATGAGAGAAAATCGGTTACGGTGGTTTGGACATGTGCAAAGAAGGCCTACTGACGTTCCGATTAGAAGATGCGACTATGGGACAGAGGTTCAGGGCCGAAGGGGTAGAGGAAGACCTAGGAAAACTTTGGAAGAGACTCTAAGAAAAGACTTAGAGTACTTGGATCTAACGAAGGACATGACACAGGATCGAGCACAATGGCGTTCTAAGATTCATATAGCCGATCCCACTCAGTGACTTGTATTTTCCAAGTCTCCAACCGAGAAGTTTTCCTCATTCGGGAAATTAAGAGAACACTACCCCAACCTACATGCTCCACTCAGAAAGCTTCAACATACAAGCTTTAACAAAAGAAAATTCAAAGAACTTAGCGAAGAAGGCTTTGGTGTATTTAACACAATACGTTGAAATGAAGGAAAGCTTATTTATTGATATCCCCGATAAGCTACAAATATGTACATATACATGAGTCAAAATAAGCACACAAGAGGGAGCCTTCACAAAGGTTGCTTAGGAGAAGTCTCAGCAGTCGGTAGAGCCCCAGAAAGAGAAGGCACCGGAGGGGTATCATTTGGAGCCTCAGTACTGGACAGAACCCTAGAAGGAGGAGGCATCAGAGGTTGATCATTTGGAGCTTCATTACGCGGTACAGCCCCAGAAGACGAAGGCAATAAATGCCTTTGGAACAAACCCACAAATCTCTGATGATCAAGTAAAACCTGACCATCAGTTTCCTTCATCTGGTCAAGCTTCCTCTTCATGTTTGTAGCATAGTCATGTGCGAGCCGGTGCAACTGTTTATTCTCATGCTTGAGCCCTCTAATCTCCTGTTTGAGACTCATCACTTCAGCCGCCAATGATTCAACTTGGCGGGTTCGAGCAAATAGGCGTTGGGCCATATTAGACACAGAACCTGCACACTGAACACTGAGAGCCAGCGAATCCTTAACAGCTAACTCATCAGACCGTTTGGAAAGTAGTCTGTTATCTTTGGGAGTGAGAAGGCTCCTGGCCACCACCGCAGCGGTCATATCATTCTTCATCACGGAATCCCCAACGGTAAGAGGACCAGTAGGGGAGACGAAGGATGGGCGCCATATGTTGTCTGGAGAAGGCGGGGCTGCCTCTTCAACAAGGTTCAAGTCAAAACGACGGTCGGAGGGGCCAGACATTTTCAAAGGTGTTGAAGAGAGAAGAGGTCGGACAAATCAAGATCTTAGAAGTGCAAGAATGAAGCTTCTACTGGTGGAGATTTAAGTGTGCTTTGGAACTTAATGCCAGCCCCTATAAAAATCTGCACTCGACGAAGCTTCAGAAATCGAAGAGGCGCCTGCTCAGAAATCGAAGAGGCGTTTGCTTTCTCAAAAGCTGGGCTGCTTAGAGATCACGAGGGTTGATCTCAGAAATCGAAGAGGCGTTTGCTTTCTCAAAAGTTGGGCTGCTCAAAGACCACGAAGGCCAATCTCAAAAATCGAAGAGGCGCTCGCTTTCTCAAAAGCTGGGCTCCCTAGAGACCACGAGGGCCGATATCAGAAATCGAAGAGGCACCTACTTTTCCAACCTTTTCCAGCCTTGTCAGCACCTGTCACACGCACACTCAGTTTTGCGGAAATTATGGGCATTCTGTCAAAGACTTCTGGGGAAGTAGAAAACACATGAATCTTACTGTTCAATCACCCACTTCCTACACGCAACAATAGCTCATGGGTACCACAGATAACTTTGCCAAAGTTCTCTGCCAAAGTTGAGCACGTGAAGCTTGCAGCTCCCACTACATCGCTCTGACCAAGAAGGGTAAAAGAATAGCAAAGAAACAGCACTAACAAAGTTTAGACCCATAAATTTTGAAGGTCTAGCTACCATATTATTACCCACAAGGGTAAAGGAACAGTACCACTGCTGGATAATTGGAAAGTCCCTGTGTGTCAACCTCTGTGCTTCGTGGCAAGGTAGACTAGCAAACATGCCCAACCTTTACTCACATTCAAGAAAACACTCCCAATAAGATTGCTTGCTCCAAAATCGAAGAGGCACCGTCCTCCGAATCTCGAGAGCCAGACTCCCAACATGACTACTTTCTTAAAAATCGAAGAGAGGGTAAAGGAACAGTACCATTGCTGGATAATTGGAAAGTCCCTGTGTGTCAACCTCTGTGCTTCGTGGCAAGGTAGACTAGCAAACATGCCCAACCTTTACTCACATTCGAGAAAACACTCCCAACAAGATTGCTTGCTCCAAAATCGAAGAGGCACCGCCCTCCGAATCTCGAGAGCCAGACTCCCAACATGATTACTTTCTCAAAAATCGAAGAGACACTGCTCCCCGAATCTCGAGAGCCAGACCCCCAGCATGATTGCTTTCTCAAAAATCGATGAGGCATCGTTCTCCGAATCAATCGAAGAGGCGCTCGCTTTCTCAAAAGCTGGGCTGCTCAGAGACCACGAGGGCCGATCTCAGAAATCGAAGAGGCACCTACTTTTCTAGCCTTGTCAACACCTGTCACACGCACACTCAGCTTTGCAGAAATTATGGGCATTCTGTCGAAGACTTCTGTTGAAGTAGAAAGCACATGAATCTTACTGTTCAATCACCCACTTCCCACACGCAACAATAGCTCATGGGTACCACAAATAACTTTGCCAAAGTTCTCTGCCAAAGTTGAGCACGTGAAGCTTGCAGCTCCCACTACATCGCTCTGACCAAGAAAGGTAAAAGAATAGCAAAGAAACAGCACTAACAAAAGTTTAGACACATAAATTTTGAAGGTCTAGCTACCATATTATTACCCACAACTGTAAAGGAACAGTACCACTGCTGGATAATTGGAAAGTCCCGGTGTGTCAACCTCTGTGCTTCGTGGCAAGGTAGACTAGCAAACATGCCCAACCTTTACTCACATTCGAGAAAACACTCCCAATAAGATTGCTTGCTCCAAAATCGAAGAGGCACCGTCCTCCGAATCTCGAGAGCCAGACTCCCAACATGACTACTTTCTCAAAATCGAAGAGAGGGTAAAGGAACAGTACCATTGCTGGATAATTGGAAAGTCCCTGTGTGTCAACCTTTGTGCTTCGTGGCAAGGTAGACTAGCAAACATGCCCAACCTTTACTCACATTCGAGACAACACTCCCAACAAGATTGCTTGCTCCAAAATCGAAGAGGCACTACCCTCCGAATCTCGAGAGCCAGACTCCCAACATGATTACTTCCTCAAAAATCGAAGAGACACTGCTCTCCGAATCTCGAGAGTCATACCCCCAGCATGATTGCTTTCTCAAAAATCGAAGAGGCATCGTTCTCCGAATCTCGAGAGCCAGATACCACAGACCACTTTTTCAAAGTGCTCTGACAGAGTTAAAACATGTGAAACTGGCAGCTCCCACTACCGTGCTATGACCAAGCAGGGTAAAGGAATAGCATTACTACTTGTTGTTAGGGAGACTCCTATATATGTCGACCTCCATCCCCAACGGACAGGCAGACCTGCAAAAATGCTCAACCCTTCATCATATCTGAGAGGGCACTCCCAACGAAGCCTTTCGAAATATTCAGCTTTCTTTCCCCCCGATAATACCTCTGCAAACAAGCTATACTAGAGCAAGAATATCTCATATCATCAGGGTTAAAAGCAAGAGTATCCCATATCATGCTTTTTCCCTGTCTTTTCTTTTGGCCTTGTTTTTACCTGCAAGACAAGGAGAAAGAGAGCAATTAGTCAGCACTTGGAATCAAGCTTCCAGCCAGGAACTGACTGCCTGGAACCCCTTACCTGATTACTTACCTGGCATTGCTCTCGAGTACTCATCTTCAACATCTTATGTTTCCAGGGAAGATTCCGCATCTGCTTGAGGAACAGATAGGGCAAGTGCGAAGGATACAAGGAAGCATGTGGAGACAAGCGTAACAGCACACGTGCCGATACATTCATTACTCTGTCAAAAGCAAAAGTATCCCATATCAGCAGGGTGGAACGTACTCTAGATTTGATGGACTTGTTTTGACCCTCAAATTCTTCAGTCGGCCTTATACTCTGGAGGAAACCAGAAAACCCTCCAGCTCAGTTCAAGAATAAGCCTGTGGAAAGTTACTTCTTCAAAAGCAAAAGTATCTCATATCATCTCTTCTCATTTTTCTTCTCTTTATCCTTCATGCTGCTGCAAGATGGGGAGAAGGTGAACAATCAGTCGGAGCTCTGATTGCTTACCTTGTCTGTCACCTCTTTCAGCAGACCCCCTAGCTCGGCGACTTGGGGGACTCCTACTACATGGTTTGTATCGCGCTTGACCAAGCCTGAAACTACAAGTAAGCTTCAAGTGAAATTGATACATTACCTTGTGCATCTCCACCAGTTAAAGATACCACCCCTGGATGGAGGAAGAGTACTTCCAGAGAAGATGCCACATCTACCTATGAGACAGATAAGGCAAGTCAAGACGACACCACACTCCGATACTTAGAAGTTTCGTGATTACGAGATCATTCTCCCACAATATTTCCTAATGTCATTTGTACTAAATCATTCACTTGTACTCACTAAATGAGAGCTTGAACCTATGTACTTGTGTAAACCCTTCACAATTAATGAGAACTCTTCTATTCCGTGGACGTAGCCAATCTGGGTGAACCACGTACATCTTGTGTTTGCTTTCCTATCTCTATCCATTTATATACTTATCCACACTAATGACTGGAGCAATCTAGCGAAGATCACAAAAAGCGATCGTTTTCGCTACCTAGGATCTATCTTGCAAGAGAACGGAGAATTAGATGGAGATCTCAACCATAGAATACGAGCTGGATGGAAAGAGTGCATCCGGCGTGTTGTGTGACCGTCGTAGGCCACTGAAGCTCAAGGGAAAATTTTATAGGACGGCAATAAGGCTAGCGATGTTGTATGGCACAGAATGTTGGGTGGTGAAGCATCAACACGTACACAAAATGGGTGTAGCGGAGATGAGGATGCTTCGTGGGATGTGTGGGCACACGAGAAAGGATAAGATTGGGAATGAGGATATCCGAGGTAAAGTAGGAGTAGCCGAAATTGTAGGAAAGATGAGAGAAAATCGGCTCCGGTGATTTTGAACATGTGCAAAGAAGGCCGACTGACGCTCCGGTTAGAAGATGTGACTACGGGACAGAGGTTCAGGGCCGAAGGGGTAGAGGAAGACCTAGGACAACTTTGGAAGAGACTCTAAGAAAAGACTTAGAGTACTTGGATCTAACGGAGGACATGACACAAAACCGAGCGCAATGGCGTTCTAGGATTCATATAGCCGACCCCACTTAGTGGGAAAAGGCTTTGTTGTTGTTGTATATAACTAGCCGTTGGGTTACCATATTGGAAATAAAAACTTTAAAGCATAGAGCACAATTAAATTCAGAAATGAAGCTTGTTTGTATGAAAGATGTCATTGTGTTGACAGCAAAGAAATTCTTTCCCAATTGTTAATATTACTCGGAGAGTTGAAGGCCTTGGAAATTAGTGTGAACCATAAACTCTCATGTACAGGGCCCTCGCTTACACTTAGTTTCTGTATGATTATTGACTAATGGCTGTTGCATAGAATCAATCACTGTTTGTACCGAATGGAAATTTATGGCAAAAGGAAAGGATACTGTTCATTGAATTAACAAATAATAGAACAGTTGCCAGTGTTTGTACTCAAACAAACCAAGGTCTAGAAAAGTCAAATCTGAAATTGGGAGGTCGAGAACAGAAGAATAAACTCACAATCTTCATGTAAGTAAGCTATTCCACGAGCTGCACCAGCAGCAACCTTGACTCTGGTTGCCCAATCCAGAACCGGCATGCCCTCACCTGCAGTTTTCAATAGAGGGAAGTTAAAAGAGGTACAATTTTTCACAAGATGCTTACAGACAAACGAGAATTACACTTCAAAATTATGCTTCACATTTACCCCATGTAGACAAGAGAACTACATGCATTGACTTTGAAGCATAAATTACCAAGCACCATTTGCAGCATTAGCAAGTTATTTGGCACAGGTTAACGTAGCCATCACTTATAAGAATACTAGTTAATAATTCAATTAAAAGATATCTATATCAAACCCAACAGGATATAACACAAGCCCCCTAATTTTGTTCCTGAACATATTAGATTGGTCTTGCTTTCAAAATCAGAAGACTCACCATGAAGATGGTAATGAAGTGTATCATTTGGAACGAAGTCGTAGACAAGCAACCTTTGATGCTCAGATATACAATAACCAACCAGGGAAACCAAATGGCGATGGTGAACTCGACTAATAATTTCAACTTCAGCTTTAAACTCACGTTCCCCTTGTCCCCCACCAATTTTGAGCTGTTTTACAGCAACTTCTCTTTCGTCTTCCAAAACACCTTTGTATACACAACCAAATCCACCTTCGCCCAAAAGGTTCTGTTTTGAAAACCCATTTGTGGCTTTGCTTAGTTCTTCGTATGTGAACCATGACTTTGAATTGTTTACGCCACCATCTGATTGTGCATATATCAAATCACTGCCAGAACTATTTCCTATGAGGGGAGCTGGAGAATAAGGCTTAAGAAATACCGAATCTGGAGAGCAGAAAAAAGTTCATTAGTTTGAATCCAATTACCTCATCGCACATTCAACTAAAGCTTGCTAGCTAACTCAAAAGCTTACTTCTAATATGATTTTCTACAATGTTAAAGCCTAAAGGTCGTATAAGAACTAATGGTGCTAAAAGAAAGTAGAATGGCAGAAACCAACAAGAAAATAAAGCAATTTTTAATAAGCAAGCTCATCCAATTCGTATAAAACAGCTGCTACAGTTCCTTGTCAATGAAGCAAGTTTGAAAAAGTGTCAGCGAACAAAAAAATGAAAATGATATCATTCAAGTAGTGCATGCTCAATGAGTTACCTGAATTCTGGGATGAAGCAAAGGGGGAAGGCATGTTGTACGCAAAATTTTCTCCAGCTCTTCTTTTCTTCTGCTTCTTTCTGTACCACACCGCCATGACAACAAGACTGAGCACCAGGAATCCAACTACAACTCCAATTGCCACAGCTCCTCCAGTGTTTAACCCTCCTTTCTTTCCAGATGTGGCATTTGATGTCACATTGGCACCAGTGGTTGACCTTGCAGTTGGCTTCTGTGGTAAGGGAGGGGGACTTGACGAATTACTACTAGGCAGGGTAGGAGAAGTAACAGGAGGTGAAGAAGATGAAGCGACCGAAGGAGGTAATGATTGCACCGTGGGTGCAGGGGGAGATTTATCAGCTGGTGGAGGAGCAGATTTGGAGCCAGATGGAGGAGGTGTGACAGTGGGGGATGGAGGAGATTTTTTTGGTGCTTCTCCTTGTGGTGGTGGTGGAGAAGCGGACGAAGGTGGCGGGACATCAGCTGGAGGAGGTGGTGACTCTGTGGACTTAGGTGGAGGTGAGGCTTGTGCTGGACGTGGGGAAGATTTGGGAGGGGGAGAACCCTTTGATGCAGGTGGTGGGGATTCAGACGTAGCCGGAGGAGAGGCAGCTGGTGGAGAAGGTGGTGGTGATGCTGGAGGAGGTGATGGCGGGGATGATGCCGGAGATGATGGGGGTGGAGACTGTGGAGGGGATGGTGGTGGAGCCTGAGGAGTGGAAGGCGGTGGAACCTGCGGTGTGGAAGGCGGTGGAGCCTGAGGCGTGGAAGGTGGTGGAGCCTGAGGCGTGGAAGGCGGTGGTGAAGTTGGTGGCGGAGTTGACGGCGGTGGTGACGATTTTGGAGTGGGAGCAGCTGGTGATGCTGGAGGAGGAGATTGGGCACGGGGAGGTGAAGCGTCAGAAGGGGTTGCAGTGGTAGTTGGGGTAGTTGAAGAATTTGATGGGGGTGGTGACGAGGTATCAGGTGAAGTTGGTGGGACCGCATAAGGGGAAGAATTTGGAGAAGGTGAGGTTGTTGAAGACATGTTTGTGTGGAATTGAATGCTAAATTTTGCTTATTTTTTGGCTTATTATATCAATTCCATCACCAAACTTTCCAAATTCAATGACAACAATAGTGACTTTCACTGATGATTATACAACAGATGCCATTACATCACAAAAATACAATCCCCAAATGTCCTAATTCAAAATTTCCAGGCAAAATCCAATGTCTTCTTCTAACTCCTTCACTGTTTCCCAAAACCCCGGAAAGTTTCAGATCAACCAAAATTCACAGAATCTAAGCACTACCCAGTTCACAGAACCACCGAAAGAACAAATTTAACAACCAAAACCCCAAAATTTGAGCACAAATCAGATCAAAAAAACCCTCCATCGGCAAGCTTCAAGCTTTAAAACCCAGATCTACACTACAAAGTTCATAACTTTACTGGGCAAATGCAGCAACCCAGATCTTTAAAACAGTTCAAAAACAAAACCCAGAAACTAAATGCTCGAACAAATTCGTACCTATCTCGTAAATGATTGAATCTTCGAATGCCGCAATGGTTCCCGAGAAAGTTTGATATTTTCGTGAAAAAAGGTAGAGAGCGGGAGGAAAAAAAGTTGCAACTCCACAAAACACGCTAGTTAACGTGGGGGCGACTTCGGAAGTAGCCTGTCTGTCTCTCTCTATCTCTCCAGTAACCAGTGAGAGACTACACATGCAGAGTTGCCAAAAAACAATGATTGCAAAATTACTTCACAGGATGATCACAAATTTTATGCTTAGCATATGTAACGCCTGGCTCTTAGCTGTTCCTTCCTGTGTATCTTTTTGTTTTGAATTTTTACTTCTTGTTTTTTTCTCCTAATTGAAATTTAGTAATGTTCTCAACAGATATTATTCATACTCTTTTTTTTTTCAAAGATATTATTCAAACTCTTATTTGATGTGCAAGTTTACTTCTACATTTAATGTTTTATGTTCAATTTCCCCACGTATTATCATATGTGTTAAAATTAAAAATAACTTATATTCAATGTATATTTTCTTTGTTTTCAAGCAAAAGTAAAAATTTGAGGGCAACTAACCACAATTTTTTTAATTATATTAAAGAACAACCCTTTCAAGTTGTTTTCCATAGAAACCGTTCCAAGCTGTAAACTTGATTTTAGGTAAAACTTATTGTGTACACTATTTGTGTTTGCGTTGCCAAAGGCGCCCCTCCCTTTCAAGAGGATTCTTAGCATGTCACATCCCAGCTTGGGCCCCACCACATCTCGGGTTTAACTCTGCCGTATCACGATATTGTTCACTTTGGGCCCCAACCACGCCCTCACGGTTTTATTTATAGGAACTCACACAAGAACTTCCTAGTGGGTCATCCATCCTAGAATTGCTCTCGCACAAACTCACTTAACTTCGGATTTCCGATATAACCTGAAACCAGTGAATTCCCAAAAGACCTCATGTTAGGTAGAGATGTGAATATACATATAAGACTTACAAGATTCACTACCCTGGACGATGTGAGATGTTACCTAGCATGTTAAGCCCTAGTAAGTTTCTTTGCTTTGCATCGAATTAAATCGCATGATTCACCGCTTGTGTGTGCTCCCGTCAATTCTTTTGAGTTTCATTCTTGAACATGTTCCGTATGTGGAAACAACAGCTGGCAACGGTGGCTAATACCTAATAAGCTAAAAGCAAAATGAAAAATCTTATTGAGATGGTGCTCACGCCTAACATATAAAAAGACTTGCATTGCTTGACCGACAAGGCTTTCACTCTGTTAGGTTAAAAACTTTTGCCGTTGAAGTACTGCGTAGTTGTGTTAATTTTGCATCAAGGGGAGGTGACTAAACAAAGTTTTTGTATGAAAAAAAAAAGAAAAAAAAAAGGAAAACTAATGAAAAGGGCTTGAAAACTTTGAGTTTTAATGATAAGGACAAAATAAAGGGTAAAGTGAATAGTACCAGAATTGACTTTTTAGTGTAAAAATATGGTTTTTCGTTAAAGTGAACAGTACCGGATGCTTTTCGTTAAAGTTCCCAAAAAAAATAAATAGTCAAATAACGAGGCCGCGGAGGACTTTGAAATCAATTAATAAACAAATACTGAAATACTGTGAGATCTCATTCTCTCACTGCCAGCACAGTCTCCCAACGGCCATGATCTCCGAATGTGAGCATGTTGATCAAACGGCAATAAACAATTCTACAAAATACAGCTTTTTCTTTAATACATCATCGATATTTTCACATTAAGGAGAAAATGAGTTCGGTTAAGCCACACAATGGACAGTCTAATTTGGTATCGAATTCAACATCCACGAGATTCGAACATAAAACTTCTTACTTCCAAGTTAAGATGAATATCACCGGACTATAGTACTGAGTAACAAACCCAACTTTTAACTTGTTTTATTTGTTTCATTTGCTCTCCAACTACAAGTAAGCAAGGAGAGATTTTTTGGATGTCGAAAGCACAGTCTAGTACACTAACTGTGATAATACAATTGTATTATGATAAACCTGCTATATATAAGGTGCTCTCGAAGTTACGAAGGAGGAGGAGGGCTTTTGTCTTTTGAGTTGTTTTATAAGGTTGTTTAATTAATTCATTAATTAATGTAAATCCATCTCATAATCTTGAATTCTTCAACTCAAAGGCTTTGATTGAATGAGAGGTTTGTCGGGTGAGGTAATGATAGAATATAGGGAACTTTAACGAAAAGCACCCGGTACTGTTCACTTTAACGAAAAACCACATTTTTACACTAAAAAGTCAATCCTGGTACTATTCACTTTACCCTTTATTTTGTCCTTATCATTAAAACTCAAAGTTTTCAAACCCTTTTCATTAGTTTTCCTTAGAATATATGGCATGCAAGCTCTCTCTAATGGATTTGGATCTTCTCCTGAGCTAATGGAGAGGATCCTCCTAACCAAGCATTGTGGGCCATTGATTTTTATCCAACGGCTACAAATAGGAAGGGTTCATTTAAAGGTATAATAATTATAGTCGTTTGATGAAAATTAATGGTCCACAATGCTTGGTCAAGATGATCCTCTCCATTAGCTCATGAGAGGATCCAAATCCCTCTCTAATAATTTTATGTTGGTGTACAACTTAATGTGGCTTTTGCTTTGTCCTATAGTGTAACAAGGGCATTGACCTAAAAATATTGCAACAAAGGCCTTGCTATGAATATGCGTAGTATGTGAAAAACATATAAACTAGCATTTGAATATGGCACTTGAGATTTGGAAACCAATAGGGATGTGATATTTTTTTTTAGCCAAGGAAAAGGATATGATTTAGAGTTTTGATTAGAATTTATGAATTGATACTCTTACTTTATGGTTATGACTATGACTATGATATTCAACCATGAAATTCGTTGAGTGTAAATATAGTGATAATGATGAGTGTTAATTGTTAATTTGAACGATGGTGGTTGTAAGGTGACGATAATTCTAAAGCTGAGTGGCTGCATTTATTTTTAAAATAATGTTTTTGGATACGTTTATTTTAAAAATAATTGTGAAAGTATTTGAGGGTGAGACGGTGAGACGGTGACACTAGCCTTTTAAGATTCTAACTATTTTAGGATCTAATGATTTTTTTTTTTGGGATAGTGTGATATTCTATACTACTATTATTCATGAAAATGATTTTAAACTGGAGTGCACGAGAGACATATTCTACCCAAACCAACTTGTCTAACCCCATATGCAAAAATAACAATATATTTAGATGATGTTAGAGATATGTTGTCAGGGATATGTATGTAAACTTAATTAGTTAATAAAACATTTACTCTTGCATAAGGTCATGCATTCGAACTCTCCTCTCCCGTTATCGCTCATATAAGAAAAGGAAAATATGAAGTTTTCAAAAATCTCTAGTGTCAAAGTTCATCTCAAAATTAAAGACAGATTTTTCTCGTAATAGAATAATAGAAACATTGGAATATGACATTTTCAAAAGCTTTCTACAACTAGCACTACCTATTAATGGTATTCCATTCTTTAGGGAGGTCTCAGGTTCGGTTTATAAACGACGAGTTCAATATTTGAATATGGTTAATCATTGTTTGACTTAACTTAAATATACTCTCGAGAACACTATAAAATTAACTAATAAGGAGAAATTTCCCCTAATGGAAAAATGGGCTTTAGCAGTATTGGACTCCTCCTAGGCTCCAACAAATTTGTAACCCAATTATCGTTTTGGGCCATCTTCACAAACATATTTTGTTTCAAATAAACCCGCAGCTAATGACCCAAATGGCTGCGGAATCCCATTCCCAACGGCACAAACCGCGTCCGTAAACGCGCGCACTTCAAATTTCTTCCTCTCCCCCTCCCTCTCCCTCTCTCCAAATCCAACTCCGATTTCTCAGCTGAGGTACGCCCTTCTTCTTCCTCCGTCATCTAATTCACTAATTTCGACCTCATTTTATGTAATCTGCTTTCGAATTTGATATACGGTTTCTCGTTTGTTTTCGTTGAATGTCAAATTTACGTTCGCGGTGTTCTGTTTGCTTGGTTGCTGAGAAAATGTCCCAAGGAAAAAATGAGCCCAAAATATGAACAATGCAGTCCACCAGAGGGAAAAATGAACATATATATATATATATATATGTATGTGTGTGCGAGATGGATGAGCGATTCAATGGAATGCCTCCTCTTCCGACATCATTTCGCGTTAAATCTACAGTTTTCAGTAGTTGTTTTTGACATATATTGTACGATGGATGGCGATACCGTCTGCTTTCTCATAAACATTTTATATCATGCCAGGAGCCACCAGAAATAATCAAAATGTGTCGATGCCGAGCTTCGGAAGATGACTTACCATTGAGTCTTGAAGTGCGCAGAGCACTGATTGCTTTCATTCGCCAAGTTGAAGAACAAATAGCCCAACTTCAGGAGCCAAGGGATGGAGCTAGAGCAGTGTTAGGAGGCATGGAGGATGACCAAGGTTCAGAAGATGACTCGGATTCGGAAGATGACCAGGATTCGGAAGATGACTTCTCACTCAATGAAGAATTCTGGTTCTTTTTTATTATTATGTTCTTATTCTGGTCTGCATTTTTTATCGTAGTCAGGTCTTGATTCTCGTCAGGCGTTTGTGTGACCTTACTGCTCAACTATGTAATCAAGTGCGTAACGGCGAAGAATTGGTTAGTGTGGCGTTTGTAGGGCGATTTCTCATCCGAGACCTTGTTCAGGCTCAGTGAGTTTCCAATGGCATTCCGCTTCGGTTCTGTTCATGCTGTGAAATAAAACGTTGTTGTGAACGTTTAAAATTTCAGAATTCGAGACCTCCCCTCGTTGTGTCAATGTTTTTTCGACGTGAGAGTCATATAAAATGTGATATATTTCAGAAAAGCAGATGGTTTCAACAATAACAGGTAAATACAACGGATCGAAATAGATAGAAAGCTCGCAATTCTGTAGAAAGACAAATCTACGTCAATCAAAACATGACAGTAAATACAACGGAGAACGAAATCACAATCGTAAAGTATAGTGCAACGAAATTTAATGATAGTGCCTAGACCAACAAACGTTGTGTCCAAGTCCGAATTCCGCTCCTGCCTCTCCTCTGCTGTGGATCCACCACAGAAGATTAGTAAGCGAGTTACCATCATCGTAACCATTCAAATTCCTTATCTTCCCCAAAGCGAGTTCTTTGTCGTAAATCCCTTCCAAGGAATAGACAAATCCTTTCCATCCTTCCCCAACTCCCTCCCTACTCAAAGCCGGTAGTGTCCATTTCACAAGATCCTTAACAAAGCCAACATCTGAAAACAAGGCCTCGGTGATCGGCAATAGCGGTAGCAACTGAATTCCAAGCCTGCACTCTTTCCACTCCGGGGGAGCGAACCAAAGTCCGCTGTCCCTCTTGTTATTCCATACCATTCCAACCACACGATTTTCCCTTGTGAAATCCTCCTCGTACATGTTACCTCCCTCTTTTACGTGCCACCACATTTGCGCCGCCTGAATCTCCAAAGCTGCAAGCAGTGATCCAGTGGCCACAAGATGCGTGTCTCCATAAGCTAATCCCAACAAAGCAGCTGAATAGTAGGCATTCACTGCCTCACTCGTGCTCTCCTGATTACGACCATCCGCAAACTCAGTTAACCCGCCTGCCCACGAGTGCAATTTGTAAAAATCAAAGCACCTCAAGCGCGGATAATGCGAATGTGATCGCCTGCCTACCGTCATATAATCAAAAGCGAGCGAATACGCTTTAGCCCGATACTTCCTCCCCCAAGCAGGATCAATTTTCGCAAGCACTGAAATCCCATAAACAAAGTAGCCCAGATGATAATGGTGATCATTGTACACTCCAAACCCGAAATCTGCACCCGAATCAGTTGCCCCTTGTTTCGTGACAATGCCACCCCAAATCTTATCATACAAGAAACCATTTCCCGGGAAAGTTCCGTCCAACCACGGCTCAATCGTTTCCTTCAAGAACTTCCTAATCGCCGGAATCACATCCAGATAAGCCACCTCCTCAGCAATCAAAGCCAGCCTCGCCGCCCTCGCGATCAATTTCCCATAAAAATACGAAGACGTTGTAGCTATCCCACTCGAATTCAGATCCCCAACATCTTTAACAAGCGCAGAAACAATTTCCTCATACGAATGTTCCCTAACTCCTTGACTCGAATGCCAGGTGATCGAAACAGGGTCGGGTTTCAGCGCCCACGAATCGCCAACAACACCAACAAGGTCCCCATCAATGCTCTTGAACTTGAAATCCTCCAAAACAGTGACGTGAGAATCCTCGCCGGAGAGAAGCTGGAGGTGCAGAGGATGAGCAAGCATAAGCAAATCGCCCCATCCTTTCTTCTCCCATCTGTACTCCAAAACAAACGGCTTTGTGAAAACCGCTTCTCCGGAAACAGGGTAGCAAGAACTGAACCGGTCAAGGCTCGCCTCGAATTTCGGGTTCGAATCCGGCAATATCGCAATCCGAACAATCCCAGAAAACCCATTGGAGGTGATCAACGAAAGGCCGCTGGTTGTCAAATCGATCGGGGAGGAAGTGTATACGAGCCATGTCTGGTTGCTGTTGAGCTTGATGGTGTATTTGGTCTTTGAGCCGTTTGATTCACACGAGAGGATTGCGTGGATGGTGGAGATTGAAAGAGAGGTTGAGTTGGAAACAGAGCAGGTGATGAATGGGCTGCCGCGGACGAGGAAGAAGCGGAGGTTGGAGGAGGGGAAATCCAATGTGATGCTGAGGTCGTTGAAGGAGGAGATTTTGTGGGGTTGTGGGGAATCGGGCTTTTGGGCCGCGGAGATGGCGAGATCGGCGATGAAGACTTGATATATGAAGGCGGAGGTGGAGAAGCGAGATGGGTAGCAGATGGTTAGGGCGGCGGAGGAGGATTTAACGGCGTAGGGGTGGAAGTATTCCGATTGCTCGCCGTTTTTGAGGGCGAAGTTTTGGAAGAAGGAGTTGGTGGGGAGAGGGGAGGAGAGGAGGTTTGGGGAGAAGAAGTTGGAAGGGTCGGGGAGCACGGTGGATTGGGTTTGGGGGAAAAGGAATGGGCCGGCGGTGGCGGGTGGCCTGAGAGTTTGCTGCGGCGGTGGCGACATAGTTTGGGGTTCTTCGGGAGGGGGTGGTGATGGAAATGAAGATGGAGGAGGGGGTGCCGGTTTATAGGGATCTTTCTTGCGTTTTTTGAAACTCTTGGTGATTAAGGTTTTGACTTTTCTTCTCACCTTTTTCAACATTGGATTTGGTAATGACAATAAGTTAGTTAAGAGGGGAAGCCAGGAGGAAATGGTGGGCGTTTTTTAGCGGTCAGTTAGCAAACAAGGAGGAAGAACTCTGGTTTATATATGTGGGAAATTTGGAATCCCCACATGACTCCTTGCAAGATATCCAAAAGTACTTGGATTTGAAGGAAGGGATACCAGTGACAAGGTGGGGATTTTAGAATGCTTCAAAGACAAGCAAACATATGACTTATGGTGTGGTCTTGACTCTTGTTTTATTGTAAACTAGGAGTGAGCACTTGAACCTGAAAACCAAAACCGAAACACGAATCAAATCTAACTGCACTTAACGGTTTGGTTTTGCGGTTTCAAAACGGTTTTGCGGTTTCAAAACGGTTTTGGTTTGAAACCAAACCGAATGAAAGAAAAACGGTTTGGTTTTGATTCCGGCCATCTGAAACCGAACCGAAACCGAAACCGCATAAATTTATTAAATGTTAAATTCTAATTGATTATTTCATTGAGTTCATATATTTAGTTAAATCTGCGGGAAAATGTTTCGTGATAAATCAAAACCGTATCTTTAGAAGAAACACTAGTCAAAGAAGCCAAACTAGTACACTGAATTCAAATAATCTAACCACTGAAGAGCGAAGAAAAGAATACTTAATCCAAGGGTCGTCGAAGCTAGAAGGATTGAGCATTCAACTAGCAGCATCCATAGAGTATGACAACTTCATCCACATGTGCTCTGCTCTAAGCAACCGTGTCAGCGAAATCAAGAAGCTTTTGGCAGAGAGTGGCAATGCCGATAGAGGAGGGTTTGCAAGAGAAATGAAGGGGTTTTTGGAGGAATGTGAGGCGGAGATCACGGTGGTGAGAGAAGAGCAAACTAGGGTTATGGAGCTTGTGAGGGAAACAACCGAGTACTACCAAGCAGGAGCTTCGAGAGACAAAGGAGCTGCACCATTTCAGCTGTTTGTTATTGTGAAAGATTTTCTAGACATGGTTACTCTTGTTTGTGCAGAAATTTCAAGTAAACTATAAAAGAAAAGTTCTACCGTGGAAGAGAATTGAAGTGTATATCAAAAGAAAATGAAATGAGATACAACTAGGTAACCATAATACATTTTTCAAACAATAAAACCGCACCAAAACCATTTAAAACCAAACCGAACCGAACCAAATAGTTTGGTTTCAATTCGGTTTTAGCCTCAAATCTGCACCGAACCAAATCGCGAAAACTTGCCGTTTTGCTTTTGGTTTCACTCAAAACCGCACCAAAATGATCATTTTCCTGAGGATACCATGATCGTGACCGTTCATCGTACATTATGCAATTAGTTTTCGTTATGTAGTATTTATATTTAATTTTAAAATTTAAATATAAAATAATTTATGATTGCACGATGTACGATGAACAATTACAATTATAGGATATTCGGATTCTTAGAAAAAGGATCCGAAGAAAATCCTTTTCCAATAAAGAGCTTGTAAAAATATATCTACCCTTTAACTAAGAATCCGAAGAAAATCCTTTTCCAATAAAGAGCTCGTAAAAATATATCTACCCTTTAACATAGTTATTTATCGTAGCTAAATGTGCTCTTATGTCGACTCACAGAATAGATGATTAAGTGCACGACTCTTGCATGAGTGTACGGTGAATAAGAATACACCAGTCCTCAACTGCTTAGTTAGATTAAGAATATTATACACGACAATCATTTTTTTTAGGAAATTAATTTGTGCACACTTTTTTTAACCTTTAACGTACTCGTTTTTTTTTTAACAATCAAATTAAACAAATCAAAATGTACTCTAGGAGTAGAAGTATGAGAAAATATATCTAATATAGAAAAATAATGTGCAGAAATCAGTTTTATTTTATCAGTTAGAGTAGAAATATAGAATTCTTTTTGCCACTGAAAAGAAAATTAGAACTAAACTAATGAGTAGCATAGTCATTAGACTCATAATTTCAAGTGTGGCGACTTAAAAAAGAAAGATAAGGTATTTAAAACACATTGACCTGAAAATTGATGAGTCGGTGAGGGAGACAATTGAGATGAGAGAGAGTGAGAGTGACTGGGTGGGGAAATAGTTTTTTTATTTTTTTTATTTTTAAATTAACTTTAATTGTAATAAAAAAAAGGAAGTGTTATTGACACTTAAAAAATATCATTCTACACTTCTTACAAGTGTATTTTTTTTATAATATAGAAAGTTTGGAGTGTAGAATGAGATTTTTGGAGTGCTAATAACAATTCTCATACAAAAATTAATAAATATTAATAATTAATTAGTTTTTTTATTTTAGTTGGAGAATGAGTGGATCCTCCTATTGCCACATCATCATTCAACAACCAAATTAACAGAAAATTTAACAAAAGTCTGACATTGCAATGAATTCATAAGTTAAGGTATGACATTGCAATGTCCAAAATATGAGGTATATGATTGTAGTTCAATCAATAATTAATGTAATTTTGTGTAATTTACTCATTAATAAAAATCAGAAAAATGGGTCAAACATTGACTTGAAAACTGCTGGTTTGGGCTAGCCCAGTAAAACTTACGAATTCACAAGTGTCTCACATACCCGATCTCATCTTGATAGCCCAAATTTGAAGCCATCCTAAAATTGGTAAATTAGTCCCAACCCGGTTTGTTTCCGGTTCAGTTCTCAAAACACACAGGTCCAGAAACCTTTCTTACAAGAGTGTAAAAAACACACCATGTTACAAACATCTATTGAATAAGTAATTCTGTTTTTAAACACGTATCAAATACTCATTGGACAAGTAACATCACTAAGATTATGAGTTAGATAAAAAGAACTCTCTTCTTTTATACATAAGACTCTTAATTTCTATGTCCGCGATACTCTCATTTTCCATCACCTCTGCTATGAATCCATCATAAGAGATTAGTGAGGGAGTTCCCATCATCAAAACCTTCAAACTTGCAAATCTTTTTCACTGCGTTTTCTTTGTCGTAAATCCCTTCCAAGGCATACACAAACCCTTTCCATTTTTCGATAAGCAATGCCGGCGATGTCCATTTCACAAGCTCCTTAACATAGCCAACATCAAAGAACAAGGCTTCAGTGATCGGCAATACGGGCAGGACTTGAATTCCAAGCCTACAATCTGTCTAGTCCGTCATACCAAACCAAAGACCGGTATCCCTCTTGTTGGCGACCTAATTTCCTTTTTTGTTAGTCATCTTGCCTAAACTCCTCGTCCCCAAACCCGAATTACCCTAAAACAAACTTGTGAGCTCACATGAGATATGATACTTACTAAGAATTTGGCTCAAAGACACAAAAGATCCTTTCAATTACCCTCATTTTCATAATTCATTTTTCAACACCGGAAACTCCAACCACATGACACATCATGAATGATTCACAAATAATTTCATTTCATTGTTCTCATATATCACATAATATTCCCGACGAATAATATTCTAGCAATATTTCATAATCTTTAACAAGTAAACACTCAACTAAAGTAATAATATGATTTTCATCCAACCACAATCTTAAGTAAAAGAGAGACGGTTCAGATTGTTAAAATACATTACACAATGTGCCCTACAAAATGTGTATAAAAAATTGTGTAAAAACAGTAACAACATGAAACCTATATTTCATTTGAACATCATATCATATGCGTGATGTTGAGATCACATTTTCTATGACGAAAACAGGAACAACATGAAACATACATTTGGAGTAGTAGTTGAGGTCTAGGGTTTTGGAGCACATATATATGTTGGAGTTTATCCTAGTACATGGTTACAAATGTTTTACAAATTTTACAATTAGAATGAATTAAGATATCGGAGGAAACTAATATAATCTATTCATATGTAGTTACTCCGACAATAATCTTCCTTTCACACACCTTACATATCAAATATATATGTCCATTCGGACTAAAACCATAGGCATTAACAAACGACCTCAAATGGGTTATTGACGGTGGTGTGATTATAGTCGATGATTTGTTCTTGCTCTATTGCAATTTTCTAAATGCGCATATTTTCAATATCTTGGGGTGTTTTGAGTATTCTTTTATTGTTTTGTTTCTTGAATTGCCCGATACTCAGATCGTCGTTAGTGTTGTGAGGAATGTCAAAGGCACAATAGTTGATAGTGTTACAGTGATTAAATTAGATCCAGCCAACCAATCACAACCGATAAAAAAAATGAACAATTAAAGAGCCTAAAGAGATTCGTAAATACCAAATTCAACTGTTACTATGAGTGAAAGCCCTGCAAAGTTGTCATATCACTTCTCAGTTGACTTAGTAATTCATCAAAGTATTCTCCAAATCTTTTTGGTCAATGGTAAGGAAGTTTTAACAAATGACTCTGCCCAATATTTTTTCCATTAACATGATTTTCTTGTGCATTGACAGTTCCAGGATGTCCTTCCTTATCTTTAATCACTCATGATCTAGGTGTTTGGGGGGAAAAATGATGCTTAGTGTTTGAGCCTATATTTGTAATTATGACATGAGTTGATCATAAAGCTATGTCTTATTATCAATTTTTTGTATATTTGAGGCTATTTTGATTTTAAATACCTTACTTGGTTAAGGTAAAATATGGATTCAAAATTGCTTTTGGGTCCGTGAGTTGCTGTTGCAAAAAATGGTTTTTGAAACGGCTGGGCCACAGCAAATGGGGGAATGAAATAGGTGGGGACATAAAAGATTTTTTGCAATTGTAAGAAGCTGTTGCTAAAACTTTAAGACGATAGTAAGCAGTTGAAAATTAGGATGACCTATTTTATTTCACATCTCTAATAATATCAAGTAAAACCCTTCTTTAATAAACACACTTGCACAAGATGCCCAAATCGACATAAGAAGCCACACAAGCATCCATGCAAGATAAGCTGACAATATCAAAGCATCAACCAACAAAAAATATGAGCAAAGAACATACAATTCATATTTCTCGAAAGTTGCTTATGACGTTGGTTAACATCAAATTTTCTATAAAAAATTATTTCAAAATATGACTTTATTTCGACCGACGAATTCAAATACTTAAGAGTTTGTTAGCTGGTTGGTTCAATCCAAATCTTTTCTGCTTGAGATTACATCTATTAGTCACGGCAGTGTGGTCGCTTCATTTACTTAAATCTAGTCTCCGAGCTAGAAACCCGTTCGCCCTCGTCCACTCAATTGGGCTTCTCAAGCCCAATGGGCCTCAAGTTGTTCTAACAAACTGGATCTCGTATTCATAACGCAACATGAGGACCCGGATTGCTCCCAACCCGCTTCGTTTCCGGGTCGATTCTGAAACCGCGACACTGCCTTTGGCTTGCCATCCATACAGTGAGAGAGAGGAAGGGAGATGGCGGGACTGCTAGCATGGGCAGCAGACGTAGTGGGAGGAGGTGGTGGGCAAGACAACGAACAAGACATCCCACTGATATTCACTCAGGAGCAGCAGAGGTATGTCCTGGACTTGGATCACAAAGCATCTTCTCTCGGCCGTTCGATCCAAGACCTCCGGCTCAGACTCCCTCCTTCCGACATCTCCCAGCGCCTCCCTGATCTCCACGCCCACTCCCTCGCTTCCAACGCCGCCCTTGCTCTCCAATTGAACTCCCATTCCACCACCCGCGAACAGGTTCGGTTCGGTCTGAATTTCGATTGATTTTTCTTTTCTGGGTCGTTGATTTTGTTGCGATTGTTGTTGAATTGGGATGTTCTGATTTGAATTTGGTCGTTTTCTATCTGGGTTTTTTGTTTGGATTGTAATTCTTGTGTACAACTTTGAATTGTTGAACACTTTCTTCAAATTTTGAACCTTTCTATTCTGGGTTTAGGTGAATGTAGATTTTTTGCTATGGAATTGTATGGTTCAAATTTTGAGTAATCGAAAAGGCGATGTTTTTCATCTTTGATTGATTTTCTTTCTTAGTAGTTCCCATTTTTGTACTTGTGGACAGGCACAGTTGAGAGAGGTGACATTGCAGGAAGAGAATGCTGCATATGAAAGGGCTATATCCAATTGTGAAAGTAAAATACAGGAGAAAATTCAAGAAGCGGATTTGCTTCAGAGGAAGCTAATGGTGAGCCTTACGTTTCCCACAACTTATTTTTGCATGATGCTCTTATTCATCATGTATTGTAGTTCTACACTTGTATCTTAATCTTTATTTGATGATGTTGGGGATATCGAACTTAGTTAATGGAAGCCACACCATTTCTGAAATTCGGTGATTACTGTTATCAGGAGATGGACGAGAGTGAAAGGAATTTGAGAGATGAGCTTGAAAATGCAGAAACCGCATTGGATGCCAGTCGATCTGGCCAATCAGATGAATCCACTGGTGACCCAAATACGACAGTTGAAACTGAAAATGATGTAGAAGCTTCAAATAAGGCTATACTTGAAAAGTTAGAGGAGAGGCATAATGAATTGGTCAGTTGCATCTTTCCTTTTGATCTTACAGTTGTTTCCTCTTCTTCCATTGCAAATGCTTGTTTGTATTTTTGAAATTTATCTTGATTGCTGGAAAGATTTTGTATTCTGTTAGAGTTCAATGGAAGCAGTAGTGAATGATTTAGAGGAAAGATGGGCAAAAAGTCAAGAAAGTGCATTGAGTCAGCCTTTGCCAGGTAGATATCGTACATAACTTATCCTATTTATTTTCTATATGGTGTTTGCTTGCTCTTTGAATGCATTTGTACTTACAATTTACACCATTTAGTTGTTTTTGTTTATATATGTTGATGCACAAAATCAGTGAAGACTTTGGTACAACAGAAAGTGTCAGATTTTGTGACCTTCGCTTGGTTGCTTTGGTCACTAGTGAGGATAAGTATGTAAATGAATAGAGACAGAGCAGCAAACACAAGATATACGTGGTTCACCTAGATTGGCTACGTCCACGGAGTAGAGGAGTTCTCATTAATTGTGAAGGGTTTACACAAATACATAGGTTCAAGCTCTCATTTTGTGAGTTCTAGTGAATAGTTTAGTACAAAATGACATTAGAGATTATTGTGGGAGAATGATTCTTATTTATAGAAGAGAGTTTCTAGTTTTGTTTTGACATTGACACGTGTCGTGTTGTGATTGGCTTCTGATGTTGACACGTGTCGCGTTGTGATTGGCTTCTGATGTCGACACGTGTCGCATTGTGATTGGCCTCCTGGTTGAAGGGAAGCTCTTCTGGGTCTTTGACGGTATAACGTTGACCGGTGCTCAGTAGTTTCGGGATTGGTCAAGTATGGTACAAACAGTGCTCCCCTAAGTTCCCGAGTGAGGGAAGCTCCTCAGTTGGGGACTTGCAAGATCCAAACCGCTGAGTAATCACGAAACTTCTAAGTACCGAGGTGTGGTATCGTCTTCACTTGCCTTATCTTTCTCATAGGTAGATGTGGCATCTTCTCTGGAAGTACGCTTCCTCCATTCAGGGGTGGTGTCTTTAACCGGTGGAGATGCACAAGGTAATGTATCATTTTCACTTGAAGCTTACTTGTAGTTTTAGGCTTGGTCAAACGCGATACAAACCATGTAGTAGAAGTCCCCCAAGTCGTCGAGCTAGGAGATCTGCCGAAAGAGGTGACAGACAAGGTAAGCAATCAGAGCTCCAAGCAATCAGTCCCAGATCAGATATGTGATTTCGAGTTCCGGCTGATTGTTCTCATTCTTCCTATCTTGCAGGCATCATGAAGGATAAAAGGAAGAAAAATGAGAAGAGATGATATGAGATACTTTTGCTTTTGAAGAAGTAACTTTCCATAGGTTTATTCTTGAACTGGATTTGATTCAGGATAGTGGACACTTGATCATGAATCGGGCTTGTGATATCTTCAAGGACCGTTGGTGGCTTGATCTTTAAGGATTTGATTCAAGAGTGGTGCATCGGCACGTGCAGTTCATGACGCCTTAGTGAGTCGACTCAAGAATTTGAGGGTCAAAACAAGTCCATCAAATCTAGAGTATGATCAACCCTGATAATATGGGATACTCTTGCTGTTGACAAAATAGTGAATGTGGTATGGAAAGGTGTCGTGCTGTAGTGATCTGTTTCAGCTCATCGTTGAACCTTCTGCTTCAATCTTTTGCATGGCAGAAGTGGTGTGCAACCTTTGCATTTAAATGGTCATTCAGAACATTCCTTCATAGTGATTCATCCACGCTTGGCAGCTTCAGTGTAAAGAGCAAATATCTGATCAACTGTCATGAGGTATTTGCCGGAGGAATTCATGACCTTGACAGCAGTTGAGGATGAGTACTCGAGAGCAATGCTAAGTAAACAACCAGGCAAAGGTCCCAGGTCAGTTCCAGATTGGAGGTTTGATTTCAGGTTCCGACTGACTGCTCTCTTTCTCCTTGTCCTGTAGGTGTGGACAAGGACAAAAACAAGGACAGGGAGAAAGCATGATATGAGATATTCTTGCTTTCGACCCTGATGATATGAGATACTCTTGTTCTTGGTGTGGCTTATTTGCTGAGGTATTATCGAGGGGAAATAAAGCTGAGTATTTCGAGAGGTTATGTTGAGGGTGCCTTCTCGAATGCGAAAAAGGGTTAAACATTTTTGCAGGTTTGCCTATCTGTGGAGGAGGGAGGTCGACATATATAGGGATTTCCCAATAGCAAGTAGTAATGCTATTCCTTTACCCTTCTTGGTCACAGCAATGTAGTGGGAGCTGCCAGCTTCACGTGTTTTAACTTTGTCAGAGCACTTTGAAAAAGTGGTATGTAGTATCTGGAAAGCTGATTTTGCGTGTGAAGATTACAGACAAGCTTTATCTAAGGAAATCTGGCTCTCAAAGTTCTGAGAGATGTGCCTGTTCCTTTTTCGAACAAGCAATCCCGTCGGGGATCTGGCTCTCGAGATTCGGAAAGCGGTGCCGACTTTTGCTCAAACACTTCCACTACCAGATCACCCAAGTTCCTCGAGCGGCAAACAGTCATGCAGACGCTTTGGCTCGCCTCGCCTCGGCAGTGGAAGACAAGATTGGGAGAAAAATTCATGTCGAATTGTTGGCAGCACCAAGCACCATGGTCGCGGAAGTGTGCAATTTACAACGAAGAGATAGTTGGATCACCCCAATTTATAAATTCCTTGCTCATGGCACCCTCCCAAATGACAAAGTCCAAGCTAAGCAGATTCGATACAAGTCTGCCCGCTACCTGATCATTAATGACCAACTCTACAAGCGCGGTTTTACCCTGCCATACCTAAGATGCCTTACACCTACGGAGGCGAAAATTGTCCTTCGGGAAATACATGAAGGAGTCTGCGGAGATCATGCTGGGTCTCGATCCCTAGCACACAAGACTTTTCGCCAAATAATACTATTGGCCAACACTCCACCAAGATGCCATCAGAATATCTCGCTCATGTGATAAGTGTCAACGCTACGCAACTATCCCTCACTCCCCTCCCGAGCTGCTCACTCCTATGATCAGCCCTTGGCCCTTGGCCCAATGGGGACTTGATTTGATCGGCCCAATGCCTGCAGGGAAGGGCAAGGTCCGCTATGCAATCGTTGCAGTTGACTACTTCACAAAGTGGGCTGAAGTAGAACCCTTGGCAACCATTACTGAGACAAAAATAGAAGACTTCGTATGGAAGAACATCCTCTGTAGATTCGGCATTCCCAATGCGATAGTCACGGACAATGGGCGGCAGTTCGACAACAAGAAGTTCAGAATGTTCTGCTTTAAGTTCAACATCAACTTCTGTTTTGCCTCTCCAGCCCATCCCCAGTCTAATGGACAAGTCGAGGCCGTTAACAAAATAATCAAGCGCACTCTGAAAACTAGCTTGGACAAAGCTAAAGGTTGTTTGCCAGAATTCGTACCCCAAGTTCTTTGGTCATACCGCACTTCATATCGGACTTCCACAGGAGAAACTCCATTCTCACTTGCTTTTGGTATAGAAGCAGTTGTCCCGGTCAAGCTTGAGCAAGCAACATACTGAATTCAGAACTACATGCAGAGTGAGAACGACAAACAACTCACCCTCAACCTGGATCTAGTCGAGGAACACAGAAATCAGGCTCACCTGAGGAATGTTGCCTACAAGCAGCGCATCTCCAACTACTACGACTCAATAGTCAAACCTCGCTCTTTCAAAGTGGGAGACTGGGTACTGAAGAAAAGATTACTCTGTGATAAGAGTCCCGAGTGAAGGAACACTCAGTCTTAACTGGGACGAACCGTTCGAGGTCGTTGGCATCAGCCGCCCTGGCTTCTACAAGCTCAGAAGCTCCGACGGCAAGACCCTTGGCCATCCATGGAATGCTGACCACTTGAAGTACTATTACAAATAGACTCACATTGTACAAGTGTTAAGCTACAACCGTTCGGCATCCTATGTAACAAAGCCCATTTGGTATGAATTCAATAAAGAGGTGATTTAGCCAACTCGACCCTAAACTCTTTTACATTCTGAGCAATGAAACACTCAAGTGTTGAAGCTTCAACGCAAATGTTTCCAATACAAAATAAAATCTAAGTATGTGTCAACAAGACTATACAAAGGATCTATGCAAACATAGCCAAACATTCATAAATAATAGGGCAAACACTTGAAGCTTGATAATGCAAACACTTGAAGCTTGATAATACAAACACTTGCTTGATAATGCAAACACTCATAAACATGCAAAACAAAAAATAAACTCTCAGGCTTATAACATGGCACATGCCATACAAACAACAAACTAGTGCAGGTAGAGTACATGCAGAAAGTGAAAACACCTCTAGTCACCCTCATCTGAGGTTGAACCCCTGATCATATCACTCTGAGTCCTATCGCCATTTTTTGCATCTCCAAACTCATCATTACCCTGATGACTCTGCTCATCAGCACTAGCCTCATCGCCAGACTCATCTGCACTGCTAGAATAAACTGCAAGGTCGAAGGTTTCACCTTTTCGATGATGCTCATCTATTTCTTCACGGTATTTTCGAAGAACGCTTCCATCATCATAACGATCAAGCACAGCCATCCACTTCATTTTTTCAAAGTGAACTTCCCGGGTACAGCGAGGTCTAAGGACATGGGAAAGGCCTGGGAACCCAAGAACTCCTTCACAGCAGCTTCCTTCTCAGTCGGGATACTACTCTTCAGCTCAGAAACCTCAACCAAGGCACTATCCAACTCCCCTTTAACCTTGGAAACCTCAAGCATAGTTGTCTCCAACTGTTTCTTAGTCGCCTCTAACTGTACCTTGAGTCTCAAGTTCTCACCATTCCGCCTCTTCAAACTCTCAAAATGTTGATCCTTGACTTGGATGGCCTCAGCCAAAGCTTTGCTCGTCTTCCTGGCATCATTCACAAGCTGCTTATTCTCTTTCAATTTCACCTTGCACCGCTTAGCCTCTCGCAGTCTGTCGTGATACTCAGTCATGACCTGCATGACAAGACGATCATTGCTACCAAAACAATGCTAATAAAGAGGAGAAAACAAGGAAATGACAAAGTAACACTCACATATGAAGACAACTTCAACATCCGGTCGCAATCCGATTCATCTTTAGCTAAGGGCTATCCGAGCTCATCGAAAGTGAATCGACGCCCTGCCAGGCAATTGTTGATATACCCAAAGTCCTTTGGCCGCATGGCAACCTTCAAATCCTTCCAAGAGACACTGCCAACCTCTTCCTTATCTTTACCCTCGTTGTTAGAACTAGGATCACCTTTCTGCCCAATGTGCTCCCTAACTGGAGGAAATATATGATTGATAGTAAGAAGAGGAGGCCCTTGGTTTGTTACCAAGAGGTATGGGGTTCGACACCTCTCAAGGTACCCACCTAGCAATTGCTAGAGTTTCTTGTCTACCAAATGTTGTGGGGTCAGGTGGGTGGCCTAGTGAGTAGTCGGGTCAAAGACCCGGAGACACTAGATTAAAAAAAAAAAGAAAAAAAAAAAAAGGAGGCAGCAATCGCCATTGGATGTGCTGCTGCCATAGTTGCCGGGGAAGATAGGTGATTGCTGCCTCATCTTCCTACTATCAATCCTATCTTTCCTCCAGTTAGGGAGCACATTGGGCAGAAAGGTGATCCTAGTTCTAGCATCGAGGGTAAAGATAAGGAAGAGGTTGACAGTGTCCATTGGAAGGATTTGAAGGTTGCCATGCGGCTAAAGGACTTTGGGTATATCAACAATTGCCTGGCAGGGCGTCGATTCACTTTCAATGAGCTCGGAGAGCCCTTAGCTAAAGATGAATCGGATTGCGACCGGATGTTGAAGCTGTCTTCATATGTGAGTGTTACTTTGTCATTTCCTTGTTTTCTCCTCTTTATTAGCATTGTTTTGTTAGCGATGATCGTCTTGTCATGCAGGTCATGACTGAGTGTCACGACAGACTGCGAGAGACTAAGCGGTGCAAGGTGAAATTGAAAGAGAATAAGCAACTTGTGAATGATGCCAGGAAGACGAGCAAAGCTTTGGCTGAGGCCATCCAAGTCAAGGATCAACATTTTGAGAGTTTGAAGAGGCGGAATGATGAGAACTTGAGACTCAAGGTACAGTTAGAGGTGACTAAGAAACAATTGGAGACAACTATGCTCGAGGTTTCCAAGGTTAAAGGGGAGTTGGATAGTGCCTTGGTTGAGGTTTCTGAGCTGAAGAGTAGTATCCCGACTGAGAAGGAAGTTGCTGTGAAGGAGTTCTTGGGTTCCCAGGCCTTTCTCCATGTCCTTAGACCTCGCTGTACCCGGGAAGTTCACTTTGAAAAAAGGAAGTGGATGACTGTCCTTGATCGTTATGATGATGGAAGCGTTCTTCGAAAATACCGTGAAGAAATAGATGAGCATCATCGAAAAGGTGAAACCTTCGACCTTGCAGTTTATTCTAGCAGTGCGGATGAGTCTGGCGATGAGGCTAGTGCTGATGAGCAGAGTCATCAGGGTGATGATGAGTTTGGAGATGCAAAAAATGGCGATAGGACTCAGAGTGATATGATCAGGGGTTCAACCTCAGATGAGGGTGACTAGAGGTGTTTTCACTTTCTGCATGTACTCTACCTGCACTAGTTTGTTGTTTGTATGGCATGTGCCATGTTATAAGCCTGAGAGTTTTTTTTTTTGTTTTGCATGTTTATGAGTGTTTACATTATCAAGCAAGTGTTTGTATTATCAAGCTTCAAGTGTTTGCCCTATTATTGATGAATGTTTGACTATGTTTGCATAGATCATTTGTATAGTCTTGTTGACACATACTTAGATTTTATTTTGTATTGGAAACATTTGCGTTGAAGCTTCAACACTTGAGTGTTTCATTGCTCAGAATGTAAAAGAGTTTAGGGTCGAGTTGGCTAAATCACCTCTTTATTGAATTCATACCAAATGGTCTTTGTTACATAGGATGCCGAACGGTTGTAGCTTAACACTTGTACAATGTGAGTCTATTTGTAATAGTACTTCAAGTGGTCAGCATTCCATGGATGGCCAAGGGTCTTGCCGTCGGAGCTTCTGAGCTTGTAGAAGCCAGGGCGGCTGATGCCGACGACCTCGAACGGTTCATCCCAGTTAGGACTGAGTGTTCCTTCACTCGGGACTCTATCACAGAGTAATCTTTTCTTCAGTACCCAGTCTCCCACTTTGAAAGAGCGAGGTTTGACTATTGAGTCGTAGTAGTTGGAGATGCGCTGCTTGTAGGCAACATTCCTCAGGTGAGCCTGATTTCTGTGTTCCTCGACTAGATCCAGGTTGAGGGTGAGTTGTTTGTCGTTCTCACTCTGCATGTAGTTCTGAATTCGGTATGTTGCTTGCTCAAGCTCGACCGGGACAACTACTTCTATACCAAAAGCAAGTGAGAATGGAGTTTCTCCTGTGGAAGTCCGATATGAAGTGCGGTATGACCAAAGAACTTGGGGTACGAATTCTGGCAAACAACCTTTAGCTTTGTCCAAGCTAGTTTTCAGAGTGCGCTTGATTATTTTGTTAACGGCCTCGACTTGTCCATTAGACTGGGGATGGGCTGGAGAGGCAAAACAGAAGTTGATGTTGAACTTAGAGCAGAACATTCTGAACTTCTTGTTGTCGAACTGCCGCCCATTGTCCGTGACTATCGCATTGGGAATGCCGAATCTGCAGAGGATGTTCTTCCATACGAAGTCTTCTATTTTTGTCTCAGTAATGGTTGCCAAGGGTTCTACTTCAGCCCACTTTGTGAAGTAGTCAACTGCAACGATTGCATAGCGGACCTTGCCCTTCCCTGCAGGCATTGGGCCGATCAAATCAAGTCCCCATTGGGCCAAGGGCTGATCATAGGAGTGAGCAGCTCGGGAGGGGAGTGAGGGATAGTTGCGTAGCGTTGACACTTATCACATGAGCGAGATATTCTGATGGCATCTTGGTGGAGTGTTGGCCAATAGTATTATTTGGCGAAAAGTCTTGTGTGCTAGGGATCGAGACCCAGCATGATCTCCGCAGACTCCTTCATGTATTTCCCGAAAGACAATTTCCGCCTCCGTAGGTGTAAGGCATCTTAGGTATGGCAGGGTAAAACCGCGCTTGTAGAGTTGGTCATTAATGATCAGGTAGCGGGCAGACTTGTATCGAATCTGCTTAGTTTGGACTTTGTCATTTGGGAGGGTGCCATGAGCAAGGAATTTATAAATTGGGGTGATCCAACTATCTCTTCGTTGTAAATTGCACACTTCCGCGACCATGGTGCTTGGTGCTGCCAACAATTCGACATGAATTTTTCTCCCAATCTTGTCTTCCACTGCCGAGGCGAGGCGAGCCAAAGCGTCTGCATGACTGTTTGCCGCTCGAGGAACTTGGGTGATCTGGTAGTGGAAGTGTTTGAGCAAAAGTCGTGTTTGCGCAAGATATGTTGCCATGAAGCTATCCTTATTATCAAAGTTGTTCGTGACTTGGTTGACCACTAATTGGGAGTCACTGAAGATATCAATTTGTTTAACCCCAAGGTGCTTGGCCAAACGTAAGCCTGCTAGAAGGACTTCGTATTCGGCCTCGTTGTTCGATGCCTTGAATTGAAACGAAGAGCGTATTCTATCGCCACTTTATCGGGGGTAGTGAGGACTAATCCTGCTCCGCATCCCTGTTGGTTGGATGAGCGATCAACATATAGACTTCATGCTGGGGTTGTTGATTTTATCTTCTGAGCTTCCGATGGTAATGAAGCTACTGCTTCAGGTGTAGAAGCAATGTCAACAGGATATGTGAAGTCAGCGATGAAATCTGCTACTGCTTGACCCTTTTCGGCTGGTTTTGGTTGGTAGGAGATGTCAAACTCACCCAATGCTATCGCCCATTTGATCATTCGCCCAGACGTGTCAGGACTCTAGAGTATCTGTCGAAGAGGGTGATTGGTAAGCACGATGATGGCGTGTGCTTGGAAATAAAGGCGAAGTTTTTGAGCAAACATGACCAATGCTAGAGCTAATTTCTCAATGTTGGAGTATCGTGTCTCCGCATCTTGTAGGGCCTTGCTAGCGTAGTAAACGGGCTGTTTGACACCACTGTCCTTTCAAATAAGAACAGAACTGACTGCTGAAGCCGAAACCGATAGATAGATAATGAAAGTGTCACCAACTTCTGGTTTGAAGAGCAGAGGGGCTTTACTCATGTACTCTTTGAGGTTCCTGAATGCCTTGGCACATTCCTCTGTCCATGTAATGTACTTCTTATTTCCCTTGAGTGCTTTGAAGAAAGGAGCACATCTGTCTGTGGCCTTAGAAATGAATCTGGTTAAGGTTGCCACATTGCCAGTAAGGCTTTGGATGTCTTTTGAAGTTACTGGCTCTTTCATGTCGAGGATTGCTTTGATCTTTTCGGGGTTAGCTTCAATGCCTCGTTGGCTAATCATGAAGCCTAAGAATTTGCCAGAGCCCACGCCGAAAGCACATTTGTTGGGGTTCAACCTCATTCGATACCTCTTCAGAATGGTGAAGGTTTCATATAGGTTGGTGATATGTTGGTCGGCATGTTTGCTCTTGACTAACATATCGTCAACATAAACTTCCATGTTCTTCCCGATTTGTTCGGTAAACATTGAATTAACTAGCCTCTGATAAGTTGCCCCTACATTATTTAGACCGAAGGGCATGACTTTGTAGCAATATAGTCCCCTGTCAGTAGTGAAGGCTGTGTGTTCTTGGTCTGAGGGGTTTATGAGGATTTGGTTGTATCCTGAATAAGCATCCATGAAGCTCAAGAGTTCACACCCTGCTGTAGAGTCTATAAGTCTATCAATGAAAGGAAGGGGGAAACTATCTTTCGGGCATTCTTTGTTTTGGTCGGTGTAGTCGACACACATTCTCCACAAGACCTTTTGAAGCAGGAGACTTTCCTTGGTCGGATTGTTCTTAACAAAGACAACATTTGCTACCCATGTTGTGTAATTAACTTCACGGACGAAGCCTATGTCCTTGAGTTTTTCAACTACTGCTTTCATCGCCTCGTATCGTTCAACATCATAAGATCTTCGCTTCTGTTTTACTGGTTTGGTCTTGGGATTAATACTCAAGTGGTGACAGATGATATCGGGAGAGATGCCCGACATATCTTTATATGACCAAACGAAGACCTCGGCGTTCTCTTGCAAAAAAGAGATCAGCGACAACCGAATGGGTGGTAACAAAGTGGTGCCAATCTTCACCATGCGATATGGATGGTCTTTGGAGATAGAGACATTCTCTAACTCTTCAGCGGGTTGTGCTTGCTGGGTGAAAGAATCATATCGAGGGTCGTCGGGTTGACTGTTGCCATCATGAAGATCCGAGTTGGCTTCATCTGGACTGGTCTTTACTACTTGGTTATGTATAGAGAGGGTCTCCTTGGGGACAGGCAGGTGTTGTTGCTTAACTGAAGTGTTGTAACATGATCGAGCACTAAGTTGATCTCCCTTGATGTATCCATTGCCGAAAGGGGTTGGAAACTTCATCAACAACATATGTGTGGATATCATGGCCTTGAGATCATTGATGCCTGTGCGTCCAAAGATGACATTGTATGCTGTCGAGCAATTGACCACTAGGAAGTTAGTAGTAATAGTAGCTATGTAGGGGCTTGTACCAATGGTGAGGGGTAAGTGTATACTCCCTAAAGGTTGTACGATATCGCCAGAGAAGCTTATCAGAGGAGAAATCGAACGATCGAGCAAGTGTTCAGCTACATTAAGTGCCTTAAAAGCTTCAGCAAACATAATATTGACTGAAGCACCTGTGTCTATCAGGATTCGTTTTACATCAAAATTTGCTATGTGAGCCTCCACGATCAGCGGGTCGTTGTGAGGGTAGATGATACCTCTTTCTTCCTCAGGGTAGAAACATATTGGATCCCAGTTAGACTTTTGATACTCGCCTCCCCTGATGTCTTCCACGTGAAATACTTGATGGCCAGGTCTCAAAGTTCGTTCACTGTTTTTCATGGTCGTATTGGAAGATTCAGACATGGGTGTGCCGCCGCTTATGGAATATATCACATTGACCTGGCGTTGGTTACGGTTATCCCTTGGAGGGTGAAAGAGGAACTGATCAATTTTTCCTTCACGTGCCAAATCTTCAATATGATCACGGAGGATGATGCACTTTTCGCCATCATGGCCATTATACTCGTGGTAGCAACAAAACATGCCCATGTTCTTCGTGGACTTGTAATCTGGTTGTCTTGGCTTTGGCTTTGGTATCAGGTGAGCTATACTAGGGTAGATGGCCGCGCATGTAGCGTTCAAAGGTGTGTATGTCTCATACCTCGGGGTAGGGCTTGTCTTGACACGTGATTGGCCCACTGCGTTGACTGCCTGGGGACGGGCGTTATTGTGACGATATCCTGAGTTATCGCGATATTGCCCCTTATTCTTTTTATTAAAATGAGATTGGTGAGGATGGAAATCTTTCCTTTTGCCCTGGGATTGATATGTCTGCTGACTTGGTGAAGCATTAAATGAGGCAGGGGGTGTGCTACTATCGTTTGGAAGGTTGATGTCTTCTCATTTGGTTGGATTTGGCCTCCACTCCCTACTTGCTGATAAGGGGTGACTGTAGGGGGTTTCCTTTGATATGTCCTTGCCTCGGCGGAGGCATGGTTGTAAGCTTGTGCCATCACCTCAGAGTAAGTTTTCCAAGTGTTGGCATTGATCATGTACTTGAAGAAACAGTCACGTAAGCCTGCCGTGAAGGCCTTGAGGGCGGTCTTGTCATCTGCCTCAGCGCAGCGAGAATACTCATGGCTGAAGCGGCCAGCATACTTTCGTAATGACTCGTCCGGCTTCTGGCGAATAGTGTACAAGTCATATGCGGAATGCAAGCGATTGGTCTGGAAGATGTGTTGAGAGACAAACAGCTTCCTCAACTCTTCAAATGAGTCTACTGTCTCAGGTGGAAGACGGCAATACCAGTTTAAAGCTCCGCCAGAGAGGGTGGAGAGGAAGAGAAGGCACCGTTCTTCGTCGGTGTGTCTCCGGTATACCATGGTGGACTCAAAGAGGTTAAGGTGTTCAATCGGGTCTTCCCTTCCAGTATAGAGTTGTAAGTCAAGCTTCTGCTTTGTCTTCGCTTGGAGGGGGGTGTTAAGGATCCTTCTTGTGAGGGGGCCAGGCCTGGGTTGGTTCCAGTCAGGTATCTCGGCTTGACGTTCAGCCTTCAACTTGTTTACTTCCTCCAGGAGCTGTAGGACAAGGGGGTCCTGAGTGGAGTCGTGCACCATTGAAGTTTTCTTCCGTAAGTCCCCATCGCCTCTTGGAAGTAGGAAAGTTTGATCAAGATAACGTGATTTTTCCTTGGACTCGCCACACTGACTCCTAGAGTGAGTATGTCGGAATATTTTCGAGTCCCATGTACCTTCATGTTCTTCTGGGACCTGTTGCCCATTCCCTAGATTGGAAGCTGGCCTGGGTCGTGGAAGAGGACCGACTCTTTCAGAAACTATTGGGTCATTGATCTTCGTGCTTATGTGGATGAGATTCTCTCGACGTTGCTTTAGGAAGTCTCGACAATCGCGATAGACGGCTTTTGATCCTTCCACTCCCTCTGTGAGGAGGTGCTTTCCTGTACTTCTTCTGCTTCGAGTTGAAGCAGCTGGATTGAGAGAAGTCTCATGTTGATTATCACATTGATGTGTAGCTCGATCCCTATCAAGGATGTCCGTGTTGGATATCGGTGACCCTCCGTGTTGGGGGGCATTCAGATGATTGTTGACCTCAACAGGGGCGACGAGCTTGTGTGTTTGAGCATGCCTAGCCTCGTGAAGCATCTCGAAAAGTTTTTCATATTGTTCCTGAAGGACCTCATTCTTCATCGCTATCTTGTTGTTCTGAACCTCTAGCTCATCGACTTTAGCTTGAAGAGTAACTCTATTTCCTTCCTGCTTTCGTTGCTTCATACTAGGTCCAAGGGGGGTGTTATTCTGTGTGCTATGGCTTCTTTTGCTCCCCATGTCGGAGAGAGATGCTTGGCCAAAAGAAAGTGTACGAGCGGTGGAAACCAGCTTGACAAAGCTGAAGAGAGTGGGAATAAGTGTCGTTCCCACAGACGGCGCCAAATGTTGATGCACAAAATCAGTGAGGACTTTGGTACAACAGAAAGTGTCAGGTTTTGTGACCTTCGCTTGGTTGCTTCGGTCACTAGTGAAGATAAATATGTAAATGAATAGAGACAGAGAAGCAAACACAAGATATACGTGGTTCACCCAGATTGGCTACGTCCACGGAGTAAAGGAGTTCTCATTAATTGTGAAGGGTTTACACAAATACATAGGTTCAAGCTCTCCTTTTGTGAGTTCTAGTTAATAGTTTAGTACAAAATGACATTAGAGATTATTGTGGGAGAATGATCCCTGTTTATAGAAGAGAGTTTTTAGTTTTGTTCTGACATTGACACGTGTCGTGTTGTGATTGGCTTCTGATGTTGACACGTGTCGCGTTGTGATAGGCTTCTGATGTCGACACGTGTCGCATTGTGATTGGCCTCCTGGTTGAAGGGAAGCTCTTCTGGGTCCTTGACGGTATAACGTTGACCGGTGCTCAGTAGTTTCGGGATTGATCAAGTATGGTACAAACAATATATATATATATATATATATATATATATATATATATATATATATATATATATATATATATATTATGGGTCTTAAGAACATTCAAGAAAATAAGGTTTACCCAAAATTGGAAACAGAAAATTTTGAACCAGAAAATGGGGTAGCGGGTTTTCAAATCAAGTCACTTATGATGAAGAAATTTATGGTTACAGTCGAGTTCTTTACTTCTGCTTTTTGGTGGGGTATAAAAATGTCGAACTTAGTTGTGTGTACCGCATGGCTAGCGCCTAGTGTGGTATTGCCTTTTGGAATCACAGTGGTGCATATGGTGGAGCATGTGGCTATTCTATAAACTAATAAACTGCTTCTCGGCTGAATTTTGCAATTGTTAGTTGAAACCCCTTGTGAGCATAATGTCAGTCATTCTAGTTTGTACGACTAATTTGTAAGGAATTTATTTTGTGCAGTGCAAAGAGAGAAGATTTTGGATAAACAACTTCACAGCGTAATTGAGCAGCTAGAAGCAAAACAGGTATCTCCGTAACTTTTCAGTAATATTTGAATTGTTTTACTTCTCTGATGTCAGTTGTATATGGTAAAAAATTTGTTCGTGGTTATCTCAAATGTTTATAGGCACAAGCAGAAGGCCTGGTCAATGAAATTCATTTGAAAGCGACGGAGCTGGAAAGATTGAATGTGTTGTGGAGGAATCTTGAAAGTAGCAACATAGAAATGAATACTGCTAGAAATAGGTTTGGACGAAGCGCATCAGGAAATGGATCTGCTTCGTCTGATTATATCCTTGACGCTCATCATAGAAATGCCGATGGCCGAGCAGAGAATCAGCAGAGGCTCATGCTGCTGAGGTCGGGTTTTGTGCTCTACATTTTAGCTTTGAACATCTTGGTCTTCATCAAGATCTCGTTTTGAAGAGTGTTCCATGAAGCCCTATCGATGTTTCCAAAATCTGTTTGTATGCTAAACCTAATATATCTTGTATTTTAAAAGATGGAGGGAATGAGAGAACACAATTGGAGAGGGGGTTTTAAGAACTTTGTTGTATGACATAATCTTTGTCTCAAATATTGAACGTATAGAAATAAAGAAAATTACCTTTTTTTTTTACTAAATACCTTGCAACTGTTGGTGTGATGAGAGTATTTCCACCGTGTTTCATTTTCGTCCCTCAACTTTTTGTTTTGCTTTCCGTGGTCCTCAAACTCACTCTCGCATGGCATTTGATCCTTTCCGTTAACTCCATTCATTTTTCTAGCAGACACCAGTCACCGGAAAAACACGTAGAGCAGTAGAACCCTTATTGAGGCATATTAATCTGCTAATCTTAATACAGTATTCAGCAAATTTTATAAAAACCAATTTGAGTATAGATAAGATATTAGTCCGGTAATACAACAAATTCATTTTGACGTTGTTGATTGTTAGACGAGTCTTCTTTCATAGCCGAGGAAGCTGAGAGCGAGCGGATTGAGAGCGAAAGAGAAAGAAGGCAGCCGAAGCCAACATGAACACATTCCAGCCTCTGAGACCACCAAATGAGTTGTTTCCGTTGCTGCAGCAAGCATACTATCAACAAACGTACTAAGAAAGAAATAAATAAGCTTAGGTCAACAACAAAAAAAAAAAAAAAAAAAAACCTTGGACTCCTAGGACTAAATTGCGCTCTGCTAAACATAAACACACATACCTGCTCAATCTTTACGTGAACCAAGCCTGAGGATGAAAGGTTTCTTCCTTTTATCAGGCATGCTCACAAATAGCTTTCTCCAAGTTGCATCGTCATGGAAAAGCTTCAAAGCTTTTGAATAAGTATCATCGTCAAGTTCCTCCATGTTGTTCAAAATTTCCAAGCATTGCATCAATTCTTCATCTGCAACATCTTTTGCAGCTGATTGAACATCGTTATCATTACCTTGAGATCCCTTCTTTGAACTCTCGGATATTTCTATGTCGTTCTTTGAGCCATTATTTTCATCTTCTGAATCTGAGGTAAGTCTGCCTGTTGCTGCTGGAAGAAGCATGGGATCATCCTGCAGTTGCTTTTCTTCTTCTTCCTCTTCCTCTTCCTCTTGCTCTTCTCCAAGTTGCGTCACTAGGATTGCAAAAATATATGAACTTGTGATACATGCTGATTAATTAGTACTGTCGGCCTCCTTATTTGGTATCTACGATTGGATTGAATATGATAACTCGTTATAGTCAACGTATCTTGTAGGAAGAAGTGGAGGTTAACCTTAGTTTCTTCCTTCAAGATACATTGACACCAAACGAGGCCTTTTTTGATAACGTACATCAATACAAATGCTTTACCATTAAAACAACACACATACCTGTATCTAATTCATGATCATCAAAGTCCCTATCGAGGTAATCGAACCAAGCAATAGCTTCAGGTGAGTGTGGTCTCCAGCAGAGCCAATACGTTCCTTCTGTCGCCTCACGTGATGACAAATCTCCTCTGATGACACGTGGATAATAAGGATCCGTCCACGTGTTGTGTTGCTTACTCGTAATATTATTTTCGTGTTTTTCACACACAAGCTGGACGCCAAACTCCTTCAAGTGAAACACACCTGGTTGCATAAACACTGAAACAACAACTTCATTGCCACCTAATAACTCACCTTCCAACTTCCAATGGCTTAACCATACCATGTCTTCTCCCTCCCTGGGAATCCCGTACACTTGCGGGTTATAAATCCACTTTAGACTCTTGCTCTTATTCCATACTTTCTTAAATAATGGATTATCGAATGCATAAAAAGAAGAATGTTCGGAAAGTGCATAGACAGCAAAGATGTTCAAGCCTCGAATTACATAATTTGGAGGCAGTGAAGGCACTCTACAGGATATTGAGGTCCCTGCATCACTACTTCTATGGTCAAATCGACCTGGAACCTGATTCCCTTGAAGAAATGTGCTGAATATACCATATTCATAGAGTCCCTATATACGAATGCCATGGAAATCATTACTATTTAACTTTTATAGGATATGAGACAAATCTAGAGAGGGGGGGAGAGAGAGAGAGAGAGAGGTTTACCTGGATGGGACGAGACTCATAGTCTTGCGAAATCTTTCCATATGAAAATGGGACGTGCATCTTAATGGTTGCCGTGGATTCCAAATAATTGCGCAATTCCAACAGGTTGATCATTTCTGTATCAACTTTTCCAATGGGTTCTAGTCTGAACATATACTCCGCCTCAACTAGGCTGCGGTTGTGACGAAACAAGATTAAACTATTTTTGTAGGATGAAAATGATTCATATGTTACCTTTTCCAATGATGTGCAATCAGTCACAAACACATGCTTCACTTTTGGTAGCCCTACAAGTTCTTTAAGACTCTTGCACCCGCCAAAGTTGAGTTCACAAAGCTTCTTTAGCCCTTTGATGCAACTTGGTAGGCTACAAACTGAAGTGGACTGTAGATTTAATTTTTCCAAGGAAGATAGGTTACCAAGTTCCATTGGAAAATCTTCATTCGAGAGATTGCGCCCGCTAAGACTTAAAGATACTAAAGAACATGGTAAAGAGGTCCAAAAAATATATGAACTTCTCGCAGGCCAAGATTCAATCAACTGCCCACCAGCAGTAAGTACTTGATTCACTGGAATTTCATCTGCTTCAAGCACTTTCAGAGACTCCATGTTCCTCATCATGTCCACTGAAGACTCGTTAAGATTCGAACAACCAGATATAATGAGTGTTTTGAGTAACTTGAGCTTACCAATGTTCTTGTTCAACATCCTAATACTTTTGCAATCCTTCATATTCAAGTAAACAAGCTTCTCTAGGCTTTCAATGGATTCATGGACATCAATCAGATTCCGACAATCTACAAGAATCAGTTTTTCTAAATTGGGGAAAAGTGAGAAGTCAGCAACACTTTCTCTAAGGTCATGAGAATGACTAAGATCAAGGATCTTTAACGATGGAAGGCACTGTTGAAAAAAAGTAATGAAATTAAGAAAACAAAAGAGGAGAGACGAAACGTTAATTCATTCTTACATATGCACAATATTGAATGTTCAAAATGAGAACCCTTAAAGAAAAGGATGAGGAAAAGTATAGCGTAACATACCTTTGTTCCCTTCCAAACTTGTCTCAAGCAGCTATGATGCATTTCAAGAACAACCAGATTCTCCAACGGAAAATTGATGGGTATGGAATTCAAAGAAAATTCATGCCAACACAACCATCTCAATTCTGTCGGAAATTCTGCATACGATCCATTCAATTGTACATGACTGAGATGGAGTAATTTGAGTTTGTGCATCCTTGTAAATGCCTCGGTTTCGAAGACCATCTCATCCGAATTCATTGAAGTGGTGTCTGCAGGAAACATATTCAGGACAAGACCGCAAATTGTTTGGGTACCCTAATGTAAAGAAAAAGGAAAAGAAATTAGTAAAAGCTACACAAAATAGGAAAAACATACATACAACCCAAGCATGATTCTTACATTTTTTTCTCTCAATACTTTGAAAGAATCTTTATGATGCCATAATCTACTACGCTTCTCCGGCTCCTCTGATTCTGAGCGAACAATTTCTCTGCCCATGTCACGAACTAAGTCATGCATCTGAATCTTGCAATATTTGTGCCACTCACATTGATGAATTGTCACTAAGCACCTGTCGACGAGATTTTGAATTCCAACAACAGTGTAGAACTGACAGTCATCCAAAATCCAAACAACGCAATCTTTGTCCTTTCCAACAAAGAAACAAGCAATATGGAGAAATAAATCTCGATCATGATTGTCTTGTAAAGAGTCGTAGCTTGATCTGAGTTTCTTCATGATTTGACCATCTGGAATAGCCTTTAATTTCTCTAACGTACTTTGCCATACAGTTATACTTTCCCCCATTAGAGAAGAACCCAAAACTCGAAGAGCTAATGGAAGTCCTCCACAGTGATCTACCACCTCTTCTGAATGTTTCATGAAACCATCAACGGGATGATCTTGTTCAAAAGCATGCCAACTGAAGAGTTCCATAGATTCATTGTAACTCAAAGGTTCAACATTATGCACCTCAGAAACTTGTTGAGGCTTTAACAACTTTGCACGCCTAGTTGTTATGATGATCTTACTTCCCGGATAAAAACAATGTTTCATCCTAAATACCGCATCCAATTGGTTCGTATGATCCACATCATCGAGGATAAGAAGAACCCTCTTCGATCTGATGGCATCTTCAACCTTAGATACTCCCTCGCTAACGCTGTGTATTTCCACATTTCTCCCATTCAAAATATCAGAAAGAAGATGTTTTTGTATTTGTACCAAGCCATTTGGTTGTTCCGAAAGTTCTCGGATATTTTCAACAAAACTTCTTCCTTCAAATCTTCTAAAGTTTGAATTATAAACAGATTTCGCAATGGTCGTCTTGCCAACTCCACTGATCCCATAAAGTACAAGTACGCCAACATCAGTCGATCCATCTTTTAACCAGGAATCGATTCTTTTCGCTCGAGATTGAATTCCAATCAACTTAGGGGAAACACTTAAGGGTGTGACCCGCCTTAGTTTTCCTTCTATGACTTTAACAATCTTTTTGATAAACTTCGACTCATCAGTGGCGAAGCCAGGATTTCCCGAGGGGAGGGGCGAAATTCAAAAGAGTGCAATGTTCATCGAAACGGTTGCCTTCACATTAGAGAGTACAAAGTTTTGAGTCAATATTCATAACAGAAAAGAGTCTCTTTACCAAAAGTGTTGTAAGTGGTAATATCAAAGTCATGTAAGAAGCTTAAATTGGTTAGAATTAGATTCTAAAAAACGTTAGGCGCTAATCAGGCAGCGGACTGGGGCCTAGCAGCTAGGCTTCTAGGCGAGATTTAGGTAGGAGCCTAGATGGATTTAAATAAATTTCTTTTATCGTAAAATAAGCATTAAGCAATATTTACATTATTTCTTAAAAAATTAATACAATAGTAATAGATAATGTGAGAGTTTAAAATAAATACGCTGGGGTCTTAAAAGGAGGGAAAAAATACATACAAGAATAATTATAAAAAAAAAAAGAGCGAAATGGGTTAACAAATCACAAAAAAAAGGTGGGGTCAGAAGAAAAAAAAAAAGAACAATACTTGAATACTGACTAATCAGTAGTCAATTTACTCACTATGACAGGTGGCCTAATAACATTATAACACCTGTCTATTTAATATTTTCCCAGGATAATACTTGGGTAATCAACAGTGAGTACCCAATTTCACTGACTTCTTATGTGGAGAAACCATTTTACAACACTTGTCCTTTAAACTTTAAAGTTTCTCCAAGCACTCTGCTATTCTTTGTAACCAAACAATCGACTCTTCTTTTAAACATGTGACCAAACACACTCGGTCTTCCTTCTCCAACTCCAACAAGTCTGTCAAATACTTCCATCCCAGGGCTTATTCTTCAGCCCCAAACCTCTCTTCTCCAGAGACCCACCTCCAGTCCCTCTCTTCTCTGGGCGACCTCACCCTGAAATCCCTCTCTTCTCCGGAGACCCGCTTCTAGTCCTCTTTTCTCTGGAGATTCACCTCCAGTCCTTCTCTTCCCCATTTATTTTTTTTAAAATCATTAACTGTAAAGATTATTAATCAAAAAAGCCAAAGATCAATTTTTGAAATCATCAAAATCCAATCTTCATAATCACTGTATTCATTGTCTTGGAGGAGAGGATTGGGATGAGGTCGACGGAGAAAAGAGGGATTCAGCGTGAGGTCGTTCTGGGAAGAGAGAGATTGGGATGAGGTCGACGGAGGAGAGAGATTGATGGGAAAATCTGGGTTGGATTTGACGTTGCGGGAGGTAGGAAGAAGGAATGGGTATGTGATTGACGGAGCAAAGTTCGACGGAAGTGAGAGGGCCGGGATTTAGGGGGGGCAGCTTTGCTGCTCTCTCTGTCTGTAATTGGTCGTGAGGGGCCTGAGAGCTGAGAGAGAGTAAAGAAGGTTGAATGGGGGACACGTTACCCCCCCCGGCACCATATATATATTTTTTTTCAAAACAGATGAAACGACGCCGTTTGGTGTCAGTTTTTAAAATTTTTTTTACCAGGACCAAAACGACGTCGTTTTGGCCTGGATTTAAAAAAAGAAAAGAAAAAAGAATCTAGTTGCAGAGAACCAGTTCATCCGAAGAACAGAACAGACGGAGCGGAGCTGCGGAGGGGAGGGGCTGAACCTGCGCTGGGGCTGTGTTTTCCGGCGAGGGGAGTGGCGGCCGCCACTCCTCGCCCTCACATGGCTTCGCCACTGCTCATACCTAAAATTTACAGTTCAAACAAAATCATTAAATCTAACTTGTAGTCATGTTATAATTAAATTATGTATTTTCACATGAAATAATATGAAAAAATTATTAAACTTTACCCGTCAGCTTGATTTGGTAACACCATGCCAGCTAAATCTGCAACTTGTGCAAGTGCCGCCCTCCATCTGCTGACCTTGCTGGAAGACTGAGCACTTTGGTGCCTGGAAAATGCTTCTGCAAAACTTCCCGTCTGCTTCCTCAGATGGGATGGATCGACGTCGTAGAAGACAGGTAGAACTACAAACTCTCTGTTAGTCCTCTTGCGCTCGAGGATGATCAAAAGCTCGTCAAGGCAATATCTGGAAGATGCGTATTCTTTGGAAAACACAATTACACAAGTTTGTGACTGCCGGATCGCTTTCTCCAGTTCCGGCTTGATGTCTTCTCCCCTCTCGAGCTCATCGTTGTCACGGAACGTTTGGAATCCTGCATTGACCAAGGCTGTGTAGAGGTGGTCCGTAAAAGTCTTGCGTGTGTCTTCCCCTCTGAAACTCAAGAACACGTGATAACAACAACGTTGAGACGAAGAATTGGAATCTTTAAAAGCTGCTGATCTCAGAAGAGCCATTACTAACTAGTTGTGTTCATAAAAAATTTCAGATGGATCGATCGATCGTTCGAACAAGCAGCTCATCCTGAATGAATGACAAAGTGAAAGTGAGAACCGTACATTTTCCATTGACTTGACTTACTTAAAGGAGCTCATGCAATATCCACCGTTGATATGAAAGGCGTCGCTGATCAACGGACAACGGGGACAGCTAAATAAAGTAATAGTTAATTATTCTCTTGTTTAATTTTTTTTATTTCTTTTTATAACAAAATTTTTAGATGCTAACCACAAAATTTGACGACAAAATTTTGAAAACTAAATGATGTGTTACTAATAAGAATAAATACGTTTGTCAATTCTTAAGTAATTTAGCATCCGAGCCAGAAACCTCGTCCACTCAATTGAACTTTCTCAAGCCCAATGGGCCTCAAGTTGTTCAAACAAACTGGATCTCATTTTTCATAAAGGCCACGAGGGCCCGGATTGCTCTCAACCCGCTTCGTTTCCGGGTCGATTCTGAAACCGCGACACTGCCTTGCCTGGCCATCCACACAGTGAGAGAGCGGGAGGGATGGCGGGACTGCTAGCATGGGCAGCAGACGTAGTGGGAGGAGGTGGCGGGCAAGACAACGAACAAGGCATCCCGCTGATATTCACTCAGGAGTAGCAGAAGTGTGTCCTGGACTTGGATCACAAAGCATCTTCTCTCGGCCGTTCGATCCATGACCTCCGGCTCAGACTCCCTCCTTCCGACATCTCTCAGCGCCTCCCTGATCTCCACGCCCACTCCCTCGCTTCCAACGCCGCCCTTGCTCTCCAGTTGAACTCCCATTCCACCACCCGCGAACAGGTTCGGTTTGTCTGAATTTCGATTGATTTTTCTTATCTGGGTCGTTGTGCGATTGTTGTTGAATTGGGATGTTCTGATTCGAATTCGGTCGTTTTCTATCTGGTTTTTTTGTTTGGATTGTAATTCTTGTTTTCAACTTTGAATTGTTGAACATTTTCCTCAAATTTTGAACCTTTCTATTCTGGTTTATGTGAATGTTGATTTTTTGCTATGGACTTGTCTAGTTCAAAAAAGGCCATGTTTTTCATTGTTGATTGATTTTATTTCTTAGTAGTTCCCATTTGTACTTGTGGACAGGCATTGCAGGAAGAGAATGCTGCATATGAAAGCGCTGTATCCAATTGTGAAAGTAAAATACAGGAGAGAATTCAAGAAGCAGATTTGCTTAAGAGGAAGCTCACAGTGAGCCTTACGTTTCCCACAACTTATTTTTGCATGATGCTCTTATTCATCATGTATTGTTGTCCCACACTTGTATCTTGATCTTTATTTGATGATGTTGAGGACATCGAACTTTAGTTAATGGAAAGTCACACCCTTTCTGAAATTCTGTGATTACGGTTATCAGGAGATGGACGAGAGTGAAAGGAATTTGAGAGATGAACTTGAAAATGCAGAAACCGCATTGGATGCCAGTCGATCTGGCCAATCAGATGAATCCACTGGTGACCCAAATACGACAGTTGAAACAGAAAATGACATAGAAGCTTCAAAGAAGGCTATACTTGAAAAGTTAGAGGAGAGGAAAAAAGACTTGGTCAGTTGCATCTTTCCTTTTGATCTTACAATAGTTTCATCTTCTCCATTGCAAATGCTGGTTTGTATTTTTGAATTTTATCTTGATTGCTGGAAAGATGTTGTATTCTGTTTGAATTTTATCTTGATTGCTCTACATTTTAGCTTTTGAACATATTGCTCTTCGTCAAGATCGTTTTGAAGAGTGTTCCATGAAGACGCTATCGATATTTCCAAATTCTGTTTGTATGCTAAACCTAATATATCTTGTATTGTAAAAGATGGAGGGAATGAGAAATTTAGAACACAAGAGGAGAGGGGGTGTGAAGAACTTTGTTGTATGAAATATACTTGGTTTCAAATATTGAACGTATACAAATAAAGAAAATTACTTTTTTTTTTAATCTTATATTATATCAACAAACGTGCTAAGTGCCTTCGCCCATGAGCGGTAGATCTCGGGTTCGAGACTTGGGAGCAGCATCTCCATAAATGGGGGTAAGGCTAACGGACATTCATCTTTCCCAGACCCTGCGTAAAGCGGGAGCCTTGTGCACTGGGTACGACCTTTTTTATATCAACAAACGTGCTAAGAAATTATTTTACATTGGCCTTAAGGGATAAATATTCTTTTATTAGTTTGGAAGGCTGTCTTTGTCTTAAGGGATTATTCAACATGTGGGTTAAAAATATTTGCCCTAACTTGCTATAACGTTGACGCTTAGTACTACGGTCTAATGATATTCATCTTCACTTGTAAGTGAAAGGTCTTAGGTTTGATTCTCGTCAAAACCGAATTTTAACCATATTATTACTAGCCCATTGTGAGGCTAAAACCTTCATCTAAGTTTTAGACTTTGCTTCGGTCAGTTCGTCCAATCTAAACCCCCAGATTTGGCCGTACACATGTAGTTTATATTATGATCATGAAATATACATCAACGCTCATATACTAATCTCATAAAACGTGAATTAATAACCTACTTTGTCTCAATAAGAACAGTGGAGCATTTGAGAATCAAATGCACCGAAACTACACGGTAACGAACAACGAAATTTCGCTGTTGTCGTCTTCAGTTGGGCCATAAGCAGTCGTAATATTACGAAGTAAACAACTCACCTAATTTTATATAAAAATATACAAGTAGCCAGCAAACAAGATCAAATTTTTGCAAGTACGTTGTCTTTCTCACCAAGATAATGCTAGCATAATCATGATTCTTCTGAGCATAACTCAAATCTATGTATCCACCACAACTGACCCAAATAAATAACTCTTTCTACCACATGCATCAAGAACCTTTGTTTGTGTGATTAATTATATATATATATATATATATATATATATTATATTTACTTTGAAATACACAAAATATAAATGTGTATAAAGTGTAAACAATGTGTACATATAACGTTTCATCAAGTATATTTTATAATGTACTCTAGGTTGTTGCAATGACAATATGTCAAGCCAACCATGCGGGTATCGTGTCGGTATTTTAATATTGCAAGAGTAACATCCCATCCCAAGTGCACGGAACGAAGCTTCTTCTTCGCGTCAGGATGGTTTGTGCCCGGATTTCAACATATACAGCAAAATCTCATTCCACGTATCAATGGGGCCAGGCAAGCACCAGTGGACACAGTCAGCAATAGTCATGTTCCGGTGAGGTGACTGTCCGTAGAAGTTTGGATGTCCATCAGGCCTCAGCAACATAGCTTCAGTTGTATCCATTAACCTAAATTCAAGGCCTCTTTTCATACCTTTCTTTTCTGCTGCTTTTAGCTCCTCTACTTGTGTCAAATGCATCTCCAAAATGTACCCATCTAGCTTCATTTCTTCCTTGCTGAAAGGCCTCGTCCTCGGACAATTCCCTCCCTCGTTCCACGCCCCGTTTTCGAAGTGTGACGGAGAAAACGTCCTCAAAAACGTCACCCCTTTGTAGTTTTTGAGATTCCGAAGGGTCCTAAACACTGTTCGGAATGCTTTTTTGTAACCGTAGTACGTGAGAAAAGATTTCATGTCGTCTCGTCCGCACTTGTGACACCCTATGACGCGACCATTTTCGTAGTATATCAGCGGCCGGAAGAACCATTGCCCTGCTGAGACGATGACATAATCGAAATTTTCAACCTCAGTTTCCCATCCCTCGTCGGGCTCGTCTAAGTAGAGGCTCATGAGGCTGTTGATGCCGTGGCCATTCGGGTCGGCATCTCTAGATTTAACCAAGTAGGGTGCCCAGAGAGTTGCCATAGTGAAGTTGTAGTCATGGTATACGTAGCGCTTGAAGTAATCTGTGTTTGTTGAATACTTGTGAGAAACATCCTCAGGATAAGTCACCTGAAAGATAGAACGGACGTCAGTTTCATAGCAGGACTATCTTGGAATTTTTCAAAATCTTTGTGGTGATTTGTAAAAAAAAAAAAAAGAACAGACGTCATTTCCATAGCCGGACTATCTAATAGTAATTGAATGCTTACATTGGACAAAAGGCACAGCAAGGACTGCATTTGATTCCTTCCAACAGAATCACCAAGAAATGCTAATGACTTCCCTCTAACAAGCTCCAAGAACTGAGCTGCATCGAACAATGGCAACTCGCAATCTTGGGGCTTCCACCTCCACTTCATGAACTCCGTGTCGGGCCTCCCGAACTTCAAGCAGTTCTGCTGATCAAGGATCAAATTGCAAGTTTCATTTGTGTAGTAAGCAGGTCCATCTGGATATGGAATCCAACTCCCACTAAATATTTGGCATTGGTCTTCATCTTGTAGGGTTTTTAATCCACTGGTAATGTTGCTGTTAGGAGATGGCAATGGAGAAGTTGTGCTGTTGTTTATACAGAGAGGGATTGTGGTGAGCAGAAGTAAGGTGAGGGCTAGAAGAATACCTTTTTTGTAGGTGATGTTTGGTTGTGTGTATTTTGCATTAGGCAGACCAATGGCTTGAAACTTCATGGTGGAGAATTGTGAGGCTAGAAAGAGATTATTGGATTCATGAAATATATTTATATATAGGTCCAATAATAATGTGATAATTGAGGAAAATTAGCAACTTGTTTGTTATGGTTACCACCCAAATTATGATGCCACTTTTCTTGTTGAGGCATCCTTTTTCATAATTAATAACAACTTTGGACAAAAAGTAGTAAAGCCACCTTACATATAATTGCATACACATTATTTGGGGATAATTACCTTCTAAAACAGTTACATGTGCACTAGGTTTTTTTTTTTTTTTTTGACAAACGATAACATTAGTGAGTTAAATTGTTAGTTGTTAGGGGGAAGGGGAGGTGGGGGATCAAACTAGTGCACATGCATCATGCTTTCCATTATTGTGGTAAAGCGCAATTTGCAAATTTTTCAAATTCTGATGCCGAGAGCTAGTACACTATCTTGATCAACTGGCTTAACTTCTGGCTCAGAATTGGCCAAAATGAACTTGATTTATTCTTTCTTGGGATAAAATCTAGCCAACAATAATTGAGTGCATATATACTTTGACTCATTTCATACGGATAGTCATCAGGTATTTTATACCAGAAGTGTTTGGGTCTGGAGTGGCTTAAGAGTGAAGTCAGAAATGATTGTAAAGTGAAGAGTTCTCAGATTAGGCTCATGGCCTTCACTGTTCATATCGTCAGTGTATGGATTGATAGTGGAATGTAATAGTGCGACTTTGGCTACGCATCTGCGGACTTTACTTATCACTGGGAACAAAATAATGCACAAAATAGTGCGGGTAGTTTATTGAAGGGTAAACACTAACCCGAAATCACATCCTTGTGGTCACCGTGTTTTGTTCCGTTAACATATTTAGTAGAAATGTGATTTCGTTTCAAATATATGTTTTACCATTAACATATGAAAAATAAGAAAAAAATGGTGGTCGCTTTCAGTCTTTAGTGACTGATAGATGGCACTAAAGATTGAGTTACTATCATATATGCCACCACTTTCAAACAGTTGCTTGGTTGCTATCACTTTTACCTTGGCAAGCAGGCTGTCCAAACCGTTTCTGAAGTGATTGAGACTACCAATTAAAAGGGGTAGTCACTGTAGACAGGCAAACAAGGTAAACAAGGTAATCTAGTAATGTTGTTATATGAAATTTACACGGTAAAATCTTTTTATAGTACTCTAGTATGGGAATAACCACTTCATAGTTATAAAGAATTTTGATCTTAACTTGGGTAGTTAATATTGTAATAAGTTATAATTTTTTCTGGCCTTGTTTGGAAACTTGTCTCCATATACTAATAATAGTTAACAAGTACAAAAATAGGCAAGGTCATAAATAACAGTTTAAGATGAGCTAAATATTTCTCTATAATTGTTACTGGGACAATATATCTTTAGAGTTCATACCACACCTTTGAGCTTGCGGGTACGTGGTACCTCGTCAACACGGACGGCTGCTTGGCGAGCCATAATTTTTCTACCTTCTCAACCATGTTTATAGAGAAGCATTAAAGAGAGCATTCCAATATATATGCACTAGATTTTAAAGATTGGAAGTCTTTCTTTTTTCAACATTACATCTTTGTATTCATACAATTTTCGTTAAGGATAACTAAGTCAAAAAAATAATATTTTTTAGCTATACATCTGGAAACCAATAACCACCCTAAAGTTATAAAATTGGTTTGGTCCCAACATTATGATTATATAGATGTTTTTACTGTAATAGTGTAACAAAATTATTTTTGCACAGCTTTACCAGTTGTGTAAGACGTCCATCCTTGCGATAATGCCATAAAGTGTTGATATAACAAGTTGATATGTTTTGCTATATAATGAAATATGTAGTTCCCTAGTCCATTATCATCCTGTCACCCAAAAAACAGTTGTTCAACTATTATTGACGGTTTATCGACACCATATCCATATTATGTCCTTTAATAAAGAATCAGCATGATCTAGTCCTGAGAATAACGTTTTTACCATATAAGCAACTATGTCAGTAGAGATGTGTGGAAGCTCGCAAAGGAAAAGGACAATGACAGCCATTTGATGCTTTCCAAATTACAAACAATCTGAAACTTTGAAGAATATCCATCTGTATACAAAATGACAGACAAATGAGACCAATAACTTGAGAACAAATATATTCGTGGTTGAAGGCCAAAAGACACCGATTATCAAGTATATCTGCCTATCGTATTATATACAATTTCGTTTGCATATTATAATATCAAAACATGTCACCTGCAGCCAGTAGAAATGTATGAAATTGCCCAAACAGATCTCTGTACTTAGAGCTGGCGAAGTGCTGATCAGTAGCTTGTACCTAATTGAATGAAGAATTTCAAAATATTTTAATTGCATGAAGAATGGCTGGCGGGTTTGCTATATTTTGGTCACTATCGGACCTACCACTAATGGCTTGACCACACACTATATATCCAGAAAAAATTAAAATAGAATTAAAAAAAACAAGGATGTACTAATCCTTTCCAATAGTGACAATCCAGTGGTAAGGATACGGACTGCGGTTCCTTAATAAACAAAAAAATGTGGAAGGTTTCAAGTTCGATGTTCCGAGCTGGTAAGTCTGCTTGACTGTGGCAACGGACAAGATGAAATTTCTCATAGTATTTCCAGGCTAAGAAAGAATGGATAACCGTGACTTCCACTAGTTGTCTCACTTTTAGAAAGAGAAATACAAAGAAAAAAGTGTTGAGAGGAGGGGTTTGTGAGAATCCTACTCCTAAAATATAGCAAACCCACCAGCCATTCTTCGTGCAATTAAAATACTTTGAAGCTCTTCATCCAATTAGGTACAAGCAAGTGAGCACTTGGCCAGTAAGTAAAGAGATCTACATGTGGCAATTTCGTACATGTCTACTGGCTGGTGACATGTTTCGATACTGTAATATGCAGACGAAATTGTATATAAAATGAGAGGCAGATATATTTAAGATAAAACGAAAGGAGCAAACTTACTATTGGCAATTGTCGATCGTCAAAGCCTTGGTTATTGGCCCAAGTCGATCCTCCAAATATTCTAAAACCGGATTCCACTTGGCTCAAGAGGGAACATAGTGATGTAAAATCCGAATCGTTCTACATTTTTTTTTCCTGTGTTTGTTTTGAAAAAAACCCAACAGGGCCAGCAAGAACAAGAAAGCGCAGATCAAGCCGAGACGAAAGGATAGGGGAAGTCGATACACTCTAGGCAACTGAAAAGTCACTTAGAAATCAACGCACCGCTACTAGCACTCTAACGGTGACCAAAAGAGAAGTGAGGCTGATAGAACAGAGAGACTATAAGACCTCAATTGGAGAACTGCGGGTGGGCATGGCAGCCCGTCACGAGAAAGTACCATAACTAGTGAGGGAAGGCGTTGGTGCCCATGAAAAGTTGCTCACCCTCTAGTTGGACAGAGATGTAGCCATGTGAGCTGCTTGCTGGGCTGTTCGAGGAATTTCTCCGATAATCTGAGTGGCACATTGGGCCGAGTAATACAGTCTGGATCCACGAATCAAAAAAATCATACCCCTACTCTTATATTTGATAATATAGTAAATTGTAATAATAATCCGTCAATTTTAATCAAATTAGAGCAATAGTTCCTTAACTAAAAATTTATTTTCATTGATCTCTCAACTCATCAAAACATGTAGCTATGGTAATTTTTGTCAACTTCGTTAGAATTTTGTCAAAATGAGTTATGTTGTAAAGACCATTGCTACAATTGAGTTAAAGTTGAAGGGTTATTTCTCCAATTGGGTTAAAATTGAGGGACCATTTCTCCAATTTGATTAAAGTTGAGAGACCATTAATATAATAAATTTTTAGTTGAGGGACCATAGTTGCACGTTTTGATGAGTTGAAGGACCAATGATAATGAATTTTTAGTTGAGGGACCAATGTTAATGAATTTTTAGTTGATGGACTATTGCTCCAATTGAGTTAAAATTGAGGGATCATTACTACAATTTACTCTTGAGAATATCATTAGAATTTATTTGTAAATTAGTGAAATATATGTATATAAAAATTGTTAAAATCTTTGTGATTTACTGCTGTAGCTTATGTCGATGCTATAGTACAAAAGTTAGGGGGATCATCGCAGTGGACATTGCAAGACTTGAAATTAAATATTTGCAAATTCCTTTCTCACGTCCACAGAAAATCACTGGACTTATATTAAACTGTCCGATTTGTCTCTATATAATTTTATCTCATTTATATACGAAAGTCGCAAGTAATTCAATATTACCTTAACTCCAAAAAAACTCTGAAACAAATGAATAATCCATTGATCAAATACGTATCAACTTCGAGTAATTACATTCATCAATTCAATGTCGTGTCGTTTGTAATCCGGAGCTTTTTCTCCTCAGCTGATCTCATACCTTCCATCTTCAACATCTCCAGCAAGAAATCGCTCCATGTATCGATCGGTCCCGGCAAGCACCAGTGCACACAGTCGTTATACAAAGTCACATTTGCATTTGGCCAGTGCCCATATCTACTAGGATGACCATCTGGCCTTAATAACATTGCTTGTGTTGTGTCCAATAGCCTGTATTTCAACCCCTTCTTTCTCCCTTCCCTTTCACCTTTCCTGTACTCCTCAATTTGGATCTTGTAAAGCTCCAAATCTATACCCTCCAAACGTGTCTCATTGCTCCTATACGGCTTCGTTCGCAAACAATTTCCTCCTTCGTTCCACATTCCATTTTCGAAATGTGATGGAGCAAAAGTCCTCACATATGTTATGCCCTTAAAATTTTCTAAGCTGTTGATGGCCTTAAAAGCTGTCCTAAAAGCCTTTCTATATGCATACTGTTTGCCTATGTCAGTCACATTGTCTATGAGGCAATAGTTGCACCCAGAAATCGTTTGATTTTCGTAGTACACCATCGAACGGAAGAACCAATGCCCTGCAGAAAGTATAATGTAGTCGAATTCATCAATCTGGGTTGTCCATGCCTCATCAAATTCGTCGAGGTAGAGCTCAAAAAGGCCGTTCTTGGTTGGACCCTCCGTGTATGTTACTTGCTTGGATTTGATCAAATATGGCGTCCAAAATGCGGCCAAAGTGAAGTTGTAGGATGTGTACTTCCAGCGTATGAATCTCTGATCTTCGGTACTTGAAACTACTATTGGATATTCCACCTAAATTAAATACCAACGAGCATTTATTTGTACAGATTTGTGTTTAGCAAAAAATAACTTCTGTAGAGTTTAGCAAAATTTAGAAGTGCTATAGTGAGAATAAAACATCGCATGGCAAGTACCATTTTTTTATACATTGATAATTACATTAGAAATGAGAATAAATTTGTATCGAACTCCTTATTCACGAGATTCGAATTTAAGTTATGTTACTTACGAGTGAAAAAAAATATATATAATACAATAATGATTAATAAGTTGAATCACTTTTACAGAAAATTCTTAAATGTGCCCTTAATTGAGTGCTCATATTTGGGTTCCAACCAACCAAATCCAATAGTTCTGAAGTTAATCATGTTTACTGAAATTGTAAGTTTGAATTGCTTACACCCTAATTCACTTAATATTTGTTAAAAGTATATTTTGAGACCCAAAGCTTTATTCTACAGACGTGGAGGGTTAATCATTTGTGTTATGTATTCGGAAGTCGAGTGCCATATAATAATTAAGACACAGTAATGGACAGTAGCACATGGGAAGCTAGATCTGATCATCGAATATATGTCAAGGGGGTCCGCCATAGACAATTAGAATTATCTTAGATACTGAAAAGCATTTTGCTTGTATTCTTGCTTTCAACTGAGGTTTTTTTTTCTTTTAATAGAAGCAATGATATTCGAGGGAGAGAATTGAACAAGATGTTGTGTACATGAACATATGTTTTACGCCGTTTAAGCTGTAGACTCCTTTCAATTTACTATGAATTTGGGAAGTAAAGCATTTGGGTTTGTAATCTCATAAATAAAGCGATAATCTGAACTATTTTAATATAAAAGAAAGAGAAATCCAGTGCAAATGACAAAGACACCATATTGCCCGCATTATTTTTACCTAATCCCCTTTACCCTTCATTAACATAAGGGGCTTAGGTCAACTAACCTTGAAGATCTAGGTCTCATGCATATTAGGACAAAATTATTTAACTAATCTAGAAGTGACAGCACCAGTTGCTATAGGAATTTATATATTATATTTCAAGATTCAATCCAAAATATATTTTTTTTCTCACCTTCTTCTCCTTTTCCTTTTAGTCTTCAACTTTCGAAGTCGCTAACTTAATTACTATGCATGTTCATCGAAGGGACCACAAAAAGCTTTCATCAGAAAAATCTTGGCTGTGAGTCTGTGACATATGTATGCTTTTATAAAAAAATACAGATTTTTTTGGCTAAAACTCAGTTTTTCGCTGTAAGTTGTTAAAAAAGCTTGTGATAATCTTAGGATGAACTTTCCCTCCCCCTAAATTTCTTTTAACAAAAAAATAAATAAATAAATACAGATTTCTTCAGTGTATATATAGAGAGAATTAGAGATATATTATATCTATACAATCATTAGGTCATAAAAAAACCTATATTCATCTAAATTATTGAGTAATTCAGCTTTTTATCTATTAGATTAGTAAGTAAGAAAAAAAAATTCTCAATTCAATTATAACCACTCATTTTTCGTACTGCTGAGTAGTCTGGACTATTAAAAAAAATTCATAAAACATTCTACTTTCTAATCAAATCAACGTCGCTATGATCAAGTTAACCATCAGGTTGATCAGTAAATCAAAGAAAAATGGCTAACATAATAATTAAACATGAACGTGTAAAAAGAGAAAACGAGTGTAATTGTCATTTCTTTGCTAGTAATTAAGTATATAGGTTGATTTACCCAAAAAACAAGAAGACAAAATTATGGGGACATTAAATAATAAATAATTTATTTGATGGTAGAGGGGCACTAGAGAATAGAGGGCGGCATACGTACCCTTGAAAGGAGGCATATCAAGGACTGCATTTGGTTTCTACCCACAGAGTCTCCAACAAATGCCATGGACTTCCCTCTAACTAATTCGAGGAACTGCGCCGGGTTGAAAACGGGTAGCTCACATTCATCTGGTTTCCACTTCCACTTCATGAACTCAGCGTCTGGTCTTCCATACTTCATGCAGTTTTGGTGCTCATGGATTGCCCAACATGTTGTGTTTGTGTAGTAGGGAGCCTCTGGATTTGGAACCCATTCTCCGGTAAATATGTCACAATTTAAGTTGCTAGTAATAGAAGGCAAATCATCCTCCTGAACATTTGAATGGTCTGACGACGACGACGATGATGTAGAAGGCACTTGTGGGTTGGAATCAATAGTTTTTGACAAAAATAAAGAGCGGAATATTGACGGGTGATAGAGTTGGACGATTGTAAGAAGAAGTAGGACAGAGACTAGCAGTACAAAATCTTTGGGTGGCTTTTGTGGGCATATTTTCCCAGTGGGAAGCTCATCTATGGCTTGGTGCTCCATTGACGATCATGAGAGAGAGAGAGAGAGAGAGAGAGAGAGAGAGAGAGAAAGAGAGATCTGGTTTTTTCTAAAGGCAGTGGGAAATGATGAGAGAGTACTAAAACATATGGGTGTGGAATGTTTCAAAGTTCACAAGGAGGGAGGGTGGTTAGTGATTATTATTGTTGAACTATTTTATATTATGTCGTTGTGGCTGTGTTACAATGAGCATGATGCTACCCTTAACCAGATAGATCTCTTCTATCTACCGTCCTTTTTCATTCGAAGTATATGACCCTAGCACGTTTCAAGAGAACCATCGAGAAAATACATGTAATAGCTTCACATCTTTGAGAATCTCCTCAGGATGTAGTTGTAATTTAGTGGAAAAAGTGTATATGTGTGTGTGGGTGAGTGTGTGTGTGCATTATACAAATTATTAAAATCTTTGTGATGGATGGTTATTATTTTAGTGTCATGTTTTAATCTTTGTGTCGATGCTAAAGTACAAATTAGTCCACATTTCAAGACATGAAATAGCATTAATTATTTGGTCATGAAAATTAATACTATTAATGTTAATTGTAGCTCATGTGATCCCTAATCCAAAATCCAGTTGTTTAAGAAGCTATTAACTTCAGTGTATCTAATATAATTAATATGGTTTGTGTACTTTTTTTATATATACAAAATTGACATTTTTGCCAATTTTATACCGGAATGTTAAAACCCAAATGACCAGAGATGAAATTGAATATTGACTGTTCTCGCCAAGGGTAAAACAATGTTATTGGTTCTTGGATTGGGGGCTTTTCAGCTAATATAGGAGTATGAGAAGTCCTTGAAGCTGAGTAGTGGAGTCTCTTTTTGGGTTTGAAAATGGCTTTAGATAAAGGTGCTAGGGGGTTGCTTGCGAAATGGACTCTGCTATTTTATTTTCACTCTTCAAATGTGTTGTGCATGATTTGCATCGCTTGACTTCTTTGTTACATGGATGCCATCACTTGATTTCTCGATTTGATCAATGTGATATAAGTCATATTTATAGTGAAGGGAACGTAATGACTGATGGTTTGGCAAAACTGATTTTTTTTTTCTTTAGATCTAGGTTTTATTATATTGGATAACCTTCCTCCTTGAATTGTTGATTTACTACTAAATGATATTTCTGAGGTTGCTAGAACTCAGAGCCGTTTGTGTAAATCCCTTGAGCTGATGTCTTTCTTTATTTAGCAACTTTGCTTGGCCTTTAAGCCCCCTTTGTAACAAAAAAGAAAAAAGAAAAAAAAGAAAGAGATGATGTGGTTGTTTTTTAGCATCATTGAAAAGTTGTCCTATTGCGCATGCCCGAGATGATCATTGTCCCCCCGGCATTCTCACAGTCACATATTGGGTTCAAACATCATTAAAAATAAATTATTTGACTTGAAATTTTCATGTCTACTCAACTCACCATCCTAATCAAGTTTATTACAACAACAAAAGGAAAACATTTTAATTAAGTTACACAAACATACATACATAGAATTTGTTATGTTATTGTAGGGTGTCTTTAATCAAATATCCTAGTAAAATATCATTTTTCTGACCGAAAAAAAAAATAGTAAGATATCATTTAAATTAACCCAAAACTACTCCGTCATCTAGAATGTGAAAAAAATGGTTAGATAAAATTGAAATGGAAATGTCACTTAGTACTACGGTGTAGTGGTATTCCTTTTGACTTGTAAGTGAAAGGTCTTAGGTACGATTCTCGCTGAAGGCAAATTTGAATTATATTACTGTTAGCCCAATTGTGAGACTAAGCACATCATCCTTTTAGTGTAGATAATATTATTTGTTAAAAAAAAATTGAAGTGGAAAATGTGGACATTAAATGAAATCAAAATATTATTAAGGTAATCATTATCACATGGAACTAATTTCGATCATTAAACATAAGGTGCATTTATTTATTTTAATAAGGACATTTCACCTATGAAAGCCATCATTTAATTCAGCCAAATAGAGAAATTTATATGATATCATCGATGACAAATGTGAATGAGACTCTCAAAAGTGAGACTATATGTCACCTCATTTTTTTTGCACAATATTTTATAATGTTGGTACAAAAATTAACGTTAAATTGTGAGATGACAGATAATTTATAAAAAGTCCAATTTTGAAAAAAATCTCCTTTAACATTTCTCATGATTGATTTCGTCATTGATGTACACAAATAGGTTGCCTAATTATACAATTATGGATTGTGTGCTTAAATGCAATACAAAAAAGACACGTATAATTTGTCTGGTATTACATTACCATCGTCAATATATATACTTGATCTGTCCATTACTTTGTATTAACGTGGTGCTATATGGTATATACTAATTTATCATATATGTGTATGGTGGTACTAATTTATCATAACCACGGTGACGTCTTCTGCAAGACTTTGTGATTGGTACATCAATGAATTTTTCATAAATGTGTATGGTGGTACTAATTTATCATATATGTGTATGGTATATACTAATTTATCATATATGTGTATGGTGGTACTAATTTATCATATATGTGTATGGTATATACTTATTTATCATATACGTGTATGGTGGTACTACTTTATCATAGACATGCCTCTTAATTATTTATGTGAATTTTTCTTTTTGCTCACCATCATAATTCCTACATTATTATCCTTCTAATACGTTCCTCTTTTCTTTCTTGAGAAATGCTACGGTGACTCTTTTAAAGTCTGACTTTCTATGGATTCTATGCTACCTCACAGCTTAACGTCACTATCAATATTATACAAAAATATAAGATGACAGAAAGTCCATAAGAAATAAACATTTTTAATAGAGTTCCCTTAACTTCTCTTATGTCTTTATTTTTATTGTGGTTGTTACATATATCTGCCATGTCATCATCAATGTTTGACTAAACATGATTAGGATGTTTTGCTAATTGACTTTAAATAGCACTCCAAAAATCTCATTTTGCACTCCAAACTTTCTATAATTAGAAAGAAAATTACACTTATGAGGAGTGTAGAATGAAATTTTTAGAGTGCTAATAACCAGTGGCGAAGCCAGGATTTCCCGAGGGGAGGGGCGAAATTCAAAAGAGTGCAATGTTCATCGAAACGGTTGCCTTCACATTAGAGAGTACAAAGTTTTGAGTCAATATTCATAACAGAAAAGAGTCTCTTTACCAAAAGTGTTGTAAGTGGTAATATCAAAGTCATGTAAGAAGCTTAAATTGGTTAGAATTAGATTCTAAAAAACGTTAGGCGCTAATCAGGCAACGGACTGGGGCCTAGCAGCTAGGCGTCTAGGCGAGATTTAGGTAGGAGCCTAGATGGATTTAAATAAATTTCTTTTATCGTAAAATAAGCATTAAGCAATATTTACATTATTTCTTAAAAAATTAATACAATAGTAATAGATAATGTGAGAGTTTAAAATAAATACGCTGGGGTCTTAAAAGGAGGGAAAAAATACATACAAGAATTATTATAAAAAAAAAAAAGAGCGAAATGGGTTAACAAATCACAAAAAAAAGGTGGGGTCAGAAGAAAAAAAAAGAACAATACTTGAATACTGACTAATCAGTAGTCAATTTACTCACTATGACAGGTGGCCTAATAACATTATAACACCTGTCTATTTAATATTTTCCCAGGATAATACTTGGGTAATCAACAGTGAGTACCCAATTTCACTGACTTCTTATGTGGAGAAACCATTTTACAACACCTGTCCTTTAAACTTTAAAGTTTCTCCAAGCACTCTTCTATTCTTTGTAACCAAACAATCGACTCTTCTTTTAAACATGTGACCAAACACACTCGGTCTTCCTTCTCCAACTCCAACAAGTCTGTCAAATACTTCCATCCCAGGGCTTATTCTTCAGCCCCAAACCTCTCTTCTCCAGAGACCCACCTCCAGTCCCTCTCTTCTCTGGGCGACCTCACCCTGAAATCCCTCTCTTCTCCGGAGACCCGCTTCTAGTCCTATTTTCTCTGGAGATTCACCTCCAGCCCTTCTCTTCCCCATTTATTTTTTTTAAAATCATTAACTGTAAAGATTATTAATCAAAAAAGCCAAAGATCAATTTTTGAAATCATCAAAATCCAATCTTCATAATCACTGTATTCATTGTCTTGGAGGAGAGGATTGGGATGAGGTCGACGGAGGAGAGAGATTGATGGGAAAATCTGGGTTGGATTTGACGTTGCGGGAGGTAGGAAGAAGGAATGGGTATGTGATTGACGGAGCAAAGTTCGACGGAAGTGAGAGGGCCGGGATTTAGGGGGGGCAGCTTTGCTGCTCTCTCTGTCTGTAATTGGTCGTAAGGGGCCTGAGAGCTGAGAGAGAGTAAAGAAGGTTGAATGGGGGACACGTTACCCCCCCCCCCCGGCACCATATATATATATATTTTTTCAAAACAGATGAAACGACGTCGTTTGGTGTCAGTTTTTAAAATTTTTTTTACCAGGACCAAAACGACGTCATTTTGGCCTGGATTTAAAAAAAGAAAAGAAAAAAGAATCTAGTTGCAGAGAACCAATTCATCCGAAGAACAGAACAGACGGAGCGGAGCTGCGGAGCGGAGGGGCTGGGTTTCCGAGAGGGGAGGGGCTGAACCTGCGCTGGGGCTGTGTTTTCCGGCGAGGGGAGTGGCGGCCGCCACTCCTCGCCCTCACATGGCTTCGCCACTGCTAATAACAGTTCCCTTAAATAATTGTTTAGTTAAAAATCAAGTGGCCGTAACTCGTAGGTTTATTAAGGTGATGGACAAGGTTCGATACCTACATAAGTTTGAAAGTTTTAAAACTTATTGGGCTTATTTCGTGTACTATTTCTCCATTAGAACTGCCTCCAAACCAACATTTGCAATTGCTAATTACTATTGGCTACATACCTAGTTGGTTTCAAGAGGCCCACTTAGCTCTCCAAAGTTGATATTAACCAAGGATTTCTATATGATTTGTATCGGTTTGGTCTAAGGGTTGTAGGTTTGTAGCCACACAACTTATTGATCGATGGATGTGTACGCATGAGCAAATTCTAAATGTTGATGAACGTTCGTGTAGTGTTTATAATTGATGAATCACGTTTTTGCAATTAATCATTTATTTATAGACGATTGCCTTTAACATCTTATTGTGAAGAAATTAAGATCGAAAAATAGTATAAAGCAGATTAGGCTTTCTCAAAAACCATCTTCCAACACATTACAACATACCGATAAGATGCTTTCTCCATACACATGGATCCTACATATTGCATAAGCATTGACATGTGATCAATACCGGTTCTAATGCTCCACACTACATAAAAACAATAACACATAAGAAAATTAAAAACTTCAATCAAGTGAAATCAAATCTAGAGGTATATTCATAACTTTTGTTCAACTCCCAGATCAATCGAATATAAAAATTGGAATGAAACAAAAGTGTTCATATAGAATATGAAATCCGAGCGACATAAAGTACACAAAACTAGTTCTAGTCGTGTAATTCTGGATTTTAGCGTATGAGATTTTATGAGGATTCACACAACTTGCACTATGCTGGTCGGGTTGATTATTGAGATCCATAAGAAGCAGAAGTTATTGTACACTTTAACTAACTCATGACCCAGTGGCGGATCCAGGAAATAATGTTTGTCTGGTATTACATTACCATCGTCAATATATATACTTGATCTGTCCATTACTTTGTATTAACGTGGTGCTATATGGTATATACTAATTTATCATATATGTGTATGGTGGTACTAATTTATCATAACCACGGTGACGTCTTCTGCAAGACTTTGTGATTGGTACATCAATGAATTTTTCATAAATGTGTATGGTGGTACTAATTTATCATATATGTGTATGGTATATACTAATTTATCATATATGTGTATGGTGGTACTAATTTATCATATATGTGTATGGTATATACTTATTTATCATATACGTGTATGGTGGTACTACTTTATCATAGACATGCCTCTTAATTATTTATGTGAATTTTTCTTTTTGCTCACCATCATAATTCCTACATTATTATCCTTCTAATACGTTCCTCTTTTCTTTCTTGAGAAATGCTACGGTGACTCTTTTAAAGTCTGACTTTCTATGGATTCTATGCTACCTCACAGCTTAACGTCACTATCAATATTATACAAAAATATAAGATGACAGAAAGTCCATAAGAAATAAACATTTTTAATAGAGTTCCCTTAACTTCTCTTATGTCTTTATTTTTATTGTGGTTGTTACATATATCTGCCATGTCATCATCAATGTTTGACTAAACATGATTAGGATGTTTTGCTAATTGACTTTAAATAGCACTCCAAAAATCTCATTTTGCACTCCAAACTTTCTATAATTAGAAAGAAAATTACACTTATGAGGAGTGTAGAATGAAATTTTTAGAGTGCTAATAACCAGTGGCGAAGCCAGGATTTCCCGAGGGGAGGGGCGAAATTCAAAAGAGTGCAATGTTCATCGAAACGGTTGCCTTCACATTAGAGAGTACAAAGTTTTGAGTCAATATTCATAACAGAAAAGAGTCTCTTTACCAAAAGTGTTGTAAGTGGTAATATCAAAGTCATGTAAGAAGCTTAAATTGGTTAGAATTAGATTCTAAAAAACGTTAGGCGCTAATCAGGCAACGGACTGGGGCCTAGCAGCTAGGCGTCTAGGCGAGATTTAGGTAGGAGCCTAGATGGATTTAAATAAATTTCTTTTATCGTAAAATAAGCATTAAGCAATATTTACATTATTTCTTAAAAAATTAATACAATAGTAATAGATAATGTGAGAGTTTAAAATAAATACGCTGGGGTCTTAAAAGGAGGGAAAAAATACATACAAGAATTATTATAAAAAAAAAAAAGAGCGAAATGGGTTAACAAATCACAAAAAAAAGGTGGGGTCAGAAGAAAAAAAAAGAACAATACTTGAATACTGACTAATCAGTAGTCAATTTACTCACTATGACAGGTGGCCTAATAACATTATAACACCTGTCTATTTAATATTTTCCCAGGATAATACTTGGGTAATCAACAGTGAGTACCCAATTTCACTGACTTCTTATGTGGAGAAACCATTTTACAACACCTGTCCTTTAAACTTTAAAGTTTCTCCAAGCACTCTTCTATTCTTTGTAACCAAACAATCGACTCTTCTTTTAAACATGTGACCAAACACACTCGGTCTTCCTTCTCCAACTCCAACAAGTCTGTCAAATACTTCCATCCCAGGGCTTATTCTTCAGCCCCAAACCTCTCTTCTCCAGAGACCCACCTCCAGTCCCTCTCTTCTCTGGGCGACCTCACCCTGAAATCCCTCTCTTCTCCGGAGACCCGCTTCTAGTCCTATTTTCTCTGGAGATTCACCTCCAGCCCTTCTCTTCCCCATTTATTTTTTTTAAAATCATTAACTGTAAAGATTATTAATCAAAAAAGCCAAAGATCAATTTTTGAAATCATCAAAATCCAATCTTCATAATCACTGTATTCATTGTCTTGGAGGAGAGGATTGGGATGAGGTCGACGGAGGAGAGAGATTGATGGGAAAATCTGGGTTGGATTTGACGTTGCGGGAGGTAGGAAGAAGGAATGGGTATGTGATTGACGGAGCAAAGTTCGACGGAAGTGAGAGGGCCGGGATTTAGGGGGGGCAGCTTTGCTGCTCTCTCTGTCTGTAATTGGTCGTAAGGGGCCTGAGAGCTGAGAGAGAGTAAAGAAGGTTGAATGGGGGACACGTTACCCCCCCCCCCCGGCACCATATATATATATATTTTTTCAAAACAGATGAAACGACGTCGTTTGGTGTCAGTTTTTAAAATTTTTTTTACCAGGACCAAAACGACGTCATTTTGGCCTGGATTTAAAAAAAGAAAAGAAAAAAGAATCTAGTTGCAGAGAACCAATTCATCCGAAGAACAGAACAGACGGAGCGGAGCTGCGGAGCGGAGGGGCTGGGTTTCCGAGAGGGGAGGGGCTGAACCTGCGCTGGGGCTGTGTTTTCCGGCGAGGGGAGTGGCGGCCGCCACTCCTCGCCCTCACATGGCTTCGCCACTGCTAATAACAGTTCCCTTAAATAATTGTTTAGTTAAAAATCAAGTGGCCGTAACTCGTAGGTTTATTAAGGTGATGGACAAGGTTCGATACCTACATAAGTTTGAAAGTTTTAAAACTTATTGGGCTTATTTCGTGTACTATTTCTCCATTAGAACTGCCTCCAAACCAACATTTGCAATTGCTAATTACTATTGGCTACATACCTAGTTGGTTTCAAGAGGCCCACTTAGCTCTCCAAAGTTGATATTAACCAAGGATTTCTATATGATTTGTATCGGTTTGGTCTAAGGGTTGTAGGTTTGTAGCCACACAACTTATTGATCGATGGATGTGTACGCATGAGCAAATTCTAAATGTTGATGAACGTTCGTGTAGTGTTTATAATTGATGAATCACGTTTTTGCAATTAATCATTTATTTATAGACGATTGCCTTTAACATCTTATTGTGAAGAAATTAAGATCGAAAAATAGTATAAAGCAGATTAGGCTTTCTCAAAAACCATCTTCCAACACATTACAACATACCGATAAGATGCTTTCTCCATACACATGGATCCTACATATTGCATAAGCATTGACATGTGATCAATACCGGTTCTAATGCTCCACACTACATAAAAACAATAACACATAAGAAAATTAAAAACTTCAATCAAGTGAAATCAAATCTAGAGGTATATTCATAACTTTTGTTCAACTCCCAGATCAATCGAATATAAAAATTGGAATGAAACAAAAGTGTTCATATAGAATATGAAATCCGAGCGACATAAAGTACACAAAACTAGTTCTAGTCGTGTAATTCTGGATTTTAGCGTATGAGATTTTATGAGGATTCACACAACTTGCACTATGCTGGTCGGGTTGATTATTGAGATCCATAAGAAGCAGAAGTTATTGTACACTTTAACTAACTCATGACCCAGTGGCGGATCCAGGAAATAATGTTTGGGGGGTCAATAAGGATAGCGCGCGCAGCGCGAAATTTTTTTTTAACAGAAATGGCATGCATATCGTCATTTCATCGGGTCTTGGTAGGATAGCGCGAATTATATTCAATTTTAAACGAATGTGATTAAAAAAAATTACAATAATTATATTCATATCGTTATTTATATTCAATTTTAAATAAAAAAATTACAATAATTTCTATCTGCACGAATTATAATAAACGAATGTGATTAAAAAAAATCTTCAGAATCCTCACAAAGAAAATCCGACCAGAATTGTCTCTTCTTCTTGCCAGCAACCAAATGGCAAAGGTGCATTGCAAAAGGCAAAATGCCAAAGGTAAAACGAAATGTTTACTTGAATGAGATTGGGACCCACTTAATAATTTACTCTCTCCTTTTTATTAAAATCTCTAAATTGCTTGGGAATTGATCAAAAACCAATCACATGGAGTCTAAAGGATGTCCAATCATATGAGAAAAGCAGTCGGGAGTGCTTTTAAAACTTTTTTTATTGGCTTGGCTCAAAACGGTGTGTTTGGCCAAGTCATTTTAAAACAGGTCGTCTTCTTTCTCATTCTGCAACAGAAGGAGCAGTGCATCGGCAGCCATGGCTGCTGTTCTCCGTTCCTTCTTCTTCAACCTGCAACCGAAGTCTTTTTCTTCTTTCAGACATTTCATCGAACACGTGGTGTGCAGCTCCAAGAGGTCGCACCAGCAGCTCCAAGGGACCTCTAAGGTTATTTCCATGGCTTCCAAGGGGTCGTGCGACCCCATTGACCCCACTGTGGCTCGGCCTCTGTCATGACCTATATGATAACATCTACCGTTTGATAATTGATATTAATTTCCATGGCGGAAAAAAAGGGTAGTGTTATCCAATGTTCTAAAAATCTCTATTTAGTGCCGCTTAAGTTGTTTTTAGGTGCTAGGTTGCTGACCACTATTCCGATTAATCTCTAGACCTGTTAAGCGTTCTCGTAGCCCACCTAGGTGCCCTCCTAACCTGTTTAGACCTACCTAGGTGCTCACTTAGAACAACCTAGATACCCATTTAGACTTGCTTAGGTGCCCGCCTAGCCCATCTAGGCACCCTTCTAATCCACTTAGACTCGCTTAAGTACCCACCTAAGTTGCGAATCTCACTTAGACATATAATAGAAAGCTTTTTGTTTTTCATTTTATTTTTTCAATCAATTGTAAGAGACTTGTTTGATACTTGGATGAACACTCACTATATATTTGTTCCTCATGTTTTCAATATGTTCTAATACTTTATAATCTATATGTCATTCTATTTTTCAATTTTTGTATCCCAATACAATGATGTATTTTTTTTTAAATATAAGTAGATATTTATTTATATGTTATATAAGAAATTTAATTAAAATTAAAGAAACCGTCTAAGCCCCCACCTAGAAGCCTAGGCTAGGTCCCTGTCCGCCGCCTGACTAATGTCTTTTAGAACCTTGGTGCTATCCACACACATATTTTCACCTTTCACACATCTTTCTCAATTTTCGTTCGTCAAATCAAATGAATTGAAAAATATCAATGATTAAAAAATTAACAAAATTATGTGAGAGATAAAAAATAATGTGTGGATAATATTTTTCGAAAATACTCGTGCCTTTTTTTATATATGCAATGCAATCATCCCATATCAACTCCCAAGATAATATGGTGATTTTCAAGGGAATTTAAACGTAAAAAGCAACCCTAGGAAAAAATGGCTTCGTTTGGTCCTTGTTTATGAGAAAGAAAGATAGATATGCATGGCTAATGCCTCTCTGCATTACGTGGTTACATGGCTATCTCAAAATTTGAGGTCCCCTTGGCACTGCATGTCACGTCCCAGTCTCGATTTCGTCGTAGCACGATATTGTCAACTTTGGGTCTCGATCACACCTTCACAGTTTTATTTCTGGGAACTCACACGAGAACTTTCCAGGGGGTCACCCATCCTGAAAATGTTTTCGGCCCGAACTCGCCTAACTTCAGAGTTCCAATAGAATCCGAAGCCAGTGAGTCCCCAAAAGGCCTCGTGCTATATGAAGATGGACATGTACATATAAGGCACATCACCCCCTCTCCGTTGGTCGATATGAGATGTTACACTGCATGTCAACCTCTAACTAGGTATATACGAACGAGGATCCTCTTCGGATCCTCTTTGTAAGGATCTCGGGAATTCTCAAATCGTGTCCGTTTATCGTATATTGTGCAATCAGTTTTTGTCAAGTAATGTTCATGTTTAATTTTAAATAAAAATAATTTTTGACTGCACGATATACGAGGAACAAACACGATTTGAAAATTCTCAAAATATTCACAAAAAGAATCCGAAGAAGAACCTCGTTCGGTATATACACCATCCATCACTAATAAAACAATATAATAATTAGCTTAATTTAAATATTGGATTTAAGGAATGTACCACCTCACACTCTTGTCATTATCCTACAGTCCCATTTTGCTTAGAGACAATATATATAGCTAGTACTGTATCTTATTCTTTAAGGACAAATCTAAACCACTCCCTTTAATTCGTGTTGTTTGGCCAACAAAATATCTTCTATTTTTTTATATAACAGTAATAATAAAGGCACAAACTTTTTTTTATCAAGTTTATTTATCAAATAATGTGTTTGTACACTCATGAGAGTGTTATACTCGTTACAAATCGATGAAATTCGGAGTGAGGCCTTGGATTGAATAAACACATTATTCTGAGGGACAGTAATATGATGACAGTTAAATTGGTCAAGTTGACCTTAATTTTTGTTTCAGAACTCTTTTTGTTTGAGAATCCCTTAAATTAATTCAGGATGCCGTTGTCTAAATTTGTATATTCGTTTTGTGTAAAAAAATAAAGTTCGGAGAAGAAATTTGATATGTGTGTAGAGTTATTCATTTCATAATTCTCTTTCCTTTTTTTGAAGGATAACTATTATTTAACACTTTAAAAGTTTAATTATGCACTTCTTACAACTATATTTTTCTTTTTAATTATAAAAAAAATTAGAATATAAAATGAAATTTTTGGAGTATCACCGATAAATTCATTTTGGAATGAAACCCTGCGCCTCAAATTACATAGAGCACAATAGTAATAGATTAAGAATAAATTCTGCATGTTTGAAAAAGGATTAAGATTGTAAACTTGTGGCTGCTTTTATGGCCTTATCTTGCTACCAATAATTGGTAATTGATAAAGCTAAAGTATAATAGTAAAACTACTAGCAAATCCAATTTGTTTCAATTTGTTTCTTGGAAGATTCATATTTTCCCTTCTATGATTTATGCCACCTTCGAGCATATGTTATATGTAAAACTAAATTGAGAAATACTAAGAAGAGTTTCTTAAAGTGAGATTCTTCATGAACTATTTGTCACTTCATATTTTAATGTTAATTTTCGTACTAATATTATAAAATATTGTGTAAAAAACATGATATGATAAAAAATCCATAAAGAGTCTCACTTTTAATAAATTATCATTTCTCAACGAATTTAATAGGAAAGTCAGAATTTAGTTGCCTAGCTTCAATCTTTATATTATAAAGACTGAAAAGAACACAACAACAAAAATAAGTACAAAATATAAATATATACAACTTCCTTACAAAATAAGAAAACGAAAAGAGAAACGACCCCTCGGGATTACAGAGAACCAAGTTGTTCTTGTAAACATTTTAAAGTGAATCCAATTAAGCTTAAACGTCCCCAAAAATGAAATAAACAATATAAAGTTTAGAAACCAAGTAAACATATTTAAATACCAACCGAAAAGTGGAAAAGAATTTATGTATCGATCAAATTGTACGTAACATTGCAATATAAGATAGTTGTACACAAATATACAACCAATTGTATACATACGAGTAATTAGCTTGATGCGAAAGTATGATGTTCATATGTTATAATGTGAGTAGATATTTGTTGTACTATCCATTCATGTTATAAGACATAAATGGATTATATCACGTGACCGTATTTGAGTACCACATGATAATTTTTCCGTATCTACTAAGATTATATCCAAAAGGTAGGCCCTACTTTGAGATAAGTCAGGAGCGGTATAAACTATAAACACTTAAGGTTCGTAAGTTTTGCGTGGTAAGCCTTCCAAGTACTCTATAAACGATATTACGCTGTGTGTCTTCCAACCGTTTTGATTCATTCATATTTTCTCTCTCACTTGGTTCTTTCCAAACTCCCTCCATGAAAACTCTCTTCTTCAACTCCTCTCTTTGGTAGGTCTCTCTAACTTTCTCCCAAGGCCTCAAACTTTCCTTTAAATTTTCACCCTCAAGTCTCAACCTCTCAAGCTCTTCCTTTGCCAGAAAAAAAAAACAGGTCTCCGTATTTCGATTTCGATTCCCTAGTTTTGCTGGGTTCTAGCCGGAATTGGGTTCGAAATCTGCAGGTTTAGCCGAGACATGGTGATGTTGGGATTGGAGAGGTTGGTGGTGAACTTGAAATCCAAGTTGAGGTCTTTGAAGGTGAATAAGAAGCCTTACGACAAGATCGAAAAGAGTGAGAGCATGAGAGTTGAAATCAGGAGCAAGAAGGCCAGAAAGCTCATTGAAAAGACTATGAAAGTTGCAGATTCTCCCAAGTCCAAAACTTTTGCTTTTTGATTGTATATGTTTTAGACATAAAAAAATACCAAAGCTAATGATTTCCTCCTTGTGTTGGGTAACTTACCCTCTTCGTTCAATAGAATAAAAGGTGATGAATTTGGGGTCTTCTCTTCTTAGTTCTTACAGTATATCTCTCTCTTCCTCACTCCTCACTCCTCACACACACACACACACAATCACTCACAACCATATACACAATATTGCCATATCAAGAATACAAGGTGTGAATTTTACCAAGATTACAATTTTTGGAGAGAGGTTGTTCATTGCCCTCTATTTTGTTCTTTTCCTTTCTGTATATGTCTTAAGCAACTAAGCATTGTTTGGTTATTGATTATAGATATCAAAAAGTCTTTATTACTTATTAATAGACAATTGATTGATTATAGATGTCAAAAAGTCTTTATTACTTATTAATAGACAATTGGATAATACTTGCATTCTCTCCTTAGGCGATGAGCTCATTCTCTCCACTTGCAAATAACGTATCTTCATTGTAAAAACTTTATAATCGGAATCATTCAATCTCTTAATCTCCCTTTGAAGATCATCCATTAAAAAAAATTCATTTGAATTGAAGATTTTTTAGTCATCCAAATGTATCAGATAAATCAACGGTTTGTCATAAATATGCTACTTGATACTTACATTGCTGATTTATTTTGATACATTTAGATGACTAAACAATTTCAAAGTCGAATAGTTTTTTGTAAACAGGATCTTCAAATAAAGATTAAGAGATTAAACAGTTCCGATTATAAAATTTTCACAATATAAATATGTTATTTGCAAGTGCGAGAATGAGCTCATCCCCCTAAAAGAGGAAGGGGGCAGGAGGAATGCAAGTATTATCCTAGACAATTATTTTTTTTCTTTTTCTGGTGGGTAATTAAGTCTCCAATTTAAGTTTCTCTTTCCCTTTCTATGGATTCAGTAACAAACACTGAACCTAGATCGGTACTGTGAGTGACAAAGTGCAACATGGATGAAGCTAAAATATTTAGTCAACTTGCTTACACCCAAATCTATCAGTTTTCATGAAAAACAATAAATAAAAGTAAAAATTCATGTCAAAATCAGCATGGTTTTTAATTTATCCCTTCTAAATTTCAATTGTGGGATGATGTAGGAAAGGGTAGTTAAAATTGAGCAATTTCCTTCCATGCATTTTGTAAGGGCATTTTTTAGAGTAACGTTACACTTACCATCTACTTGTATCATCATTTGTACCATCTTTCTAATAGAGGTAGCACCCACTAACACACGTGAGTCTCGTCTCTATTAGAGAGATGATACAGATAATGATATAAATAGATAATAAAAATAGCATTTTTGCTTTTTTTATCCTCATGCATTATGTGCATCTTCTTCTACAACCCACTACTATATATGGATTACAAATCCTCTCTGGATCTAAAAAAAGGGAACCTAAGAATCAAATGATTCGGGTCGTTAAAATTTGATCCAACGGCTACAAACAGGGGAACCCTCTAAAAGTTATAATAATTGTAGTTGTTTGATCAAATTTCATCGGTCCGGATCATTTGATCCTTAAGCTTCGTTTCTTTAGATCCGGAGATGATTTGTACTCCTATATATGTGCACTACACAACACAATGCGGAAGAAATGCCATGTTATTACATCACCTCCAACATGGAGCCACATGATAAAAAGCATTGGTGATTGGTTAAGTTTGGGTAATTTTGTTCATTCTCTTTTCTACATATATAAGTTGTTGTGATTAAGATTAAGAAGAACACAACAGAATTAGGTCGCGGAATGAGACGAATGATAGAAGACAAAGAGACCGAAAGTAAAAGTGGTCTTGGCGTGGCAAATTGTTTGCCTATGAAAAATGAAGGTTTTAATTAATTTGATGGGCGACATCATGCACTGTACAATTTCAATGGCGCCCAACATTATTATTCTTTGAAGATCAACTCCACATTATTTTTTCCAAAAATATGATTTTTATTATATTTTTCATACCATATTTGTATCACATTTTTGAAAAGTTACTTGATATTTTCAATGACGCCTTTCTAAAAAATAATACTCCTACCACATTTTTTCATACCACATTTGTATCATACGTTTAATAGAAATAGAACTCACATGTGCTGGTGAACCCTATCTCTATTAGATAAGTAGTACAAATATGATAAAAAACAAAAATAATATTCTTACCATCTATATTGTAGCATCTCTCTAATAGTGACAGAACCCATCTATTTTGTATCATCTCTCTAACAGTGATATAACTCATGTGTGTTGGTGAGTCCTACCTCTATTAGAGAGATGATACAAATGAAGGTACAAATAAATGGTAAATACAGTACTACTCTATACAAAATAGTCTTTTTAGCCAAAATGATCCCTGAGATTTGCATAACGCATCACTTTGGTCCCTGAGATTTAAAATCAATAGAAGTGGTCCATGAGATTGTCCATCATCTATCATTTTGGTCATTCTGTTAAAAAACTCCGTTAAGTTGAGGATATTTTTGTCAAATCAAATTCTCCACATGATTTTTCACCGTTTTCTCACATTTCTCTCAAAAAAAAATACTCCTATGTTGCTAATTTTGACAGTGAAATCAACTCTTCAACTATTATTAAAAACAATTTGACGTCAAACTCAAGTAAATCATCGCAAACGGTACTTGATCTTTTCCCTTTCGTTAATTTTTGGAAAAAAATTGTACAGTATGCACACTTGAATATAATGAAATGGATGGTTCAAAGATTCCTTACTGATTTCTGATTTTCAATCTTAGTTTTACACCAAACGAATCTCTGTCACCCAAAGCCCCAATTCAAAAACCCTAATCACTTTTTCCTTTTTCTTTGTGACTGCCAAGGACGAATTGACGAGAGACATGAGGACTATGGTAGAAAAGACGAGAGAGATAAGTAAAAAAGGGTGAAAAAACAAGTGGAGAATTTGATATTACAAAAATACCCTCAAGCTTAACGGAGTTTTTTAACGGAATGACCAAAATGATGGATGATGGACAACCTCAGGGACTACTTTTATCGATTTTAAATCTCATAGACTAAAGTGATAGTTATGCAAATCCCAAAAACCATTTTGACTAAAAAGCCTACAAAATATAATAAGTGTAGCATTACCCTTATTTTCTCACTAAGTATAGGGCAAATGTTGTCCACACAAAATATTACAGAGAGATAGGCTCTAAAAAGATTTTCTTCTTTTTTTTTTCCTAATAGGTGAATGAATGAATCATAGGTGATATTGGACCACATATAAATGTGAAACACATGAATATTCATGACAAATTCACACGACTCAAACATCATGAATGTTGTTTTCTCCCACAATAAATTTCTGGCAAATGACAAAAACACATGAATATTCCTGACAAACGTGAGATTTCATTTGATATTCCACAAACGCGAGGTTTCTGTCTTCAAACATCAAACGAACACGGATAACATTGACTAGACAACCTCTAAGAAGAAGCAGAGCTTTAAAGAAAAATACAATACACATTGAATATGCTTTGAGGTGCAGTTAACAATTTGCAGTGTTAACAATAAATTTTTATGTGGGGTGTATTAAATAATACATGAGGTGCTACCTTTTGCTTTTCTTTCATGTTTTTTTGGCCATTGAAGGTGTTAAAAATAAAATAGAAAAATTAGCGTCGCTTTTCTGACAACGGTTAATGTCAATTAAAAACACATTAAAATTCAAACTATGAAAAGATAAAAAGATTTTATCGCCTATCGACAGTTAATGTCGAATGCTCGGCGAAAGAGTATAGACTATTAGAATTGTAGATATAAAGAACAACACTCGCTACCAATTCTGATGACTTTTTAAGCCCCCTGTGAAAATACTAGGTCACAAGCACAACATCAGCATTTTCATAACTCGTTAAGGTTTGAGGCCTTCTTGATGTTTTATATTTTCGGAGATGCATATCAATAGCTGTGAAGGTAGAGCCGTCGGAGGTCCTTGCAGTGAATGCATGTCCAGGGAAACAAAGGAGGGTCCAGGCAGAAGTTATGGATGCACCGAATGCAGCAGACGTCACAACTGAACAGAAGATCTACAGGTTCCCGCTGACGACATACAGAACAAGCAGTTGCTGATATGGACTGTTTATCACCAGAAGAGAATAAAAAGAAAAGGCTCGATTAAGCACCCAGACAACCAAATCAGCAAAAGATTTAATCATACAATGACGAGAGCGAACACTTGAAAAGTTTTAGCAAGAGTAAGCAGTGGAAGAGTAAATGCAAAAGAGCTCTAAAGGCAAACAATTGCACATACATTTCTTTGACAATCCAAGCAGGTCTTGCACACCCCACACATTTCCAGATTATCCAGATAGAATTTCTAATTTGGAGACACATAATGTTTGCACAGCTATCGGAAATGTAAGGAATGACTTTTCTTTCAACTTCAAGAGGAGACATGTCCAAACAGAGGAGAAAGAAAATTTTAAGTAAGTTGGGAGATAGATATTGTCATTTGGTAAGGTAGAAAATTAAGATCTTATGAACTTTCCAGATCCTTGTAATCTTTTCCTTTGATTTTTCATGTCAACATGATCGTACTAGTGTGTTTTTGCACTCTTCGTCCATGTTTAAATTAAGATAGCTTAAAATCCTCAAAGCATGTTATTATAAAAATGCATCATAAACGCCTTTTCATTTCAGTCAAAAACATCAGTTCATTTAAAACAAAAATAGGCCAAAAGGCAGATTACAAAGATCCATTTACAAACATTGATCTCTTAAAAATGCCTGATATTGAAGAATGGAGAATGAATTCTTCTGGAAAGGCATTAAATTGAACAGATTGAAATCTCATACACAAATAAGCATTGTAGGCAGGCCTAAAATGTGCACTTTACAACTAGCACTCAGACAATGTCCAATATAAAGTTTTAACAGTAAAACAATGAGGTTTACATACCGGAGCAGAAAAATTGGGTGGTCCTCGGTAAGTAGGCACTGGTATGTCCATTTTTGGGGCAGATGGAATGGTTTGGGAGTATATTTTCTGATCAATCATGTCTGCATCATCAACCTTGGTAATGCAGGTAAAACTAGCCTTGCATAAAGGGCAAGTTGAATTCTTTCTCCTTGAACTCTGCCACACACCATAAACAACTTATGAATTCGGTGTCCTCAAATAATATCAATAAAGAAGAGAAAAACACTAAATCAAGGCGAGTTCATGGGAAGGTCGACAATCTTTGAAACCAGAATAAAGAAAAGTATTTCAATTTGGGTAAACGCAGAGAATATTTAAAACTTTTGAACAATCAGAAATTATACAATTGTTAGTGAACAAGAATACGTACCATATGACCAGCCCAGTTTTCAATGCATGAATAACAGAATCGATGACCACATGGCAAAATTCCTCGAATTGAACTATATTCTGTCCAGCATATTACACATGATAACTCCATCGAAGGAATTTTGGTGGCAGCTTCAGTCTCAAATCTGCCTTCACATTCCTCTTTTGAGTTCTCAACTTCAAACCATTCATCTTGGGGAGTTTCCTCCAGAGCAGTGGGTTCATCCTCAACTGAAATATTTGGATGCTTGGAAGAAGATGGGTGATTCCGATCAGCCTCCTCAACACCTTTCAGACCATTTCTGATTCTTCTTCCAATATACAACCCATTATCAGTATCTCTTTCAGTTTCCAGTATATTATCATTTCTTTCTTCATCTGAATGGTCAGAAAGGACTGTGATTACATCATTACGTGTACTCTGAAATCTGATTGGGTGGCACTCTTGATCAGACTCTGAGAGTTCTGATTCGACCATACGTCTACCAATATTACTTTTTATAAGCTTCCTCCCTTTACGTGAAGTTTCAGCCATGCTGCTTTCCTTACCACTGAAAATGTTTCTTTTAGCTCTCACCAAATGGGTGGAAGACTCTTGAACCTTCTCCTACGAGAACAAGACACAATGACGTTAAGATTGCATCATGGCAGCGATTAATCACAATTATCTGATATTGAAAATTGAAACGCTTATGGAACATTACTTAGAAAAGTGAAGCTTAATTTTCTATATACAAAAAACTTATCCACAAACATATACAAGGGAAGACCACCAGAGGCAAAAGAACGGAAAAATAAAAGTAAAAAAAGGGACGTAAAAATTCAGTTGAATCAATTACCTCCCTTCTAAGTGATCTAGTTAGAGGAGGATCTTCAAGACAGTGCCTGCTACTTGATCGCAGTTCTTGCTTCGAATTCCTTCCAACATGTTTCTGCTTTGCCTTATGAGAACTGCTGTTTTCTTTAAACGCAGGAAACAAATTCTACAGAGAATTCACATAGAAAAAGCACAGTCAGATCCTCCATGTCTGTCAAACTGAGAAAAACTGAAATGCTTCAACAAAGGAATTCTGCGGCAAACATGCAAGACAACATTATCATATAATAAGAGTAAGTGTGAGGGATAAAGACAGATTTTTACAGAAGCTACCTCATCCAAAAGACGTGATTCAGCCAAAAGATGACGGCGAGAAGCTCCAGACTGCGAATCAATAATTTTTACCGAGTCATTATAACCATTTGATTTGTCCGAAAGCGCATTCCATTTTTTCGATGATTCACCCACTGTAACAACAGGTGGAGGTTGTAAGAGTAAGGGTCCGACTTCCTGTCCACTGCAAATAAAAAACCCAAGAAGTGTATGTCCCTGATTACAAATCTAATTTGTAAGTCAAAAATATAAATTAGGCAGCGGCAAGCAACAAGTTGGACTAATCCGAGAGTAATACCTCAATTTATCAAACAGCTAAATCCCAGATTTAATCACCTAATTGCTAACACCTAAGAGTTCCCAAACCAAGAAATGTTGACACCTAATTAGTTCACTGAAGCTACCACGTCACCATTCAGTCTCAATTTCAAAGAAAGCAATCATTTTTACACCTTAAACTTAAAAAATACTAACAACCCAGATGTAATCTTACATATTATTATGTAAAAAAAGGGGAAGTCAAGCAATTTTTCCATACCATCTCAAAGTGTAAGGACGCTCAGGTACTCGTTTTCCTTGCTTTATGCACTCCTCAATCCACCGGTGGTTGACAACTTTCGCGTCGAACTTGTTAGCTAGTTCGTATTTCCTTCCTTCGAATTTCCAACACACCTAATCGCCAAATTTTAACAACACACCTCCATAAACACAAAATACAGTCACATTGCCTAATTAGAACAGAAAATGCATCGAAACAGGTTCGAAGAAAACCAACCAAGTGAGTGGTCGATCGAGACATCGCGCCGACATAGCTCGCACCGGCGCGAGAAATGAGCTTGATGAGGCTGAACCGCTCCGAGCCGTGGTACCCGCTTACGGTCGCGATCACGGATTCCATGCCCTGAATCGGTGACCCCATGGCCTCTGCAAATACACAAACAAACAACCACTTCAAAAACTGGGTCTTTTTAAAACGACACAGTTTCGAGCCAAATCTACCGGTTTTATAATTACTAGATCTTGACGAAGCTTCAGAAGAATCCTAATGGTATGATCATTACTAATATGCTTCGAATTAAGCTTAATTGAAGTTGAGAGTGAGAGAGAGAGAGAGAGAGAGAGAGAGATTGACCGGGAGATTGGGGGAGGCGAAGCGGGTGGCGTTGTTCTGCCATTGAAAATGATTTGGCGGGCAACTCGAAAATTTTGAAATTTCGGCAGCAGCGAAGCGTTTATGAATGCCGCGGATGACGGCCCTGCCTTTTACTTAGATGGGCCACTCAAAAGAATGGCTCCTGTCCAATAATTTATTTTGTTTTTTTCTTCAAAACAAAAATTAAAATACAAACAAATTAGTAAAAATATTACAGTCTTTTGGTATTCCTCTTTACTTGAAAGTGAGAGGTCTTTGGTTCGAATCTCGTGGACGGCGAATTTAATACCAAATTAGGCTGCCCATTGTGTGGTTTAGCCGAACCCCCTTTCTTTAGTGTAAAAATATCGATGCACTAAAAAAAATAGTAAAAGTAAAATGACCCTAATTAATAAAGGGAGGGGGAATTCAACTAAGCCACACAATGGGCAGTCTAATTTGGTATCGAATTAATTATCCACGAGATTCAAACCTAAGACCTCTCACTTACAAGTGAAGAGGAATACTACATTATTACTAGTTCATTGTAAGACTAAGTCTACCCCCTCCCCTTAGTGTAGATACTATTGTTTGTTTAAAAAAAAAAAAAGAGTATAAAATTTTAAAATGATTTATTATATTAACACTCCACATATTGTTGAATAAACCTCCGCATACTTAATACACCTCACTTTTGCTTTTTCAATTAAAAATTATCTTCATACATCCCCACATATTTCCTCTCACATCCCACATTTTAAACATATACCTTACCTTTTATGCATACACCCTACATTTTTTATACACCCCACATTCTTCAAATCTTATTGTACTTATTTTTAATTTTGGTAAAATGAATCTAGCTACCCAGCTGTTCCTAGGTTAATTACTTCTAGGATAATGATTAGTAGTAATAATTATCACTTTGAGGCTAATTACTCAAACGAATCAAAATCATTATCCTGTCAGTTTGGATGAACTTAATCTTATAAGAATAATTAATACTAGCATTTGCCTACACACTTTGTGTGTAAGAATACATTTTTTTAGAAAATGAGAAGGAGAGAGGGAGAGAGAGAACATGGGAGAGTATGAGATTATTTTTTTTTATTTTTTAAATATTGAAGGTCTTTTAATATCATCTGTAGGTAAGATTTCAATAAAAAACAATAAAATTTGAACCTATGGAATTACATTATTGCCCATCATTTTTTTTTTTTTGTGTGATAGAAGACTAAGTAGTCTTTTCACCATATTTTGGTTGACAAAGAAGGTTTCGTTAATTAATAGAGATTATAACTTTTATCATAAACTTACCAGGTACTCCGTCTTAGCCGACTTACAACGATGCAAGGAAGCAGGGTTCCAATGACGGTGCCAAGGTTTGTCACTAATCACCATTTAACTCACATTTACAATCACTGGTTTTTATCTCATTTCGTTTTCTTTTTCGAACTGAAAATTTTGCAGAGTTGCTGCTTTCTGTCCATGAGATTGAATTGTATCTCCAAATTTGTAGGTAAATTATAAGGAGTATGGACCTATAAATGTCTTAAAGCCTCTTTGTCCATGAGGGAGGAACCTTCTATGGAGTGCATCCATTTTCATCTTTCTAAGCTTGTGTGTTATTTGAGGATTTATCAATAGTAGCCAAAATTTAACACCTAATTTCATAAATGTCATTTTTTTATAAAAACTTTTAAATGTAGCAGAAAAACCACTTAAATAGACCTAAATACCCTCAAAATTAAAACCAAATAACAAAACCCTATTGAGTCAGAATTTAGGAAAAATGAGAGAACATTATTTCATAGGGCCAATACCAATGAAATCAGCCAACAGCCAATACCAATGAAATTGTCAGTAGCCTTTAAGATTTCAGTTATACTGAGATCGTTGATTTCATTGGTATTGACTGAGAACCCTCTAACATAGTGGTCTCTCATTTTCTTAAAATTATAATTCAATAGGGTTTTGTTATTTGGTTTTAATTTTGAGGGTATTTAGGTCTATTTAAGTGGTTTTTATGCTATATTTGAAAGATTTTCTCAATCAACATTTTTGTATTAATAAACATTTTGTAATTTTGATTGGAAATCTTTCTTCTTCTTCTTCTTTTGTCATCTTTTTAGGTGTGTTATTGTGCCATTGTGTTACCAATTTAATAGTATATATGGCTGGAAAACACTATATTCTTTGGTTCTATTTCAATATGTCATATCCGCCAATAATTGTCTTTCTTTGGGATGCATTCTCTAAATGATGCTTGCATGTCGCACCCTCTTGGTTTACCTCATGTGGAGCTTCCGAAACATCGATTTCATGTTTTATTCGTGAAAAATAATTCTTCTCAATCAAAATGTTTGTAGTTTCATTAGTTAAGGTTTTGCTCAACAATGCTAGGTGGAAGGAGTTTTGATAGTTGAGAAGATAAATAATACGTTAAAAGTGATTTATGGTGTATTTAGAAATTTATTTATTTAAAACCTAATAAGGTCAAAATTGTCATTGCATAGAAAGGTACACAAACCATTTAATATTAAATTCTAATGCAGGATGCATTCAACATTATATGGGGTGCTAATAAAAAAAAGAAAGCCTTTCAAAGAGTTTTTAAATTATGAAGTATTTAATCAACATTTTTAAGAAGTTCATGAGTATTCAATTAAAATTTTTGAAAAGTTTATAAAACTGCATGTAAATTTAGTTGTATTTATTCAAGATTTTATAGTAGAACATAACTATGTGTATTTCACTAAGATTTGATTTTAAATTATTTAAAAAAGTGAAGAATTTTGATGGATCTTAGTGTTTTTTAAGCTTTAAGAAATTAACCATGTCGCCGGCCATCAATAGCCGGAAGCTATACGACTTGGAAAAACAGAGTTCTGTTATACATTTGACTTCCCTTTTTGGCATTAACGTACATTTTATTTTATGCAGTATCTGTGCTCCCCTTCTCTTTTGGGTCCAATTTAGTTTCTCAAACATGAATGATTGTAGAAACTGGAAAGACTAGAGTGTGACTGCAACATCTTTCTTCTCATTTGAATCCGGTTGCCTGTGTCCCAACTAATACCAGAATACCCCGGTTAAACAAAAAATCGAAGAAAAAAAGCCGAAGACCAGAAAAGGCCCCCAAAAATACATATTATTCAAGGTAGCAGATGATTGGAGATTCAGAGGAAGTTTTGAGAAATTTTGGATATCCTAACTGCTACCGTATTTCTGCGAGAATTTTTTGGTTCGATGACTTGAGCTCATCTTCGAACAGGGTTTCCCCCTCCTGGTCCTCGAGGTGGTGGTGCCTCATACCCACTCCCACCACGAGCCGTTGGTGTTGTTGCAGAACCATAATGCACATTGCCTGTGGGCACATGTCCTTGAGGACCACCACCAGCAGCTCTAGACTGTGCATCATAGTTGACACCCCGGGTTGGATCATAACCAGGCACTCTTTGCACTTCGTAACCCGGTCTCTGTACATCATATCCAGGTCTCTGTGCGTCATAAGCGGGTCCTCTCTGTGGATCATAAGCAGGCCCTCTCTGTGAATCATAAGCAGGTCCTCTCTGTGCATCATGAGCAGGTCCTGAAGGATCATAACCAGGCCCTCTTGGTGCGTCATAACCAGTCCTTCCAGGAGGTCCAGATTGAGCTCCAACTAATGGAGGAGTCCCGGTGGCAGCAGCACCGCCAACGCCAGCAGCAACAGGCGCAGCTGTAGCCGGAGGGAAGGGGGCACGTCCCTGATATACATTATACAGTGTAACAATGTATAAGTTTTCATTTGCATCACTCTAGAGGCAGTGAGAAAAATATGTTCCACCTAAAAACATGATTTGAGCAGGACAGCACTTCTTAAGAGTTTATCAGCACCCATATTCAACAAGGTTTTACAGGCCATACCTTCTTGATTATTTTTCAAATCACCTACTATAGTACTAATTTTACTCAAGTTCCGTGCAACCGAGATACCTAACCATAATTATTATCAATTGGCTTTGAGACAGCGTAGGCTATGGATGTACAACAACAACAACAAAGCCTTTTCCCACTAAGTGGCGTCGGCTATATGAATCTTAAAATGTCATTGCACTCGGATTCTGTGTCACGTCTTCCTTTAGATCCAAGCACTCTAAGTTTTTTCTTAGAGACTCTTACAAGGTCTTTCTAGGTCTTCCTTTACCTCTTCAGCTCTAAACCTCTGTCCCGTAATCGCATCTTCTAACCGGAGCGTCAATAGGCCTTCGTTTCACATGTCCAAACCACCCTAACCGATTTTCTCTCATCTTTCCTTCAATTTCAGCTACTCCTACTTTATCTTGGATACCCTCATTACTAATTTGAAGTTGTCTTGGTGTTCCAATAGTAAGGGAGTGATAAAACACAGTATGATTGTCACCTGTGTATTCTTTTCCTAAAGATACTTTTAACTCTAATTTACTTTCTGGCAAGGAACAACCTTGGCGAGATGCAAGCAAAAATAAAAGGTTTTCGACAACCACCGTAACAATTTCTAGCATCCATGCACTAATGATTCATAAAATAAAAAACCAAGCTCAAAGTATTTTCAGCTTCAGTTGTATTGACAAAATGATAATCTATTTTGATAAGCAAGCAATAGTCTTGTGTTAATAGCGTGTGGACGAATAAGTCATTGATGTCACCAACACACACTATACTATTGCAAACAGCCAATCCCAGTTGAAACAACTGGGACTTCAACGACACAGCATGGTACATAATTCTAGAATTTGAAGGGATAAAGTAAAATAATAAGATGAACAGCTAACAAAAGTCAAGATGTGGAAGATCGCATACCTGTTGAACCCCGTAGCTATCTTCAAACGCATTTTGTCCTACAGCCTGCCCAGTAGCCTCGTTCTCATTATTTCCCGGGGTTCCATAATATGGGGCCCCTACATTTCATTGCCACAGACAAGCCATCCACGATGCATTTAAAGATCAAGGTAAACAAAAAACAAGGGTATCCAAATGACCTCGAATACGAAAGGAAGTAAATTTACCAGTTCTACGATCAACATTAGAATTATTCAGTAACTCTGCTCGGAGCTTTTCCACCTCCCTAGCCATGGTAACATAGTTCTTCTCCATGACCTGAAGTGATTCAAGGTGGCTGCTGTATAATCTCTTTTCATAGTCATATGTATCCCTGCACAATTCCAACCAACAGAAAATGACAATCCGTTTTTCATAACGGAAAATACACAACAAGCATTATAGTTTGAAGTTACAAAAAAATAGAACATAAGCACGAACCTGCATAGCTGATATTCCTGCCTCAGTCCATCAAGCTGTGCAACCAAAGCCGGAATCTGCTGCACATCTGCATGAGTCCTCTGAAGATCCTGCCCCAGTTGTTGCACATTGGTGATGAGTTCTTGCCTCGAAACAACCAAGCTCTGGGCCTCAGCTCGAGCCTTATGTAGCTCCGCCTTAACAGGCTCAGCCGACTTCAGGTCAGCTTCCATCTTAGCTATACTATCCACAAGGCTACTCATCTGCTGTTCTCTCTCAGACTTGATAGCTCCTATCTGGGCATGTAATATCTGCAACTCATGTTGAGCACCCGCCAGCTCTTGCCTCAGGCTTCCGTGGGTGGCGGCGAGCCTCTGGTTCTCCACCACAAGCCTCTGCATCTCCACATGTTGTGCAGCCAGCTTCTGCTCCATAACTTGCGGAGGAGGCAACATATCAAACGGAGGATAGGCGCCATGGGGCGGCCGCATCCCCGGGCCAAATGGGTCCGGTCCGGAGAGCGGCCGACGCATGTGAGAAGGCGGAATTCGACCTTTGCTTCCCATTTTTCCCGAATTCACCCTAACTTTCCTAACAAATTACAAACTTTTCTGCACAATCAAAACCACACAATGAGAATCGCAAACATTTTGCTTTGAATTTATAAAATTGGTTTGCTTTCAACAATCGGGGTTTCTTTCTGTTATCGATCTTGATTTCGAATCCGTCCAATCTCACGCCCAAAGTGAAGTTTCCGATTCAGACCTAAAAGTGTTTGGTTTTCGAGAAAATTTGGGGAAAGAAAAAAATTAACCAGTGGGAAAGTGATACTTACTTGATGAATGGTTGGCAGAAAATTTGTTCTTCTGTGTCGAAAATTGAAGTGCCCTTCGTGCTCTGTTGCTCTGCCCTAGTGAGAGAGTAGAGAGAATGATTACACCAAGCAAGCAAACAATATCACCTCCGGTGCAACTTTTTTTTGGCACCCTTTTTACTTTTCACAGCATTTTTTATTCTTCAATTTTTGTCCCTCGAATAGAATAAATTAGAGCAAAAACAATACTTAAAAGTTAACAAGATTATGTGCAAAGTAAAAATACCTGTGAAAAGCATCGTATTTTTTCAGGAGGAGAATTCTCTCCTCTCCTAATCTCTCTTCTCATTCTTTCCGTCTTATTTAAACGGTTTTAATTTAACCACGTTAATATCTTATATTGATTTTTTTACAAAAATAATAAGATTAAAAATAATATATGTGACGGGAGAGAACCCTTCTCTATTTTTCTAGGACACTTGATCAACAAAAAATTAAAATAAAAAACCTGCCCTAAATTTGAAGGGCCAAATTATTCTTCCCAAAATTGTTAGATAGTCCAATGGGCTTTAAATGATTCCCACTATAAAATTTAAGTCCTCATGTGGAGTCGATCAGTTGATTAAGCCAATGTACACTCATTGCATTGAAGAGCAAATTTCTTAATTTATAAGTTAGAGTAGTTTCTTGGAAGCAGCCTCTCCATAAATGGGGTAAGGCTAGCCGACATTCACCTCTCCCAGACCCTGCGTAAAGCGGGAGCCTTGTGCACTGGGTACGACCATAAGTTAGAGTAGTTTAAAATATTGTATCGTCAAGTTTGATCAGATCTAGTATTGATAATGAAAAAAATACTGGAAGAAGTTTGACGTTCGAATATCCTCCAGTTTGATGAGATCTGATACATATATTGTACTTGACAAGTTATCCTTCTTTTCAATAATAAAAAAAGTTTGAAGTTCCCTCGTTAACAACATTCGATGCATGCCAAATTACATCCAATGCAGGATTTGTACTTGTTAGCAGCCTCAGCCACCTACTTTAGGAACACTAGCCAATGATGCTTGAATCTTCTCCTCTTCAAATGACAAATCCACCAGATTTCCTCGCAGATAATTCTCATAAGCTGGCAAATCAAAATGTCCATGCCCACACATTGCTGTGAGAATCACTTTGGCTTCTCCGGTCTCTCGACATTTCTGAGCTTCCCTGATGGTGGCAGCTATGGCATGTGTTGGCTCTGGCGCTGGTATCAATCCTTCGGTTCTAGCAAATTTTATAGCACCTGCAATGGAACACACAAAAGTTAGAACCATAATCCAATTCTATAACTTCACTACCACACGCCAAGCATATATTCATGGGAAGTGATTTCCGCACAATATTTTTCTCCTTTTAAACATCCATGTCCCTTTGTTGTTCTTCAATATTCAATCCGAACGTAATAAATACCAAGGAGTTACGTGAGGAGAAAAGGGTGTGCAACAATCACTTTCATAGCTCCAATGTTAGTTCTTATACCATGGAAAGTAAAGTTAAATTACCTTGAAAGCACTCAATCTGGGGAATTGAAATTGCTTCCATGTAACCCAGTTCGTAGACGTGTGAAATTAACGGTGACATACCATGGTAGCGCAATCCTCCTGTTTAATAAATAGGGCAATGTTGAACATGAAGAAGTAAATTTCAATGAGTTAATAAAGCTCTGAAAGAGCCAGTAAGTAATTACCAGCATGAATTGGGTCAGGGATGAAGTCGTGCCCAAGCGTATGCATCTTCATTAGTGGAGTCAGCCCCGCTGTATCGCCATAATCATATGCGTATACCCCTTTAGTTAACGAAGGACATGCTGCAGGTTCAACTGCTCTAATTACAGGGTTCATTTTCCCTTTCAGCTTCTCCCTGATGAATGGGAAACTGAGCCCTGCAAAATTGGATCCTCCACCAGTACATCCTATGATAACATCCGGTACTTCACCTATCGCCTCCATTTGTTTTAGACACTCCTCTCCTATTACTGTCTGGTGAAGCAAAACATGGTTGAGAACACTTCCTAGACAGTATTTAGTATCACCATTCATAGCTGCAATCTCCACGGCTTCAGAAATAGCTATTCCCAAACTTCCAGGGCTGGATGGATCCATTTGAAGGATTTTTCTACCTGCTTCGGTTAGGGTGGATGGAGATGGGTATACCTTTGCACCCCAAGTTTGCATCATCAATCTGCGATATGGTTTCTGATCAAAAGATGCACGCACTTGCCACACCTATAAATACTTAGAATAAGTGAGACATGCATGAATTATAATGATGAAAACTAATGTTTTGGAAGAGAAGTATGGCATAACTCAATATGTATTGCTTGAACCAATTTTGACGCCAGGCAAGAATAATGTGAGTGGCACCATAAAATTCATATGCGTGCTTCAGTTTGTGAGTATGCACGTAGGCAATTTAAAGGTTAAGGTTTTGTTACCTCACACTCAACATCAAATAAGGTGCAAGCAAAAGCCAATGCACTTCCCCATTGGCCAGCTCCCGTTTCTGTCACGACCTTCTTGATTCCTTCTTGTGCATTATACCACACTTGTGGAACTGCAGAGTTGGGCTTGTGTGATCCAGCCGGGCTGACACCTTCATACTTGTAGTAAATTCTGGCAGGTGTGTCAAGAAGCTTCTCCAACCTCTTGGCCCTATATACAACTGAAATGATAAGACACTTCCAACAATTTAACAGGAAGAATAAGTTACAGAAAAAACGAAGTTGTCAGGCATGCTAGCTCAACAAACCTAATGAGAGGTGATGGGCGCCAAAGCTTGTATACATCACGAACCTCATCTGGGATATCTATGAATCTTTCGTTGCTTGCCTCCTGCTTAATCAACTCATCGGGAAATAGAGGAGACAAATCTTCAGGTTTAATCGGTTCAAAAGTCTTGGGATGCAATGGAGGAGGTGGTTTTACAGGAAGGTCTGCAATCAAGTTATACCACTGTCGAGGGATTTCAATTGACTTTGAATCGGCATTGAGAGATGCTCTTGCTCTACAGCCATTTGAAAGCCTCAGATGCATAGGCTTTCTATCAAGTGCAATAAATCCATGCCATTTCTTCTCAACTGAAGAAATACAAGTAGTTAGAGGAAATACCAAGAAAGCAATACTGAAACATTGTTAATAACACTAGAGATAACTCAACCGCTGAAAGGTCGAGGAAATTTAGCTCATTCCATTTTTATGTTTTATTAGTCATAAAGTGTGCATTGTATAAGCATAAACCACTTCAGTAGAAGCACCCCGTATAGGGCGTACCCTTGTCATTAGTCCATCATTCTGTTGATAGCATCTAACTGCATCTATTGGCAGACCTCTAATTCCAACAATGTATTACTAGAAACAGGAGAATGTATGGCAGATATCAAAACAGCAACAGAGCCTTTTCCCTCCGGGGTTAACCATATGAATCCTAGTCTTCCATTCCGTCTCAAAGTTTCAAAAGATAAAGAAGAATCATGCGTAGTAGAAAAGCTAAGATGGGAATGTTTCAGAATTATGAGCTCTTGCAAATGTTACTATACAAAATTTACAAATACACTTTACAATTCAAAACCCGAGAGAGTCGAATTGTTTCCACAATCAACACATGCACAAGTTTTATCTTTAACTGGTAAGAATTCATTCCAACTTCTTCTTGACCTCATTTTACCCTATATGATCATTATTTAAGCAACTTCACAGTGATTTTTCAGAGGTGGATACAGAACATACCCTTTTCGAAACCTGAGCAATTGGTTTCTGTACTAAATTCTGCAAAAATCTGCAGAATGGGTTGTTAAAAGTCGAATATCGCTTCTATAAAAAAATAAGTTCGAATCCCTCTCCCCGCAGTTTAGATTAGTCAAAAGTCGAAAATCGCTTCTACAAAAAATAAGTATTCATACAGTCGAATCACCGATCCAATATGTCATTTTTCCACAAATCCATGCAAAGATTCCATATTTTCAGCAGCAACATAACTTCAGATTAATTTTTAGCAGCCATAACTTTTGTTTATCAATCAAGTAGTTGAAAATCAGCTGAAATTCGAATCCCAGAAACCAAAAATGCTCAAGAACTTACCTTTAGCGTGTGGGGATGATGAAGGTTTAGTGTGAAGTGAATTTGCAGTGAAGAGACTTTGAGTGGCCATGCTTTCTTGGAAGCTCAGGAATCTTAGCTATGCAAACACTGAAGTAAAAGTAGTGCGAACATTAGGAGGACTGAGATTAGGGTTTTGACTCAGAAATTCAGGAGATTGAAGAACATTAACTCCAATTTTTTTATTTTTTATTTTATTTGCAGGTGGTGGAGAGTGTGGAAGAATTTAATAATAACATGAATTAAAGGCGCCACCCGGCATCTTGTAAGAAAAGGCCACCTTTTTTAATTAGAAAAAATAATGAAAATAATTTGAAATTTTTGAGTTTTAACCGTAAAGATAAAATAAAAGATAAAGTGAATAGTATCATGATTGACTTTTTAGTGTAAAAATATGATTTTTCGTTAAAATGAATAGTACCAGGAGCTTTTCGTTAAAGTTCCATTTTTAATTTTCCAATACGTAGTGAATAGGCTTTATTTTATTTTATTTTGTGAAACGTTAGATTTTGTTAGATTAGTAAACAACTGAAGTTTAAATCCACAACGTTATGCAAAAGTTCAATATTTTCCACCACTATAATAAAGGATCACTTGCATACATTATAAATAATTGAATCACATTATTGTTGATTTATTGTGAAGTTAAATTGACCTCTTTCTTTTTTAGTATAAATAATATTGTTTGTTAAAAAAAAGTACACTCAGACTTTATGTGGGTGCATTGAAATTCTACCCTACTCACACACATTTGGTTTTAAAATTTGGTCTCCTTAGTATTATTCTTAAAAACAATAATGTAAGAGATATCAAATTTGTAAATCAAATAATGTGTTACAAATGGGAAATAAGCATATGAATCAGCACTTAATTAATAATCTAATTATCAACAACCACATCATTTGCTTTACAAAATTTTATTTAAAAAATTGGTATCTCTAACATTACTCTTTTTAAGAAACACATTCTTTCTCTTCCTTTTCTCCTTGGTTCATAAATCTATCATTAAGTTTTATTAATTTTTTAACATTTAGCAATAGAATAATGACTCTATAAATTTGAAGAGTAATTGTTCACTTAGCTATTATATAAGGACTAGAATTTTCTCCTCTCATCTTTCCATCACATTCCACCCCCTCCTCTCACATTCTCTATTTTGTCTTTCTCTTTCTATAAAAAATTAATATAAGATGTTGACATGACTTAACTGTAAATGTTTAAATAAGAAAGAAGAGAAGGAGAGGGGAAAAAAAAGGGGAGAGAATCCTACTCCATTATATAAGGGCTCGTACTTGGGTACTCCTACGAGGGTGTAGACCTTATCCTCTCACCTCAGACCCAAACCCTAGCTTTTTCACTGTAGTCACCAGCTCCTTGCTTTAGCTTGGGATCGGCGACAACCTCCTCTACCCCTTTTCTCTTCCCCTCATTTCCTTCTTTAATTTCACCCTGCACTCACACGTTTCTGCTGCATCTCATTCTCCTCCTTTAACCAGTGACCCTTTTTCCCCACTTGCCCCCTATGTCTCTTGTGCCTTCGCCTAACCCCATATGTACATCTCATCTTTTTCAAAAGTACCCCGAAACCGTTTTTTCTGACAACCCTCTAATTTTTGTTGGAGCTTCTTCCTAGATCCACAATATGCCCTTTGATTTTTTTGCTTTATTTGTGATTTAGGTTAGGATTTATGGTTGTGGTAGGTCTAAGCCATATCCTACTGCTCGTTTTCCACTGTAGTTGTGGGCTACTCCAAAGATCATGACTAAGACGCCTTACTTGGTCTAATCTATGACGTTTTGCCTTCCTATGATTGCCATAAATCTCTCTAGAAGTGGTTTTGTCCTTACCATGAATTGTTGGTTGATGGTTCCATTATCGGATTAGTTATTTTTTTAATTTTTTTTTACTTTGTGTTGTTTTGTGTTGCATATTAGGTTGCATTGTATCACTTTAGCGAGTGATTGAAAACACTTTTAGAGAAAATATTTTTGCGTTCCAAAAGTACATAAATGATGCTTCTTGTAGAAAGCACTTTAAGTTTTTTTTTTTTCAAATTTCACTTGCATTTTCACTCAAGATTCATTTTAAAAATAATTTCACAAAAAAATGTTTTTGGTAATTTAAAAGCAATTCTTCCTCTTTATGAAGATAAAGGTTTCAAATTTAACTCTTTAAAATAATTTTAGGTGCTTTTATTGGAGATGCTATTTAGCCGGCACCGTACGAAACGTACACGCTAAAAGAAAAGGAGAAAAACGTGAAGTTAGCGCGCAACCGACCCAACCCAAAGTAGGCCCCACCTTTACCTCCCCAATTTTCCATTCACTTTTCTTTGTTCCCACTTCCCAAACAGCTTTCAATTGAAGAGAGAGAGCGAGAGGCGGACAGAGAATCAAACCTTATCCAGCTTTGAAGTTAGGGGTTTTGCTGTCACCACCTACCCAATTCCAATTCCTAATCGTCTGATCAGGTAATTCGCCCTTCTATTCCGACGATGTTTAGGGATTTTGCTTTCATCTTGTTTAGGGTTTTGATGATTGAATCTCAAATCTTTTTAATATTTACGATCCAAAGTTTACGGCTTTTGTTTTTTGAACGGAAATTGTCGTAAGATAAAGTTTGATTCTGACAAAGAACCCAATTTGTTATTTAGGATATTTAATCATTGATTTTTGCAGATTAATTTGGAAAAAGGAGGCATTTTTATTAAATTACTTGCAAAAAGATTCGAGTTTTAATTAAATTTAATTCTTGAGGTGTTTTTCCGAGGATGGTAATTTGAGATTTTCAATTGTGTGTGATCCAGGTATAAGATTTCTGGTTGCAAGGCCTTCTTAGTCAGTAGCCAAGGTTCATGTCTGAGCTCGACGTACAAATTCCTACTGCCTTCGGTATGTTTAATTTTTCGTTGTATAAGTCATTCGTATATGTTTGTATGCGTGCTGCACTTGCTTGATACCGTATTCAAATTCGTTTAAGATTATGTGGTTTAATAGTTATGGGACGTATAAATGATGGTAGTGATTGAAGACTTTGATGCATAGATGCATAATGATCGTTTTAAAGATCCCAATTTTTTAGGCTGGTGTATTTGGTAGATGTAGTTTCGATGCGATGTTTAAGAAACCAAGCCAAACTGACCCGAAATTGGTTGTTTTATGACACTAAATGGTTTGGTTAGGTTATCATTTTTGTGAACATGAGTGGATCGGACATCGGTTCAGTTTCTGGTTTTTGCACTGTAAAACGTGATCGAAATGCTTTTGTGGATGCACACTGGTTTTTATCCATGTCAATGGCTAAGTCAACGAGTACTATTCAACCGCACAACTAGCCTGATCCACCAAAGAAACCGAACCAAACTAACCCAAATTGGTTGTTTTGAAAAACTAAATATTTGGATTGGTTACTATTTCTATGACCATGAAGCCATCAGACATTGGTTCACGTGTCTGGTTTATGCACTATGAAATCTGAATAAATCTAATTTGAATGTTGGTATTTGTTTTAGATCCGTTTGCTGAGGCAAATGCTGAGGATTCAGGTGCTGGGACAAAAGATTATGTACACATTCGTGTCCAACAAAGAAACGGTAGGAAAAGCCTGACAACCGTGCAGGGACTGAAGAAGGAATTTAGCTACAACAAAATCCTCAAAGACCTTAAGAAGGAATTTTGTTGCAATGGTACAGTTGTCCAGGATCCAGAGCAAGGGCAGGTGCGTGTTTAATTGTTAAACCGAGAACTTAATATTGTCTTAATAGCGTTCTGTAATTGTTTTCTAAGTATCGTATTGTTGGTCATATGCAGGTTATTCAACTTCAAGGTGATCAACGAAAGAACGTATCTGCCTTCCTAGTCCAGGTAGTCACCCTCCACTTAAGAATAATGTTAAATGTTCTATAGTTATCCGACAGGTTATTAATCTGCTTGCTTAATTATTATAAGTATCGTTCCTCAGTTTCTTTTTATCTTTTCTATAGGCTGGCATTGTGAAGAAGGATCACATCAAGATTCACGGTTTCTGAGCTGCTTCGTTCAAGTCTCTGCACAGTCCTGTCTATCATCGGAGTCCTTGTTATTTGCATATTACCGCATCTAAGTTTGACATGCGCAGTGTGTTTTCGGTTTGTTATAATTTTCAGGTACCTGTGTAATGTGTCGTCGTTATGGAATGTATGACAAATTCTATTTGTGGTTTTGAAAATATCGTAACTCTGTACTTTGTCCTTGATTCCATTGCTTGAATTCCACTAAATGAGTTTCTTGGCGTCAGAAATTTACATCCTTCAGACGAACAGCAAAGAGAGAACATGCGACGATCCACCGACTTTTCGTGCATTGACATAAAATATAGTCCCGTCCATTCTCCGCAAGGGGAAGCTCCCCACCAACACATAGCACCCAAACTTCCTCCACCCATTTGCACTTGTGATCTCGTCTGCCTTCTCTACTCTGACATCCGTTTCATCACCGCCACTAATCCACCGTCCTGCCTCCAACACCCATCTCATATTTTCAACAATTGCCGAGCTCAAACCTACACTCACCACTTTCCTGCTCTATGGGTTATGAGCTTTGAACCAGGTGAACCCGGTACACCCGTTCATATCATCCTTCACGGCTTGCACGGCGATACCAGAGCCACTTCCCTTTGCACGTCTACGCTCACATTCACAACGTTCCCTTCATGGTTGACCTTCCCACAAGAGTAGATCTCTTCCCACCATTGCTCGAGAGCCGGGACGAACCAGACCTTAAACTTCGTTGCTTCTTGAAACTCCGACGTGTAAACGATGGTCAGTATCTTGTCTTGTGGGGACGGCAGTTTCAACACCTTTCTGCGCTTGCATGAGCCCCAGCAAGACGCGTCGTGTGCTTCTTCATCTTCATCGGTAATAGCATCAGGTGGATGAATGGAAAGGGTGGAAAAGGGCCTTGTCACATACATCTTTGTGTGTCTGTGAATTATGAGTGGCTTTTCAAATTTAATCGACTTTTTTCCTCATGAATTAAGAAACGAAGTTGTTTGGTGCCATATTTGTCATACAATTCACTTCAAATTTTAGTGCTTTCAATACATGCACAGATGGAAGGAGTCAAAAAGGAAAACCTTTGGCACCAACTTATTTTAAGGGTCGTGATTTTCACAATCCCGTTTTCTTCTTCTCCGCTCCCCTCTTTTTTCAATCCAAAGGCTAGAAAAACAGAAACGAACGCATGAAGAGAAAAATGGAGTGTGAAAATCATTACCGTACCGTATATTGTGACTTACTCTCGTAAACAACACAAGGAGCTTTCAAATTCAAACTGTAATTGGTAACCATTTTCCAATTAAGATAAACCTTACTAGAGCACACAATTAGTGCTAAATATGGAAGTACAACTTTCCAACTAGAGCAGCTCATGCACTTAGCTCAAGATACTTCTTTATTACACCCATCATCTCTCCACCCGGGAAACGCCCAAGACATCCCCTCGCTGCTGCTATCTCGCTAAACTCAAAAACCGAATCGCCACTGTAAGCTTGAGGCTGTTTGATTCCCTCCCCTTGTTCCATCTTCACATCTTCGGTAAGTTGTTCACCATCTTTTACAGTTGGAAGAGGAAATGGATCAAGAGAGCTTCCCAAAATGGTTTCTGCACCTATGACACCCACAAAATCTTTCAACGAACATATTGTGAATGGAACCGGCTCAAAGCTGTGGTCTCCATATTCAACTGGGGTAGAGTGGTCTCCAGTGATGCAAAGAAAGTACTCAAAATTTCCAGTTGATTCGACCTCCCAAAGAAGCCTGGCCAGCTGCCCTATAGCTCGATCTACGGCTTCCATTGCTTTCACTTTGAAGAGGGTTGCCTTGTCGTGGCCCGCATCATCAATAGCCTGCCATGCAAAACAAAACAGAGAATTCCTTTTCCATTTATGAAAGTGAACTACCTGACCAGAAACTAAAGAAGCAAACCATCGGACATTAAAAAATTACAGACAAACAATCATTTTCTTGCCATCAATTTAGCCTGTAATTTCAGTAAAGTAATTATTTATGATGCAAATGCTTCAGTAGGCAGGAACAATAGTTGCATGTGACAAGGTAAAAAAACAAAGAGTAGAAGAATCTGAGAACATTATTGACCTTAACGTGAAGGAACCCAAAATCATAGCCATCTGGTTGGCCTGGTTTGTGCTCATCTTCCCCTGGTACAAACACATTGGGGCAAGACTGCAGAGGAGCTGAGAGTGCCTTAGCTATCGCAGTTGCTTTGGAGGTTAGAAGTGTTCGGTAGTCTCCGGTTGCTCCAGGAGCTTCTAGGATATCAATGCCAAGAGATAAGCCCAGTCCAGCAATGATTTTTGTTGGAGCTACCATGCAAGGTCGTAACCCGTGTTTTTTCTCAAAGGGAGGAACCTGAAATATGTGATTTAGAAATGAAGAAATATAGACATAAATGTAAGCATAAGGGTTGAGGTCTTGTCAGACTAACATTTCTATTACGCTCAAGGTTATATTTCCTTGAATAAATCAAGTATGGTTTGAGACAACAAACCTCAATCCGAATACCGCAACCTCGTAATAGGACAAGATTAGCTATGCTCTTCCCTTCAGCAGCCCGCTTTGCATTCAGCGGATGAGCAACAAGAATACGAGATATTTCCTTGGATAACTCGTTAACAACTTTAGCTGTGTGCCTTGCCTCATCAGTGCCGTCTAGAGCTTCAGCTTGCAAAAGTAAACGGTTGTCCTTCAATGGATCTGTTCCTGATATATTTCCACTTAGCTTTGGTCCTTTTACAACCACTCCGCATCTATGTTCTGTTGCATACCTGTAGCAAATGATTCTTTGTCAGTTTGAACCTACGGCGTTAAAAAATTTCAAGGATAAGCATTAGAAAGAATTAAGTTGTAGGACGATTTTGATAAATAATCCACTTTCTCATAACGGAGGTGTGTTTACAGAAGCACATAAACAAGAAGCTGACAGCATTTATAATGAACATTTGCACCTGACTCTGACTTCATATTCGGGATAAGATGGCAGCTTCATTCCATCAAGTGCTGCACACAGTATGGGCCCTTCCTCCTCAAAGTGTCTGTCAGCCCTCCTACTGATGACTATTCCAGTTTTTTCATCCAAGGTTGCAAAATTAGACTAAAGATCAACAAAATAGCAATGATTAATATGGGGAACAGCCTTGTCTTCCAGAAATAACAGGACCGAAGGAAAATGTTGAAAGTTTTAAAGCAGTTCATCAGGGATCATGATGTGAAAACAATTATAACATCGATACCATTTCACAAAGAAACATAAAAATACTAACCTTAAATGCAATATCACCAGGCGACATTGCCAAACCAGCACCCATGGACTCAAATGCGCCCCGGCCACGGTAATATACCCTAGGGTCGTAACCCAATAGAGAAAGGTGAGCTGTGTCGCTTCCACAACCCAAACCAACTTCAACAGGGTCCATCAGACCGTTAACCCCAGCGGATGCAATGGCATCCAAATTGGGTACTTTGGCTGCCTGAAGAGGAGTCTTAAACCCAAACCTTGGTATTGACACGTCTCCCACACCATCAATCAACAAAAATGCCACTCTTCTTTTTGGCTGCTGAGAATGACCCATGTCTAATAATATGCTACACACTCATTTTACACAAAAGGGAAAGATTTGACAATGTACAAGGAACAAAGTAAAACCGCTTTCTATTTGTTTATTTCCTCCAGCTTTCGTTGCAGTCCAATTCCGCTAAAGACCAGAATCACTAGACGTTCCCACCTCTGCAACCAAATACACCAGAAGAAGCACCATTACAAAAATTTCTACACCGTGTCTGAAAAAAATGGAAATGGTATGGTATTCACTACTAACAAGTTAGCTCTAAATACATCGTGGTAGAAATGTTCTAAAAAATCGAGGCAATGTTTGGGCAAGCAAAATAAGATTTTAGCAATCTTGATATTCAGAATCATGACAATTTAACAGAAATTTTAGCAAAACCTAAACTAAAGATAAAGAAATGCAATAAGAAACCATTTTTAAGCTGGTTGGCATTGGTAAAATAATACATGAGCACAAAATTTACCCAATTCCAAATTGGTCTCTCCAGATCAGTGTTCTAAAAAATGCTCTAGGCGCTAGACGATGGTGCTCCGCCACGATTAACCCAAAATCGTTTAATAAATCGGGAAAGCTATTAGGCGGCATAAGGCAGACGCCTGGGCGGCTAAACGGACGCTGGGCGGGCTAGACGTAAGCTGGACGGTCCGGGCGGCCTGGGAAAATACGACTGTCTACCCAGAAGCAGGCGGACGCTAGCCAATCTGGGTGCTCTGCGCCTTGCCGTCTTCTCTCCCCGAGTCTCACCGTCTCCTTCTCGGTGTGACGATGGTCTACGAGACTAGAGAGAGTATGGATCTGCAATTGCAGATGTGGTGATATGTCTGACGGCGGCAATGGTTTTTGCAGTGAGCAGCTTAGGGTTTTTTTTGGGAAAAAGGTGAGTTGGTGATTGGGAATCGGTGGCCCGTTGCCCAACTAGCGTCGCTCCAGATACAACCAGAGCTTCAAAAATTTACAAAATTTGATCAAGCAGTATAAATACCATTTCCTATCAATCCAAAGCTCTAATCTTAATTAAAAAATAATTATAAATCAACAATAAAATTAATAAGGGAATCAGAAACAAGAAACAAATCAATATGTGCATGCAATGATGCAAACCAACAAGAATTTAATTGTTTTACCTCTGAGATTGCTTCAATGGCGATTTTGATCTGGCCCCACTAACTAGAAGAAAAAGAAGCCCAAGAGAAAGATTATTTCTTTCGAGCTTTTTTTGTGGTTCGGATTTCGCCGAGAAATTTGCAGAGCAAATTGGTTGTGGCGGAAGCTTAGCTCACTTTCTCTGCCACTTTATTCTCCTCCATCTGGATAAAGGTTCGAATTTGAGAGCAACGTAAGGGAGCTTAGTGAAACAGGAAGCGAATCAAAGAGTAAATTATAGCAATGGTGGTTCAATTTTAATAAATTTGAATAATGGTCAATTAACTAAAAATCTATTATTATTGGTCCCTCAACTCATTAAAATGTGTAGTTCTTATCATTTTCTTCAACTTTGTCAGAATTTTGTCAAAATGAGTTATGTTAGAAGGACTATTGTTATAATTGGATTAAATTTGAGGGACCATTGTTTCAATTGAGTTAAAGTCGAAAGTTCTAACAGAATTGATAAAAATGACCATAGTTGCACGTTTTGATGAGTTGAGAGATCACCGGTAATGAATGTTTAGTTAAAGAACCATTGTTTTAATTGAATTAAAGTTGAGAGATCATTGCTACAATTTATTATGAATCTAGTTACAAACTAGCAAAGGTGCCCGCGCGATGCTGCGGGTTTTTAAACAGCATACATTATGTAGAAAGTTATATTTACAACTCTGCCTAACTCAAGGAATAGATAAAAGTTTGTTTCTTACCGAAATATACGAATTTGAATAAAATGTATCAAAGAAGTATAAAACGGAGCAAACCTTGTAATTTCTGTAAGGTGGGCAGCTGCAATACCAATAGTGATATAATTTGACGGAATCTGGCTGTAATCCAACTTGGTTGTTCTTTGTAAATTTGTTGGAAAATGTAGTAGTTGGCTTGAAAGAAACAATCAAGAGCGTTGAACAAATCAAATCTTAATTATGTACCAAGGGTGAGCTTATATTACTTTTATTAATTTTTATCATTTTATTTTATTTTATTTATTTATGTTTTTGAACAAACATTATTATCTACTTGAGGGAGGGTTGACTTTAGTTTCACAATGTGTTAGTAGTAATATGGTTCATGTTCGTCTTTTTGGCGAGAATTGAACATAAAAACTTTCACTTACAAGTGAGAAGAAATAACACTAGATCATAGCATTAAGTAACAATTTTTATTATTTAATATTCTTCAATTTATTTCATCCGACCATGAAAAATTAAAAAGAGCGTATAAAAAATAAAAATAATGGTAAAAGCTGAAAAAGGCTCTGATTGATGCTATAAAAAGTGGGTATGAATTTTCTGGGTGGATTGTGAAACTTCATAAACACAACATTTTTAACCTGCATGGATGCATTACCCAAATAAAATTGAGTGCAGATCTGTCGTGTCCATAAAGCCTATGTGACAGAGCACGAACGTAAAGAGTTACAGACCTATGCAATCGAAGAATCAAGTTTTTTGAAATCTACTAGAGTTTGTGAGAATATCCAAAAGCTTGATTGATTAATTCTGAATTGATGAATTACATTGAGAGTCAAACGGCTTGAATAGACTTGATCACAATCCTGCGGAAGCCTAAGGGTCTTAGGGAATGAAAACGATATTAGTCGGATGAAATTCAAAAGGTCCGATTTTTATTACAAAATTTAAATTGCGGTTTTAGTAGCCTAAAATTGGATGACCAAAACTCATCATACGTCATAGCAAAACAGTGGGTTTGAACTGGGAAGTTGCGCTTAGTATCATGGGTCCAAAATGGAGCTCGGATGCCAAATCTGTAAATTCTTATTGCGTCTTTTTGTCTTCCTTCTGTCCATTTCGTCTTCAGTTCACTCGGCCATCTGTTCTACGTTAGTATGCCCTGCATCCTTGTTTAATTCGGTTTTCCTCTAAGTTACACAATCAGACTTTGTACATTCTTGCTTCAAATGTCAAGTTTAAGAAAGATCAACAAAAAAAAAACAAAGAACCACAAAACAAAAACAGGAGTGCAAAGGGAACATACGATCAATTTAACAGTTTTGAGTATCCAATATTAGAAATCAAAGTCTTCGTTTTTTATACAAGCAATATTAGGGAGAAGGAAATTGTTGCTTTTAAGTGTTTAAGGGTCTGTTTGATACTCTATTTAAATTCAATTTTTTAAACTCAAAAACAATTTTCAAGTTTTAGGCCTTAAAATTTTGTTTGATAAAACTATTTTCAAAAACTAAACTTAAGACTAACTAAAAAATATAGTCTATTATCTAAAAACATAAAAAGTGTTGTAAACATTCCTAGTTTAAGTATGATTGTGTAAATCCTAGATAAGATTTGATTCTAGGTATCCTTTCCTATTACAACTTGTATTACTTGGAGAAGAAGGAATATCTTCTCTCCCTTTACTACTATAAATAAAGGCACAATGTAGGAGGGATAACAACACACACATTCCCCTACAATTCTACAAACACACATCTCTCTCCTCTCTCTCTCTGCCGCCGACCCTAGTCCCTCTGTCAGATAAAATAGACCACAACACGTTATCAGCACGCTCCTACCGCTGCGCTTAGGAATCTGACGTTGGAGATTTTTTCTGCATCAAACCAGTTCATCCATATCATCACGCAATCAGGTTCTTTCCAAACAACGGCTTTTAACTCGATATTTTGCAAGCCCTGATAGCATGAACATTCACCATGATGCATGACCCAACTTTACGTTTTACGTATTTTAGATTCTACATAAATTGTGTATGCTTCATCATCAAAATTGCTACAATTATGTGAATTTGATATTTGCCATGAATTGAATCTTACATATGTACATGCATTGAAACTATTATTTGCATATGCATCAAAGTAAATATGCGATTCATTGAATTATATATGCATCTAATTAAAATTAAAAAAAAAAAAAAAAAAAAAAAAAGTTTTCTGGGCTCGCCTGGAACGGCCCGGAAAAAAAAAAAAAAAAAAAAATTTTTAGGGCTGCACACAGCAGCCCATTCCCCTCTTCTCACCCCGTGGGCCTGTCATCCCACCCGAGGGTTCTTGGCTTATACTTTTAGGCCCCGAGATTTTATTATTTAATATTTTTTTTAAATATGGGTTTTTATATTTTCACCCACACTTTAATTTGGCCCCGAAGACCAAAAATAAATTAATTCACTTATCATTATACAATATCTCTGCATATATTCTTTGCATATTTGTTTGCATATATATTTGTGTTTGCCTGCAGGAATATATGAACCTGAAGTTCATAATTACTTTGAAACCCGAAGTTTCTTATACACATGCCTTGTTAGAAAACCCGAAGTTTTCACTTAAATATATCACCCATGAAAACCCGAAGTTTTTCATGCAAAATTAAACCAATACATGTCTATTAGAACCTGTATGTTCTACTCCTATGTGAATGGATTGATTTTTCTCCATTACACTAACCACATCTTGTTCATCCATTTTGTGATAGGAACATGTCGAATTTGAACAAACTCGACTTCACCGCTTTGGAGGTTTCTGGAAGGAACTACCTCAAGTGGGTTCAAGATGTGAAGCTCCACCTCACTGCAAAGAACTTGCGTCCTGCTATTGAAGAAGCAACAGATAAACCTGTTGGCAAGGCTGAAAAAGCCACTGCTATGATCTTCATCCGAAGACATATCCATGACGCTCTACAAACTGAGTACCTTGCTGAGGAGGATCCACGTGCATTATGGGTCGCTTTGGCTGATCGTTTCAATCACCAAAAGGACATATTCTTGCCTGAAGCAAGACACGACTGGCAGCACTTGCGCTTCCAAGACTTTAAGTCTGTGAATGAATATAATTCTGAAGTTTGTTGAATCCGATCACTTCTCAAGTTTTGCAATGAAACTTTGACTGAAGAGGATCTCCTGGAGAAGACCTACTCGACCTTCTCTGCTTCTAATATTGTCCTGCAGCAACAATATAGAGCTCAGAAGTTCACTAAGTTCTCGGATTTGATCTCTGTTTTACTTCTTGCTGAAAAGCAGAACCAGCTGTTGATGAAGAATCATCAAGCTCGACCTACTGGGGCTACTGCTGTGCCTGAAGCACATTATAGCACTAATCAGCACCCAAAACGCCAAAAGAGGCGTGGTAAGGGCGGCCAGAAGCCATCCCACCAAGGTCAACAGAGCCAAGGCCCATCCAAGGGAGGAAACAAAGCCCAGAAGCGCCCAAACCTCGCTCCCAAGGCCCCGAACTTCAAGAATAAGGGCAAAACACCTGCCACAATGAATGACGATATGTGCTATCGTTGTGGTTCCAAGGACCATTGGTCCCGTATTTGCCGTGCTCCCAAGAAGGTTGTGGATGCATATCATTCTCGTCGTACGAAGTTTGAATCAAACTTCCTGCAAGTGGACGAACCGGAGACTACAAAGATGGAGGTTTCTGACTTTCAGGAGGATACCACTCCTATGGAAGATTAGAATCTTAGACATAGACTTATTTTTCAGTTAAAATAAGACAATTGGGGCCGAATTCCACCTAGTGGCCGAACCCCACCTTGTTCTTTGGTTGATTTTGAACAATTTTCCTTTATTTTTGGATTATTAGTTGGCGATTTATTTTGGATATTAAGTTTTTTCCTTGAATAAATGAAATTATTTTGAATTGATACTTGTTTTTATAAACTTTTATGCATGTGACCAATTCAAATTAATTTTTCATTCTAGGTATGACTAGTGGGAAAGTTAGTTGTCTGGCAGATAGTGCAACCACGCATACTGTTTTGCGTGAACGCATCTATTTCACTAACTTCGTACCTAAGAATGCACCTCTGACAACCCTCTCAGGCCCATCCAACCTGATCGAAGGATACGGTCAAGCACGTATAATGTTGTCCAATGGTACAATCTTGACCATTGCTGAGGCACTCTATTCTCCATGTTCCGGAAGAACGTTACTAAGTTTCAAGGACATTAGAGATAACAATTACCACGCTGAAACCCACGAAGAAAACGGAGTTGAATTTCTGTGCGTAACTTCCTACGAATATGGCCAGAAGCGTATTCTAGAGAAGATGGAGCGTAACCCGAGTGGTCTATATACTACGACCATACGCCCCATAGAATGCCACTATGTGGCCGGCCCTACCACAGGGACCGCGCACGAAATTACACTTTGGCATGATCGTTTGGGACATCCTGGACGAATAGCGATGCGCCGTATCCTCAAAACTTCACACGGGCATCCACTAACCCGAAGCTTAGGTTCGATCCATGAAATTGCATGTCAAACATGTTCTATGGGAAAGCTTATTACTAAGCCTTCTTATGACAAGATTCGTTCGAATCCTCCCATTTTTCTACAACGAATTCAGGGGGACATTTGTGGACCGATTCAACTTCCCTGCGGACCATTTAGATATTTTATGGTTTTGGTTGACGCTTCTACACGTTGGTCACACGTGTGCTTGTTGTCCACAAGGAACGCTGCATTCTCCAAACTGTTGGCTCAGGTTATCAAGTTCAGGGCTCACCATCCTGATTATCCGATCAAATCTATTCGATTGGATAATGCTGGAGAATTCACATCTAAAACTTTTGATGACTATTGCATGTCGGTTGGGGTTGAAGTTGAACATCCTGTACCCCATGTTCACACCCAGAACGGCCTGGCATAGGCTTTCATTAAGCGTTTACAAATGATTGCTCGATCGTTGGTCATACGTACCAAGCTCCCGATCGCTGCTTGGGGCCATGCAATATTGCACGCAGCAAAGTTGGTCCGCCTGAGGCCTGTTGCGACACAACCATTTAGTGCCCTTCAGTTGGTCACCGGATGCGAACCCGACATATCGCATCTGCGCGTTTTTGGTTGTGCGGTCTATGTGCCGATCTCGCCGCCCTTACGTACAAAAATGGGGCCTCAGCGAAGGATGAGAATCTATGTCGGATATGATTCTCCTTCGATTATTCGTTACTTAGAACCTTTGACAGGCGATCTGTTTACCGCTCGTTTCGCGGATTGTCACTTCTATGAGACAGTCTTCCCGTCGTTAGGGGGAGATAAGAACGTCAACGTTCCTAATGAACGACGCGAATTATCGTGGACGACTCCCACTTTGTCTCATTTAGATCCCCGCACCGCTCAGTCTGAAGCTGAAGTGCAGCGCATATTAGATCTCCAGAGCATAGCTCAGAGCATGCCAGATGCTTTCACCGATCTAGCGCGCGTGACAAGATCACATATTCCAGCTGCGAATACGCCTGCAAAGATGGATGTACCAAATGTACGACGGACTACCCTCCTGGAAGCCCGGGACGCCAATTCTGGTGATCCACGTACATTAGCGGCTAGCCAATCATCTGCCCCTACACAAAAGCGTGGCAGACCCCTTGGTTCAAAGGATTCACACCCCCGGAAGAGGAAAACCACGGCACAAGGTCCTGAAGAGCCTACCGTGAATCCGACTATCGCTTACTCATTTTACCCAACTCATGAGGAAATTTTAGATTATGGAAGCGTCCTTGAAGAGACGAATCCTCCTCCCGAGAATCGTGAGATTTCGGTCTATTATGCTAGCTTAGATGATGTGTGGCGTAGAAATGAGATGATTGTCGACGATGCATTAGCATTTGCAGTAGCTACTGAGATCATGTTGAGCGATGACATTGAACCGCGTTCCGTTGATGAATGTCGACGTAGAGCTGATTGGTCAAACTGGAAACAAGCAATCCAAGTCGAACTTGATTCACTTGTGAAACGTAAGGTGTTTGGACCTGTAGTTCCTACTCCTCCACATGTGAAGCCCGTTGGCTACAAGTGGGTTTTCGTTCGGAAGCGTAATGAGAAGAACGAAATTGTGCGTTACAAAGCTCGTCTTGTAGCACAAGGTTTCTCACAACGCCCCGGGATTGACTATGACGAAACTTACTCACCCGTTATGGATGTGATTACTTTTCGATACCTTATCAGTTTGGTAGTTTCCGAAAAACTGGATATGCAGCTGATGGACGTAGTAACCGCGTATCTCTATGGGGATCTTGATACGGAAATTTATATGAAAGTTCCCGAAGGACTTACATTGACTGGTTCAAATATTTCCAAACCCCGGAACACGCTCTCAATTCGGCTGAGGCGTTCACTATACGGTTTGAAACAATCCGGAAGAATGTGGTATAACCGTTTAAGTGAGTATTTGACTAGTCAGGGATATGTGAATAACGAACTATGCCCTTGTGTGTTCATTAAGAAGTCACATTCCGGATTTGCGATTGTTGCAGTATATGTCGATGACATGAATCTCATCGGAACTCCTGAAGAGCTCGCGAGAACTGCTTCGCACCTGAAGTCGGAATTTGAGATGAAAGATCTAGGTAAGACTCGATACTGTCTCGGTCTCGAGATAGAGCATTGTTCGGATGGAATCCTAGTACATCAATCGAACTACACCCAGAAGGTGTTGCGCCGTTTTAATGAGGATAAAGCGAAGCCTTCGAGTACTCCTATGGTCGTTCGTACGCTAGATGCAAAGCGAGATCCCTTCAGTCCGAAGGAGGATGATGAAGAGATTTTGGAGCCTGAAGTTCCTTATCTAAGTGCGATAGGCGCTTTATTGTACTTAGCTCAATGCACTAGACCCGACATCTCCTTCGCTGTTAATCTTTTGGCAAGATACAACAATGCACCAACACGCAGACATTGGACTGGCGTGAAAGACATCTTCCGTTACCTTAGGGGTACTACGGATTTGGGCTTATTCTATCCCTACGAATCCTCGAGTGATGCCGCACCCTATGCTCATCGGGTTGATTCTCGCCTTGTTGGTTATGCCGACGCTGGATACTTATCTGATCCGCACAAGGCGCGTTCTCAGACGGGTTATGTCTTTACCGTTGGAGGCACCGCAATATCTTGGAGGTCAACTAAACAGACCTTAGTTGCCACTTCGTCTAACCATGCTGAAATTCTCGCCTTACATGAAGCAACTCGGGAATGCTTTTGGTTGAGAGCAGTAGTGGGCCATATTCGAAGCTCCTGTGATCTTCATCCTGCCGTTAATGCCCCGACGACGATTTTTGAAGACAACGCAGCTTGCATCGAACAGCTCAAGAAGGGTTACATCAAAGGAGACAACACCAAGCATATTGCGCCGAAGTTCTTCTTTACACATCAACAACAAGAGCATCAGAAGATTGAAGTCACGCAAATCCGATCACAAGACAATCTGGCCGACCTCTTCACCAAATCACTATCGAAGGCGACGTTTCAGAAGCTTGTTCATGGAATTGGTATGCGTAAACTTTCTGAGTTGTAACTTTGCTATTTCTCTTTGGAATTATGTCAAACTCAGGGGGAGTATCTTCTAGATACTTGCTTGATCTTAATGTACTCTTTTTCCCTACGATTAGGAGCATTTTTCCCACTGGGTTTTTGCTACCTAACTAGGTTTTAACGAGGCACCCACCTTGGGCTGGTCATATCCCTGATGACGTCCTGTAGACGTTTCTTTTGACTTTGCATTTCTCACGCATTTTTCCTTAGACTATGGATTTTGTCCCTACTTGGGTTTTTGCCATAGCCTTAGGGTTTTTAGTGAGACTTACTACTTATGCAAGTTCCTACCTTATTGAGAATAAGCGTTGTTCCTTGGAATCAATGCCGACGAGTCGACTTCCTCAACTTCTGCATGATGCTGAATCTACCTTGAGTATTTACCCACTCAAGGGGGAGTGTTGTAAACATTCCTAGTTTAAGTATGATTGTGTAAATCCTAGATAAGATTTGATTCTAGTTATCCTTTCCTATTACAACTTGTATTACTTGGAGAAGAAGGAATATCTTCTCTCCCTTTACTACTATAAATAAAGGCACAATGTAGGAGGGATAACAACACACACATTCCCCTACAATTCTACAAACACACATCTCTCTCCTCTCTCTCTCTGCCGCCGGCCCTAGTCCCTCTGTCAGATAAAATAGACCACAACAAAAAGTGAGTTTTTAGAGTTTTTAAACTTAAATTTACTCATTTCTTTTCTCTCCCTCCTCCCATCTCCCTCTAAATCTCTCTCTCTCTCTCTCTCTCTCTCTCTCTCTTCTTCTTCTTCTTTCTCTTTCCTCTTTTTTTTTTTTTACCTTTTTCCTCTCTCATCTAATTGGCTATAATATACATTCTCTCGGTTCTTTCTCTCACTCATCTTCCTCTCTATCTCGTCCGATCCTCTCCCTTTTTTCTCTTTCCTTCAATCATCTATTACTTTCTTTCTTCATCTCTCCTCTTTCTCCCTCTCTTGCAACTCCTTATTTTTAGATCTTTTTATCTAGTTTAAGTCGTAAGATTTAAAATTTTTAAATCACAAAAGTTTTTGAGTCTTCAAGAAAATTGTTTTTGATAAATGTTCTTAAGAAATGTTTTGAGAAATGATAAAAAATTTCAAATAGGATACCAAACAGGCCATAAGATCATGAGTTTCTCCACCTATTTTCAATTGATTTTCAGTAAGATGCTAGCATTCCCTTGAATTGGTTGGATAGGTTTAAAAACATCAAATAGAAGTTTCTGTTTCTTTGAAGCTATTTTGCCTTTGACCAAACCAAAAAGTCATATTCAGCGTATATAATTTGTATATATGGATCCCTCACTACAAGGGAAATGTGTATATATAATATAGACACACACGTTATTTGAGCTGTAATTACGTATTTTTAATCTATAATTTTAATTTTTTATTAAAGCATGTTACATATATGGATTATTCAATACAAGAGAAATGTGTGTGTATATAATATAGACACACTCGTCATTTAAACTAATCTATAATTTCAATTTTTTTATTAAAGCATGTACATATAATCTCAATTTTTTGTTAAAGCATGTTACATATAATCTCAATTTTTTATTAAAGCATGTTTCATTTGCTTATTGATTATAAATAAATGAGAGTAAACCAATCCATTATCTCAAATTCCTTATTAATTCATGTTAAATTCAATCAGGAGGGGATAGAAGTTATATATTTCATCTATATAAAGTATGTCACATCCTGGCCCATGCCCCACCACATCCCGGGCTCGATTCCACCGTAGTACGATATTATCCTCTTTAAGTCCTGACCACGCCCTCACGGTTTTGTTTCTGGGAATTCACACGAGAACTTCCTAATGGATCATCCATCCTGGAATGCTCTTGCGCGAACTCGCTTAACTTCGGAGTTCCTACGGAACCCGAAACCAATGAGCTCTCAAAATGCCTCATGCTAAGTAGCACACCAAAATGATAAAATATCAAAATACCATAAATTGCCTTTCAAAAATTTCAAAAATTACAATTTAATTAAAAGGAGTTCACCGCATTTTAATTTTGAATGAATTTAAATCTCTCATGTCTATATTAATTCATGTTAGATTCAATGAGGAGAGTAAAACATCATATTAATATAGAAAGACTTTTGGGTTACTATAGAAACCTTTGGGTGGTCACTCATGTATTTGATGACCTATATAAAGAGAGCTAATGATAATGGAAGACACTCTACTTTTCGCCTCCAAATCTCTTGTCTCTCTTGTTCCCATATTTCTTACACTTTAATCCCAACATGTTATTAGCACGATAGTGCTCTTAATCTTAAGTTTCAGAGAAAGAAAAAGTTAAGAGAACGACATGGATACTACAAGAGATTTTTCATACTTCTCTCGTTTGAAGTCCATGATTCTATTAATCTCGTCTTTTTTTTTAAGGCCTTGTATTTTATTGTCAAACATGTTCGTTTGTTCTTGGTTTTTTTTTTTTTTTTTTTGTTTTCTAATAATATATGATGTATTGCTTGCAGATTCCTCGTTGCACTATGATGCAAGACAATTGAAATCCAAAGGCGGATAACCGAACTTGTGAAGCCTCTAGCCTTCCACCATGAATCTCCAGCCTATTAAGTCGTTTGTCCCGGTTTTGAAGAGAAAATTAAGGGGGTGTGAAAAATTTAATTTTTTTTCTATCCAAGTCTATCACGTTTCCTTGCTGATGAAGGGGTTGGTATTGATGTCATCATTTATTTTTCACTTATTTGATCAATGCAATTACTAATTAGCATATAGGTTTAGTCACTTATTCCTCATGTGCTAAGTCATAGAAAAATATTTCCGGCAGCAACCACTCCATTAAGGGGCAGCAACCACTCCATTTAGGGGCAACATGTGTGTTAAATAACATTAAAATTGTCTATACTAAAATATTGTTGATTGTTGTTTCTCTAAGATTCTTCAAGTATATTATATAATTATACAATGACCTCCAATATATATCATATTTGAAGGTGAAATTTTCTATAGCCTCTCTCGGTCCGGAAAGAGTAGATAATCGTAACTTGCCACAAATTGTTCTCCTTTTAAAGAAAAAAGAGGTCCACTACAACCTCTATTTTCTCCAAATTATAATTTTGTTAGTTGCTAATTAATAATAAGAATTTGAGATTCCTTCCCCGACAAGACAATGTGTTAAGTGTATATTTATAGCCATTATGTCCTCACTTAAACTGCACACAAAATTAAGCTTCTTTTTCATCTCCAATGGCAAAACCAGGCTCGGTCAGAGTAGTTGAGGCTTGCAGTGTAGCTCCGAAACCAAGTTCGCGGCCAGACTCTGCCCACCCGGAGGATCTGTCTCTTCCTCTCACCTTCTTTGACCTCCGTTGGCTAAGGTTTCCACCCTCTCAAAGCCTTTTCTTCTACGAAATGCCTTCATTCGACGCATCACACTTCTTCGATTCCATACTTCCAAAGCTCAAAACCTCGCTTTCCGCCACCCTCCAACATTTTGTACCTCTAGCAGGAAACCTCACCTGGCCTCTAGACTCCCCCGAACCCCTTCTCAGTTATCTCAAAGGCAACGCAATTATGCTAACAATCGCCGAGTCTGATGCTGATTTCCACCGTCTAACTTCAAGCAACAACTTTGACATTGAAGCCAAAGAGTATCATCCTCTTGTACCCCAACTGGCAATGTCTCATGAAAAAGCTGCGGTGCTGTCATTGCAAATAACCGTCTTTTCCAATGGCGGTTTTTCGATTGGATCAGCTATGCACCATGCCGTCCTCGATGGCTTATCCGCACTCTTGTTTTTCAAATTTTGGGGTCACCTATGCAAACATGGAGGAGGAGAAGGAGGAGGACCACCACCTTTGCCAAGTTACGATAGAAAGGTCATCAAGGACCCAGCCGGGCTCCAAGAAATCTACTCAAACGACTGGTTAAGATTGGGTGGTCCAAACAATAGAAGCTTACTGCCTTTGGAGGTTAAACGTCCAGGAGACTCAATTCGAGGCACCTTCGAGTTCACACGCGCGAAAATCGAAACCTTAAGGCGGTCAGTGATGAGGACTATGATGACAAAGAATAAGGAGCAAGCTGATCATTCAAAACTATTGCATTTATCGACATTTTCGCTAACATGCGCCTATACATGGGTTTGCTTAGTCAGGGCTGAGGAGACCAAAACAGAGAGAGTATTTTTCATCATTCCTGTGGACTGCCGGTCACGCTTAGACCCTCCTCTACCGCCAACTTATTTCGGGAACTGCATCGCAGGACATCGAGCAGTTGCGGAAACAAATGACCTATTGGGAGAAGATGGGATGTTTGTGGCCTTGAAAGCAATTAGCGACGTGATAAAAAGTTTGGACAAGACCCTTTTGGAGGGGGCAGAGACTTGGGTATCAAGAATGTTCAATACACTGCAGCCCAGTGCTGACAGAATAATTCCCGCTGCTGGTTCACCCCGGTTTGAGTTTTATGATGCAGCTGATTTTGGATGGGGAAGACCAACGAAGCATGAGGTAGTTTCGATAGACAGGACAGGGACGATGTCTATTCAAGAGAGCAAGAATGGTGATGGTGGAGTTGAGGTTGGGTTGGTTTTGAAAAAACATTACATGGAGGTTTTTGCTTCTCTATTTGCTAAAGATCTTGAAGAAAATTTAAGCCGCATGTAGTAGCATACTACTAAAGTTTGTTTCTACACAAGTTTCTTTTTTTTTCTCAGTTTAATTTATGTGTCGTCCTGTGATTTGCAAAGTTTCATTTGTCATAAAAAAATGAACAAACACTCTGAAGAAACTTTGGTGCTAGAGAAAAATCATTGAAATTTTTAGCATAATATTCTCTGAACAGCCAGTAATTACACAATCAGACCTTGTTCTTGCTTCAAATGTCAAGTTTAAGAAAGATCAACCAGAAAAGAAAGAATCACAGAACAAAAACGGGAACACAAAAGGAACATACTATATCAATTGAATTGTTTTGAGTATCCAATCTAGAATTTTTTTTCTTTAAGTGCTTAAAAGATCTTGAATTTCTCCACCTGTTTTCAATTGATTTTGAGTAAGATACTAGCATTCCCTTGAGTTGGTGTTAGTGCATTTTTAATATTAAACAAATTAATTAAAATTGTCATTATTTGTTGTTGTCGGAAAATTAAGATGATTGTCATTATTTGTTGTTACTAGGAAATTAAGATGAAGTAGCTTTTCATATTTTGTAACTCCTGTAACCTTTTTTATTATCCCACTAGCAATTTCCTCTGCAACAATTATTCTTCATTCTCCATCTTTTCTGTTTTTATTTATTGGCCAAAGAAGGGTGTTTGTGTGGTGGAGCTTTGGACTTTTCTTTTTTTGTGCAGATAGGTTTTAGTCACACAACTATTCAGTTGGATTGTTGTATTTTGGAGGGGACAAGTTAAGAGATATATTGTTGCACCGGTTTGTGGAGATTGTTGTATTATGGAGGGGACAAGTTAAGAGATATATAACTGCAGTGGACTTGAATCTTCTTATAGAAAGCGAGATACATGCATCTCAGCCTAATTATCTAAGTGTTTTTCAGAAGAATATTATAATTTTCTTGTAATTTTCTCAACAGTTGGTTTATTAGGCGGGGGGGGGGGGGGGAAGAGATCCATCTGGATCTCTCCCCCCAAGTCCTAGGGATTCGGAGATCCGGACCCTTGAAATTTGATTCAACGGCTACAATTTTTATAATTTTTAGTGGAGCCCCCTGTTTGTAGCCGTTTGATCAAATTTCAAAGGTTCAAATCTCCGGATTCTTAGGATTTGGTGGGAGAGATCCGGATGGGATCTCTTCCCGTTTTAAAAACATCAAAAAGAATTTTTTTTGTTTCTGTCTGCTAAAGTATTTCAAACTTTTGAAGCTATTCTGCATTTGACCAAAAAAATCATGTTCAGCATATATAATTTGTATATATGGACTCTATTACATATAAAAGGAAAGTTTAGAATACCTTCTTGTTCAAAAAATAAGAATCCGGATCCTCGTCGGATCCTTGCTGTGAGAATCCTAGAGATTCATCAATCATGTCTGTTTATCGTACATTGTGTGGTCAGAAATTATTTTAAATATTTTTATTTAAAATTAAACATAAACAGTACTTGACAAAAATTGACCGCACGATGTACAATGAATGGACACGATTCACGGATTCCCAGGATCCTCACCAAAAGAATCTGGAGAGGATCCTGTTGGAAAAAATAAAATGTTTTTTTAACCTTTGGTCTTTGACAATGAAAATTAATATAAGTGGTCTTTGAGTTTGTCCACCGTAAATTATTTTTGTCTTTCTGTGAAAAATCTGTCAATATTCTTGTTGAGCGGAAAGGTTGGTTTGACGAAAATACCCTTAAATGATGATCATGTGGTCTCTAATGTGACAATTTAGATAGAATATTGACATATTTTTTACGAAATGACCAAAATGATTTACAGTGGACAAACTCAAGAACCACTCTATTGATTTTCATTGTTAAGGACGAAAGTGAGGAGTTATGGCAATCTCATAAACCATTTTAGCGAAAAAGCCAAAACAAAAGTAAGAATTTTAGATTCCTTCTTCCACAAGGTATCGTTTAAGGGAGTGTATTCAATCCATATATATATATATTTTTTAAATTGAACGTTTCCAATGACTTTTTATACTCTAATTTTTATTTTCGGAACAAAATACTCTGATTTTTTTTATAATTTAATAGAATATTAGACTTTTCTATTGCGTGAAAAAAAAGACTTTTGTGTGAGGTGTCATGCTTTGTAGAGTTGAATAATTCTATAGAAATATTTTTTTCAAGGATGGAAATTGTATAGAAAGTTATATACAAGTCTATAATGTTGTAAAACTCAATGAAAACCTGCAAAGACTAGGAAAGATGTTACTTGGGGAAAAGGATCCGGTGAGGATCATTTTTCTAGGGATCCTCACCGTATCATTTTCCTACATCATACGGTCTGTTTTCGTTATGTACTATTTATATTTAATTTTAAATTTTAAATTTTAAAATGATTTCTGACCGTACGATGTACGATAGACGGTCTGGATCACAAGATCCCTAGAAAAAGGATCCTTGCCAGATCCTTTTCCGTTACTTGGCTTCAATGCTACATATAAGTCAATGTGTGCTTTAGCTGTTAGATTTGATTTCCACAGCTGTTAGATCTTTTCTTCTCAAGCACAATCATTTATTTTCTATATTATTTAGTGATATGTAACATTGAATAAAAATCAAGTTGCTCAAAAGAAGTCTATAAAAAGTATGGATTGATTACACCCTTTTTTGTCAAATGATAAATTTTATTAGATTAGTCACCGACGAAACTGTTTGATAACCATTTTGTTTTTAGATTTGAGAGTCATTTGATAACTATTTTGTTTTAAGTATTTATTTTTACTTTTTTGAAAACTACTTTCAATTTTCAGTATTAAAAAAATACAAAAATTAAATACTACTATCCTAAGTTTTCAAAATTTTCCTCCCGTTTTCAATTATTGATATTTAGTTTTCAATTTTTTTTATTATTGAAGACTAAAAATAGATACCAAACAAGTTTAAAGTTTTCGAAAAACAAATCTATAAAAATACTTTCAAAAAATTTTAAAATTCATTATTAAGTACCTAACTTTAAGACCATCTCCAAATGAGATGTAATAAATGTCATATAGACATATAACAGTAACTAATGACATATCATTTATTCCAACCAAAATTTCAAAGTTGACATGGAAAAGAAGGTTGAGCTTTGGCCGTCAAAATTGATGCCCTGAAGCAATAACGTCAATTAAGCTTGTTGGTACCATATTATATTGGGCCTCGTTACTTGGGCTTTCAGACATTGAGCATATGATTTATGTAAAAGGGGAGGAGCCCTTAGTCTATAAAAGGGCCTTCTCACCCTCACAATCCGGAGGTCTCATACTCAACATTCATAGCCTCACATCCAAAAAGTCTCAGGTCTCATCCTTACATACATAAGCCAGGCTCATAAACAGAGAAACTCTCTCAAACTCTCTATTTCTTTGGGGGACTCCCCTCACACTTGTAATCCATACATCCATACAGAGAAATACAATAAACATCAGTGTGGACGTAGCCTAAACATTGGGGTGAACCACGATACATCTTTGTGTTCTTGGGCGTTTGCATGATTCACGGTCGGTAGGAAACGACACGAAAAGCTATGTCGGTTCTCTTTCATTTTTTCAAATCACCACTGTGAGACCTCACCACAATATCCACCGTGAATCTGCAGAAACCAAAGAAGCAAAACACCTGTACAGTCACTGCAAAACCCATGTCTTCCGCTCCAGCTCCCTGTCACGGCAACAGTTACGAACAAGCTTTACAATTCTTAGATCTCTCTCTCATCTCTCAATTAGTCGCACACAGAAACCAAAACAAAAAGAAATCCAAGAAAACATAGCATCTCTCTCTGTCCCACTCTCTCTGTCTCGCTCTCTCTTTTTCCTCTGACTGACGAGACGATTGCAGCTGCAGCTGCGGTCCACAATTCTCGACGTCCCATTCATTTGAGACGGATAATGCGGAGTAAGAGATTTTCAGACAAAAGAGGCGGAGGAGGAGATGAGTTGGGGAGGTTGATTACAAGAATAAGTCAGGCACGGCGTGGAGCCACTCATACCTGAATCAGAAGCCATGGCACCTTCTCTCTTACCCCAATCAATGCCGCAAGTAGATCGCAGAGCAGATCCAGGCTCAGCATTAGCGTCGTACCGATGAGGTCTCCCGCGAAGCACGTACTGCACTACCACCAACACCCACTTTGAGGACAAGCCGGATGTGGAGATACTGATTAAAATACGTTGAAGCAAATCCTCGAAGTGATGCAGCTCAAAGGCCTCATGCACTCCAGGAAAGCTTCAAATCAAATTAATTCCAGCAACTTCGTCTACGATCGGAGCTTCGAATCGCCGATTGTTGTAATGAAGCCATCCAGATCACCGAGCTCGACTCACCGTGCGGCCAGATTCAGAAACGAGTCACCGTCGCCAAGTTCGGGGTTCATGTCTAGGGCCGGAGTTCACCGGAACGGTGAGGTGTCGCTGGTAGTAAGCCCGAGGTGCAACCTGCAGGAGAATGTACGGAGCCAAACCAAAGGGGGGAGTCCGGCTGCGCCCAAGGGCGGCGTGAGGAGTCCGGGTAGGAGAGGAGGACCGTCATCGATCGAAACGCAGCGGAATGTGAATGATTCAGTGGGACATAGGAGAGTGTCTCCAGTGCAGTCGCCTAAAATCAGTTCAAGAAGACCAGACTGACAGTAGAGAGGAAGAAGATAAGCTTTCTTTAATAATAAGTCTATTATTATTCCTTTTTCTGCCATCTGCCAAAAGAAAAAGAAAAACAAAAAAGAGGGATCCACTAGTCCACTCCCTGAAAAACCCATGTTCTGATATCACCCACTGACCTGACAAAAAGATAAGATGCTCTCCTTTAATATCCCATCATGTTACCTGCCACTTAAAAAAATTGTCTGCCATGTGTGTGTATATATATAGGGTTTAGGGTTGCCACTTGGTGTGTGTATATATATATATATATTATGCTTAATATATTGTTGATTTATACAACATATGATTTATCACACGAATTGAATAAATCATTTATTCACAGAAGGCACATAATACAATATTTTGCCTTGACAAACTTTGTCAATTTGATTTATTCATTATACAGTCATATTTATGCTGCCATTTATTATCAGGAATTATTGAGCAACCAGCTCTACTGATCAACATTGTTGCTAATTAAAGAAGTCTACTAACTTATAGACTGATGAGCCACATGCTCATGGTGATCTCTTATCTGACCGGACACCCACTTGCTCGGACATTCGCTTATTAGGACACCTCTGCGCCTGGACCCAACTCGATGACCCTACAGATAACCCCAACTCGATGACCCTACGTATGGCCCCGACTCAAAGACCCGATCCGTGGATCCAACACATAGACCCAATATGTGAACCCGACAAGCGGACCCGAGTCATGTCGAGAATCAACTTATACTGAGTGCATGTCGACATAAAGTAGATACTTGCAATGAGGAATACCACGAGCCGAGCCACCTCGCAACGAGCATCACCTCCAGCCGAGCAGTCTCGTAATGTGTAATACATCTGGTCGAGTATTGCTTTATGTTGAGCATTACCTTGGGTTGAGTACTGGTTCAAGACATCTAGCCACTTCGGCCCGTACATGGATTAGATTTGAAGTCTTTAGCCAAAAGACTTTCTTGACTGAAGACCTAGGGGACTACTGTTGGTACCATATTATATTAGGCATTGTTACTTGGGCTTCCAGTCATTGAGCCCATGATTTATGTAAAGGGGGATGAGCCTTTAGTCTATAAAAGAGCCTCCTCACCCTTACAATCCAGAGGTCTCATACTCAACATTCAGAGCCTCACATCCAAAGGGTCTCAGGTCTCATCCTCACATACAAAAGCCACAAGGCTCACAAACAGAGAAACTCTCTCAAACTCTCTCTTTCTCTGGGGGACTCCCCCTCATACTTGTAATCCATACATCCATACAGAGAAATACAATCAACATCAGTGTGGACGTAGCCCAAACATTGGGGTGAACCACGATACATCTTTGTGTTCTTGGGCGTTTGCATGATTCACAGTCGGATTTATGTTGTTACAAGACCTTCCGGTTTTGTGCATCAACAAAGCTTTTTGTTATTTCCAAAGATATTCAACTTACCTCACCTTAAATGCCTAGCATATTTAAGTGTTTATTTATTTATTTTTAAACCAACAACAACCCAACTTTTATTATTTCTATTAATTAATGAAATCATATTTGTTAATCAAAAGATGGTGAAAAGATAACTTAGCCTTCTATCACACACACAAAATGATGGGCAATAATGTAATTTCACAGGTCCAAATTTTACTGTTTTTTATTGAAGCCTCACCTACAGGTGATGTTAAAATATCTCTAATATTTAAAATTAAAAAAAACCAAAAACAAAAACTTCTCACTCCTCTCACGTTCTCTCTCTCCCTCTCTCCCTCTTTCTTAGGGGTGGGCAAACGGGTAGAGGAACCATGGGTCGGGGTGGGTAATGTAAGTTCGGGGCTGGTACGGGCCATGGTTATTTACTCGGCCGGGCTAGTTCCTAAACCTTAGAAAAATGGGGCCCCGGACCGACCCGTTTCTAATTATAATCAACGGTCAAGATTGAATGATAACTTATCATCCAATATGAATCGTTAATTTGTAACCTAGGTTTCCAAATCAGTTTCAATTTCACTCTCACTCTCTCACTCCCACGCCTACCTCTCCACCGTCACTCCTTTGACTCCCTCGACTCTGACGACATCCCAGAGAACGCCCATCACCGCCGCCGTGACCAGCACAACGGCACTACCACCACCCATCCAGCCATCATCCGACCTCGACGACATCCGTTACTTCGCTGGCTACTGTAAGTCTACTGTCTACTTCTCCAAATTTTATTTTTGTTGATGCGGATGATCAGTAGCATGAGTAATAGGATTGATTAGAGACTAAATCTTTAGGTGGGAGTAATTTGATGAATGCTTGAACATTTGGGTGAAGAAATTGTGGATCTGTTTGGATGGGAGTGGGATTTGGGATTTGAGATTTGGGATTTGTGTTGTGATTTGGAGTGTTTGGTTATTGATTGGAATTTGAGATTGGGATCGGGATTTCAATATGAGTAGGCAATTTTGAATTTAATTGGAATTTGGATCAAGAACAAGAACTGCGTGCGTTTTTCAGATTTGGGGTTTTTTTTCCTTCTAGTTTTGTTTTTTTCTTCTTGTTTTAATTCAAGTAGTCTCCCTACGTTTTTTAGACTTATGTCCATCGTTTTGATTCAAGTATCTCCCTGTGTTTTGATTTCATGGAAATTCCTATTCTCAGCTTTTACTCCGTATCCACATTGTGCAGACGTTTTTGGTGTGGCAGCTGAGTTTTTCTGCCCTTCTTTTAGGGAGAACAAACACACTCAATCATATCAGATTGTTTATTGTTGGCTACATACTCGTAGGCTCGTAGCTACAGGTGTAGCAGCAGCTGTTTCAACTTTCAAGGTACTTTGGCAGCAACTGTTTATTCTCTCAGTGGAAGAGTCCATGGTGGTAGGGCTGGGTTCGGTTCTAAAAGGTTCGGTTTTTTCCCAAAATTGAAACCGAACCGAAATTTCGGTTCGGTTTGGTTCAAATTTTTTTCGGCTTTGGTTTTTTTTTTGGTTTGGTTTCGGTCCGGTTCGGTTTTTTCCATGATTTTTTTTTTAATATCTGGAGCTTGAAGCACATGCTTCCCTACCTTGAGCATCCTCATTCCTCAGTGAGAAATCAACATGCAACATGCCCTAATCAACATATTTGAACTATAACTGAGAAGTCAACTTAACTCATGTTTTTCATTCATCTCTGCATTACATAATATTATACAACACCTTAATACTTACCAAATTAAAATCAACCAAAATGAATTCAGAAACCAACAGTAGTAAACACGGTTGGAGCACTTGAGTTGAAACAAGAAAAACCTAATAGTAGAAAAAACTAATTCAGAAACCAAAATCAGAAAACTCAACCTAAATTACCAAATTAAAATCAACCAAAATGAAAAAAATCAATATGCGCTAGTGACAGGCCATTGCAGGGCCAAGTTGAAGTTTTCTGCCTTCCTCCTTTGTTTCCGATTCGAAAGGGGCGAGGGAAATTAATGGTTTGGAAGAAGGAATTTGTGAGGAGGACATGAGAAGACTGGAGCGAGTGACTTGGAGGAAGAGAGAGAGAGAGAGAGAGAGAGAGAGTAAGGAAGCAGGGAGATAGGAAGAAAACAACGGAGGGGGGAGAGAGAGTGAGAAAACATGAAAACTGAAATTGGAGTGATTGACGGCTAGGGTTTGTAAACTTGAGAAATTCTATAAAGCATTAAATATTAGAAACCTATAAATACTTTGCACGTACAACAACAACAATAGAAAGTATGCGGCCAAGTAGGCTTTATGCAACTATCCCTTCTTGGAGGAAAGGGGTTCAAACCCTCACGTCAACATTTTTTTGAATATTTATATATGATTTTTTTTTTGGTTTGGTCCGGTTCGGTTTCCGGACCTCAAAAACAGAAATCAAACCAGCCAAATTCGATTCGATTCGGTTTGGCAGTTTCGGTTCGGTTTTTTTCGATTTCGGTTCGGTTTGGTTTTCGGTTTTCGGTTTTTTGAACCCACCCCTACTTGGTGGACTTCCTTCAGAGTGATACCATTACCAAGCATGTAAGACAAACTCCTAAGTGGTATTAGCATTGCCATTTCTTATGAGATTAATTTTGGAGTAAAATATTAAAATTATATGGAGTAGGAGATGCAATTCTTTGTGGTATATCTAGGGTAAAACTGGAGTATTAGCTTTAGCATTGCCGTTTCGTCTGTTTTTTTTTCTTCTTTCTTTTTCTGCTGATTGGAGTATAGTCTTGCTTTAGCATTGCCATTAAAGTGGGAACAAAACCTTGAAACTCCTTAAGCAACAAACAAAATGTAATGTAGGGCAACTTACAGCAGTGAAATATGTAGTAACTTCCAAACTAGGTTTAATACTGGAAGTGAAGTCCAAGTTTGAACAAGTCCAAGTTTGAAAAAATTAGCATAATTAAGTTTGTTAGTTAATTAAGTAACATCATGCAAATAATATAAAAAGTTGGCTGCAGCTGACTTTTTTGTTTTCAAAACTTTAATTATGCTTAATTCCTTTGTAGGCTTTATGCAACTATCCCTTCTTGGAGGAAAGGGGTTCAAACCCTCACGTCAACATTTTTTTGAATATTTATATATGATTTTTTTTTTGGTTTGGTCCGGTTCGGTTTCCGGACCTCAAAAACAGAAATCAAACCAGCCAAATTCGGTTCGGTTCGGTTTGGCAGTTTCGGTTCGATTTTTTTCGATTTCGGTTCGGTTTGGTTTTCGGTTTTTTGAACCCACCCCTACTTGGTGGACTTCCTTCAGAGTGATACCATTACCAAGCATGTAAGACAAACTCCTAAGTGGTATTAGCATTGCCATTTCTTATGAGATTAATTTTGGAGTAAAATATTAAATTATATGGAGCAGGAGATGCAATTCTTTGTGGTATATCTAGGGTAAAACTGGAGTATTAGCTTTAGCATTGCCGTTTCGTCTGTTTTTTTTTTCTTTCTTTTTCTGCTGATTGGAGTATAGTCTTGCTTTAGCATTGCCATTAAAGTGGGAACAAAACCTTGAAACTCCTTAAGCAACAAACAAAATGTAATGTAGGGCAACAAACAAAATGTAATGTAGGGCAACTTACAGCCGTGAAATATGTAGTAACTTCCAAACTAGGTTTAATACTGGAAGTGAAGTCCAAGTTTGAACAAGTCCAAGTTTGAAAAAATTAGCATAATTAAGTTTGTTAGTTAATTAAGTAACATCATGCAAATAATATAAAAAGTTGGCTGCAGCTGACTTTTTTGTTTTCAAAACTTTAATTATGCTTAATTCCTTTGTCATTAACGTATGAAGTGATTTCGTCATAGGTTAGCTTTAAAAGATGTACAAATATTATATCCTAAATAAGCTGCGGACTAAAACGATGCAGTTTTGAATCTGTGCTCTCCCTATTTTTTGAAATATCTGCAAGTGTGGCACTGAATTATAAATAGAACTATATATGTATGTATCGTTATGGTGGTAAAAAGAAGTGTTAAATAACATGATATATATGTCATCTATTTTTCTCTCTTTATTTGATTAATGAATATACTTCCATTATTTAATTTTTATAGATTTCTTTCTACATTATGTCTCAAAGTCAAAGTATCCCTAGTACTAATGTAGCATCATATATGGCTACATCACCATGTCCTCCATAATCACCAACACAAGCACAACCCACACAGTCAAAATCATCAATGCCTCCACCAAAACCCTCCTGCTCCAAAAAAAGAAAAGCACCACCTATTCCAAAGACAAAACAACCAACTATATTCAGTGGCGAAGCCAGGATTTGCCAAGGGGAGGGGCAAAATTCAAGAGTGCAAGGTTCAATCGACGTGGTTGCTTTCACATTGGAGAGTGCAAAGTGTTGAGTCAATATTCATAGTAGAAAATAGTTTATCCACAAAAACGGTTGTAAGCAATAATATCAAAGCCAATGTAAGCAGAAAGTACAACAAATTTAGTTTTCAAAACAGTAACATAAAAAAAAGTAAAAACGAAATAATTATCAAACAATTTTTTGTTTTTAATATAATAACAGCTACGTTTATAATTAATACGAGTTTCTTTGGTTTTAGGATAAAACAAAATTATTAGGGCACTAGTTTTATATATAATAGACATGTGGGTGGGACGAGTTTGTGGGGCTTTTGGAAGTGAAAAAGGAAAACAAACAACCGTGCAGCCTTTCCCCAAAAGATATTAAAAAATAATAATAAGAAAAATAAATGCAGCGTTTTATTAAAGCCAAGCCCTTTAAACGACAGCGTGTTAAGCTTTAAAAGAGAAAAAGATAAAGCAAAACTCTTCTTCTTCTTCACGAGCTGTAGCCAGTCGCTGTTGACTATGCAACTAAACCCAGCCAGCAGAACCTGCCCAGATAATCGGGGGGTCCTCATCCTCCAACCTCTCCCCTCCGTCTTCGTCATTCCTCAGCAAATCCAACCAAATTATTGCTCTTCCTCTGCAAATTCGACCAAGACAGTGCATCGATCAAAACCAATTTTTACAGGTGCCACGAATTCCGACGAGAGTGGAGGGGCTGAACCAGCACTCCTAGGCTTATTTTCCGACGAGGGGAGGGGCGGTCGCCACTCCTCGTCCTCACGTAGCTTCGCCACTGACTATATTAGCTTCACTAGAGAGATCTTCTTCTGAGAGATCTTGGGTTTCGGATCATGTCACTAAGTGTACCGTCTCGGAAATACAAGAAGTAGAAAAGGATGGAAAGAAAGAGATGGCGGAGGTACAAGTATTGAAGGCTAAGTATAACCATAGTAACTGCCTTTTTGTATGTGATACTAGTGGGGGTGGAACTAGTACTTACATTAAACATATCAATAAACATTGCAAGTCATATAAACCAATTGATGAGTTGCAAAAGGTTCTAGGCAGTTCTGGACCTTCTGGGGACGTTAAAAACATGCTTGTTGCTAAAGGATGGAGCCAAGAAGAGGTAGTGGAAGGTATTGTTGAGTATATTGTGATCGACGATGTAGCTTTTAGTTGTGTGGAGAGTGAGGGGTTTAGGCGGATGATGTGCAAAGTTTAGCCTAAATTGCATGTTCCATCTCGGAGAACTATTGTGAAGAATTTATTCAATATGTATGATACCATGAAAGATCAGTTAAAAAAAGAGATACACAAGCATAGAGTGAGATTGACTACTGATACATGAACAAGTGTACAAAATTTGAACTATATGGTGCTAACTGCTCATTTTGTGGATGATGAATAGATATGTACAAAAGGATTCTAAACTTTTGTTTGATTTCAAGTCATGAAAGCAAAGAAATAGGGAAGCTGATTGAGCAATGTTTGGTTGATTGGGAGATTGAAAAAGTGATGTGTATCTTAATATGACAATGCATCGACTAATAAGGTGGCAATTGAGTATGTTGTTCGTAAAATTCAGAAATGACCTCATAGTAAAATGATTATGAATGACAAGTTTATGCATGTGAGGTGCTTAGCTCATATTATCAACTTGGTAGTGAAAGATGGGTTGAAAATATAAGATACAAGTGTGGATGCTCTTAGAAATGCCGTGCAGTTTGTGAGATCAAGTCCCCGAAGATTTAGTTATTTCAAGAAATGTGTGGAGAATGAGAAGTTGGATAGTAGGGGTCTAGTTGTTATGGATGTGCCTACTAGGTGGAATAGCACATACATGATGCTAGAATCTTGCTTGAAGTTTTAAAAAGCATTTGAAAGGATGTACGAAGATGATGAAGCCAATATATACTCCACCTATTTTAGGGAAAAGGTGCTTAATGATGAAGGAGAATAAGTGGCGAGTAAAGGGAGGGTTGGACCACCCAAGGAGGAAGATTGGGATGATGCAAAAGTGTTCGTGGAATTTTTGAAGGTCTTCTATCTTGTAACTTTGAAAGTTAGTGCAAGCTGTTCATGATGTCGTTGTTGTGGAGAACGAGATTGAAAATATTTTTTTTGCCTGAATATATGCAAACTGAAAGAACTGTGGAGTTGGTGCTATGTGATATGGCAATGAGTATGAGAGCCAAATATCGAAAGTATTTTGGTTCAATTGAGTCCTTGAATAAAAAATTTGTAGTTGCCCTTGTCTTAAACCCAAGATTCAAATTGAGGCACTACATGCACCTGTGTAGAAAGCAATTACAGCTTCTTGAAGAAGAGATTGAACAGAAAAGTAATCAAGTGAAAACATTGTTGAAGGCGATGTGTGATGAATATGCTCACCAAGCTTTCGGTTCACAAACACAACAAAAAGATAGAGAAGATTTAGTTGTTGACACTACTTGTTCAAGGGTAAAACAATCATCTTCTAGTGTGCCAACAGAAAATCCAATGATATTTAGTCAAATGATGGATGATTGGGAGAAGGAAATAGAAGACATTGAGGATATTGCGTTTGCAAAAGAGGTGGATATGTATCTCCTTGACACTCTAGAGAAAGCACAACATGGTTCACCATTTTACATTTTGAGATGGTGGAAGTTGAAAGGGAGGAGTACATATCCCACACTTGCTTTGATAACGAAAGATGTGTTGCCAATTCAAGTGCCAACAGTTGCCAGTGAGAGTGCATTTAGTGCAAGAAAGAGAGTAATTGACCTTTTTAAATCATCTCTCCTTCCTCAAGCAGTGCATTCATTGATATGTTTCCAAAACTGGTTAAGAAGTGAACAAATTAGCAATATTGAGTATAAAACAAGTTCGGCGAAGCTTGAATTTTATCAAGAGTATGAAGAAGGTAATTATTTTGTTTTAGTTTGGTTTATAACTTTATATTAATTGTTTTACAATTAACGTGCTTCTTTTGTTCTTTGTTGTAGAATATAAAAGAAGAAGAGAAAATATTATATCTACAAGTTCAACCATCTCACCAAGTGTTCCTGAAATTGAAGCTCCTCCTCAAATAACTCGAACGAATAAAGGAAAATGAATTGCGGTAATATTTTAAACTCAAATGAATAAACTTTAAATTTCAATGATTCAATGAGGATAATATGTATTGGACGTTAAAAATGTCATGTTTATAAACTCTATATTCTATTTTTCCTTACATATTCAATGAGGAATGTTGTTGGAACTTGGATGTTGGATGTGGTTTCGTATGTTAATGTGGAATTTATTGCGGATGTCATCCCTATGTTATTTTGGATTATTTGATTTTGGACTTCGGAATTTGGATGTCTTGGACTCTCGGATATTTTGTATGTTGATTTGATCTTTAGATGTCTCTTGGATGTTATTTTGAATGTCTCGGATTTAATGTATCGAACAATGTTGGACTTTGTATTTGGTTTTCAATCTGTGCAAATGTGAATCTGCTGGGGCTTGGGAATGAATTTGAATTTGTGCAAATGTGAATGAGTGATTGTGAATCTGCAGAGGCTGGGAATGTGCAAATGTGAATGAGTGAATCTGTTGGGGCTAGGATGTGCAAATGTTACCTTTTTTTGTTTTTTTTAATATATATAACAAACAAAAAAAACAAAAATCAAGGACCCGTGGATTGGGCCGGGTTAGGTCCGGTTCCTACATTAGAATTTGCTATCCCTGGCCTGGCCGGCCCATGCCCATGCCTACTCTCTCCTTCTCATTTTTCTAAAAAAAATTTGTTCATACACACAAAGTGTGTAGGCAAATGCTAGTTTTTATTTAAAAAAAACATAAATGAAGCAATAAATTTTGGCATATCGGGTGGAAGGAAAATATTAACAATATGTCAAATTGCCAATTCAGCCATCAAATTGAAATTTAATGTTCTTAATTTGACATCTCCCAAGATGCCAAGTCTTTAAAACTCTACAATTCTATGGAAATACCTTCAAAAAAAAATTAAAATTCATTATTGAATACCTAACTCTTTTTTTTAGTACATTGATATTTTTACACTAGGGGATGATGAGTTTGGCTAAGTCACACAATGAGCAACCTAATTTGGTATCGAATTTGCCATCTCTAGTGTAAAAATATCGACGTACAAAAAAAAAGAAGGTTAGGTATTCAATAATGAATTTTAAAATTTTTTCAATCTTGAATACCCAACTTAAGTCTGTAAAACTCTAGAAAAGTCTTAAATTGAATAACCTCTGTAGTGTATATTTATAGCCACTAGTGTCCTTACTTAAACTGCACACAATATAAGCTTCTTTCCATCTCCAATGGCAAAACCAGGCTCAGTCAAAGTAGTAGAGGTTTGCCGTGTAGCTCCGAAACCAAGCTCGCAGCCGGACTCTGCCCACCCGGATGATCTGTCTCTTCCTCTCACCTTCTTTGACCTCCGCTGGCTAAGGTTTCCACCCCCTCAAATCCTTTTCTTCTACGAAATATCTTCATTCGACACATCATACTTCTTCGATTCCATACTTCCGAACCTCAAAACCTCGCTTTCCGCCACCCTCCAGCATTTTGTACCTCTAGCAGGAAACCTCACCTGGCCTCAAGACTCCTCCAAACCCCTTCTCAGTTATGTTTTAGGCGATACACTTTCTCTCACAGTCGCTGAATCTGATGCTGATTTCCATCGTCTAACTTCAAGCAACAACTTTGACATTAAAGCCAAAGAGTACCATCCTCTTGTACCCCAATTGGCAGTGTCTCATGAAAAAGCTGCGGTGTTGGCGTTGCAAATAACTGTCTTTCCCAATAGCTGTTTTTCAATTGGATCAGCGATGCACCATGTTGTCCTAGATGGCTTATCTGCATTCTCATTTTTTAACTTATGGGGTTACCTATGCAAACATGGAGGAGGGGGGGGAGAAGGGTCGCCATCTTCACCAAGTTATGACAGAAAGCTCATCAAGGACCCTGCAGGGCTCCAAGCAATCTACTTAAACGAGTGGTTAAGATTGGGCGGTCCAAACAATAGAAGCTTAATGCCTTTGGAGGTTAAAGGTTCAGGAGACTCAATTCGAGGCACCTTTGAATTCACAAGCGCGAAAATCCAAATGCTAAGACATTCAGTGATGGCAGCTATGATGGCGAAGGAGAAGAAGAAACAATCTGATCATGATTCGAAACAATTGCATTTGTCAACATTTTCCCTAACATGCGCCTATACATGGGTTTGCTTAGTCAGGGCAGAGGATACCAAAACAGATAAAGTACTTTTTGCCATTAACGTGGACTGCAGGCCACGCTTAGACCCTCCTCTCCCGGTAACCTATTTTGGGAATTGTGTTGCAGCACATCGAGCAGTTGCGGAAACAAAGGACCTATTGGGAGAAGATGGCCTGTTTGTGGCCTTGAAAGCAATCAGTGAAGTGATCAAAAGTTTGGACAAGACCCTTTTGGATGGGGCAGAGACTTGGGTTTCAAGAATGCTCAATACACGGCAGAGTAGTGGTACTGATAGAGTAATTCCCATTTCTGGTTCACACCGGCTAGACTTTTATGGTGCAGCTGATTTCGGATGGGGAAGACCGAAGAAGTACGAGATAGTTTCGATAGATGGGTCAGGGGCGATATCTTTGCAAGAGAGCAAGAATGGTGATGGTGGTGTTGAGGTTGGCTTGGTTTTGGAAAAACGTTGTATGGAGGCCTTTGCTTCTCTATTTGCTAATGGTCTTGAAGACATGCGAAGCCTTGTGTAGTTGGTTTCAGCACAAGTGTGCTTTTTCCTTGATTTTTAGTATGTGTTGCATTGTGATTTGCGCTTAAGTAGAAATTATTTTCGATACTGCTAGGAATAAAAAAAATGAATAACTTACCATGAAACATTGGCGCTACAGAAAAAAATATCATTGAAATTATTAACTGCTGTTGCATTTTTAACATCAAATAAACATTATAATTTTCATTGGTGTACTTAATTAAACTGCACACTAAATTAAGCTTCTTTTCCATCTCCGATGGCAAAAGCAGTCTCGGTCGAAGTAGTTGAGGTTTGAAGTGTAGTTCCGAAACCAAGCTCGCAGCCGGACTCCACCCACCCAGAGGATCTGTCTCTTCCTCTCACCTTCTTTGACCTCCGCTGGCTAAGGTTTCCACCTCTCAAAGTCTTTTCTTTACGAAATGCCTTCATTCGACACATCACACTTCTTCGGTTCCATACTTCTGAAACTTAAAAACTCGCTTTCCGCCACCCTCCAACATTGTGTCCCTCAAACCCCTTCTCAGTTATATCAAAGGCAACGCAATTTCGCTCACAATCACTGAGTCTGGTTCTGATTTCCACCTTCTAATTTCAGGTAACAACTTTGACATTGAAGCCAAAGAGTACCACCCTCTTGTTCCCCAACTGGCAGTGTGAAAAATCTGGTGCTGGCATTGCAAATACCCACCTTTCCCAAAGGCGGTTTTTCGATTAGATTAGCCATGCACCATGCCGTCCTTGAGGGCTTACCTGCAATCTCTTTTTTCAAATTTGGGGTCACCTATGCAAACATGGAGGAGGAGAAGGAGGAGGACCGCCACCTTTGACAAATTACTATAGAAAGGTCATTAAGGACCCTGCCGGACTCCAAGGAATCTACTCAAACGAGTGGTTGAGATTGGATGGTCCAAACAATAGAAGCTTAATGCCTTTGGGGGTTACAGGTCCAGGAGACTCAATTCGAGGCACCTTCGAGTACACTCGCGCAAAATTTGAAACGTTAAGGCGGTCAGTGATGAAGACTGTGATGGCAAAGAATAAGAAACAAGCCGATCATTCAACACTATTGCATTTGTCGACATTTTCACTAACATGCGCCTATACATGGGTTTGCTTAGTCAGGTGTGAGGAGACCAGAACAAAGTATTTTTCATCATTCATGTGGACTGCCGGTCGCGCTTAGACCCTCCTCTACCGCCAACCTACTTCATCGAAAGACATCAAACAGTTGCAAAAACAAAATACCTATTGGGCGAAGATGGGATGTTTGTGGCCTTGAATGCAACTAGTGCCGTTATAAAAACTTTTAAGAAAACCCTTTTGGAGGTGTCAGAGACAGGTGTCAAGAATGTTCAATACACTGCAGCTCCGTGTTGAAGAATAATCCCCACGACAGATGCGACATGCAGGATATCTTTTCAGGATAGCAACAATGGTGATGGTGGTGTTGAGGTTGGGTTGGTACTGAAAAAACATTACATGGAGGCTTTTGCTTCTCTACTTGCTAAGGGTCTTGAAGACGAGTGTCTACAGTCTTCGTTGTTTTTATGTGTCACATATGATTTGCAATTAAGTAGTAATGGGTTCTAATTCATTTGCATATAAAAAATAAACGACGTGCTATTTATTATTGAGACATTCATAAAAAAGTCCATTCTTCTGATTGAAAAATATCAAACACTCTTGAAACATTGGTGCTATGGTAGAAAACAAGCGAAATCATTAGCTTATGTTCTCTAAACAGTAAGTGATTACATGATCAGACTTTACTCCTTCAAATGACAGCTTTTATATAATTCCATGAGAAAATTTCCAATAGAGATTTTTTGTTGAGGGAAGAATATGAACTACGTTTTTGGAGAAGAAGATAAACGATGACAAAATATTAGGGTTTGTGAGGGTGTAATTAAATAGAAATCTTATCTTAGGTTTCAAAATATATCATTTTCTACTTTACAATATATACTAGAACTCAATTTTTTGTTAAAACGGACGGTTGTAATTTAAGCTGGGGGCCATGGTTATGCAAAACAAGATTCATTGGCATCATGACAGCGCGGAAAAATGTGTATGGACCCAAATTATTGGAGTGGGATTCTCCCCCTTCTATATTCTGACACTTACATTCCCCTCAATCACTTTCTTTTTTGTCTTTCGTTCTCTATAAAAAAGTCAACAAAAGATATTGATGTGGCTTAATTACGATCGTTCAAGTAAATGGGGATTAGAAGGGAGAAGAATTTGGAGAGGAGAGAATCACACTCCCAAAATATTTCCATGTAATTAAGGTTTGATATTTGAAGTATGAGGAAGAATATCAGACAGATTTGGGAAAATTTAATTTCCTATCCTTTGGATATAATTTAGATAAGGTGGCTGCTAAATATAAAAGGCAAGAAGAACCAAGAAAAACTAAGCCGAGGATCGGTATCAAATTCCATTATGAAATCAAAACAACCTTAAAAGGTTTCTTATGTTTTCAAAACGAGGAGGTACCAAAACCGATATTATTGCTCAGAAAAGCAAAAATCTTACAAGATTTTCTCAACTTCCCCACGTAAACATGGAAACCCTTAAAAAATGGAAACACATCCGAACCAGGCTATGATTAAAGGGCCGATTGAAATGCGTTTATTCACAGCAATTTTACGACCAAATCATGGCAAACATTTGCTCTCTTGCTCTCGTTGTGTATGCAGTCTGTTTTTCCGTCTTGATTCCGCTGTCCACCTCCCAACCATTCCTCTTCCCGGAAGCTCAATCCACCATCGTCCCCAACCCTTCAACCTTCTTCGCCCCAAACCTCCTCTCATCTCCACTCCCTACCAACTCTTTCTTCCAAAACTTTGTTCTCAACAATGGTGACCAACCTGAGTATATCCATCCCTACACCATCAAATCATCCAACTCCTCCCTATCTCTCGCTTACCCGTCTTTCTCCTACACCTCTACCGTCATATCCACAACTCCGTTTCAACCCGACCTCACCATATCTGGCTCGAAAACCACCACCATCCCAGATCCAAACAACGACCACCATGTAGTCTCCGACTTCAATGATCTCAGTGTGACATTGGACTTTCCCTCCTCCAACCTCCGCTTCTTCCTCATCCGTGGAAGCCCCTATCTCACATGCTTTGTTTCTCAACCCACACCGGTTTCTATATCAACCTCTCATACAATTGTATCGTCATCATCCGCGAGTGGCTCAAACACCAAGTTCATCATCAAGCTTGGAAACGGTCAGACATGGCTAATATACACATCCTCCCCAACTGATTTAACTGCCAGCGGCGCATCGTCATTAACTTTTAACAATTTTTCTGGGAACATTCGAGTTGCTGTTATGCCAGATGCTGATCCCAAATCCGAGGCAATTCTTGACCAATTCAGTTCTTCTTACCCAACTTCCGGTGCAGCTGTGCTCGAAAACTCCAATACTTTGACATATAAATGGGAAAAGACAGGTGGAGATTTGCTCATTCTAGCTCATCCTCTCCATCTTATGCTTCTGTCAAATGCTACTGTTTTGCAAGATTTTAAATACAAAAGCATTGATGGAAATTTGGTTGGCGTTGTTGGTGATACGTGGGTTTTAAACTCGAAGCCTATTCCGGTCACTTGGAATTCTATTGGAGGTGTCAAAATAGATTTGTTCCCTGAAATCATTTCTGCACTTCGTCGAGATGTAGACGCTCTTAGTTCAACAGAATTATCTGCTGCATCATATTTTTATGGGAAACTAGTTGCTAAAGCAGCAAGGCTGGCTTTGATTGCCGAGGAGGTAGCTTGTCCCGATGTGATCCCGGCGATTAGGACATTCTTGGCAGAGAAAATCCAGCCGTGGCTGGATGGTACTTTTAGTGGCAATGGATTTTTGTATGATAAAAAGTGGGGTGGACTTGTTACCAAACAAGGATCAACTGATAAAGGTGCCGATTTTGGGTTTGGTCTTTATTCCGATCACCATTACCATCTGGGGTACTTTGTTTATGGTATTTCAGTGCTAGCAAAGATTGACCCTGCATGGGGGGAGAAGTACAAGCCTCAAGCTTATTCACTCCTGGCAGATTATCTCAACAAGGACAAGCAATCGAATCCAAATTATACGCGTCTGAGATGTTTTGATCTTTATAAATTGCACTCGTGGGCAGGAGGAGTGACGGAATTCGCAGATGGGAGGAATCAAGAGAGCACGAGTGAGGCGGTCAATGCTTACTATGCAGCTGCTTTGATGGGGAAAGCGTATAATGATCCGCAACTTGAGGCCACCGGTTCATTGCTTACCACATTGGAAATTCAGGCAGCGCAAATGTGGTGGCATGTGAGAGAGGGAGGAGAGAATCAAACTTACGAGCAAGATTTTGCAAAAGAAAATCGGGTCGTGGGAGTTCTATGGTCGACCAAGAGAGACAGCGGACTTTGGTTTGCTGCTGCAGAGGCAAAAGAAATTAGACTTGGAATTCAAGTGATTCCTATTTCACCAATCACTGAGGTGTTGTTCTCCGATACTGGCTTTCCTAGCGAGCTGGTGAATTGGGCATTGCCGGCGCTCGGTAGAACCGGAGTCACGGAAGCCTGGAAAGGGTTTGTGTATGCATTACAAGGGTTGTACGACAAAGCAGGCGCTTTGGAGAAGATTAAGAGCTTGACTGGTTTCGACGATGGAAACTCCCTTAGTAATCTTTTGTGGTGGATTCATAGTAGGTCATGAAGTTTTCTATGAGTTCATATTTCCTTGTTTTTGTTACAAGTAGTATCGCTGAGTTTATATAACTAAGGTCGTACCCAGTGCACAAGGCTCCCGCTTTACGCAGGGTCTGGGAGAGATGAATGTCGGCTAGCCTTACCCCCATTTATGGAAAGGCTGTTCCCAAGTCTCGAACCGAGACCTACCGCTCATGGGCGAAGGCACTTGCCATCGCACCAAGTGCGACCTCTGCTGAGTTTATATAACTAAATAAATAAAAATAATTTCAGTACAACATATTGTATATTTTTCATCTAAACTTACCTTCTCGTGTTTTAAAGCGTTGTTGATGTAAAACAACATTTTTTTCATCTGATTGTAACTTACTATTTGTAAGGAACAACTTAGATAGACAAAAAAAAAATGGAATTCAATAGCGAATCTAAGGGATATAAATGAGAGAAGTTTTTCTATGTACTCGGAATATAAGCAGGTACACCACGTATCATGATATAACCGGAAAGTAGTTATATATATATTTTTTGTTTCTTTCTACTTATATTATGACACATGATGTATTCATTGTGTTCCAAGTACCTCAAAAAATATCTCAATGAATGATTTCTCTAAATCTTCATGTCATGGATAATAGGATACGGGTTCCTTTCTTGAATAACGTTGTCTTTTCCCTAAGGGGCATAGTGACAGATGATTAGAGGTAAGTGGTGGATTGCTCTAGTAGATAGATCTTCTTCTTCAACTCCCTGCATCCCAAGTTCGAACTTCACTCTCTTTAACTTAGATAAATTTAATGTAGATTATATATTATTTGTCAAAGAAAGAAACGTATAATTAGAGAATTTTAATCAAAAGCTTCTACAATACTTTTCTCTAATAAAAAAACCTTTAGTTAACTTTATTATTGAGGACACAAACAAACACAAAAATAAAACCTCAAGCATACAACTCCGCTCCTAAACCCTTTGATAAAGAAAAGTTTATCTTGATAAAAAAAAAGAAGGGAATTTTAACGAAAAGCTCCCGGTACTGTTCACTTTAACGAAAAATCACATTTTTACACTAAAAAGTCAATTCTGATACTATTCACTTTACCCTTTATTTTGTCTTTATCATTAAAACTCAAAGTTTTTAAGCCTTTTTCATTAGTTTTCCTAAAAAAAAAATAGAAAAAGTAAGTTTAATTATATATAAGAATAATGCTTGTGTCCTTCTACGAAGACATATTTGTTCTCCACTTACGATTAATGAACTTTTACTGCCTAAACATTATATTGGTAATCACTCATTCTTTTGATCATCATCTAAATATTATATCTACAAAAAAAATCATTCAATTTGAAGATCGTTTAGTGATCATCCATATATGTTAAATCATTCAACAATTTCAATAACAAGTAGCATTTTCATGATGAACTATCAATTTGTTTTTATGTATACAAATGAATGAAAGATTTTCAAATTGAATAACTTTTTGCGTATGTTATTTTTAGATGAAGATAAAAAGAATGAACGGTTTTGATTATGATGTACGAACAGTAAAAATTTGTTAATTGTAAATGGAGGGACAAGTAAGTCCCCATAAGAGGACATGACACGTTGGTCATATGCCCCTCTTTATAAATTAAAATTGAGAATATTGTCTTGTTTAAATTTTTTTTTTTTTTTTTTTTTTGAGATTCCTTCCTCCACAAGGTAATGTTCAAGTGGCCGTATTCAATCCATATTTTTGAAAAGTTTGAACGTTTCAATGACTATTATACACTCTGACTTTGATAGAATTTTATAGACTTTTCTATTGAGTTAAAAAAAATTAGACTTTTGTGTGAGCGCATGCTTTGTAGAGTTCAATAAATTCAATAGAAAGTTCTATGCATGTCTATAAGACATGTCTATAATATGTATAAAAATCATTGAAAACTTGCAAAGACTAGGAAAGTATGTTACTTGACTTCAATGTTACTTATAATTTAATGTTAGCTTTAACCTTTATGGTTAATTTTCATAATGTTTAATATTTTATTTTCAAGTACAATTATTCACTTTCTATATTATTTAGTGATATGTGACATTGAATAAAAATCTTGTTGCTCAAACGAAGTCTATAAAAAGCATATAATACTTACACCCCTTAAAATTCATTATTGAATACCTCAAAACTTTAAGTCTTTAAAACTCTACAAGAGTCCTAAGTGAATACACCTCCTAAGTGTGTATATATAGCCATTAGGGTCCTCACTTAAGTTGTACACGAAATTAAGCTTCTTTCCATCTCCAATGGCAGAACCAGCCTCAGTCAAAGTAGTTGAGGTTTGTAGCATAGCTCCGAATACCAAGCTCCCCGGACTCGGCCGCCCCGGAGGATTTGTCTCTTCCTCTAACCTTCTTTGATATCCGCTGGCTAAGGTTTCCACCACCTCAACTCCTTTCTACAAAATACCTTCATTCGACACATCACACTTCTTCGATTCCATACTTCCAAAACTGAAAACCTCTCTATCCATCGCACTCTTACACTTTGTCCCTCTAGCAGGAAACCTCACCTGGCCTCAAGACTCCTCCAAACCCCTTCTCAGTTGTGTCACAGGCGATGCAGTTTCGCTCACAATCGCTGAATCTGATACTGATTTCCACCGTCTAACTTCAAGCAACAACTTTGACATTAAAGCCAAAGAGTACCATCCTCTTGTACTCCAATTGGCAGTGTCTCATGAAAAAGCTGCGGTGCTGGCATTGCAAATAACCGTCTTTCCCAATAGCTGTTTTCAATTGGATCAGCCCGCACCATGTTGTCCTAGATGGCTTATCTGCATTTTCATTTTTTAACTTATGGGGTTACCCATGCAAACATGGAGGAGGGGAAGGAGAAGGATCGCCACCCTCACCAAGTTATGACAGAAAGGTCATCACGGACCCTGCAGGGCTCCAAGCAATCTACTTAAACGAGTGGTTAAGATTGGGCGGTCCAAACAATAGAAGCTTAATGCCTTTGGAGATTTCAGGAGACTCAATTCGAGGCACATTCGAATTCACAGGCGCGAAAATCCAAATGCTGAGACGTTCAGTGATGGCAGCTATGATGGCGGAGGAGAAGAAGAAACAAGCTGATCATGATTCGAAACTATTGCATTTGTCAACATTTTCGCTAACATGCGCCTACACATGGGGTTGCTTCGTGAGGGCAGGATACCAAAACAGATAAAGTACTTTGCCGTTAGCATGGACCGCAGGCCACGCTTAGACCCTCCTCTCCGGGTTACCTATTTTGGGAATTGTGTTGCAGCACATCGAGCAGATGCGGAAACAAAGGACCTATTGGGAGAAGATGGCCTGTTTCTGGCCTTGAAAGCAATCAGTGAAGTGATAAAAAGTTTGGACAAGACCCTTTTGGATGGGGCAGAGACTTGGGTTTCAAGAATGCTCAACACACTGCAGACAGTAGTTCTGATAGAATGATTCCAATTTCTGGTTCACACCGGTTTGATTTTTATGGTGCAGCTGATTTCGGATGGGGAAGACCGACGAAGCACGAGATAGTTTCGATAGATGGGACAGGAGCGATACCTTTTCAAGAGAGCCAGAATGGTGATGGTTGTGTTGAGGTTGGCTTGGTTTTGGAAAAACATTGTAGGGAGGCTTTTGGTTCTCTATTTGCTAATCGTCTTGAAGACATTTGAAGCCATATGTAGTTGGTTTCAACACAAATGTCTTTTTTCCTTGGTTTTTTGTATGTGTTGCATTGTGATTTGCAGTTAAGTAGAAATGATTCTCGATACCAATTTGGAATAAAAATAAATAAATAACCACTCTGAAACATTGGTGCTAGAGAAACAATATCATTGAGATTATTAGCAAAATGTTCTCTGAACAGTAAGTGATTGCATGATCAGACCTTGTTCTTGCTTCAAACAGCAAGTTTAAGTAAAAGATCGACCAAAAAAGAAAAAATCACAAAACAAAAACGGGAACTCGAAATTTTGGAGGAATTGGACGGATGAGATCCCCATCTCAGCTTCTTTTGTTGGCGCCAACTGCATCCTTGACGGAGTCAGCTGCTCCCTGAGCCTTCTCCATCATTTGCTGACCAGCCTGCAAAAACACATATGCAATTACAACATGCATATGCAACGAGTAATAAGCAAAGACGTATGTAATTTATTAAGGGACAGACTGTCGATACAGTGTCAATAAGGTGTTGATGTTATTGCACATAACATGTCAATAACAGAACGTATTGACATGTAATTCATACAAAATCATCCCTTAACAAAAAACGGACATAATGTATGTGGAATCAACAAAAGAATAAGAAGTTCAAACCCCCTGGGCTGATTCCTTGGCAGATTGGGCAGCATTGCTCATTTGGTCCATCATGCCACTGGCCTTTTCCTGTATATCAAAATTGCAAAACACATGATCATGAACCACCAAAATGACCAACAAACTTTTAACCAAATTGCTTTTCTAGACAGCTGCTTTTAGACTCACTTGAGCTTGGCCCTTGGCCTGGCCAGCTTGGTGGCTCATGTTCTGGGATTGGTTCATCTTGATGAAGTAATTCTCTTTCTACACAAACACACACAAGAAAATTTGAGGCAGCTGAAAAGTGCGTACAACTTTTTTTTTTATGATGAAATGTTGAAGTTAGTGGGTGGGATTTTATAGCTTCTTCAGTTCCATTAATTGCTTGACACGTGTTGAGCAAAGTTTGGAGTTAAAGCCTAAAGACCAGGGTTGCTTTGATTAAGGTTTGAGTCATTCTCTCATGACAAAGCTAATTAGTTACAAATTTAGAGCATTGTGTTGGCAGGCTAAATTGTGGCTAATTTATCGACGTTGAGTTGAATATATGGAGCTTTCAAAGTAAAATAAAATGTCACATTTCCATGCAGAATTTAATTAGTAATGGCAAAAACAAGAGAGAGCGTCATTTTAGATTAGTTAAGTTAGTTTAGTTTCAGGTCCAAGGCTCGATTCTCTCTATATGTAATTTTTTTTTTTTTAAAGGAAGGAGAGTATGGTTTTGTCTCTTCATAGATTACAAGGAAAACTCCGCCGTGTAAGTTTATCTTACATTGCCGGTCCCAAGCCCGGATAAAGGAGGAGGGGGAGGGCGTCAGGTAGTCGATAGACGGCACTCCATGATCACGTCGAATCCTTATGAAAATGAATCCAGAACGAAATCGCGCTAAAGCTAGGTCGTCACCCGTAAGTGGAGCGCTGTGTGGCCCGAGCACAGTGATAAGTGAGCAATGGGCGCTGTATCTCCATTGGCACCCGGATGCAGTGTTAAATGAGCAAGGGGGCTATAGAAACTTCTTTTCGAACGACTCCACTCAAAGTTGTTTGGGAGCATATGCTCCTATCAACTTTACACGGGACACACAAAAGAAGTACTTTGATCCTATTAGACGGGGAATGGTGAAGAAGCTAGGACAGAAGGGTAGAGTTCAAGAGAGCAAAATGCGTTTAGGAACGTGGAATATAGGAACCTTGACGGGAAAATCTATGGAAGTAGTAGAAGTTATGGTGAGGAGAAGGATAAATATTATGTGCCTACAAGAAACTAAGTGGGTTGGTCATAAGGCAAAGGATCTAGAAAACTCAGGGTTTAAACTATGGTATTCGGGCACAAATAGAACGAGAAACGGTGTTGGCATCATCGTGGACAAGACCTTGACACAAGATGTTGTAGATGTCAAGAGGGTAGGAGATAGAATCATGGCAATCAAGATTGTAATAGGACAAGAACTTATCAATGTGATTAGTGCGTACGCACCTCAAGTAGGGTTGGATACGAGTTCGAAGGAGAAATTTTGGGAAGACCTTGGAGACTTGGTGCAAGGAATTGCTCAGACGGAGAAGTTATTTATAGGAGGAGATTTAAATGGACACGTGGGCAGGGAAACATGCAACTATGGAGGTTTTCATGGTGGCCATGGTTTTGGGGAGAGAAACGAGGATGGGGAAGCTATCTTGGATTTTGTAATGACATATGATCTCTTCTTAGCCAACACCTTCTTTAAGAAGAGAGAAGAACATGTGATCACCTACAAGAGTGGGTCGTCAAAAACACAAATAGATTTTCTTCTAATGAGGAAAGGGGATCGTATAACTTGTAAGGATTGCAAAGTTATACCAGGAGAGAGCGTGGCTAATCAACATCGCTTGTTGGTGATGGATGTACATATCAAAAGAGTGAGAAAAAGGAACAAGACTTGGAAGTGCCTAAGGACTAGATGGTGGAATCTAAAAGAAGAAAAACAAGCCATTTTCAAAGAGAAAGTAATCACCCAGTGTGTGTGGGATAGAGAGGGGGAAGCTAACCAAATGTGGGATTCCATGGCTAGTTGTATCCGAAAAGTAGCAAAAGAGGTATTAGGAGAGTCCAAGGGCTTTGCCCCACACCAAAGGGAATCTTGGTGGTGGAATGAGGAGGTACAAATAAAGGTGAAGGCTAAGAAGGAATGTTATAAAGCCTTATATAAGGATATGACCGATGAAAATGGTGAAAGGTATAGAAAAGCGAAGCAAGAGGTGAAGAAAGCTGTGAGAGAAGCTAAATTAGCGGCTTATGACGATATGTATAAGCGACTAGATACCAAAGAAGGAGAGTTGGATATTTATAAACTAGCTAGAGCAAGGGAAAAGAAGACAAGGGACCTAAACCAAGTGAGGTGCATCAAGGATGAGGATGGAAAGGTTCTTGCTACAGAGAACGCGGTTAAAGATAGATGGAAAAGTCATTTTCATAATCTTTTCAACGAAGGACATGAAATGAGTGCTTCTTTAGGGGAGTTGAGTAACTCAGAAGAGTGTAGAAACTACTCTTTTTATCATAGAATCCGGAAGGAAGAAGTGGTTATAGCTTTGAAGAAGATGAAGCATAGAAAAGCAGTAGGCCCAGACGATATACCAATCGAAGTGTGGAAAGTTTTGGGAGAGACATGTATAACATGGCTCACTGACCTTTTCAATAGGATTTTGAAAACGAAGAAGATGCCAAATGAGTGGCGAATGAGCACTTTGCTGCCTATCTACAAGAACAAGGGTGATGTACAAAATTGCATGAACTATAGGGGTATTAAGCTAATGAGTCATACAATGAAGCTCTGGGAGAGAGTCATTGAGCATAGATTGAGGCAAGAGACACGGGTTTCGGACAACCAATTCGGGTTCATGCCAGGGCGCTCAACCATGGAGGCAATCTATCTCTTACGAAGATTGATGGAAAGATATAGAGATGGGAAAAAGGATTTACACATGGTCTTTATAGATTTGGAAAAAGCGTATGATAAGGTCCCAAGAGACATTCTTTAGAGGATTTTAGAGAAGAAAGGAGTACGAGTAACATATATCCAAGCTATACAGGATATGTATGAAGGAGCAAAGACTGCTGTAAGAACTCATGAAGGACAAACCGAAAGCTTCCCCATAACTGTAGGATTACATCAAGGCTCATCCTTAAGTCCTTACCTTTTTGCGTTGGTAATGGATGAGTTAACAGGACATATTCAAGATGATATTCCTTGGTGTATGCTTTTCGCATACGATATAGTGTTGATAGATGAAACTCAGGAAAGGGTAAATACAAAGCTTAACCTTTGGAGAGAAGTGTTGGAATCTAAAGGTCTTCGCCTAAGCCGATCAAAGACAGAATATATGGAGTGCAAGTTCAGTGCAAATGGAGGCCAAAACGAGTTAGGGGTGAGGATCGGAGATCAAGAAATACCAAAGAGCGACCGTTTTCGTTACCTAGGATCTATCTTGCAAAAGAACGGAGAATTAGATGGAGATCTCAACCATAGAAAACAAGCTGGATGGATGAAGTGGAAGAGTGCATCCAGCGTGTTGTGTGACCGCCGTATGCCACTGAAGCTCAAGGGAAAATTTTATAGGACGGCAATAAGGCCGGCGATGCTGTATGGCACAGAATGTTGGGCGGTGAAGCATCAACACGTACACAAAATGGGTGTAGCGGAGATGAGGATGCTTCGTTGGATGTGTGGGCACACGAGAAAGGATAAGATTAGGAATGAGGATATCCGGGGTAAAGTAGGAGTAGCCGAAATTGAAGGAAAGATGAGAGAAAATCGGTTACGGTGGTTTGGACATGTGCAAAGAAGGCCTACTGACGCTCCGATTAGAAGATGCGACTATGAGACAGAGGTTCAGGGCCGAAGGGGTAGAGGTAGACCTAGGAAAACTTTGGAAGAGACCCTAAGAAAAGACTTAGAGTACTTGGATCTAACGGAGGACATGACACAGGACAGAACACAATGGCGTTCTAAGATTCATATAGCCGATCCCACCCAGTGACTTGGATTTTCCAAGTCTCCAACCGAGAAGTTTTCCTCACTCGGGAAATTAAGGGAACACTACCTCAACCTACATGGTCCACTCACAAACCTTCAACATACAAGCTTCAACAAAAGAAAATTCAAAGAACTTAGCAAAGAAGGCTTTGGTGTATTTAACACAATACGTTGAAATGAAGGAAAACTTATTTATTGATATCCCCGATAAGTTACAAATATGTACATATACTTGAGTCAAAATAAACAAACAAGAGGGAGCCTTCACAAATGTTACTTAGGAGAAGTCTCAGTAGTTGGTAGAGCCCCAGAAAGAGAAGGCACCGGAGGGGGATCATTCGGAGCCTCAGTAGTGGACAAAACCCTAGAAGGAGGAGGCATCAGAGGTTGATCATTTGGAGCTTCATTACGCGGTACAGCCTCAGAAGACGAAGGCAATAAATGCCTTTGGAACAAACCCACAAATCTCTGATGATCAAGTAAAACCTGACCATCAGATTCCTTCATCTGGTCAAGCTTCCTCTTCATGTTTGTAGCATAGTCATGTGCGAGCCGGTGCAACTGTTTATTCTCATGCTTGAGCCCTCTAATCTCCTGTTTGAGACTCATCACTTCAGCCGCCAATGATTCAACTTGGCGGGTTCGAGCAAATAGGCGTTGGGCCATGTTAGACACAGAACCTGCACACTGAACACTGAGAGCCAGAGAATCCTTAACAGCCAACTCATCAGACCGTTTGGAAAGTAGTCTGTTATCTTTGGGAGTGAGAAGGTTCCTGGCCACTACCGCAGCGGTCATATCATTTTTCATCACGGAATCTCCAACGGTAAGAGGACCAGTAGGGGAGACGAATGATGGGCGCCATATGTTGTCTGGAGAAGGCGGGGCTGCCTCTTCAACAAGGTTCAAGTCAAAACGACGGTCGGAGGGGCCAGACATTTTCAAAGGTGTTGAAGAGAGAAGAGGTCGGATAAATCAAGATCTTAGAAGTGCAAGAATGAAGCTTCTACTGGTGGATATTCAAGTGTGCTTTGGAACTTAATGTCAGCCCCTATAAAAATCTGCACTCGACGAAGCTTCAGAAATCGAAGAGGCGCCTGCTCAGAAATCGAAGAGGCGGTTGCTTTCTCAAAAGCTGGGCTGCTCAGAGACCACGAGGGTCGATCTCAGAAATCGAAGAGGCGTTTGCTTTCTCAAAAGCTGGGATGCTCAAAGACTTTTCCAGCCTTGTCAGCACCTGTCACACGCACACTCAGCTTTGCGGAAATTATGGGCATTTTGTCGAAGATTTCTGGCGAAGTAGAAAACACATGAATCGTACTGTTCAATCACCCACTTCCCACACGCAACAGTAACTCATGGGTACCACAGATAACTTTGCCAAAGTTCTCTGACAAAGTTGAGACACGTGAAGCTTGCAGCTCCCGCTACATCGCTCTGACCAAGAAGGGTAAAAGAATTGCAAAGAAACAACACTAACAAAGTTTAGACACATAAATTTTGAAGGTCTAGCTACCATATTATTACCCACAAGGGTAAAGGAACAGTACCACTGCTGGATAATTGGAAAGTCCCGGTGTGTCAACCTCTGTGCTTCGTGGCAAGGTAGACTAGCAAACATGCCCAACCTTTACTCACATTCGAGAAAACACTCCCAACAGGATTGCTTGCTCCAAAATCGAAGAGGCACCGCCCTCCGAATCTCGAGAGCCAGACTCCCAACATGATTACTTTCTCAAAAATCGAAGAGAGGGTAAAGGAACAGTACCACTGCTGGATAATTGGAAAGTCCCTGTGTGTCAACCTCTGTGCTTCGTGGCAAGGTAGACTAGCAAACATGCCCAACATTTACTCACATTCGAGAAAACACTCCCAACAAGATTGCTTGCTCCAAAATCGAAGAGGCACCGCCCTCCGAATCTCGAGAGCCAGACTCCCAACATGATTACTTTCTCAAAAATCGAAGAGAAAGTAAAGGAACAGTACCACTGCTGGATAATTGGAAAGTCCCTGTGTGTCAACCTCTGTGCTTCGTGGCAAGGTAGACTAGTAAACATGCCCAACCTTTACTCACATTCGAGAAAACACTCCCAACAAGATTGCTTGCTCCAAAATCGAAGAGGCACCGCCCTCCGAATCTCGAGAGCCAGACTCCCAACATGAATACTTTCTCAAAAATCGAAGAGACGCCGCTCTCCGAATCTCGAGAGCCAGACCCCCAGCAGGATTGCTTTCTCAAAAATCGAAGAGGCATCGTTCTCCGAATCTCGAGAGCCAGATCCCCGACAAGATTGCTTGTTCGAAAACCGAAAAGGCACCACTTTCCCAACCTCAGGAGCTAGATCTCCTTGGATAAAGCTTGTCTGTAATCTTCACATGCAACATCAGCTTTCCAGATACCACAGACCACTTTTTCAAAGTGCTCTGACAGAGTTAAAACATGTGAAGCTGGCAGCTCCCACTACCGTGCTATGACCAAGCAGGGTAAAAGAATAACATTATTACTTGATGTTAGGGAGACTCCTATATATGTCGACCTCCATCCCTAACGGACAGGCAGACCTGCAAAAATGCTCAACCCTTTCTCTTATCTGAGAGGGCACTCCCAACGAAGCCTTTCGAAATATTCAGCTTTCTTTCCCCCCGATAATACCTTTGTAAACAAGCTATACTAGAGCAAGAATATCTCATATCATCAGGGTTAAAAGCAAGAGTATCCCATATCATGTTTTTTCCCTGTCTTTTCCTTTGGCCTTGTTCTTACCTGTAAGACAAGGCGAAAGAGAGCAATCAGTCAGCACTTGGAATCAAGCTTCCAGCCAGGAACTGACTGCCTGGAACCCCTTACCTGATTACTTACCTGACATTGCTCTCGAGTACTCATCTTCAACATCTTATGCTTCCAGGGAAGATACCGCATCTGCCTGAGGAACAGATAGGGCAAGTGAGAAAGATACAAGGAAACATGTGGAGACAAGCGTAACAGCACACGTGCCGATACATCCACTACTCTGTCAAAAGCAAAAGTATCCCATATCAGCAGGGTCGAACGTACTCTAGATTTGATGGACTTGTTTTGACCCTCAAATTCTTCAGTCGGCCTTATACTCTGGAGGAAACCAGAAAACCCTCCAGCCCGGTTCAAGAATAAGCCTGTGGAAAGTTACTTCTTCAAAAGCAAAAGTATCTCATATCATCTCTTCTCATTTTTCTTCTCTTTATCCTTCATGCTGCCTGCAAGATAGGGAGAATGTGAACAATCAGCCGGAGCTTTGATTGCTTACCTTGTCTGTCACCTCTTTCAGCAGATCCCCTAGCCGGGCGACTTGGGGGACTCCTACTACATGGTTTGTATCGTGCTTGACCAAGCCTGAAACTACAAGTAAGCTTCAAGTGAAATTGATACATTACCTTGTGCATCTCCACCAGTTACAGATACCACCCCTGGATGGAGGAAGAGTACTTCCAGAGAAGATGCCACATCTACCTATGAGACAGATAAGGCAAGTCAAGATGATACCACACTCCGGTACTTAGAAGTTTCGTGGTTACGAGATCATTCTCCCACAATATTTCTTAATGTCATTTGTACTAAATCATTCACTTGTACTCACTAAAGGAGAGCTTGAACCTATGTACTTGTGTAAACCCTTCACAATTAATGAGAACTCCTCTATTCCGTGGACGTAGCCAATCTGGGTGAACCACGTACATCTTGTGTTTACTTTCCTATCTCTATCCATTTATATACTTATCCACACTAATGACCGTATCTAGCGAAGATCACAAAAAGTGACCGTTTTCGCTACCTAGGATCTATCTTGCAAGAGAACGGAGAATTAGATGGAGATCTCAACCATAGAATACAAGCTGGATGGATGAAGTGTAAGAGTGCATCCGGCGTGTTGTGTGACCGTCGTAGGCCACTAAAGCTCAAGGGAAAATTTTATAGGACGACAATAAGGCCAGCGATGTTGTGTGGCACAGAATGTTGGGCGGTGAAGCATCAACACGTACACAAAATGGGTGTAGCGGAGATGAGGATGCTTCGTGGGATGTATGGGCACACGAGAAAGGATAAGATTGGGAATGAGGATATCCGAGGTAAAGTAGGAGTAGCCAAAATTGAAGGAAATATGAGAGAAAATCGGTTCCGGTGGTTTGGACATGTGCAAAGAAGGCCTACTGACGCTCCGGTTCGAAAATGTGACTACGGGACAGAGGTTCAGGGCCGAAGGGGTAGAGGAAGACCTAGGAAAACTTTGGAAGAGACCCTAAGAAAAGACTTGAGTACTTGGATCTAACGGAGGACATGACACAAAACCGAGCGCAATGGCGTTCTAGGATTCATATAGCCGACCCCACTTAGTGGGAAAAGGCTTTGTTGTTGTTGTTGTTGTATAGATTACAAGGAAGTCCTATTTGTGCTTCTCAAGTGTCTCACTCTTATTTTTTGCTAGTTAAAACATGTCCCGCATCAAAAACCTAAGTTAAATTCTCTTAAATGTTATATGGTTTTGCTATTTTGATTGCATCGATATGTTTTGTAATAAACTTAACACTTAAGCTTCGTTTGACAGCTCGAACTTAGTTGGATAGGATAATAAGTGCATTGGATTATAATGACTATTCCTTCAGTCATTAAGTAGATTAAAAGGAAAACTAATGAAAAATAGCTTGAAAACTTTGAGTTTTAATGATAAAGACAAAATAAAGGGTAAAGTGAATAATATCATGATTGACTTTTTAGTGTAAAAGTGTGGTTTAACTTTTTAGGATAAAAATGTGATTTTTCGTTAAAGTAAACAGTACCAGGAGTTTTTCGTTAATGTTCCCTAGATTAAAAGGCTGATTATTTATACTGTCCGGATAAGAGTCTCTGGACTTAAAAAATAAATAAATGAACACCAGCAACAACCTCCTTCCACAGCAAAGCCCTACCCACACTGCCTGCCATGAATATGAAGCTATTACAGCAAGCCAACACGCACATGAACACAACATGACAAGCCATATTTAGTGTTTCTTTATATTTTCTATTTCAAATTTAATTTTCATCCCTAAAAACTTGCCATAAGGGTTTCTGGAAAAAATAAATTAAAAGCGTTTGCCGTAAAATGCAGAAAAATCTTGCCTAATTTGTATTCAACCTAAATTATACAGTCAATTAAACAACCCAGAGAGAGAAGAATACTAATCAAAGAAATTGTAGAAACGAAAAAGAAAATTGAGGTAATGATTGTTGAGAATGAATTCCACATTAATGAGATAAAGGACATTGCATGTGCTTATAAGTAGTTATGCTAGTCTCCATATTGTCAATCCGTTTTATTGTGGAATCTCAACTTTTTTCATGGTATCAGAATAGATTGTCTTCGTGTGAAGTCAAACGGCCACACGCACTTCACGTCACCATGTTGTGTTATCTACGTGTTAGACTTGTAAATTCGCCACACGTGAGGGGGTATATTGAGAATGAATCTCACATTAATAAGAAAATGTGCTTACAAATAGTTTGGCCCAGAGAGTGAGGGAGAGAAAAAAGTTGCATACTTGCATGATAAATTCACACTCTACAATTTGAATGGAAGTTGCGTGATTGTGGTAAAAGAAATGAAATAATTATTGCTTGATCGATTCATTGGAGTGTGTACCTCCCTTATTGTTCTTGACGACGTAGGTGATGGTAGTTTCGCGGAGTGACTGAGAAGTCGTTACCGCCTCGTCAAGATGGAGATGATTTGTCAAGGAGCAAATGCGTGAAACCGAAGAGAGAAACAAGCTTGTTTTCGGTTAGCCCCCAGACTAATTATACTAGCTTTTCGGGGGTTCTAATTATCCTGTATCAGCCATATAAAATTTGATTGACCCGTTAATTAAGCGGGTGGTTTTTAAGTATGAAAGTACACCAAACAACTGCTTTCGTATTCTTAATCTTATTCAATGCTTTATACAGCAGGCAAAATGAGGCTTTAGTAAATTGTAAAAGTGCTGATTTAATAGATTGTCTTTGAAACTTTAACATTACATGTCAAACGAGGCCTTAATGAATTGTGAAAGTGCTTAACTTAGATAAGTAGTGCATTAGACTGTCTTTGGAACTTTCATTTTCAGGACATTTTTCTTAGTCTCTCCGATTACGTGCGAGAGAGAGAAAGATGATGGAGGACACGAAACACTGACGTGGACGTTTTATCATTACCCAATAATCTAGGAGCCACTAATTAATCTAACATACGATACGTTTAGATTTTCGAACAAGGTGCATATATAACATGTTATATATTAGCAAGACACTTAGAAAAATAAAACACTTTCCTTCAATGTTATAATCATGTGATGTTCCACCTCCTATTTTGAACACAGTGAAAAATCTCTCAAATACTTCATAGAGTGTGTTTGTCATGCTCGACAGCTTTAGCTATTATACAACACTAAACACTCAATTATGGATGGATAAGAGTAGAAACTTATTATACCAGCTTCATAAGAACAATAATTATATATATTTATACATTTGATTTTGTATTAAAAAAATAATTATATATATTTATACACACTGCAGACCAGTAGTAATGATAGAATAATTCCCATTTCCGGTTCACACCGTTGATTTTTATGGTGCAGCTGATTTCGGATGGGGAAGACTGACGAAGCACGAGATAGTTTCGATAGATGGGACAGGAGCGATACCTTATCAAGCGAGCAAGAATGGTGATGGTGGTGTTAAGGTTGGCTTGGTTTTGGAAAAACATTGTAGGGAGGCTTTTGGTTCTCTATTTGCTAATCGTCTTGAAGAAATTTGAAGCCATATGTAAAGCTGGTTTGATATTACTGTGCTTTGAAAAAAAAACTGCTTTTACTGTGATGTGAGAATAAACTTATTTTTTCTGCTTCACGTTTTCAGTTTTTTTTCATCCAAAACTGTGAAAATAATCTGTTTTTAAGTGTTTACCGAACATATTTTTGAGCTCAGCTTTTTTTTATACCCACTTTTTATAAAAGCACATCAGTACCAAACCAGTACGTAGTTGGTTTCAACACAAATGTCTTTTTTCCTTGGTTTTTTGTATGCGTTGCATTGTGATTTGCAGTTAAGTAGAAATGATTCTCGATATCAATTTGGAATAAAAGTAAATAAATAACCACTCTGAAACATTGGTGCTAGAGAAACAATATCATTGAGATTATTAGCAAAATGTTCTCTGAACAGTAAGTGGTTGCATGATCAGAACTTGTTCTTGCTTCAAACAGCAAGTTTAAGTAAAAGATGGACCAAAAAAGAAAGAATCACAAAACAAAAACGGGAACACGAAATTTTGGAGGAATTGGACTGATGAGATCCCCATCTCAGCTTCTTTTGTTGGCGCCAACTGCATCCTTGACGGAGTCAGCTGCTCCCTGAGCCTTCTCCATCATTTGCTGACCAGCCTGCAAAAACACATGCAATTACAACATGCATATGCAACGAGTAATAAGCAAAGACGTATGTAATTTATTAAGGGACAGACTGTCGATACAATGTCGACAAGGTGTTGATGTTATTGCACATAACATGTCAAAACGTATTGACATGTAATTCATACAAAATCATCCCTTAACAAAAATGGGACATAATGTACGTGGAATTAACAAAAGAATAAGAAGTTCAAACCCCTTGGGCTGATTCCTTGGCAGATTGGGCAGCATTGCCCATTTGGTCCATCATGCCACTGGCCTTTTCCTGTATATCAAAATTGCAAAAACACATGATCATGAACCACCAAAACGACCAACAAACTATTGACCAAAATTGCTTTTCTAGACAGCTGCTTCTAGACTCACTTGAGCTTGGCCCTTGGCCTGGCCAGCTTGGTGGCTCATGTTCTGGGATTGGTTCATCTTGATGAAGTAATTCTCTTTCTACACAAACACACACAAGAAAATTTGAGGCAGCTGAAAAGTGCGTACAACTTTTTTTTGATGATGAAATGTGGAAGTTAGTGAGTGGGATTTTATAGCTTCTTCAGTTTCATTCATTGCTTGACACGTGTTGAGCAAAGTTTGGAGTTAAAGCCTAAAGACCAGGGTTGCTTTGATTAAGGTTTGAATCATTCTCTCATAACAAAGCTAATTAGTTACAAATTTAGAGCATTGTGTTGGCAGGCTAAATTGTGGCTAATTTATCGACGTTGAGTTGAACATATGGAGCTTTCAAAGTAAAATAAAATGTCACATTTCCATACAGAATTCAATTAGTAATGGCAAAAACAAGAGAGAGTGTCATTTCAGGTTAGTTAAGTTAGTTTAGTTTTAGGTCCAAGGCACGATTCAAAAACCTAAGTTAAATTCTCTTTAACGTTATATGGTTTTGCTATTTTGATTGCATCGATACATTTTGTAATAAACTTAACACTTAAGCTTCGTTTGACAGCTTGAACTATACTCACTATTTTAGTTGGATAGGATAATATGTGCATCGGATTATAATGACTATTCTTTCAGTCATTAAGTAGATTAAATAGAAAACTAATGAAAATGACTTGAAAACTCTGAGTTTTAACAATAAGAACAAAATAAAGGATTGATTTTTTATTATAAAAATGTGGTTTAACTTTTTAGGGTAAAAATGTGATTTTTCATTAAAGTAAATAGTACTGAAAGTTTTTCGTTAAAGTTTCGTAAATTCAAATGTTGATTATTTATACTGTCCGGACAAGAGTCTCTGGACTTTAAAAATAAATAAATAAACACCAGCAACAACCTCCTTCCACAGCAAAGGCCCCACCCACACTGCCTGCCATGAATATGAAGCTATTACAGCAAGCCAACACGCACATGAACACAACATGACAAGCCATATCTAGTGTTTCTTTATATTTTCTATTTCAAATTTAATTTTCATCCCTAAAAACTTGCCATAAGGGTTTCTGGAAAAAATAAATTAAAAACGTTTGCGTAAAATGCAAAAAAATCTTGCCTAATTTGTATTCAACCTAAATTATACAGTCAATTAAACAACCCAGAGAGAGAAGAATACTTATCAAAGAAATTGTAGAAACGAAAAAGAATATTGAGGTACTGATTGTTGAGAATCAATTTCACATTGATGAGATAAAAGACTTTGCATGTGCTTATAAGTAGTTGCGCTACTTTCCATATTGCCAATTAGTTTTTGTTTGGGCCAAAAAATATTGTTTTGGGCCGAGTTAGATCTTTTTCGGCCCAGTGTTGGATAGGCTGAGTTTAGATTTTTTTTTCCAGCCCAGAAGTCATGTACAGGTGTCATTGGGAGATATTCAGCCTATGGGCCGCGCGGTCGAAGTTGGCCATATCCTATCAGAAATTGGGAATGTGGACGAATCCTATTATGAGAAGGAGTTTTGACGGGATCAGAATGCTGAGATTGAATACGGTCTGATAACGAGTTATGTTCAAAGTCCTAGTAGGAATAGGATTGGCCAAGATAAGGTTGGATCATGAGAAGGAGTTCTAATCCGAGAGTGATTGGAATTCAATACAGGTTGGCTGCTATAAATAGGGAGGGAAGACATCGAAACAAGCCCCTTCAATTCAACACACAAATTGCCTTGCGCATTCTCTCGCTCTACGCGAAACCTCTCAACAACCTTGAGATTTTTTTGTTTTCCTCTTTTCGTCGACGCACCTTCAGTTTGGATAAACAGCATTGTGAAGGCAACCGGCAAACTCTTCAATTTGGATAAACAGCACTGTCGTCGTAGAATCAGCCAACCGTGAAGCATATTCAGTTTGGATAAATAGCACTGCGACAGGGCCGACCGGTTATCTATCCAAGTCTCGGTCGAGAAGGACTTTCGAATCCTTATCGGCAGAGGTCATCTCGTTAGCCTTCTCGGCGAATCGAGGTGTAAAAGTTATTATACTCGGTACATTGAACATCGAGTCGTTTATGATTGGTTATTCGCAAGTCGGATTTAGAGTTCGGCATTCTGACGGCCGAACCACTTTCACAATCAAGACGTATATTCGTTTTGAATATTTGTGTCCCTATACTCTAGTGTCGATTCGGCATGCTTATACTCTCATGAATATAATCACAGTGATCGAATCTGGCACCGACGATTTGTGAACTTCGCAGAACTAGTAGCTTTGTCTTCAAGCTCTAGAACCCGAATACCGAAAGTGTTCTTTCCTCGGCCGCAGTCGCAAGATCAAGAAGTCAGCAGTGCACCCAACGCAACATCAACAAATTTTACTCCTCGACCGACGAGTTGGCACGCCCCACATACAACCGAAGGACGTAGTTAGCTTACTAATGTTCTGATCCTCCGACTAGGTCGTTTCTTCGAAGACAACTTGATGAGCAATCCCGACAAGTGGAACAGACAGTAGGCCATAAAATGAACCGTTTGCTTGAAGCAATACAAAGCACTGGAGAGACCTAAACCCGATTGCTCGAACTAATAGTTAGTAAAGTCTTCGAAGAGAAACCTGTTGATCAGGCTCCGCAGCTTCCATTTAAAAGTAATTCCCTACAGGCCGAAGTGGTGTTTACTCGGCCTAAGACCATTGACTTAGAAAAAAATGGAGGATCGAGTAGTAGGTCAAATGGATCCGACCAGAGAATGGAAGCAACACCCGTCGATATGATCGAGGTCCAGCGGATGATCGATTCGGCCATGAAAAAAGGGCCGAAGTTCCCTAAATTCATCCATTCGTGTCCAGCTTATATGGAAAGGTTCGAATATCCTAAAGGTTTCAAAATTCCAGATTTTAGCCTTTTCGCTGGAGAATCATCCTTATCCTCGTTAGAACATGTGGCTCGTTTCACCACGTAATGCGGAGATGTTAATAGTGACTTTAACAAGCTGCGGTTGTTCAACTTTTCGTTGACCAGCTCAGCATTTGCCTGGTATATCAACCTCCCACCTAATTCTGTCCAAAGTTGGGAGGAGTTGGTCGAGAAATTTCACGAGCAGTTTTATCGGCCAAGGATGGAAGTGTCAGTTTCTTCATTAGCAAGGATGGCTCAAACATCTGATGAGTCACCAATGGATTATCTTACCAGATTTAAATCGGCCAGGAATTGGTGCCGAGTGCCTTTACCCGAAGTCGAGTTTGTTAAACTTGCTCTGAACGGCCTCGATGTAGAATACAAAAAGAAATTCTTAGGGGTAAACTTTCGGGATATGTATGAACTAGCCCAGCATGTCGAGCAATATGATTATTTGCTCCGAGAAGAGAAGATCTCGAAATCCCCATCCTGATGGACGATTTACAAAAACCCCACGGTCAGTTACACATCGACCGAAGACGAGGAGTCTCAATATGTCAGTGTGGACGTGGCCGAGATAGTAATAGATAAACCATACGTATGCAAGACATTGACTCAAATTAATTCCAAGGATGCCAAAACCCGCTCGGCCACGGAAGGAACAGCGAAAACATCGAAAGTTTACACTTTTGATATTACAAAGGCTGAAGCAATCTTTGATCAATTGCTATCAGCGAAGATCATCAAACTTCGGCCAGGGCATAACATTCCCAATGTCGAAGAGCTTAAAGGAAAGACATATTGCAAATATCATAACTCAACCAAGCATGCCACAAACAATTGTGTCATATTTCGTGATGATATCCAGAGCTGGATTGACAAAGGCAAGTTAAAGTTTCCTGAAAAACGCATGACGGTTGATACAGATCCATTCCCTTCAGCAACAGTTGGCATAGTAGACGCCCGTTTGCCCAAGAGCAAAGGGAAAGAAAAGGTTGGGTTTGCCCCAGTACAACACATCCTAAAGAAAGGTTCCAAGCCTCAACTCAAGATCAACCTATTTTCCAATGCGCCACCTACCGAGCTCTCAGGACCGGCCATAGTTGAATCCATGTCAGACTCCAGCGAAGAAGAAGATGACGGGCCGATAGTTTTGTGCAGCAATTGTAAGGCACGCGTTGTTTTAACCAAGCCCAAGGAGAAACTGCCTCAGACGCAGACGCCGACGTCACGACAACAATCGATGACCACGACGACATCTTCAAAGAAACTTAGTGAAGGTCAGCGCCAGAAAGTATTCGATAAGCTCGGCCCTAAGAAACGGACGGACGACCCTACCTCGGTCAGACGACGCCTTGATTTCGACGCACAGTTTTATAACGAGGATTATTATTCTCGTAATTCCAGTAGCTCAAGCTCATCAGCGAATCCAAAAACTTTTAGGTCGCGTGACCAACGTTGATATAGCTATAATTCTCCCACCGGCATGTATACCGCGCTTTCCAAATCTTAGAAACGTCAACGTCAGCGTATAGATTGCTTGGCTCGACGGTAAGCGGCCCAGTTTGTTTCGGCCACTAAATGGCAGCCGAAAAAGACGGCAGGGAGCGGAGATGATCAGCCAACCCCAACAATCATTGCTGAGTTACAGGGGTAGAAGGGAACCAATCGTAACTTCGAAACTACCATTGAAGAGTCCGAGAAGCGTATCAAACTCCTTCTTAAGCCTGGGGAGATGAAAGCTCGCTTCGAGCAATTTAAGAAAGAGGCCGAAAGCCAACTACCCCCGTTACCTTTGAGAGAACCATTAATCAGAGTTCTACGGAATCTGCACCCTCCATTCCTCGACGAATCTTTGGAGTACATGAAAGAGTTTCATAAAAAATATTATGCCAACAATTTGTATGGTTTGCCCAAGGCATGCCAAGAAGCTCTTAACCTGGCATTAACTTGCCCCGATACTGAGCAGATCATCCAAAAAACCACTGATCCAGTGATGAAAGCTAGATTCCATCACATTCGAGAAGCTAGGGTTCTCGACTTCGAGGTCGACCCATACACGGACATTAACACAGCCGAACTCCCTTTTTCTCTTGAAGACCTTCAACACATTCGATATCACTTCGAAATCTTTTCAGCCGTATCCTTATTCGGTTTAACGACCAATGAGAAAGATCAGGTGGCACGTCTGGACGCCTACCTGGATACTAGGAATGCCCGGATCACCTATGAGGAACGAGTTCGTAAGATGCGGCAGGAGCAGAGTCAGACACCAGATGCATGCAAGCCCGACGACGACAGTCAAAAGGACACAGAGGTCAGATTATATGGCACAAGTGCAAGAGCATGTTGAGACACACAGAAATCAGGTCGAGAATGCTCTAACACACAATGTTATAGTCCTCACCAACCCGGAAGATGACGACTAGGATCCAATGGGCCATTTCGTCCTTGAAAATATGGAAATTAGCATGGTCCATGTTCTACATGCTGAATTTCAGCTGACTACACACCAACCAAGTTCCTTGGATGGTGATGTGGTTGCCGAGAAAGCAACACAAGTTGATTTTATCACTACCACTGAAGATGAGTCAGCAAATGGCGACGATAAACTCAAAACAGCCTTGGACATCTTGTTTCCTCGTTCTTCCTCTGCTAATCTTCAGCATTTAAAACTGTTGTATGTCATGGCCCATATTGAAGGCTACCCAATCTCTAAAATTTTCGTCGATTGCGGAGTAACGGTCAATATCATGCCTGTATCTGTCATGAAAGCATTACGACGATCCAACGACGAACTCGTTCCTTCAAGAATAACCATGAGCAGCTTTGTCGGTGACAAGTCTTAGACCAAAGAAGTACTCCCTCTCGAGGTTAACATTGCAGGTCGCAACCATATGACCGCATTTTTTATCGTCGACTCCAAGACCGAATATAATGCTCTGCTTGGTAGGGATTGGATTCATCAAACAAACTGCATTCCTTCTTCTTTATACCAAGTTCTCATTTTTTTGGATGGTAAACCGGTCGTGGTCCACTGAGCCGATACTCAACCGTTTGAAACCAACATGATTCAGGCCCGCTATTATGATGATCACGTCGGCTATATTACCCTACAGGGTTTTAATGAAGATGGACGGCTGACTCGAATCTCAGTCCAGAAAGCCATCGAGGTAGACGCCGAGACGGTCCACCAGGATTCGGCGAGACTCAGTTTGGCCAATTTGCTCCCCACCACTGATGACTGACATCAAAAGTGAGAAGCGACGGGCCACGATTTCATCTACGATGAAATGTCTGCTGGCCCATTGGTATGCTATTTCCAAGCACCCACATTCGGGCATCAAGTTAATCGAATTTTTGGCCGAGGAAGATAATGGCCCGGTACTATTGTTAGATAAAGTTCAGGTCGCACCGGCTGAACTCGAAGACAGTCGGCCCCAAGTTAAGGATCCTCTAGAGGAAATAAACGTTGGAACAACCAACGACCCTCGACCGTTATTTATTAGCGCGTTATTACCCCATACCATGAAAGTTGAACTCCGTCAATTACTTCACGAGTTTAAAGATTGTTTTGCTTGGAGTTATCATGAGATGCCAAGTCTCAATCGGACCTTAGTTGAACATGAACTACGCATCAAAGCTGGCTGCAAGCCTTTCCGCCAGCCCCATCACCGGTTCTCAACTGAAGTACAGCTCGACATAAAGGATGAACTAGTTCGACTTTTACAGGCTGGATTTATTCGGACCGCTCGATAGGTCGAGTGGCTAGCCAATATCGTCCCAGTATTAAAGAAAAATGGCACATTCCGTATCTGCATCAATTTTTGTAACCTGAACCTAGCAACGCCCAAAGATGAGTACCTGATGCCCATCTTCGATTTGTTAATTAATGCCGCAGTACATCACAAGATTCTATCCTTCATGGATGGGCATGCCGGTTATAACCAGATTTTCATCGCCGAGGCGGATGTCCACAAGACTACCTTTTGGTGTCCCGGGGCACTCGGCACTTACGAATAGGTCGTCATGCCCTTCGACCTCAAGAACGCCATGGTTACATACCAACGAGCTATGAACAGTATTTTCCATGATTTAATTGGTACCATCGTCGAAGTCTATATTGACGATGTAATTGTCAAATCAGCACGACGACAGACGCATTTGGATAACCTACGTCAGGCATTCTTGCGCATGCACCGACACAATCTGAAAATGAATCCCGCCAAATGTGCTTTCGGTGTATCAGCGGGGAATTTTTTAGGATTCCTCGTCCATCACCGTGGGATTGAGGTGGACGACAACAAGGCTCGTGCAATCATTAATGCTCCACCACCGACGACCAAGAAATAATTACAGTCGTTACTTGGTAAGATCAACTTTCTCCGATGATTCATTGCTAACTCGATCAGGAAAATGAAAGCCTTTTCCATGCTTTTGAAACTCAAGGAATCTGAGACCTTCGAATGGTGTGCCGAGCATCAAGAGGCATTCACGCAAATTAAAGTCTCTCTAACGACTCCACCCGTCCTTGTCTCATCACGATAGGGTCAACCTCTTAAGCTATATATCTCGGCGGCCAAAGAATCCATTGGTTGCCTTCTCGCCCAGGATAATGACACCGGGCGAGAACAGGCTATTTTTTACCTTAGTCGGAACCTCAACCCACCAGAGATTAATTACTCAGCTGTCGATAAGCTCTGCCTGGCTTTATTTTTCGCTGCGTCGAAACTACGACACTACATGCTCCCGTCAATCACACAGGTCATCGCCCAAACCGATGTCATCCGTTACATGCTCACTTGGCCGATTGTCAAGGGCCGAATCGGCAAATGGACGATGGCCATTTCCGAATTCAGTTTGTAATATGTACCCTAGAAATTTGTCAAAGGTCAAGCCCTAGCCGATTTTTTGGCTTACCACCCTTCCCCGTACGAATTAGAAGGTAATAACGTTGACATCAGTCTGATACAAACACGGGTTAATTATTGGGCGATGTACTTTGATGGGTCCAGTACGTCAGTCTCGGCTGGCGTTGGGATCATTATTCAATCCCCCACTCATAATCGTTAATATTTCTCTCTCAAGCTCGATTTCGATTGTACAAATAATCAGGCCGAATACATAGCCCTTGTTATCAGCCTCGACGTGCTGCACGATTTGCGAGCCACTCGTGTCCTTGTGCTTGGTGACTCCGAACTTGTCATTAATCAACTCAACAAGACTTTTCATTGCATGAGTTGTACTCTGACGCCTTTCCGCATGGTTGCCAGCTATTTGGCTGAATCCTTCGATGGAATAACTTTTAAACACATTTCCCGAGTCCATAACACTGACGCCGATGAACTGGCTCAAATAGCCTCCGGAGCCCAACTCATGGGGGGTAAATTAGGCCGAGAAATACCTGTGTTACGACAGGAACATTCAGCCTTGATTAATCGGCAAGTTCTCCAACACGATGGCATGATTCGTACACGAGTCATGTCTTTGCCGTCATTGTTAGAACGTAAAGACATTATCGAGGTTTGTGCCGTTGAAGCATCACCCGACGATTAGAGAATGACGATTATGCGATATATTAATAACCTCAGGGAAAAACACGACCGACGAACAAGGGTTCATGCCACAAATTACATATTATACCAGAATGAGTTGTATCGAAAAGGTGAGGATGGGTTACTATTACTGTGCCTCGGCCCGTAAGAAGCTGCTCAAGTAATGGCAGAAGTGCACGAAGGAATTTGTGGAGCCCACCAATCTGGACGAAAAATGCGTTGGTTACTTCGACGGCACAACTACTTCTGGTCGAGTATTCTGAAAGATTGTATTGAGTACGCAAAAGGTTGTGTACAGTGTCAAATCCATGGGCCGATACAGAGAGTACCGGCCGAATCATTACATTCGGTCACCAAACCATGGCCGTTCCGAGGATGGGCCATGGATGTTATCAGTAAAATCACACAATCCTCTGGTGCAGCCAAACATGTGTGGATACTTGTTGCAACGGACTACTTCACCAAATGGGTCGAAGCCAAGTCATATGCCGAGCTAACGTCTAAGGAAGTTTGTAGTTTTGTTGAAGAAAACATTGTGACTAGATTCGGCGTGCCAGAAACAATCATAACAGATAACGGTACGGTTTTTACATCTGACAGATTAAAGGACTATACGGTAAATCTAAAGATTCGACTCGAGCAATCTATGCCATACTACCCGCAGGCGAATGGACAGGCTGAATCAAGTAATAAAGTTCTTATTGGTATTCTCGAAAAAATGATAAAGGAAAGGTCAGGCATGTGGCATTTAAGGATAAACGAAGCATTATGGGCTTATCAAACCTCTCCATGGACAACCACCGGAACGACCCCGTACGCGTTGACTTACGGACACAACGCAATGCTGCCTGTCTAGCTAAGTGTAAACTCGTTGTGAATAATTGAACAGAGTAGTTTGTTCAGTGCCGAATACAATCAAGCCATGAGACAAGAACTAGAAGATTTGGAATACGCCCAGCTTGATGCTTATAATCTATTAGCAGCTCAAAAGAAAATCGCTGAGCGTGCATATAATCAGCGAGTTAGAAAAAAAACGTTCGGCGAAGGAGAATTGGTTTGGCAAACCGTACTACCCGTAGGAACTAAAGACCCCAGGTTCAGCAAATGGTCGTCGAATTGGGAATGGCCATTCATTATTCATAAAGTCCTCGGCAATAGGGCATACCGTCTTAAAGATAGAACCGGTATTATTCACAAGTTGCTAATCAATGGAAAGTTTTTAAAGAAATACTACCCAGTCACATGGGAGATGCAAGAATAAAAGCTCATTTTATTTCATTAAGTTCATTTCATTGATAGGTCGGTTTACAATCAAATAACTCTAGGGTGATGAAGGAAGAAGAGTTCCAAGAATGGCCTTTAGCTCTAACCACCTCACCTCGCCCATTATGACCTCAGTTATCCGGTTCTTCTTGTCCATCTTCAGCTGCTCGACTCGCTTCACGTTCGCCGTGTATTCGGTCAAGCAAGATTTGATGCCCGACTCAAAGTCCCTAACAAGCTTAGAAGCAATGGCTGACCTTTGTTTTGCAAGTTCAGCCATTTGACGGTCAATGTTAGCCAGAGCCTCTTTTTCGCCTTTAAAGCGTCGATCTTCGGACGAATAGTGTCTTGAAAGGCTGTTGCAGCTTTCAAGTCATCGTTAGCCTGAAAAGCGTTCTAAAAAATACTGAATGATTCCCAGGTTCGTTTCAAGGTGGATATAGCCTGAACGATAGCTTCGGCGCTCAGTTGACCATTAACTCTAAGGTCGTTTAGGCATGCACCCAACAAATCAAGACATTTACGCTCGAAGACTTGTGAAGCTGAGAGAGACAAAACTTCTTGCAACCAAACAAGAGCAGCTGATTCGGCAGGTTCAGTCGTAGCTGCCGAAGAACCAGCCGCTCCAGAAGTGCTTGAGAGAAGAGCATCAAACTCGACTTCCCATGAAGGTTGCACATGAAAACAGTTTAAGCGCAAGGAAGATCACAAAAGAATATAGCAAGAAGGTTTTTGTTTTAAACCTGCCGAGATGAGACTTCGGCCATGTCTTCGGGTTCATTGCTCGAACCTAAATAACTTAATGGCCGATCCCAATGTTTCAGACTGCTTCTTAATTCACGTGGCCGATGAAGGTTATCTACGTTCGATGACCACTGAGGTGGCCAGGAAATATAGATAACACTTTTCGGCGTATAAAATTTTTGGTGAAATGAATAATTGGGCACCTGACATTTAATATTTTCTCGTTTCAGACTTGTTCTAACAAATTGACAATAGAAAATATTCGAGACTTACAAAAGTCGAGGTCACTTCTTGAGAAGGGATGCCTAGGTCTTGGTCCTGAGGGTGAATTGGAGTTTCTGACATCGCTTCAGGCTCGACCATAGGCCTCTTTCCTCGATCGGCCGTGGGAGGATCAACCTGGTCGGCTACCTTAACTACGGGGGGAAAATCAACGGAAAGAGCTTGGGTTGGTTGAGAGCGACTCGCCAGCAGAGTCTCGTCACTCTCATCATCCTAAAACAAAAAGTGTGAATCATTTTTTATTACTTAAAAAGTAAAGGGATTTGACACCATGATCGTACCTCTTCTAAAATGATCGTCGAATGCTTTGGATTCTTAGAAAGATCATTCCCAATCGAATGGGCCGTCTCCCCCAGATCGGGCACTCTTGTTGACCTTGGAACTGCAGGCAAGTCAATCGAGGGGACAACAGCCAGCTCAACCATGACCTCAGGGACCTTAGGTATTGGTTAAGCTTGGGTTTCCGGGCTGGTCGAAGAAGGCTGATTATCCGCCGAAGCCTGAGTAACGGGAACGGGATGGGAGGTACTCTGAGTGGTCGTCCCAGTGGTGTGGCTGGAGATAACATGAATCTCCCAAGCTCCTTTCTTCGCCAATTTCTTGATGCGTTTTGGGGGACGGGGAGTTTCACCTGTTGTCTCGGTGTCCAGGGAAAGCCGTTTGCTCAGTAGGTTTGGTGCGGTGGTTTTGGTCTTCTTGGATGAAGGGGCCAATTTTTTCTTGACCACTGCCGGGACGACCACGTCCACTTGTTTTAGTACCCAACCACCAAAGACAGCGAAATCCTGTTAGTATAATCACTCAAATATCTAAAAAATAAAGGTAGAATCATGGGTATACCTTGGGGCACCTCTTTAGATTGAGGGGCGGAGGGTTTCTTGGGCCGATCACCAAAAATTTTATTGACTACTTCCTCGACCGAAGTGCCAAAAAAGTCGTGCATATATTCTTCCTACCAGTCGCTGAAGATATTAGTGCAAAGAGATTCAAGAGAATTTGGTCGAAGATGAAATTTCCTACATCGTTCCTGAAATTCTTTCTCGGCGTCTCTACACTTCCTTTATGAAGAACCAGAGACGTGCCCTCAGGTCAGAAAGGAGCGAGAAGAAAGTAAAGGCAATGGGCAACCTTGCTCGATAAGCATCACAACCAAGGGGAAGGTCGCGAGTTAACATGAACGACCCCCAGTTTCGATGAAAAACGGCATCCTCGCTGTCACTCTAAGTCGATATGGGAAGTCTGATGGAGCGAGGATATTCTTGACGAAGACATATTAAAAATTCGTCATCAGAAATGACATCCAGGCCGAAGAGGTGTTTAAAGACTTATTCGGCTCAGTAAAGGGGCACTGGTCGGGAGGCCAATTGAAGGCTGATCGCTACAGTAGATTAGAGGTCGGAGACTTCTGGTCGAAGCGTGGAGAAATAAACCTGCAGCCAGAGTTGGAACACCCAGAAAGGTCCATTCTGGTGCGGGTTGATCTTGTTAAGGGTTGTCTCTGCCAAGCAACGAAGAAGGTTAGCGAGGATGGCGAGGCTGAGCGCCAGAGAGTGGCCACTAGCCAGGGCTTTCCGCCACCTGCATATTCTCGACTAAGCATTTATTTGACTTGGTACAACAAATGAATTTGTTATACCAGTAAAACAGGAAGGCCTCGTGTTCCTCCTTCCAAAGACTTGCCTCTCATCGACCAGCAAAATGGAGGATAAGGGTGTTGTAGTTCAAAAAATTCTTTGTGCAATTTCTGAACATCAACTTTTGAAGGCTCTTGACCTTCTTGGCTCAATGTCTCGACGGCCCGATCGTCAAACAACGCCTTGAGGTCAAGGTTAGAGGAGTATTCAATAAGAGTGGCGTCGATCGGGATGCCAGAATGAGAAGTCCCAATGATAGCCTAGATGTCGATGATGGTAGGAGTCATTGGACCGAATGGAAGGACCATGGTGTTGGTGGCCGAGCACCAGAGGCTAAAAGCTACCATGAGGAACTCTTTATCCATTGTAATCTCCATGGTCGAGAACTTGATAGCGTTGTAAATACCAAGAGTTTTCCACTCTTCACCGAAGAACCTTTCCATTCGAACGACCCATGCCACCCAATTCGCATTGGGCGAAGGCCAGGATCCTTAAGGTTGTGTCTGGCACCACAACGACCAATCAAATCCTTGCAGCAAACCTACCAAACAGTATTTTTTGAACAGGTTGGTGATGGATGAGCGCACCATATCCTTGAAGAGTGAGCCCAGAACTTGGTGAGTAGTGTTTGACTCACCCTCAAAACACAGAGTCTTGATAGCGTGCTGATCGATGAAATCCTTGCACTTGTTGCACTCAGAATACATTTTTGAGACAAAGGAAGCCATTGAATAAAGGTTAGAAATTTCTGAGATGAAAGTTTCAGAATCCCTGGTTTTTAAAAGTTTTAAAAACAGAACGGCAAGAAAATTTCAAAGGTTTGAGAGAGCGTAAGGTACGAATGGAAGAGATCCAAATATTTATAGACATTTAGGAACGGAAGGCTAAATGGTTGATTTTCAAAATCAAGGGTAAAATCAAGCGGGATAGATACTAATCATTGTACAGGTTCAGAAAATCAAGGCGAGAGGATCGAGGTTTTCGTGGATTGAGGACGCACGATGGCGTGTTACGGCGGTTTTAATGCAAGAGAGACGTTTCGACGGTCGTATGCTTTCGAGGATCATGATTAAAGGCTGTTAGGGTAACCAGAGGGTTGACACGTGGCAAGACGATTTGGAAATCGAGATCGTGGGATTACGTCTCATAAGTGCGCATGGTGGCAGTTCCCGAGAGTCAGTTTCACTTCTTCAAGGTCGAGGCTCAAACTAAGGAGTATAGGTCGACGACGTCAAAAGCGAGGGGGTAATGTTTGGGCCCAAAAATATTATTTTGGGCCGAGTTAGATCTTTTTCGGCCCATTGTTGGATAGGCCGAGTTTAGATTCTTTCCCAACCCAGAAGTCATGTACAGGTGTCATTGGGAGATATTCAGCCCATGGGTCGCGCGGTCGAAGTTGGCCATATCCTATCAGAAATTGGGAATGTGGACGAATCTTGTTATGAGAAGGAGTTTCAACGGGATTAGGCTGCTGAGATTGAATACGGTCTGATAACGAGTTATGTTCAAAGTCCTAGTAGGAATAAGATTGGCCGAGATAAGGTTGGATCATGAGAATGAGTTCTAATCTGAGAGTGATTGGAATTCAATACAGGTTGACTGCTATAAATAGGGAGGGAAGACATCGAAACAAGCCCCTCAAATTCAACACATAAATTACCCTGCGCATTCTCTCGCTCTACGCGAAACCTCTCAACAGCCTTGAGATTTTTTTGTTTTCCTCTTTTCGCCGACATACCTTCAGTTTGAATAAACAGCATTGTGAAGGCAACCGGCGAACATCTTCAGTTTGGATAAACAGCACTGTCGCCGTAGAATCAGCCCACCATGGAGCATCTTCAGTTTGGATAAACAGCACTGCAACAGGGCCGACCGATTATCTATCCAAGTCTCGGTCGAGAAGGATTTTCGAATCCTTATTAGCAGAGGTCATCTCGTTAGCCTTCTCAGCGAAGCGAGGTGTTACAAGTTATTGTACTCGATACATTGAACGCTGAGTCGTTTATGATTGGTTATTCGCAAGTAGGATTTAGAGTTCGGCATTCTGACGGTCGAACCACTTTCACAATCAAGACGTATATTCGTTTTGAATATTTGTATCCCTATACTCTGGTGTCGATTCGGCGTGCTTATACTTTCACGAATATAATCACAGTGACCAAATCCGACGCCGACGATTTGTGAACTTCGCAGAATTAGTAGCTTTGTCTTCAAGCTCTAGAACCCGAATGCCGATAGTGTTCCTTCCTCTGCCGCAGTCGCAAGATCGAGAAGTTAGCAGCGCACCCAACGCAACATCAACAAATTTTACTCCTCGGTCGAGCTCAGCCGACGAGTTGGCACGCCCCGCATATAACTGAAAGACGTAGTTAGCTTACTAAGTACTCGGCCTACACGCCACGTAAGCTTGGTAGTTTTTAGGGTCAACAGTTTTATTGTGGAACCTCAACTTTTTTCATGGTATCAGAATAGATTGTCCTCGTGTGAAGTCAAACGGCCACACGCACTCCACGTCACTCTGTTGTGTTATCTACGTTTTAGGCTTGTAAATTCGCCACAAGTGATGGGGCATATTGAGAATGAATCTCACATTAATAAGAAAATGGCCCTTACATGTGCTAACAAATAGTTTGGCCTAGAGAGAGGGAGAGAAAAAAGTTGCATACTAGCATGATAAATTCACAATTTACAATTCGAATGGAAGTTGCGTGATTTTGGTAAAAGAAATGAAATAATTCTTGCTTGATCGATTCATTGGAGTGGGTTCCTCCCTTATTGTTCTTGACGACGTAGGTGATGGTAGTTTCACGGAGTGACTGAGAAGTCGTTACTGCCTCATCAAGATGGAGATGATTCGTCAAGGAGCAGATGCGTGAAACTAAAGAGAGAAACAAGCTTGTTTTCGGTTAGCCCCCAGACTAATTATACTAGCTTTTCGGGGGTTCTAATTATCTTGTATCAGCCATATAAAATTTGATTGACCTGTTAATTAAGCGGGTGGTTTTTAAGTACAAAAGTGCACCAAACAACCGCTTTCATATTCTTAATTTTATTCAATGCTTTATACAGCATGCAAAATGAGGCTTCAGTAAATTGTACGAGTGCTGATTTAATAGATTGTCTTTGAAACTTTAACATTACGTGTCAAACGAGGCCTTAATGAATTGTAAAAGTGCTTAACTTAGATAATATGAGTAGTAGTGCATTAGACTGTCTTTGGAACTTTCATTTTCAGGACATTTTTCTTAGTCTCTCCGATTACGTGCGAGAGAGAGAAAGATGATGGAGGACACGAAACACTGACGTGGACGTTTGATGATTACCCAATAATCTAGGAGCCACTAATTAATCTAACATACGATACGTTGAGATTTTCGAACAAGGTGCATATATAACATATTATATATTAGCAAGACACTTCGAAAAATAAAACACTTTCTTTCAACGTTATAATCATGTGATGTTCCGCTTCTTGTTTTGAACACATTGAAATAATCTCTTAAATACTTCTTAGAGTGTGTTTGTCATGCTCGACAGCTTTAGCTATTATACAACACTAAACAATCAATTATGGATGGATAAGAGTAGAAACTTATTATACCAGCTTCATAAGAACAATAATTATATACATTTATACATTTGATTTTGTATTAAAAAAATAATTGTATTGATATGGAAAAGCGAGAGGTTGGATGAAATGTTAAAATACATTTAAACAAATTGATTTGATATTTAAGTGGGGTTTTGTTTTCTTGCTTCTTGTGATAGATACATGATGGGATTTATTTACAACAAGTAATCTTTAAATATTTAAGGTGGAGAAAAAACCATTATAATACAACTTTTGAGGGTTTCAAATGGCCCCATAAGAACAATTTAAAAGTCTCCAACGTATGCTGAAATAGTGGCAGTCATTTTCCGAGTTGCATTGACAGAGAATTCAAAGACAATTGAAGCTGGCTCCTCTTATGTTGTATTGGGATATAATTTTTAATCTGTTATATACACATAATATGAACGGCAAGGAGGCAAGTTATGCTGTTCATAATATTTTTTATTTTAATACGACGACGGTACTCGGGATGACCACGGGGTGGTTTGGCGAAATTACATAATAAGTTAGTAATGATTAGGTACAAAATTCATCTTTAATTAAACTCAGACTTGAAACTTCTCATTTATACGTGCAGCCATTAAGTTGTGAAGAGATTATTTCGCACAATAACTTGGGTAAGAATATAATACTTGGCTACTTAAAGAATGAGCATGATTTCCTACTCAAAATTGTTCGTTATCGATTCATAGGACTTCGTTTTTAGGATTAGAACTGTTCATATTAGAATCACTTAATAAAGATCGCATCTGAAAAAAAATTAATTAAAACTAAGGTCGCTTAGTCATAGAATGGTACAAAACAGATAAACAGAATTAGTAAAAGTATTACAAACCGTCTATGTATTTGCTACAATAAATTAACTCAACCATCTTAATTTTAATTCCATTTTTGCATATTTAATCTTTACATAATGATTTATAATATGAATGGCTCTTATCATATACATAAAACTTTGTGATTCAAACAATAAGAGTTTTGAGTAGGATTTCCTATTCATCCTTAAGTAGTATAATATACACAAAAGTCCATGATTCAAGCACGAAGAGTTTTGAGTATAATTTCATACTCATTGTTAAGTAATGATCAAGAATTGTTCAAATATATAATATAGTGGGTGAGATTTAGATGCCCTTCCTTTTTGGCCAATCAACATCGAATAATTATTTCGTACATGTTATGTAGCAAATCTGCAATGAAGTTTATCACGTATAGTTCATCGAAGCACAATAATTGAACAAAGTATGAACAGCCTGGTTAAGAGAAGGAATAATTGAATATAAAAATCAGTTAGGCCGGTTGGCTTAATCGCTCTACTTCTCATAACTCAGCTCATGCATTTTTGCTATATGTATAAATGATAAAATTTGAGAAATCTCAGACTTTCTAGCGAGTGTATCCATCATTTTGCATTTGAATTCAATTTTCTCTAAATGAGTATAAAATATCATTTTGTAAAACTAAAGCACACAAAACTAAAATACGCTCTACATCCTCTCCTTTGTCCGCTCCTCTCGGTTGAGAAATTTTTAATTGTGAATGAAACACGAGTGGTATACCATGTGTTTTTATGTAAGTGGTAGAAAAATTTATCTTTTAAGTTATTAACTTTTTAACACACATATCTTATCATTTGTATAATGACACGTAATGTACCACTCCATGTATCGGTCACATTGAAAAATCTCTCATCTTGGCTCTCTCTTTTCGAAGAAAGAGAGAGAAAGAGAAAGAGAGAGAGAGGTGAACATCGTGTTATAGTTTCTTTTTAACTAGCAAAAAAAAATAGTTAGTATTCAAGTTTTCGGCTTCTAAACTTCCCAAAACGTATTTTGTTTTATGTTTTCAGTCCGCTATAAAACTGAAAATTGTTGCCGAACAAGCTGTTAGGTATTTAAGTTATTTCAGTTCTCTTTCCTATGATTTAGGTAAAATGGAGTTAGGTTTACACATTGCAAGAAGTTCGCATGGAGATAATCACCTACATTTAAGACTAGCTTAATTGCGAGGATATCATTTCCGGATCCTCTTAGTGAGAATCTTGAGGATTCATAAATCTGTTCATCGTATATCATGCAGTTAGTTTTTGTCAGATATTGTTATATTTAATTTTAAATAAAAATATTTAAAATCATTTATGATCACATAATGTACAATGAATATGATTCATGAATTCTCAAAATCGTCAAAAAATGATCCGGATTCGTTCTTGGTAATCCTACTAGTTACTAGCCAAGTCAATCATACTTATCTTTTTAGACCCTAATTATAGGGAAAGGAGAAACAAAGATCCTACTTTCCACCTGAGAAAAATTCTACCAAAAAATAAAATGAAAATAAAAATAGATGAGGATTCCGTGGAGCCACGTATGATCCAATCTGACAGGATTTACTCGACACCAGGTCACACCTCACCGTAAAAACTCTGAACTGCCTATATAATTAACAAGCTTCAGGTATAAGAACAATTCTAGAGAGAGGGGGAGGGAGTGCTAGAGAGAGAGAGAGGAGAGATTTAGGATCAAGAGAGCCAGAGAATTAGTGAATTACTCGAGACACACACCCACCATTGAATGGCAAACCGTGTAATCCCAGGAGCATCAAAACTCCTGAAAAATGTCAGGCCACTTAACTCCGCCTCCTCCACCACCATATCCGCCATTTCCCAGCCAATCGGCTATGCCGAAAAAGCACCACACCCCACAGCCACCACCATCGACGCCGACCCCAGCCTTTCCAGCTTTGATGACGCGGACAAGCTCTTTGCCTCGGTCTCCACGTCACGGCTGTTGAGGGCGGCTCTGAACCTCCATATGGTGGCGGTGGAACCGATGGTGGATGTTGGAATGTGGGTCATGCGTTCCAAGCTCATGCAGACTCCCTTGATCAAAGACGTGATCTTGGGGATGATACGGTCCACGATTTATGACCACTTTTGCGCCGGCGAAGATGCCGTCGCCGCCGGAAAGTCGGTGCTGGAGCTAAACGAGGCGGGGCTGAGAGGGATGCTGGTTTACGCTTTGGAGTACGCCGGTGACAACGAGGCATGTGACAAGAACTTGCAAGGCTTCTTAGACACCGCTGAATCCACCAAATCCCTGCCACCTTCTTCGGTAAGTAGTTCTCCACATCACCCCATAATAAAAAGATTTAAGATTCGATTTGTTGACTTTTCTTTGATCATATCGAAATTCTGTTTTTCTTTTCTCTTTTTTTAAAAGAAAAATGCTAAAGAAACTCTTCTAAAGTTCGACTCATGATTTAATCGTTCGGAACCTTTTTTTTTAGGGAATTTTAATGAAACATTTCGGAACTATTCATTTTTAACAAAAAAGAATTATATTTTTACATTTCTTTGATATTATTTCCTATACTTTTATTTGTCATTTTTCATTAAAATTAAAGTTTTTTTTTAATTTTTTGTTAGTTTTTTTAGCTTAAAAATGAAGTTCATTAACCAATTTACTGCGTGTTTATAACAATAAACTGTGACGCGGGCCCTTCGTAGAGCATGATGTATACCCAAAAATTCCAGTGTTCTGAGTCAAAATTTTAACCTTTAGGGGACGTTTGTTGCACCGGACTGTCTCGAACTGGACTAGTTGCAGGGACTAAGCTGGACTGGCTTAGACTAGACTAAACTGGACTAACTTAGTGAAGCGTTTGGTGCTGTGTCGGATTAAAAAGCAGGACTCATATATTATATTATTAAATTTTATATTTACAATATTTTATCATTAATTTAATTTATATATATTAATATTTTATTATTAAATAATCATTTTCCTTTCTAGAAATATTATTTTGGTCAGTTTTAATCATCTTCTTCTCTCATGTTTTCGTCCGCACACTGCATCCTTTTCCATCCAAATCCCTCTCTCTTCCCTCAGCCTTTTTTCCGTCCAAATCTCTCTCTCTCTTCCCTCTGCCTTTTTTCCGTCCAAATCCCTCTCTCTCTCTTCCCTCTTCCTTTTTTCCGTCCAAATCCCTCTCTTTCTTCCCTCTGCCTCTTTTCCTCTCTTCCTCTTCACTGCAAATCTCTCTCTGCCTCTTCTATTCCTCTCACAAAATCCCCTGCAAATCTTAAAATCAAACCAAAGAGCAAAAACGAAAATGAAAATTTAGGAGTTGACGGCGGGATGCATGCATGAGTGGCTTGAAGGTGGGAGATGGGGTTGAATCTGCTTTCGATTTCTGAGTTTTCTGGGTTTTTGGCTTTTTTGGGTTTTCTGGGTCTCTGACTTGGAGATCTTATGGACAGATGAGAGGGAGGTGGGGAGAAAGACAGTGGGAGGGCAAGTTCTCAGGTGTGGGGTGAGGCAAAGTGAGGGGAAGCAGGGAAACGGGACTAGCAATCCCCTCATTTTCGGGGGCTCTCGCTAAGCCCAGCTAACGAAGGATTTAGTCGGCACGAGTCCGACTTAATCCCACTAAACTCAATCCCGGCTTGCACCAAACATGGGTTATTAGTCCTAGCTAGTCCAGTCCTAGCTAAGGAGGTCAAACAAACGAGGCCTTAGAGTTTAATTTTTCTTATGTAAAATAAGACTTAAGGTGATTTAGTAATGGTCTAATGATATTCTTTTTCATGTATAAATAAGAAATATTAGGTATAGTTCTTACCAAATACGAGTTTAGACCGCATTATTATTAACCGTAATGCTTAATTCACCCTCTCTTCCTAGTATATGTAATATCGTTTATTAAAAAAAATTAATAATAAGACTTAATGGCTAAAATATTCCGTTACTAAATGTTAATATTGTTTCGACATGGTATATGATCAAAAAGTCTGAATCCATACCGTTGACATGTAGGATTGCGGGTCCTACTTTCTTGCTTATGCCATTTGGTTGTTTGCATGCAGCACGAAGTTGGTTTTTACTTGTGCCACTTGGTTCTTTACATGCACCACCGAGTTGTTTGGCCAACCTTGAATCTTCCATCTAGGTCTAGGGCTGTTTACATTTGATTTGGCTTCCTAGTTGCTGCCGACAAATCTTCCAACATCAATCAACCATTTACTATTCTTAATATTAGTGTTTAATTTTGCAATTATCACTAATTGAATCTTGATTAGTGCAATTTGCAAACCATGTGAAAGCTTGGTACGCCAATTGAGTTTGATTCTGACGGTGACTCGTCAAAAAAGCACTTTCAAGCAAAGCAATTCTTGTTGTGATTTGTTTTTCTTCACCACTTGCTCGTGAAGTTTATTTGCGATGGTAACTGAAACTGAAAGTGATGTTTTGGCTTGTAACAGGTGAGCTTTATCATTGTGAAAATTACTGCAATTTGCCCCACCAATCTGCTTCGGCGAGTGAGTGACTTGCTGAGATGGCAACAGCAAGATCCGTCTTTCAATCTTCCATGGAAGCGCGATACGTTTCCCATTTTCTCGGAATCGAGCCCTCTCTACCATACCCTCGAAAAGCCGGAGCCCTTGACCCCGGAAGAAGAGCGTGATCTTGAATTAGTCCACCAGAGACTACTAAAACTGTCCCAAAAGTGTTCAGAAGCCAATGTGCCTCTATCCGTTGACGCAGAGTACACTTCAATTCAACCGGCCATCGATTACTTGACCTACTCCTCTGCGATCATCTACAACAAAGATGATAACCCAATTGTTTACGGGACGATTCAAGCTTACTTGAAAGATGCAAAGGAAAGATTGTTGCTGGCAACAAAGGCTGCAGATAAGATGGGTGTTTCAATGGGGTTCAAAGTGGTGAGGGGAGCTTATATGTCAAGTGAAGGAAAACTAGCTTCTTCCTTGGGCTATAAGTCTCCTATCCACGATTGCATTGAGGACACGCACGCGTGCTACAACGACTGTGCTTCGTTCATGCTCGAGAGGATTGCAAATGGCTCTGATGCAGTTGTCCTTGCAACCCATAATGTTGAATCAGGTAAATAAAACTTGCAGAAAAGCCCCACTACATTGGTTTAGAGTTTTGTATCGGTGGTATGTCTGACGTGAAATGTTGAATGCAAATGTAGGGAGACTGGCAATGGCAAAAGCACATGAAATAGGGGTCGGGAAGGTGCACCAGAAGCTCGAATTTGCGCAACTGTACGGAATGGCAGAATCGCTCTCCTTCGGCCTGAAAAATTCAGGGTTTCAAGTAAGCAAGTACATGCCATTCGGACCGATACAGTTGGTGCTGCCGTACCTGTTAAGGAGGGCTGAAGAGAACAGGGGACTCCTATCCGCTTCATCTCAAGACAGACTACTCACAAGGTAAATTCAAAATCGGATAAAAACTCGTATATTCGCAGCGTAGAAGGTCAGTAAAAGATCAGTTTTATTCTAACGCCGGTTTGAACTCTTCCTTTGAATACAGGGAGGAGCTGATGAGGAGACTTAAAGCCGCAATCATCTAACGCGAAAACAACGGCTTTGTGGAACAGCAAGCTTGCTGATCCATCAACAATCTTGTAAATAGGATGATCTGTAATTGTGGTGGATTGCTCGTAAGTTAGTTGAATTAAAATGTGCATATAGGAATTAGGAAATCTGGGTTCTGTTTTCCGCATTACATTAGGTTGTTCTACTGGGCAACAGATCCATTTTTGCTTCCTAGGTCTACTTCCATGGCAATCCACCACAATCGCCGGCGCCCTATCGACCACGTTTAAGATCGTGTGGCTTCCTTCAACAGAAGGAATATGAATAAAATGTTCATGTTGCTTCCAAATTACTCAATGTGTCTCTGGATGACGTTTGAATAACTAGGAGTAACTAAAGTGGAACTTGGGTAAGGCTGCCCTTTTTCACATGGGTGAGACCAGCGTGGAGTCGAGCAAAACTAAAATACACAAAATACATGAATCCCATGATTTTGCGAAGGTGGTCGAAAAGGTCATGTGGTCAGGCGTTCTGATCTAAATCTGCAAATTGCAATATAAAAGCACATCCTTGATTCAAATTCCCAAATACTTGCAATCAAAGACATTTAGGAGGGACCTGGCTTCTCTGCCCTCCTAGTTCCTATACACTCATTCTCTCTTATTTGTGAGGTCACGGTTAAATCACGTCAACATTTTATATTACGATTATTTTGTCTTTTATCTCTATAAAAAAATCAATATAAAATGTTGACATAGCTTAACTGTGACCGCACAAAAGAGGAGAGGATGAGAGTGTATGAGAACGGGAGGAGTCCATTTAGGAGGGATGGAGTGCCTTGCGGTGGTCATCAATCATCATCTTTTCTCAGATCAACATGGGGAACGCATGGACGGTGGGGGTCTCAAGTTTCCAAACCATAAAATATTCCATTTATTTATTTCTTTTTATTGTCAATAATTATAATCCTGTAGATATCGTAGTTTAGTACATTGGAATGATACAGCAATGTGCTTCAACCAATATTATGGGTACGGGTGAATCCAAAAATGAAAACCCTAATGCTGCCTCTAACCTGGAAACATAGTTCATGTGTACCATCACGGTATGCTTTGAAATATCTTGGCATCGGGAATCTACTCGATACCTGATCGCCTCTTCGAAGTTCATGACAGTGCAAGTACGATCCTGTATCGGCTGTCCAACTCGTAGCAGTAATATCGTTTCTCATACAGCGCCGGACCTGCATCTGAGAAGCCTCGTCGTGTAGATTCAGACTTCTGGGAAACGGTCATGGTATCATTTCACTATCACATAGAAAAAAAGAAACAAAATTGAGTTGAAAGACATGAGAGAGTCCAAGAGAATCTTAAAATCATGACAAAATGGCATATTAGTGGGTGTCAAACTCAAAATCACACATTATTCCAATAAACTGGGAAACTATAGGCCTGCTCATAGTTTAGGTTGCTGACAAGATTAGCAATACATCCCTAGTTGGAAAATGACATCCCACCAACCATCATTTCATGGATTCCACGATTCCCATGATATAAGCAAGATTTACGTACACATATCAAATTATCCAAGCTTTTTAGCTTAAAATGGTTCCTGAGATTGTCATAAATCCTCACATTGGTCCCTGAGATTTAAAATCGATAGAAGAGGTCGTTGAGATTGTCCACCGTCAATCATTTTGTTCCTTCTATGAAAAATCTCCTTTAAATTGAAGAAACCACTAGTTCAAGGGGAGGAGTTGATTTGACAAAAATACCTCCGATTTAATGGAGATTTCTCACGAAATGACCAAAAGGATTGATGGTGGACAATCTCAGAGACCACTTCTATTGGTTTTAAATCTGAGGGGCCATTTGGATAAAATGCCAATTATCAATGCATGTACAGTATCTTTAAAGTGTCACAGAATCTGATATCATCACTAAAAAAAAGAGCAATTTAACAATGGAACCTTGTACAAGGAACAGAAGATGTAAAATTGCAAAATCAAGACAGCTGATGATTCTAGAAATATGAAAACAACGGAACCAAGAAAATGTGGACAAGTTAGTGTTACTATTACTTATTCCGCCTTCAGAGTGACCACTGAAGTTGGAATAGATATGCGTGGATGACGATTTGATTCAGAATGAACTGCTGTCGAACATCTTTTAAGTTGACGATTTTCCATGAACTACAGGTCTGGACATTTATACAAATATCGATTGATGTCAACCTAAAATTGATATTTGCTCCTGTGAACTATTTTTCCTGTGTACGAACTTGAGCTTCTATAGACAAGACATGACTATAGCTATGAACTTTCACTCATATGGATATAGATGACACTGAACTCGCCAGATCATGACGGAACAAAGTTTAGAGCACGGATATAGAGTAAGTTCAGCATTCATATATGGGATACCAAAAACTAACCATTTCAAATTAATTGACTTTATATATTAGATGATAATAACGAATATAAATCAAAATTGCTAACTCGTCAAAAATTTGTTTTGTATCATTCATATCACTATCACTAGAACGTATGGACATACTCAGCTCAGAGTTTGATATCCTAGAGGCCCTTGCACTCCGTCTTGCCTTGTGTTCTTTCCCATCAGAGAAGGCATCCACGGGAACATTTTCCCAAGCTCCTTGCTTATTGTACTCGGCCTAAGTTGCTTATCATTAATTCCAAATTTTGCCCTTTCAATTGCTTCCATTACATCTTCTCTGGCCACAGTTTCACCACCTGCAACAGACCATAGATTAATAGGAAGTTGAGATCTGTGTACAATTTCAGAAAACCAAAAGATCATTTGGATGTACTGTATACCCCTACGAGCAGCAAGTAAAGCAGCTTCATTGACGATGTTTGCAAGATCAGCACCTACAAAACCTGGTGTCAGTGAAGCAATGAGATCGCAAATAAGATTAGTGTCTTCCTCCAAAGGAACTCCTCTCAAATGTACAGCCAATATCTTTCTCCTTCCTTCTTCATCTGGTTCTCCTACAACTATTTTTCTTGAGAAGCGGCCTGGCCTACAAAGGGCAGAATCCAATACTTCGGGCCTGTTTGTTGCTGCAACAACAATCAACTTTGAGTCTGACTCAAATCCATCCATTTCCGTCAGCAACTACAAGAACAGAAAAAAAAAATTCAATGAAAAAACATTATCGAATTGATATTAAAATAAATTTCAAACATACATGACAGTTGACAAGATGTTCACTGAAATCCATATCTAAGATCTACCGATACAATAATGTGGTTATCCTTAATACTGCCTTCTACTATTGTACATAACAGCAGAATCGAAACAATAAGCTAATTTAACGTGTTGATACTTGATAGCTATTTAGACTTGAAAATTGAAAACAAAACTAAGGACATTAAAGGAAATACTCAATGTTCTAAGATTGAAGGTGAAAGTATAAGCTAAACGCACAGTAAATAAGCAAGAAAAGTTGGCAAGATTTTAGAGGGGACCAATATTATTTTCCCATCAAACAAAATCAAACAGGAGAGAACAAAAGAGTCTTCCCAACTACAGTGATTTGACAATTTTCAAAAAGTTTGGAAATACAAATAATGGCCCACAGATGAAATTATATACTAACAATTCCAGAAGACATTCAGAATGTGACCGCTTAAACTTTGAATGGATGTGAGAAATGCAGGATTGAAGCCAGAATTGAACCTTATATTACCTGATTCAATGTTTGGTCACGCTCATCATTAAAACTTCTGCCACGCTTCGTTCCAACTGCATCAAGCTCATCAATGAATACAATTGAAGGTGAATGTTTCCTTGCCATATTGAAAAGGTCTCTAATGCGAGCTGCTCCTCTTCCAACAAACATCTCCACAAATTCACTGGCAGAAACACTGAAAAATGGTACACCTGCTTCTCCAGCCACTGCACGGGCAAGTAATGTTTTCCCTGTTCCTGGAGGACCAACCAGCAATACACCTCTGGGTAACTTTGCTCCTAGTTTGTTGTAGTTAATAGCTCCTTGCAAGCATAAAACTATCTACAAACAAGAAAGATGTCAAGAAAATAAAGGAAGAAAATTGAATAAATAATTAAATAATAAGAATATATTTCAGTGCCTTTGTTTGTAATCACGTATACAAACAGGTCGTAAAATCCACCAAGGTAACAAACATCATAGTTCTGAGAGGCAATAATAAACTTTAGAAGGACATAAAGCTTAAAGAGATCCCGTTATACAAGACTTATGTTATTCACTTGTCTAACACCTCTGAATAAAACGAGAAACATCCACAAGATTATATCTCAATAAAAGATATGCACCCTGAAAGGCTCATCGCCATGTGTGATCGAACTTGTTGCAAGCCTTGGGATACCTTCCCAGCACTGTTCTGGATACAAATTTCGATTCATGATGTGAACCAGCCTTTATATTTAACAGAAATGCACAACTTTCTCCGTAGTATATATATTTTGTTCAAACCTTTGGTGTTTCAAGCTCACAGAGATCAGAACACTCCAACAACAAGCAAAAGATGCACTGTTTTGGCTGTGATGCTCTATCTTTCTATCTAAGAACTGATAAATATGTCTTCCTAGTGTTTATAACTTGTATCAGTAAGTGTTTAAGCCAAAAGCTTCCAAGCTTTCACAGAGTACATAATTGTAGCAAGCAGAATGAAGGATATCCACGGTACTGTGATAAGAAAAGTAAGTTACCTCATTATCAACTACATAATCAAGTTAGCAAAGCAAAAAAGTGTCGATGCATAGAAATAAAGCATGCAACATATCTAATGTATTCTAGAGAAGAGAAGTGTACCTCCATAAGCTCCAATTTCGCAGCATCAACTCCCTCAACATCTTCAAATCCAACCAACTGCTTATCAGGTCGCCGCTTTCTAGCTGGGCTATTAGCAGCAGAAAGTTGACGATAAAGAAGCCACATCAGTGGCATCAAAGGAATCCACAGAGATATTATAGTTATCAAAGTAGTCCTCATTGACATCAAAACTGATTGAGGAGCCGAGCCATATGTAATTCCTTTCTCTCTCATCAAACTAAGTAAAAATTTCTCATCATGATCTACTTTTCTGGTCGAATACTGCCAGTCAGGCGTAGAAGCTTGAGTCGGTGATAATTTTCTCAAAACATTCCTATTCAGTGCTTGACTAGATCGAGAACCATCATTACTTGTGACTTTATCGGCCACATTCTCACCTTCAATGCTTGGCAATTCTCCCTCAGACAATTGAGTACCCCCATCAACGTGAGAATTTGTGTTATAATATATCCGACGAGACCCCTCTTCAAGTAGAACTTTTGTAACAGACTCATTTTGAAGGGTTGTTATCAATTCTGAATATGGAACCATTTTCGGAGAGGGCACAGCGGTTAACTTCAGAAACAAATAGCAGAGCCCCAATATCACAGAAACCAAAGAAACAAGTGTCACTCTTCTCATGTTCTTTCGCAAGAAAGTCCCAACACCATTCAACACTGACTGAATTGTAACTCTTTTCACTCTCATAGCTAACCACCGCAACCTCGGGCGCAATCTCAAAGAAAATCTCCTCCTCAAAGACCTCAACTTAGTGTCTCCTTTCTTCCCCAAATGGATCTGCTTATTCGCGCTATTTGCATTCGTAAATGGCTCCATTTTATTGTAACAACACAACCCATGTCTAGATTTACAACAACTATTCAATCCCTCTAACCAAACTCCACTGTTTCCATTCATCAGTGGCCTAAGCTCATTGTTCGAGAACAACCCATGTTGAAAGTTTCGCAATTTACGAAATCCCACGGAACGAAAAGCAAATGAACTACGGCAAAAACCTCTATACCTTCCCAAAGACTTGGACTTTTCGCCGTGAAATTCTAATTTGTTGGGAATAGATAAGAACCCAGTATTGGAAACAACAGAAAAACAAGAAGCCATGCTTTTCTCTACAAAAACACTTGTCTACTGAAACAACAGAGCAAAACCCACTAACTTTATCACCACCATTGCAATAACACAGAAAAACTCATAAATTTTTGTAATTCGGCAAGAAAAATGAACAAAATTCAGAAAAATAAACCTGTCAGAGCTGCTTTAGAACTCACAATTCTCAGAGTTGGGGAAGTTTGTGGGAGCAGGAGGAGTGTTTGCTAGTGACTTTTTGGAAGATGGGAGATGAAAGTGAAAGTCTTTGTGGGTTGGGTCCATCAATGAGGAGTAACACAAGAAGGAAGAAAACAGTTTGCTAAGAACTGAGTAACACACTAGTTAATTCTCACTTCACAACTTATTGTAAAATTTACACTTTATTATCCTTAATTCTTTCCCTTCACTTTCTAACCTAAAGTTATGATTTGTTATTAATAAAAGTTTAATACCTAAAAAAAAAGTGGATAAATCCAAAAAAAAATATTTAAACAAAAAACACTATAAAATAGAAAAAATTTACTTGTATTTTCTGACTATCACTACAATCTTACCCTCCTCTCATTCGTTGCCTTTTTCAGAAAGTAAGCACAACATCTATCCTCGGTTCTCAAGTCGCTAATATCTCCGCCATTCGATCTGAACACCTCACTCTATAGGCATACTCGCCCCACGCACTCACTGAGCCAAAGTCGATTTCGGACTGGCTACGACCAAGTCGTTGTCACTTCGATTCTCAAATTCCACTACCAAATCCAATTCTCATTTCTAATCAATCCATACCCGCTTTAGATTTGTACCCAAGACTCGGCTACAATATGTGTCAAGCCAAATGTAGCGTTTTCGACAACACGACGGAGATGAACCTTACAAACATGTTCGTTGCGCGGATGGACGCAGGTAAGAGGTGTACCCGCCGGGATAAAGATAAAAGGAGGTTGCATTGGTGTAGATTTGGAGTGGGTCGGGTTGGTGTGGGGTGGGGGAGAGTTTGGTGGTGCGGATGACTTGCATGAGGTTGCATGTGTGAGAATAAGAGTGGTAGAGAAAAATATTTTTTCTCATATTTAATTTTTAACTTTTCAATATTTATGTTTTCAGTTTGTATAGAAAGACATTTTTGATTAATTTTAATTTTTTTATTAGGGCCAAAGGTTTGCCACGTCATATTTTAACAGATAACTTAACGGTCAGATTAGTTTTTGGGAGCAAATCATAATTTTAGATATGAAATTGAGACCAAAAAACAAGGGTGACAAAGTGCAAATTTCACGATAATCCCTATATTGTTACATGTTATGTGCTCTGATTGGTTCTTTTGTTTCTCTACCTTGGGTATGGCTGCACAAGATTCATTGTTTTTTCTTTTTTTTTTTGGTTTACTAAGTTGGACTAGTAGTCCCCATATTTTACTATGATATTCACCTTCATCCTATGGGTTTGTTTTTTTCCATTTTCATCCTATAGGTTTCTTTTTCAATTTACTCACACCCATGAAAGTAGAATTGAATTTGGAAGGTAGAAAAGATGAAGTGAATGTTTTTAATTAACTGAGCTGCAAACTAACATTTTTGTAATTTTATTTAATTAACATTATTAGTCCAATTTATCAAATAAGTTCGAAATAAAACGATGGATTTTACATTAGTACTAGACTATAATGCTAACAAGAAATATCTTCCAATAAATCATTCAAAAAACACATTGTAAAATCACTTCGAGACCGGGGGCAGCTGCCAACAAACGACGGATATATTGATGTCGTGCGATATCTAACAAACCACGCGTTCTGTTGTCGTTGGTTAAAGTTTGCCATTAAGCAACGATTCCAAAACGCCGCCATTGAGCTTCAGGTTCACTAAACGGCGTCGTTTCAAGTCGGTTTCGTATGCGTCGCAGTCCGTTGACGCGAGGCACCAATACTTCCTGAATTTATGGTGGATGTAGAAATATCAGTCAATCGTATCCGATGATATTTTGATCCTAGTGAGAGAGAGAGAGAGAGGACGCACTCTTTCGCACACACTGCAAACACGCGTAAAGCTCCATTTGGTTTTGGTGGATGACAGAAACTACCATTCGTAGACCCTCCTCTGTCTGAATCTCATTGATTGGAAGCAGCTGAATAAACAACCACCATTTGAGCGAAAAAGGAAGCAACTTTAACGATCAGAAGAACAAGCAGAAGAAAACCCATCCAATTTCCCAGGTGGGTTTTCAGTTTTTCCTGCTTTTGACTGTGGTTCCGATTTGGGTTTTTGATTTTTGCTTCATTGCGTTTTGAAATTGGTGGTTCCATGGAGATTGGTGGATGTTTGATTGTCTTCCACCCTGCCCATCTGATTTGTTTTTGTTTTTGGTTTGGTTCTGAATTTGATTTTCCTGGCATTGGGTATGCTTTTGTTTGTCCGGATGAGATTTGGGTTGTGCTTGGATTACCGAATGGTCTCTTTGTCACCAAGTGACCAAGGAATGTATGATCACGCACCCTTGGATTTAATATCGAGGCTGGAGAATAAATGAATATGCACTTAGAGCTTTAATCTCCACCCTTATATTATATTCAAGGGTGGGTCACCATAAATCTTTAGAAACCTGACGTACTCGTTTGGATTATATGTTAAATGATAGGTTGGGAACAAAGTTGTGTTGTGATTCTTTTTTTTTTTTTTTTTTTTTTTTGTCGAAGTGTTGTGATTCTTCGATGGGGTGATAAGATTTCCTCTTGTTGTATTGGTGGTATCATTTGCTAGAGCATCTTCTTATGTGCGTGTCTTATTAGCAATTCGACAGCAATAGGTTGCTGTTATATTAATGGCTACATGCTACCACAAGTTTTCGTTGGTATGCTTTTGGGTTTGCTTGTATTCGTGTAATTGTGGTAGATTTTTGTGATTGTAAGCAGTATCATTTTTCCTTCATTTCACCTCTTTCAGTGTTGCCGGTCTATTTGGTCTGCGAAATTGATCAAGAAAACAATGCAATGTGGCGTGCAAGAGATTCTTTGAGATAGTGGAATGGAAAACAAACTAGAAGAAGATGATGACCATGAGCCAGGTCCAGTTCCTCCACTGAGATTGGACAGATTTGGCTTCTTAAAGCCAGAAATTTCACCTGAAGGTTTAACCAAGAGCAGGTCAGCCTTTGAATATGATAGGTAAGCTTATCAATTTATCATTTTCTGCTTTACTATTTGTATTTGGTCATAAAAAGTTCACTTAATGAATATGAGATTCGAGCAAATTAACATTTCATCCAAGCTAATCGTATATCGTGGCTCTTCACCTTTTTCAGAGAGGAAAGAAGAGTTAGAAAATGGAGGAAGATGATTGGGGTGGGAGGGAGTGATTGGAAACATTATATTAGGAGAAAACCTCACGTTGTTAAAAGGAGAATAAGGAAAGGAATTCCTGATTGTTTAAGAGGTCTCGTTTGGCAGTTGATCTCTGGAAGTCGGGATCTGTTGCTGATGAACCCTGGGGTTTACGAGGTACATGTTATTATCAGTCGTTATATCTTTATGTCATTGCTTTATGAGTTTGTAAGAAATGATTCTTTGTTTTGTTCATAAGGGAAGGATCCCCCCTTTTTGTTTACTTCTGCTATAGAATACTTACGCTTTAGTATTTTATTAAATATCAACCCGTGACAGAAGGGACTGTGTACCAAATCAGATGGTTCACGGGGATGACATAGTGAATCATTTGAAATGCATAATAAATGGTATGTGGCTTCATCTGAACCATCTGGTAAATCTGGGGTTGGAAAATCTATTAAAATGCTGTTCTTTAATGAAAAGCAAAATGCTTTAGCAGTTTATAATGAAGACCACCGCTGCCAAAATCCTAGCGAATTACAGAAGTTTGACAAGGCACTTTGGCGAAGTAAAATGTTTTATGCAGATTCATCTCTAATATGAGCTATCAACCAAAACTTATGTTAAACCTTTTTCTAAGTGGACTCCAGTTGGAGAATCACAATTTTCTGAAGCGAAATTTTTTTATATAGATTATGAACTGAGTTTGCCTTGATGCATACCTGGTGGTGTTGCTAGTTAAAATGTAGCAAGGGGTTGTAGAAAGAATACTTACGTAGTTATCATTCCTATCTTACGGTGTTCCAATCCTGCTGCCAGTCTTTGACATGGTTCGCTGTTGACCAGCACTGAAAAGTAATGCCAAAATTCAATGTTCAATCAATAGGATCTTTCCACCTTGAGCACTTCACGCCTTAGCTGGGTTCTTGTTAGTTGAATTTAAAGAGATACTGTTTGAGTCTTTAGTGTAGAAAATGGATAACGACGTGGTGTGGGATTATTTAGGTGAGGTTGATTGTGGCTAGACAAATTTAATTACACTGCTCTTCCTTATTTGTGATTATTCTTTTTACATCCCAAGTTGGTCTATCATCTTGTGCTCTTCTTTCTTTGTGTACACTCACCCATAGTATTAAACTAAGAAGTGGTGTGGTTGTTGCAGCAATTAGTGATTTATGAGACGTCAGCTTCAGAGCTGGATATAATTCGAGATATTTCGCGAACCTTCCCTTCACATGTTTTCTTCCAGCAGAGACACGGCCCTGGTCAAAGGTCCCTCTACAATGTTTTGAAGGCTTACTCCGTATTTGACAGAGAAGTTGGATATGTTCAGGTTTGACACTGTCTGTTTGTTTGCTCTTGCACTTAGTTTATGTCAGACACTGGATAATTTTAAATGGTTAAAAGAATGCAGGGAATGGGATTTCTGGCTGGTCTGTTACTTCTTTATATGAGTGAAGAGGATGCATTTTGGTTATTAGTTGCATTACTAAAGGGAGCAGTTCATGCACCAATGGAAGGTTTATATCAGGTATAGCTCTTATGCTATATGAATATCTTGATCTTATCTTTGGCGGTTTGTAGACTAATTAGATGCAATCATGCCCGCCATTACTTTACCTAAAAAGAAGAATGTTGGACCGCTATTTTATCATCTGGTCCATTTTCTATAGTCAAAAGGAACAACAAAAACAAAACAAAAAAAAAAATTGATGTTATCAGATAAAGCAATTGGTCAAATTGGATTTAGGTGGTAACATACAATTAATTGGGGTGAGGCTTTCTTAACGTAAACTTGGGTGTTTTGGAAGGAGTATATTGCTAGAAGGATTAATTGTTGTAAACTCAATAAGTCGTAATATATATACTAGGTTTCAAAACTATAACCTACTGCTCTAGGGTGGCGGGCCTTCATTTTATCTTTTATTATAATTTATTTTGTCTTCTAGGCTACTTGCTAAGCGCATTGGTTTCTCTTTAGGCAAATTAAAGTTTATCCATGTTTTTCTTTCTTTTCAAAGGACACGCAATCTGAGCATAGAGCCTACACCTTCGTTTTACTTTGTGTATCTGTTGTTTCCAGTGCCTACACCTTTGTTTTACGTGAAGGATTTTTCCTATGTTATTTGGTGGCCTTCTGAGCTTTCTGGAGCTCTAATTCTGTTATGATGTTTTTGTTGTTGTCTTTTCTATGCCTCATATCTATTTGGGGTTTTGATCACCTTGTTCACTTTCATTTTTATCTATATGGGTTATCCGTAGTTTGTTCCTTTGTTATATTCAAAGCCGAGAAAAGGATAAAATGGCTTCAGTGCTCTTAGAAGTGTTAGTTTATGCTTGTCATGTAGGTAGGGCTACCACTGGTGCAACAATACCTTTTTCAGTTTGACCAGTTAGTAAAGGAGCACTTGCCAAAGCTGGGAGAGCATTTTACTCGAGAAATGATAAATCCAAGCATGTATGCAAGCCAGTGGTTCATAACCGTTTTCTCCTACTCTTTCCCATTCCATTTGGCTCTTCGAATTTGGGATGTCTTTCTCTACGAGGTTAGTGATTTTTAATGTGTTGTCTCTCTTCTGAAGTACCATTGGTGGTTGGAGCCTATTCTAAAAACAATCATTTTGTACTTTTCACAGGGTGTTAGAATCGTTTTCAAAGTTGGTTTAGCCTTATTAAAGTATTGCCATGACGACTTGGTGAGTATATCAGGACGGCCTTCTGCTCCGCACCATGATAACTAGAATATTGCCTTCTCATAGACTTTGTTTTCCTGTTTCTTTTTTTACAGATAAAATTACCCTTCGAGAAACTTATTCATGCTTTGCGTAACTTCCCTGACGATGCAATGAATCCGGATACTTTACTTCCATTGGCTTACTCAACCAAGGTTTTTCTCCATATCCATTTCATTGCGTCTATCATCATAATTTCTTGTTTCGTTGATGGATGAAGTTCCAATATTGTAATTTTCTGCATCATTCACGCGCAAATGTCTTTCGTTGATCTCACTAGGTATCAAGGGGTTTGGAGGAAACGAGGCAGGAGTATGAGAAGAAGAATGGAAGGGAAGGTCAGTCGCCAGAGAGTGAGAAGCAGTTGGAATGAAGGTTGTGCTCATCTCATCGGAGCGCCATATAAATTGTCCGGAAGAATGTATCATTGACAACTTGGCATCGATCGTTGTTTGAGAGTTTGCGTCCTTGTTTATGAACTCCCATATTCATGTTACAAACTCAAACATTGTTAGATGTGAATATTTGTTAACGTATATTAAGATGGGAAAACCTAAAGGATATGTATAAATCTTGTAGTTCTTGCATTGATCTTGGTTGCAGCTATTCCACCTTCCACATGAACTCTGTTTTAAATTTTATTGACGATGTTTGCAAGAAAGAACTCCGAAGTTAAGCGATCATACCAACTCACATGCACAGGATCCCATCAGAACTCCGAAGTTAAGCGAGTTTGGACGAGAGTAGTACTAGGATGGGTGACCTCCTGGGAAGTCCTCGTGTTGCATCCCCCACCTATTTTTGGGAGCAGCCTCTTCATAAATGGGGGTAAGGCTAGCCGACATTCACCTCTCCCAGACCCTGCGTAAAGCGGGAGCCTTGTGCACTGGGTACGACCTTTTATGTTTGCAAGAAAGAACACATACCCCTCTGTTTATTGATGTGAATGAGATATATTTCTGATTAGACTAAGATCAGCCTTATCCCTTGAGTTAAAATTTAAAATTTCTATTTCATAAAATTTAAGTTTTAATACAGAAACGGTTTCTTTTCTCTAAGCCTTCGAGGTTAAATTTTTAGCTCGAGATGATTAAAGAATGAATTTTAGATAATTTTTTTTCTTAAAGTAACTTATAAAAATATGTAGATTATCCTAATTTAATTTTATGAACATTTTTACTTAAAAATATTTAGATTCCGAGAAATACAGAAAATACAGAAAAATATTTTTACCTAAAAATATAGAAAAAAAATCACTAAACCGTCACTATAAAACTCGTGAAATAATATGATAGAATGTGAAATACATGAACAAATTTCTTTTAATTATTGTAGCTATTGGATTTAAATATGGACAGTTAGATCTTTTTTATTTTACCGTTGGATTTGATCATATTAGATCTTAGTGTTGGATTCAATGAATTTATAAACATAAAACTAAAAAAATATACATGTATAGAGGGCCAACCCACTATTTAGGGAGGAATTCTAGCCTCAACTTGCTAAAAATAAATTTTGAGTTAAAACTATTTGACTTAAGAATTAGAACAAATTGAAGTAGATTTAGAATTTAAAATGTGAGTTTTACTCCAGAGTTAGAGTAAGTCCAAAAGATTTACCAATCGGGACCACACAATCTTTTAAATCATAGAAGCTAAAAGCCTAGAACAATAATTTACTTTATTTCTTTATTGAGCATGAGAAAAGTTGATGCCAAATATGTGCTCGTGGCAGAAAAGACCGAAAGAGTAGTTTTCAGAATTGATACACACAGACAGACACAGCTGCCCAGCATTACTTGACCCACATGATGACGGCACCCATTGACAATTGGCATGCATGCAGGATTCCCTCCTCATTTTCTGCCTCGAGATAGAAGGAGAGGCATCAAAGATTGCTTCCAAGGTGGGAAGAAGTGAGAAGAGATCAGCTCTCCGGATCTCTTCCTTCAATGCTATCGGATCAAGTGATTTGGATCTTTAAAATTTTATTTAACAATTCATCTGTTTTGATCTTTTAAAAACTATAATAATTTTGGATCGTTAGATGAAATTTTAAAAGTCCGAATCACTTGATCTGGTGACCTTAGTAAAAGAGATCAGATCTCTTCTTGGAAGAAGTTGGAATCTGTCCTACTCCAACCAACTGTAATATTAGGCACGACTCCTTCAATGCTACTGGATCAAGTGATTTGGATCTTTAAAATTTCATCTAACAATCCATATGTTTTGATCTTTTAAAAACTATAATAATTTTGGACCGTTAGATGAAATTTTAAAAGTCCGAATCACTTGATCTGGTAACCTTAGTAAAAGAGATCGGATCTCTTCTCGGAAGAAGTTGGAATCTGTCCTACTCCAACCAACTGTAATATTAGGCACGACTTGTTACACGACTTAAAGCAAGCATGAATATAGAAGTTGATGCGTTCACAATTAACATTGCTCCAGCTTGTGTTATACTTTTTAATAGAATAATATTTTATTTTTTTGTCAAATGATTGATTTTGTTAGATTAGCCATCATCGGAATTCGAACCCACATCATCATTTAAGGGCTCAACTTCCTTACACCATTGTAGTGAATAGGCACTTGCTTTTTTATTGAATAATATTAGGGAGATCAAAAATTTTAAACAAATTTGTAAACCAAATGATGTTATTGGTAATTGGATTATTACTTAAACGTTGATTAACATACTTATTTTTTATTGGTGACGCATTATTTGATTTAAAATTTTGGTATTCCTAGCATACTTTTTTTTTTAGTGAAAACCACCTAATGTTTATATTAACGAAACGATAACCTAGTTTTGTACTGATGAAAAAGTATTATTGTATTATTATAATTATTAAATTCAATAACTTAACTTGCTAAGAAACGTATGGTTTGACACAAATTTGTGGTTTGGCACAAATTTAGCATGAACATAATTGGGTAAACATGAACATGACATGAGTATGACATGAATATAAATACGTAGAGAAATGTTAATGAGACTCTTTCAAAGTGACTTTTCAAAAACTCTTCAAAGACTCTTCCACTTCACATTTTAATGTTAATTTTCGTGCCAACATTATAAATATTGTGCCAAAAACCTAAGATGGCAAAGAATCCATAAAGAGTCTCACTTTTAAGAAAATCACCTTAGCATTCAAATGAGTAAACATGAACGTAAAAATAACAATTAAGTATCATATGTATGTCTTTCTAATTTGAAATTGTGAATACGCCTTCGCGTTGGTGGTGATACTACTTTCTCAACTTGCTTTTACGTTGGTGAGTAGGCATTAATTGCATGCATTTGCTTAATTAGAAGATGCTTTCCAACAAACAAAAGAAATTAAAAGATGCTTGAACCTCCGAATCACGATATTAGGAGAGATGCATGCATTGCCACAAAAATTAGATGACCATTCGCCCATCTTTATATTCCAAAATATGATTTTCCCAAAAATACCAAAATAATTAACGACGGAAAATTTGGGGGATCAATTCTATTAATTTTAAATGTTAAAGATCATAATAAAGAGTTATGTCAAACTCAAAAAATATTTTGATTAAAATGCCAAATTAAATGAATACAAATTTGAATTGGGTGGTGTTGCATTGCATGTGAGATGCACCTAATAAGTTTCTTTTTTTTGTCGAAAATATAGAAATTTATTAAAACCGAATGGCAAGGTTTACATTAGCTGCAAGAATATTAAATAAAAAATCCGGACCAATCTCATCCCAAAGAAACTCGCCCCCATGCTTGGTAGCAAACGAAGCTACCTCATGAGCAGCCAAGTTACCTTCCCGTGGAACCAAGGGTGAAGCCAAAAAAATTTTTGCCGGTGGGTTAGCTAAGAACTATAAAAAAAAGTTAGTTTTTAAAAAATAACTATACGTTAATCTTATAAGCAAAGCTCGTCTAATTATTCTATGTTTATCAACCTTTAATATGACAAATGTATACGTAAATAAACAGAAAAAGGTTAACACATTGTAAAACTTTTTTAAATAGATAAAAATCATGCATAAAATAATTCAAAAATTGAAACATGCAACGAATTGCTTTTGAAAAGAATTAAAAGCACTATCAAAGTAAGTAATTATTGTCACGATTAACCATAAAAGGATAGTATATGAAGTGTGTAAAATAGATTTTGTTATTTAGGAAATAAATAGTATTGGTTAATGAAGTAAATAAATAAAAAATACATGGGCTAATAGTTAGATGAATATAAAAATAAATGAAATATAGGGAATAATTGGTTTGTACCCACAAAAGCTATCAAGGCTATAGTCCAGGATAGCCTTGTACTTCGCTCCGCCCTTGCGCGGAACGAACCCGAACTTAACAAAATCAAAATGCATAGCTAAAGAATCAATATCAAGGAGCACCCCTTTTAATATTGCATCCCTTTCCATCTGTCTATTGATCATACGAATCAAAGATTGGGAGTCAGATTCCACCTCCACCTTTGTACACCCGCTGTTCTACAAAACATCAATGGCAGCAAAGTCTCTTAACAGCCACCCAAAACCACCCAACCTTGTCTTTGAGTTCCAAGCACCATCGCAATTTCAAAGTTCCAAATTTCGGCTTCTTCCAACCTCCTTGCACGCCCCTTGCCGACATAATACTTCCAGGATGCCACGGTCCCTGGTTATCAATCTTAACCATCACATCTCTAAACTCACTCACCTGCCCCCTCCACAACTCCAAAGCCTTCGTTGGATTCCACATCGTCCCACGAAAAACCATATCGTTTCTAACCTTCCAAATTCGCCAAACACCAAAAACAAATTCTTGCAAAAACTCGTCATTGGCATCCATATCATGAACCCGTGGACATGCATTTTTCCAGCACTCCCCATAGTCGCTACCCAAAATTGCAAGGGAATCAAGATGAAGAGGTGAACCAAACCAAAACATGCGACTAAAATCACAGCTAAATAAGAGATTTTTTTGTGTGATCGGTACACGGAATGGTACACCACGTGTGACTAAACAAATGGTAGGATATGTATGCTAAAAAGTTAATAACTTAAAAAATAAAATTTCTCACTATTTCTATTAAAACACGTGATATACCACTTGTGTTCTCTTCACAACTAAAAATTTCTCCAGATAAAGATGATGAGAGAGAAAGGAAATTCCAGTTTCATAATTGGGATAAGATTAGGATAAAATTTTGATGAGAAATGCAAAGGACACTCTCTCAATGTGGAAAATGCTCTCTATGTATTTTCGATCATCTTACAATTTAATGTTAATTTTCATAGTGACATTGTAAAATATTATACTAAAAGCATGAAATATCAAAATATTTACGAATAATCCTACTTTTAAGCAAATCTCCTTAACATTTCTTAAAAGCGGCACTAATTATTATTCTTTTTGGTTTGGGGTCCAAGTTGCTTGGACTAAATTGCAATTGATTTTGATACAAAATTGGGAGAATATTAAGATTCGGTCCCACGCAGCCATACAAGACAAAGCGCGGAAATGATCGAGAAAGAAAACTACAAAAATAACCAGCTCCACAGCAATCACACTGGTCCCTCTCACTACGTGGAGCCAATTCACAACTACGCCTTCTTATCCTTTCACCACGTGTCGCGACGACTCGCATTCGTCCGCAGCCAATCACCGCCCTCAAAACTCCCGAACCTCTTCTCGCCGTCGTTTCGCTTTCGCATCGCAGTCTTTTCAAAACATTGATTCCGAGACTAACCAGGATAAACTTTTAGTTACGGAACACACGGAAGATACATCACGAATTTTTATATAAATGATAAAAAAAATTAATTTTTAAATTATTAATCTTTAAACTCACATAATTCACCATTTATATAAAAATATATGATGTACTACCTCATATGATGATCATACTGAAAAATTTCTCCTATGCGACCCTGGCCCACCTTGTACAGCGCGGGCTTTCCTATCCACGCAAACAAGGAAGGGCAGAATCGTCCGAATGATAAAATCACGGGTGGTTGCGAGTTTTTTGAGCAAATCCACATGAAGCGGATAGACAGGGTGGCATGACCGTAAATAAGGGGAAATCCCGTGGCAAACACGGCACTCTCTGACTATATAACGCAACGCCCCCTTGGGCTTCATCAACCTCCACGAAAACAACGAAGCACCGGTTTTTCAGCTCCCAAAATTTTCGTGACCTCAGTCATTTTTAGGTTTTCTGTGCGGTATAATTAGGGTTTGCATTTCGCCGATTCCTTAAGATCTTCGCCTCCTTCGTCCCGGTTTTCAAATCTTCAGGTACGATTAGTTTCCATCACTCGCCTTCGGTTGTCGATTATGTGGATTTTGCTGATTCAAATTTGCGTTTTTATGTATATCTGATTTTTTTTTTTTTTTTTTGGTTTCTGTTGGCGTTCAGGTGTTGATATTGAGATTTAAGAAGGGGAATTTTCGAAGGAGATTGTAGATTTGGTTTAGATTATTTGAAAAAAAAAATTAATTGTAAGTTTGTTTCCTTAATCTCGGTTGTTTATTTCGTTGTTTGATTTGATTATTGGTGTGATTATATGAGGAAGAAATTGTGTTCGTTGATTGATTAGGGTCAAAGTTTTATTTTTGTTGTTGAATTTCATTGATTTGGGGTTGTTTATTCTATATTCTCATGGAAAACGTAATGATTTGGTTTAGAACTTGAATGCATTATTCGCTTTCGATGTTCAATGGCAAATGTAGTAGACGATTCTATGCGTATTATCGGTATTTTTGGTCGTTTATTTAATCACATATGCATACTCCATCTTCCGCAAGACTGGGAATTCCTCAGACAGGGCCTGCTGCCACTGAGGGATCCTTGCCGCCTTACTATAATTTTTCGGCTTTGCATAAACCCCTTATTGCTGTTCGGTAAATTACAATGCTGGTTTGATTCTAATTTTGTAAACACTGATTTGTTTTGTGTACATAATTATAGCACTGTTTCGTGCTTGGATGTATGATTTTATTTAATTTCCTAGCAGAATTGGTATATTAGAGTTGGTCTATGCTAATTGTTCTTTATTGGTATAAGCAGTTGGATTCTCACTTAATTTGCGTAGATTTCTCCTTTAACCTGGATTCGTATGGCTATTACTTGTGATTTGATCCCTTTTTGGTTAATCCTTTCTGCAGGAAAATAACTGAATGAGCTAATGGAGTCAAAAGGTGGCAAAAAGGATTCTAGTAGTAGTAAATCATCATTCTACGAAGCTCCCCTCGGTTACAGCATTGAAGACGTCAGGCCTCACGGTGGAATCAAGAAATTCAGATCAGCTGCTTACTCTAACGTATGTTTTACTGTGTGTTTCATGGTGCTTGTAATTCCTCGATTGTTTTGTATGGACTTCCTTCTAAAATTATATTGTATTGTTCTGTGTGCAGTGCGTTCGAAAGCCATCCTGACTTGTGTTAAGTCCCAACATAACCCCGTGCGATCATTAATACAGCAATCTTACTCTAGTTATTATAGTCTATTTCTTTTCCCTACTTCTCTCGCTCTCTCGTTCCCTCGCTTGTCATTTCATCTGCTGCTGCACCTCATTTGCTTACTTAAATCGAGATGGCTGTACCGGTCTCTGCAATTGGATTCGAAGGGTATGAAAAGAGGCTCGAGGTCTCTTTCTTCGAGCCTGGACTGTTCGCTGACCCTAAAGGCATGGGTCTTCGTTCTCTATCGAAAGCTCAAATAGATGAGATTCTGACACCAGCTGAGTGCACCATTGTTTCTTCACTGTCAAATGATGATCTCGACTCTTACGTCCTATCCGAGTCAAGCCTGTTTGTGTACCCTTACAAAGTGATCATCAAAACCTGTGGCACAACGAAATTGCTTCGATCAATCCCTGCCATCCTCAAGTTGGCTGATACCCTCTCTCTAGCTGTAAAATCTGTGAGGTACTCTCGTGGGAGCTTTATCTTTCCTGGTGCTCAGCCCTCTCCTCATCGTAGCTTTTCCGAGGAAGTAGCTGTACTTGACGGCCATTTTAGCAAGCTTGGTTTGGCAAGCAAGGCATATGTTATGGGAAGCCCTGACAAAACTCAGAAATGGCATATTTACTCTGCATCGGCGGAGCTGGCAAGCTTATTGTGGGGTTCACGTCAAACAGGCCCGACCTACACACTGGAGATGTGCATGACCGGTCTAGACAGGAAGAGGGCTTCTGTGTTTTACAAATCCGATGCAAGTTCAGCTGCTGGTATGACCGAAGAATCTGGCATCAGGAAGATCCTCCCACAATCTGATATATGCGACTTTGAGTTCGAACCTTGCGGTTACTCCATGAACTCAATTGAAGGGAATGCAGTTTCTACGATCCACGTGACACCAGAAGACGGTTTCAGCTACGCTAGCTTTGAAACAGTGGGATATAATTTCAATGATGTGAACTTGACCCAGCTGCTTTACAGGGTTCTGGATTGCTTCAAACCAGCTGAGTTCTCTGTAGCCTTGCACACCACCAGCACCGCAGGCGAAGATCTTGATGCTAAGTGCCCTCTGGACTTAAGGGGATACTGCTGCGGAGGAAGCAGCTATGAGGGTCTAGGCCTGGGTGGTGCAATCATCTACCACAGCTTTGTCAAGGATGATTCTGGTTCGCAGTCTCCAAGGTCGATTCTGAAGTGCTGCTGGAGCGAGGACGAGAAGGACGAGGAAGTTGAAGAGATAGATCTGGCCGAGATCTAGCGTTCTATTGTTCGTGTTTTTAGTAGTAATAAATAAATGAAAAAACAAATGTGACTGTGGGGTTATGTTGCAATTATAGTAGGGTATTAGTATTATGATATGCAGCTTGCTGTGTCGCTGCTGTTTTAGTTTTTGATATTGTCAATAAACCGGAGCCGAGATCCGTCGTCGTTCTCAGACTTCCTGGATGCAGGAGTCTTTGTTGTTCTACCTTTTTATCTCTCTATAAGATGAATGTTATTGTTATCTATATAATTTCTGTGTTCTGACTACGGATTATGCTATTTATTAAGTATTGGTTTAGTACCTTTGGTTCTTCCAATTAGAAAAGAATCAAGGGATCATCATCACATGTTCGTATGTGAATCAGGTCATATTAATGGTCTGAGACGCTACGGTGACAGTAAATTTAGTGACAGTAATTTATTCACGTCTCGAAAATGACTTAGGTCTCAAAGAACGGACGATCTTTGGGACATGAATATTAGACCTACGATTTAAAACGTACGATCTTTGGGTTGACATGAACATGAAACGAAGATAAACACAACATGAACACGAAACGAATATAAACATAACATGAAAACCAACGAATATAAACGGGTGAGGACTAATAATCTCTTCCTCAAGGAAGCATCCTCGCTTCGAAGCTTCTTGTTTTGGGTAGAAATTTGTTGGGCATCGGGCATTCGATTTGCACAAATCCAAGGAACGCCAGATTTGACCTAAAAGGAAAAAGCCAAAAGGCATCAAGGAAGACAGAAAAGGGAGCAGAGGCCAATTTGTCTAAAAATAGCGAATATGTCATTGCCATTCGATAATCCGTAGCTTAATGTATGAAGAATGTGCATTCTCTGGTAGAAAAAGAATCGCCATGGATATCAATTACGTTTGATGAAACAAACGGAAAAATAAATACGGGGTGCAATACTGTTATGCAGCATGCATTGTACTACTCATGTCTCAACATTATGAACAAGAACAATTGATTCCTGGCTTTTCTTCGGACAAACTTTCAGGCGTTCAGTAAGGTCGAAACTTCCTAGCCGCTCTTAACTGCTGTATCCGCTTTTTATCTTGCTCAAATTTGCTCTGGAGCATCATAATTTCTGCAGGGACATATCCTATTAGCGCTTTGCTGTATTTGCACAACTTTAAGCAACAAGACTACATATAATACTCTTCCCAAAATCAAAACTATTTCATGTGTAACGTATGAAAATAAAATTCATCGGAAACTGACAACATAAGCATATGCAATATGCCACTGCATGCTCATAATGGGAGTGCTTTTCAGCATATGCAACATTTCATCTATGTCGTGTGGTTTTTCAGGTTAACACAAGATTAACTTTATATGTAAGATTAACATACCGTTTCTCTGAGCTTCTTTCCTTTGGAACCGGTAAAAATCTAGCCCAACAACTTCTGTGCGCTTCTTCTTGGCCACCTTGTCCTCCAAAGCAGCCTGGGCAACAGATCCTACTGTAATTCCACTCTCAGAATCCGTGGTCTTCTTCCTTCCTTTATGATGTACAACAACTGTCCATCCTCCGTCTGCAGCACGGGCTTCTTTCTCTTTCTTTTCCTGCATGTGCCACGCATATATGTGAACTAGTACACATTTGATCAACTGGAAAGTTACGCACAGTGAATATAAACAGATGGACATACACGAACCACACAATACCAATAAAATATAGATTACACATTCCCACATTACATGGGCATATGTGAAGAGAGATCAGAGGCAGGAATATGTAGCATACTTCCATGAAGAAATAAGTATGCGGGCCAAAATTCAAAACAAGGAAAACAATAGATCAAGCCCATCAGCTAATACCATATGTGTTTATAGATCACTCATCATACACGAAACCGTTTTTTATAGATCTTCAAGCATGTGCAAATATGTCACTTAAGACAGTATGAACAGTGTTATAAAGAGCGAAAGTCCGAACGGCTGGTTTGAATACTCCAGTTGCATGGTATTTGAAGCATGGAAGAGGAAAATTACCTGTTCCAGTTTTTCATCATGTTCAACCATAAACTGATCAATTCTTTGCTGCAGTACCTTCAACCCAGGTCTACTTTGATGGTATTCCATAATCCATTCTGAGGATTCAGAAATTCTCAATAAGAGGAGTACAGTATAAAAAAGGAAATTAATATCACATCTGTTGAATTTTGTAAAATCAAATAATTTGAAGCTTATCATCCATAGGTATTTACTTATGAATAGGTTTGTTGGCTTTAGAATATGAAAATATATACCAACGAGTAGTTTGAATTCAGTAATTCATACTTTTCATTCCTTTCGAAGAGTCCTCATCCCCAGAAGAAATAAGGTAAACATCAGCCTGATCAGCTTCTACTTCCCTTTCCAGTGTCTTCTTAGACTTTGACGAATCAAGATCCTTCTTTTTCTTTCTTGAAGCTTTCTTGGGTACACCTACATCGACAATTTATCATTACTAAAAAGTAGAAAAGTACTGATTGCAATGAAATAGTGATAACTTGGATACAAAGCAATGTTTCAAATTCAAGAATCATACCTGATATCCCTTTTGAGCTCTTCTCCTGACCAGCTTCTACTTCCTCGTCAAGTGACTTCACAAACTCTAATGAATTACGATCCTTCTTTTTCTTTTTCTTAGCTTTCTTTGACTTACCTACAATAAAGAGAGAACCTCAATGAGCACTTGACCTTATAAGTAATTGCAATAAAAATATCATCCAATGACTCTGCTCAGATCAAACAAAAGCTGCCACTTATTCATAATTTCCAATTTTGGTTCCTTACCAGCCTCAGTGAGCACTTCACCAATTTCAATCTCTTCCTGAGTTTCAAATGGGCTCTGATCGGCAACTCCATCATCTAATAGAAAGAAAATTATCTTAATTAAGTTAAAAGCAGGAAAGGATTCTATGGTCGACACTTCGAAAGCATACGTGCATTTCCATACAGCTTGAGAAAGAAAATTGGAAGCAGAGACCTTAGGTTAGAGAAAAAGAAAACAAGAAAACAACTCCGACTAACATATAAAGCAAAACAAAAAACAGACAGGCAAGATTTTGGAAATTTGTAAATTTTCAGTATTCACCCCCCAAAAGGTACTTGAATGCACCAGGACACCGTTAACAAATTACACAATAACTGTGGTTCCCCTGAAAACTATTACAGTATAATGCTACCCAACTAGTAGCAACTTACCATTTATTTCATGAAAATCATCATCAGTGTCCGTATTTGGATGATCATTCTTGCCTTCCATAGCTTCATAGTTCTTCGCATTCTTTATTTTCCTTTTATTCGTTAGTTTTGCCTTTTTCTTATCCTTGGCTGGTTTGGCTGAATTATCTACTGAAACAACAAAAGCAAACGGAGAACATTGAGTTCAATCCAAATCTATACCCCTAACAATGCACTTAACACATGAGAAACATAAATCCAATGTACCTTCAATAGAGACATGAACAACCTTTCGAGAATCAGCATCGCTTTCCTTTGCCCTTTTTCTCTTTCTAATCTCTGCAGATCCTAATTTTTTATCTGGAAACAGATAAAAACTACAAAATCACAACTTGGTAAAACTCTTCGCCGTATCAATACAGATACAGGGAGCCAAATACTGCCAAATCCAATTATCAAATAGGTTTTTGCCTCCATGATGATGAACATTGAACAATTATACATACATCCACTACATTTTAAATGCATAGTTCTTCAATTTCCCAAAGTATATAGCATCTATTTTATATCATATTATTCATCATCTAAATCAAATTTCCTCAACAATTAGTTTTTAGGTTCAAACCACCCAGAAACTTAATTCCAATTTCAACACAAAAAATTTCAAAAACCCAAGTTAGAAGCAAACTAAAACGGTAAGAGAAAAATATAACTTTTTTGATCATATGAGAAGTGACAAACCCATTTCAACAAGCTCCAAAGTTGGCTGGGCAACCTTCTTGTTCTTATGGATCTTCTTCTTGTCCTTCGTTCCCATCTTTTTCATTGACTCAGAGTGTGCAGATTAGAAAGCCGTGCTCGTTTCGGGTTGTAACGAACCCGGTTCCCAATTATCTCAAGTACCCGACTTTCCTACTCCTCAGACTCCTCTCTTCTTATCTGTAAATCTGCTGGAAACTAATGCAGAAGCAGAAGAAGAAGAAGAAGAAGAAGAAGAAGAAGAAGAAGAAGAAAAGGGTTTTTTGGGCGGAGAAGAACGAACAAAAATATACAGAAAGTTGAAAACTTTAGAGCTGAGGTGATTGCACGTATGGAATGGAGAGGGAGAAGGAGGCTGCTGCAGCCGTGGGTTGCGCCTTGAGGGCTTTTTGTCTGGCTACGACTTGGGCTTAGGCCATCTCCAACTCCAACTGAGACTCAAACGAGCCTTTTGATGCTCTAATAAATTAATATGTTAATGAACAATACAGTGTCATATTTTTTATCATCTTCAACTGAGGGTCATAAGTCTCGTTTTAACCTTGTCACAAAAAATCGTATCAAACCGAGAGTCAAATGGCTATAGTATGAAATGCGAAGAATTAAAATAAAATGAGATAATATAGTATGAAATTGTAAAAAATATGTGAGAAATGATGTAGGAAAAAATTAGAAATTAAAAAAAAAACGTCAAATAAAAAAAATAAAAAAGTGGACTGGGCATAAAAAAACAAAAAATAGGCTGGGACAAAAAAAACCTAAGCCCTAAACCCAAATGTGGACTGGGCAAATGGAAAAAAAAAAGAAATTGGGCTAGCCAGCGGGTTGGTTGGCTGGCTGAAGATGGCCAGCCAGTTGGCCCCTTGACCTTTTTTTGTCCAATGGGGTCCAAGAGATCTTGAGTCTGGTCCTCGGTTGGAGACAATTTTCGGGCTATTTTCGGCCCTCTGGATCCTTAGGGTGGCTTTTTTCTGGTGGGTGTGGCGGGAATATAAATTGATAAATTTAATGTGCTTGTAGTGTAAATTTTGAAAATATCAGGGACTCCCATAATATTTTTGAAGTTTACTCTCTTCCCCTTTATTTTCTATTTTCCAAAAGTTTTTCAAGCTTCATTTCATGAGGGGGTGGATGGGCCGATTGGCCCACTATACATGGGTCGAGTGCGATATTTTTGCATCTTTAGATTCTTAAGTGAAGTGACACGATCATTCATGTTGAAGGATTTTTTTAAAGACGTATTCGTGTAACACAGTTTTATGTAATTCGTGTTTTGATTAGATATTCATGTATTTGTTTGAAAATTGAAATGTTCTCGTTTAAGTTTTAGAGAACCTTAGCTTGTGTTTCTATGAATTGGAAACTCAGGACATTAGAAACTATAAGTATTAATATTTGATGGGTTGTGACGTGATTTTATTGACAATTATGCATCACGTGACAATTATACAAGTGATGTACTAAGAGACAATGGTTAATTTTTGTAATAAAAGAGGTGCGTTGATAAACTGAAGTCTGGTTTTTCAATCTCCCATTGATGAAATTATTATCAAAATAATATATCAATACCACTATTTTCTTTTTTGAAAAAAAAAATATATATATAGTGGTATATTGATCCCTTTGGGATGAAAATGTCAAAGCCCTAAGAACAGGAAGTTAGCAACTACCACTGGAGAAAAACAGCTTCGTGGTCAAAAGGCCCACCCCAAGTAATAACGCGACACGTGGTTGGTCCCCAGAACAATAACTCAGAGGAAGTCCGCGAGTGACTTACGCGTGGCATCACACGTGTCGAGCATTCAGGTGGTCCAAAACCCTATATAAACCTATCCTACTGTGAGTATTTCATCATCAAGCAAATCAACTACCATCTCTAAGAACTTCAATCGATTTCAAAGTGTTCTTTTTCTCCAATTTCCAACAACAAGAAAATGGCTGACAACTCCCAAAAGATGAGCTACCAAGCTGGAGAGGCCAAGGGCCAAGCTCAGGTAACCCTCACTCATCTCCATTTTTCGTTTTGAAATGTTCCGAGCGTTTTAAAATAGTCATGTATATTGCACTCGTTTTTTCTTTGTTCTTATGATTCTAGTGCATGATCGACTATTTTGGAGCGTCAATAACAGTTTTTCGTTATGTTTTCTTTTGCTTTAATATTGATTGTGCATTGAGATTGAGGTGTGTGTGTTGTATTGGATGATTTGGGATTTGACAGGAGAAGGCCAGTGGAATGATGGACAAGGCTAACAATGCCGCCCAATCTGCCAAGGAAACAATGCAGGATGCTGGCCAGAACATGCAGGCCAAGGCACAGGGAGCTGCCGATGCCGTCAAGAACGCCACCGGCATGAACAAATGAAGCGTTTTCGCATTTAGTTCTTGAACTTTTTGGGTTTTAGGGAACTTTGGAGCCTCTCCTTAGACAGCTTTTTTAGTGATTTGTTTTAATTTCTTGTTTGCAACAAAGGGAGCTTTAGCCCCTCGGCGTCTCAGTTGCTTGGAAGTTGTCGAGCTCTCAGTTGGGTGTGTGCTTCGCACTTGTTCGGTTTTCGTTTCTTTTTTCTTTTGTTAATGTTTGTCTCTCCTTTGAAGAAGGTAGAGTGGCTCCGTTCGTTGTAGTTCTCACCCAGTTAATTCATGAACTTTTCATCATTATGTGATGGCTTTTTAAAATTATATCTTCATCTTTAACGTTTATTTTAATCCTCACTTTTATATTATTTCATGATATTAAGATAATTAAAATAATTAAAGTGTTGCTAAAAGGCAGTGGTATTTTGCTTATAATAGTCAATTTTGGATCCTTAACAATACAAGCTCAATTTTGGATCCTTAACAATACAAGCTATGTCAGTTCATAAAATGAAAAATATAAATGGCCAAATTTTCCAATATAGAAGTGGATAAGATCATTGTATATAGGCACTATAACATAGATAAATGACATAGACAAAAAGATGACAAAGAATTAAAAATTATATAAAACACCAAGGGCAAAACAGTGAACAGACAAAAGATGGAGGAGGAAGAAATGAAAACCCACAAAAAAGAAATAATAATGAAGTGAAGATACAAAACCCTAGAAGCTTATGTACATGTCCATGGAGGTTTGGTTCAAAACTTCTACAGTTAAATACAAGAAAAATGAATGAAGGAATTGATAGTGCAGTGCGGGTTTGAGCAACCGATTTACCTATTTAACGGCTATATTTAACGACAATCAAGCGACGAAAGGGTGATAAGTGTTGTATTCTATTTCATTCATGTTGAGTTATGTGCTTTATGTAATTCGTGTTTTGATTAGACATTCATGTATTTGTTTGAAAATTGAAATGTTCTCGTTTAAGTTTTGGAGAACCTTAGCTTGTGTTTCTATGAATTGGAAACTCAGGACATTAGAAACTATAAGTATTAATATTTGATGGGTTGTGACGTGATTTTACTGACAATTATGCATCACGTGACAATTACACGAGTGATGTACTAAGAGACAATGGTGAATTTTTATAATAAAAGAGGTGCGTTGATAAACTAAAGTTTGGTTTTTCAATCTCCCATTGATGAAATTATTATCAAAATAATATATCAATACCACTATTTTCTTTTTTGAAAAAAAAATATATATAGTGGTATATTGATCCCTTTGGGATGAAACTGTCAAAGCCCTAAGAACAGGAAGTTAGCAACTACCGCTGGAGAAAAATAGCTTCCTGGTCAAAAGGCCCACCCCCAGTAATAACGCTACACATGGTTGGTCCCCAGAACAATAACTCAGAGGAAGTCTGCGAGTGACTTACGCGTGGCATCACACGTGTCGAGCATTCAGGTGGTCCAAAACCCTATATAAACCTATCCGACTGTGAGTATTTCATCATCAAACAAATCAACTACCATCTCTAAGAACTTCAATCGATTTCAAAGTGTTCTTTTTCTCCAATTTCCAACTAGAAGAAAATGGCCGACAACTCCCAGAAGATGAGCTACCACGCTGGAGAGGCCAAGGGCCAAGCTCAGGTAACCCTCACTTATCTCCATTTTTCGTTTGGAAATGTTCCGAGCGTTTTAAAATAGTCATGTATAATGTACTCGTTTCTTCTTTGTTCTTATGATTCTAGTGCATGATCGACTATTTTGGAGCGTCAATAACAGTTTTTCGTTACGTTTTCTTTTGCTTTAATATTGATTGTGCATTGAGATTGAGGTGTGTGTGTTGTATTGGATGATTTGGGATTTGACAGGAGAAGGCCAGTGGAATGATGGACAAGGCTAACAATGCTGCCCAGTCTGCCAAGGAAACAATGCAGGATGCTGGCCAGAACATGCAGGCCAAGGCACAGGGAGCTGCCGATGCCGTCAAGAACGCCACCGGCATGAACAAATGAAGCGTTTTCACATTTAGTTCTTGAACTTTTTGGGTTTTAGGGAACTTTGGAGCCTCTTATTGGACAGCTTTTTTAGTGGTTTGTTTTAATTTCTTGTTTGCAACAAAGGGAGCTTTAGCCCCTCGGCGTCTCAGTTGCAGGGAAGTTGTCAAGCTCTCAGTTGGGTGTGTGCTTCACACTTGTTCGGTTTTCGTTTCTTTTTTCTTTTGTTAATGTTTGTCTCTCCTTTGAAGAACGTAGAGTGGCTCCGTTCGTTGTAGTTCTCACCCAGTTAATTCATGAACTTTTCATCATTATGTGATGGTTTTTTAAAATTATATCTTCATCTTTAACTTTTATTTTAATCCTAACTTTTATATTATTTCATGATATTAAGATAATTAAAATAATTAAAGTGTTGCTAAAAGGCAGTGGTATTTTGCTTATAAAAGTCAACTTTGGATCCTTAACAATACAAGCTATTTCAGTTCATAAAATGAAAAATATAAATGGCCAAATTTTCCAATATAGAAGTGGATAAGATCATTGTATATAGGCACTATAACATAGATAAATGACATAGACAAAAAGATGACAAAGAAATAAAAATTAAATAAAACATCAAAGGCAAAACAGTGAAGATACAAAACCCTAGAAGCTTCTGTACATGTCCATGGAGGTTTGGTTCAAAACTTCTACAGTTAAATACAAGAAGAATGAATGAAGAAATTGATAGTGCAGTTAGGGTTTGAGCAACTGATTTACCTATTTAACGGCAATCAAGCGACGAAGGGGTGATAAGTGCTGTATTCTGTTTCATTCATGTTGAGTTATGTGTTTTATGTGAAGGGTACATCCCTGCATTTCTGCCAGTTCTATATAAATATTCTTTTTAAACATATATGTGTTTTACAAGGTTTAAGATTTGACATAAAATATGTTTAAGAATTGAGTCACCTTAAGGAGAATGACTTACGTGACATAAGCATGGACGAAGTTAGGATATTCAAAGTTGGGTGGTTGGATTCACCTTGTGAAATAGTTTTCTAAATATGCAAAGATATTTAGAAGATAGAAAGCTCGATGGTACAAATAAATTTTATTAATTGAAACCTCAAAGCTATGTTCAATCAATAGAAATTGAGTGAAGAATTATGAGGGTAGAAACGCAGAAAATGAAAAAATGAACAATTTAAAATGATTTTTTTTTTTTAAGTTTACACACCCCCTATGAATTCAACTACATATTCTTATGATTTTGAAACAAACTCTAAAACTTCAGTATGTAAAATATTAAAACTGAAACCTTATGCCCCTTTTTTTCATGAGTGAAAGTCAGAAACCAATAAATTGGGACCAAACGCAATGAATTAAGATAATACTACAGCAACAAAAATTCATGTCTTCAACTAACTAATAAGATTGAAGGTTGGCTATAAAAAGTTGGCAAAGCCACTGGCTAATCTGGTGGCTGATTTTGGACGAAATAATGAAATATAGATTTTAATTGCTAAATGATTAATTTATGTGATGTTTTTGCTGTGCAATTGATACTTAAATGATCAAAACCGAATAATAACTAATCAATTAGGGTATGTGGTAGCTAAGGTCCCTAAACTTTACCCCATATTTAGTTTTCTTCTTTGAACTCTCATATTAGTTTGTCTCATCCTCTAACTTAACCATGAGCTACATGAATGGTCCTTCCATCAAATCTATCTTCACTTCCACCAAATTTAAGGGTATAGTGGTCTTTTCATACAGAAAAATATTTAATTTATTTGAAAAATGAAAAGAGCTTGGCTTGTTAGAGTTAAAAGCACTATTAGAATTATGGCTATAGGACACCGATGTTTGCACACCATTTGCAATTTGTGACCATAGACATAAAGCAAGCACTCTTAGTATTTTTTGGTGTCTTTATAGTTGGATGCCGTTGATAACGGTGGCCTTCAAAATTGAGATACCAACTATTGGTGTCTATTAAATAACTTTATTTCTTAAAAATACTTTTCTTTTGCATTTTAATTTTATTATTTACTTTTTAGGCACCAAAGTGGTGCTAGTTATTTGTTTTTTTGGATACCCACTAAAATGAGTGAGAAAAGTCATGGAGTGGAGTCCATATTATAAGAATATCTTTTGGTTTTAAAGGTGGACGAATCAATGCAATTCGGATGTCTGCTTCTCAAACCTTGCCCTCTCAATTTCTCAACAGATAAAGCTCCTCGGTTCATTATTTTTTTGTCAGTTGGGTTTCGTACTATCAAATTGGGGCTGCAAGACATAGAAGTGATTTTGGGGATTTCCAACAGGTAATTTTTAGTTTCTTGTATTTAATATTCAAAATTTTTCATGTCAAAATGTTCAATTTGTTTATCATGCTTCTTCATCTGTTTGATTCTCCAATTACTCACGTTTTAGGGTTCAACTAAAGAATTTCTTTAACGGCTTCCTAGTTTCTTGCCCCTTTGTTCCCCATTTTTAAGCTTCGTTATATTAATAACTGCCCAACCGACAGTATTAAGTATATGAAATATTTTCTTCCTTCTTCTGGTGAATTATATGAACTTCTTACTATCCCATGCACCCTAAAATCTATTGCAAGTCTCATACATACAATGTAACTCATAAAATCGATTGATTTTTTGTTTTCCTGTTACAAATGATTTTTTCGTACAATATATACTCTCCCTTGTAGTTGCGTTTGTAATTTTTTGTCTCTTTATTCGCATACTATATTTACTTAATTGGTTTCAGTTACATAGTTTACTTGACTTCTTAATCATTAGGCACCTTATTGTGCCAATTCTGGAAACTATTGATTATATTCAAGCAAGATGGACAAAAGTTGGGCCACTTTGAATCCGTTTACAGAGGATTACAGAACAGGGCTAGCAAAATTTATCTCAAACTCATTAGAAGTATCTTCTCATGATGGCAACATCAAATGTCCATGTGCTAAATGCTTGAATAGGTTCTGGTTGAGTAACAATGAAGTCGAAGTGCATCTAATTGTTGAAGGTATGGATCGTTCATACTTGGAAGGCCCATGGGTATGGCATGGGGAGACATTTGGTGACCCTCTTCCAAGTAGCCAAGCTGCACAACAAATTACTAGTGTTAATACTTCTTATTGTGAACTAGGCCTGTTGCTTGAAGATATTTTCTCGGGTCCTAGTGGAATGGGTGGCATGCCTATGAAAAATCACACTGGTCAGAAAGTGTACAACATTGCAAATCTTAATAGGATCAAAGCGGTATGAATCACCTTGAAAAAAAAGATGACATTATATTCACTGTATCACCACTGATGGAAGGTTGCTTTCCACTGCTACCATGATTCACGTAACCGATTTCGTTAGATCAGGAAGGAAGCACGTTCACACCGAAACCTGGAAGATCAGATGGAAAGTGCTCATCTTTCAAGATCACATTTTTCACTGCCTCATCATAATGAGGACAGTAAATATTGATCAAGGGATTGGGTGATTGAAGAGGGTAAATGGGCATGTTATAGCCATGAAAAAAGTCGTTCCATACACCCCAAGCATCATTTGCCTTTGCAAGGGATTCGAACTGCTGATTGGTACCTGGTTGCAATGTAGGGTTTGCCTTATACTCGACTTCAACGTGAAAGTTAGCATCTAGGTAATGCCAAAAATCAGGATCTTCATGATTGGCAGTGAGTACATGGACAATGTTTTCCTGGGTGGCAACCGGGATTGCAATGTTATTGGTTGGCGCAGGAATCATTGGACCAATAACTTAATGATCAACCGCAAGAACAAGGGGTTCACTTGTGTTTCGAAACAACTATCTGCGAGCGTTTGGGAATAAAGGGGCTGTGATTTAGAGAGTTTTTGAAACTGGTGTAAGTCGCAAAAACTCTTCATTTGATATTTATAATTGAAATTTAATTCGGGTTTCAACAATTAATAGTCTCTAATGGGAGTCTCCTTACAAAATCACTGAACTTTGACCACACAATGTATATGCCAATCTCATCGACCATGAATTCTAAATCTGCCAAATTATAGACTGCCAAATTATTAACAGCTAGCCAATTTTTTTATTTGGTAATAGAAACACCTGGCCATTTTGTGTGGCTAGGGGCTTACCTCCATAAGGGTATATCATTTAATTAATGGTTGAGCGGGATTATTAGGCGGGAGGACTTCCCGCTCGCCTTAACTCTCTGCAAAAATTTAAAGATTGGATTTCAAAAAATAAATGTGTATGTCTTTATAGCTATCACTTTATACACTTATCTTGTTTAATTGCATCAAACTATCAACTCAAACAAGAAAATATCTGAGGGCAGAGAGGTTTCATTGAAGCAATTTTAGAAGGCATCTACTACACTTATCTTGTTTACCAGAAATTAATTGTAGAATTAAATATAAATGCTTTTGTTTACAGATGTTAATTTAACACACTTGTCTTGTGTTTACATGAAAGGTAGTTGACAAAGCTAATGAGGAACAATAACTCACTTGCATCAATGTCGCTTGACAATGGCATCGAAACTCAACCATCGGCATTCAACCTGATGGAACATGACCATATAGATTATTTAACGGTTCCAAATAATGTTGAAGGGGTCCTGGATGAACGTCATCTTAGGACCTATAGAGCACATGGCCCTACGGGAATAAATAGGCCATGATGGGCACCCAATGGTACAAATGAGCTGATGAAATTTAATGACAAAGGGCAGCCGGTAGAGCCTCCTCATACTGTTGCAAGATTTTCTAGGTTTTTAGGAATGCTCTCTCAAGAATCATCATATTTTTCAATTAACATAGTTGATTGGAGGAATTTCTACAAGGCTTCAAACATGGATCATGCTTGGCAGAGGATTAAGATAAATAAATAGAAGAGGCATTAATAGTTGATTGGTTTTCCTATATATATAGATAGCTAAGGGATTGTCTTTTAGTTTTAACCATCGAATAAAAAAAAACCCAAAAAATGCCATAACGTCGGCTTTTATTTCCTTTGGCAACAAGCAATTTAAAACCATAAGTTTTTAATTATGATTAATTCATTCCAATCCTACTTTGACCTCAAATGTTGTTATCCATACACAAGTTTAACTCTTTTATTTGTTATGTCAATTATTTTGCAGTTGGTCTAGAATAAATCCTGGTTCAATGTGAAAAATTTGAAATAAGAGGCACCAATTACTTAGTAAGAGGCTCCATAGACAATTAGAATAGGGTAAACAACACATTATGCACCACTAAGATGCAGCATGGTGATGTGCAACATGGTTTCTTTTAACTTTGTCTCCTTTAATTTTTATTTGTTTTAGTAGAAAAATACTTGAAACCTACTGGAGGGGTATTACAAAGTAACTGTACAGATTCATATTTCATATATTAAATGATAGTGCATAATTAACAACATCATATATATGTAAATAGGCAGGTGACTCTTGATTGGACATATGCTATAAAACTAGAATTGGAGCCAAAAATTCGTTGAGTTTGTGAGTTGAAATTAAATGATAAATGGAAGCATTACAAGGCAAGTCTCAAGAAGGCATAATATACTCCATTTTTGCACTCACCATTAGCAGAGAGGTTCCATTGTTGTGATGGCCTTGTCAACCAAGGCCAATGGAAATTGCTAATGCATCTATGGGATACTATAGATGCTCAGGTACCACACACAATCAACAAATGTTCTTCCTGTTTTATACACCATATATGCTTGATTTAGTTATGACATAATGACGTTTATAAATGTCTGGATTATATGTATTGGAAATTGTGATGAATTTCCTTCAACATAACCTAACTAAATGATAAATTTGACATATACAGAAACGTGCTACATCATCTAGAAACAATAGGAAGGCGATAAAAATAAATCACACAATTGGAACCAAGAGTTTTGCGCAAATCAGACACGAATAGTAAGGCTCTTCCAGTTGTTTTGTGTTATGTTAACTTAATTACATGTTAGTGCAAATGGAATGAAGGTGAATGTTGATGTTAAGATATGAAATAAAGTGTAAATTAGTTATTTGACATTTTATGTTTACAGGAACAAGTTAATGGAAGCAAACCGGACTGCATTACATTCTTTACGTTGACACATACTTGGAAGAGTGGGGAACCAGTGGATGCTCGGTCAGCTGAAATAATTGTAAGTATGCCATCAATTACCAGATGCTACTATTTATATGTAGGTGAGATATATAAAAGGTTTATGGATTCTGAATGATAGTGGTTTAGATTAATTGCTATTTAATGTCAATGAAACAAAGAGCATAAGCCAATGGAAGCTTGCATTAGTTAATACAGTGGAGTAATGAAAGAGATTCCCATGCATATGAGTCTACTGGTATGCACTATAGCCCGAAGAACAGAATAATCACTCATATTACTAGTATTATTGTGAAATATGGTTGGAATATCTTTGATTTAATAGAATTACAAATGTATATAGAGTGCATATACATTAGTAATTAATCTTGTCACGTAATTACAAGATGATTTCAATAGAAAGTTGAAAGTGTACGAGGATAAGAATGAGATTGTAACTGATGAGGTTCACCATATTGTGTACGCTGATGTATTGGGGCCTGAGAGAGGCAACCATGTCAGAGGGTTTGGGAAAGGTGTTGTGTGGTCTGATGTGCCAGGTATTATAACTGAAACAAGGGGAATTTCTAGAGAGGTTAAAGCACTTAGAGCATCATATGAGGAGCAAAGAAAAGCTGCTAATATTGAAATTGAGAGACTTAGGATGGAGGCAAGTGAGAGATAGGAAAGGCAAAGGATTAAGTCAACAAATGTGCTTGCACAATTGAGGGAAGAACATACCGATTCAATTGTGGCACACAAGAGATAGGTGGACTTGGAAGTGGAGACCATGAAGCGTGAAATGAGGGCTGAAATTATGTTCGCATTGAAGAAGAATGATGATGGAGACATGGTAGAACCAATGGAGTTGATGTGATTGAAGTTTGTCTCAATAGAATTGAACCATGGACTGGTTTGGAGATCCAAGCAAGTGGAGAAGTTGAAGATGAAGGTTTTGTTGTGGTGCATAATATTGGCATGGATGATGAGATTGGGTATCATCCATGCATGGTGAATGTCACTGGCATCAATAAGTGAAAAGTTAACTATGATCCTTTTTGTGAATTTCACTTGATGTATATACTAGAAATGCCATAGGGAAGACATATAACCAATTGGGTGGATTGGAAATGTGAATCCTTTTGCAAATTTAAATTTCATGTGAATTTTATATTAAGAACATGTGTTTTAATATAGTACAGAGCTATTACTAAAATGCATGTAATACAATTCAAAATATAACCATTTGGATAATTGTATGTTGTAATTAACACCCACTTTGGTGCGTATATCTTCAAAGCCATTGATCCTGACACATAGGATTGGTGTGCGTATAAGTATGAATGGCACTAATGTTAGTTTCAAATCTAGCCACTGATAAGAGGGAGAATGAGATATTTTGAATTTTAGAAATAACTATAAAATATAAAAATGTTGTACTATTCATATACACACCAATGCAATATTGGTGGTGTTTGTAACAATATAGAATTCTACATAGGACATGTACTCTTATTTAGTGGCTGTTTGGTGGCAATTGAGGTTTGCCACCAATGTGAGTGTCCACTCTTTATAATAGACACCAATGAAAAGGGTGTCTTTTAACCAAAATTCTAGTAGTGAAGGAGTTCCTTCTCAAAATACCTCGCGGCCTATTTACAAAATTTTGAACTTGTGATGGGAACCGTTCATATTATAAATCACCAGATAAGGTCACCTCCACAAAAAAAAAATCAATTAAACTAAATCGTTTAGTCAATTCTTAAGGAGTTTTGATTATAAGCGCAAAGTATGAAAAAGTCACAAGGTATTTTTGAATTTCTATTTTATCATTTAACTTAACAGAAAATATGATGAACTTAACGAAAAAGAATATTAGTACAACAAATGACATAATTCGAGGACTGAAGAAACCATTAGTAGAGTTTAGGGACCAAAACTAAACTCTATTATAGACCGGAGACTTTTGCTATCGTTTAACCCAATTTTTTAATTTCCAAACTTTTTAATATGTGATCCATATTTGATTTTGTCTAGTTCAATAAATAAAATTTGACTTGGACCATTTTAGCTAATTTAAAAAAAAAAACTAATGAAAATGACTTGAAAACTTTGAGTTTTAATGATAAGGACAAAATAAAGGGTAAAGTGAATAGTACAATGATTGACTTTTTAGTATAAAAATGTGCTTTTCGTTAAAGTAAACAGTACCAGTGCTTTTTGTTAAAGTTCCCTTGAAAAAAATTGAGGCTCATTTTTTAGTCACCGATGTGAGTGGAAATTGAAAACTAAACGAGGTTATATTTGGTATTTAACAAACTCTACAATTCTATCAAGAAAACCCTCTTCCGAAAACCCTCTTCCAAAAACCCTATTCTGTCACAGACGCAAATCCATCTATCGTCGCTACCTCAGCCGGAAAACCCTGATCCAAGCGATGAGACAGCAATGGCGTTTGCTTCTCCTCCGACCTCACCGCCGCCCTCCGCCGCACGAATTCATAAAGCCGTCGTACTCTCAGGTAAACTCCCAACCCAATCTCCATTCACGTAGCTTTTTCACTTCGTTCCACACTGATACTCTCGACCCGAAGCTTTCACCTTCGCTGCCCATTTTCAATTCCCGATTCGCAAAATCGATAAACCCTAGAAACCCCTTGTCCCGCAGCCTCTCATCTCAGCCGGCACTCGAGCTCAAGGACTCCGATCATGGAGTTATAGCTGATATTTTCGCTAGTCCTAGGGGTTCGGATCAGATTAGGAAAGCATTGGAGTCGAACAGTGTTGTGATTAGCCATGAGTTGGTGTTGAAGGTTTTGAAGAGCCTCGAGTCGAGCCCCGACGTGGCTAGGAGGTTTTTCGATTGGGTATTGTCGTGTGAAGGTGAGAGATTGAGCTCCAAGTCGTATAATTCGATGCTGAGTGTTTTGGGGGTTAATGGGTTTGTGAATGAGTTTTGGGATTTGGTTGATGTTATGAAGAAGAAAGGGTATGGTGTGTCGAAATGGGTGCAGGATAAAGCCTTGGAAAAGTTTGAGAAGGATGGGTTGGACGGTGATGCTGAGAAATTGAGAGCGTTGTTTGCATCGGGGTCTACTGACGATTCCCTGGATAAGATTTGTTCGAGAGTGTGTAAGATTGTTAGAAATGAGGTGTGGAGTGATGATATAGAGAGGCAAATACGGAATTTGAGTGTGGCGTATTCTAGCGATATGGTTAAAATGGCGTTGGAAAATCTTAGTACAGAGCCGGCAAAAGCACTGATTTTTTTTCGGTGGATGGAGGAGAGTGGTTTGTTGAAACATGATCAACAGACTTATAATGCTATGGCAAAGGTATTGGGAAGGGAAGATTGCATAGATAGGTTTTGGAAAGTTGTTGATGAAATGAGGAGCAATGGGTATGAACTGGAGCAGGAGACATATGTTAAAGTTTTAGGTCGATTTTGTAAGAGGAAAATGATGAAGGATGCTGTGGACTTGTATGAGTTTGCAATGGCTGGTTCAAATAAACCTTCGGTTCATTGTTGTACCTTTCTGTTGAGGAAAATAGCGGGTGGTAAGCAGCTGGATATGGGTCTATTTTCTAGAGTTGTGAGAATTTTTGCAGATAACGGGAATGTGTTGACAGATTCAATGCTGAATGCAGTCCTTAAGTCTCTGAATGGTGTTGGTAGATATGGAGAGTGCAATAAGGTTTTCAAAGCAATGGAGGAAGGTGGGCTTGTAGCTAGTGGTGGTTTGCAGAGTAGGATTGCATTTCGGCTTAGTAGTGCTGGCAAAAAGGGGGCAACAAGTGAATTTATTAGTAATATGGAAGCTTCTGGGCATAGTTCGGATTACAAGATATGGTCATCCTTAATTGAGGGTCACTGTGTAGCTGGTGCTCTCGACAAGGCTTCTGATTGTTTCCAAAAGATGCTTGAGAAAGAGGGGGCTGCCTCTGCTGGTTATGCTTTTGATTTATTGGTAAATGCGTATTGCAGAAAGAACAGGGCAATAGATGCATACAAGTTACTCAACGATTCGGTCAATGAAAGGCAGCTCGAGCCATGGCATACCACATACAAATTGTTGATCAGTAAGTTAATGGTTCAGGGTGGATTTAAAGATGCTCTGAATATTCTGGGTATTATGAAATACCACGGATTTCCTCCTTTTATAGATCCATTTGTTGAGTATGTATCAAAGTCTGGAACAGGTGATGATGCTTTAGCTTTTCTGAAGGCGATGACCTCAAAGCGATTTCCATCGACCACTGTCTTTCTCAATGTATTTGAAGCCTATTTCAAGGCTGGACGGCTCAGTGAAGCACAAAATTTCCTTTCCAAATGCCCAGGCTACATCCGCAACCATGCTGATGTTTTAGATCTATTCTATTCTGCTAAATCTGGAGAACGTGGTGCACCCTCCGCGGTGGCTGCTTAGGCTTTGTTAGACTGTATCTTGTAATGTATTTCGCAAGGATAGTGTAGCAGAGCGTTTGTTCAAAAAATTTTGGTTTTGAATATGTCTTTTGCTCCTCTAATATTCTAATGATTCATGGAAGTATTTTCAACTGTTCTGGTGCTGGAAAATAAAATCAATGGCATTGAAGCTTCCAGATTTTCTTCCTTTTTCTTTTCTTATGATAACATGTATGGCTATTACATCTCCGTTGAAGGCTTACTTCTTGCAAAAGTCTTTAGCATCCCTTATATTTTCCAGATATGCCTTTGAAGCTCTTGGTCTTCTGTAAGAGGTTGCGGGAGAAGCAGTGGCGAATGTTTATGTAGGGTTCGGGAGTAAGACGCCGAACTCCTAAACTTTGATTCGTCTACAATGCTAGTCATTTTCTGGAACTGATCGAAGACGTTTCCTCGCTTCATCTGAAAATCATCAGCAATGAAAGAGGACATCGAACTTGCTTTATGTTCTGCTATGGAAGCAAAGATAGGTGAGAGACCGCACCGGTTTTAGGTTTTCAGCTACGAACAAGACTTGTCCAGCCAGGGAAGAGATAAAAAATTGTATTGAAAAGCTTTCTTTCCCTGTGAGAAGCAAAGGTGAAGGGATTTTGCTTTCTCATACGTTGAATCTGCCCTTTTTCCCCCTAATTCTGTACTCCAAAAGAGATTTTTGATGAGGTGAAGACTGGCATGCCAATCTGGAAGCCAAAATGGATGGAATGAGACTTTTCAATGAGCAAAACGTGATGAGTGTGACCGAACATGCCATTAGGTACAATCTGAACATGCCATTAGGCATGAAATTTTTTGTTGGAATTTTATTTTCTCGAAATTTTGCAACTTTCTGGTTTTGTGGAAAATGCAGGAAATAAACAAGACAAGTGATATTCTTACAGACAATGTGACAAAATGCCATCATCTTTTGATGATTAGTAGCAATTGCTTCCCCACACAGCTCCTATCTCTGTTTTTACAAAAAGTTGTGTGCAGTGGGGGACCAAAATTTGGACGCTTAAAAACAAACGCAAAGGATAGGAGTTTTACACTTACATCTCTCAAGTTTTAGGCCCATTAACTCTGTAGGATTACGTACATGTGAGTTAGGACAGTGTGTTCGTTAACTTACACTCAAATTTGAATTTTACTCCATGTGAGAGAGCTGAAACTCCGGAGGCAACATAAGGTGATGTCCGAACATCTTAAAAACCTTCTAATCCCGTAACGGCTTTTTACTTTCTCAGTTACATGTGAAGGAATCAAACCTTGTACTTGTCCTAATCCTAATCCGTTACCATAACCCTCCTCTCATCATTTGAGCTAACCCCGTACGCTCGCAACAAAGTTTTACTTTAGACCTAGCGTCAATGCGCGAAAATCGTATCCCACGGCTTAAACTAAAGTGACGAGCAACTCTTTGGGAGGCAAATTTTCCCACCCAAAAGGAAAAAAGAAGCCAAGGTGGGGATGAAACATTATTGTGCAACAGTTTTGTTACAGAGAGAAAAAGTTAAAGAGAGACGCGTGAGCAAATCGGCCGAATAATTTTGGTAAAAAGAAGAAATAAAGTGAGATGTTTGATGAGTGATGAATCTATTGGTTTAAAGATGTTAAAAAACACGATCCATCAGAAAAACACCAAGTGGAAAAGATGGGGCATCGTGTTCCCTCAAACTTAGCTTCATCTAAGCTGTCTATCTCTGGTACTATCAATGTCTTTCGTCTTGTGAACATGTTCATCACTTTAGATTTCATGTGAATGAGACCCCACCTCACATAACTTCAGGAAATGGTCACCTTCTAGAGCCTTAGTGTCGGAATACAAGAACGTCGTCGTCTTTCTGTAAGTCGGAAAAGAAGAACATTGTCGTCCTTATACATCCCTCTATATTTATAGTATTTGAATTGAATAAATTGAAGAAAAATCACAAGGAAAAAAAACTTGAATGTGCATAAAGAGAAAAAACGAGTGCGATTTTATTTTTTTTATTTTTTTTTAATTTTTTTTTTTACAGAATAACGTTGAGAAATGTAGATGATAAATGTTGTGGATGTTACACTTCTATATATTTTATACTATATATTATGCAAAAAAGTGTTCATACATGATAATTAAGAATAATATTTTCTTTGTTGTAATATAATATATTATGTTATCAGGCGTTCAATCTAGGTGAAAAGAAAAAAGAATAGCTTATCACCATATGAAACCAAATGATGTTCATTCTAATGGGAATCATTATGGCAATAAGGAGTGCCAGAAGATCACTCTTAGGGCCACACAAAAGATGCCCAATGTCCCTTAAAACAACACTTTTGATACCTTAACAACATAATTACTACTAATCTTTTACAGAATATCGATATCCAACACAATTAATTAAGATGTTTGTAATACACCTCTGATATATATTAACCATTAATTATACATTTAGGGCTCATAAATAGAATACTGTCAAAGAACAATTGCCATGATTAAGTTTCCCTTTGGATTCCATGCCTTGGACAATAAAAATGGAATTATGGATCTACTTACTTTGTGACCAATGGTAGTGGGCATCAGATTTTTACTGTGATAAGTACAAATTTTTGTGACATATGGGGTCTAAAATTTCTCAACATTTTTGCTTTGTTGTTCTGTAATGTCAAAAATACTCAATGGCTTAGGCAAAGCACCGAAGCAAGAAGCATGTGGGTTACTTGGTTTTTTCAAAGAGGTGGAAAGTTGCAGGAGTGGAGAGGCCTAAAGGATTCTTTTCTTCCATTGATTTTGAATATATTCAAACTTCACCAAGGGTTAGGGTTTAGGGACAATTATTTCCTACTCATTTGGATGATGCCCTTGTTTCACTTTCTCTTGTTTCAATCCACCAAAGCACATAAAAACAAGAAGTAAATTATTTAAACATTACCATCCAAGTGGTTAGAAAAAAAAATTATGAGTAAGAACTTTTTGCGGAAAAACCACAGTTTAATGTGTTTAGAAAAAAAACATTAATATCTAAAGAGAGGTGGTCAAATGTGTGATATACTACAAATATGGTAAGTGCAACAATTTTTTATAAGTAATTGTTATTAGTACTCCAAAAATGGGGGTAAGGCTAGCCGACATTCACCTCTCCCAGACCCTGCGTAAAGCGGGAGCCTTGTGCACTGGGTACGACCTTTTTAATTGTTATTAGTACTCCAAAATCTCATTCTACACTTCAAGCTTCTATATTATGAAAGAAAAAAACACTTGTGAGGAGTGTAGAATGAGATTTTTGGAATGCCAATAACACTTCCCTTTTTATATCGTAACTTTAATGAGTTATTTTTGCATGCACGTCAAACTTTGATTTAAAGGTAAGTATAAATGACTCTTCAAATATAACGTGCCAATTAAGTAGATTAGCAAGTCCACTAACTTGTTCAAGTTCTTTCGATCTACTCTTGATATAAGTGTTCACCTTATCGTAAGCAAGTACTAAGAAAGTAAACTACCTTGCTCGGTTAAAAATCTTCTGTAAAAACTTTCCTAAGTGAGTTTATGAAAAGGAATTATCCAGAGACATAAAAAAAATTGAAAACCTGGTGTTATTACTTTCTTTTCCCATAGAAAATGAAAGTTTAGAAACAGTAAACGATGAAAGAAGTGTTTTGTTTTTGGTTAGAGAAACAATGAATACATCATGTTATAATTCATTGTGCTTTACTGCTTTAAATTGATGGTTTTGAGAAAAATGGTGCCGCTGATAATTGTTCTTTGCTTAATCCAAGTATAATTTATAAACAAACCCTTTGCGGAGAGCCTAAGCAAACAACTCCACAGTTTGTCGCAATAAGACAACTTGCCCACTATTTAAAAGGATTCTACTGATCATCTGATAATTTTTTAATTAAAAGAATCTTGCTAAATCAATCATTTTACCTAATACAAATTCGTAAAGAAAATTGGTATTAGTACTTTAAAAATCTCATTCTACACTCCTCACGAGTGTATTTTTCTTTCTAATTATAGACACTTTGGAGTGCCAAATGAAAATTTTGGAGTGCTAATAACAATTCTTATTCATAAATCATAAATTACAAAGATTTAGGTATGGTACCATTCAGTCTCACTTTTATTGGAGAAGTTCATGATTTCCAATTGCATGGAGGATAATTTGATATTACATAGATACGACAAACACGATTCGATTGTTAAAAACCTAATTAAATCACAAACAAAAAGATGTACCAGCTAATTATCTTTGTACATACATCTCGTTCAATCAGCATCACAGACCTAAATGCTTGCTTACAGCATGCCCAAATTTATTCGAACTACGTCTGTGATCCTCGTGAATATGTGCTTTCCTCTTTATGGAAGTGCATGCAGCTCCGTTTCATGCAAGCCAACCAGAAAATGGCACTGTAAAACTAACATCCCAATCACCTACTCTGTGCACTGTCATCTTCCCATAGGCATTACTTTCTTCAGCATCATGCAGCACCCACATTGTATCTTTTGCCTCGTTGTCAATCTTCTTGAAAGATAAAGGTGAAAGGGGCATGCAGTGGAGACAAAGGGTGGGTTAAAACTTTATCTTTGGGGCTTATCGGATTCAAAATCTAAGTGTATGGTTCTGAGTAGTGAGAATCTACTATAGGGAATGCCCTTTTTAGGAGGATTGAGGTGATGTGAAGAAAGGGACAACAATGCCTGAGCCCCCCACCCCATATTATTTATTTTCTCTGTTCTCTTCTTCTGTTTGGTCAATTTGCATTTTCTTGTTGGTCACAATATTTGGCTATTTGATGCATGAAGCACTTAACACATCAAAACCTATATTAGAAAAATGACACTACAAATAAAAACTCTAAATAAAAGGTTAGAGAAAATCTCAGGTATAATCGGTTGTATATTGTTGGAGGAAATTTTTGTTTCAATACGAAGGAGTCGTTTGACTTATAGCTTATTTAGTTTAGATTTTGTTATACCATTTTCTCTCGTAACAGAATTACTACATAACTATGAGAGTTGCATGCATGATGCAAAAATGACATCATTCAGAACCACAAAATGTCTAGTTGTATACAATTGGAAACAAGGAAAATTTTTCCTTGAATAGTTATTTTGCTTAGCTTATATGATATTAAACTTAGTTTGTATATTTGTATTAAGTTCTTCTTCAAGAGTTGCATGTGTATTGCAAGCATGGCATCATATATATATTCTGGTGTAATGGATAATCCATGGGTACGAGAACAACAATTGCTTGCAGCTTGAAGCATGAGAACGAAATAGTATGATTTGGTCTTAAAATAATTTAGAGGGAAGTGTCCTGGAGAAAAGCGATTTTGGATGGCAGCTTTTGCTTTTCAAAGTTTCTCTTTTTGAACAAGTTTTGGGGAATGACTGTCTGCTGAAGCCTGAAGGTGAGAAGAGTGCGAGCATGTGTGAGATTGTTAGCAGATAGTGCTGTGTGGAATCTTAAAAAGCACTTCCAACATTTCCAGCACAAAAGCAACCAGAATTATGATTAAAAAAATTCCTTGGTAAAAATATATAATATTAACAACATATAATATAATATTCTGCATGATGTAAAAAAAATTTAAACAAAAATTCTAGCAAAGATCATCTCATGGTGCTCACTGTGGTAGGTGACCAAATCCGCCATTAGTTTCATGTCCTGCTCGAGATTCTCACATTCTCAAATTTCTTGAAAAAAGAAGACCATGTTTTTGTAACTTTATTGAATGGCCAAGCTCCGGGAATGTAGGACTCCTCATGGTCTAAAGCAAGGCATTTCCCAGTTCCACATACACACTGACCATTTTGTGTCCTAAATTTGAGAAAAAATCAATAAATATAATCAAGGATAAAATATGAAAATAACACCCATCTCTAGGTAAATGATATATATATGACTTATTACTGGCTAATAAGAAAGAACTTTGGTTCCATTAGTCGGAAAATGTACCAGATTATTCAGCGTTTGATCTTCTATTTTCTAGACTACATGATTAAACGTTCTTAATTATTGAAAATAAAATTTGATTGGTTTATTTCTATTTCGTTAGATAACGATTTTCGCTTAATGGATATATCTTTACTATGCAGATATTATGCCATGTTACTATTCTACTATCATTTTTTTATCTATCGTTCTCATCACAGAAAGAGATGAGGATAATTAAATAGTTACACAAAATATTTTACCTTTTATAATGGACTGAACGCTCTTACTCATCACTTGAATTACAAGCTCCTAACTCATTTTTTTTAAGAGGAAACAAACATAATCACATAATGAAAAAATAGATAAAAAGCAAGTGAAATTAGCTGTTACATTCAAGATCTTGCGAACTTACAAAAGATTAAATCCTTTAAATGACTACTTGAACTTCAAACTTATTGCTCGTCTTTTGTATGGCGGGTACAATTCAAAGCATTGTTCACTAGCTTAACAAGTATTAACAAATTGGATTTCCAATTATCTCCTTGCCTTTCAAATTGTTCTTTTCCTTCAGGATTAGAGCCATTTATATATAATTTCCCCCACAGCCTCAGGACTCAATGACAGGCATGCTAGTTTCCTTTTTATACCCCCAAAAGAAGTGGCTTTTTCTTGGGTCCTCCTGAGTCCTGACACAGATTTTCGGTGAACGGGATTACCGCATGGAGAGAGAAGAGAGCAACAAGAAAAGTGGTTGCAATTTGAAGATCAAACAACTTAAACAAACCAAACCCACTTGAGATTTCGTCATCCCAATAGCACTCTCGGTCACCATAAGCAGCTTTCAGCTTCTGGCTTCAGTTTCAGCTTCCGGTTTATGCTTGTGACGTTTGAATCAATGGGAATTGGGATTGGAATGGGAATGAGAGGAGCAAAAGCTGCTCTCTGTTTTATGGCATTTCTGTGGTCTTGGACATGTGGGAATGGGTTGCTTTCTCCTAAAGGAGTAAACTTTGAAGGTAAGTTCAAAAATTTTCTGCAAAAAAATGAATTGCTTTCCTCAGAAGCTCTAAACTTTGAAAGTAACTTGCAGAATCCTCATCTGTTTTTTTTTTTCATCTCAGTGCAAGCTTTAATGGGCCTTAAGAATTCTCTTGTGGATCCTCATGGAGTTTTGGATAATTGGGATGATGATTCTGTTGATCCATGTAGTTGGACTATGGTCACTTGCTCTCCTGAAAGCTTAGTTATTGGCCTGTGAGTACTTTTTTTTTACGAAAATTTTAATTTACTGAGAGCTACAAGATTAATTAGTAGAAAATTATAAGTTTAATGAATGTGTTAAGTAATTGAAATTTGAAATGGTGTTTTTGCAGGGGTACTCCAAGCCAAAGTTTATCAGGCACTCTTTCTCCAAGCATAGGCAACTTAACAAATCTTCAGATTGTGTAAGTTCCCAAAAAGGGCAGATTTCAATGCTTTTTTGTTCTCATTGAATTTAATGAGTTATGGTGTTTTGTTTTTTGAATTTCTAGTTTTCTACTTCTTTTACAGGTTATTACAGAACAACAATATAACCGGACCTATTCCTCGGGAGATTGAGAGGCTCTCAAAGCTTCGTACACTTGATATTTCCAATAACTTCTTCACTGGGGCAATTCCCTCCTCTTTAGGCCACCTGAGAAGTCTCCAATACTTGTAAGCATTTTGTGATCCATGCACATGAATTGAAGTATATTTTGTACTTGTTTTTAAGGCTAATGTAGATTATTTCAACTGGGTTTAGGAGGCTCAACAATAACAGTCTTATTGGAGCATTTCCGGTTTCGTTGGCTAACATGAGCCAGCTTTCCTTTCTGTAAATCTCTCCCCCCTTTTTATCTTACTGTTATATGTGTGTGTGCGTGTGTGTATGTGTGTGTATATATGTGTGTGTGTGTGTGAATCTTTCTAAATTGTGTTTCTGAAGTAAAATTTTTGTTATTCTATGATCTTGTGCAAGCCAGAGACTTGTCCTACAATAACCTGAGTGGCCCTGTACCTAGATTTGCTGCTAAAACATTCAAGTAATCTTCCTCTCCCTCCCTCTCTCTCTCTCTCTCTCTCTCTCTCTCTCTCTCACACACACACACATACAATGTAGACTTGATTACTAAATCCTCTCCACCCCCTCTCTTTTTTGTTGTTTCAGCATAGTTGGAAATCCTCTGATCTGCGCAACGGGATCTGAAGCTCAGTGCAATGGGACGACACTGATGCCAATGTTGATGAATTTGACTACTACACAAGGTATGGACTTTGAATCAATTCATTGTTCTGAGATTTCTTGCACAAACTAGTTCCAACTTCCACAAAGATCACAAATTCAACTGATCGTGTGATGCTTTGATCCTAACTTCAATTTCATTTTGTCTTCTCAAGCTGCTCTTCCCGGGAGATCTAAAAATCACAAAGTAGCACTCGCATTTGGTCTAAGCCTCGGATGCCTCTGCCTGATTGTTCTTGGATTTGGAGCAGTTATATGGTGGCGGCAAAGGCGCAACCAACAGGCATTCTTCGATGTTAAAGGTACTTTCTGAAAGAAAAAATTTGTGTTCTGAAAAAGTAATTGGATAACCAACTGTCTACTTAATGTCGTATATTTTGAAATCTCAGACCGGCATCATGAGGAAATTTCCCTTGGTAACCTGAAAAGATTCCACTTCAGAGAACTTCAGATTGCAACGCACAATTTCAGCAGCAAGAACATACTAGGAAAAGGCGGCTTTGGACATGTGTACAAAGGAACTCTCCAAGATGGCACTTTCGTAGCAGTTAAGCGGCTTAAAGATGGCAGTGCACTTGGTGGAGAGATTCAATTCCAGACTGAAGTTGAAATGATCAGCCTAGCAGTTCACCGCAACCTTCTCAGGCTATACGGCTTTTGCATCACACCAGCCGAAAGACTTCTAGTTTATCCATACATGTCCAATGGCAGCGTTGCTTCCCGTCTCAAAGGTAAAAATATCAAAATCTCAAACTGTAATTGTCCATTTAGAATTCCTATCATGTGTGTCTAAATTTGAATCAATCTTTTAACAGGGAAACCGGTCTTGGATTGGGGCACTAGGAAGCGGATTGCCTTAGGAGCCGGAAGAGGATTGTTGTACCTTCACGAGCAATGTGATCCGAAAATAATCCACAGGGATGTGAAGGCTGCAAATATACTTCTTGATGACTACTGTGAAGCTGTGGTGGGAGATTTCGGGTTGGCAAAGCTTCTGGATCACCAAGACTCGCATGTCACCACAGCTGTTAGGGGTACTGTGGGTCATATAGCCCCTGAGTACCTCTCCACCGGCCAGTCCTCTGAGAAAACTGATGTTTTCGGATTTGGAATCCTTCTACTTGAACTAATTACAGGCCAGAGAGCACTGGAATTTGGTAAGGCAGCTAACCAGAAAGGAGCTATACTTGATTGGGTGAGTACACAACTCCCATCTAGTTCTTACTATTCCATAACGCCCATTTGGTGGCTGGGACTGGAAATTATTTGATTCCATGCTAGTACTATAGAGTTGTACCGCTCTACATCGGACTTGGAAGACGCAATATGTTGGACTGTTGTCTAATTTCATAAGTCCAGTCCCGGGATTTTGTTTGATTTATCTGACGTTTATTTGATCACAGGTTAAAAAGATTCATCAGGAAAAGACGCTTGAGATGCTTGTGGACAAGGATCTGAAAACCAACTATGACAGGATTGAGCTGGAGGAAATGGTTCAAGTGGCACTCTTGTGCACACAGTACCTTCCCGGCCACAGACCGAAAATGTCAGAAGTGGTAAGGATGCTTGAAGGTGATGGACTTGTGGAAAGATGGGAAGCCTCTCAGAAAGTAGAATCAACAAAGTCCAAAGCCCCCGAGTTCTCATCCTCAGACCGATACTCCGATCTCACTGACGACTCTTCGCTACTAGTACAAGCAATGGAACTCTCTGGTCCACGGTGATTTCCGACTTGAATTTTTTCTGCTTCAAAAGAAAGCATTTCATAGCAAGAAGTTAGTTGAAGCTATTAGGTTACGTTAAGATTAAACGTTTATGTTGTATATTAGCAGTCTGCCAGAGTTCCGAAAATTTTGATGTTTTCTGTCCAATTGTACAGATTCTTCTTCAATAAATTGACGTTCTTAGATTCATAGGTCTTCGAAATCTTGATTCCTGAAGTTGCAAAAACAATGTAATATGACCAGGTTCGGGAGACCATTTCAGCCGGTACCCGCTCTTTGATTGTTCTCTTTCTTTTTCGGTATGAAGAAAATCTTGTGCAAGAAATTCATTATTCAATAAACAAAAGATTAAAGAGGTTGTTATATGTCCCTCGTACCGTTGAGGTTTTCTTAAAAAAAAAAAAATACAAGTGCAAGTTTCAAGTTCTAACCCTGATCTACATCTGTACAAACAGAAAAAAAAAAACACAGAAATGCCTCGAGGAGATGAGATTTATACGCATAAGTTGAAAATTTCGACATCTTTAGAAGCTGGCACGGATTGCTCCAGCACTTCTGTTGGAAGAATTCTGCTTCCATAATGTACAATGGTCATTCTTTTCAGCACGGGCGAATGAGCGAGTAAAAGCTGGATGAATATTGTCTCAGTTTGAACATTTTGTACCGCTCTTATCTTCGCTACTTTAAGTTGTTCGAAGTAGTGGTTTGACAACTTAGTGATGAGGAAGTCAGCAGCAGGTTTGTAATACTCAGTTGTACTAGCAACCTGTTAAGTCCAAAAACGAAAACAAAGCGAAAACCAAGGTCGTCTTGTAATTCAAAGTCCTAGAGCAGATGAAAAATGCTTGAACTAAATTGCTAGTTGTTCGGAGGAACTAAACTTACTGAAAGGTGTAGTTCCTCTAAATTAGGAGCACTTCGAAAAATGCAGACGCAAACCAACACTTCTGTCAAAGAATCCAACTGTACGTCCCTGAGTTCGAGAACTGACAGATGTGGAAGCAGAGTAGGAAGTTTGTCCGGTACGCCATTATTGCCCAGAAACTAGAAAGTAAAAACAAATGCAAGCAACAATCATATCAGAATTTTTTTTGTGAAGCCAACCAAATAGCAATAGAGGCCAATACGAAACTTCGAAAAAAAGAGAGAAAAATTACCGCCAGGATGGCACTAGATAGGCTCAGTTTCTTGATAGCATGTAGACAGCCTATAACCCTGATTAGCTTCCCTCCTTCGGACCCAAAAAGTCGCGGTACGACCCTCGCCCTCAAGCCAATGTCAACACAAGCAAGAGATGGACTGTTTTCAAGATAAATATCGTCAAAGTTGGAATCTACTTTCAGATACTTGAGATTCGTGTTGCCAATTCTAAAAACAATTTGACGATCAATGTTCAACAGTGTCAATCTTTCAAGAACCGGAGAATTTATAACCAAACATTCTAGCGTGCCACCAGTTACACAAACTTCATTGAGATGGAGGTTCACGACGCTCTTGAATCCGATGGCTTCAGAAGATGGCTTGATTCTACAACCGAAAAGCTCCAAGCGATTCAAAAGTGGACACGAGAATAGACAAAAAGGCAAGTTAAAACGTTTTATAGTGTCAAACTCCTGTAGGATGAACTCCTTGAGACCTTTGTCAGCTAAAAAATGAATCCACTGGTCTAAATCAGAATGGTCAGGCCGGCAATAAGCAGCAAGCTTAAACTTTTCTATAGGACCGGTATGATGCAATTGAACTTGACAAAGAATTTCCATGATCGATTCCCATCTTGCAACTTTGTCTGATATCCGGCTTGGAATGCATTTGTCATCAATAACAAACTGTGAAATGCCAGTCCATTTATGCCTCCACCTGCTGGATAAGATACTAGTCCTCACAACTTCTTTCAAAGGCAAGCGAACAAGGATCCCGTCCAATACATCCCAAGGCAGACTGCTAATTCTATCCTCTTTCGTAACACTTGCCATCTCACTAATCTCATCACCAGAAGACTGATCAATTCTTTTCGTATTCCTCTTCAACACTTTCACAACCATAAGTGCAGTTGGAAGTTGGCATTTATCCGAATCCAATCTGTGACATCATTTCATGTAAATCCCGAAAATTGAAACCATCCGTTATGCAATTAAAACTAAAGATTCTCACCAAGGTATCGTGATCTGCAGCCGTGATGAATAAGCAATATAAGGTGTATAAACACAACTGCATACAATTTAGTGCTTGAAAACATCCCCAAGCAAAAAAGGAAGTGTTTCCAATGACACCACAAAGCAGACAGCTTTTTACTGAAAAACAATCAAATACATTTGTAAAATGTACACAAACCTAGCTCATATCGAAACAATAAATTTGTAAAATTTCCAGAGTTAATGCAATCATAGCCAAAACCCAGATACCGTAATTTTGAAAATTAAAAAAAATCAAGGAAAATTTGAAAATTAAACACATGGGTCTCACTTCTCAAACATATCGTCCTAAAAATGGGAAGAAAAAAAAAATCCATTTCTTTGTCATCAATTCTGACCAGACAAAAAAGATAGAAACTTTAAGGGACGATTTTCAGTATATCATCGATATTTGAGCGATTCATCGTTATGTCGTCGATCACTTCAGCAATTGAAACTTGATTTCTGATAATTTTAGCCAAATTACCAAACTTTAACTTACCAACTAAGCAAATGAAGATGATCAAATCCAAAAGCATACTAAGGAAAAACCCAACAGTATAAAAATTCTCAAACTTCCATATCAATCTTGGTATTCAATACAAAAAAACCCAACACACAGGTATTTCTTGTTTGTTCAAACAAACATACAAACAAATATACATAGATAAAGGTGGAAGAAGATTACCGGAGAAACAGAGTGATCGGCTGTGGCGGCAAAAAAGTAAGAGATTTTGAAAGCAGTTTGGGTTACGAAATGATCGACTCTTATGTGAATTCGAACTCCTATGAAACTGAAGATTCTGATCGCTGCACTGCACTGGCATCGGGTCTTTTCTCCTAAAGTAGCCGTTTTACTCCACGCTACCCAATAGTTGACTTTACCGTCCATTTTATTTTGACAACTGAATCGTAGTAACCAAGAAATCCTTTACGCCTTAATTTTTTTTTTTTTGAAACTTTACCGAAAAGATTCTTCATTTAACGAAAAATTACATTTTTACATTAAAAAAAGTTAATGTCCTTATCGTTAAAATTCAAAGTTTTCAAACTCTTTTCATTAGTTTTTTTTTTAGCTTTTTCGCTTTTTTACTTCGTTTATTCTTGTCTTTTATTTTTTCTTTCGATTTATTTGATTTGAGAGCAAAAAATAGATGGAAGTGTGCAGGTAAAAAGACATAAATTTGATCAGTTTACAAACAAAAACAAGAAAATTTTGCAAAAAATAAAGATTACCAAAAAGAAAAGACAAAATATGTAGGCTGAGATATCAAAAATTTGTATTCAGAGAATGGAGAGTGTCCAAAGGTGGAGCTGCATGTCAAATAGAGAAAGACGAGAGCAGTCTTGAATTGGCTACTTGTTGGCAGCCTCATTTTCTTCTAAAAAAGGGACTAGTATAACACACAAAGATGTTCATCAAGACTCGATATTGTTTTTCTTGTCTTGTGTTTTTTAGCGGGATGGGAGTTCATTAGACATAACCTTTAAGTTAAAGTGTCTTGTATTCTATGTTTCAACAAATTATAGTTGACACGTAACATAACGCATAACAATTGAGATTATACAACTATCAGTGTCAATTTCACATCATATATGCAATTACTTGGGAAAATATACACCACTGGAACCTTTGACAAATCTTCAATGAACGCTAGGCTATTTTCCCTTAAGGGACACTCAATATTCGATTGAAATTTTGAGGGATTTTAATGAGCTTTGATGGAGTTCAATTGATTTCTAGAGATCTTATATAAAATTTTGAGTGAATTCCCCCAAATTCTCACGAGAAGATATGAAATTTGAGAATGCTTAAAATATATTACGAAATTTCTCTAATCCCCTCAAATTCCTCAACATTTAAAAAAAAATTAAAATCAATTTCTAATTGAATACATCTTAAATGTTATAAACTCTTTTAAAATACTTATTGAATACGTCTAAATTTTTAGAGAATCACTTAAAATCTTAATTAAATACTCCTGAATTTATAAAAAGAATTAAAATCCCTTAAAATTCCAATTGAATACACCTCATTATATGTATTGAAACATGCTTCATTGTTTGTTTACTGCTCCTTTTTATAACTTAGGAAAACTAATGAGAATGACTTGAAAACTTTGAGTTTTAACGATAAAGACAAAACAAAGGGTAAAATATATAGTACCATCATTGACATTTTAGTATAAAAATGTAATTTTTCGTTAAAGTGAACAATACTGAGAGTTTTTCATTAAAGCTCTCTTTTAACTCATGGAAACACAACTTACCTAATATGCTAGAAATGAAGTTTCTCTTAAACTGAAATGAGAACCTACATGTTATTATCAAGGCCCATGGTCAGGACTGAAGGTCAAATGATGATTATCTAGACATTTTTCTAATTTTTCAAGGCCCTTGGGCCTAACCTTATAAAAAGGGCAGCTGGGCTTCACGATATCCATTCTTATTTAAGGACCATTAATTAAGTCGATTGGAAACAAGCACATGTGAGTTAAGAGTGTGTCCAACTTGTTGCGTGTGAGTTCGGAGTTCTTCTCACACAAAGTAGAGTAGTTTAGATTGTCGCCTTGTAGAAACAAGAATGGATACAAAAATAACAAGTTTGCAGTTTAGCTAGTTGACAACTTTATCTTGATCTTGTGTTGGGTTCTGCATTTTCCCAAGTGTAATGCTAGGTAGATCAAATTTTTAGACCAAATTTTGTAAATCAAATGATGTGGTTGTTAATGATTGGATTATTACTTAATTATTGCTTAATGCGTTTATTTCTTATTGGTGACACATCATTTAGTTTGTAAATTTTGTTTAAAAATTTGACCTACCAAGCATTACCTTTATCGCAATACGCTATTATATATTAAGAAAACTTTTGAAACAAAAGTACTGATTTTGAGCTTTAATAACATGTAGATGATCAAGACAAGAAGGTGTCGATGAGCAATTTGAATGCAAACACTACTTAAACAATAATCATGGAATGGTTAGAAAAAAGAACCGGCTGGGCAAATCAATATACATGTCCAGCTGAAAGTGATAGATACATACACACACACACACACACACACAACTTGTGGTAGAGGTGCATACTAACCTAGTCTCTTAACTGGCAGTATCCTATTGACTGCAGGAAAATTCCCCATATGGATGGTCTGAATCAGCATCTGCGCTGTTATAGATGTATGGTACTGAAGTTCTCAATTGGTTCCACGTCACCACTGAATTCTAGCCGGGGAGCGAGAGTGCTGCTGATGAAGTTATACAACTCAGCATCCAACTCAGTATTACACGTCTTCGATCCAGAACTGCCGACTCTCTCTCTCCCTCTTGATATATACTTAATATCTCCACGACTCAACGATTAATTGTAGTATCACAAATCAATAACGCACTTATAGTAAGTAGTAGATAAATCGTTCCAGAGACTCTCATCTCTTCAGACACTTCTTCATTACTTGTGAAATAATACACAGACTGTAAACCCACGCACTGTATATTTGTGCCTGTAGCGAGTCCCATGCATGCTCTCAATTTAGCAATATATTCGATATGCTGGTCTGTGTTTCCTTTTTTTGCAAGGTGGAGTACTTTAATCATATGTGGTTTCAAGTGTTTATATATTTCACCAATACAAAGTGATCAAGCACTACCTTTCATTAGTTATGAACTAGGGCCTTTTAGATTTTAGGGTTTTAATAAATTTAATTTAATTTCTTATTTTAAAAACTTACCATATATTTAAGTAATTATAGCACATTTCTTTTTTATAAATTACTTACCATCTGAAATTTATTCAAAATTCAAATTCTTATATTAAAAAAAAGTCAACAACAAAACAAAAACAATTTATATTTAAAAAAACTGATAGGTACAAAAGTATTGGTACGTAAGTTTAGGAACGAATGTAAACATAAGTTTTGGTACGAATGTATACATGAGTATTAGTATGAATGTACTGGTACATAAGTTTCAGAACATTCACGTACAATGAAAAGTAAATGGTAATATATAACCTACACGCAAAAAACACAAAAATATTACAACCTAATTTACTAAATGTGCCTAAGACTATAGTTAATTTTTCATCTTAGACAATGTTTTATTAAAAAAGTAATATTTTTCATGAATTAGAATATAAGTTTCTGTTATAATATCATGTAGTCACTTAGTATTAAGGTCAAGTTAGGGGTAAAGTGTAAGTCCCTCCCCTTTTCCTGTATTTTATTTTTCTTGTTTCATGAGGGGATAATGTTTATGTTTCCACTATGTACGTGTAACTGTTTTCTATATTATTAAATTGCCCACATACCGTTGAGGATATAAAAAAAAAAGGTTGAAATTAGGGTTTAATCAATCAACATTTATGTTTGACCTAAGTTCAAATTATCCCATTCAGCTGATAAAAAAACATATATCCAAATGATTAAAGTTCATGAACTTAAAACATTAGTGGGTTTTATATCAAAGAAAATCCTTCTTTTTAACATAACTTGGAATTAATTAATCCTATAAAGCAGTCAATGTTAAAAGGAGAAATCATGCAATTTGAAGCTTGTCAAATGCCAAATAGTAAGGGAAAACTCACCATATTCATTCCTTGTGGCCGGCAAATTGTAGTGAACTTTTTTCTTTCGTAATGTGACAACTACTGGAAATTTGCTTTAAAGTTTGTTTTAGGGCTTTGGTGCTTTTTTGGGGATTCATCTCTACCCTGTGATTGATCTTTTTATGTGATCTGTGATATGGTTGTATATGACAGGCTTAACAACTACAGACCAACCAAGCAAATTCGCATTATATAGATGCTTGTCTACATCATTCTTACTTTACTAATCATATATCAAACTACTATTAATTATCACCTCAAACCGTTGAGGTTTTTTTTTCTTAAGTAACATTATAATTCTCATATAACTTTACTCATGTAACACATCAATATTTAAATTATAAAAAATACATTGATATGTTATTTATTTATGCAACATTAATATTATACGAGAGTACTTGTTATCGATATAGACCATATCGACGAGAGAGACTTAAATAAATTAGAAATGTCAATGCTAATAGTATTTCAAATTTATTATGCGTTAAACATATTTCAGACATTACCATCTTAACATCCATATTTTACGTAAGTGGTTCTTCATATCAACGAAATGTTTTCGTGTCCACAGCATATCCAAATGATCACAATGTAGGTGAACTGTTTGCTACAAGAATACAAGTTTTTCCCTTTCTCCATTTTGCCCCGTTGTGGTCTAATGAATCCCAACCGTATGTGGTGTCATTTCTTTGTTACATTATCCAAGCAAGCGGAAAAACACGAAAAACACGAGTTTTTCCTTCGTCTTGGTAGTCAGATCGAACTACTGTTCGATCCAACAGGGGATAAACCCACCGAGCCTTCTCCACCACATCTTCGATTGCATGGCCACATGTACTCCCTGAATCTTAGATGCTCAGGGTGGGCCAGCGCCAAAGCTCTAGACTCTAGTGGCAAGCCATGGGCCCTACAAAAACCTCTGACTCGACAGGGGGACCCACATCCCACAAAGCATAGCCAACCACAAGATAACGTAACAACTTTTCTAGGCGAGTCCGGATACTCGTCGGATTTTTTTGGCTCAGATCTTAGATATCCGTGAATCGTGTCTATCATTATACATTGTACGATCAGAAATTATTTTAAATACTTTTATTTAAAAATAAACATAAATAATACTTTATAAAAACTAATCATGTATAATGAATGCACACAATTCACGAATCTTCAAAATCCTTGTCAAAAGCATCCAGAGGATCTGGGTCTTTCGAGGCCACTTATATTTTCCACGTGTCGCTTCCTGGATTCCTTCCCGCCCCACTTGCCCTTTGGCGCTCTGCCTACAGTTAGACCCCCCAAACTAACTTCTTGCTCCACACTCACAAGTCACAACTCAATTATTACTCAAAATTTTCGAGTCTGAGAAATCACGAGAGAGATGTTGAAGGAAGATCAGAGCAATGGCACTGCTACCGCCAACAACTGGGCTCGTGTTTGTGATACGTGCCAGGCAGCAGCATGCACGGTGTACTGTCGTGCAGACTCCGCGTACCTCTGCTCGGGCTGCGATGCCACCATTCATGCTGCCAATCGCGTGGCGTCGCGCCATGAGCGCGTGTGGGTCTGTGAGGCCTGCGAGCGTGCTCCGGCCGCTTTCCTGTGCAAAGCGGATGCAGCCTCGCTCTGCACTGCCTGCGACGCGGACATCCATTCCGCCAATCCTCTCGCGAGGCGTCACCAGCGCGTCCCCATCCTGCCCATCTCCGGTTGCTTGTACAGCTCTCAGGCAACCGAACAAGGCGAGATGGGAGTGGCTGTGTCTGCTGGGGCGGAGACAGAAGATGGGTTCCTGAGCCAGGAAGGAGATGATACCATTTATGAGGAAGATGAGGATGAGGCAGCATCTTGGTTGTTGCTCAACCCGGTGAAAAACAACAACAACAATAACAACACAAACACTCAGAATAATGGGTTTTTCTTTGGAGCGGAAGTTGATGAGTATTTGGATCTTGTGGAGTACAACACATGTGCTGATCAGAATAATCAGTTCACTGATCATCATCAGCAGCATGACCAGCAGCAGCAACAACAATATGGGGTCCCATACAAGAACTATGGAGGAGATAGTGTTGTGCCAATTCATCAGCATGGAGAAGTAGGGAAAGCTCACCAGCTGCAGAAGCAAAGTTTTCATCAGTTGGGTTTGGAGTATGAGTCCTCAAAAGCTGCATACAGTTACAATGGTTCGCTAAGTCACAGTGTAAGCTTTTTAGCTTTACTCTACTATGTAATCATGGTTACTGTTAATTAACTAACTACTCCATTTAATGTTAATAATTTGGTAAATTTTGGTTATCAGACGTCAAAACCCTGGATAATTTGAAATACAGGTTTTAATTAACATATCTGGTGGTTTATCTTGGAAACCCTAATTGGGCTCCTCCTAATCATCTAATCGAGTCTAATTTATGTGCTCCACTCCACTATCCACTTTTTTCTGTTTAATGTAACACCTTCTGTGCTTGATAGATTGCCATATGTAATTCTATCGACATAAACTTTTCTTTCTACAATTATTAAATTTCAGATAAATACAATTATAGTGTGTGACTTGCTATGTAACATTGAGTGCCATGAGTTTTAGCAGTTAGATTTGATATCCACAAGTATTAGATTTTTTATTTTTAATCTCAACCATTCATTTTTCGTATCAATCAAATGTAAAATAAACAGTCAATGCTACTTACCAAAAAACCTGTCATTTTGTGAGCACTTTTTAATGCTCTTTTGTCCCTCTTTTCTCATCTTTTTCTTTGCTTTTGTTCTTTCAAAGGGCGGAATCGAACAGCAAGAATGCTTTCAGTCCCTTTTATGGCTTTCCCCTTTTTCACTCAAGTCAGAAAATGGTATCAGGGTCCAAAAATGCTGCACTACGTTGTCATGTTTTGCTTAGAAATTTGCCTTTTCAAGTTTATCCATAGATATAAATGTTACCTAAGAGGATTTATGCTCTCATTTTGCTGTGATAAACTCAATTTGATGTCATTGTGGATCTAAATATAACGAATGATCACCCCATAAAAAAAGTTTGGCTATAAAGAGGTACGTTTCACTTGAACTAGCAATTAAATATGCTGCTGTTTTCCTTTGGTCATGTAATAGGTTTCTGTTTCATCCATGGATGTTGGAGTTGTACCGGATTCAACAATGAGCGATATCTCAATTTCGCACCCGAGAACTCCCAAAGGAACTATTGACCTTTTCAGTGGACCTACCATTCAAATGCCAACCCAACTAAGTCCAATGGACAGGGAGGCCAGGGTCCTAAGGTACAGAGAGAAGAAAAAGACGAGGAAGTTTGAGAAAACAATCCGGTATGCCTCAAGGAAGGCCTACGCCGAGACCAGACCCCGAATCAAGGGCCGGTTTGCAAAGCGAACTGAAATGGAAGTTGAAGTCGACCAGATGTTCGCCACATCGCTGATGGCGGAAAATGGATATGGCATTGTTCCATCATTCTAATTACGACATCAGAAGATGAAAGATGACCCTCTCTCTTAACACTTGTGCTGGTTTTTAGTCTTATTAATTATTAAAAATCTGCTACTGATATATAGTGTATCTTTTTCCAGTTTATTGTCCTCAATCTCCTTGCAAATTCTGTGTTGCAACTACATTTACATATTTTTAACTTGAAATTTAACGTTCTTAGAAATTACAACTTCAATGTTCCGAAGTAATTATACATGAATTTAAAACTCTGCAGTAGTTTCTTGTTTTCTTGAAGCACAAGGAGCTTTCTTTGCTTTTGTTTCGGAGCTTGATTCTTTTAAAGTCTTGCTCTTTCCACACGGGATATCCATTTCAGTAGTGCCAACTTACTTGACTCACTTCTCTACACTCAAGAACTTTGCTAGATGAATATTTGCACTGCACCCAACTTATACTGCAAAAATGTCCACCACCCCGTACCTCAATTAGACTACTCTATTGACTACTCATTTTTTAAGTTTCGGAGGAACTCATATTAACATCTATTGGAGGCTCAAGGATACGTGGAAATGAAACTTAAGATAAAGAGACACATTGGCTCAATGATATGTGAAAGTGAAACCAATTAATTAAAGTTCAGCAGCTGAAAGTGGATTGATACATATGGAGCTATTGAAGATAAAGCTGGATGCGTGTTGGTTGCTCCGAATTTTGTCCAATCAAAGTCAAGAAAATACCACAATCTTTGATGTAATGGGTTGAGCATCTACATCTTTGATTTCTCTTCACTCCTTTAGGCCATCTACAACCGAAGAGTCCAGAGGGCTAGAGGGCCAAAAATAGTCCAAAAACCGTCTCCAACCGAGGGCTAGGCCAGAGGGCTCGAGGACATGAATAATTTTTATTATTGAAATTGTGTGGGTTATAACCAACACGAATAGTAATTTGAATATAAATGGCATCGCAGGAATCAATTTGACTAGGCGGAATCGTGTCATTTATAACCGACACGAATATTTTAAAATTTTGAATACAACGGCTAACTGACTGCAACTAGCCGTTGCCTTACATTTTTTTTTGTTATGAATTTAAAACTTATTTTTTTTCTATAAATACTTAAGTCATTCCTACACCATTTCTCACATAATTTTCACCATTGCATACTATCTCACTTCATTATATTTCAAATTTAAGTTGTAGTTTTTAAATTTAAGTTGTTTTTTTTTAATCTAAGTTGTAGTTTTTAAATTTAAGTTGTTGTTTTTAAATTTAAATAATAAATTATGTTTGGCCCTCGGTTGGAGACAGTTTTTTGTGACAGGGCCAAAACGAGCCCCATGACCCTTTGACCCTCGGTTTGAGACGGAGGCAAATATGGTCATGTATTGTTCATTAAAATATTAATATCTTGAATGACCAAATGACTAAAACGAACCCTCTGGCCAACCCTTAGTTAGAGATGATCTTAGGCAGATTCTAACTTCATCATCACCTCCAAACACTCATAGCAACTAAAACGAATTTCCAGATGCATGCATTGTGCACCTTTTTTTAGAAAATGCATCGGTAACATGTTACATTGTGTTAGAAATAATAAAACTGACATATTATCGATTGCACATGGACAATACGTGAAGTCCTTTACATAGTTTGACTATGCTAAAAGCCTAAAACACTCCAAGTTTATATTTACTTGTTTGTGAGTTTTTTATTTGATCTGGATATTTGATCATGACGAGAAAGGTCATAAGGTAGGAAAAAAGGCAAAAAGTGCACAGCAAATTGCATGTTGTTCGAGAAAAGTTCCTTTCTCGTCATAAGATTGAAAAAAAGGGCAAAAAGTGCACAGCAAATTGCATGTTGTGCGAGAATATTTCAGTCCACTTTTCAAGTTGCATTTTGCAGTAGAAAAAGATACGCACTAAAGAAAAGAAATTTAGGGAATGAATGAATATGCAAAATGCCACATTGCCAACTTTTATTATGAAAGCTAGATGGTGTTGGATGATTGATTTGGATAGCCCAGAAGGTTTTTCTCTTTTTTCTCATCAATAAAATGTTAGGATTGACGGTACTACATAATATAGAAAAATAGACCGACACTAAAAATTTACGTAGTTTGGCAATTTGTGCTTACATCATGGGACATCGATCAATCTTCCATTATATCAAAGTAATGGGTGTAACAAAAACAATATTACGAAGCTAAAGACAAGGCTTGATAAATATAATAAAGTATAACAGACTCTCTCACACTCTAAATCTCACTCACACAATTTATGGTGGAACACTCTTACTCTCAACCTTAAAGTCGACAACCCTTATGGCTCGTTTATGTAAACGTAATTAAAATAAGAGGAATTGAGGAGGAATCATAATAAGATTCCTATTGAAACAATTTACTTAAATATTATGGAATTAGAGTAAGAAAGAAACATGTTTACTAATTCACCTGGAGTTAGAGTAAGAATGAAACTTGTTTACTAATTCACTTGAATCAGAATAGAAGTGAATATGATTACTAAAATGCTTTTAATCTAAATAACATATTTATGTATTAATTAATTGGATAACTGTCTATTCAAATTAATTGTATCATTACTGATCATTTTTTTACATAATAAAACATTAATTAGTAATTTATCCTAAAAAAATTAATTAATTTTTAAGAGAATTGTTATTAAAACTTAAAAAATCTTATTTTACACTTCTCACAAGTACTTATCTTTCTAATTAAAGGAAGTTTGGAGTGTAAAATAAGATTTTTGGAGTGCCAATATCAATTCATTTTTTTAAATTCATTTCTACTAGTTAATGAAACATTCTTTGTCAACCAAAAGAAGGTGAAAAGACAAATTAGTTTTCTATCACACAAAACAAATGATGGGTAATAATGTAATTTCATAGGTCCAAATTTTACTGTTTTTAGCGAAGCCCCACCTACAGGTGATGTTAAAATTCCTTCAATATAAAAAAAACAAAAAAAAAAACTAAAAAAAAAAACCTCCCACTCCCCCCACGTTCTCTCTCTCTCTCTCTCTCTCTCTCTCTCTCTCTCTCTCTCTCTCCCCTTCTAGTTTTCTAAAAAAACATGTTTATACACACAAAGTGTCTAGGCAAATGCTAGTATGTTTATTAAAGAAACAAAAAATTCAAGAAAAATAATCCAGCAAAAAAGGTCCTTTGCTAGGCAGTGGACAGTGGTGGCCAGTGAGATTATAATAAATATTTGAGGGCATACTGGGTAAGAAACCAGATTCCGGATTCCTCCTTACACCCGGGATTGAAATACCACCTACAATCAAGGAATCCAATTCTTTCGAAATGAGGAATTGAATTCCTTATTTGGGTCCCACCTTTCTTTTTATTCCCCAAGTTTAGTAAACGAAGGTTGTCTCGTAATCGAAATCGAATGCTGCATTTTGATTTTGATTATGGGTTTGTAAACACACCATTAGACTCTCACTCTCTCTCTAGGAGTGGTATGCTTGCTTTTGGATACCATTTGCTAGAGATACCATTTGTTTAAATAATATTTTGTAAACCATATGACGTGGTTGTTGATGATTAGATTATTACTTAAGTATTGATTAATTTGCTTTATTTTTTATCGGTCACACATCACATAATTTACAAATTTAAATTAAAAAATTGGTCTATCTAATATTACTTGCTAATTAATTTAGGTCGAAATGTTGTTTGTTCTTCCTCCCGAATAAAAAAGTGAAAAAACCAAAGAGGTAATGAGTGTCTCATTTTTGTTAGCAGGAAAAGAAAGTGAAAAAACCAGGAAGATGGAAGCACGGGTTTAATGGGGAAGGAAATCCCCGATTTGGGGAAGGCCCAATTTTAGATTTTGTGGCATTCACTTGTAACCCAATGTTTTGGTAAAACACACTAGTTAAGTAATGAGAGATAAAATTACCCAAGAAAATATAATAAGTAAACTGTGAACACGGAAAATTCCTGAAATGAAAGAGACAAGAACAACGTGCACAAACAAATATTTGTATTTGATGATTTTGGGTTACAATCTCTCTCTATTTTGATCATCTGATTCGATCTCCGTAAGGTGTTGATTTGTGAATGTTTCGTTGATCCAAGGGCCGTCGAGGCTTGATTTTGGATGAACTGTTGGAAGTTTCTTCAAGGGCCGTGGGCTTGATATTTGAAGGTGGATTTGAGCGAATCTTCAAGGAGCCGTTGGGGCTTGATTTTGAGGATGAGTGTTTCTTCAAGGGCCGTTGAGGCTTAATCTTGAATAACGGTGATGAGCGGATCTTCAAGGGCTTTTGGGCTTAATCTTGAAGAACGGTTGGATGTATGGATTTGTCGACGTTGTTGATCCAAAGGGCCGTTGGGGCTTGATCTTGGATGAACGGATGATGAACGATGGTGCTTTCTTCAAGGGTCATCGGGGCTTGATCTTGAATTGGTGGAAGTTCTTCAAGGGCCTTTGGGGCTTGATCTTGAATTGGTGGATGGTTGATCCAAGGGCCGTCGAGGCTTGATCTTGGAAGAACGATGAACGAGGAACAAAGAACACTTTCTTCAAGGGCCGTCGGGGCTTGATCTTGAATTGGTGGATGATTGTTGATCCAAAGGGCCGTTGGGGCTTGATCTTGGAAGAACGATGAACGAAGAACGAAGAACACTTTCTTCAAGGGCCGTCGGGGCTTGATCTTGAATTGGTGGATGATTGTTGATCCAAAGGGCCGTTGGGGCTTGATCTTGGAAGAACGATGAACGAAGAACGAAGAACGCTTTCTTGATTCTTCGGGAACCTGGATGCTTGAGAGCTTCGGAGTTTCAGAGTTTCAGAGCTTCAAGAATTTTGCCTAATGATTTTGGTTCCTTCAAATGAATGAAATTGGCTTCTATTTATAGAATTTTCCAAGGCCTAATTTTGAATATAATATTCCAGATGAAATAAGTCGTTTCTGCCAGGTGTTGACATGTGTCCTGTTTGATGACTTTTCCAACTTATTTCGATTTTTTGTTTAGACATACGCTACGTGTAAAATTTATGTAATACATGAGCGTTGAAACTTTGATTTATCGGTCAACATTTATTTACCGAAATTTCGATGTCTACATAAACATCTGACAAAAATATTTTGAGAAAACTTGATTTTGCGTTATCTCAAGTTTTCTCAAAATATTTCATTATGACAAGTTTCTCATAATATTTTGTATTAATCTACCTCTATAGTTTTTGTAATGACCCGTCCCTAAAAATTATGATTTTTATAATTTTTAAATGTGAATTTACGAAAATGCCCTTTGAGGCAAATACGTTGATTTTATTAACCACATTGTCATGTCACGTAAGACTTGTTTTCTTTGCATATCCTCGTAGCATTCGTCGCTACGAATGCGTGGGTGCAAACGGATCGTGATTTGGAGTTATAACGAATGAGTTATTAACGAGTAAAGTCGAGGGTAAAATTGTAAATTTATTATTTTCTAGAATGCTCCAGATTTTGGAACAAAAATTTGATGGTGCCACGTGTGTGGTTGAGATGAAAGAAAAGAAAAGAGAAATGAAAGATGGATGGCTTTAATGAAAAGAAAAGAAGAGGAAATGAAAGAAATGAAAATGGGGTTGGATGAATAAGGAGCAGAAGAAATGAGGGGAAGAGAGAAACGAGAAGCACATAATCAACCTTTGACCTTTGCGACCCACAACCCGGTTGTAGTCGAAGGGTTTCTACGGCGAAATCCATTGTTTTTCCGACGATTTGAGTCGAACCACCACTCCCAAACATCATCTAGCCATTCCCTCTTCTTTTTCCACCCCAGATTTAGAAGAAAATTGCTGTAAATGGGTGGAGAACCGTTGGTGGATGTGACGGGTGGTAGACCCCACATCGCCCAGGGGAGTGGATCATCTAAGCCTTATATGTATATTCCCATCTCTACCTAGCACGAGGCCTTTTGGGAGCTCACTGGCTTCGAGTTCCATCGGAACTCCAAAGTTAAGTGAGTTGGTGCGAGAGTAATCCCATGATGGGTGACCCATTGGGAAGTTCTTGTGTGAGTTCCCAAAAACAAAATCGTGAGGGCGCGATCGGGGTCCAAAGCGGACAATATCGTGCTACGGTGGAATTGAACCCAGGATGTGGTGGGGGCCAGGGCCGAGATGTGACAATTTGGTATCAGAGCCAATCGCTGGCCGGAAGTATGTCAACAAGGACATCGGGCCCCTAAGGGACGTAGATTGTTAGATTCCACATCGCCCAGGGGAGTGTATCTTCTAAGCCTTATATGTATATTCTCATCTCTACCTAGCACGAGGCCTTTTGGGAACTCGCTGGCTTCGGGTTCCATCAGAACTCGGAAGTTAAGTGAGTTCGCGCGAAAGCAATCCTATGATGGGTGACCCATTGTGAATTTCTCGTGTGAGTTCCCATAAACAAAACCGTGAGGGCGTGGTTGGGGCCCAAAGCGGACAATATCGTACTACGGCGAAGTCGAGCCCGGGATGTGATGAGGGGCCAGGCTAGGATGTGACAACGGGTCCGTGTGAGAAATCCCAAAATTCTAAAGCTATTACTACCACGATTAGACTCCCATGAGGCCTAGAACATAGCCCAATCAGTTGTAGGGGTGGCGGAGCACCGGAGATGGCAAATCAAGAAGCACCCAAACTTAGGGTTCCGGTGGGTTTTCATGAAATTGGGACTTTTCCCGGCCAAATTGGCCTTAGTCACAGGCGCCGATCGCTTGTGACGCATCGATATTTGTGCTAGAGAGTTGTAGCGCAAACTCTAGGTGAGCGGGCTTTTGTTTTCTATATATATGTATATACGCTTTACGATTTCCAGAAAATGCTCTTAAATGAATTTACGGTTTAAATGCCATGTCAAAGATGCATTATATTTTAGTATTGCATTAGTATAATTTTGCATAATATTGAATGATGATGCGGAGGCCCAGGTAAGCTTCAGGTGAGTACAATATGATGATAGTGGTTGCATTGTGTATGGTTATATGTAGATGCATTTATAGCTCATTATCCTGCACCTCAGTGTTACTGCTCCGCCCGAGGCCAGGGCCTAGCCTTCACGTGATCTTTCACCTCTTGCACCACACACTCACCTTGGATCCAAGGCAAGTGCCAGTCTGTCATACATACTATATTAGATGGTTATGACTTGTAGGTGACTTACGATACTTCGCACAACCTTCATGTGATCATAACACTTGAGCGTATCTATTTACATCCAGCCTGTCATACAGACCACATTAGGTGGTTCCGACTTGTGTGCAGGAATTGGTAGATGAGCTATAGGCTCAGCCGTACAGGTCACATTAGATGACTCCGGCTGACATATCATTTTACATTGATTTATTTCACCTGGCTTACTTATATCATTGCTGAGATACTTGCCATGGCATATAATTGATTTTCACTACTCTCGAGCATGATTTTTATATAAGTATGTATTATTATTTTCTGGAAAATTATACGAGTTTTACGGTGATGGTTTATTATTATTTTGGAAAGAGAAATGGTTTCAAAAAGCTTTGTTTTTGCCCACTCACGTTTTCGGTTTTGCGCCCCTCCAGGTTTTAGATGCTGAAAGTTCGTATCGACAAGGATTCATGGCAAATCTCAGTATAGGTGGCTACCTCTGAGGGTATGATTCTTGCCCACACTACTGTACCTTATTTATGCTCTGACGTCGCGTGTGAAATGGGTTCACACTCGCTCACCATGCACTCTGGTATTTAGGCATTTTTAAGTTTAAATTTATTCACATTTTCCACGTCACTATACTTTATGGCTTCGTCACCTTCCAGGTGTCGGCCAGCACAACTTGATTCGGAATCCTAATGGACATTCCGGGTCACGATGTGTCAGTTTATTTATTTATTTATTTATTTTATTATTATTATTCTATCTTTAGTACATATTAATAGTACGTTATCTCCCTATATTACGTTGTTTTTAACAATTGATTTCAAGTAGTTGTTTATCTACCTATATCGTAAGTTGTGGTTCATAGTCTACCTATAACACAAATTAATTGTACCCGATTTACCTTTATCATTAATTAATTATATTGTCTATCTACATCACAAGTTTACACAATGTTTTTGTTTAAATTTTGTTAAGCTTATCATATTTATTTAATACAAAATTTTAAAATGTTATTTTATTAGAAAGTAAGTAGCTTGAGGGTTAAGGCATGTAATATTCAAATTCTAAAATTCAAATTTATGGAATTTAAACATACGTTTACTTGTATTACAGGGGCAAGACGGACATAATACAAATAAAATAGAATTAGACTCATTCCGAAAACAACTTGAGCTTTTTGGACCCACTGCAAGAAAAAATGGCCTTAGGGCACAAAATTAAGGATGAAAATGAGGTGTTTGTGTTTGTTTAAACATCAATAGGGTGGAACAGTATTCATTCCGTAATGAGCACCATGTATTGTGCCAAATGTGAAGAAAAATAGATACAAACACATTATTGGGCACATAACCATGACTTTTGTGCCTTTAATATCAGCAATGAATTTTTTTTATTAATTTGCAATGACTCTATAAATATTATTGTACCCTGTAATTTAATATATTTAAAGTAAAAGTATATTTTTTGTGCTCTCTCTCTCTCCCCGTCATTTTCCCCAAATTTTTCTATTTCCCTCTCTCTTTTGCAGTCGGTGGTATCAACGGCGGACTTGGATTGTCTGCCCTCAAATTTTGGTGCCCTTTCCATGCTCTTTTGTTTTTGTGGTCACGGTTAAGCCACGTCAACATTTTATATTACTATTTCTTTTTGTTTTATTATTTTTATAAAAAATTAATATAAAATATTGACGTGTCTTAACCGTGACCACACAAAACAGGACGGCACGGCGAGGGCATCGAAATGGAAGTGCAGACAATCCAAGTCCATCAACGGCTGTGTGGGATTTGGTGAGGGGATGGGTTACGAGAGAGAGCCTTCGACTTGCGGAGAGGGAGGGAGAAAGAGATCTTGCGGCTTGCAGGATCACGATGATAGAAGAAGAAGCTCAGAGGTCTCATACGCCATTTCAGAGGAACCTTAAAAACCAGAGAAGGAGAAGAGGCTAAGAAATCGAAGCATTCAAATCATGAGCCGAGGAAGATGAAGCGGATACGATCGTCAGATCACGATTTGTTCTCCCTAAGGTTGCCTCTTCCAAGTCGGTATGTGATAATCTCCAATTTCTTCTGTGCGATTTCTCTTATTTGAATCTCGGATGGTTCCTCAGGAAGGGCAGATTTGTGGGTTTTTGGTTTTTAGGGTTTCATGTTTTGGAATTTTTTTTTTGGGTATAAATTTCGGGATTTTGGGGGTTTTTACAGTAGTGGTTTTTGGAAATTCAAATTCTTGCATTCACAAATCCATGTAAAACCCTTCAATTTTGTTTTGTTTTACCTTTTGAGGTATGATTTTATAGAAATTAACGTTTGGAATTAACTTTGGTAATCTTGATTTTGGTTTGGTTCAGCTAGGGTTTAGATGAGTCCACCTGCTATGGTGAAGATGGAAGATGCTAAATTTTGCTTGATGGAGGTAAATTTTGCTCAATTTTACTTATTTGTTATTGTGAAAAGTGTTGTCAGAAGTGTTGGCAGCTGCCAAAAGTTTCATGCCAACAGATGATCGTTTTAAGGTACATGTGTTGCCTTTTGTTTCCATCACTCCACTCTATGTCTGGTTTAAGTTTGATTTTGCATACCTTGCTTGTTTCTTTTGGCTTGTCCATTGCTAATTGACACTTTAACAGGTCGTTAAAGAAGATATGAAGCGAAGGTTAAAGAACACCAATATGAAGCCTCCGAGTCACTCATCATACTTAAGACTACAAGTTATCTGTCAAATTTTTTATGATGCAGATGAGAAGTTGCATGTTTTGGATGAATTGTCTATTTCTGATTTGAAGTCATTCATTCCCGAGCTTTGTTCCCAGGTACACTACACAAATGTACCTATATTTGTTATAGGTTATTGCTGTCAATTTGTGAAACTCAAGTTCTTAACATCATCCTCCAGCTGGGTATATTTTCATGAGAAATCCAGGCGGTTTAGGCCTCTTGACCTCATATTCTTTCACTTTGACATGTAATTTGATAAGAGCAGAGTAGTATGTTCTAGTGAGAGAATCGGAGAGTTTCCCAATAGTTAATTTTGACTTTTATTTAAAAATAAATTTTTATATTTGATTTTAGAATGATTCATTTGTTTATTTTTTGTCAAAGCTCTTAGAATAAGTTTAATTAAGGCATTTGCTTCAGCTTACCCTCCCCTTAATATGTGCAGCTATACATTGAATGCCTTTGCCATGGAAATTTGTTAAGAGGACAAAGCAATTACCCTGTCAAATATATTCAAATCGAATTGAGGCATAAAGAGTATGTTATTTGTCTTCCTCCTGGTGTTAACTTGATTAGAGATTCCAATGTGAAGAATAAGTCAGAAACGAACTCTGTGACTGAGGCAACTCAAAATGGAACATTTTCGTTTCGGTTTCCCTTTATGAAGGTGTACTGTCTTTGTTTGTACGTTGATATTCTTCCCTTGGTTGTGGTTTCATATTGCAGCTGTATTGTCAAGTTGAGCAAGAAACAGGGATTGAGTAAATCCGATTGAAAGCATTGATAGATCTTTTCGATGAAATTGTGGAGCCACCTTTCAATCAACTAAGGTGAATTTATTTGAGGCTGATACTTTTACTTACATACTGCCTAGCAAAAGAATCTGGGATCTAATAATAATGTTTTCAAATATATTTGAATATATGTTCATATAATTGTCTGCTATTTCTGGAAATAGGACGAAGGAGCAGCTTGGATATGTTGTTGAGTGTGGCCCACAGGTAACATACCGTGTATATGGTATTCTCTCAATTGATGCCAAAGTATTTGTTAAAATTCTTAGATTTAGGGTTTGGATAAATTCTTAGATTTAGTTCTTTACATTTGAAAGAGTGAGAATTATATTGTTGGGACTTTGGATTCTATTTTTTTGTCCTAATTTGTGTGAGGATTGCTTGCCATCCATATAAGAATGTTACTAAAGTGTCAGGCAAAAGTCTTTATGTTTCAATCATAAACAAGTGCATGTATACATGGCAGAATTACACCAATTAATCTGTGGAAGGAATGATATACAACAGCTCATGAGATACAGATAAAGAATCATAATTTGAAAATTTGGAAGCCACTACATACTCATTTCTTGTTGCTCTGTGTAAATTTTGAAGGGTCCGACACTGTGGCACTCAAGCAGCATTTTGGAAAGAAAATTTTGGAACTAGAAGATGAGAAAAGAAATGTGCAGGTTCACTTAAAACCTTAATATTTGATGTTCTTATTCTTGAGAGAACCGATATTCACTTAAAACCCTTATAATTTTAGTTTTATTTTAGTTGGGGATAGAACATGTAAAATTATAGTTGTTTTTATATATAATGGTTGTGAATATCTTTGTAAATTGTAATATTATAGATGCTTGTGGTTGTGGGCTGTTTTAATTTTATGAAAAAAATAATTTTTTGTTTAGCCTCAATCTCAATTTGTAGGTGATTTCGGTTTAAAAATTTTTGTTTTAAATAGTTGACATATTGGGCACAATAACAATAAAGGTGCTAACATGGGTGCAGCAGTCATCTGAAAATTTTGTCATAATTGGGCACAAAAGGACCTTTATTTGTGCCTACACTTTTCAGCACAGCATACCGTATTGTGCTCTTTGACAAATGGTGACGCCCATAAAGGGCACATACAATATTTTAGTTGCTACACTGTTGCTATTGGTCTATAGACACAATTGTTGGTGCTCTTTGGCCTTAAAGGGCACAGATAATTTATTGTGTGCAGTACCCATATTTCTTGTAGTGACCTGGATCAAAATGCCGATTTCTCTTCTTCTTCTTATCCTTCTTTCTTCCTTTCTAGATTTAGCTTTCCATCCGAACTAATTAATGAAATTAAGTCTACTCGGATATTAATTCTTCTGACTTAATTAATAACCAATTTAATTATAGCTAGATTGGAAATTACGTGTTTCAGTAAAACCTTCCAAATAAAACTATAACCTAACACATGGTGACACAACAAAATATGCCCAAGGGTATAGGTGGAATGATAGGTTTGGTTTTTTCAAAACATTAATTATTAAATTTGATGTGTTAGTAAAGTTCACATGTTAAAATCTGAATGGAGAAGATAAGTAGAGAAATGCAAGTGGAAAAGGCAGCTAACATTCATTTTCCAGTTCTGCCATCCACAACAACTAGCTCCGTCAAGATCATTTTCCTTAGCTTTTGTGTTAAGTGTAAGAAACAAATATTGGATTCAAATAATTTTCAACGAGTAATATGAGGGAAATCATCAATTTAAATCATATTTTATAAATCAAACGTAGTTGTTGATGATTATTTTATTATTTAAATGTTGATTAACATGCTTATTTTTTATTAGTGACACATATAATGATTTGAAAATTACTAGAAAAATTAGGCTACCTATCATTACTCATTCCCGAAATATATCTAGAGAGAAAGAGTTGCATGTGAAAAACAAATAACTTCTATAACAATCCATGACCAGGTGGCCAAGCAAAGTCAATAAAAAGAAAAGAAACAAAAAATCACTATCCCTATTCATGTACAACAAATGCCACATCTGTAAATTTGTTCTTGTTAAAAAGGGCATATTTGTAAATATATAGCTTAGATCATAAAGTTTCCTATCTTCTCATCAGCTCAACGTGTAGAACTATATATAAAGCTTATGTAGGCTTATAAAAACAAAACATAGTTCATTCATGTGGACATTTGCATTGAAAAAACCATAGAACCAGCAATGAGGCCTTCAGCTGGAAACCCCACCACTGCAGCTACTGGCCACTACGCCATATTCAGAAACAGGAATTCTCCGACTCCATACCTCTTCGGAGGCCTAGCAGTCATGTTGGGGCTCGTCGCGGTAGCGCTGCTGATTCTTGCTTGCTCCTTTCACAGACCCTCCACCAGTTCAAGAAGCAGAAGTAGTGATCAAGATCAGAAACCAACTAGACCAGTGGACACAGAGGCTGGAGATTATGAACCCAAAATTCTTGTCATAATGGCTGGAGAGAAAACACCAACATGCTTGGCAAACCCCATCTCATGTCCTACTAGTCTCTCTCATGCACCAATATGATCATCAAAACATAGTCGACTTTTGGTTTGGTTTTTGTAGTTTAATTCTATTTTCAGTCTACTACTAGAGGCATGTCGGATTTTGTGCGGATTTATGTAAATTGAAGAGAGCACTGCAGTTGACGTTTTACTGTATTGGTGGAAAACAATGATGCCTATGTACCATGGTGTGGGTTCAGTCCCCACGATCTTCCTTCCCCCCTAACAACTAACAATTTAACTCACTAACACTATCATTTATAAATTAAAAAGAGAGCATTATATTTGTTATACAATCCATTTTCTACCATTTTTTCTGTTTTATTGCGAGTGCTATATATGTGTCATGTTTTCTCCTTCTATTTTTAGGATAAATCTGAAAATGCGATTCAATTTATTAGACCTTAAATTTTATGGAAAACTAATGAAAAGGGCTTGAAAACTTTGAGTTTTAATGATAAGGACAAAATAAAGGGTAAAGTGAATAGTACCAGGATTGACTTTTTAGTGTAAAAATGTGGTTTTTCGTTAAAGTGAACAGTACCAGGTGCTTTTCGTTAAAGTTCCCTAAATTTTAGGACAATTTGCATGGCACCAAGGTTTGAAATTAAACTTTTAATTTGATCTGCTGTTTTTCTTCATTTTCTTTTTCTTGGTTTGGCAAATTTGTTGAGTGTGGTATAGTGATGATCTGATGATGTTGTGATATCTTAAAGGCAAGCAAACTAAAACTTTGGCATATCTTGGGAAGCAATTAAACTTGAAAGTTCAGCCTTCCATATACAGGTGGTGGCTAACCAACTCAAATTACCTCCAAATTATACCGGTTTAGCAACTATTCCAAAATTCACGTGGTCAATATGAGAAGAAATTGCACATTAATTAATGTTTACTATTCTTAAGCATATACGTTGGCCAATTATATGTGCTCCTCTTGTGAGAACGGATAACACTGTAATATTATAATTTTGATATATGTGTAGATTGCTAAAGAAGAATATCAAAATTTTTGTAGATTATCATGTGATACTAAAACACAATAACGTGATATAACCATTTAGATTTTAATTTAGAGGAGTTTGGAATATTTTTTCTTGATTAAGGCACCATTTGATATTGGTTTTTTTTTTTTTTTTCACTAAAAACTACTTTCAAAGTTAAGCAATAAAAAATTGTTTGGTAAAAATAAAATATTCTACTTATTTTAAAAGGAAATGGCATGTAGACAACAACTTTAAAAGCAGCATGTAGCTTGCTTTTAAAAGCTGCTTTGTTAAAAACTACAAAGCGGAGTTGAGCCTTTAATTAAAATTTTAATTCCTGTAATACCCTTATTAGTTTTTGAAAATGACATTGTTTACCCTTCTATATTCATTTTATTTCTTGGAGAACAAAGCAACCGTACCACCTACCACTACAAACACTAACGTTACACCACATTGTTACAACCACCACTATTGTTACAATCACACCACTACCACCACCATCGATGTTACCATCACAACCTTCACCACTACCATTGCCACTACTATTGTTGCCACCACCACTGCTGTCATTGGCGCCACCACCACCACCACTGTCATTGGCACCACCACCACCACCATCACTGTCATTGGCACCACCACCACCACCACCACCACCACCACCACTATCACCACCATAACCACAGTCGCCACCACAATCGCCACTACCGTTGGTGTCATCGCTGCCGCTGTCTCACCACCATTGTTACCTCTGCATCTCAATCACCACATCCCTTATTGGCACCACTAGCATACCCCTACCTTTGTCGATTCCATCACCACGGTCGCTGCCGCCACCACCACCACGGTCGCTGCCGCCACCACCACCACTATCCTCGCCAAGTTGTCATCGCCACCACTCACTACCATGTCCATTTTTGTTATTATATACAATTAATCACTTTTACATTAAAATTTATTGAACGCTTTCATACTACTTTTCATAATCACAACATTTTTACAAAAATGGTTTATCAAAAGCTTAGTTGCTCTATTTTACAACTGATTATTCTTAAAACACAACTGAAACAATTTTTTTTTCAAAACACAACAATCCCAAACTAATCCTAATGTAACTTTTTTTTCATATCAATAAACTCTCTCGTAGGGTCGCGGTTAAAGAATAAGTTTGATACAAACGCAAAAGACAAAGAGTAACTGATATTAACAGAGACGTGGCTTCTCGGATATATGGCAAATTAGTCCAAGAGGAACAGAATTTCCTTTTTCCACGTCATCAACTCCAGAGGGGAACATAGGAAATGATGAGTTCCGCTGGGTTTTTTATATTTGTAAATTTTATGAAGTTTCTTGTGAAAGTTGATAGAAATTTGACCAAATCTAGCAGATCTCGCTTTCTCTCAACCAGGGATTGCATTAAAGAAAAAACCTATGCTCAATGGGTATATAATATCAATCTTTTGATAGCCCGAAATTTTACCAACATCAGCACTATATACATGTACACTGAGGTGCAGCAATGGGTAGACATATCAAGTACATGTCATTTTTTTTTATCGAAATCGGTTGTCTTAAAAGGTTAGGTGAAGTTCATTTACACTCATTCAGACAACCGACTTTGATCAAAAAATGAAAGTTAGCTGAACCAAAGGTGTTTATGATTTTTCGTTAACAATTGCACTTAAGGTTTGAGCAGTTCAAGGTTACACATGATTGTGAGGGATAAATATGAAAGCATGAAAACTACTAACGTTTTGGTATTGGAGAAACACCTAAATATGGTATAAGCTACCATAATTTCTCTATAGCTCAATCCCTTGGCGTACGGTTAAACCCTAGAGTCTTTCCACCACCGTGGTTGCCCTAATTAATTACTAATTTTACACTATGTTAGTCTATTTACAGCATTAGTTTATAACTTAATCAATTAATATGGTGGAGCTTGTGGAGGTTTAGCAGAACACATGGATCACGTTGTTTTTATCCTAGAGAAGTGGCGTCTCGGAGATGTGTTTTAGTTACTGTTACTAATTAATGGACGACTCAGAAATTTAGATACATGCAATATTAACAGTAAATGGAGAAAAAAGGTGGTGGTTTTCTTATTAATAATCTTGGATATGGCTAATTAGTCAAAAGGGAAGTGCATTTGCACATCTTCTATAGTGGAAACTGAAAAGCATTGGCCATGCGAAATGCTAATTCCCACTAGCTAGGTTTTGTATTTGTTATGTTTTTCATTTTTTTTTCCAAATTCTCAAGGAGCTTTAAGTTAATAACTTGCTATAAGATGTCCACATTCATATACAGTGAAGATGACCACATTTATATATGGTTTTTGCATTGCAAGCGTAGTAAATAAGATGACCACATTCATATACAGTGAAGATGACCACATTCTTATATAGTTTTTGCATTGGAAGCGTGGTAAATCAATACTGGATGATCATGACGTGCACTACCTTATCTACTTAGGCTTTTTAGCTAAAATGGTTATTGAGATTTGCATAACTCATCATTTTGGTTCCTAAGATTTAAAATAGATAGAATTGGTCATTGAGTTTGTCTATAATCAATCATTTTGGTCATTTAGTGAAAAATCTCTATAAAATAAAAATAAAATAACAAAAATACCCTCAATTTTGGTCAAATCATTTTGGCATATTGTTTATTAAATTGAGGGTAATTTTGTTATTTTGATCCTTATTTAACATAATTTTTCACCCAAGGACCAAAATAATCGATGGTGGATAATTTCAGGGACCACTTCTATTGATTTCAAATCTTAGGAACCAAAATGAGGAGTTATGCAAATCTTATGGACCATTTTGGCTAAAAAGCCATTTACTTATTACAATCATACACGTATGAATGATTTTACTTTAAGCATATCATAAAACTATTACTTACTAAATATTCTTTTATTATATTGAAAAGTTTGGAACTATAAACCTAGTATACTCTTATCTATCATCTTATGTCTACCCTCATAACTATTGATTTCTCTATTCATTTTTTTACTCTTGGCAAAGAAAATATGTTGAAAAAAATTATTAACATCCGGTATTTGATTAGGCAAATACTGTGTGTCATTCTTTTACAATATTATACATGTGAATGAGATGAATCAAATAAAAAAGTGTACTATAGATAGCTTAAGTTGAAACAAAATGGGCGATTTTCTCTTCACACCCTCATCTGTATGCAGTTAATAATCATGTGGAAACAAATTTGTTGGGAGGTTGAAAAAGTTTTCAAAAAGACCGCACTCAGAAATTTAGGGGAAGACGTAAACATCTATAGCTGGCATGTCTATCTATACCTCATATTTTTCTATGGCCCCAACAACCTGATTAAGCTGCTTACCACATGTAATAAGCTAGTCCACACAATTTTGTTCATACATATAATTATTATCTTAATAGTTATACGCAATGGCACACTGCAAGAATTTTAAGGAAGTTTCGCCATCAATCTCTTAACTTTTTTTAATCATTATTGTGTATGAAATTTGAATTCATGACCATGTTCAATATTCCAACGAATAGGGTGTATGAGTTATACGTTCCGGCTTTGAAATTATCCATCTTCTAAATTATTATAAGAGTTTCGAGCTCATTTTCCTTCCCTAATAATAGTAAAAATTAAAAAAGAAAAATAGAATTCATGACCTTCTTCAACAAAGTAGAGATTAAATATGACTAGACTGTGAGAATGTAAAGACAAACTTCTTATAAATCCTTGTACGGTTTGATCTTCATTGATATGAGATTTTATCTTTACATTCTGACATAAACCACGACCTTTAATATACTATCGAATTTATGGGTGTAAGGTGGCATGAGGATCTCATTTGACAAACAAAGGAATTATTAAAGTGAGACTGAAGTCTATGCATATATGCTGGGGTTGAACGTGGAGTTAAGGATCTAATTTTCTTTTTCTTGCTCGTTTTGTTCGTTGGACGACAGCACATGGATGTGGCACTAGCCACAGTGTTGAACCGAGGGTGAAATGTTTTGGTGGGCTAGCTATTTCTATTCCAAATATTGGAGGGATCACTAAACAACTGTTACGTCAATTTTTGTAGGAGTTGAAAAAAAAAACAGTACGATATGCTGAGATTTCAACCGGTTGAGTAAAAGAGAGTATCACACATCAAAAAATTAACCATCAATATTTCCCTCTAAAAAGAGAGTAATAACTACATCATAAGTTTCTCAAATCAACAACTACATCAAGAAGTTTTTCAAACTAAATTACCTCTCAATCCAAAAATAACTCATACTGTGGGAGTCGATGCATCACTCACCCACCTCGCTTATTACTTAATAAAGACCAGTACTGTGGTATTTCATTCGTTAACGTACGCCTTAAGTTATTACTAAACTCTTCTTTAGAAATTGAACTATTAAGGTACTAAATAATAACTTTCATACAAGATCAATTTTAGCACTTTCCCAGATAGATTGGGATGGCTAGTTAAGAGCTTGTACGTGGATCACCAAGGACCACATAAAACAAATTAACTGCAGGCAGTTTGGACCACCTCAACCCCCAGTTATTTTGAGTTAAATCCTCGGAAATTCTTTGGATGTGTCCAATATAGCTAATTTACAGTTGAGAGAAGAATCTAGCCGCATGCATCAACGTACTTCATTTTTTTATTTTACAAACGATATGATAATGTATATTAAACTAGACTAGACCTTAGATTTAACGAATGTTTTTGACCAACTATTGGGAGTGAAATACATACGTGCTACGTAATTAATCCTATGCATATATCTGAAAGAGATCATACAAGTCTTGGTAAAAAATTCCCCAACATGTTATTTATATGATGGTGTTATATATCCACACTGTTATTTACCTTTCACATACTATCTAATAATTTTTGTCATTTTTATCTTTCACAAAATATCCTCCCAATTTCCAGTCATCGGATCAAATGACAGAAATTATTAGATAGGGTAGCACTACCCTATCTATATCCTTCATGTAAACAAGAACAGAGTAGCTACAATTGGGGCCATCTCTTATCTTCAAGACTTCTCACGATGACATTGGAATTACTACACAAGCAAGCTACCGCACATCTACACTAGGAGAAACTTTTCTAGGTTTCCCAAACACCAGCTCAAGAAAAACAGTTACAAAGTTTTCAGCTACTTCTGATGTTTAGCAAGTAAATGAGAAGAAAAAAAAACATGATTATCATTTATAAATTTGCAGAAGAAGGTAAGTATTCTGAGCTCCTCGAGCAATAGTTTAACTCCCTTCAAGATTCCTCGGTCGAGTGATTAAATTCCTTTAAGTCTGAAGAAAAAATAATTACTACTTTCTAAAATTATCCCCGTAAAATAATAATGCTGCATATGGGCACGCCTTGGTGGGTCTTGCAAAGGGTGAAGGGAGACAAAACTAATCAACAGATTAACTCTACTTCTTATATTTGTTGACATCATTTCTAGTAATACAGGAGTGTACTGATACTTGCGAATGACTTTGAGTTTTGATATTAATTAATTAACACTTAAAAAAACAATTCTAGAGAGACCACTTGTATCTATGTTCTGTGTTTGAAAATAAGGCTAAACCGACCCCTAATAAAACTAATGCCAATCACACAGATTTTCTTCTTCCAAATGATTGATGAGCCACAAAGAAAAAGAAACACACTTCAAAGCATATACTCTTTGGCCTTTTTAGCAATTTAGGCATAAACCAATTAACTACAGCAAATGTGATGATTTCTATTAGCAAGTGTCATGCACCTTTAACACCCAAATTACTCACACCAAGTCACTACTTTTGGCATCTGAGAAAACACAAGGAATATCTTCCTTCCTCTTACCAAAGGCCGCATAAGGGTATTATAGTAATTGACGACCCCATTACCAAACGCCACATGAATTTAACACTATAAATTGCTGAGCTACACCCCCCCATTTCTCCACCCTAAACAAAAAAACCAATTACAGAATAAGAAGAGAGAAAATGAGTCCTGCAACTGCAAGCGCCACATCAGCAACCACCAAAGCCCACCACCTATGGAGGTCTCCGTTGCCGTACCTCTTCGGCGGCTTAGGCTTAATGCTGCTGCTCATTTCTGTTGCATTGATCATCCTCGCGTGTTCGTACCTCAAACCCTCTTCGAGTGAAGATGAAGAGAAGCAAGCAAAGCCCGCGAGCACAGTTCTTGACGATGAGAGAAGGATTGCAATCGTCTTAATGGCCGGGGACGACAAACCAACGCACTTAGCTACAGAGGTGATCACACCAACAACGCACTACTGTACTTGCTCTTCTGAGACCGATCAGAAAGTTTGAGGGGATCATCCTTTGAAATAATTTTCGTCTTTTAAGATAGAAAATAGGGAATATATATATATATATATTAGGGTTTTTTGACATTAGTCTTTGAAAAACATAAAAATTTAAAATAAAATCTGGTGTTAGATTACATATTTAAAACTTTGAAGTATACTTTTATTAAAATTTATATTCTATTCTAGTTAGTTAATGTGTATTTTATTTATAATTGGAAGAACTAAAAGTAAATCAAAACTTTAATGTGGAGAAATTAGAGAAAAATGAAATCTAATTATGTCTTAGTATGGATGGTACTGAGGGTTCAATCGTCCACGTTCAATATTATCTAGTCAGGTGGAAACCTAATTACATCATCTTGTGCGTTCCAACTGAAACATTGATTATGAATCTATGATACCACTTTTTGAGTAATTTATATTGCGCCAATATTATTTCTCAACTTAATTATCATTCAGAAATTCAAATATTGGTAGATTTTATCTTTCTAAGGGATGGGTGAAATTAAAAAAACACATAGTATAAAAATGGATATATATAGTCACTTATTTGATATGGGATAAGTGTATTAGACTCACAATTCCTATCAATATTTGATCATCTATCCGTCTAATTCATAACTTTTCAGGTACTGAATTACTTTTTTGTGGTAAAATACTTTTATACTCATGTTTCAGTAAACTCAAATAAACTCATAAATCACAAACTAAAAGAATGATTACATAGGAAAAATCATAAACTAAAATACTCTAATATCATGTTTTAATAAATTCAAAGACCCAAAAATCAGAACAAGTTCAAGTTCTGTTTCATGTAAGTAGGCGAACCCTATAAAATTTCAGGGGCACACCCAATTCATTGTACTTGGACGGAAAGTGGAGTAAAATTATGAAGTATAGAAGTTATTGATCAACTTGAGCATTCTTTTATAAATAATGCTAAGGAGATTAAATTTGGAGATTAAATTTTGGAAACGGTAAATCGCCAAATGGTTCCTGAGATTTGCATTACTCATCACTTTGGTCCCTGAGATTTCAAATCGATAAAAGTAGTTTATGAGATTGTCCACCATCCATCATTTTGGTCATTCCGTTAAAAACTCCGTTAAGTGTCTCGGAGCTCTTGACCGGAAGTTTGAGCAATTTTCAAAACTTCGTAACTCAATCGTTTCGTAACCAAATTTGACCCATAATATATCAAAATGAAGATAGGAAAGTGTATAATAAGATTATACCTATTTCAAAGCCCAATGGTTGCCGGAGATTGCCGGAAAATAGCCTCAAAGTTGACTGGTCCGAGTGAAAACTTGAAAACTCGCCAGAAACTGTGTAAACTTTAAACGTTCATAACTTCTTCAATACTCAACTAAATCGAGTGATTCAAAAACGAAAATCATACTTCTCGAAGAGACGAAGAAAATGGTATCTTTTTGTCACAGCTAAAGCACCGTGGTTTGGTAGGAAAACGGCTCGAAAGTGGCTAACTCGAGACCAAGATAGCCACTTTCAAGTCGTTTGCCAGCCAAACCACGGCGAGTTAGCCATCAAACAAGGTACCATTCTCTTTGTCTTATCGAGAAGTATGATTTTAATTTTTGAATCACTTTATTTTGTTGAGTATTGCAGAAGTTATGAACGTTTAAAGTTTACCCAGTTTCCGGTGAGTTTTCAAGTTTTCACTCGGACCAGTCAACTTTGAGGCTATTTTCTGGCAATCTCTGACAACCATTGGGCTTTGAAATAGGTATAATCTTATTCTACACTTTCCTATCTTCATTTTGATATATTATGGGTCGAATTTGGTTAAGAAACGATTGAGTTATGAAACTTTGAAAATTGCCCAAACTTCCGGCCAAGAGCTCTGACTTAATGGAGTTTTTAACGGAATGACCAAAATGATGGATGGTGTACAATCTCAGAGACCACTTTTATCGATTTGGAATCTCAAGGACCAAAGTGATGAGTTATGCAAATCTCATGGACAATTTTGGCGATTTACCCTTTTGGAAATTAAAGGACATGGATGTTGATGGTTTATTATTTAAGCGTTGATAGACGTGCTCATTTCTATTGGTGACACATCATTTAGTTTACAATTTTAATCTTTAAATTTAGTCTCATTAGTATTACTCTTCTTTTATTAGAGAAACGAAAGGAACTAAAGACTCAAAAAGAGAGAGCCAATCAGATATCTAATTGGGATGATCCTATTGAAAATCCAACAACGCCATTAGAGTTTTCCCTTCTTGTTGTTTTCAAACAGTATTTCGATAGCCAGGCACCGCCGGCTATGAGCCTATGAGGAGAGCTTCTTGTATACGGGAGCCGGAGTGGAATGAGTGAGAGAGAGTGTGGAACTATCCGAGAAGTGGTGAGGCTCAATAGCAGGAGAAATTTTTTGGAGTACCTGGTACCCCAGCTGAGTTAATGTTCTCACCATATAAACACCTAACACGTAGCCTATATTAGACACCTAGCAATCTTTTTTGACACGTTGCAAACAATCTTTCCATTTAATTCTAAATTTCAGAAAATAAATTTATAAAAAAAAAGTTAACTAAAAAACCAATACGAATTCCCGTCGGAGTCTCCGACCTTCGTCCCACTTAGGGATGGGCAAAATACGCGAGGTTACACACTTATTTAAACTTCACAGTTACTGTTATGGGTAACCGTTTAGATAAATAAAAGGTTATGGGTATAACCATTTATCCGTGAAATTTAAATGGGTTGTTATAAGTATTAGCTGTGATTATAAACGGGTAACCGTTTACCCATTTATTTTATATATGTAAAATTTGGTGAGGAAGGGGAATTGGGGAAGGCTCTCGTGTGGGGAACATTTTTCCTACTCGGTTTAAACTTTGGTGTACGTAACTCCCTACCTACTGTGCTGCCATGTGTCCCATAAGATACCCAAAGTTAACCATCAATAATTAATAATCTAAATTATCTATTAGTAAAATTATTTTTCTTATGCCAACGACAGTTAGCTCAGTTAACCATTGTTTGTACCATATTCACCAATCCCGAAACTATTGAGCACCGGTCAACGTTATACCGTAAAAAATCCACAAGAGTTTCCCTCCAACCAGGAGGCCAATTACAGCTCGACACGTGTCGACATCAGAGGCCAATCATAGCGCGACACGTTTCAACATCAGAGACCAATCACAGCACGACACGTGTCAAAGTCAGAACAAAGCTAGAGAGCTCATTAAAGGAGAGCTTGAACCTATGTACTTGTGTAAAACCTTCACAATTAATGAGAACTCCTCTACTCCGTGGACGTAGCCAATCTGGTTGAACCATGTACATCTTGTGTTTGATTCCCTGTCTCTGTCCATTTACATACTTATCCACACTAGTGACTGGAGCAGTCTAGCGAATGTCACAAACTTGACACTTTCTATTGTACCAAAGTCCTCACTGATTTTGTGCATTAACATTTGGCGTCGTCTGTGGGAAACGCACTTATTCCTACTCTGTTCAGCTTTGTCAAGCTGGTTTCCACCATTCTTACACTCTCTTTTGACCAGGCATCCCTCTCCAACATGGGGAGCAAAAGGAAGCCATAGCACACAGAACGACACCCCCTTCGCGCCTAGTATGAGGCTGCGAAAGAAGGAACGAAAGAAGCTCGTTCTTCAAGCCAAAGTCGATGAGCTAGACGCTCAGAACGACAAGATAGCAATAAAGAATGAGATCATTCAGGAACAATATGAGAAGCTATTCGAGACGTTCCAGGAAACTAAGCATACTCAAACACGTGAGCTTGTTACCCCTGTGGACATCAACCATCATCATGGTGCCCCCTAACACGAAGGATCACCTTCCTTCGACATGGGTATCCTTGATGAGGAGTAAGCTAATCATCAAAACATTGATCAACATGAGACTTCTCTCAACCCAGCTGTTTCGACCCAAAGTAGGAGAAGTGAGGGAAGGCACATTCTTGCATACAGAATGGAAAGATCAAACGCCATTTACCGTGACTGTCGAGACTTCCTAAGACAGCGTCGAGAAAATTCTATCCACATAGGCTCAAGGGTCAAAGACCCAAGAGTCATCGAAGGCATCAGTCCTCTACCATAACGTAGGCTAACACCTAATCCAAGAAATGAACCACATGCCTTGGAGGGACAAGAAAGTGAAGGAGACTCGGGGGACTTCCAAACGGCACGTCTTGAAAGCCAGTACGGTGAATCTAAGAAAAAGCCACATGACTTTGACCAAACTTCCATACTTCCAAGGGATGAGGAAAACTTGCGAATGAGAGTTCTAATGATGCCTGACTGTTACAACCACCCCCCAATTATTCGTATGATATGTTGTTTTACCCCAAATTGCCATGTGGCAGCACCCTAACTAACCTCTATTTTCTCTCTTTCGGTCCCCCACCCCGTGACCTCTCTTTCCTTATCTCTCTTTCTCTGCACTTCTATCTCTTTCTCTTGAAACCCTCTCATCTATCTCTTTCTCTTTCCCGTGAACACACACACACACTCATAACTATATCACCTGTGAGGAAGGCATCATCACCATCAACCTCGTCTTCCTCTCCCTTTCTCTCTCAGTGCAGCTGGGACTGTGGAACCCAGGAACTCTCATGTAAGTTCCCTTGATTTTTCCGGTTAGGTAAGCTTCGGATTACCTCAAATTCATCTTGGTTGTTGCGTGGTTGAGATAGTAAGCTTTAAATCGTCATTTTTACAAGGTTTTTTAAGGAAATCAACTCGGGTGTGCCAAACCCATCTCCGATGAGCCTGTGGCTGTCGAGGGGAATTCCGGTCACCTTCGACCGTTCTACGGTGAACCAAAGGTAGTAAACTTCTCCTCTCACCTTGTGCTTTTGTTTGGTACCTAGATCGGAGTCTAGGACCCTCGTTTTCAGTCGGTCGGAGCTGTAGAAGCTCCGGTGTTCATTCCCGACGAGATCAGGCCTTTCAGGCCGTGTAGAAGAACCCAAGGCTTTGGGCCTTTACCCAAGCCCAAACCGTTTAAAAACCCAACCCAAAACCCTTTTTAAATTTTATTGTTTTATTTCCTTAAAACCCAAATACAATCGGGCCAGGCTTAAAAGCCCAGCCTAATTGTGAAACCTTTTGAAGCAGGCTTTCAGGCCGTAAGGAAGTTGGGCCTTTGAGCCCGTGTAACTTGAATCCAACCTAGGAAAAGAGACAGGCCTTTGGGCCATGTAAGATCAGGGTCTTTGGCCCGTTTACCTAAAAATCCTAAACCCTTGGGCCTTAAGATCAAACCCAAAAACCTAAGCCCTAAACCCGGTCCAACCCTAAGCTCAGACCCAATTGACTCTGACCGTTGACTCAGTCAACGATCAACGTTGACTTTGACTGGTCAATGATCAACGTTGACTTTTAGGGTTGACTTTTCGGGATTTCGTCTAGGATCTCTCCTAGACTAATTTCGACGTCCTGGACCCGTTTATGAAGTCCGTTTTCCCAAATTCAATCGTTTAAGTAGAGTTTGACTAAATGTAACCTTTATGTGATTAGGGGCAATTATAGTGGCGTTTTTGTCTTCACTAGCATCACGGCTTTTCGACGGCGAAGTACTGTGAGTTGACCCCTTCTAAAATTACATGATTTTATAGTTCAATTGCATAAATGAATAGCATGCCTTACGAGTTTATAATTTGATTTTATGTTAAGCATGTTTATTGAAATTGTTGATTTTCGTCTCGTGTTTTTGGTGAGGAATTAATTGTTGGCCTATATTGAGCTATATTTTAATATATATATATATATATATATATATATATATATATATAGTATTTTCTATAAAAACCATGAACTGGTAGACTATCTGATGAATGACAATAGGATGCTAGAACATGTTTTCGAAACCCTTATTTATAGTATAAACGATAGATGACTTTATACTATGAAGTGGTTATTTTTTAGAGGCATAACTATTTGTGCGTACCTAGTAGACACTATGCCGCCTGGGGTGAGGATCTGGTGTTGGCAGTTAAGCCGGAAGAAATAATCCATAGCGAAAGGCTGAGGGACACAGAGACAGGCATTGGGCCGGGATGAAGTTATCTCTGACTACGGGCACAGAGACTTAGGTACAGACATTGTGCCAGAAGTATTATTATTCAGTGATCTACTAGCAATACACTGCGCTTACGAGATGATCTACGAGACGATACACACGATTATTTATATGATGTTTTTCCGTGTTATACCTGTTGAGATGTTTTATGGCATGCTAGAGTTTTAGAAAACCTATTACTTATTATGCTAGTAGTTTTCATTATATATAAACCTGGGGGTTAGTATGTTCATAACTGTTTTCGTATTATGTATATATATATATATGAACTTGGTCTACTTACCCTTGGTTTGCGTCCCCTTTCAGGATTTAGAATTGAGGCATAAGATCCCGACGTCAACGCTGTCGCATTGGCATATTCGAGTCCTCTCGGTGTAGGACCTACATCCTCTTATTTATTCAATTTTAGATTAATTCTTTTAGAGCTCTAGTTAATTGTATGCTCTGAACACGTTCCTAAATTAGTAATTCATGGTATTTTAAATTCATAACCCTTATTTATTTCTTATTCTTAGCTTTTGTATCAATTAATGGCTTTCGTCACCCTCGAGTGTCGGCCAACACGTGTCTATCCTAGTATTCGGAGAATATCAGGGTCAAGGTGTGTCACTGACTCCACTCAGAACCCTCTTATCATGCATCTCCTCGAAGAGGTAAACAGGCTAAAGGCCGAGTGTCATGCCCAAATCCCTGGCTGGGATCAACCAAGGCTCGGCCCTCTGACAAAGAGAATCCATGGCACCCATCTACAAGAAGAAACGAAACAGAAGCTTGGCTTACAATCTCATACTATGAGGGAATATCTGATTAAGCATATATACCTCTTTGAATCTACCATGGCATACCAAAGACACAATGATGAGGACCAATGTCTCATATTCTCATCAACTCTCTCTAGTGGAGCTTTCAATTGGTATTTTCATCTTCGACCTAATACTGTGGATTCCTTCGCTGAGCTAAGGAGACTTTTCGTGGCTCAACACATCTTCCAAGTTGATCGCGTACACTCTGCTGACGAGCTATACACTATTCGTCAAAAATCAAATGAGTGATTGCATGAATATGTCCGTCGCTTCTGCTATGAGTACTCTCGTTGTGCTGAGGCAGATGATAAAATAGCACTCAAGGCCTTCATGATAGGCATGCATGAATGCTTCTTCAAGTACATGATGAATGCTAACACTTGGAATACTTGCTCTGAGGTAATGATGCAAGCTTACAATCATGCATTTGTCAAGGTAAGGACATACCAAGGGAACCCCCATATGGTTAACCCTTATCAACAAGTGGGAAGTGGAAGTCAAGTTCTACCAAGTGAGGAGATTTTGGCCATTTAGACACCCATTGCATCATCTCCTGCCTCATTTAGCTACTCGTTTATACCAAGTGAGGATATTTTGGCCATTCAGACACCCATTGCATCCTCTCCTGCCTCATTTAGCTACTCGCTAAATGACCAAATGTATTCGTCTCTTGGTAAGGGGAAGGATTTTTACTCTCAACAAGCTTATTACAACAAGAGGGATAAAAGTTCATATCAAGACAACCAGGGGTGAACGTACCGTCGACTATTATGACTATAAGGCCAAGCCTCACTCTTTCAAAGTGGAGGACTAGGTATTGAAGGAAATGCTATTATAAAAAAGCATACACATTACAAATGTTTTGACCTTCAACCGCTTAAGATTTTTTGTCACACAAGCCATTCGACAAATATTTAAAGAAAAGAGAATTTAGACAACTTCTTCTGAGTCTTTTGCATTCCTAGCATTGGAACACTTGGTCTACACTGACTACCTCTATACTCCAACTCAGAGCTCCAACATGTGTACTCTGGCACAAAGTAAGTGATACTAAGTGAAACAACCAACATGGTTCACATATCGAAAGTATGGATTCCTTTATGCATAGCAAAACATTCATAAGCATCACTCATATCAATCAACATAAACATCATACATTCCAACACATTCATACATAAGCCAACTGTGCTTCGAAAGGGTTCAACATACTTTGTGTCATTCGACACTTGCTACAATGTGCCTCGACACCTTGCCCTTATTCTCACCAACTAGGTGATGAAGGAACTCACCATCGTGCCACCAACCAGGTGATGAAATGTACAACCCATACTTTAATAATATTTGGAAAATTGTCACTCTTATCACCAACCAGGTGAAAAAAGAGCTTACCTTCGTGCCATCAACCAGGTGATGAAATGTACAACCCGTACTCTAATATTATTTGGCAACTTGCCACTCTTATCACCAACCAGGTGAAGAAAGAACTCATCTTCATGCCACCAACCAAGTGATGAAATGTACAACCCGTACTCTAATATTATTTGGCAACTTGCCATTCTTATTACCAACCAGGTGAAGAAGGAACTCATCATCGTGCCACTAACCAGGTGATGAAATGTACAACCCGTACTCTAATAATATTTGGCAACTTGCCACTCTTATCACCAACCAGGTGAAGAAGGAACTTACCTTCGTGCCACCAACCAGGTGATGAAATGTACAACCTGTACTCTAATATTATTTGGTAACTTGCCATTCTTATCACCAACCAACCAGTTGATGAAATGTACAACCTGTACTCTAATAATATTTGGCAACTTGCCACTCTTATCACCAACCAGGTGAAAAAAGAGCTTACCTTCGTGCCATCAACCAGGTGATGAAATGTACAACCCGTACTCTAATATTATTTGGCAACTTGCCACTCTTATCACCAACCAGGTGAAGAAAGAACTCATCTTCATGCCACCAACCAAGTGATGAAATGTACAACCCGTACTCTAATATTATTTGGCAACTTGCCATTCTTATTACCAACCAGGTGAAGAAGGAACTCATCATCGTGCCACTAACCAGGTGATGAAATGTACAACCCGTACTCTAATAATATTTGGCAACTTGCCACTCTTATCACCAACCAGGTGAAGAAGGAACTTACCTTCGTGCCACCAACCAGGTGATGAAATGTACAACCTGTACTCTAATATTATTTGGTAACTTGCCATTCTTATCACCAACCAACCAGTTGATGAAATGTACAACCTGTACTCTAATAATATTTGGCAACTTGCCACTCTTATCACCAACCAGGTGAAGAAATAACTTACCTTCATGCCACTAACTAGGTGATGAAATGTTCAATTCGTACTCTAATATTATTTGGCAACTTGCCACTCTTATCACCAACCAGGTGAATAAGGAACTCATCTTCATGCCACCAACCAGGTGATGAAATGTACAACCCGTACTCTAATATTATTTGGCAACTTGCCACTCTTATCTCCAACCAGGTGAAGAATGAACTCATTTTCGTGCCACCAACCAAATGATGAAATGTACAACCCGTACTCTAATATTATTTGGCAACTTGCTATTCTTATCACCAACTAGGTGAAGAAGGAACTCATCTTCGTGCCACCAACCAGGTGATGAAAGGTGATGAATGAACTCACCTTCGTACCACCAACCAAGTGATGAAAGCAACTCACCATTCATTCCACCAACTAGAAGACGAGTGGTACAACTTGTACATGTTAACTCTTAGCATTCACAAATAATCAAAAACCCTCAAGCTTTACAACTTAACTAGGGGAGCACTTATGCTCAACAAGAGTTATAGTCACCAACAAAGACTTATTGCAAACCAACAATGGCTTCAATGCATGGTATACGAAGATCAAGCTCTTCAGCCCTCTTGCATATGCTTCAGACATTTTTCCTCTGTAACAATGCAAATACTACAACTCGTAGAAAGCTTCACACACTGTTGATCAAGACTGTTCAAAGCAAATTCAATTTATATAGTTCATCCAAAACTTTGACTACTACAAGGTGTGGCTTGCATCACAATCTCTTGCTCAATAGTGTGGAAGAAAAATTTGTATATGTTGTCTCTCCCATATTTTCAAATTTCTAGTTTTCCCAAAAAAAAAAAGGAAATTGAGAAATTCAACAACTTCAACAAATGGGGGGCAACTACAATTCTCAAAAGCTTCACACACTCTTGATCAAGATAGTGTGAAACAAAATCAATTTATAGTGCCAACAAAGCTTCATCAAGGGAGTTCAACCCACAATTCTTAAAAGCCTTACACACTCTTGATTAAGATAGTGTGAAGCAAAATCAATTTATGGTGTCAACAAAGCTTCAACCTTCAAAGCTTTACCTACAAAACTTCAACCACAAATCTTCACCTATAAAGCTTCAACCTCAAAACTTCACCACAAAGTTTCACCTACAAAATTTCAACCTCAAAGCTTTACCTACAAAGCTTCAACATCAAACAAAGCTTCATCAATGGAGAGCAACCATAATTCTCAAAAGCTTCACACACTCTTAATCAAGATAGTGTGAAGCAAAATCAATTTATGGTACCAACAAAGCTTCATCAAAGGAGTTCAACCCACAATTCTCAAAAGCCTCACACACTATTGATCAAGATAGTGTGAAGCAAAATCAATTCATGGTACCCAACAAAACTTCAACCTCAAAGCTTCACCTACAAAGTTTCACGTACCAAGTTTCACTACAAAGCTTTAACATCAAAGCTTCACCTACAAAGCTTCAACCCTTAAAACTTCAACATCAAAAATTCTCCTACAAAGCTTCAACAAATGGATTACAAATGCCAAAAACTTTACACACTCTTGATCAAGATAATGTGAAGCAAAATCAATTCATGGTACCCAACAAAGCTTCAATCTTAAAGTTTCACCTACAAAGCTTCACCACAAAACTTCACCAACAAAAGCTTCAACAAATGGAGGGCAACTACAAATGCCAAAAGTTTCACACACTCTTGATCAAGATAGTGTGAAGCAAAATCAATTCATGATACCCCACAAAGCTTCAACCTCAAAGCTTCACCTACAAAGCTTCACCAACAAAAGCTTCAACAAATGGAGGGCAACTACAAATGCCAAAAGCTTCACACACTCTTAATCGAGATAGTATGAAGCAAAATCAATTCATGGTACCTAAAAAAAAAAAGGGAAATCTTTTTTAAAATTCGAAAATTCAAAAATTCAAAAAAAAAAAGGCATAGGCATCCCCTTCTTTAGGTCTAACAACTTTCATAACAAATATATATGAATGAGGAGTTTTGGGCTACCACTTAGAGAATAAAATGATGAAGTTTTGTTATTTTGGAAACTTGGCTACTAGCAAGACACTTCCTTCGTCAACTTCCTCGACCGGAGACTTGGGAGACTCTTACCATATACTGCTACACCTCGGTACTTGGAAGTTTCATGACTACTCAGTGATTTGGATCTTTCAAGTCTCCAATCGAGAAGTTTTCCTCACTCGGGAAATCAAGGGAGCATTATTTCAACCTAAATGCTTCACCCCTATAAAAGAAAGGGCAACAAGGCTGCTTGTTCAAAAACTGAAGAAACATCGCTCTCTGAATCTCGAGAGCCAGATCTTTCTAGATAAAATTTGTCAACACTACCCACATACAACATCAGCTTTTCGGGTACCATGGGTAGCTTTCTCAAAGATCCCTGACCAAGTTATGGTGTGTGAATTTTGCAGTTCCAGCTACCCTACTATTACCCACACGGGTAAATGAACAACACAACTACTGGCTAATTGGCAAATCTCTAGATGTGTCGACCTTCATCTTTCGTGGCAAAGCATACTCACAAGAATGCCTAATTTTTCCTTATATCCAAGAACACACCTTCAACAGATTTACTTGTTAAAAAATTGAAGAGGTAATGCTCTCCGAATTTTGAAAGCTAGATCTTCAACATTTCTTCTTGTTTGAAATTTGAAGAGGCACCACTCTCCGAACTTCAAGAGCCAGATTTCCGTGGATAAAACTTGTCTGCAATCTTCACACGCAACATCAACTTTCCGGATACCACATACCACTTTTTCAAAATGCTTTGATAAAGTTAAAACACGTGAAGCTTGCAGCTCCCACTACATTGTTATGACTGAGAAGGGTAAAGGAATAGCATTACTACTTGATGTTAGGGAAATTCCTATATATGTCGACCTCCATCCTCCACAGCCAAGCAGACCTGCAAAAAATGCTTAACTATTCCTCACATCCGAGAGGGCACTCCTAACGAAGTCTCTCGAAATACTCAGCTTCCTTTCTCCCGATAATACCTATGCAAACAAGCCACACTAGAGCAAGAGTATTTCATATCATCATGGTTAAAAGCACGAGTATCCCATATCATGCTTTTTCCCTGTCTTTTCCTTTGCCCTTGCTCTTACCTGCAGGACAAAGAGAAAGAACGCAATCAGTCGGAACCTAAAATCAAACTTCCGATCTGGAACTGATTGCCCATAATCTTTGCATGGTTGCTTGCCTAACATTGCTCTCGAGTACGCATCATCAACTGTTGTCAAGGTCGCAAATTCTTTCGGCAAATACCTCATATCAGTTGATACAATATTGGCTCTTTACACTAAAGCTGCCAAGCATGAATGAGTCGCTGATGAGTAGTGATCTGAAGAACCATTTAAATGGAAATGTTGCGCACCACTTCTGTGACACAAAAGATTAAAGCAGAAGGTTCAATGATGACCTGGAACAGATCACTACAACACGATGCCCTTCCTAGAGAACCGCACAATCCAAACGGATAAGTCTAAGTCAAATCCAAGCCCGGCATCGCTGCCCTATCTGAAGAGCTCGAGAAGGTTCAACAACCTTTCGCTGACACCATTGCCAAAGAGCAAAGCCTCGCCATACCACATCCATTACTTTGTCAACAGCAAAAGTATCCCATATCATCAAGGTCGAACAAACTTTTGATTTGATGGACTTGTTTTGACTCTCAAATTCTTGAGTCGACCTTATACTCTGGAGGACACCAGAAAACCCTCCAGCCTAGTTTAAGAATAAGCTAATGGAAAGTTACTTTTTCAAAAGCAAAAGTATCTCATATCATCTCTTCTCCGTGTCCTTTTCTTTGTCCTTGTTGATGTCTACAGAACAAGGAGAATGAGAACAATCAGCCGAAACACGAGATCAAACTTTTGATCTGAGATTGACCGCTTAGAACTTTGATTGCTTACTTTGTTTGTCACCTCTTTCGATAGAACTCCTCGCTCAGAGACTTGGGGGACTCATACTATAGGGTTTGTATCGCGCTTGACCAAGCCCGAAACTACAAATAAGCTTCAAGTGAAATTGATACATTACCTTATGCATCTCCATCGGTTAAAGATACCACTCCTGGATGGAGGAAAAGTACTTCCAGAGAAGATGTCACATCTACCTATGAGACAGATAAGGCAAGTGAAAACGATACCACACTTCGGTACTTAGAAGTTTCATGATTACTCAGTGGCTTGGATCTTGCAAGTCCCCAACCAAGGAGTTTTCCTCAATCGAGAACTTAGGGGAGCACTGTTTGTACCATACTTCACCAATCTCAAAACTACTGAGCACCGATCAACATTATACCGTCAAGGATCCACAAGAGTTTCCCTCCAACCAAGAGGCTAATTACAGCGCGACACATGTCGACATCAGAGGCCAATCATAGCGCGACATGTGTCAACATCAGAGGCCAATCACAGCACGACACGTGTCAAAGTCAGAACAAAGCTAGAGACTATCTTCTATAAAAGAAGATCATTCTTTCACAATATTTCCTAATGTCATTTGTACTAAATCATTTACTAGAGCTCATTAAAGGAGATTTTGAACCTATGTACTTGGGTAAACCCTTCACAATTAATGAGAACTCCTCTACTCCGTGGACGTAGCCAATCTAGGTAAACCACGTACATCTTGTGTTTGCTTCCCTGTCTCTGTCCATTTACATACTTATCCACACTAGTGACTAGAGCAGTCTAGCAAAGATCACAAACTTGACACTTTCTATTATACCAAAGTCCTCAGTGATTTTATGCATCAACAATCATCAATAATTAATAATCTAAATAATCTAAATTACCCATTTATTTATTTCAAAAGGAGTTACATAACCCAAGAATACTTAGAAAATATTATATTACCTTTACTAGTAACAGTTAAAAATATTGTCTGTAAACTATTACTTTAATTATTGGAATGGTACAAAGACTTAAAAAATTAAAATACATAAATATATGATGAATGTACCTATAACGGTATTTAATTGTCAAAAAAAAGAAGAAAATTATGACAATTTTTTTTTAATTTTCAAGTTGTTAAAAAACATGTAGACGGGTGAAAAAGCGGTAATGGTAAGAAAAAAAAAAGATAAACAGGTTAAAAGGGTAAATGGGTAAACGGGTATTAAACGGTTACAGTTAAATAGGTATGTGGTTATGGGTATGGTTAACCGTTTATAAATGGTTATGGGTATGGGTATAACCATTTAGGTAATTACCCAACGGGTGAACGATTATGCGAGTATGAGCATAAACGGTTATGGATAAACAGTTATGGCAGATGAGTGGGGTGCTAGGGATGAGCATAAATAGTTAGTCATCTGCCATAATCGTTGCACATCCCTACCACCACACCCATCTCTTCCTTCCCTTCTCCTTTTTCTATCTCCTTCTACCTTCCTATTTTTCGTTCTAATCCTCCCTTAGGTCGGGGAAGGGCACTATAAATATATCGTCGGCCACCTCTGCACTTTGATCGGAGGTTGCAGACAACAGATTTGAAGGTTGGAGTTCAAGCTGATCATCCTCAAGCTCCATTACGAGGTAAGAATGGAAGAGGAGAAAATTAAGAGTAGGAATGGAAAACAATAAGTATAGGAAGTGAGAGAAATAATGGGGTGTCACTGGTGTAGTTATCGCCATCAATGGAGGGATTGTTGTCTGGCCGTGAGTTCATGGCAGTAGGATGATTGGTGTTGTCAGTTCTTGGCAAAGGGAGGGTGGTTTGTTCGAAATTCTCTCTGACTTTTAGGGTAAGTTAGGAATTGTATTGACAAAATAAGTTAGCTGGCATTTTTTTGTTATGTTTCACGCCTTTATTTGCTGGGAACACCAGCTCAGCTAGGATACCGGGTACCCTAAAAAGTTTCTCCAATATCAGGAGGTGGGGTATAGGGTGATTTTTGTGTCTATAGCTGGAGAGATTTTTCAGTGTGATCGTTACATGAGGTGGTACACCACGTGTTCCTATATAAATGATGGGATATGTGTGTTAAAAAGTTAATAATTTAAAAATTAAAATTTTTCACCACTTACATAAAAACATGTGATGTATCATCCGTATTTCCGTCACAACTAAAAATTTCTCCTATGATAGTTGGAAACATGTGCTCTGGGTTTCAGACCACAGATATTCTCGCCTATGAGACCATCATAGTCTCAGACCATGACTTTCCTTTGCCCTAAAAGTTGTTTTTTGTTGCTAAATTTATGTTTAGTGCGTGTAGACGCGGCGCGCGGCATGTAAAAGCAAATAGCACCTATAAGGATGGCATGGCTAATGGCTTTGACAAGAGGGTCTCTTGGCACTTCGTCTAATGGGGGACATATGTGAGGCTTATTTTTCAACATCCCTTTTAGTAAACAAATCTGCACTAGACATAAGAGATTGTGAATCGTAAGTGCATATTGTAGGAATAATTATGAACCATCAATGCATGTTGTATGAGGTTTTGAAAGACGTGTGAGATTTAATTTTACACTCTTTTTTTTTGTATAAAAAAATATGCTAATTTTCTGCATCTACGAGTGATTGTGAATTGTTTATGAACTTTGGTAGTGGCTAAACGGGGGGCAAAATAGCCTAATATTCTCTAGGAAAAAATTCTTCATTATTCATATGGATATATACTAAGGATATTCCAGGTCAAAACTATAGTTTGTATTCAAAACACTGGCATGGACAACTCCATGGTCATATCAATATCAAACCAGGGTGTACTTTGTACCTTTGGAAACACAACCTTGCCACTTCTTTTGCGGCTAGGCATGTACATTGATCATATTTGCATCACCTTCCATTTATATCGTCAATTATTTTGGTCTCGGAAACAAACCAATGGTAGTCAAATGCACCATTTGGAATGATCTCAAGACATAGCAGAGGGGACCCTTACACAAATGGTATATAAAAATATGATTTCACTTCACATTACTTTTTTTTTGGTTTATTGTTGGAACATAATCATTCTTCAAAGCCTTCCATGCTTTAGAGTTTTATTCTCTGTCTTGCATCCTCTCTCTTATTGATTTTGATGTTAAAATATTCATGTACATGTTTTCAATTTATTTGTTAATGCATGTTTTTTTTTTATTATTATGAAAGTTACTAATGTATGATGCATTAACAAATAAACTACAAACATGTACATGAATGTATTGCATGTGGTCCAATTTTCTAGTGGATAGAGTATTAGGTTTTTACTCATGCGTCCCAGGTTAGAAACTTCTCCTCCCTTAAATTATTGTAATAGTTTTGAACTTCCACCCTCCCCTTAATAATAATACATTTTTTTTCCGAAAAAAAAAATGTACATGAATATATTCATATCATTTCCATTTTTTAATTCTTTGAGTTTTTTTTAATTATATATGTGAGTATATATTCACTTAGTATTAGTCTACTGGTTAGAGTTAGTATATTATAAATAGCATGATTGTTATTCAATTGAGAACAAGTTAGTCACGATGTAACCTCTTGGAGTTTTGTAACCATTTCGGCATTCTTGTTTGTTAAATAAAATTCTTATTATTTTGTAGTCTTGTTTGTCGTGCACTCTGATATTCAACTTGGCATCGAAGCAAGTTTAATCCTTTGTGGTTTAATCTACTTTTGTTTTGTTTGTATCAGTTTGTCTATCTTCGTTGTTTGTTTTGTCCAATTTCGTTTCGTAAAACTTTCTTCGTTTTCTGGTTTGGGTTACCCTATGTTTGTTGTTCATAAAAAATTTAAAAATAAATATGCTAGTCTGAAGTCGGAGCCGTGCCTAGCCGCTAGAGCCACTACACCTCTGTCTCGCACCGCCATCACGCTAGAGCCTTGATATCGTCGTTTGCCTGATTTGGACTCGCTAGCCCAACCCGCAGCCTAGAGAACTCAAATCTGACGAACACAAATTCTGTTTGCTACTTACTGCCCGATCGAACTTGCGTGACTCCTCTGCTTGAACTGTTATTGTCTTCAAGTTAGAGACTGCAACCCAGTGGTGCATGCCGTTGTATCTGATGAGAGAGTTGTGAATGATTTAACGGAGGAAGTTCTGAAGTTGGTGATCTGCGATTAAAGAAGATTGGTACATTGACAAGTGATGTGTTTTAAGCGTATTCAGAATGATGGGGCCATTTTTTTTTTTTGTCAAACGATAGATTTATTAGATTAGATGTTAGATTAGGGAGTCAGTGGGGTTCGAATCCGCACCGTGGTGCAAGAACAACACTCGTCTCCACCATTGTGGTAAAGGCCATTTACCTTGATGAGAATGTGTTTGAATTGTTGGGAAAAAAAAAAGATAAAATTAGTGGTGCTTGTTAGGCCATTTGAGGCCCACACGGTTAAGTTTTGTAGGAGTTTGCTTGCCAAGCACTCGACCACTTGAGTGATAGTTTTTGTTACTCTTGGTTTGTTGTTGTAATTGGAATATGGAAATCTCGTTAGTTTAGTGACAAGGAACACTCGTATGCTTTCTCTCCATACTCTCAACGCCAGTATGAATTAATTCGCCAATCAAGTCAAGTCCAGTTCGCAGTCCGCCTAACGGAGCCAATCAACATCTGCTTGTTTGCAAACTCGTGTCATATACCGCCATGAGTTTGACGCCGGGGAGGGGGGGGAGGGCGTGTTGGGAAATATTAGTATTTAAGTTTACTTTAATGTTTAGTTTTCTGGGCTTAGCTCATTAGCGTTAGGGTTTCGGTTTCTTACCTTTTAGGGTTAGGGTTATTTATTATAAATAGCATACTTGTTATTCAATTGAGAACAAGTTAGTCATAATGTAGTCTCTTGGAGTTTTGTAGCCGTTTCGGCATTCTTATTTGCTTAATAAAAATCTTATTATTTTGTAATCTTGTTTGTTGCACTCTGATAGTCAACTATAAGTGAGAGATCTTAGGTTCAACGCATGTGGAAGACAAATTCGATACCAATTTATAGTTAGTTTATTGTGTAGCTTAGTCTTAATCATTCACCACTTAGTACAAATATGTCATTACATTAATATACATACATATAGACATGCCCACGTCAAACTTCAACGATTCGAATCATCTATTTTTTAAGTTGCACCTCTTAGATCATCCTTGCAAAATATTAGCCAAAATCATAAATATTTAAGACATCTAATTAAGTTCAAAGAAATTGACGAATACTTTTGTTCTATAAGAAACAATGAAATTTCATTGTGATAATTAAATAGATAAATGGTTCGGATTGAATTGAATTTTTGTTAGTATGATCCATGAATAGAGACTTATAAAATAGACGATTTGGATCGTTAAAGTTTGATTTAAAGTAGGTCCCACAACTAATCCCCATTTTTTTCTTTCAAAAAAATGGAGATTCCTTCCCTTAAAGTGCTTGTACATGCGCACACACACGCACATATGGTTACAGTTTTTTTTTTCTTAAGAAGAAGATGATATATTTACAGTTTGACCAAACAAAATATACAGCTTCAATTCCCTTAATAAGCTAAAATGTTTTTTAAATAAAAAAAAAAGGAGCAATTATTAAATAAAGAAAGTTGTTATTGACACTCTAAGATATCATCATGCACTCTTCTATGTATAATTTTTCTCTTATGTTTTCTTAAAGCAAAAGTGCATGCTTACATTTTAGAGTGCTAAGAATACTTCCACCGATTGGTGAACTGTCAAGGCAAAAGGCCTATTCAAGCTCCAGCAGGTCAGGCAAGTTCAAAGAGCTGCCTGGAGGTATGTGACGCAAGGCTGGCATTATGCTACCATGATAGTTCTTGTATGGATAAAAAATTACTGGAGCAATTACTATTCAACGTGAATAATTACTACCTTTGTTTTTTCTTGCCCTTTGCCATGGGTACCTGTACAAATAACAACTACCTTCGAGAAATAACGAACGACGATTTAAAGAAAACCAAATAAACCCACAAAAAGAAATGAATATTTAGCCCAAACATCTTAAACTAAATGATGTAGTTGTTGATAATTGAATTATTACTTAAATATGCATTATCGTGCTTATTACATCATCATTTAGCTTGCAAATTTAGTTTAAATTTTTAATTAGTCTAGCATTATCCTTTGACAAAACAAGAGCCCAAATTTGCTGCTCACCTAAATCATTCCTGACGTTTACATCATAAGATTTTGGCATTTATGACATCTCAGATTTTGTTACTAATGCAAAATCTTGAATTTGTTGCTTGTGTTTGACATTTGCCCTACAATCACTGAGAAAACGTGTAAAGTTTGATAATTACATAGATCCTATTTGTCAATACTTTTGGGGGCTTGTGTAGAGAAAGGTTTTCAGGTAGTGCGCAGCTTCAAATGGATTCAAAAAACTTTGGTGGATATGATAAATGGGATTATACAAGCCAACGTTGTCATTGAAGGTAATCTCTTGGATATTTAACGTATAAAATAACAACCGAGGTTGGTCGAGTTCATTTTTGCTCTCCAAGTTTGTAATAGGGCAGCACATCGAATGGAGAGTCTTCATACCTGAGATAGCTTTGAACCGGAGTGGTTGTTCAATACTCTTGCTTCTGATGTAAATGTTTTTCTCCGAATTTAATAATATTTCACTTTCAATGAAAAAAAAATGTGAATTAAAGTGTTAATGTGTTTTAAACACAAAAATGTTAGTGGGAAACAACCCAAAATCCAAATTGTGTCCAATGATTCGTGTTCAGAGAAAATTTATTATCACTGATTGTATAGATTCATGCATCTATCATCACTTTTGTCACTTTGCTTGAAACTTATAGTTACTATTTTCAACTTTGTAACCTTTCCTTTGTGTACAATCCACCGTGAGAGAGAGAAATCAAATTTAGAACCTCCGCGCAAAGTTAAATGCTCCTTAACTAACTAAGCTGCAAGCCCTTTGCAGTAGTTAGACTTTCTTTTTTTGTTCATGAGTCATGCATGATTGAGACTTTTAATATTCAAACTGAGATTTACAAGCATAAATCTTGTCCAGCTCTTCTAAGAAAGACAACATCAAACAAAGCAAGGACAGAACTTAAGCATAAAAAAGTTGGAAATTTCTCAAAATCTTGATCTAAAATCCTAATCCCCAGTTGGGTTCTCTGCATTTTATCCCACATTCATAGAAAGCTGAGTCACAGATTTAAAGGTTCAGTTCTAAAAGAGAGTCATGAACATGCCTGAGGCTCATATATTCTTCTAGTTTGAGGAATATGCGCTGGAATGTAATGTTTTCCCTACACAAGATAGAATTTATGTAGATACTCAAAAGTGTTTTAGATTTTACATTAATTCTCGTTGCTTGTAAAAAAATGAGATCATCTGTATTTTGCACTAAAAGTCGGCAGTTTTATTTAATTAGAAACAATTATAAAGTGAAAAATAAAGATAATATTTTTTTACAGACCAATAGACCAACCTCATTTTATAATATTTTTCCTCCTTAAATGGAAGCTTCATGCCACAGATTTTTGAGTCCTCAAAATCTACCATTTGTTCAACTTTAATCCAATTTAAAATCCAGGAAAGTTGTCTTCTTTCTTGTTTATTTAGAGTATTACTAGTTATAGTTTTCTTCAGTATGATACATTTTGTTCTAGCATTCTCATAGGCAGCTCTTTATTCTCTCTCTCTCTCTCTCTCTCTCTCTCTCTCTCTCGTTCGTTTTGCAATGGAGCCCCTCAGAAATTTTTATGGCACAGAAGGATGCAGCAGCAGTGAATCAGGATGGACAACATACATTGCCTCTCCCATGCAAGAAGATGAGCCCGAATGCAGCAATATTGAAGACGTCGGTTACGAAAACCATCATCACATCGCATATCTCACCAGAAAAAAAGTTGGCAAAGATGACAATGAGAGTGATGATTCAATGGCTTCTGATGCTTCTTCTGGCCCAAGTCATCATCATGATCTCGTGCCTTCGCGCAGTAAAGACAGTAAAGGCACCGCTCGTTCCAAACGCGATAACAACAAGCAATCTAGGCACAAGAGCACAAGCAAACCAGAGAAGAAAACTGGCGAAAAGAGTACCAAAAGGAAGTAATGAGAAATCAGCGCTAATGAACTTTGATCGTGTCGTCAAGTCCTGGCTCAAGGGGTACTGCAGATTATAGTTGTTAATTAAAACTATAAGCTTGCAAATGAAGAAGAAGATGTATATTTTTTCTTTATATGTAGAATACACAAATGGAAGGATATATATTTCTCTTTTCTTCCACGAAAATTCTTCGTTCCACCGTTCTTATTTAGATTTTTAATTTGTATCTCATTAGACATTTTTTTTCTGCATTTCTTTTAGGACATTCATCAGCTCGGACAAACATCCGTTGAAAGTGTAAAGGTTAAATTGTGTCACAACATATTCTTTCAATCTCGGAGTAATTAAGTTTCTGGCGGAAAAAGGCGGTATTTTGTAATGCAAGCATGAAATTATGGTGTGTTTGTCTCTCAAGTTTTCTCGACAATTATGCATTTTGTGTATGGAGTGTTTGTGCCGCTGTCTCATGTGGCTATGAAGCAAACAGTGTGAGCAATTTGCTGGAAAGAAGAAAGATCAGAAAGCATACATGTGGCTATCTGCAAAAAAAAGAAAATATTGATTCACTAGTTTTAAAAGCTTAGAAATTATTATGCAGAATGTGTGTTGTTAACAATTCGTGCTGGAAAGAAAAAGATCAACATAGAAAGACAAATGCCAACTATGAATGCTGAGGTTTTCTTTTTGTGACAGAAAAAAAATTGGTAGAGTTTTACAAAAAAAAATTTTAAAAATAAAAATTGGTCGAGTAGTTTCTGCAACAGGTGTGCAAATGCAACAGCAAAGCAAGTACCAAATATGGGCTGTACTTCCAACTCCAAAGAATATTCTGCCACTTATAAAAGCAAAATCTGTAATTTGTCATCAAATTTGCACGTTTTATCAATAATATATGCATTAATTCCCAAATATCGCGAGATGTGAGTAACTGTCAACTAGTTATATTGTATAGATCGACCGGCTACTCACATTCTGCAATCATCCATCAATATTTGTCCCGCATTGGAGAAATCTGCATGTTATCAGCAGTAGTTAGAACACATGCAAACATTTGTTTAGGAAAGTGAGAATTGAATTTAATAGAGAAACCATAGAACATGTCTTTTTGCCTTGCCTTTTGTCCTATTATTCTTTAAGTCAACATGAAGATCAGATAAGAAAATCACCTCTCACCAAGAGATTCTTGTTTTACTTTAGTATTTGGGGAGTCCTATACAAACAATATAAAATATAAATGTCTTGTAAGTGGATCATCCACTCGTTAAATTTCTCTAAATTCTTCGGTTCACATTCAGTCGATCCTTAAGTTACAAAATGTTGATTATACAACGATTTACTTTATTATTTTCAGTACTTGAATTCTTCAACTTACATTCAGTCAATCGTTAAATTATACAATGTAAACCATATATCAATATATTTTAGAATTTTCGATAATGAAATTCTTCAGCTCACATTCAGTCGGCTGTTAAGTTATACAATGTAATTCATACATCGATGTACTTTAAAAGTTTTGGTACTTGAGAATATGGTTTGGTACAACTAAAGTGAATATGAATACAAGTTTTGACAGGTGGAATACAATTTTTTTAGCTGAGAGTCAACAGAGGTAGAGCATGGGAGGAAAAATAGTTCATGATTGACAACCAATTTAGGCTTTTCCTGGACCCAATTTTCACAGCTGTGATGCCTCACCAGATTTGGTTTATTTAAAGGGAATTTAGCACATGGAAACCACATTATTCAGATTTATGGGACACATTTGACACCCCAAAAGCAAAGTAAATATTTGAGGAATATTTGGCACATACAAAGACAAAAAAGTCAATAATTGCAAGAAAAAAGCACAAAAATATCTAATTAGAGCTGCTGAAATTGAGATAAATATAAAAATTTTGAGTTCCCCTGAATTGAATAGAATTACATCTTTCAAAGTTAGAAAGGGGTTGTGGGCGTGGACAGATCTGCCAAAAGCACGAGCATAACAAAGCACCCTTCAAAGTCTTAAAAAATAAACTGATAAAACTTATTTGGGATAAATTTTTTCACTGAAAAAGAGTTGGCAGAAGCTCCGCCCAGCGTAAAATCGTCAGCAGAAATTATTCAGATGGAGTGTTCTCTGCTTGAGTTGAATGTGCCACAGAAATTGGACTTAAATCTTTGACTGTTTGGCGATTTTGAACCATTCAGTATGGAAAGCACCTTCCATGTCAGTTCTTTCGTATGTGTGAGCACCGAAGTAGTCACGCTGAGCTTGGACCAAGTTAGCGGGCAGGCTTTCCCTTCTGTAGGAGTCGAAATAAGCAAGACTAGCTGACATACCAGGGGTGCTGATGCCTGAGTTGATTGCAAGGCATACCACCCTTCTCCAGGCAGACTGCCTCTCAACGATCTCTTTCGAGAACTCTGGGTCCACAAGAAGGTTTGCAAGATCAGCATTCCTGTCATATGCCTTCTTAATTCTGTCTAGGAACACCGCACGAATGATGCAACCTCCCTTCCAGATCCTGGCCAATTCGCCCAACTTCAAGTCCCATCCCTGCTCAATACTCTTTGCACGGATCAAATTCATCCCTTGTGCATAACTGCATATCTTTGATGCATAAAGTGCTTGCCTCACATCATCGATCAACTTTGCCTTATCCACCTCTGGGGTGTTCAAGCTATCCTCAAAGCCGGCTGATTTGAACACTTTAGCTGCTTTAACCCTCTCGTCCTTTAACCCACTGAGGAACCTTGCATCCAATGAAGATTCAATTGTTGGAGCAGCAACTGATAGTTCAGCAGCTTGCTGTACGGTCCATTTACCAGTACCCTTCATGCCAGTCTTGTCCAAAACCTTGTCGACCAAATATCCATCTCCCTTGTCATCCTTGATTCCAAATATATCAGCAGTGATTTCAATCAGGAAACTGAGAAGTTCACCTTTGTTCCACTCTGAGAAAACTTTTTGGAGTTCCTCATTTGACAACTTTCCTACTGATTTCAGTACATCATAAGCCTCCGCTATCAGCTGCATATCGCCGTATTCAATCCCATTATGAATCATCTTGACAAAGTTACCAGACCCACCTTTGCCAATGTAAGTCACACAAGGACCACTGTCCGGAACTTGAGCTGACACCTTAAGAAGAATGTCTTCAATGTACTTATAGGCCTCAAAGGAACCTCCAGGCATCATAGAAGGCCCGTATCGAGCACCCTCCTCACCACCTGAAACTCCCATTCCAAGGTAAAGAAGACCTAGTTCAGCCATGGCTTTCTCCCTCCTCTCAGTATTCTCATACCACTCATTACCACCATCAATGATGCAGTCACCTTTCTCCAGGTAGACGGAGAGGGTCTTTATGGTCTGGTCAACGGGCGCCCCAGCCTTGACAAGCATGATCACGACACGGGGTTTCTGGATTGACTTAACAAAAGATTCGGGATCATGGAATCCATAAAGGGGAAGGTTTCCTTCCTTTTTAGCTCGCTCAACGGTCTCATCAACTTTGGAGGTAGTTCTATTGTATACCGAAATGGGGAAGCCTTTCTCTGCAATGTTGAGAGCCAAATTTTGGCCCATGACAGCCAAACCGGCAAGGCCTATTCTTGTAGGTTTTGGTGTTGCAGCCATCTTTTTGCCTGTTTGACATTTGGATTTGTTAGCGAGAGCGTCAATTTTATATCCATATAATGGCAAAATACGAAGTACAGATCTGAGAGACCTTAGTCACGAAAAACAAAATGTCAGGATGCTTTGATGAAATCCAACAAACTTCAATTGCTCAAATTACAAAACAATAGATCATAAATTAATTTCACAGCTAATCACATATTCCAATGCCTACATACTAATTGCAGCATTGTATATCATTGATAAGATTAAAAATTATGTATATGACTCTCAGATGTATTAAACAAAAATAACAAATCTAATGAACAATGATACTCCCATAAGAACTTACTAAGCCGGTAAGCCCTGCATACTAATTTCGTATTGTAGAACATAGACGAGATTAAACATTAAGTATCTGATCCTCAGATGAATAACACTAAACTAACAAATCTAACGAACACAGGTGTTAGCCCAGTTTGAATCACTATGCCCTCACTTTTACAGTCCAATTGTTCCGATCGACTCAATGGACAAACAAACAAACAAACAAAAGAAACTAAACCTTCATTGCCTCACTAAGCCCTCACTTTTACAGTCCAATTGTTCTCTGAAGCTAACCAAATTAAACCAGACCCACTTACTCTTTACTTATCTAAAACAAAATTCAATCATATTAATATAAAAATCATAAACTCCACAACCCATCAACCAAATGACTGGATGAACTAAAAAGCATGATCTAATCAATCTGAAAAATTCCAAGAATCCACAGATCAGTGCAAAACGAAAATCATCGTCAAGATTATGAGCAACCGAATAACACTAACAAAGGAAACACAGATCAAAAATCCCAAATCATGGCAACCAATCAAGTTTTAGAAAAAAGCTACGATTTTTAACCGCGGTCAGTCAAATAATTTAATGGCTGTAATTGCATTCAGTAAAGTACAGCAGTGAAAGGGAACGTTTTGATCAAAACCCAGAAAGCAAAAGGATCCGAACCTGAAACTGAAAGTGTTCTTCTGTAAGGAGAGAAGGGGGATTGAAAATCTGAGGAAATCGAGCGAACCCAAGAAATCAAAGATCTGGGGTAGGCGGAAAGTGATGAGCTTTTATATTAAGAAAAGATTTTCGATGGTAGTTAGGGAATATTGTAGCGGGTCAAGATTGGCCACTGGCTCGGTTGGTGAGGTGGACACGCCGTCGTTGAAGGTGGGTTAGGTGTGGAGATATGGCAACTCCATCCAGCGTAACACCAGTTGACAGGCGCCAATTCAATTTACTCTGACCTGTATTAATATAACTTCGTTCAACTATTGTTAAGCGGTACACAAGAGACGAGAGTCGAACTTAAAATTTCGAATGCACAGTCAAATAAAGTTAACCAATTTAGCTATAAGCTCCTATAAAAGTTTTCATTGATTTAAAAGAATTCTTTATGATTTGTGTTTTTTTTTCCCGACGAACAATGCATTTTTCATTCTCTTAATAAAAAGTCGTAACAAGATTTATGTAAAGAAATGCCTACCTCTATGCTCCTCATACTCTTGTCTCGAGAGGCGAGCATTGCATGCATATTCTTGAAAAAATGATAATCACACAATATTTTTTTATATTTACATTATTTTGTTTAATCTTGTATTTTGTTTTTATTTAATTTATATAATTCGACGATAGAAATAACAGAAAGTTTGTATGAGAAGAAAAATGATGCGTGTAGGAAACATGTGTTCTCATTAGGCTAAGTCAAGATTCAAGGGTTAAATTCCCTCCAACATTAACTAAAACAAAGAAAGGAAAAGACAACTCCATTTTTAACTCAATTAACTTATTTAATTTTTAAATATGATAAGAATCTGAAACGGATCTAGGAAAGCATATGCATCTGACATGGACATTGTTTTTTTTTTTTTTTTTTTTTTTTTGAACAGCAGACATGGACATTGTTTGGATGGGCACTTTTGCTAATTAAATTACCAACCCAATTGCAAATATACGCATTCTTCACACACATTAGCCATCTCAACATGATGTCACCAATTGCAAAGCATCCACATCACCACAAATACCCGTTTTGCATAACCCGCCAGTTGTATTTACTTAATACATTCATAATCGGATCCTCTTCGGATCCTTTAAAACTAAGCCCACTAATCAATGAATATGGACCGTTGAAATTTGATCTAACAATTACAAACAGAGACCCCTAAAAGTTATAATAATTATAACCGTTTGATCAAATTTCAACAGGGCAGATTCATTGATTAGTGAGCTCAGTTTTGATGGATCCAGAGGATCCTGTTCCAATACATTCACCATTTAAGGAGATTGCGGATCCGTTTGCATCACAACAATGTGAATTCTTATCAGTCAATCACAATCACAGGAATTCACTATGGTACATTCCATTGGAGGCAGATTGTCTGCCCTCCTGTTATAATGCCCTTCCAATCCCCTTCTATTTGTGCGGTCACGGTTAAACCACATCAACATTTTATATTAATTTTTTAATAGAGATAATAAGACAAAAAGCAATAAGAATATAAAATGTTGACGTGGCTTAATCGTGACCGTACAAATAGGAAGAGATGGAAATGGCACCATAACAGAAGGACAGACAATCTGCCTCCCATTCCATTTTACTTTATACATTCACCAAGAAAGCATGTCATAATGGACCATTAAAGGCTTTTTAGGCAAAATTGTCTATTGGATTATCATAACTCTTCAATTTAATCTCTTAAATTTAAAATCAATAGAAGTAATCCCTAAAATAGAAGTAATCCCTAAAATTGTTCACCATCAATCATTTTGTTACTTTTGTGATAAATCTTTGTTAAATTGAAGAAACCACATGTTCAAGGGGCAGATTGATTTAACAAAATTACTCTCAATTTAACAGAGATTTCTCACAAAAAAACTAAAACAATCGAAGGTGGACAAACTCAGAAATCACTTATATCGATTTTAAATTTCAAGGATCAAAGTGAGATGTTATGGCAATATGATGACCATTTTAGATTAAAAAGCTGACTTTTAAATGGTGAATGTATATGTATCGTAGCTATGTCCTACAAATAAGACCTTCCAACCAAATATGATAAATGAATAATGATTGGGAATTGTTATTCGCACTCCAAATTCCTCACTCTACTCTCCAAATTTTCTACATTCAAAAAGAAAAATACGCTTGTGAAGAGTATAGCATGCAATTTTTGAAGTACTAATAGCACTTCCCTAATGATTATGTAATAACATTGGCAAGGAATACTAAGAACATTCATAAACAACAAACGGCATAGATTATGTACCTTTACTGCATTCTACTCGACTTCCTGTCGATATAAAGTGAGAGATAAGTCTTTCGATAGAGAGAATTTAGGGTAGGATCAGATTCATTTGACGAATGCTGTAGGTTTCAAGTAGTCTGAATCTATGAATTACATATTATGCAAAGTGGAAAAGAATTGCTACGTATACATTCCCAATCTGGCTGTTTACAACCCATGCTTCACATGAATAACAGATACAACATTAAGGCAAGCATAACAGACAGCTTTTCCCAGAAACAAAAAAGACCAAGACATAATTTCTCACCGAGCTTTGCTCTGAGGTTGAGATTAATGAAGGAATCCAACACTTGTGAGAATTAGTAAGCAGTGACAGACGATAGCTGTGACTCGCTGATGAACTTGGAGTGGAGCTGCGAAGATGGTTTTTCTTATCTATAAGCCAAAATTGCACATCTGAACAAATTCCATATCATTGTCCAAATAATAAGTCCAGAGTTTCTTGTATTGGTTCATAGCAACGTCCAACCAAGGTTTCATGTTTCCGTTGTAATGAATGACCGCAGCTTTTCTAATCTCGTCCATGCTAATACTGGGATTGTACCCCAGCCCAAGCACATGCCATGATTTGTCCAACGACTTTGTTGTCGAGTAGAAGGTAATCAGCCCCGGCGGAAGAGTCCCCAGTTTCCACAGAGTGCGGTCCTCATTCTGCAAAATTCATGGACAAGAATTATTCACAATTGTATGATTGTATTCAACACTCAACTAGTAACAACACAATTGTGCTTCAACTATATATGGCGCCATTTGGGTAGTAATTTCCAAGTGAAAATTATAAATTGGGTTGTGTAAATAAAAGTTACAACTTCGAAAATGCTAACCCGAATGGCACTTGATCTTCCCTCACACAAGGAATTTAAAAACAAGAAAACACTTACCAAGTTCTGCCAGTAATGGTACTGCTCAGTGCTTTTCTCCTGCCTCCAAGCATCAAGATCAAATATATTCATCCCGTAGGCCCAAGCACATGCCCTCGGATTGAACCTTTCCCTGATCAGAGGGTGTGAAAAATTCAGATACTGTGCGTACCGATGGAAGGACCCAAAGCAGGTCTCAACAGCTCCATTCACCTTCCCATCCAAATCGATCTTCCATAATCCTGTCAAGTCCTTTTGAACCACAACATCATCATCCAAAAAGAGAATTTTGTGCAGTTTGGGATACATCTCTGGCAAATAAAACCGAAGGTGATTCAACATTGACAAGTACTTGGGGTTTCTATATTTCATGTTTTGTGTATCCTTGGTAGCATTCTCTGCCCGATTCTCAAAGTAGAACTTCTGCAACTTTGCTGACTCAAGTTGCCTCAAGACTGGCACATATGAAGAGTTCAAGAAAGTAAAATCTTCTACTGCCTTCACCTCAACATATGCACCCCGTTCCACAGGCCTCATCTTAAACCATACCTTCATCGGTGCAAGATTCATCCTATCTGTAACTACATGGAAGACATGTCTCCACGGTTCATTGGAATTATTCACCACAGATCGTACCACAACTGAGACAGCGATGATATTATCTGAAAAAATTGCATAATGGTACAAACTTGGGTCCTCAAATTCGGGGCTTGGTTCCTCTTCCTTGTACTTCTCCGGATGTGAAATTCTTTCCTCAACAAGCCTCATGGCCAAACAATGCAAACTTTTTGGTATCGATTTTGCAGCAATCGAGCTTGCAAATGCCCCATTCTTCTTTGCCTTTATAAGCAACTCATTAACAGCAAAAATGGTATCCTTCAACTTCTGAATCTTGAGCTGATTATCATAATTCTCCTTTGACTCCCCAATCATTAGCCGAGCAAATTTGATCTTATCCTTCACCTCCTTCTCGAAATGCCTCAAAACATCCTCATCCAAAGGACCGTCTGATTCAAACAACGCGGTCCTGTAACCCGGCTTCATTTGAAGATCAGAGAAATTCGACGCCAAATCATCAAACATTCTCATTTGCCTAGATATCTCCAGCTTAAGCTTCCTGGCGTAAGCCGCGTAAGCATTCACCAGAGTAACATGATCATTGGCTTGCTTATATATCAAATCTAATCTTGTTTTCAAAGGATCAGAATTTAAAGCTAAAAACGTCCTACGCATGTACGCGTTTCCAGTCGTTGGAAGTGCCTGCAATCAATTAGACCTCAAGATTAAAACTTCAATCCTATCTGATTGAAAAAAAAATTAACATCTGGGTTTTACTTTAGTCAAAGTTTTTTACATGGGTTTTTTTTTTTTTTTTACTTTTTACTTAATTTGGGGGGTTTTTTTTTTCCAATCTGAGATTTGTTCAAATGTGAAAATTAGAAATTAGAATGTGGGTTGTAATTAATCAGTGAAATTGACATCTGGGTTTTGCTAAAGCTTCGAAATTTCAATCTAAATCTCGATTAATTACAAAATTAAATGATAGAAAACGGATTGAGGAAGAGAGGGCAATACATACAGAGTCGTGGTGTGGAGTCGAAGGATTTGTGGTGAGGATAACAGAGAGCGTGGCTATGAAGAGCAGAGAGAACATAGCCGAGACAAAGATCCGATACGAGAAGAAGCTCCGGAGGCTGAACCCGCCAAAACCCGACCCGCCTCCGCCACGGCTGCCTCGCACGGCCACCGCCATTGCAGCAACCAAGCTCCGATCAGAGCGCTCTCGACCTCAAAACAGAGAATGATCGAATGGTGTTTTGATTATAGCAGCGGCAGCAAAAGAGTTCAAGTTCTGTCTCTCAGCTGATTGGAAAGTAGAATGAGGAGAGAGAGAGAGAGAGGGAGAGAGAGAGAGAGAGAGGGTGATTGGAAGGTGTGAGTGTGTGAGATCTCAGCTGGGTGTGAAGAAGAAGACCATGTGTGAGAGCGTGGACGAGATCAAACTTCCGAGTGAGGAGAGATCTAATTTTCGTGTCGGTGTTTTCATTTTTATTTAATACTTCAAAAATCTTATTTTATATTGTATTTTTATTTTTAATTAAAGAAAATTTGAAATGTTAAATAAGATTTTTAGAATGTTAATAACAATTTTTTAATAAAAAATATTAATATAATAATAGGTGTTGGATGTGGGGTGGGCCATAGACCATGTAATAAGAGAGTTTATAATGGAAAGAGATCTTCCCTGGATTCCTTTCATCAAATTCACCAAGACCACAAATCTGAATCTTTGAAATTTGATCTAACAGTTACAAATAGGAGTCCACTTTAAAAGTTAAAATAACTTTAACCGTTAAATTAAATTTTAAATACTCGAATTTATGATCTTGGTAAATTTAGTGGAAGGAATAATTACTTGTTTACAAGGAGTACAAGATGAGGACAGTAAATGTTTGACTTTTTGTCAAGCCATGAAAATCTAATACTTTAGCAAATTAGCACTAAGTTAAAAAGATTTATGGGATAAGCCTAACCCAACAATTTAAATCTCAATTGAGGTTTAGAAAATATCTCATGGTTGACTATAGACTCAATTTTGAAATCTAGATTGAGAAAATTGGGGTAGGTAAAAATCAACTTCGAATTCGTTCGAGCTATAACCCTATTCAGGATAAGGTTCAAAAGTAAAATGCTTAAAACTAAGTAAAAAAAATTCGAAACGCCACTTTCCAGCATCGATTGTGTCAATAAAAAGTAGAGTACAAATTGTTTCAAAATTGTAAGACAAAGCCCATCAATTTTCTAATACAAGTCCAAAAGCCCAATATTGCTTTGTGTTTATGTTGTCCGGGCCCAACCCAAACAAATGGATTATCATTGATCAACCTCCCACCAAACCTTGCAGTGAATAACTGAAATTTGGAAATGGAATTCAGACTTGGCCGTTAGAGATAATATGCCGGGCCTCAGCCTCTCTCTTCCCGCTCCCGCCAAACTCCCTCCACCTCCTCCTCTCAGTCCGAAAGCCACCAACTTTGAGCTTCTCAACAACCGTCTGATCAACCAAATTAATGTCGGCCATCTCCGCAAAGCAATCACCACCCTTGATCTCCTGGCGCAGCGCGGGATCCACCCCGACCTCCCCACCTACTCACTCCTCATCAAGTCCTGCATCCGGTCCCGGAACTTCGACCTGGCCAAGCTCGTCCACGACCGGTTGGCTCACTCCCAGCTCGAACCCGACCAGGTACTTCTGAACTCCTTGATTAGCTTGTATTCGAAATCTGGGGACTGGAAGAAGGCGAATTCGATCTTCGAAAACATGGGCAGTGAGAGAAATTTGGTTTCTTGGAGCGCCATGGTGTCTTGTTTTGCGAACAATGATATGGGATTCGAAGCGATCTCGACGTTTCTTGATATGCTCGAACATGGGTTTTACCCGAATGAGTATTGCTTTGCATCTGTGATTCGGGCGTGTTCGAATGCCCGGAATATTGGGATTGGGAAGGTAATTTTTGGGTCGGTGATCAAAGGTGGGTATCTTGGGTCTGATGTGTGTGTTGGGTGTTCATTGATCGATATGTTTGCGAAGGGTGGTGGAGATTTGGGTGAAGCGTATAAGGTGTTTGAGGAAATGCCTGAGACGGATGCGGTGACGTGGACTTTGATGATTACTAGGTTTGCACAGATGGGTTTCCCCAGAGAGGCTATTGGTTTGTATGTGGATATGTTGTTGAGTGGGTTCATGCCCGACCAGTTTGCACTAAGTGGTGTTATATCGGCGTGTACAAAGTTGGAATCACTTTCACTGGGGCAGCAATTGCATTCGTGGGTTATACGGTCTGGATTGGCTTTAGGTCATTGTGTCGGGTGTTGTTTGGTGGACATGTATGCCAAGTGTGCAGCTGATGGATCGATGAATGATGCGAGGAAGGTATTTGATCGGATGCCAAACCATAATGTTATGTCATGGACTGCAATTATCAATGGATATGTGCAGAGCGGAAAGGGTGATGAGGAAGCCATCAAACTCTTTGTTGAAATGATGTCAGGTCATGTTCCACCAAATCATTTCACATTTTCTAGCATTCTGAAGGCTTGTGCAAATCTTTCGGATCTGTGTAAGGGTGAACAAATTCACTCCCTGGCAGTGAAATCAGGTCTTGCTTCCGTTAACTGTGTAGGAAATTCGCTTATCACCATGTACTCAAAGTCTGGCCAGGTGGAAGATGCCCGCAAATCTTTTGATGTTCTGTATGAGAAAAATTTGATATCTTATAACACAATCGTTGATGCATATGCCAAGCATTTAGATGCAGAAGAAGCCTTTGGACTTTTTCATGAAATTCAGGATACAGGATATGGGGCTAGTGCTTTCACATTTTCTAGTCTCTTGAGTGGAGCTGCAAGCATTTGTGCTGCTGGTAAGGGCGAACAAATCCATGCCCGGATAATAAAGTCAGGACTTGAGTCAAACCAAATCATTTGTAACGCTTTGGTTTCCATGTATTCTAGGTGTGGAAACATAGATGCTGCTTTTCTAGTTTTCAATGAGATGGAAGATTGGAATGTTATATCATGGACTTCAATGATCACGGGTTTTGCAAAACATGGATATGCAGCTGCAGCGGTGGAAATGTTCAACAAAATGCTTGAGGCCGGAATAAAACCTAATGGGATCACATATATTGCTGTTTTGTCAGCTTGCAGCCATGCGGGTTTGGTTGATGAGGGTTGGAAACACTTCAAGGAAATGCAGAAAAAACATGGTGTTGTCCCAAGAATGGAACATTACGCATGCATGGTTGATTTATTAGGCCGCTCAGGATCCCTTGTAGAAGCCCTCGAGTTTATCAACTCAATGCCTTTTACAGCTGATGAACTCATCTGGCGGACATTTCTTGGAGCCTGCCGAGTGCATGGTAACATAGAGCTTGGTAAACATGCAGCAAAGATGATTATCGAGCAGAACCCACGTGATTCGGCAGCATATAGTTTACTATCGAATTTGTATGCTTCCACTGGTCGGTGGGAAGAAGTGGCAAAAGTAAGAAAATATATGAAAGAGAAGTATTTGATCAAAGAAGTAGGTTCTAGCTGGATAGAGGTGAAAAATAAGATCCACAAGTTTCATGTTGGGGATACTTCACACCCGAAGGCAAAGGAGATTTATGATGAACTGGATCAATTGGGCTCAAAGATAAAGAAACTGGGCTATGTCCCGAATACAGATTTTGTACTTCATGATGTGGAAGAGGAACAAAAAGGATTTTACTTGTTTCAACACAGTGAGAAAATAGCAGTGGCGTTTGGTCTTATTAGCACATCGAAATCAAAACCTATTAGAGTATTTAAGAATCTCCGTGTTTGTGGAGACTGCCACACTGCGATTAAGTATATTTCGGAAGCCACTGGGAGAGAAATAGTAGTAAGAGATTCAAATCGGTTTCATCATTTCAAGGACGGGAGATGCTCTTGCAACGAATACTGGTGATATTGTTACATAAATTCAAACTGTAAATGATAGAATAATCTCCTAGCAGGATGTATGTATTTTCCAATGAATCTAATTTACGGTTTCCAATCTTTCATTTCACATCCTCTGCTTTGTCTTTGAGAATGTTTAAGATTTTTCTGTAGAGGTGGATCAAAAGGAGCTTCGTTTCATCATAGTGCCTACACTAGCAGGCGGATTCGTAAGTTTCTTATTCAAATTTTTGAGGCCCCAGTTCCTTGTTTTTCTAATTGTACACTGTACAGTTCATATCTGCACATTGTATTACTATTGATGTATACTGCTTTCTGATTGCTTTAAATAAAATTGCATGATTTCGCGTCTTATTTTTTTACATTTGATGTATTTGATGTAAAATATAATTTTGGAAAGAGTATCGACGGAACCTTTTGCTAGAGCTTTCCCCATATTCCCCCTTCTGAAAACTTTTTGTTGGAACTGAGCCTTGATTTTCTCTTTTCTTCCTTTGTCCTGTATTATGAACTCCTATTAGTGCACTTCTTTAGTTTCTATTTAATTAAATTCAAGAAAAATTAGAGGGAATATATAATGTTTTGCAATATAATATTAGCACAATTTAGGATTAAATTAGCTACTAAAAATCAGTATTTCTGTTATGCTACTAAACAAAACTTTGGAACTTACTTAAATTTCAAGAGATGTTTCAAACCAGTAAATCCTTATTGGTTTCATTCTGATGAGATCGAGTTGAAATTTAGCGGCCTTGGGCTTGATTTCGACTCTGATTTGATTGCGTATAATGCCTGTAAACGATCATCACTGGAAATATATATAATTAAAATATCAAGGTTCTTATGTTTGCAGATCTTCGTAGGAAAATAAGGTATTGCAGAAAGGAAAGAAAGGGAGAGAGATGAAGTCTTTGAGAAAGTATCCAAATGAGAGAACAAATTGCAAAACCAAAACAAAATAAACCATGTTACATTCAGTCAAGCCAGCCCTCTAAAAAGCTGAAAACAGTGCTCAATTGGACTTTATACGTTAGTGGATAGCTTTTGTGAATGCCTTTCGTTTTATAGTAATTTTAATATCACGAACCAACTCCCATTTTCACCACCTTTATTTCTGCGTCATGACCAACTCTTCCCCCACGGTAGCCATTCCTTGCTCCATCCATTGCATTTTTTTTTCTCCTCCCTTTGTTCTTGTACACCTGAAATTATTGCTGTACTTTCTTTTTTTTTTTGAATAGTTCTAGAAGTATTGATGATAAATTACTAGCTCTATCGGTAGTGAGCTGGTGATCCGATAATTTTTTGATGATCAGGATTTTTTTCGGAACAAGCAATCTTTAACTTCATGCAGCTAATTCTTGACCAAAAAAAACTTCATGCAGCTAATTTAGTAAGAATTTTACATGATTTAGGAAATTTATTTGTTATAGATAAGATTCTAGACGGTGCTGAAAATTTGACCAAAACATTTTATTGCTTATTTGCTTGGATCTGATACAGATTTTAAAGTGAGTTGAGGATTAGTTGACTTCTACACAAACAGAAGATCAAAATAGATGGATAATGGGAAAAATGGAGAAATGATAAGAACTCAGTGTCCATCGGTCTTAGCCTAGCAAATCCGTGGAACTTGTGATGGACTGGTTTGAGGACTCTGCTCTCAGATAAGCTGTGTTGCAAGGGACATCCTCGAGGTCTCGAAGGGAAGGATGATAAGGACTGTGCAGTTGCAGGTCATTGAGCATTTGGCGAAGCTCGGAAGTTTCCTCTTTGAGCTGAGCATTCTCTTGCAGAACCTTCTCATGTGACTCTGAGACATGGTTCAGCTTTTCCAAAATTTGGTGATTCTCCTTTCTAAGCCAAACCACTTGTGACCAGAGTTCATCAAGGTGCTTCTGCTTGCGCATACGTGATCTGCGTGCAGATTCTCTGTTAGATATCATTCGTCTTTGTTTCCTCTCATTGATGAGACTGAGTTGCTGCTCATCAGCCTCATCAGAGGTTGAGTTACTACTGAAGGACGATGGTTGCTGTGGATTGTTATTAATTTCTTGAAGTTGGGAAGTAGGATATTGGAAATTGTACAATGGGCTAGAAAACCGGTTGAATTCAAAAGCGGTTGCATTGCTTTGAGTGCTCATGCTAAAAGGAGGGTAGGGAGATGATGAGCTCGAAGGAACGAGGTAATGGATTCCAGTGACCTCACCGGGCTGCATGACTTCTCAAACTTTCGACGGATAAATGCAAGGACTTCGTGGTGAAGAAGGTGAGTGGAGAGTACTTAGTTTTTGGTTGTGTTAGAAGGGGGGAAAGAGGCTCGAGGAGAGGAGGCCTTTATAGGGTGAAAAGTGTGAGAAAGTGCCTTCAAAGCTCAGCTGATTGGAAAATCATGCTATCATGTCTCTATTTTATGCAGCATCATCACATTCATCTATGTGTACATGAATGTACGCGAGATGTTTGTCTCTCATTTATGTGTTCGTTATGGGCATGCATCCATGGTTCGATGGCTACATGCATGTATGCATGAAATGATATTTTTACATACATACATGTAACATGGGGGATTACAAGTAGTGTTTGTGGATAATCATTTTTCAGATCAAATCTCCGCTAACATGAGAGAGAGAGAGAGAGAGAGAGAGAGAGTTTTTGTGTTATAATTCGGAGTACAATTATTTTAATGGAAGAATGTTTAGGCAAAATAATGCAGTGCAAGAGAAAATGGGATCAAGAAGTCTATCTTAATTTTGGTGTGCCTTTGTCAAGTCTACAGGGAAAGAAATTAAAGAGGCTTAGAAAGGCAAGAACTTTTACGTACTGGTTATAATAATTAAGGTGCTGATCACTGACTCATCAAACACTTAAACTCAATTGAGATGTGAAAGGAAAAAAGTCTCACGTCGGTGAAAAGATAAACCTTACAAGGGCTGGTAAGAGGTTTGCTGACTTTCATTATTACCAATTAATTTTATGATAGAACTTCAACTTTCGTTATAGTATCAAAGCAGGTTAGCCCATGTGTGAAATTAACCACATGTGAAGTCCAACCGCCACACGTCTCCACGTCACCCAATTGGTGTTGGTCACGTGTTTGGCTTGAAAATTCGTCACGCATGAAGGGCTATGTGAGGATATGAAAGTAAAAGAGTCCCCATCCTTGAAAGGAGAAAACCTTGCAAAGCTTATAAGAGATTAGGTTACTTCCTATAATGTCAATTGATTTTATGACAGAATCTCAACTTTCTTCAACTCCCTATTAATATACCAATTAATCAACCGTACTTAACAATAATTTGTTCAATCGTTAGCAACATCCGCCCTCTGCCATTTTTAGGTTCTAATCCTGTTAGCCTGCTGGGAAAAATAACAGAAAAGTAGCTTCTTTTTTGTTTTGCGCACCAAGAACTTGATTTAGAATTTTTTATATTGGTTTTAATTCTAGAAATCCTTTCAAAAGGAGTAGAATGTAGATAATCCAAATAGTTTGCTGGACTAATATCTTCTACTCCGATTAAATACGAAATACGTATAGCAATATGCTAATCCCATACACCACTTAGCAATTGAAGTCTACAAAAGCTCAAGCTAGAAACATACATAGAGGACATTTAAAGTGAGAGATTGGACAACTTTCTTGTCTTCTTTTGGAAGCTGAGGTACAAAGGTGCAAGCATACATTCTCCAAGAAAGAGAAATGCAACTCAATTATTAACAATCTGAATTATTATAAAAATCAGTTTGTATTACCATATTGCCAGTTGAGGACAAATTGTCCTAGCCCAAATTAGTTTGGCCTTCATTGGAAGTATATTTTCTTATCACTAATTCACCACATAACAAGTATTTATTGAACACGTAATTCAATTTTTAAGCACGTGACAAATATTTATTAGAAAAGTAACGTTATTGAAACCATATCTTAATTGCAATAGTAGATCTCTCTCCCTGCCTTGGTTAAATATTTAAGCATAATTAATGGTGCACTTAGGTCAAATTAAGTCAGTTGTAGCAGGAACATGGAAAAAAGATTAGTTTTTGTTCAAGCCATTCAAATTAGCAGATGTTACTGAGTGGAAAACTCTTATGGGATTCATGGATGTACTTTAAAATGCAGTCTTCCACTAACTAAAAGAGCTTTGAATGGATACAGGAACCAAAATCTTACTCTTACTGACGATCAGGCAAATTCTCTCTCTCTCTCTACACCTGAGGGTTTGGGTTGGGTCAAGTTGAGTGGACTGAATGGTCAACAATGCCATGAGACAGGTTTAGACTGCTCTATCTTTTCTTGTCTTGCAATTGTCCTTCTCGTGTTCCCTACTTCTCTCTATTTTATTTTCTTTGAGGATTTGGAGTATATAGAGGTGGATGAGTAAGTAGTTGAAAAAACCCAGGATTTGGAGTATGTCTTTATGCTCAGTTGTACTTGTACATAGTGTAGATAACTGCATTTGGTTGGTCAATGCTGCATCACTTAGTTTCAACTCCTTAAGTATGTCAGTGTGTGTGTGTGATAAAGGAGAAGTAATTCGCTGACCCTGGGTTGTATTTCCCCCTTCTCCATGTAACGCTGATTATAGAACATAGTCAACGTGACGTCACGCGAAAATGGGACCGAACATACACGCTGGTATGCAAGTGTCTCTGGTGGTATAAGGTTGGTTTGTAATTTGCTGGTGAAAAGAAAGAGTGTTATCAATTCAATGTACGCAGCTAACTTTAGCTATCAGCATGCGAAGCCATTTTTTTCGATCATGCATCTATGATTGGTTATTTATCTACTCAGCTGGCCAATTGTTCGGTCAAGGAGGCCAGAAAAAAGCAGCAAACTTTAACTATAAGCATGCCAGGCAATGTGTAATTCAACAGCTAGCTTACATTTATGCGTTTCATCAATTTGGGTAGTGCATGGTACATGCAAGTTTGAATTCTGCTTTCAAGTACTAAAACATGCATGAACAAATTGTTCTTAACAAAATTCTAAAGTTTCACGAGTATAATATGAGAGACTGTTTTCGATCACGATTCTAGTTTTCTTATCTTTATATCTCTCTTCATGTGTCAATATTTAGTAAGTTCTTGACGCATATTTGGCTATGTGTACTATAAGTACACACTCAAATTAAAGGAATACACCCCAAAAGAAACTTTCAACCTCAATTTGGCATGGCACTTTGCCTTCAAACCAAACGTGAGTGAAAGTAATATTGGATATGTTGATAGAACTCCATTTTTCCCCTCACTCAACTAACATATCTTATCTACGTCCCAAAATCATTCCCCCATATCTCTTCATTTGTTTCCACTTTACCCTTGAACTTTGTTGGACATTCACTACAATCCAAGCCTCCAAGGGCATTTTGGGAAAATAATGTCTCAACCTGCGACATTTGCCCTACAATGACGGTCTGGGTTGTGCACGGAAGGGTTCTTGATTTAACTCCATCCCTTTTCGTACCGAATGACACTCCAAAAGAAATCCAATTCTATTTTTTTTATTCTTAAATAATAGAAAGGAAACACCTAAAATATTAACAACAAACAATGAGACAACGACACGAGTCACGACATGAACAAAGTAGGCAGACGAGAAAAACGCGAGCGCACTATAGATGTCACACGTGGGCCCTGGCTAACAAGCGCGCGTGGGTGCTTAGTGCACCACCCCCCTAGCCCTATTGCTTGGCTTGTCAAACTCAAAACAAAAAAGCTCTCTCTCTCTCTCTCTCTCTCTCTCTCTCTCTCTCTCTCTAGGGTTTCTGTAGCGTCTTTTCACGCTCCTCCACCAATCAAGGGCTGTATGCAAGTTTTTGGGTATTGTCCTTAGATGCCCAGATGACCCTATGTGCACCCCACTAAGGCAACCTCTGTCATTGCATTTTTTGTTTTTGTTAGAAATGGTGATTGCAGGGTGATGAAGTGGCTAGCTAGGGTAGGGCGTGGAGGTTTTCATCCAACAAGGCCCCTTCATGACGGTGGTTGGCTGGGGGAGTTGCTTTTGTTTTTCAGCCCTTCTCATATCATTCGTACGTATGCATTATAATCCTTAATCGAGTTATAACTTTATATATATATATATATCTTTGTTGGTTTTATTTCCTCAACAGTTTACTTTTATAGAGTGTACGTAGTATCAAGAGTCTTGGTTAATTTGCAAGAAATTATGCATTTGAGACTTGGTTTGTTGGTTGCAAGAATATATTAGGAAGTTGTGTATTTGAAGGCTACTTGAACTCATATGATTCTCTCGCACTTTCTTTCTAGTAATACAGTTGTGAATCTGGTAGGGTTTAGGCACTAGCAGTTACTCCAATCCAAAATCATGATTTTCTAGTGATATATGTGTTTTTAAATTCAAGTTTTGTTGTTTTGGATGAAACCACGGGTGGAGCCACCCGTAACGCTAAGGTGGGTTGTAGCTCAAGGAGATTTTTTGTAAGTGTAGTGATATTTACACACTCATTTTTATTTCTCATACATCTTTCTTAGTACCTTCAGGTTGAATGAATTGATAAAAATCAATGACAAAAAATTAATAAGGATGTGTGAATAGCACTATCTTTTTTTGAACTCATGCTTTAATGGCTTATGTTAATGCATGTAACCTATATAGCCCACTCATTTCCAATCTAGGCTATTATTTCATGTATATTTAGTAGAGGATAGGTAATAAATAATATTTTTTATGCTACAAGTAATAAATTAGTTCTATCTTCCCTTCCCCCTCTTCTATCCTATTTGTTAAAGAAAAAGACCATTTATCATATGCAATTTAGCATCCATACTTTTTACTCAACAAAAGAAAATGAATTTTCTTTTAGTTCACAATTAAATCTCTATCTCCGCAATTCCGTACTTTACGTTGCGATTTCCCAATGAATGCAACCTTTGATACGTTCTTAATCGCTTTATTTACTTATTCTTGATTTATTTAGCAGGTTAATTATTTATATGGTCCTTAAAGTTGTCGGTTAGTGTTATGATTTAAAGAATTGTTTATATTCTATTGTTGTTCTTTTATATTGATTAAAAAAATAAACATATGATTTTATGTCACTAATTTCAACTAGCTCACCCAAAGAAAAAAATCCTGGCTCCGCCATTGGATGAAACTACAAAAACGCAAACAGGAACTTAGTCAAGTTGACTAGAACAATGTGCTCTTTTCTTTGCACCTAAGTTCGAATATAAAATATCGCTTATATTAATAATCTTACGTGCGAAACAAAATGTTTAACTAGTACCACATGTCACATTCTTATCCCAAGAGCATACACATTATATGCCTCCTCTCCCACAGCTAAATCTTATTGTTTCTTTATCATGAGGTCATTAAATCTCAAGTGATTAATTGGTTAATACAGGATAAGCCCATCGTGAGCTGATCACACCCTCTTAATTATTTTCTTCTGTTTCAGTTCCACTTTTGTTTATGCAATTAAATTAATCTCATTTTTCAGACAAGTTAATTAGTCCATCAAATAATATTTGTTTAATGCTTTAACAAGATTTGCCATCTCTGGTGCCAACGTGTGTATGCATAATGCATTTTTTAATTCTGGGTGGTGCATTTTGAGTAACACGGACTCACACTTAACAGGTACACGTGCTTACGTACTTGTAATATTAAAGTATTAATTAAAGTTGCAGGTTTATTTTAAGCAAAATGATTAGTTTAAACTTGGGTGCTTAATTACCTCCTCGTCATTAATATTGTTTGTTTCCTTGATATATGTTGGTTGATGACGTTATAATTATACCAGGAGGATTCTCGCCGGATCCTCCAATCACATATGTTCATCGTACATCGTGTGGTCAGAAATCATTGTAATTTTTTTTATTTAAAATTGAATATAAACAGTACTTGACAAAAATTGATTGTACGATGTACGATAAACGGATGTGATTGGAGGATCCCTAGGATCCTCACAAAGAGAATCTAGCGAGGATCCTCCTTCATAATTATATGGTGGTTTTGCAGTAGAAATGTCTTAGATTATCCAAACATTGCTTACACAACTGCTGCTCTATTTGTTTGTGTGGTATTTAGTGGCGATCTGATTATAAATTTATTTAATACCACGAGTGGTGCTTAAACATTCCCTTTTTTGGTTTAATTACTTTAATTATGCCCTGCCTAACTCTTTCTTGGGGGGTGAATACAAGGTGAACTAAAGTACTTGGTGTTTCAAAGCTTATCAGGTTGGCTTCCGAGTTTGGTTATGTCTCTTGATGCATGTGAAAACGGGTTTCACAAACAATATTGTCGGAAAGGAGGATCTCAAATGTCAGGGTAAATGCTCCGACTTACAAGACCTAAGGTTTCCAATATTAGTTAAGAATCAATGTGCTACTAGCCAGCTAGCCTCTGTTACTTCACATCGATCCTCGACCACCATCAATAACCTTGATGCCGTTGTCTCACCAAGATTTTCATAATCCATTGATCCTTGACCAGAATTTCTTACTAAATTTCAAATACAATATTATGGGAACATAAAATGATGGCCAAGCATATCTAGCAGAAAAGAGAGGGCAAGATTGGTTTTGGTTGTATTGTTTGAAAAATCCAAAACTGCTTGCATAGGCTTTCATAATTAAGCCATTTGGATAGGATTGTACAAATCAATCTGTCTTCTTTCTTTTATAGTTTTTAAGAATTAAGATGGTTAAATATATATACGCCAGCCTTCTGTTCCTGTAAGTTCTTGAAATAAAAAAGGAAATAGCTTGTATATATTGCTGCTAGGTTCTGGAAATGCCAACAAGAGACATCGTTTGGTGGCCTGTAATTCAGTCGGTTGGATAACGACAGCAAATGGTAGCTAAAAATGATCAAGTAGGCAAATCATAACGAAAAAGTGAAAAACCCCAAAAAAATACAAAAGCAAGAGGCAGGCACAAATATTGCGACCTGCAATATTATCTTCTTGTTACATCATTTTTCAAAGCAAAAATGATTGAGGTAATAATTCCAAAAGTCCCCACTCGATCGTTAAAAAAAAATATCGGCTAGATTTGAATCCGAAGGTGGCCTCTAATTAAGTTGTGTAGAATTTTTGAACCAAGGCCACTCCCAAAGGCCACATAAAATTGTATGAGTTTTTTAGGGACTCAGTGCTGTTTTTGTCTCTGTGGACACTACAAAAGCCATAAGGTTTTTATCCCCATTAGTGAAAATGACTGGTTTATTTGTTTCTTGCATTTCTCTTTTTGTTATGTGTTTTGATGGTGATGTAACCGCAATTTCATGCTTAGTTAATATTCAAACAGGTAGATTTGGAAGTGGGGTGAATTAATTATTTACCACATGCTTCACATTGCCTCCTAAAAGGATCCATTAACTGATTTGGACAAGCATTTTACCGGATCCAAATTGGATTAATTTTTTGTTGTTTAAGATTAATTAAAACCTGCAAACTATATTACAAAAGGAGATTGAGATTCTATGAAGGTCTCGATGTTACATGAACTAATCAGATATCATGCCAAACAAAATTTTGATTTGGGTTTCATAAGATGAACTAACCAACATTATTCAACGTTAACCTATCACCCCATATTTCACATTGAAAAAATAATATGATTAGAGCAACGAATAATTCCAGTGTAAAGTTTTATAAGCCATGCTACGATATATACCTAAAAAGGAAAAATATTAAATAATTAGAAGCTGTAATTCTCACCAACTAGCAGTCTAGCATATCACACTCCGGTCCGGTGCCTCATCGGCGATTTCTACCAAGCCTTGTCATAGCTGGCGCCTTAGCCCTATGTGCAGTTTGCGTGATGTTGCAGACATTGCGGTACAATATTCCGATTGCGCGATGGCACATACTAATAGTGCAGTCCAAGTCTTTCCTTATGCAGGCCATATATAGTTTTGTTTGCTTTGCTTATGCTGTCGGTAGTAATTTGCTCAAGCGAACAATGTTCTGATTGCAATGTGAGATTCTCTTTCTTTCATAGTCAACGGAGCCAATTTTAAGGAATCGAATAAAATGAGCCAATGCTTGGACACATACTTGCATTGAAAAGCGGGTATGCATGGGAGTTAACGAAAATTTTCAACCAAAACGTCATCAGGGAGATGATCGATACTGCTTTGTTGATGTTGATGATGGTGTTGACAGTGACGATGACGTTTTTGATATCTTCGGGTGATGAATATGGTCATCAGAGATCGGCATTTCTGTGGGAGTCGTACGATAATATATATCCAACAATACATTAGAGGTAACACCTCTCATGGTGCAAATTTGGACGACGGCAGAAAACAGTAGATAATATATATCCAACAATAAATTAGACCAGCAAGTTCTTCACATCCAGATCGACATATAATTACGTAACAAATTGTATTCCTTTCTAATTAAGAGATTTATGTTACTATTTAAGTACTAGGGTTTAGCCCACAACAAATATATGAACTGAATACCCGTACAAAAACAAAACAAAAATCCATCCATGGCTGAGGGATAAAAAGAGAAAGCATATCGAAAGTAAATTTTGATTTGAATTCATAAAATGAAAATTACATCAACAAATACTTACGAAAAAGAAAAAAGAAGAAAAATTTGCAACAGATGAATATGCCAATTATCCCACCACATATCACATCCAGTATGTGGCTCGTCTCTGCGGAGCTTTGTAACAACTCAGAAGCACTCGGTGATCTGCTCCGCCATGGTGAGGCAGCGGTCCAAGTTCTCGATGATGACAATGACGGTCATCTTTTTTGTCTTTTCGAGTGATGAATATGCTTGGGATCTGATGCTTCTTTTGGTAGTAGTATCAGCTCTCGTGGTGGCAGAATTTTGAAAAGAATTAACCGATGTCTAGGGTTATTACCCACCCAAACATAACTTCATGCATTGTAAATAGGCTTAAATGTCAAAATGGTCCTCATTTTTTACCTGTTCGGTCAATTTAGTTCCCAATTTGTCAATTTCGCCACTTTGATCCTTGTGTTTACTATGTTAGACAATACGGTCAATTCCGTTAATTTATTGTTAAATTTTTCATTTTGAACTGTTAAACTTTAAATGTTTCATAAATATAAAAAGATCAATTTAATTTCCTGTTTGTTTTAGGATTAAGCCCTTATACATAGATGTCTCCATGGTCAGTTGATAATTGGCTAAATATCCTATTTCAACTAGGATTAGGATTTCTTTCAAATTTCTATTAGGATTAGGCCTAATTTTCCTGTTTGTTATGGGTTAAGTCCTTGTGTATATATACACAGGTGAGTGAACAAATTTTCTAGCATACTTTCACGCCTTAAGAATTTTGTTTGGAGCCCTTTTCTTGGTTCACTTTCCTCTACAATTTTCTACATCCCTACCAGTTGATTATCCTGTATCACCCATCATGTCACAAGAAGGTGAAGTTTTGGGAGGTTCGGTGAAGAAGCGGAAGCTGGATGGGGTGGGATCTTCCGAGGTTCTGAGTCCTCAGCCGCTGCGGCAGGTGAGAGCCCATCAGAGCTGTAAGCAGTTTTGGAAGGCTGGGGATTATGAAGGAGCTCCTTGCAGCGATAATCATACTTCTGCTGCTGGTGGGATGGACCGTGTAAGGGTTCATCCCAGATTTCTGCATTCCAATGCAACAAGTCACAAGTGGGCTCTCGGCGCTTTTGCCGAGCTGTTAGACAATGCATTGGATGAGGTTTGCAGTGGTGCTACGTACGTTAATGTCGATGTGCTTGAAAGCAAGAAAGATGGAAGCAGAATGTTGCTGATCCAAGATGATGGCGGTGGTATGGATCCGAAAAAGATGCGACACTGCATGTCCTTGGGGTATTCGGTGAAAAGCAAAGTTGCTAACACCATCGGACAGTATGGAAACGGTTTTAAGACGAGTACTATGAGGCTAGGAGCAGATGTGATCGTGTTTTCGCGCTGCGAAGGCAAAGATGGAAAAAGCGATACGCGGAGCATCGGGTTGCTGTCTTACACGTTCTTGAAGAGCACGGGAAAGGAAGACATTGTAGTTCCCATGCTTGATTACGAGAAGAGAGGAGGAGGAGCCTGGCGCAAAATGTTTCAATCCTCCGAAAGTTCTGAAAGTGATTGGAAGAAAAATGTGGAGACAATAGTTCAGTGGTCGCCATTTTCTAGCGAAGAAGAGCTGCATCGTCAGTTCTTAATGATTAAAAACCATGGCACCCAAATAATCATATACAACCTTTGGGAGGACGACGAAGATCAGTTGGAGCTTGATTTTGACACCGACCCTCATGATATTCAACTCAAAGGTGTCAATCGAGACGAGAAGAATATACAAATGGCTCAAGATTATTCCAACTCGCGGGTTTTCTTGACCTACCAGCACTCGTTGAGGAGCTATGCATCGATTCTCTATTTGCGGCTTCCTCCTAACTTTCGGATCATCCTTCGCGGGAAAGAAGTTGAGCACCACAACATAGTGAATGATATGATGATGTCCCAGCAAGTCACGTATCGCCCAACCGGTGCTGACGGGATCCAAACAAACGCAAATGCGATTGCTGTTGTCACCATCGGGTTTGTAAAGGATGCAAAATCTCATATCGACGTCCAGGGGTTCAATGTTTATCACAAGAATCGACTGATTAAGCCGTTTTGGAGGCTTTGGAATGCTGCAGGAAGTGACGGCAGGGGTGTTATGGGTGTTTTAGAAGCTAATTTTGTTGAACCAGCTCATGATAAGCAGGGGTTTGAGCGTACAACAGTTCTTTCGAGACTCGAGAAACGATTGATAATTATGCAGAAGAATTACTGGAGTACTAACTGCCACGAAATTGGGTATGCTCCGCGACGTAATAAGAAGATCATTAACGACTCTGCAAATCGTAAAGAAACTAGTCCCGATCCTCCATCTAACGCGGAGGCTACTACGTCAGGCAGCAAGAAGAGACCATTTTCGGGTCGTGATTCACCCGCATTTCAGAGTGTTGGTTCAAAAGCTTCCGAAAGGATCACCAACGATGGAGTCCAAACCCCCAAGCAATCTGGGACATTAGGATCATCAAGGTCTTATGAACCATCGGCACCACCTTCGGCAGCCAATGTTAGCGATGCAGGCATGCATGTTACCATGTCTGATAAGCAAGTGGGTGGCAGACATCAAGAGGGATTTGCTGCTAAAGAAGACTCTGCGAAAGACCGCCCACGTGTTGCGACTCCGTTATCTTCACATACGGAAGATACTGAACAATCTTGTTCACCAAGTAGCCCGGGAGCCAATTCACTGGACGGTCATGATGTCAATGGTGGGCGTTCCCGCTTGGAGCATGTTCGAGTTGTAGGGGTGCAGCAATTGAAAATAGCATATATCAAACTCAAGAAAATTTTGGAGAAAAAGGATCAATGGTGCAAGTCACTTGAAACTCAGCTCCTAGCGTCAAAACAAAAAATTACAGACATGAACAATGAACAAGATAACCTAATTGGCATATTCTCCGAGGAGAGGGAGCGTCGAGACAAGGAGGAGAAGAGTTTGAGAGAGAAGCTCAAGGATGCAACATATACCATTCAACAACTGGAAAAGCAACTCAAAGCAATCGAGTCCGCCTAAGTCTAGCCTCGTGTTCACTACGTCTTTCGTTATGACTTGGAAGCGAAATGTATATAGTTTGATCCGAAATGCAGTGTAATACTTTAACGTAGATCTCATGTATTCGTTTTTCGCAATCTGAACAAATTTCAATCTCAACAGTACAAACATACTTCTTCAAACTAATTTTCATTAACCCTCTTGCAAGGTTGGTGCATAAACCCTACTAAAAACTCAAGTAACATGAAAGGCAAAGCAAAATTTATAACACTGAGAAACTCCCCCAAATTAACGAAAGCTACAAGATGTTCAAAAGCATTACAAGCTTCATTTCATCGTGGGATATAGGAATGCCCGAAAAACGCATATTTACGACTTTTACATCTAGCAAAGCAAGATTATATGTATCTGTATAGCATCTTAGACAAACTGTTCAAACCTGACTTGTAAATCCCCGGGCTCACCACGAGCAGCACTTTCACGCTTGCTCCTTTCGTAATCGGGATCATCGGTGGGCAGCTCGTACCTACAAACAGGGCATGTATTCCGAATGCCCAACCACGGCACAATGCAATCATGATGGTAGTAATGGCAGCAGGGCAAGCTTCTGACTTTATCCTCCACCAAAATGCTGTCTTTACAAACAGCACAAACCGCTTCTTCTTTCTTCAATTCTTCGACTGTAAACTCTACCAATGGAAGATCTTCGACCACGCTTAAAGCTGCCGGAGGACGGCCATTCATGGCATTGGCATTCTCCACGAATTGCCCGAAAATCGTGTTGATGTACTCTGCAGTCTCTAAGTCAAGATCGTCATCATCCGCGAACCTCCGAAAATTGTTGACTATTTCCCACTCCATGCTTCGTGCTGCTCCTTGGAGAACCTCGTCTTCCGCGGTGAAAAACCCAGAGACCACTGATAGCTCCTCCACTCCGCCGTTGACTGGATTACTCTCGGTCGATTCAGAACTTTCAAGCATATTCCTCTGCTCCATCAAGAAAAGGTTATCCCAAATTGACTGGATACCCGAATCGGTGATCCGATCACTTTCTATGTCATCGATTGTACCCGAATCCGAATCCGATTCCAACTCCAACCCAACAATCCGAAGCTCAGAAACCGATCCCATAGAGTTTGACCCAAACCCTAAATTCGACTCCGTTTCGTCGCCGTCCTCAACACCCCCAATTTCCAATTCGGTCGCAAACGGATCCGACCGGGAACCCGAATCGACAACGCAGTCAGTATTGCGCTGCTGCTCCGAGCTGCTGCGGTCGAAAAGATCGGTGACCAAGCAGCTGACGTCATGGTCAGAATCGGAGGCGGCATCGGAGAACCAGTTGCGATCGGACGTGCTCCGGGAATCAAGAGCATCGACGGCGAAGGGGTTGCAGTTGTGGTTGGCGCAGCAGTGGGTGAGGGGATCAATGACGAGGGTTGGGTGGGTTTGCGGGTCAACGGGTTCATTTGTTGGTCGTGGGTCGTCGGGTAGCTGAGTGGTGGCGGAGAGCTCAGACATTATTTTCGAAAATTAATAATGGAAATTAGAGGAAAAGTTTTTGTTGGTGGCGCTTTCGGTTTATATACTCTGGGATTTTCTTCCCTCGTTTTGATTTTATTTTTATTTTTATTTTTATTTTAGGGATCTTATCCAAAAATAAAAGTATGCACAAACATTTAATCAAGAAAATTTGAGTTGTTACTAATTACTACAGTCTGGTGGTATTGTTCTTCATTTGTAAGTGAATGATCTTAGGTTTGATTTTCGTGGATGGTGAATTCGATACCCAATTAGGTTGTCCATTGTGTAGCTTTATCGAATTGCCTTTCTTCTTAATGTAAAATGTATCGTTGTACTCAAAAAATAAAAATTGAGTTGACTTTTGAGAATTATATTTGTTTTATTTTATATAATACAAATACATATTGGAGAAAGAAATTTGGGAATTTTGACTAAGCTAGATAATAAATTAGGTATAAAGCTTATCGTCTACATATGTTGATTCTCACTAAGAATTGAGATGAATTTAGGGGGTTTTGTATCATTTTCTTTATCTTCATTATTTCAAGTAAGAAGTTTTGCCGTGGAAATGAATTTAGTTTCGATTTTATTTGTACATACACTAAGAATTGAGATAACTTATATTAATTAGTAAAATATGGATGATGGTGTATTACTGAAGAATAGGCAACAATGCTTGATGGTTCAAGTGGTAAGGAGTTTGTTCTCCTTAAGTAAGGTCTCGAGTTCCAGCCTTGTGAATGAAGGAGTCATAATTGGGAGAGCTTGCCTACCGAATGGGGTTTGAGCCGGCTCGAGGGATTAGTTCTCGCCTACGTGCGGGATACCCTGGATTCATCCAAAAAAAGAATAGGCCAAAAAAATAGTATATTACTTAAAAAGTACATATATAATGTATATAACACATTTTCGAAGGGTTTATAACTTTGTATAAAAAAAAGTTCTTAATTTCTAGTATCTATTGTTGAAAACGAAATATTTCTTTTTGAATTGGGCTATTCAAATACCTAATTTTACATTCTAGATCCTGCACACCATTGTTAGCATTCAATTGTGAGAAGTAATGATAGATATGTGAATAATACTACATTTTTTAATCAACACATGATAAACTTATAAGCATAGAACCTGTTTCAACTTTAAGAAAAAAAGTACACCAGAATTGTCAACTAGGGATTTAAGTCTGTCAAGAGCAAGTCTTTGTTAACAATGCTAACACTTAATTTGCCTCCGAGTAGATAAAAACACTTTCCATTGCTTCACAAACAGGAGCGGGTTTAGATTCAAAACTACGGCTTATATATGCATAAAGTGTCCCAATTCTTGAGATTTGAGAGCATCAAATTCAAATAACTTATTAATTTTCATACACAAGAACAAGTATTTGAGTTGGTCAAGAACGTATTCTTAAAAACTAGGGCATGCTTTCCTCGCCTCTTCGAGCTCATAGAATACGTCATTGACCAACTCAAATACTTGTTCACATCAATCTTGGCCAGAATCAAAGAAGAATAAAATAATTAAGATACTAATTAGAGACAAGCTCCAGCGTACACAGTGCATTAAACTTTAAGAGAGAATTTGTCCAGGTTTCGGCCCCACCCCTTTCTAATAGAGGCTTTGTCCCCAGCAGGATCCTCTCCGGATCATTTTGGCAAGGATTATGGGAATTCGTAATTTATGTCTGTTCATTGTATATTGTGTGGTCAATTTTTGTTAGATATTATTTGTGTTTAATTTTAAATAAAAATATTTAAAATGATTTATTACCGCACGATGTACGATGAATGGACACAATTCATCTTGTGGGATTATCATGAGTGACACTGCCAATATAGGCAGAGAGAGAAGAAGGTGGTGTTGTAACACTCAGTCGGTGTGACCACCGAAACTCTACGCACCCTCTCAAATGATCGCAACAAATTGCATTGAAAACTGACTGCACTGCAGAACGAATTGAAAGTGGTGGGGGAAGATGAATGCCTATGAGGTGTGAATGACTGGGTCAATCGGGAAGCATAGCGGGGGAAAAGGTAGCAAAAGGATCAAAAGGAAGAAACAAAAGATAAAACGGAAGAAGAAAGGGCTGCCACTGACCTTAATCGAAATTAAGTCTGGTGGCTAAAGAAAAACTAGGTTTGTTTCTGCTCCAGAGAGAAGTTCTTTCACTCACAGAGAAGAGAACACAAAGAAGGTTTGTTTAGTAATCCCAATAACAAGTAGCTTAATTAGGCATTAAACAATGAGGTATAATAATGTGGAACTCAGTACTACGGTTGGTGGTATTCTTCTTCGCTTAGAAGTGAGAGGTTTTAGGTTCAAATCTTGTGGATAGCAAATCCGATACCAAATTAGGTTGCCCATTGTGTGGCTTAACTGAACTCCCCCTTCTCTAGTGTAAAAATATCGATGTACTAAAAAAAAATATTGAACTCCTAGCATTTTAATTATCAACAGTTCGATTATAATTCTAAATTTCTATTAAAACAAAATATTTCAATTCCAAATTCGAAGCAATATGATGTCCCAGTTCATAACAGGCGAAAGCTGGTGTTTTTTTTTTTTCTTTTTCGGTAAAAGCGGAAGATTTATTGCCAAACCACACTAAACTTTACAACAGATTGAGGTCCAACTACAAGAAGAAGCCCAAAACAAAATATGGACCCCCAAAACAAAGCCTAAACCAAAAGTTTGAGCCCAGAAACAGAAAACCTATCTTCCTTGCAACTTCCACTGATGCACCGTCGGAGACCTTCCATCCAACAGATGTCAGAAATCCAGCCAAGCAACTCCGCAAAAATGATGGAAAGACGACTCCCACAACCTTCACAAAGCACCATAGATGACAGATGTGTAGCGAAACAGAGGAAGCTGGTGAGAAAACTCATCAGCAACATAGTCACCAAAGGCAACAAAGTTGTCGAAGCAAAACACACTTCCGATCCATGAGAGGTGGTGGTGTAAACACCCGAGCCGGAGCAAAACACACTTTCGATCCATGAGAGGTGGTGGTGAGATCACCTACACCGGAGCCCTACGCACATTAGGAGAAAAACGCGACAAAACATGTTTAAGATAAGGAGCTAAAAATCGAAAATCAAATGGGTTAGAGGAAAGCCTAGGAGATGGAGGATGGGAAAGAAATTGGAATTGATGGCATAGGATTTGGAAAATTAAAGCACAGATTGGGGACGATCGGCATAAAAGTTGCAGAGAGAACTAAACCCAAGAGCCACCAACCCAGGTCATGACAAGGGCCGGCGGCGGTAGAGAAGATGAAATCTGAAAGAAAGCTTAGCACATAGACTGAAAGGCTCTCACGGGGTGGAGAGAAAGACTCTCACAAGGGGAGAGAAAAGAGTGGGACTTAAGATCATCAAATTAAGTTTACTAATCATAAAAAGGTCGCAGGGCTTAAAAAATCACCCTTGGTTAGGCTATATGAGAAAGCCTCTACCAAGACATACTTGTTTGAATGTTCAACAAAAATTAAAAGGGAAGCAGTAAAACTCATACATTATTAATGGCAATCCATGGAGATCACTACGAGAAAAATAGGCAACAACCGCTAAATAAGTAGGGTTGTTGTTGGCCTAGCTATTGCCGAAAAAGAACCAAAAATTCAAAAAAAAATAAAACTAGGGAGGGAAGAAACTCATACATTATCCACGCCAGCAGTGTTCTTGTTCTCCTCTGAAGATTCTGCGGAAAATGTAAAGGAATTAAACCTCCATATGCATCTACAACCTTACACGTACACACAGATGTACATAAATAATGAGAGAGAGAGCATTCCGATATTACCAATCGAGTTCGGAGATTTCAATTCAGCGGTTTCCGACTAGTTCTCTATTTTTCTTGTTTCGGAAAATCGACTGATATGGATGAGCGTCGACAGTAATGTTTGGATGAAAGAAATAAACTTGAAATTTGGAGAAAAGTTAGAATTTGTAAATTGACATACATAAATTCATTTGTTCATAAACATAAGAATATAGAATTTCCGCTGTGAAAAAAAAATTAGAATTTGGGATCTCCAATTCCTAAGTTTAAACTTCATGTAAATATGTGTCATTTTCCAATTTCTATGATTGAGAGTTTAAAAATGACAAATTTCATATATAATTCTATTGTTCTTTTAAGTTAACCAAACAAGAAAATTCACAAATTCTAGATAATAAAATCCCGCCAATTCAATTTTTGTTATTTTAAAATTCCTTAGTAATCTTAAATTTCTTCAACCAAACATAACCGAGCATATAGAGTAAATTACGGTAATGTATGAAAATACATGCAAAAAGGATAATTATATTCGCTTTGTCGGAACGCTGCGTTTCGCCCAATTTACCGGTTTGCCTCTCTTTTGAATCGAGTGAAAAAAAAAAAAATTACAAATGTATAAAGGAAACAGTAATTCGGTAAAAGAAAAAGTGCACTGCATATGAACTTACCCGCCAAGAATGAATAGCGCAGTGGATGGCTGCTGCTCACCATCTCTCTCCGATTTGGTTAACCAGAATCGTCTCCTTCTCTTCCAAATCTCTTCACCCCCAAACGCAACCCATTTGCTCTCTCTTTACTCTCATTCACAGTCGCAACCAACCAATACCCGCAAAAAATTTCAAAACTTTCTCCCACATTTTCCAGCAATGCTCCCACGGCCGAGCTCTGAATCCGGGAAAACAGGCCCACGCTCGAATGATCGTTTCTGGGTTCGATCCCACTGTGTTCGTTACGAATTGTTTGATCCAGATGTATGTGAAGTGTGGGGTTTTGCAGTATGCAGGTAAGGTGTTCGATGGAATGCCGCAGAGGGATATGGTGTCGTGGAACACCATGGTTTTTGGGTATGCTGGGAGTGGGAAGATGGGGTTTGCGCAGTCTTGTTTTGATGCTATGCCTGAGAAAGACGTGGTTTCATGGAATTCTTTGATTTCGGGGTATTTGCAGAGTGGTGAGTATTGGAAGTCTACTGAAGTTTATGTGGAAATGGTGAGTGGGGGTATGGAATTCGACTGCACAACGACTGCGGTTGTTCTGAAGGCGTGTTCTGTTATGGAAGAGATTGGTTTGGGGATTCAAATTCATTGTGTTTCAGTGAAGATGGGTTTTGACATTGATGTGGTCACCGGAAGTGCTTTGGTGGATATGTATGGGAAGTGTAAGCGATTAGATTGTTCGCTTCAAGCCTTCCATGAATTGCCCGAAAAGAATTGGGTTTCTTGGAGCGCAATAATTGCAGGTTCTGTTCAGAATGATCGGTACGTCAAGGGTTTAGAACTGTTTAATGAGATGCAGAAAGCGGGAGCCGGGGTGAGCCAGTCTACATATGCTAGCGTCTTCAGGTCCTGTGCAGGATTATCTGCATATAGATTAGGCACTCAGTTTCATGGACATGCTATAAAGACGGACTTCCAATTTGATGTCATCGTTGGAACTGCCACATTGGACATGTATTCAAAATGTAACAGGATGTCTGATGCTAGAAAGATATTCGATTTGATGGCGAACCGGAGTTTGCAGTCATATAATGCAATGATTGTAGGATATGCTCGAAATGAGAAAGGTTTTGAAGCTCTGCGGCTATTTAAGCTTTTGCAGAAATCTGGTGTTGGTTTTGATGAGATAACATTATCTGGTGCACTTAGCGCTTGTGCTGTGATCAAGGGGCTCTTGGAGGGGATTCAACTACAAGTATTAGTGGTTAAGAGTAGTTTGAGATCAAATGTATGTGTAGCAAATGCCATGCTGGACATGTACGGTAAATGTGGAGATCTCTTTGGAGCTTCTCGCGTGTTTGATGAGATGGTAGTTAGAGATGCTGTGTCTTGGAATGCGATTATTGCAGCTTATGGACAAAATGAAAATGAAAAGGAGACACTTTCATTTTTCGTGTCCATGCTCCGCTCAAGTATGGAACCGGATGAGTTCACCTTTGGTAGTGTTCTAAAAGCTTGTGCAGGTCAGCACTCTTTAAACTATGGGATGGAAATTCATAGCAGAATTATTAAATCTGGAATGGGCATGAACTTATTTATTGGAGGTGCCCTTGTCGATATGTATTGCAAGTGTGGAATGATGGAAGAGGCAGAAAAGATACATGATAGAACTGAAGAACAAACCATGGTTTCATGGAATGCAATCATATCTGGCTTCTCATTGCATAAGCAAGATGAGGAAGCGCAGAGATTTTTCTCTTTGATGTTGGAAATGGGTGCAGAACCTGATAACTTTACATACGCTACGGTTCTTGATACCTGTGCCAATTTGGCTACTGTTGGACTTGGGAAGCAGATCCATGCTCAGATTATCAAACATGAATTGCAGTCGGATGTATACATAGTCAGCACTCTTGTCGATATGTACTCAAAATGTGGTAACATGCAAGATTCACATCTAATGTTCAAGAAAGCACCTAAGCGGGATGCTGTCACATGGAACGCTATGATCTCTGGCTACGCAAACTTCGGCCTTGGAGAAGATGCTCTTAGAATTTTTGAGTACATGCAGCTTGAGAATGTGGAGCCAAATCATGCAACTTTTGTTTCAGTCCTCCGAGCCTGTGTACATATTGGGCACGCTGAAAAAGGTTTACACTATTTCCGCGCAATGCTTAGCGACTATGGTTTACATCCTCAGTTGGAGCATTACTCATGTATGGTGGATGTTATAGGGAGGTCAGGCCAAGTCCACGAGGCCTTGAGGCTCATTGACAACATGCCTTTCGAAGCCGACGATGTTATATGGAGAACTCTGCTGAGCATTTGCAAGCTCCATGGAAATGTAGAGGTGGCAGAAAAAGCAGCCAGCTCCATTTTGCAACTGGATCCTCAAGATTCTTCTACCTATGTTCTGTTATCAAATATATATGCGGAAGCTGGAATGTGGGGCGAGGTCTCGAAGATGAGGAAGACAATGCGGCGCGGTAAATTGAAGAAGGAGCCGGGTTGCAGCTGGATTGAGGTAAAAGATGAGGTACATGCGTTTTTGGTTGGCGACAAGGCTCATCCGAGACATAAAGAGGTGTATGAGAAGCTTGATTTGCTTGTTTCCGAGATGACGAGAGTTGGGTATAGGCCAGAAATTGATTTTGTGCTTGATGAGGAGATGGGAGAGCAGGAGTTTCTTGAAGATGAGCTCAAAATTAGCATGTAAATTGTGTAGCTTAATTCAAACCTCCTTGATTTGTGAAGTGAGAAAATTGTAAGCTTTAAAATTAATTCATGAATACAATTATTATTTTTAAATATAAGGATCAAATGAATTGGAAAGCAACAATATGTGGGAAATTTTCTTTAATTTTTGAATGGGGAAATTTGATCAGTACATACATTTTTTTTAGAACAGTTTTGATTAGTGTATTTCTCTATGGAAAGGATGTAGAAGTTTAAAAAGGGAGGTCCTTTTCACACACACTTTTCATTTTTGGCAATCGAATTGAATAAAGTAAACGAAAATAATGGGCAAACATAATTAACATGAGCGAATGAAAGGCTCAAAGAAGTGTGTGTTTATCATTTTTCATAGAAATAACAAAAAATAAAGATACTCGCGCCAATGTTTTAAAAGGCGAAGGTGTGAACGAGGCGTTTGATGGATAGCCCTGCCTAGGCGAAAGCCTTAAGGTGTGAGGCGAAGCCTCACGAGACCTAATTTTTTAATACATATTTTATACATATAAAAATATAATAGTCACAAACAAGTTTAACTCACATAACCAAGTTTAATCAAGCAATCAAATTAATCAATTTCAAACATCTACTTAAGTAAGTGCCTATTTATATGAGAGTTTTGGATAATATTTGGGTGGGATAGGTAGTCATAAAAAAAAAAAGGGAAAAAATATAATGAACTTTAAAAAAAAGAATAATATAACATTAAGAAAATAATAATCCAAATAAAAAAAGGGGTATTTTGATATAGGTTTAAAGTACCTAAAAATTGAACCTATTTCAAAAGTCAAAAGTCATTAAAAATTGGACTTATTTCAAATTTTCCCATAAAAATATGTTTTCTTTTCCTCATCAAGCAAAACAGTGCTTATCTAAATATATATCTAGTATATGAGAAATAAAAAGCGAAGAGAAAAGAGATAGTGAGGTAATAAATGTCATTAAAGTGGGATTAGTTTTTAAAAAGTGAAGATAATGGGGGTAATAAATGTGATAAAGTGGGGTCATTTTTTAAGTATTAAAAAAGAAAAAAAAATTAAAAACACCAACTCATCCCAAAAAACTTAGCTGTTTTCTTCATCTCCTTCGCTGGTGTTTATGGCCTGCAACTCAAAACAGCTCTGCAACTCTAAAAAACTTATAGATTTTTGAAACTTAAAAAAGAAAAAGGGACACCCAATCGATGCCTCAAGCACCTAGGCGTGCCCCAAGAAGCCTAGGCGTGTATTCCGCCAACTCCCTTAAAACAGAAGCGAAAATGGTGCCACCCGCCCCCAAAGCCGCCTAGACACACCCCGAGGCGAGTCTTTTAAAACACTAACTCACCCCGACACTTGCACTTTGGATTCAAATCCATCCCCTGTTTTATCACCTGTAAAAAAAAAAGAAAAAAAAAAAAGAAGCCCAATAGAAGTCTTATTCAAATTTGAATTTTTGAGTGGGATAGTATGGTTCTCATTAAGAACAAATTTATGAAAGGTTTAATAATTCGTAACCGGAATTGTCGGAAATAAATTGAGGAGGTGTCAGGTAATTGGAAAGTACATAATTACACAAACACCCCTCCGAAGATGGATAAATTATTATTGAAACAAGAAGAAAAAAGACAGTCTGTTCTTTCTTATGCCCTTTGTTCTTGTTCGTAGAGCTTTTCTGCTCTAACGATCTCATTTTCCTTCGCTCCAAAATCACGCTACCAAAAGTCCCCAGATTCCACCGCGAATTTCACAAATTCCGCTGCTTTTAGGGTTGGGCGGCGGAGCGAATGCCAGCGGAGGGGGGGGGGGTTCGGAGCTGAGCTGGCAGCGTAGACGAAGCGAATCGTAGAGTGAAACAATGAAGGCGGGAAGCGCCGCGAAGCTTATCGTCGACGCCCTGCTCCAGCGGTTTCTTCCTCTCGCACGGCGTCGTATTGAAACTGCTCAAGCTCAGGTCCGTTTTCTGATTTGAATCCACTCGAAATTCTGCAAATGTTCACATGTTTGATTGAATTTAGGTTTTTCGCCTCCGTCTGCATATCTATGTAGCTCTCTCTGTGAAATTAGCAATCTTTCGTCGTCAATAAAGATCTTTGCTCCGCTTGTTTTTGCATTTCACTTCATATTTTGATTCCATGGTTTCCAGCATGCTTTAGCTATAGTGAATTTCGTAGTTGGCTCGAGGAACTTGGTAGAGTTACTTGGGGTGGTCATTTGTTCCTTTGTAATCTTTGTAAGCATGATTTTGAAACGTTAGTTGAGGAAAGAGTAATTAACCATGATGAAGAAGTTAAAAATAGTTGCAGGGATTCATCTTAGGTTCCAAATGCTGTCCAAGGTCCTCTATTTATGTAGAAATGGTACCGACATTGTCATTTGTTGCTGCACATTGTCTATAACTTTCACAATATGAGTTAATGCCTTTGTTGTTTAGTGAATGTTTGTTTTGCTATGATGGGTTGGCATTCATCTTACAAGTGATTTTTTTTTCTCTTTTCGTTATGTGCGGAACTTATAGGATGGGCAGTATCTCCGACCATCTGACCCTGCTTATGAGCAAGTGCTGGATTCATTAGCTATGGTAGCACGGCATACACCGATACCTCTTTTAGAAGCTCTTCTAAGATGGAGAGAAGGGTGGGTTTCTTCCTCTCCTTAGTTGTTCTGGACTTGATGCCTTTATCCTAACCTCTTGTTTATAATGGCATGGGTAGAGCTACAATATGTCAAAGCATTGTTGTTGATCCGAGTTATTCATTGTTTTTGGCCTAGCCATTTCATTTAACATAGAAATCTTTTGTTGCAGTGAATCCCCAAAAGGCGCAAATGACGCATCTACATTCCAAAGAAAGGTTTGTATGGAGCAGTTTGCATAGTATAGAAACTAGAGTATCAAATTTTATTACTTTTTCCATTATTTTCAACATGTATTTGTGATTGGGCAGTCTGCTTCATTAGTTATAACTTTCATGCTATGTTTACTGAAGCTCAGCTTGCGGTGGAGTGCATTTTTTGCTCAGCATGTATTCGCTTTGTTGAGTGTTGTCCACAAGAGGGACTTACAGGTTAGTTCATTTCATTGCTATTTTATTTTACCTTGAGGCTTGCAAAGTTGTATTATTCAGTGAACTAACACAGGCTTTGTTTTTATGTAGAGAAACTTTGGTCTGGGCTTGAAAATTTTGTGTTTGACTGGCTGATCAATGCTGACAGGTAAAGCTATAGTTGGTTGTGGGAACTTCTTGTTTATATGTTGTGGCTTAATTTTGGTGTCTGTTATATGCTTCATCGTGCGGATGCTTTTCCCAGTTCTCTTGTATTTGTCATACCTTTCCCATAAATTTGATATATGCATGGAGTAATTGTTGTGGACTTTTTTTTTTCTTTTAATCAGGAAAGAGAAAAGGTGCGGATCTTTTTTACGTTTTTTGCCTCAGTTCTTGATATTGATTTCTATGTTGGTTCTGACTTTATGATACACAAATTTATAATAAAATTTGAGTACCAGGATGTTGTTTGGATCTAAGCATTTAACCTTATGTCCTGGGTGTGAATGTGAAAGCAATGTAAGATGACTGATTAACTGGATAATACTGGTTGTTCTTTATTTTAGTTGAGGGAGTTTTAGCATAAAATTTAATCAAGAATAATGCCTTTGGGATGATACGATTTTAGGAGAGGACACTACTATAGCTATTTACTAGAGATCTAACTCAGAGAGCTGAACTTCCCTACAACCCTATTCCCTGCTGTTATATGTAGTGCAGAGAGCCAGAGATGAAGGGACTCAAACACATATCTGAAAAATTGATAAAAGTAAACCTCATTAGAAGCTTTATTTTCATTGGTCATATACTTATCTGGGTTGCAATCCATTTTACTGTTATTGCAGGGTTGTTAGTCAGGTTGAATATCCTTCATTGGTTGACCTGCGAGGACTTCTTCTGGACTTAGTTGCTCAGCTCTTGGGTGCCTTGTCTCGCATCAGGTGACAGAATATCACCAAACTCCCTCACCCCCTTCCCCCCTCTCACTCGTAAAAGAAAGGAAATAACACAAAGAAGAGAATTGCAAAACGATTTAAAAATATTGTTCATTATTAAATTGGTTTTGAAATCTGTTATTTTGATGATTTTGTGTCTTTTAATACTCTTGCTTTGCGGTATTTGTGATTTAGGCTGCATAGGTAATGCACTAGCATTTTCTTTCAAATTTAATATAGTTCTTTTTAATTTTATCATCTGTCATTTGTGAGGTTGGGTGTATATTAACTCGTTCAGTATTATTTGATACTATATGTTGTTCTGACCAATTTTGCGTATATTATTTTGATAATATATGTTGTTCTGACCAATTTTAGGTAATCTGGCATCTTAATTACATTTACCTATCCAGTATGATTAACTACAAGTTTAGTTAATGTTATATACTGGTTATCATGTTCAGGTTTAGCTCGGTCACTGAGCGCTTTTTCATGGAACTCAGTATTCGTCGAATCGACACTAGTGTTGCCCGAAGTGAAACACTTAGTATCATTAATGGAATGCGCTACTTGAAACTTGGGGTATGTGGATAGTAACATTCATATAGGAAAAATGATATTAGGACGACTCTATAACTAAAGTAACTGTCAGGTAAAAACTGAGGGTGGACTGAATGCATCTGCTTCCTTTGTGGCAAAAGCAAACCCTCTCAATCGTGCACCACATAAACGCAAAAGTGAGCTCCATCATGCTCTATGCAATATGCTTTCAAATATCCTAGCACCTTTGGCAGATGGTGGAAAAAGCCAGTGGCCACCTTTAGGTGTAGATCCTGCACTTACACTCTGGCATGAAGCTGTTGGGCGGATAAGAGGACAACTTATCCATTGGATGGAAAAACAAAGCAAACATATTGCTGTAAGTTGACCCCTCTCTTTTACATATTTCTTATCTGATTCTGATTTGGGTTTTCCAATATCGAAAATGTGCAAAATAATATACATAGTACTTTCACTTATCATGGAGAAGGTAACCCCTTTGCACTTTACTGTTGCTTCCATTTGATTTCGGGATACAATCCAAAAATGAAACAGAAAAAGAATTTGATGCCTTATACAGCGATTAAAAGTTTATTTCTTTATACAGACTGTCATGGTAGTCCTGGAATTGTATTATGAATATCTCATCTTTTAAGCTGAAGTACTTGTCGCCGTACTGGGGCAGTTTGTGCATGACAAGTTCATGTGCCACTTTTACAGAGGCATGCTTTGGTATTAGGAGTTTCACTTGATTATATTCTCGAATTACAAGTATTCCTCTGAAAGGGTCCTCCATTTTTTGTAGCTGTAGTTTTTCTGATGAAGTTTGGCTTAAATGATTGCTGTTAGATGGTGTGGCTGGTGTTTGATGTTTTTATTTCCAGTTATGGGGTCAGGTCAATTGTTACTCTTTTTCCCCTTTGCCATTATTGTTAAATATGCATTTTCTGTCAAGCTAGTGCTGTCTATTACATCCTCCCCTTGCATGTTTGTGGTTTTCATTTTAATTTCATGTAAACAATTTTTGTCAGGTTGGTTACCCTTTGGTAACTCTTCTTCTCTGTCTTGGCGATGATACGTTTTTCATCCACAACTTAAGCCCTCACATGGATCAACTCTACAAGCTTCTTAGAGTAAGTTCAAGAAACAAATGGTGTAGGGGACAATAAAGCGTATATTTGGTTAGTTGGTTGTATTGTCCAGGTCCAATCATGTTTTCTTAGCATGTTCATATGTTGAAAGGTGGGAGCCATATCCTTGTAGTTTTCCATTTCATGCATAAGTTGTATGACATTATGTAGTTTATTCATTCAGGACAAGACCCATCGTTTCATGGCCTTGGACTGTCTTCATCGAGTTTTGAGGTTTTACTTGAGCGTCCATGCATTAGGCCAGTCGCATAATCGTACATGGGATTACTTGGACAGTGTTACCTCACAACTGTTAACGGTTCTGAAGAAAGGAATGCTTACTCAGGATGTCCAACATGATAAACTTGTGGAGTTCTGTGTGACTATAGCAGAACATAACCTTGATTTTGCCATGAACCATATGATACTGGAACTGCTGAAACAAGATAGTCCTAGTGAAGCAAAGGTTATTGGTCTCCGTGCTTTGCTCGCCATTGTAATGTCACCTTCAAGTCCGCATGTTGGCTTGGACATATTCAAAGGTTCAGTCATATACTTGTAACCATATTCTAGTAGCTGAAGTTTTCAACTGATCCTCATTGAAGTCTTCTTACATCAACAGGTCATGATATTGGCCATTATATTCCAAAAGTGAAGGCTGCAATTGAGTCAATTTTGAGGTCTTGCCATAGAACCTATAGTCAGGCTCTTCTGACGTCTTCAAGGACCACCATAGGTATTTTATTTACTAATACTATGCACAGACAATATTGAAGGAATCAAAATTTGTATATATATATATAATATAGTAGGTTTCTCTTTTCATTTTTGCTTTGATATGCTAATTAATTTTCATGTTGTCAGTTTCTGTATGTTGTTTATAATCCATGTTGTGATGGGATCACTGTCTTAGTGAGCTTGTCATACGCAGTTGACTCCTTCACTCTCCCTACATGTCACTGCACACAGTAAACCATTGAGTTCTCTACCTTACTAGGCCAACCAGTAGTTTTATTGTTGTGCAGGCTTTTTCTGAAAATTCCTGCCCGCCAATCTCATTTTGCTAAGATACTAAATGTTTTTGTTGCAGTTACAGAATAATTAGCTAAAGTATAACCCAATTATCTGCGCATGCTGCTTAACTTTATGCTTACGTTGCTGTAATGACAACGCTAAATAAACTTTATGCTTTCCAGATTCTGCAACCAAGGAAAAGTCTCAAGGATATCTCTTCCGTTCTGTGCTGAAATGCATACCGTATCTAATAGAAGAGGTTGGACGGAGTGATAAAATCACTGAAATAATACCTCAACATGGGATAAGCATTGATCCTGGTGTTCGCGAGGAAGCTGTGCAGGTACTGAACCGGATTGTGAGATACCTTCCCCATCGTCGCTTTGCAGTGATGAGAGGGATGGCGAACTTCGTCCTACGACTTCCTGATGAATTCCCACTTCTAATTCAAACATCATTAGGCCGTTTGTTGGAACTCATGCGTTTTTGGAGAGCATGTTTAATTGATGATAGACTGGAATGTGATTCTCAAGACACAAAGCGCGTAGGGCGAAATGATGGATTTAAGAAACCTTCTTTCCATATAGCAGGAGAGTTGATTGAGTTTCGTGCATCAGAGATAGATGCAGTTGGTCTTATCTTCCTTAGTTCTGTTGACAGCCAGATTAGACATACTGCACTGGAGTTATTGCGGTGTGTACGTGCTTTAAGGAATGATATACGGTACCTTACAATATCCGCGCAGCCTGATCATAGTCTGAAATATGAACCTGAACCAATATTTATAATTGATGTCTTGGAAGAGCATGGGGTGAGTTATCTTCCTATCTTTAACCTTATCTTCTTTTGTTCCCCCTGTCCCGTTTTCGATTTGAGTTGCAATGTTGCAAATGTACATCTTATTGAATTTCATTTATGAATCTTTTTCTAATGTTTCAGGATGACATCGTCCAGAGCTGCTATTGGGATTCTGGGCGTCCATTTGATTTGAGACGAGAATCTGATGCAATCCCTCCTGACGTGACACTTCAGTCTATAATATTTGAGAGCCCTGATAAGAACAGGTGGGCTCGTTGTCTTAGTGAGCTTGTCAAATACGCTGCGGAACTTTGCCCAAGATCTGTCCATGAAGCAAAGTAAGTATATTCCCGTTTATGTTTAGTTATCTTGTGCATCTTTGAAACACTTTATAATGATCAGGATTTTCTGGTCAACCCGAATTTCACGATTGAAATTCCATGATCTTGTCGTAACACAATCTAAATTTGCAGGGCAGAGGTAATGCAACGTCTGGCTCATGTCACACCTGTTGAGTTGGGTGGGAAGGCTCATCAGTCACAAGATTCAGACAGCAAACTGGAGCAGTGGCTCATGTATGCAATGTTCGTATGTTCATGTCCACCAAATAATAGAGAAGCTGGTAGTATAGTTGCAACCAAAGATCTTTACCATCTAATTTTTCCGTCTCTAAAATCTGGATCTGAGGCACATATAGTAAGTACTTGCTAGATGTTTGTTTAATTTCAGTATTTTATTATATAAATGGATATATGGAATCATGGATACAAGAAGATTTTTTGTGGTTACAAATTGTCATGTCTAGTGTACCTTGTCCTTACTTTCTTTTTCTTGTGATTACAACATATTTGTGGTGGGGATCCAGTTCTAATGCCCGTAGAATTGGATCCTATTGTTATGTTACTACTAGTTTCAGGTCTTTTGCATCTGTAAGGGTTTCTTTAATTAGAAAACATATTCCTTTTCATTGATTAATTATTCCATGCTTGTTGATTCTCTTCAACTGGGTAGACTAAATTTCGTCCTTTCTAATTTAGCATGCAGCAACAATGACTCTTGGCCGCTCGCATTTGGAAGGATGTGAAATCATGTTTACTGAGCTTGCATCTTTCATTGATGAGGTTTCCTCAGAGACAGAGGCAAAGCCAAAGTGGAAGGTGCTGTATAAACTCCTCAAATTTCTTTTATTCAAGGCTATCATTTGAAGACTCAGCATTTTGACATTTTCAATGTACTGAATATGTTTGGTACTAGAAAGTATCGATTTGCTATACTTTACATAAGGGGAAAAATTCATGCTGCCAACATCAAAAGTGGCTAGCATGCCCATCATTTGTGTGGTCTATACGTTTTGGTATTCTACTCGGGTGTTTTAGGAACAAATGATTATTTCCCTTTTATAAATATTAATCCAACTCCCTTTATTTCATCAAATGAAAATATTTACTATCCCATGCTCTCTACAAATTGATGATGTTATAATTTTGTGCAGCACTTTATGACAAAGGAGATTTGTATTAATTACATTGACAGCAGTTGATCTTTGTACCTACTTTTAAATTGATTTCTAGTTTGTATAGCTTTCAGTTTTGAGTTGTTTTATATTAGCAAAATGTTTTGTTAAACTGATTATATGTAAAGGCTTAAGAACTATTTGAATATCCTTTATTTTTTGCTTCAACTGTTAAAGTGCTTCATTAGTTAGATATTGGTTATCAGTGTATCTGACTAAACATGATATACAGAGTCAAAAATCTCGCCGGGAGGAGCTTCGTATCCATATTGCAAATATATTTCGTACTGTTGCTGAGAATGTATGGCCTGGCATGCTGGCCCGTAAGCCAGTTTTCCGTCTCCACTATCTGAAGTTCATTGATGAAACAACCAGACAGATATTGACAGCACCTGCTGAAAACTTCCAAGATATGCAGCCTCTCCGCTTTGCACTTGCTTCTGTTCTAAGATCACTAGCCCCCGAATTTGTTGAGTCAAAATCAGAGAAATTTGATGTCAGAACTAGAAAGCGACTGTTTGATCTTCTTCTCTCCTGGTGTGATGACACAGGCAGTACCTGGGGCCAAGAAGGTGTTAGTGATTATCGACGTGAGGTGGAACGTTATAAGTCTTCTCAGAATGCCCGGTCAAAAGATTCTGTGGACAAAATATCATTTGATAAAGAACTTAGTGAACAGGTGGAGGCCATCCAGTGGGCCTCCATGAATGCTATGGCTTCACTCTTATACGGGCCTTGCTTTGATGATAATGCAAGGAAGATGAGTGGCCGTGTTATATCTTGGATCAACAGTTTGTTCATTGAGCCAGCACCAAGGGCTCCATTTGGGTACTCACCAGCTGACCCAAGAACTCCATCATATTCGAAGTACAATGGAGAAGGAGGTCGTGGGACTGGTGGTCGTGATAGGCATAGGGGTGGTCATCATCGTGTTTCTTTAGCAAAACTGGCTTTGAAGAATCTATTACAAACAAATTTGGACCTGTTTCCTGCTTGTATTGATCAGGTACTCATGTCTCCTTTGCCTATTCTGTTCCTTTATCATTAGATTTTATTTATTTTTTAAATAAAAAGAGCCAGAGGCACAGTGCCCCTACTATATGTTATGTAGAATTTATTCCAGCCCTGAGGCTGATTAGCCTATGCTAGATTGAGTCTGTTGGGGCTATAGCTCCTATTAGAATCTTCGCCCTCCTTGCCACTTGAGGATCCTGTAATTTGATTCACTTTGCCGCATACTACATATGATAATTGATGGACTGTTAATTCACTAGTAAATTCATCATATTTACAGATGATTCCTTGACAATCAACAAGGTAATTCTGACTTCCATAGAAGTAACTTGGTATTTTCAAGTACTGAGAATCTACCTAGTGCTTTGCAAGTCGGTTGGAATAAAATGTCAAAGTCAATTCTCTTCCTTTTTTTCCTAGAAAAATTCACATGCATTCTCTCTGGTCTTCAGTTGCATCTTTACTATATTGCTAGGTTGGTATTCTTTATATTCACTGTTTTGTTGGGAACTTACATCTCAAAATTAAGGGATTTCATTTTTATTTAAAAGTTAGAACATATTTGATACTTTGTTGCAGTGCTATTACTCTGATGCTGCTATAGCTGATGGATACTTCAGTGTGCTGGCTGAGGTCTACATGCGCCAAGAGATACCAAAATGTGAAATCCAGAGACTTTTGAGTCTAATTCTCTATAAGGTTGTAGATCCATCAAGACAAATCCGTGATGATGCCCTTCAGATGCTTGAGACACTTTCTGTTCGTGAGTGGGCTGAGGATGGCATTGAGAGCTCAGTGAATTATCGGGCTGCTGTTGTGGGTAACCTTCCTGATTCCTACCAACAGTTTCAATACAAGCTCTCATGTAAACTTGCCAAAGATCATCCTGAGTTGAGTCAGCTTCTATGCGAGGAGATTATGCAGAGGCAACTTGATGCTGTTGATATAATTGCACAGCATCAGGTCTTAACATGCATGGCTCCTTGGATTGAGAACTTAAATTTCTGGAAACTTAAGGACTCGGGTTGGAGTGAAAGATTACTAAAAAGTCTTTACTACGTGACATGGCGGCATGGTGACCACTTTCCTGATGAAATTGAGAAACTTTGGAGTACAATTGCTAGCAAACCCAGGAACATTAGTCCTGTTTTAGATTTCTTGATCACAAAAGGGATAGAGGACTGTGATTCAAATGCATCTGCAGAAATAAGTGGTGCTTTTGCTACATATTTCTCTGTTGCAAAGCGAGTAAGTTTATACTTAGCACGGGTATGTCCTCAGCGAACAATTGACCACCTGGTTTACCAGTTAGCTCAGCGCATGCTGGAGGATAGCATAGATCCAATTGGGCCAATTGCAAATAAGATTGATGCTAATGGAAATTTTGTGCTAGAATTCTCTCAAGGGCCTGCAGTTCCCCAAATTCCGTCACTGGTGGACATCCAGCCACACATGTCACCATTACTTGTCCGGGGCTCCTTTGATGGTCCATTAAGGAATGCAAGTGGGAGCCTCAGCTGGCGAACAGCAGGTGTGACAGGCCGAAGTGTCTCTGGCCCAATAGGTCCAATGCCTCCTGAGTTGAACATTGTTCCTGCAAATGCGGGCCGTTCAGGTCAGCTCCTTCCAGCACTGGTTAATATGTCGGGGCCTTTAATGGGGGTCAGAAGTTCAACTGGAAGCTTGCGGAGTCGCCATGTTTCTCGGGACAGTGGAGACTATCTTATTGATACTCCAAACTCGGGTGAAGACGGGTTGCACTCTGGGGTTTCCATGCATGGGATTAGTGCAAAAGAACTTCAGTCGGCCTTGCAGGGCCATCAACAACATTCACTGACACATGCAGATATAGCATTGATCCTACTCGCAGAAATTGCATATGAAAATGATGAAGATTTTCGCGAGCACTTGCCCCTTCTCTTTCATGTTACATTTGTTTCGATGGATAGTTCGGAAGACATTGTGCTGGAACACTGCCAACATCTGCTCGTTAATCTTCTATACTCTCTTGCAGGACGGCACTTGGAACTGTATGAGGTTGAAAATAGTGATGGAGAGAACAAGCAGCAGGTTGTGAGCCTGATCAAGTATGTCCAGTCAAAGCGAGGAAGCATGATGTGGGAAAATGAGGACCCCACGGTCGTGAGATCTGAGCTTCCAAGTGCAGCGTTGTTGTCTGCTCTAGTTCAGAGCATGGTGGATGCTATCTTCTTCCAAGGAGATCTTCGTGAGACCTGGGGAGCTGAGGCACTGAAATGGGCCATGGAGTGCACATCGAGACACCTAGCCTGCCGCTCACATCAGATTTACCGTGCATTGCGGCCTAGTGTCACAAGCGATATGTGTGTGTTGCTCCTTCGGTGCCTTCAAAGGTGCCTAGGAAATCCAGTACCTCCTGTTTTAGGATTCATTATGGAAATCCTGTTGACATTGCAAGTGATGGTGGAGAACATGGAACCAGAAAAGGTGATACTTTACCCCCAACTCTTTTGGGGGTGTGTAGCTATGATGCACACAGATTTTGTTCACGTCTACTGTCAAGTGCTTGAACTATTCTCACGTGTGATTGACCGTCTATCGTTCCGAGACAGAACAACAGAAAATGTGCTCCTTTCGAGCATGCCTCGGGATGAGTTGGATACCAATAATGACATTAGGGACTTCCAGCGAATGGAAACCAGGAGTGGCTATGAGCAGCCTCCATCTGGTGGAAATCTGCCGACATTTGAAGGTGTGCAACCTCTTGTTCTTAAAGGACTCATGTCAACAGTTAGTCATGGTGTTTCAATTGAAGTTCTCTCACGGATCACGGTGCATTCATGTGATTCTATATTTGGAGGTGCTGAGACAAGACTCTTGATGCACATCACAGGCCTACTTCCCTGGCTCTGCTTGCAGCTTAGCAAGGATCCGGTGTTGGGGCCTGCGTCACCGCTGCAACAGCAGTTCCAGAAAGCTTGCTCTGTTGCGGCCAACATCTCTATTTGGTGTAGAGCAAAATCATTAGATGAATTGGCTACTGTATTTATGATTTACTCTCGTGGTGAGATCAAAAGCATCAACAACCTCCTTGCTTGTGTCTCGCCACTCTTATGCAATGCGTGGTTCCCAAAGCACTCAGCTTTGGCTTTTGGGCACTTGTTACGATTACTGGAGAAAGGGCCAGTTGAGTATCAGCGTGTGATACTGCTCATGCTCAAGGCATTGCTCCAGCATACTCCCATGGATGCTGCCCAAAGTCCACACATGTATGCAATTGTGTCCCAATTGGTAGAGAGCACACTGTGCTGGGAGGCACTGAGTGTCCTAGAAGCTCTTCTGCAAAGCTGCAGCTCAGTGCCAGGTTCTCATCCTCACGAACCTGGGACGTTTGAGAACGGGATTGGTGGTGGTGATGACAAAATGCTAGCTCCTCAGACCTCATTTAAGGCTCGCAGCGGGCCCCTACAGTATGGTATGACATCTCCATTTACAACAGGTTCAACGCCAGCGCACGGGAGTGCAACGGAGTCCGGAATCTCACCTAGAGAAGTGGCTTTGCAAAACACAAGGCTCATGCTGGGGCGGGTTCTTGCCAGCTGTGCGCTGGGGAAGAGAAGAGATTACAGAAGGCTGGTACCTTTTGTGACCAGCATTGGGAACCCCTAACTTACAAGCTGTATGTTTTCTTCTATTTCTTTTGTTTTTCAATGGCATCGTTATACAGTAGGGGGTAGCCCCTCCCCACATTGTAGAGGTTCAACCGTCTATTCGATTCCCTTAGGAGTTAATATATTTGATGTATATTAGTGGATGATGCGCGCGGGGCATTTGAGAAAGTTTTGCATACATGATGATGCGCCGGTGCATGGGAATTTTGTAAATAGGGTAGTGGTTTGGGAAACTAATAGTGTAATACTTTGCACAGTAAAACGCCTTGTAGAGGCCTTTTCTGTCAAGGATATTTTACATGCACGCTTTTGCCAATTTTATTTGTTTGCGTTGCTGCCCTCCATCTCAAATGTCAAGTCCCTTGAATTTAATCTTGGCCACCTGTAAATCAAGCAAATCTAACTTACAATTTACATGCATATTGATCGAGAAGCAACTGAGATTTTGACATTGGACAATGTTGATCACACTCTCGGGGATGATCCTATAAACGAGATGAATCTCCACCTTATTTAGTGCCCCAAGTCCATCTAATTAACTAAATTGACTTTTGAAAAGAAAAAAAAGAAAAAAAGTTGCAAAGGACGCTTAATAGGGTTTCTTATGTCTATGGGATTCAAATCAATCAACGGGAATGGACTTCAAATTGCCGCTAAAAAAAACCTAAAACCATACAAAACCTAAACCAAAATTTAATTGTCAAATTGTTCACTATTCCAAGTGCTAATAACTGCTTCACAACTTTTTACAAGTAATATATTGCCATAAATTTCAAATTGTTCACTATTCCAAGTGCTAATATTTATTTCACAACTTTTTACAAGTAAGATATTGCCATAAATTGTATGGTGTTGTAAAATTGTGGGAATAAATGCTCACAATAGTGTATTTGTTATTATGTGAAGTTTTCAAAAATGTCATAGTAATTTGCTGTTATGTGAAGTTTTCAAAATGAGCAATCATTTCACTTTTTTGGTTTGTCACGGATGTGGCTCTATATAAAGAGTACTCCGTGTGTGATTACAATACACAGAAAAGAAAAGAAGTGAAAGCAATAATATCAGTATCCCTTCCTCCCTCTTTTTCTTGCAATCTTTTGTATTATAGTTACGAAACTAAAAAGTGTGATATCTTGCACCCGCTTCTCTCCTGTCCCTAGTAAAGGTTATCTCTCTAACTTTTTCTTATTTATAACATGGTGATTTATTTAAAATGTTAGTTTTTGCTAGATAACACTATTAAAAATAGGGAACTTTAACGAAAAGCTCATAGTACTGTTCACTTTAACGAAAAATCATATTTTTACAATAAAAAGTCAATCATGATACTATTCACTTTACCCTTTAATTTGTCCTTATCGTTAAAACTCAACGTTTTCAAGCTATTTTCATTAGATTTTCTTTAAAAATTTACAACTCTTATGCATAAAGTCTATCATCATAGTGCACAAGTTTTTACAAAATCGAACCTAACTCATTATTAAAAGAAACAGTTTAAAACAGTTCGAGTTCGGTATCGGGTTTGAATTTTTTAAGCTTGCTCGCATAACAATCAAGCCAAACTTAGCTCGAGCTCAAAAAAAATAAAAATAAACAAACCAAACTTGAGCAGGATGATATTCGGTTTGGCTCAACTCATTTACAGCCCTACTAAGTCCAAAATAGGAAGACAAATATGAGAACACGAAGGTTAGCTTTTTTAGAATAGTAAGTTAGAGAAAGCATCTCGAGAAGTATAATTTTTTTAGAATAAATTTTTTTTTTTTTCAAAACTCAATTGGAGAAAAACTCCTCATATATATTCACTTGTCATAATCTAATTGCTTCTTAGTCATATTTCAAGTTTTTTACACATTTAAATAAGAGCTGTTAAATCATTTAACTTACACAGAACCTAACGATTCTTATTTAGATGTGTAATTTAAATATGCACTAGAGAAAATTCACTAACATTTGACCTGCTTAAATTTTTTTGAACCCCCCAGGTGAACCAATTAAGCAAGCTAGTAAATTCGTGTACGATACACATATTATACCTGCACATACATATGTTTAAAACACTGTAGTTACCATAAACGTCTCATTGATTCTTTCAATTGTATGTTTTTTTTTTTTCAAACTTTAACGTACCACACACTTATTATACACATATGCATGTACTTTTCATGTTTAACACATGATTTTTATACAATTCTAAATAATACATATACCTTTCACGTATCCTACACGTATTTTCAAGGACCACTTTTTAAGTTGTACTCAAACTGAAAATACAAATTTGCATTTCTCACAGCTCACTTCGTTCTAATACAAAAGAAAGAGTTCAATATCAAGAACAATGTAATACACAAGTGTGGAAGGCAATGAACTGCATTGCCCACTTCCTGCACTAAGCAAACTAACATGTGCAGAATCTTCCCTTATTTTCAACTGAACCCTCTCAGAAAACCCTGGTCTTCCCACACTTCGGATTCAGCCTGTTGATGTCTTCACTAAAATCATGAGGAGCTCTGAGTATCATTCGCGTTTTGATGTGTTCTTGAACAAGGCATACGCATCACTGTATATGGCCACCGCGTTTGAGAACACAGCAAGGACAATCATGAAAACGCTCAAGATCTTGTCCTTCTTGGTTGCTATGTTGTGTCGATCCCTGAAATATCGAAAGACAAAACTGAATGTTATTCAAAGGAGAAAGAGACGAGTATTGATTCCAAGTTTATTCACAAAAATGAAATAGCCACTGTAAAGCTAATAACACGGACAGAACTCGGTAATTAATATTCCTATTCTTTCATGTTTTTTAGATAAAATGGCAGAACACGCATCAAATCCGCGAGATGTGGCAACCTTAAGTGGTAGGATGACTGTTATCTTTCTCTGCAAACTACTATTCTCCACATACTATAGCAATTGGAAAAAATAAAATAGAAACCTGAACTAATAGATAGTTCTTGTGATCAAGTTGGAAACTCACTTGAGAGTAATTGCAGCAGGGAAAATGAACCCGAGGCAAACGGCAGCAGTTGCTCCAGTGAACTGGAAAGCATCCCAGATGCTGGGTATGAAGTTTGCACCCAAGAAGATAATACTTATGAGCCCAATGGTGACTAGTGCAAATCTCATGTTATCCAAAACCATTGGCCTTGCAGAGGGAAAGAGAAGGCCGTCCAAGTTGAGCCGCAATGGAAAGAAGACAATGGGAAATACAAGCATAAGGTGAGCAGCATAGCTGACACGCACAGCATCGTTGAGCACAGAACTGTAAGGAATGCCAAGGTTCGTGTCGAAGTTGGCAAGCACATCGTCAAGAGTTCCGTCCCCAAATAGGAGGAACCCAAAAAGGCTTGTCATTATGTAAACAGATGAACATAAAGCAAGTGAGGTTTGCACAACCCCTCTTATCTGTGTAGAGTCTTCAAGCTCGTTGTGGATGCTGTGGACTGCAGAAAAAGGTGAAAAGTATATCAAATATCAGATCTCCCATATGAAATATTGGTCCCCGTTTTCTACAGTTTCCCAAAGTCTTGCATATTTTCAGTAAGGGAATTGTTATTGGCACTCCAATATTCATTTTGCATTCCAAACTTCCTATACTTAGAAAGAAAAATACACTTATGAAGAGTGTAAATTGAGATTTTTAGAGTGCTAATAAAAGTTCTCTTCAGTAAACTTGTTAGTGTGTAAAATCTGCAAAATGTCAAGTTTGAATCACTTTTATTTTTGTAAATGATAACTCAGTTTACTGAAATAAAGGAAAGGAAAGGAACCTTCACCAAAAAAAAAAAAAAAAAAGGAAAGGAACTGCAGAACACAATTATACTAATCCACCTAAAATTCCTTATTCTTATAGAAGGAACAGGGTCCAGGTTCCAGTAAAATGAACTCTGTATAAGCAAACATTTTTCATACCATTGTAGTGACAGATGTATGCAGTGACAACAACGGGGACTACGGTGAAGAGACTGAAGAATGATGAGACATCAATAACATCAGGTAGCAATCTGGGCATTGCAATGCTTCCATTGATCAACTTGACAACCGTAATTCCAACGGTAATAACAAGAAATACAACTGCTAGTCCAACTGATAGGGCAGATGTGAAGCTCAATGAATCTGCAACCATGACAGGGCTATTAACATCACCGCGACATTCCTTTCCAGTTAGAAAAATGAATAACTTTTCAACAAATAACAGGCTCAAATTCAACAAAAAGCTGGAAAACTTATTAATAAAATCACCGCTACACCAACAGTTTGATAGAAAAGTTACACAATTATTCTTAAACAGGTTTAAGATAACGAATATCATAAATATGTATGGGAAGGCATGTTAAAAATATGCCAAGCAACGTTTACCTTACCAAATCAGTGGAAAAACTCATTAACTATAATGTAATATTAATTAACATATCAAATTTGTATGCTGATCCTCCCAACTTTGTATAATAGTAAACAAATCAAATGAGGCCATCAGGCTGCAATTCAAATCACAAACTCTACTAATCACATGGAAATGAAACTAATAGCAGTGCACCAAACAAAAGTACTAAAAATTCAGACTAACCGATTCGCTTAAAGCATGCCAATGGAGCAAATATGCCAAGTGTCGTGACAAGAAGAACAATGAATCGAGAAGTCCACCAGTGTACTCCAAACCATCCTTCAAGTACACCAGCGTGGTGAACCCCACTCGAAGACGTTCCAGAAAGCACATCACCTTCACACAGGCAGCACAAAGAATGTTAGACAAATCAAGACCTTTAACATAGCATTCCGTATGACAAACTAGACCAAACAAAATCCTTACTAGAGATACCAAAGTGACAAATTTGCAACAATTCGTAAAAACAATTCGATACTGTATAGAGAGTTATAGTCATACCAATGATAATCATGTAGACAATGAGCACACCGAGATTGTTGACTAAAACCGACACCTGCAACAAAATCTTTCCATATTTTCCAAAGGCATCTCCCATGAGACCTCCATAAGAAGCAGACTTCCCTGCCCTGCTGAACCTAAGTATCAATTCGATCGAGGCCTCGGTCAAGAACGCCATGAAAATGATCATGGAGATCCCTAGGACAAGGCCCAACACCTTCATGGTGGCAGGCAAAGCCATGATCCCAGCACCAACAATGGTGGTGGATAAATTAAACACTGCCCCAGTAAAGGAAGCTCCATTGAACTCATCAAACCCTGCATCTTCCGCTTGCCCTTTGGGCAACAAGGGAGCATTCTCATCAATCACTCCTTTGTGCTTTCTTGACTTCTTCTCCTTATTTGGAGCAAGACTTCCAATTGTCATATTTTTTAATATCTCAAAAACAATCTTCCAAAACAAACGGTTTGAAGCTTATGGGAAATCTAGAAAGCAGCTCAAACACCCAGCCAGTATCTTCTTCAATAAAACTTTTGCTCAATTGCCAAATTTGCAGCTTCAAATGGCCAAATTACTACCTTTTTTTTTTTCAGGAAACACAAGCTAAAGAATCAGAATTTCAGACAGAAATGACCAAAACAGCACTTCAACAATATCCAAATCTTTCTGAGCGCAAAAAGGCTAATCTTTTTCAAATGCTATCAATTTCAAAGGAAAATCAAATCTCAGGAGAAAGTATCCAAATTTACCTTAAAGTATCGAAATTTAATTGAAATTCAAGTAATTGTTCAATATATCACAGGTAGATTTTGACAATCTTTAGCTGGATTTTGATATGGACAAGGGGAGAAAAACCAAACCCAATTTCCCAAATGGCAAAATTGAGAGAACCCAGCTCCCCCTTCAAAGATAAGCTAACTAAAAAACCAATGAGAACCCAGAATTCAAAGTCAATAATGGAGCAGAGAAACGTGACTGAATTCTTCGGGTCAAGCTTTGATTTTTTATAGCCCAGTTGAAAAGAGAATGAAGGAAAAAGAAAGGCACACGCAAATTATAAAGTTTTTGATATCGAAATATTGAATACCAATAATGGAGGCGGGGACAAAGACTGCAATTTAATAGTGTTTTTTGGGATTTTTTTTAATTTTTTTGCGGAATTATTGTGGATTGGTGAGATGATGATGAAACCCCTAATCCACAAAAATTCCACAAAATTGTAAATTTGGGGAATTTTGGAGTGAAATTTACGAACTTTTATAGAGTAAACGCAAAGGTGTCCGCTAAACTTTGATGCAGAAGATGAATATGTCGTTTTAGTCCATTTCGCTAATATTAAAGTTTGCACAAATGAAATGGAAGAAGATTCTTTTCGGATCCACTTGGAAATCCCAATAATCCTTATATCCTAATTGTAGTCAGTTTTCGTCATATATTATTTATGTTTAATTTGAAATAAAAAATATAAAATAATTTCTAACAACACTATATATGATGAATGGCTAGGGACCCCACAAAGTAGATTTGGATGGGATCCCATTCTAAATGAAATATCGTTAGAATGTTTAGATAAGATTTTAGGGATTTTTTGTTGTTGCATGACTTTGAATCTTTCTATAAAAAAGTAAACGTTTTTTTCCCTTTTAAGACAAAATAAGGTTATATCTTTTTAATTTTTCTTTACTATTATTAGAGGAGAGTGAGAGAATTCGAAACTATTACGATGATTAAAAACTCAACACTTTATCTAGTAGGATATTGAATGACATGCAAAAAGAAAAAATCACAATAACAAATCTAACAAATTTAGGATATTATTATACAAATCAAATTTGTTAACTTTATTATGAGATAGCATAGTACTAATATGTTATTATTCTAATAATGTTTATCTATATACCTATTTTTAGTTTTTACACATACCTTATTTTTAGATCATCAGATGAAATGAATTGAAAAAGATCAATGAACAGAATTAGTAAAAAATTTAGAAGTAAAAAATAGTATATGAATAGTATTATCTAATGGTTGATGTTCGTTGGTAAATATTGCAGCAAATGTGTGCCACAAATTATAAAAAGATTAGAGGTGATGTCATCAAAGTTGTAATGGTCGAATTGATTGCATTAGTTTAATCTGTGGCGTTCTACACTTCTGCGAGAGAGGAATGTTTGCTTTAAAGGGAGAAATTTTTTTATTGTGACCGGAATACGAGTAGTACATTACGTGTTTTTATATAAATGGTGAGAAATTTTATTTTTTTAATTATTAATTTTTTAATACGTATATCATACCAATTGTATAGTAGCACGTGGTATATTATCCCGTGTTCCAATCATACTAAAAAATCTCTTCTTTAAAGGAAGGTAAACGTGTCACTGCACTTCATGATGCATAGATGTTTAACTCTTTAACTTATAAATTCTATATATGTGCCCATAATTTAAGTAAATTTGTAACATCATTTTACATTGAGCAATATCTTTTTATTCATTAATGTTATTAAAAATTTATGTTAGAGTAAATGTCAAAATTAATAGCGCAAGCGCCTGCCTAACTTATTCTGACCATTCATAGTTAACTATAATTAGAGTTGGGGCATGCACGCACAAGTAATCCCAGCAATCCTATTGAAATATCATTTCATTTTAGAACAAAATTGGTAACGTTGAAGAGAGAATTCTCAAATGTTTTTCCTTTCCATCGTCCATGGCTCGAAAATTTGGCATCTATCCATGTTGTGTTCCCCACAAGAACGTCACTCCATTTTCGGAAATTCTCATGGCATAGAAAAAATTTGTATATGGATAGTCGGACTATGGTATTCGTAAGATATTTCTCTCAAAATTATAAAAAAAAAATATTATATTTCAATAGTAGTATATAGAGTAAAAGTTGTTTCAATCAAACAGTCTTACCGAAAATTGCAAATTACCCACCTTGAGTCAATTTTGACCTAACATGATCATCGTAATAAGTAATAACTACGGTGGTAACACACCAAGATTACATTAAAAAGAAGACCAATAAGGTGATTAAGATATATAATATAAACACGAGCTGTGGTTGCAACAAGTGTAAAAATTGCTGGTGCATCAAGTAAGCAAATCCTCCTAACTCTTCTTCTTACATCAGCTAGTACGTGATTAGTGAGAAGTTTAAAAGCTAAATCTGAACGTGGACAAAGCTAGATTACAGATCTATTCGTTTGGGACTAGATTACAAACCAATTGCCTATTTAATAATGTTGAGTGGCCTCTTAACGCCAATCTTGATCACATGTTTTTCTGTGTATATCCAAACTTGCATTATGAGTTGTACTTTAGAAGATAATTTATAACAATCTGTCTAATTACGTATGATGTTTGATTAATATCATAAAACAACTGTACTCTTTGTAGTTTAGTGTTATTCGACTTTACATTGGTCTAATTTATTTCTAGATGATTATCTTAGAACATTTCCACTCGATCCCTTTTTGCTGAACAATTGGGCAATTTTCAGATCCAAAAAAGAGCTACATCCATTCAAAAAAGTCGGGCAAAACTTGAGCCCACGCTTGCTGAACGAAGCAGTCAGATAATTTGTGTTTGACCCAGCAATCGAGTGTGATCTGATGTCACGTTGATGTCATCCATGAGCAATTTTTTTTTTTTTTTTTTTTTGCGTCAGGCACGTGCAATACATGCACATGTGGTGGCAAGTTCGGAGACATGAATAGCATCGTGGGGCCCATGCTATAGGTTGTCAAACACATGGCAAAATCTGAGCCATTGAATATTTAAATATTTAAATATTTAAATATTTCCTATAAATACTTCACCATTCTTTCACGAAAATGGTAATTTTGACTGATAAATTTATGTTAATTTATTCGAAATTAAATATTTAAATATTTTCTATAAATACATTGGATCACGAAAATGGTAATCTGAGCCATTGAATATTTAAATATTTAAATATTTCCTATAAATACATTGGATATTTCCTATAAATATTTGACATGATGAGATTAGTTAAAAATCTTATTCGAAATTAAACATAATAATATCTTTATGTTAATTTTGTAATTCTTTTTAAATTTATTGAATAAAAATACATTGGAACAATTATTATTCGCTAAAACAATAAGTGTCTATTCACCATTTGCTTGGGCAATTATTGTCCATATGGGGTGGAAGTGCTTTAATGTACAATAGGATCCTCTCCGGATCCTTTTGGTAAGGATCTTGAGAATTCGTGAATCGTGTCCATTTATCGTAAATTGTGCGGTTAATTTTTATCAAGTACTGTTTGTGTTTAATTTTAAATAAAAAATATTCAAAATAAATTCTGACCATATTAAGCGAGTGGGCCCCTTGAGGCCAACATTTCACCAAATGCAACCAGCTTGGCACCGTGTCGTTATCGAAGAGGTCCGTTCAGTGGGACGCGGTGGCTCAACGGCTGAGGTCAATATTATCCTCCACTTTATGAAGGAGTGGTGCACAAAATTTATTTAATTTTTGCCCCTGACTTTTAAATTTTTAATTTATTACGACTAAGCACATTACAAATAAGCTATGCATGTGAAACATTATTTTATGGCCGAAATTGACAGAAAAATAAAAGGGAAAAAGGTTTTGGGCCGACGCTGATTACATTTGTTGAGAATATTTGGGCTTTTGTGGGCTCAGATCATAAGTTGAAGCCCATTTTATAACATGTCCAAATGCACCGACTCCCAATTGAGCCCAAAATTACAAGCACGCAACGCGTATCTGGCAAAAACATCATCACGCCACAGCTGCTGCCCCATCTCTTTTGAGAGAATTTTCAGTGTGACCGGAACATACATCACTTGTCATTATGCAAATAGTAGAATGTGTGTTAAAACATTAATAATTTAAAAATACAATTTTCTACCACTTATATAAAACACGTGATGTACGGCTTGTATTCTGGTCACAATAAAAAATTTATCCTCTATTTTTATGTTTTTTTTACACGTGTTGTTTAGCTTGACTCCAAGACTAACGCTGTCAACGTTAAATAGCATCAAATAAATAAAGTAAAACTAAAAAAAAAATAAAACCACAACATGTTATTTTCTCTTCTTGTGGTTTTCTTAAAGAATATTAGTATTTGCCTACATACTTTGTGTGTATGAACACATATTTTTAGAAAATGAGAAGGAGAGAGGGAGAGAGAGAGAGAGAGAGAGAGAATGTGAGGGGGAGTGGGAGGTTTTTTTTTTAATTTTTTAGAGGTATTTTAACATCGTCTGTATGTGAGGTTTCAATAAAAAATAGTAAAATTTAGACATGTGAAATTATATTATTGCCCATCATTTTTTTGTGTGATAGAAGACGAATTTGTCTTTTCACTCTCTTTTGGTTGACAAAGAGGATTTCATTAATTAGTAGAGATTACATGACTTGGAGTCTGACATGAAATTATAATTAACTATCCTAAGCTCATATATTTTTGTTTGTGAAGTTTTTCCTTTTTGTTTTTGTTTTTAAATATATGTGAGAGAGAAATTGCAACGAAATATAAACGACAGTAGATCATAACCCTTAAGTGAGAAGTCTAAAATTGAATTCTCTCCAAAAAGGAATTTAAACCGCATTATTATGTCCAAGTTCAGTGTGAGGCTTAGATGATTCCTCCACTCTTTTAGTGTAGATAATACTATTTGTTAAAAAAAAAAAAAATTGATATAAAGACATGTAAGTGAGGGAACAATAAAATAGTAAAATTTAGTTTTCGCAAAATTACTTTATTTCTAATGATTTTATTTTGTTATATAAATTAAATTGTCTTTTAACCTAATCATAAAGATACGTAGGTGAGGGAACAATAAAATAGTAAAATTTAGTTTGTGCAAAATTACATTATTTCTAATGATTTTATTTTGTTATATAAATTAAACCGTCTTTTAACCTTCTTGATAAAGAAAATGTGTTAAATAATAATTTAAATACGTTTTTATTTTTAAATTAATCTTTTTATTTTATTTTAAAAAAGATGACAATTGGTGGCTAAACACATTATCTATCCCTTCGAAGGGCTGGGTAAACTCACAAAGCATTTCAGCCTCCCATTGGTCACAAATTTGGCTTCCACACTAGTATCGAGTTTCGAACCCCAAACCTCTCGTTTTTAATTTTAAAGAAATCTCGTAATCTGCTTTATCACTGTATTTGGTTTTGGTGTTAAGCTAATGGCCACGTGGGAGACATGGACGGCAGATCCCAGGTCCATCATCACACCACCTGTTTTCCCAAAGAAACAGTTTTTTTTTTTTTTTTTTTTTTTCTCTCTCTCTCTTTCTTTCATTGTTTTCTGTTTGTGTTGTGCCTCCGCGAGCTCCGTCCGACAGAATCTCAGAACAGTTTTTCCAAAGGTACGAACTTGCTTTTGATCCTATACCAAAAATTGTCACCATCTTCTTCTGCTGCAGCTGTTTTCTGCTTTTCTATTGTTCTTATTGTGGGTTTTAAGGTTAGTTTTATAGCTTTGCTGAGGAACTGGTTTGACAATAATGCGCTTTTCTTTTTCCTGCCATTGCCTAGATTTGGTATATATTGTGGAATATATGAGATGGGTTTTTAGAATATGTGATTCTGAATGTGTGTTTGGAAACTAGAGGATCTGTTTGCTCATGTATTTGTATGTTTTGATGTTTGCCTTCAAGAACTCAAGAGCTGCAATTGTCAAGAGTTTTTTCTTTTTTTTAATAGATTATAAATCAAAGAAGTTTATGAGTTTTTAATTTTTTTTTTTCCTACTAATACAGTGATTGAAATTTGATGTGTGGTTAGGATTGAATATGATCACTGAACTTTGCCTGTGTAGCATTGTTGATGATTGTTTCCAAATGGGTATTTAAATTCTTGATTTGGGATTTTGAAGATTCCATTATAGCTCAAGAACAGTTCCTTTTCTGATCGGGGGTAGATTTCGGATCCGTTGTTAACTTTTACGTGTTTATTTATTGGTAAAAAAATTCAGTGAGAATAAATGCATGATCTTTTGTCTACTCTGTCGAATGATGAGCTAAATATGCTCAACTAATCAAATGAAGTGAATGAATAAATGAAAAGGTGAAAAGAGTTTAATTTATGAAAGCCGACCCTATGTTGTACACTATATGCTTTTGTAGTTGAAATTCAAACTTCCATGTTGGTGGGCACATATTTATGGAAATGAGAATCAATATCAAACATCGGAGTTGAATATGGACGCTATAAAGATACAGCTTCCTTATATAATGTGGTAGTAACAATGCCAAGTATGGAGGTTTACCTTTTTCAATCCACCATGTAAGGTTAATTGAAGTTTCAGACTTTTTAAACCGCAGCTCCTCAAAATATTTTTTTCCTCGCAAGACTTTCTTTCCTTGTAGGTTCATATGTTATTAACTATTTTTGCTACTGAGAGGATCATGTTCGTGGACTGGATACTCTACGTTCCATTGTGTTGGTTGTCTTGTTACTGGAGAAAAGTGGCTCCTAGATAACAGTAGTTTAATTTAATTATATTCTAGGAGTGAACTTATGTTCGCCATTATTGATTTATTTGCAAGTTAAGAATCTTTCATTTGAACTTCCCTCTGGGTGATAATTCTACATATTTACGTCCGAAGCTGTCTTTTTCTTTCTTTGTTTGATATCCAGGTTTCAGAACCACTTTAACAAGTGCGGTCTTAAAATGGATTACGGTGCTGGTCATGAAGCAAGCGTATCTGTCAATGATGTTAATATTGATGACCTGGAAGTGGAGTCAAATAAAGTTAGCAATCTCGGAAGTGTCTCATCTGATGGTGTGGTTATTGGAGAATTAAGACATCTTGGCGAGGTTTTGACCCGAGTGGAACTAGATCTAGCATGTGCATCTGAGAAGTTAGTTAATCTAAATGTTCTTATGATGCACGTGGCAACCAAGGAGAGCGAATTTGAAGCCTTTGCTTCCGCAAAAGAGCAGACATCAGCTTATTATCTTGAGAAGGCTCTGGAACTCACTCTCTTATCTGGGATTTTAGACTCAGAGTTGAGTGAATTGGATAAACTCATGGCTATACTTCAAACAGAGATCACCAGTGCCCAAGGGATACTATCTTCATACGCATACTTGGGAGAAACTGTCGTGGTAATAGAAGAAAAGCTGCACGACTCTGAACAATCATTGAAGCAGTTGCAAGATCAGGTGTATGAAATTAGGATGGAATCCTTGCATCTCCAGAGGGCATTTCCATGTTTTGACGGAGAACAAAACTGTAAGCTACATGCCTTAATTCTGTTCTTGATTTTCTTGTCAGGACACGTTTTTCTCATTCTTACTTTGTTTATGAGTGATGGAGTTGCCCGAAATTTATTGCATACACCAGGCAGATCTGTAACCACTTTTGTAAGTGCACAAGTCCTTTAAGTTGTGAAATATTCTAGAGTATAACTGTTTATTTTCTTTTGCATTCCTTTGCTTTGCGTATTGACAGGGAACAATAACGAAGGAGTGGTAGATTTAAGGGATGGCAAAGTTTCTAGCACAAATGTAAAGATAAAAATGCAATCCGTAGAACAGCAAAGACATATACTGAGGATGCTAGAGAAGTCTTTGGCAAGAGAGATGGATCTTGAAAAGAAATTGACCGAATCAAAACAGATTGAAGAAGATCTGAAATTGAGGGTGCATGCTTCGGAGCAAGAAGCATATTGCATGGAGGAGGAAGCGGCAGATGCTTTGGATAGGTGGTTACAGGCAGATAATGCATCTGAGGTTCTGAGGGGTATTTCAAAAGAGCTATTGGGTAGACTCCAGGTTCTCCAGTTTAATGTAAATGGTTCAGCTCAGCGAGAAGCTGAGCTAAGATCGAAACTCGATTGTCAGGCTGAAGTCAAAGAAAATACTTTGCGGAAGCTTGAAAGCAGCAACGCAAAACTAAATAGCTTCCTTCTAGAACAGACAGCCGGCTTAAAAGACAGCTTGAAGGAAGCTGAAGATAAGTTAATTATCGCTGATTCCGAGGCCTTTACCTTGAGGGAAAAGGTGGGCGCACTTGAAGAGCAGCATAGTGTTGAAATCAGTGAATTGGAAAATGTTATTGCTAATCTTAAAGAGAACATATATAAAGCTGAAGCCAGAGCCGAGAATGCAGAAGCCAAAAGTAAATTGTTAACAGAGACTAATACGGAACTTAATGAAGAGATCGGACTTCTTAAAAGCGCTGGCAGTGCCTTGGAGACGGTGGATTCACTTGAGAGAAAGTTAAGGGAAGCAGATATCCGGTTACAGCATGCAGTGGCATCTGCTGAAGCTAGCCAGGAGAAACAGAACATGTTGAATTCTACAGTCACTGACATGGAAAATGTGATTGAAAATCTAAAGCAGAAGGTTTTAAAAGCGGAAAATCGGGCCGACAGTACGGAGGACAAGTGTATAATTTTATCAGAATCCAATGCAGATTTAAATGAGGAAATAAGCTTTCTGAGGGGTCGATTGGAATTCTTGGAGGCATCTTTACATCAAGCCGAGGAAGTAAAAATAGCTACTGCGACTGATATTGGTATTCAGTCCAAAGTTCTTACAAACTTATTGATGCAACTTGCTTTTGAGAGAGAGCGCCTTCATAAGCAGGTATTCACCTATATTTGATTTATTTTCAAGTTCACGGTTGGTTTTTGACTGTGAAGTGGGAAATGTCTCTTTTTTCTTGTATCTTTCAAATGACATGGCACCTGATTTCTTTTTCCTTTTGATTATTTAACATTTAGTATTTAGTTGAAAATGTGAACAGTGTGTTTTTCCAACTCTAGATGTTCTCCTTAGCTGCTGGTGATTGAATGTGCAGATTTCTTCATTAACTACGGAGAATAAAACTTTAAAACTGAAGTTGCAAACAAACAATTCTCGTTCTGTGGTCGTGGGAAATGATGATAGAGAAAATTGTGAAGACTCGAAGCATGAAATGGCTACAGTTACGAGAGAAACTAAAGAAGATGAGTTGTCTGCTAGCAATTCTAAGGTCGGTACTATGATGAACCCTGGTTGACTTATGTTTACCTTGCTTTGTTAATAAATCAGCGTTTTTGTTTTTAATCTTAATTTCTTTCCAATGTTATATTTCTCATGCTACAGGAATGCTTTTATTTTTCGATAAGCAATTTAATTCATATTCAGTGTTCACATTTTTTATCGACTACTTCTCTTCGCATCTTCTGCATGTAGCGTCTTCTACTGAGATTTACATTTGTAAAATGGGTTTCGTATTTGTACTTTTCAGCCGGATAGGACTCGGAATAATTCATCTGTTGGTGGGAGTTGTGAGACTGAAGTGGAACATACTGATTCCACAGCAGAGTTCGAGACCGTGAGGAGAATTGATGCCGGAGTTCTAAGCTTTAAGCATTTATTCGTAGCAACGTTCATTCTACTGGTTTCGACCGGAGCTTATTTTTTTCTCCAACAAGACTGCCCATTTTGATGTTGCTGCAGAAGAAAGAAAAAGGGTAAAAAGGCTTATATTCTGAACCGAAGTTACATGCTGACTGCCCTTCGGCTATATCCATACATAGCAAGATACTTGCTGATATCCGCTGTTGAGTTGTAAAATCTCCGGTAGCGTTAATCGTCGTACTCTTCAAAAGGGACGAGTTTTTGCTCTACTGAAGTAGATATATCCTCAAAATCATTGAGATTTCCAGAGGTTGATGGAAGTTACCACTATTGACCAGAGCATTTTCTGTAGCTTGTTGGGTAATTAGGTGGTAATTACTTATATAAATGAATGTAAAACACAGTAAACAACTTCGATGATGGTTTTTACTTTTTACCCTTCTTATGAATTTTGAACGCTTATAATTTTTTACTGAGCTGTTAAAACAAACAAATAAATAAAGGATCAATAGATGCAAATCTAACTAAGATTACGTCTTTGTTTCTGACATTCACGTATGAGTTTTTATCGTCAAGCCGTTAGGGTTAGTTCAAGTGGCAAGGGAGGGGCGGCGTAATGCGTTAGGATTATAATATATGAAAGTGGCGTAACGCGTTATGGTTATAATATGTCGAAGGCCGAGTCTTCAGATCGTAACAAAGAAGAAGAAAAATTATATGATATAAATACATTTAACTGAAATAGCGGAGATTGGTTAGTGTGATGTGTTATATCATATAATTTCAGTTAAATGTATTTATTGTAACAAAAATATTTCCTGAAGCTCTTTAGCCTCAGAAGCGTTAGAAAATGACTGATGGAGATCAAGAAAACATGTCAAAACACAACATCGAAAGCGCCGATGAGCGAGTTCCTTTGTTATCAAGCACACAAGATCACGAGAAGGTTTCTGGAGCATCCTTTCATGGCTCGGTGTTCAACCTGTCATGCACAATCGTCGGCTCGGGCATCATGAGCCTGCCCGCAACCCTGAAACTCTTGGGGCTCGTTCCCGGGATTGTGTTGATCGTTACGGTTGCGTTTGTTATCCAGGCGTCGATCGAGATGCTGTTGAGATTCAGCAAGGCAGGGTCTGCATGTTCCTATGGAAATGTCATGGGCGATGCCTTTGGAAGAATAGGGAAGGTTGTGCTTCAGATCTGCATTGTTATCTACAACACTGGCTCTCTTATTGTGTACATGATCATAATTGGTATGAGTATTATCCTGTGCTTCTATAAAATTAAAAAGCGAGCTGTGCACGCTGACTATTTTGGAGCGCTAATAACTCTTCTCTTCTTTGACGGCTCTGATAGTGTTTGTTTCCTTTTAAAAACTAGAGGATGTGCTTTCCGGATCAAACTCAAAAGAGGCTCACCACACCGGCATTTTGGAAGGGTGGTTTGGAGCTCACTGGTGGACTAGCCGCACCTTTGTTCTTGTCACAGTAACTGTTGTCATATTTTTACCATTGATGTTCTTCGAGCGTATTGGTTGGTAATAGGTCCTATTTGTTTCTACATTACATTTCCTGTTTTCCTGTGAAATTTCAGCTTAGACTTAGTTGGCTAGGGATATGTCTTTGTGCTTATGGCTGCAGATTCAGCAAGATATATCTCTATCATATCAGTTGGATTGGCGCTTGTGTTTCTTCTTGTTGTCATTGGAGTCACAGCTTACAAACTAATGGATGGAAGCATCGAGACTCCAAAATGGTTTCCAAATGTGACTGATTCTGCATCATTCTTTAACCTCTTCACAGCAGTCCCTGTCGTTGTTTTCGCATACATCTGTCACTACAATGGTATTCAAGATGATCATCTCTTTATATTCAATTGCATTCTCTGCTTCTTTACATTCAACAACTTGTTTTCGTGTGCAATTGCGTGCTTTCGAGGGAAAAAGAAGCGAAGGTTTAGGTCTTTTGCATCCATTGTAGTTGGGTAAAATTGTTAACTGATGAGATTTTCTCAAAACACAAAGAGAATCTCTGTGTGGCGAAATGGTTTGCCTTTCTGAAAATACGAAATTTGATTACTTGCAGTACACACAATTCAGAACGAGCTTGAAGATCCTTCCCTAATGCAAGCAGTTGTTCGAGGTTCACTTGCCCTATGTGCAGTTGTCTATGTAATGACAGGCATTTTTGGGTTCCTTCTCTTTGGCGAATCAACATATTCTGACCTGCTCTCCAACTTTGACACCGACATTGGCATCCCCTACAGTTGGCTGTTCAACGACATTATTCGAATCAGCTACGCAGGGCACGTCATATTAGTATTCCCAACCATTTTCTTACCGCTCCGGCTCAACTTGGACGGCCTCCTTTTCCCCTCGGCAAGGCCTCTGGCTTTAGACAAGAAGAGATTTGTGTTGGAAAGTTTAGGGCTTGTCTTCGTTGCCCTTGTGGGTGCAATATTCGTACCAAATATTTGGATAGCTTTTGAGTTCACAGGTGCAACCATGGGAGGATTACTTGCATTTGTTTTCCCTGCTTCCATCACTCTCAAGTGAGTCTTTTTCTTTCTTGAACTAGAGTAAACTCACTTTAGTTAGAACGCGTTACAAACTTTTAATTGAAAACAGAACCAGAGGAAACACTAAACCCACCATAAGCCGTAGATAGGAAGGTGAATTCTGCACTCATGTTTCACCTTATGCATTTCTCCCGCCAGTTATGTTCCTTAAAATTTTAATTTATGCATCCAATGACTGAAAAAGGTGAAATGGGAGTGTAGAATTCATTTCCTTCATAGATAAACCGCAGTTTAGCGCTCCTTTATTATTAACTTAGTGTCTCTCCAGTTCTATTTTCAATTAAAAGTTTGTAACCAATTTCTTTTGTGTATATGATACAAACATTGTAAGACGCTGATATTTTCAATATTATTTTCTTTGATGATTTTGGTGTGTTTCAGGGATCCTCATTGTATAGCAACTACAAGGGACAAGATTGTGTCAGTCTCCATGATCCTTCTTGCAGTATTTGCAAACCTGATGGCCACTTACAGCAATCTCAGCTCTTTGTTGTCATAACACGGTTTAGGAACTTGGTTTCTTTGCATAATGCAACAGACATTAAGTTTAATTTCTGCTTTGTGGAAGATTCAATGTTTATCAAGGATTAAAGCATTTAAGTGACTTAAAGTTAGATGGAGCCCAATTAAGGGATTGAAAGGCCTTATGGCCGGATGTAGGAGAGAGAGGTGAGTGAGGGTTGCTTTAGAAACAACCTTATGCATATATACATGTTCAACATCCATCATTCTTGTCCCTTAGTACTACGGTCTAATAATATTTCTCTTCACTTGTAAGTGAGAGGTCTTAGGTTCGACTCTCGCCAAAGTCGAATTTGTCGAACTATATCATTGCTAGCCCTTCGTTAGACTTAGTCCGCTCCCTCACCCCTTAGTATACATAATAACGTTTTTTATTTTTATTTTTAAAACATCCATCATCCTTACCAACCCTATAATAGCAGGAGAGTACTAGCCTCTGTCTTGTTCAGCATCCATGAGACTTATTTCTGGGAGGCGTCAGAAAGTAGAGGCACCATCACTTTGGTGCGAGGGAGATCGCGACAAGATCACGGAGGAAAGAAGGTCCTGCACAAAGGTTGATCAACTTTGATTTTTCAAAATCAAATTAGTGCTATAAGAGGTAGTTTTTCTTATCACTCTTCCGTTTCCTTTTAGTCCAAAGAGTGAGTTTAAAGATCCATTGGTTTGGAAGTTCGATTTGCATGTGTGTATTAGTTTAAAGATCAATTGTTTTGGATCAAAATCATTGTGAAATTTCAAATTTTTTTAACCCAAAACCAACATACTGTTAGAGTATGAAGAATGAATGATGAGGATTAGGTCACGTGTCAGTAATTGGAAGGATAGATTACACTAGGCAGTTATAAAGGTTGTTAGGCTTAGTTGTAATGAATAATGTTGTAATAGAAGGATAAGGTTGTTGTAACTAGATATAGAAGCATATATGTGTAAGATTGAAAACTGAAGAATATATATCAATGATTTTCTGTGTATCTTCTTTCTATCTTCTCTCTCAAGCTTTAACTCTTCTCTCTCTAATTTCTTCTCTCTCTGTTTTCTATATTCTTGAGTTCTTCACTATGCTTAACATGGTATCACTCGCCCGTATAGCTTAGATTTAAGCTTCTTCGATCCTGCGATCTGTCTGCTTCCGCTTCTCATCAAGATTTACAGTTTCTTTGGCTGGTTTCTTTCTGATTTTTCTGGGCATTTCTTACCAGCTTCTTGGTATTCTTCATCGGTTTCGACGTCGGTGACAGTCAAATTAGACGATACAAATTATCTTCAATGGCATTTTCAGATGAAGCTTATGCTCGAAGGCTATGGTATTATGGACTTTGTTGATGGCACCAATCCCTGTCTTTCTCAATTCATGTCCCATTCTTCTTGTGATTCCGGAGTTGCTTTTAGTGGGTCTGAATCAGGAATTGAGTCTGATGCATACAAGGTCTGGAAGATGCATGATCGGGCATTGATGCAACTCATTACTGCTACTTTGTCTTCAATGGAAATCTCGTGTGCTATTGGTAGTTCCAGTGCGAGAGACTTATGGGTTCGTCTTCAGGAGCAATTTTCTACAGTCAGTAAAACCTCTATCTTTCAGTTGAAGTCTGATCTGCAAACAATCAAGAAATGGGCAGACTCAGTTACTCAATATCTTCAACGCATCAAAGAAGCACGAGACTATCTTGCCGCTGCTGGAGTCATGTTTGCTAACGAAGATATCGTAATCTTGGCCTTAAATGGGTTACCTGCAGAATACAACATATTCCGATGTGTGATTCGTGGTCGAGAAAATGTCATTTTTCTAAAGGAATTTCGTGCTCAGTTACTTGCTGAGGAAACCCTTATTGAAAATACATCAACCACTCCATTTCTCTCTGCAATGGTAGTCAAGAATTCAGATATGGACCATAATGTTGTTGCATCTTCTGGTTTTCATGGAAATTCTAAAGTTCATGAGTCTTCTGGTTATAATGGTTTTTCTGGACAGCCAAATTTTTACAATGGTGGAAACCGATCCAAGTTTAAAGGCAAAGGCAAGGCTTTCAACAATCAAGGTCAAAGGCACTATAACAATCAAGGTCAGAGATACTCTAAACCAGTTATACATGATTTTTCACCTGGAATTCTTGGTAGTCCCTCACATTTTCATGATGGTGGATCTTCTTCTACCATTATATGTCAGTTGTGTTCACAGCAAGGCCATACTGCTGCTAATTGTGCTTATCGAAGTATTGATGTCTCTGAAAATTGTCAGATATGTGATAGGAGTAATCACACTGCTAAGACATGCTTCTATAGAAATAAGGTTAAGAATAATTTTTCCCCCATGGTTGCAATGCAAACTACATTTTCTGGAGTACAACATCCTGCTATGATGGCTTCTCAGCCTACATATAATGTTCCTGCAATGATGTCTCACCCTGTGATGCCTTCTTCACTAGTGAATATGGTCCCTAGTCATATGCCTAATCAAATGTCAGCCTCTACTTCATATGCCATGCCTTCCGTTTCTGCCTCTACATCTACTGGAGTTCTTCAACAAATTTGGTTAACAGATTCTGGTGCCACCAATCATATGACACATGATCTGAATAATTTGTCTCTTGCTTCGCCATATCCTCAACATGATACTGTGCAAACTGCTAATGGGGAAGGTTTGCATGTTACACATATAGGCGATTCTCTCTTAAGAACTCCAGTTCAATCCATCAAATTAAACTCAGTTCTTTATGTGCCTAAACTGTCTCATAATTTGTTGTCAGTTCATAAGATTTGTTTGGACAACAATTGCTGGCTAATTTTTTATGCTCACTGTTTTTGGATTCAGGACAAGGCCAACGGGAGAATCTTGTTTAAGGGGCTCTGCAATAATGGACTTTATCCCATTCCTTCTTTAGCTGCACTTCCTTCTGCTCCAGTGTTCTCAGCAAATCAAGCCATTACCTGTCTTGGGAAACTTGTCACTTCTACCTTGTGGCATAACCGATTAGGTCATCCCTCAAACCCTATTGTTTCTCTTATGCTCCATAAGTCCAAAGTGTCGGTTGTAAAGGATACATCTCCTATGGTTTTTCAAAGTTGTATGGAAGGAAAGTTTGCTAAACTTCCCTTTCAATCTGTGTCAACTAGATCTGTAATTCCTTTTGAAGTCATCCATAGTGATTTGTGGGGACCTGCACCATGTATATCCATTGATGGGTTTAGGTATTATGCCATTTTTGTTGATGAATGTACCAGATTTTGCTGGATGTTTACCTTACTCAATAAATCAAATCTTCATTATGTCTTTGCTACATTTCATCAGTTTGTGTATACTCAATTTTCTGCAAAGATCAAAATATTACAGAGTGATGGGGGTGGAGAGTACATAGGACACACATTTCAATCTTTTCTCACCACAAATGGTATTGTTCACCAAAAATCTTGTCCTTATACCCCAGAACAAAATGGCTTAGCTGAGAGAAAACACAAACATATTGTTGAAACTGCCATTACACTTCTGCAAAATGCCAAATTACCATCCAAGTTCTGGTCTTATGCTTGTCAAACAGCTACTTACCTCATTAATCGAATGCCATCTTCTGTTATTGATCATAATTCACCTTTTGAAAGTCTTCATTCTGCCATACCTGATATCCAGCACCTTAGAGTATTCGGATGTGCATGCTATCCTCTTTTAAAACCGTATAACACCACCAAATTACAACCTAAGACTTTGAAATGTGTCTTCTTGGGATATGCATCTTGTTATAAGGGTTACATATGTTATGAGCTAAGTCATAAGAAAATCTATATCTCAAGGCATGTCATATTTGATGAGTTAGATTTTGCTTATGCTTCATTTACTGCAACATCACAACCTTCACAAACATCACATGTTCCAGTCACTTCCCCTTCTTTGGTCCATAACCTTCAGAATATTTTGGTATCTACTATTGAACCATCTTCCTCACCAATTACAAATGTTCCTCCACCGTCACCTATACCTGCCTCTCAGTCCATTATTGCCCAAGATTCTCCTGCAGCAGTGGTCCCTGAATTTAGTACTGATAGTTTGCAAGTGGTTATGAGTATACCACCTCTGAATCTTCATCCTATGCAAACTCGGTCTAAAAGTGGCATTTTTAAGAAGAAAGCTCTTATTGCCCCCCTTCACAGTGACCCTACTGTTGATTTTACACAAACAGAACCTACAACTTATAAAACTGCTTTGAAGGTTCCTATGTGGTTTGGTGCTATGAAAGAGGAAATTGAGGCATTGCATTCTCAAAAGACTTGGACCTTGGTTCATCTTCCTTCTCAGAAAAATTTGTTGGGTTGTAAATGGGTGTTCAAGATTAAAAGACATGCTGATGGGACAATAGCACGACACAAGGCTCGTTTAGTAGCAAATGGCTTTAGTCAAGAACAAGGTCTTGATTATGGAGAGACGTTCAGTCCTGTTGTCAAACCAACAACTGTAAGGTTGGTTCTTGCACTGGCTTCTCAGTTTGATTGGGAATTAAGGCAGTTAGATGTTAAGAACGTTTTTCTGCATGGCATATTACAAGAAGAGGTGTATATGTCGCAACCACCTGGTTTTGAAGATGTTAAGTACCCTTCATTGGTTTGCAAGTTACACAAATCGCTCTATGGATTAAAACAAGCTCCCCGAGCTTGGAATGACAGATTTACTCAGTTTCTACCACACTTGGGGTTCAGTAATACCTATTCAGATAATTCTCTGTTTGTGAAGCATGTTGGCAGCTCAATTGTGATATTGCTTTTGTATGTCGATGATATTATAATAACTGGTAGTGCCACTGATGCTATACAACAGGTTATTTCTGCTTTGAGAAAGGAGTTTGATATTAAAGATCTTGGATCTTTGCACTTTTTCTTGGGAATTCAGATTACTAAAACCAAGGCTGGTTTATTCTTATCTCAAGAGAAGTATATCCAAGACTTGTTGAAGAAAACAGAAATGTTCGACTCCAAAGCTGCTGCAACTCCTTGTCTTCCTTATAGTAGACTGCTTAAAGATGATGGTCAGCCATATAATAATCCTTCTTTGTATAGAAGTATCGTTGGGGCACTGCAGTATCTTGTGTTTACACGGCCGGATATTGCATTTTCTGTTCATCAGGTTTCTCAATTTATGCAGGCTCCTATGGGGTCTCATTTCACAGCAGTTAAGCGTATTTTACGATATCTTAAGGGGTCCTTATCTACTGGGATTACTTATACCAAAGGAGAGATGGTCTTAAAGTCTTTCAGTGATGCTGACTGGGCAGGGGACCCAAATGACAGGCGCTCTACCACAGGTTTGGTTGTGTTTCTGGGTAATAATCCAATATCCTGGTCATCCAAGAAACAGCAGACCGTATCCAGGTCCTCTACTGAGGCCGAATACATGGCCCTTTCCTCTACAACTGCTGAGTTGGATTGGATTCAACAAATACTTCACTTCTTGACGATTAAACTTCAAGATACTCCAGTCTTGTTCTGCGATAATATGTCTGCTATTGCTCTATCCTTTAATCCGGTTCAACATCAGCGCACTAAGCATATCGAAGTAGATGTCCATTTTGTCCGAGAGAGAGTTGCAGTAAAGAAGCTTTTGGTTCAATTTGTACCTTCTTCTGAACAGTTCGCTGATATCCTTACCAAGGGACTTAGCTCTCCTTTATTCAAGACTCACTACTCCAATCTCATGCTTGGTTCATCCCACCATGAGCTTGAGGGGGGATGTTAGAGTATGAAGAATGAATGATGAGGATTAGGCCACGTGTCAGTAATTGGAAGGATAGATTACACTTGTTAGGCTTAGTTGTAATGAATAATGTTGTAATAGAAGGATAAGGTTGTTGTAACTAGATATAGAAGCATATATGTGTAAGATTGAAAACTGAAGAATATATATCAATGATTTTTTGTGTATCTTCTTTCTATCTTCTCTCTCAAGCTTTAACTCTTCTCTCTCTAATTTCTTCTCTCTCTGTTTTCTATATTCTTGAGTTCTTCACTATGCTTAACACATACCAGCCACGAACCGCCATTAAGGCTTAGCCCTGGAAGATTTCATAACGGAGTTCACCCCTTCTGGAATAAATGTTCATACAACACTGGTCGGCCAACATGTGGCCAAAGCACACCCAATCGAATGACCCCAAAATGACAATCTCAACCAAGCAGTGGCCGCATGACGTGTGGTGCTTGCATGTAGATAGATCTTCTAACATAAAGGGACATGCGCAAGACTTGTATTGGTCACCCCGACAGATCTATGCTTCAACAGTCACTTTCGCTTGGATTTCAATGCCTCAAACAACGAGGTAGAGTGAAGCACTGCTTGCAAGCTCAAGGCTAGCAAAAGAAATATTAGTATAAAAAGATGGCCATCAATTCCGATTCATCGCCGATCACCAATCAGACATCCATCGAGTACATGCAAAGCACTTGAGGATGATACGATGCTTGAAAAAAGTTCAAGAGCTCCTCGAAGCCCTTCCAGTCTACACTTACCAAATTCCCCTACTCTCATGTTCACGTCCTTGTCAACCTTTGATCTACCCTGGACCACCATTTCAAAGGTCAATCCTTGTCGAGCACCTCGAATGACCTAAGCATCGACGAGGTCGAACCCAAAGTAATGCAGATTGACACTTCTTGAAATACCATATAAATTAATTAATCATTGGTACTCAAATACCATATATATAAAATTTATTTTCTAAATTTCCCCGATAAGCTTACCGCTGAAATTGTATGGCTACAAAATTAAGCATGTGAAAAAGGAAAAGTATCAAAATAACGAGAAATTTGGAAAAATAAAATTTGGATTTTATATAAAATTATAGCCACTATTTTAAGTTTATGATAATTATAACCAAACGTTCATATGAAAATACTAATATACCTGTAAAATAAAAACTGATAGAAAAGAAGAGAGTTTGAAAATATATCCAAATACCCAAATCGAAATTATCCCAATCCCTAGTGGGTTCGTTTTTTTCCCAAAGAAAAGCATGACCCGTGGACACAGGGATTTTCTTGGTTTGATTTGTGTGTGATAAGCAAAGTGATTTATCGTTCATTATTTTATTGTGAAATTGCTGTTAGGTTTTTATTGTTGTTCAAAATGGTCAGGGAAGTTGTAGAATCCAGTCCCGAATAACTTGGTCTGGGAAGCTGTGAACACTCATGGCTGAGACCTCGTTTACATTTAGCAAGTTTTGTTTTATTTACCAGTATGGGGCATCTAGCTAGAATGAAAAAGAAGATGATTTAGGCTGGCATTTTTCTTATGCATTGCATGATTACGGTATGTTTTCTATCTCTGAACTTGTAGTAGAAAGCGGATTTAATCGTCCATTTTGGCATATTTTCTGAGTTTTTAATTTGATACAAAATTATAAAGGTGTGTTTAAGGGTATATTAGTACTTTGATATCAAATTTTGGTTATAATTTGTGCTATTTACATATTCCTTTTTACTTCTCTCACACCTCTTATTAATTTATGTTCTTTAATTTTTTTTAATTTAGTCGATCCGACGGCCGCAAATTAAGAGAGTGTGTATGAAGTAAAAAATTGTGTGTGGATAACACACCCTTATTCTTTATGGGGTCCAAATTTGGATTATTTTTCTAAATTTTTCCAAAATAACATAGAAATTAGGATCCTAAAATTGACAACTAATTAATTAATTAATTGATATATTAATATGCTCTTCTGGAGTAGTAATTAATAAGTAAGCAATTGAATCTGGAAATGATACATGATTTGATATATAATTTCATACAATTAAGTTGCTAATAACAAAGTCGATTTTCCATTACATACGTGCAGAGAAACTTATTGGATTTGCAATGAGATCGAGGAGACGACGTCGTACTTGGGAGTCAATCCACTAATTGCGGACGCAGTCGCGATTATGGATATCACAATGCACAGGTGGGTGTGGGTTAGGCGGGGGGTAGCAAGGGGGGGCTTGCTTGCCACACGACTCCGACGCCTCTGCTTTACTTTTTAAGGCAGTTCCGGTAAAACCTGAGTCACCGCCGGCCAACATTCTTCGGCCGATTTCTGAGTCCATCATGGACTCCTCGTCCACGTCATCCAGCATGTCGGCGCGGGCAGTAAGGCACGATGGGTCGTTGAGGCCGCCGTCGTCGCACGAGGTGGAGGATGGGCTGCCTGTATCGGTGGGGGTGGCGTTGTCCATGCTTTGGCTTGTGGTCAACACGGTCGTCGCCATGGTTGCTAACAGCAACAGAGCTACTAAACGGTGACCCATTTGCCAATTGCCAAATGGAAATTCCAGTTTTTTCTTCTCTCTTTTTTCTTTCAGTTGGGGAAGGAGGCAGCATCAGTCGTCAGTCATCAATCAGTCATTCCATTCCTTCCGGATAACCTAAAACGTGTGGGTTATAAGAATCAGGAGTCTGTCAGGAGCAATCCAATCAGAGGCTGCTGTTGTCGGTGTGGACCCGTTTGATATTCTTAAAAGATAAGCATCTCCAACCACATAGATTCTTCTGGGTTTCAGTATACCAAATTTCATAAAATAAGTGGTTGAGTATTTGAAAAAATAAAAAAATTAACCACTTTTATTATAATACTTGGTGTACCGGACTATATTTCCGTCGCATAGAAAAATTTATCCTCCAACAGTTTGTTTAATGTTACTCTTGTAATACAAATTTGTTACCCACATTGCAGTTTGAAAACTAATATTTATAGATTCATAATCTTGCTCCGACAAACTTTACAAATCTTAGTAACTTTGTTACTTTTCATCGTATGTGTTGCAATCATATTTAAAATATGAATGTGATAATGTAAATACTAATAGATCTAGGAATATCTCTTATATTCCTATTTGGAGTTGATTACCTATTAAGAGTTGTAATCCTAAAAAGGTAAGGTTTTTACCTATCCTACTACTATAAATAAAGGCACAATGGGGGTGATACAACACACACCTCACAATTAAATCTCTCTTCTCCCTCTTGCTACCGTCGGCCCCTTCTCTCTCTAATCCCTTAGACAACTCAGTTAAATAAGCCTACAACATGTTATCAGCACGCTCTTGCTAGAATCTAAGGAACTGACGGATCGTAGGAGGAGGCTATCTTCCACAAAATTCAAAGGCTTTTAATTGTTTTCTGCTAATCAGGTACGCTTAAAATAAAGGAAGATATTTGAAACGTCCACGAAGCATGAAAACATTCCCCATGATGCATAAACCCTTCTATGTTTATATTTTCCTTACTATATATATATATATATATATATATATATATTGTATATTTTTCATATAATTGTCAATATATATATATATATATATATGTTTCATGCATTACGCAATTAAATTGCTATGTGAAATTGTGAGTCAAAGCATATAAATAAATTAGAAGCAATTCTAGGGTTTTTCTTAAACCTTAATTCTTTTGGGAAAAAAAAAAGGGAAAATTTTTGCGTTGGGCACTATGCGGCACCGCCGCCGCAACCCACAATGGCACCATCAGACCATTACTGGCCTAAAGCCCAGTCGTATGGACCACACGACAACAGCTTTTTGGCTTGCTGCACTGACCCAGACATCTCAAGGCTTTTGGCCTGATTAAACTAATGGGCCTGAAGTCCCTTAGCCCAACCAAAAGCCTGCAGTTTTTTGGCCCGATGTCCCGTGAGTCCCTAGCCCTTTGGGCTATGCCATGAAGCCTCGGCCCACTCGCCTACAGCTTTTTCTACTGGGTTTGGCTTGCCCCGACCCTGACCCAGGCTCGACTAGGCTTTCCACGCCAACCCAAGGCCAGCGTTCCGCTGGGCCTGACCCATGCCCCCTATTCGACCCAAAAGCCAGCAGTTGCTGCTGCTAGGCTCACCTGTCTCGGCCCGTGGCCTATAGCCACATATGGGCTGCTTTTGTAGCCAAACCCGAGCCCATTTACCCTTAGGGCTTTGCCCTACTCTCGGCACCCTAGCCCAAACCTGTTTTGGGCTATGCTTTTTCAACCTAATGCTAATGTTTGGCATTATTTTGCTTCCACGATCGACCATGCTTGGTCCCGATCTATTGAATTAATTAAAAGTGACCTGCAATCTATTAATCTGATAATGAATCCAAAATTATTGACCTGGATATCACTTTTTGGACATTAACGATTCAATAATTTATTTTTATACTTTGAACCGTTGACATACTTTCGTAGTAACGAAGCTTTCATACTTAAGTTCCTGAAGAAACTCTAATCCACTACACTTAAATCAACATATTGCATTCTATGTTTTTTGCATGAACCTTTCTTTTATGAACTAATCGTTCATAAAACTAAATTGAACCTGTAGTTTCATATTTAGTACCTTTGAAACCTGAAGTTTTCTTTAAAACTTACCACATGAAACCTGTAGTTTTCATGCATAAATTAAACCAATACATGTCTATAAAACCAGAATATTCTACGATATATGTCTATGGATTACCATATGACTAATCACGTTTTTGTTGTACCATTCGTTTTAGGGACATGCCAAACTTGAACAAGCTCGATTTCACCGCTCTGGAAGTCTATGAAAGAAACTACCTGAAATGGGTTCAAGACGTGAAGCTCTATCTTACTGCAAAGGGTATTAGAGCCACCATCGAGGCACCTACCGACGACAAACATGTCGATGAAGCTCAGAAAGCTACTGAAATGATCTTCATTCGAAGACACAATTATGATGCTCTGCAGACCGAGTACCTCGCTGAGGAAGACCCATGCACTATTTGGCGGCCCATTTCGATCACTAGAAAGACATATACTTGCCTAAAGCAAGACACGACTGGCAGCATCTTTTCTTCTAAGACTTTAAGTCCGTGAATGAATACAACTCTGAAGTTTGTAGAATCCGATCACTATTGAAGTTCTGTAAAGTGGAACTAGCCGAATCAGATCTTTTGGAGAAGACCTATTCGACCTTCCATGCCACCAATATTGTCATGCAGCAATAATATAGGGCACAAAAATTCACCAAATTTTTGGATTTGATCTCCGTACTACTTCTTGCTGAAAAGCAGAACCAGTTTTTAATGAAGAATCATCAAGCTCAACTGACTGGCTCGAACGCCACTCCTGAAGCCCACACGACCAATTCTAGTAGCCACAAACGATGAAAGAATCGTCGTGGCTATGGCAATGGGTGGCAAGCTCCACCATTGGCCCACGGTCCACAGAATCAGGGCCTACCCAAGGGAGGAAGAGTGACCCAGTAGCGTCCACCCCTTACCTCTAAGGCCCCGAACCTAAAATACAAAGGAAAAGCTATTGCTCAATCGGTTTCCACTGAAATGGACATGTGCTACCGCTATGGATCAAATGATCATTGGTCACGCGTATGCCAAGCTAACCTCGAGGCTATTGCCAAGTATCATTCCCATCTTGAGTCAAACTTTGCACATGTGGATCATCCGGAAGATGCTACTACATCCATGAAGATATCGGATTTTCAGGAGGCGTCAGCTCCTATGGACGAATAAATTAGATATGTTTTTAGGGTGTTTACCCCTAATGGCTGAACCCACTAGGAGTGGCCGGCCTCTCTCCCCTATTTTTCTAGGTTTATGGTTTAATTTTGAACAATTTTTCCAAGTCTTTGGAATAATTTGTTTGGTTTTGGTTTGTTTTGAATTATGGATTGTTATTTGATGGATATTATTTCTTGAATTGCTTAATTGAATGAATGGAATTATATTTATGCATGTGACCAATTCAATCAATTTATTTCTAGGTATGTCTAGCGGGGAAGTTAGTTGTCTGGCTGATAGTGCTACCACGTCCACCATCTTGCGTGAGTGACACTATTTTATTAACTTTATACCCAAGAAAGCACCCCTGACAACCCTTTCAGGCCCATCCAACCTGATTGAATGATACGGAAAGGCCCGTATCATGTTGTCTAATGGTACAGTCTTAACCATTAAAAAGGCACTATATTCTTCAAGTTTTGGAAGAACATTGCTGAGTTTTAGAGATATTCGAGATAATCAATATCATGTTGAAACCACTAAAGATAATGGTTCTGAATTTCTTTGTATCACTTAGTACGAATATGACCAGAAGCATATTCACGAGAAGTTGGAACGTCTCCCGAGTGGGTTGTACATAACAACCATTCGTGGCATAGAAGCCCACCATATGGCCAGCCATATGTCTGAGTTCCAGAGCACTTTGCTGCTTTGGCATGATCGTTTGGGACATCCTGAACGTGACATGATGCATCGTATCCTCAAAACATCTCGTGGGCATCGGCTACCTCCCTATGTTGGATTCCTGCCATGCAAAGTGTGTTCTTTAGGGAAGTTGAATACTCAACCCTCAATTACAAAGATTATTCACAACCCCCTTAAGTTTCTTCAAAGGATTCAAGGGGATATTTGTGGACCTATCCAACCAACCTGCGAACCATTTAGATATTTTATGGTGTTGGTTGATGCATCGACACAATGGTCACATGTTTGTCTGTTGTCCACACGTAATGTTGCATTTGCTAAACTCCTAGCACAAATTATTAAGTTAAGGGCTCACCATCCTGATTATCCGATCAAGTCGATTCGACTAGATAACGCTGGAGAGTTTACGTCATAGACTTTTGACGATTATTGCATGTCAGTAGGGATTAATGTGGAACATCTTGTACCCTATGTTCACACCCAAAATGGCATGGCAGAAGTTTTCATAAAGCGCATTCAATTGATAGCTCAGACTTTGGTTATGGGAACCAAATTACCGGTATCTGCCTAGGGCTATGCAATATTGCACGCAGTTATGCTGGCCCACTTAAGGCCCACCGCTACCCAACCTCATTCATCGTTACAGTTGATCACTGGATACGAGCTTGATGTCTCACATTTACGTGTGTTTGGGTGCGCAGTTTATGAGCCAATATACGTACCAAAATGGGCCATCAGAGAAAAATAGGAATCTATGTCGATTATGATTCACTATCAATTGTTCACTACTTAGAACCCTTGACAGGAGATCTCTTTACCGCACGTTTTACGGATTGTCACTTTGATGAGACAATCTTCCCATCATTAGGGGGAGATAAGCATGCTAACGTTCCTGGAGAACACTGCGAATTGTCCTGGTATGCTCCCACTATGTCTCATTTAGATCCCCGCACTGCCCAGTCTGAAACTAAGGTACGATGAATTATAGATCTTCAGAGCATTGTTCAGAGCATGCCAAATGCTTTTAATGATCTAGCTAAGGTGACAAGATCACATATACCCGCTGCAAACGCACCTGCAAGGATAGATGTACCCTGCATACGTCACCATCCCGCTTGGGAAGGCCGGACCGTCCCCGAAGGTGGGGAGGTCGTACCTTCCACGCGGCCTGGTGCATTGGCAGCTAGCCAATCATCTGCTTCGACCCTACCATGTGGCAGACCCATTGGTTCAAAGGATTCATAACCTCGGAAGAGGAAATCGGCACCAACTAGTGACCCTAGTTTGAATCCGACCATCGCTCACTCATCCGTTCCAACGCATAAAGTTATTCTAGATTACGGTGATGTCTTAGACGAGATAAACCGACCTCCCAAGAATTGTGAGATTTCAGTCCACTACACAGTATTGGATGAGGTTTGAAATTAGAATGAGATGATCGTCGACTATGCATTTGCGTACATAGTAGCTGCTGACATCATGCTTAGCGATGACATTGAACTAGAATAGATTGGTCAAATTGGAAACAAGCAATCCAGGTCAAACTCGATTCACTTGCGAAACGTAAAGTGTTTGGACCTATTGTTCCTACGCCACCACGCGTGAAGCCTGTTGGCTACAAGTGAGTTTTTGTGAGGAAGCATAATGAGAAGAATGAAATAGTGCGAGCGCAAAGTTTCTCTCAGTGCCCTAGGATTGATTACGATGAGACGTATTCCCCCGTAATAGACGTTATAACGTTCCGCTACCTAATCAATTTGGTAGTTTCTGAAAAACTGAATATGCAGCTTATGGATGTGGTAACCGCGTATCTCTATGGGGATCTAGATACAGAAATATACATGAAAGTTCCAGAAGGAGTTCCATTGATTGGTTCAAATAATTCTAGACCACGGAACACTCTCTCAATTAGGTTGAGGAGATCACTCTACGGATTGAAACAATCCGGTCGGATGTGGTATAACCGTCTGAGTGAATATTTGACAAGTCAGGGTTATGTAAACAACGAATTATGCCCATGCGTGTTCATAAAGAAATCACAATCCAGATTTGCAATCGTTGCAGTTTATGTCGACGACATGAACCTCATTGGAACTCTCACAGAGCTTGAGGAAATTGTTGTACACTTGAAATCAGAATTTGAGATGAAAGATCTTTGGAAAACTCAATATTGTCTCGGCCTGGGCATTGTTTGGATGGAATCCCAGTACATCAATCGAACTACGCCCAAAAGGTGTTGCGACGTTTTAATGAGGATAAAGCGAAGCCTTTTAGTACACTTATTATCGTTCTGACTCTATATGCTAAACGAGATCCATTCCGTCCAAAGGATGAGGAGGAAGAGATTTTGGAACCCGAAGTTCCATACCTAAGTGCAATTGAGGCTTTATTGTACTTGGATCAATGCACTAAACTCGACATCTCATTCGTTATTAATCTTTTGGCTAGATACAACAATGCGCCCACACGCAGGCTATTTCGCTACCTCAAGGGTACGACGGATTTAGGCTTGTTCTATACTCGTGAATCTTCGAGTGTTGCCGCCCCTTATGGTTCTCAAATTGATTCTCGCCTTGTTGGTTATGCAAATGCTGGATATCTGTCTGACCCACATATGGCACGTTCTCAAATGGGCTATGTTTTTACCGTTGGAGACACCGCTATATCTTGGAGGTCTACCAAGCAAACACTAGTTGTGACTTTTTCAAACCATGCTGAAATTCTCGCCTTGCATGAAGCATCGCGTAAGTGCTTTTGGCTGAGAGCAGTTATGGAACATATTAGAAGCACTAGTGGTCTTACTTCAGTCGTTGACCTTCCTACGACGATCTTTGAAGACAATGCAACATGTATCGAGCAATTAAATAAGAGATACATCAAGGGAGGGAGACAACACCAAGCACATAACGCCGAAGTTCTTTTACTCTCACCAACAACAACAGCATCAGAACATTAAAATCAAGCAAATCCATTCCCAGGACAACCTGGCCGATCTCTTCACCAAGTCATTGCCCAAGTCTACTTTTCAGAAGCTCTTCCAAGGAATCGGTATGGATAAATTATTTGAGTTGAATTGCTTATAGTTCTCTTATTTGGAAGTTACGTCTAACTCAGGAGGAGTATCCTGAAGCATACTCACTTGATCTTAATGTACTATTTTTCCTACGATTAGAAGCATTTTTCCCATTGGGGTTTTGCTACCTAACTAGGTTTTGATGAGGCACCCATCATAGGATGATCATACTCTGTTAAGTTCACTACTTTCATCTTGTTTGTCGTTTGTTTTAGACATTATGCATACTGCTCACTTTTCTCCTTAGTCTATGGATTTTCCCCATGCCTTGGGTTTTACCATAACGAGGTTTTGTGAGTTTACTACCATTGCATAATTTCTTTATATTTGAGACTCGCGTTCACCCGTTGTGCCGATGACTTCATCAACTATTCTACCTTATCAGCTGAAGATCTAATGCGATGGTTTGTTTGAGTATTTACACACTCAAGGGGGAGTGTTGCAATCATATTTAGAATAGGAATGTGATTGTGTAAATCCTAGTAGATCTAGGAATATCTTTTATGTTCCTATTAGGAGTTGATTACCTATTAAAAGTTGTAATCCTAAAAGGGTAAGGTTTTTACCTATCCTACTACTATAAATAAAGGCACAATGAGGGTGATATATCACACACCTCACAATTAAATCTCCCTCTTGCTACCGCCGCCCCCTCTCTCTAATCCCTTAGATAGCTCAATTAAATAAGCCTACAACAATATGAACTTTTTTCAATTTTTCATTTTTGAGAAAAGGTTGACAAAACACATTATTGAAGAGTAAGATGGAGAGTCTCTAAATAACGGTTGTTTTGTGGATGTATAGCTCAATGAAATGAGATATGTGTTACACCCCTTGGGGTTATCGAGTGCATGGTCTAGGTCATTGATCTATTCATAGAGGCAGGTGAATGTACAATAAGGAATGTCTAACCTTTACATTGCAAGGAGAATGCTCTTTCAGGATGATGCATAGGTCTTTGGCCAAAGCATATAACTGAATGAATCAATGGAATGTGGTTTAGGCAAAGTGACATGGAATAGCCTAAACAAATGACTAAAAATTGAGACCGACTGCATTGCATTGTAATAATTGCAACAGATTCTCTCCTTTAGTTCTCTATTAACTTGGGAGCTATGACATGCATCGAGCAATCATTTATAATATGTAAGGCCCTTGTTTCACTACCTCGTTAATTATAACCTTACGAATCACGCAACCTAATTTAGAATCAAGGATTATAAAGTTAATACGATGATGGAATAAGTAATGTGATAATTATGTTGAGATTGAAACTAATTAATATTTATTAATTAAATTTTGGGTGCTTATACGTTTTAAATGGGCGTTGGAATGGTTTTGAATTCAAGTGGGCTCATTGGGCTTATACCCATTTAGAGAACTTAAGTCACTTAGTCACTAAAGTGACTTAGCAGTAACCTGAAGAAAAAATAGAAAGAAAAAAACACAGAAAAAGCCCAATTAAGGGATTAAGGGTGCGTTTGTTGCAACGAACTGTCTCGGACTGAATTAGTTGCAGGGACTAAGCTGGACTGGCTTAGACTAGCCTAAGAAGCAAGATAATGAAAATTCTCGGGGGTGGTGGAATGTGAATAGGGGGTGGTGGAATGGCACAACCACAGTGCAAGGTGATCTTAAAATCTACACTACAAATGACGAGAATGAGATCACATTGATGTGGGACGTTGTCAACCCTTCGATCATCTCAAGAATAATAGTGATGGATAGTTTTGCATTAATCAAAGAATTTACACGGTATCAACAAAATCAGGGGAGGAACCTAGTCTGGTCTGAACCCTTGAGCAAATGCTAGTTTTATAGCTGGTGTGGAGCATTCAGCATATGTGACCCCTTAGGAACTTACGGCTTGAGCAAGTTCGAGTGCAAATGCCTCCCAAGGTTTCAACCCTTGTTGGAAGTTGAGTGGAACATGAAAAATGCGTCGAGTGGTTGTGTGAGGAAGCACGAGGCATGCAGAAATGGCGAAGGTTTCATCAAAGTTGCCAACGTGAGAACTCCTAACACATCATGGGCACTGGTGGATACGAATTCGAGTTGGAAACAATGTGAGGATAAGTGCTTAAGAAACTGCTCTTGCTTGGCATACACAAAATTACGAGTTGGCTTAATTTACAAAATCCTGCTTCTTAGTAGATCCCCATAATTTACAAAATCCTAGTTAACGTTAGCCAAAATATTTCACAATGCAAAGCTAAGTTAGAAGCCATAACCTAAGATTGTACGATTAACAAAATACATCCCATGTCAAAAGGCACCACATTGACACATTGCCTTTATATTTGAATTGAAACATAACACATTGACAACTTTCGCTACTTCATTCAAAGTACCTTGTTTGAAAGCACATGTGTCACATCGTTGCCTCCGAGCAACAAAATCCTCAAGAATAAATAGTAATGATTTTTCCTCAAATGCTTCCCATTTACGCCTCATTCATTTTGGCTCTTGAGCAGCATTCAAATTATTGTCGTTATCCATGCCTAAACAAAAAATATTTGAATGTCCTAAAGTACAATACAAAGAATCAATTTGCATAATATCCAATCAATTTGCATATTATCCAATCAATAAATCGAATTACAATCAATGATGAGCAATCCAATCATTTTGCTAATGTCCAACATATGCATGATAAAAAGGAAAACTAAAATAGGAAAACTAAAATAAAATGTTATCATTAACACATATAGCTAGTTCGGTTGCTGATTCCTAATTGATCTCCACTCATTATACATTTCCTGAGCCATGGCATTCCGCTTTGCAGTCCACTGGTCAGATGTTCCAACACTACCAACATATTCTCCTTTCCACCAGATGAATCTAATGCTACTTGGTTTTGTACTTTTTATCAATGTTATTGACATGTTTGGTCCAGTATAGATAAGTGCAACCTAATCTCATCTCAAGATGTTCATATTTGTAAAATAGCCTTATCCTGATTAAGATAAAAACATACTTCAACAATTAAATTCCTTACGGCATACAACCATAACATGTGATGTGAAGGCACAAAGGAAGCTATAACTGCATAACCCGAAAAGAGTAGAACTACAACAAAGGTAAACGCTTTCAAAGATTTACACTAGGGTGTCACTTAATGAAACCAAAAGCAAAAAGTATACAGATCTCTTCAAGCGTAACTTCTGCATCTTATCCAGTACGAATCACGATCTACAACCTAAGTGAGAAAACAAAACCAAATGGAAGAATCTCAAACTCTAAAAATTATACAGCAACTGATTCCAAACTGTCCAATCTCAATCTACAATTTGACCCTAAAAATCAACACCCTAATTTGTTCAAGTGCAGAGGTCTATTATTGAAAATTTCTCAAACCCAAAACAACTAAATCAAATAAAGCTCAGTAATATCATGATCTGCAAAACAAATCGAAGATTCGAAGTTTACCATGCAAAAGGAGCAGATGAGGGCGAGCAAGATGCAGATGAGGGCAAGCAGGACGAATAGATGAGGGTGAGGAGGACGAGGATGAGGGAGCAGGGTAAGCAGGGAGCGATGTGCGACGACTTTCTCTCACATGATGAGCGAGGTTCTCTCTCGCAAATGTCTTACGAGTCTGGCCGAATTTGGGGTTCTTCGTTAAGAACTCCTAGCAAAACCATTAATCCTAGCAAGTCCCCCCTAATCCCATTAAACCTAATGCTTGTGCAAATCAAACATGAGACTACACTAGCAATTAGTCTAGTCTAGTCCAATCCCCTCTAATCCGGTCAAACAAATACCCCCTAGAATTTTGGTTCTACAAGCACAAATTCAAACATTTTGATTATGTTTCACCGACTTGGGATCTTTTATTCTTTATGTACAAAAGAACTGAGTCATACAAGGAAAACTCGTCTATCATGACCTCATATGATAGTTTATTTTCTATCAGTAACGTAATAAGAGAGGTAAATAAAAGTAGTAGTGACCAAAAATGCTTCCTACAAAAACAGTCACATGACATTACGGCCATGTAAACGGAAAGGATCCTTTCCGGATTCTTTTCACCAAGTTCACTAAGGCACACAATTTGGGTATTTAAAATTTTATCTAACGATTAAAGTTATCATAAATTTTAAAATAGGTTCATATTTATAACTGTTAGATAAAATTTTAAAAGACCGAATTATATGCCTTGGTGGGCTTGGTGAAAAGTATCTAGAGAGGATCCACTTTAGATGGCCGTAATAACAAAAGTTAAAGCTCTGTACATAAAGCAACTCGTTATTGACCTCGGGTCAAAACAGCGGGTCCGAACCGAACCCAAAGTTCCAAAGTTCCAATGGCTGCTGCTGCGAAGGAAGAGCAAAAAGACGAGCTCGCCGAGTCCTTCAACGATCTCTTCGGCAGCGTCTCCGCCGTTGTCAAATCAGAACTCCAGGGATCGACCAACCACCTCGATCTTCTCGAAAAGATGAACATGCGAGTGGCCGAAGAGTACAAGGGCTTCGGCGACGTGGCGGCGGGGCTGAGCGTGTTCGTGGAGCAGCTAAAGGCCAAAAGCGGCAGCTTCGACGAGTACGTGAAGCAGATCGACGTCATCGAGCAGCAGGTGACGGAGTTCGAGGCTGTTGTTTCGGTGCTCGATAGATACGCGTCGATGTTGGAGTCCAAAGTTGAATCTGTTTATCAGAATCCATCGGCTTCCTGAATTGCAACGTTTTTGTGGAAACTGGGTTTTTTGTTTGTTTGTTTGTTTAACTTGTGTGGCAATGTCTACTATTTTTGTACAATTGAAAAGTTCCCTACCTGTTTTTTTCATTGTATAAAAGTTCCCTGCTCGTTATTAATTCGTAATTAGAATCAAAATAAAGAGTTGAATCGATTGTCATTCAGTATTTCGATATGGTTTTATTTATCTTTATTTGTAAGTGTGAGGTTGTAGGTTCGAATCTTGTGGATGACAAATTCAATACTGTTCGCTCCCTAAATCCGACATGGTGCGTTGCGGCATGCAGGGATTTGCTCACATACGAGATTGGTGGGGTGCGGGCGTGCCAATACTAGATGCCGCTAGTAGACGGGATTTGAATGATTGAGGTTGCGCCTGAGTTTGACTTCGAACTAAGAGATTATGTCATTGAGTGGGAGTTACTCAAATTAAGGTTCTTTGTTTGCCTTAAAAATAAGGACTTTACTTATATGGAGAGATAGAACAATATGTAAATGACAATGTTGCTTGAAAATATAAATGACAGAGGAAAGTGACTAATATTGCAGATTGCTTGTAGATTAAATGATTGAAAGAGGGTTGTACATAAAAGCTACAAATAAGATCGATACTCCAAGTGAGTATCAGAGCTAATAAACAAGAAAAGCAAAGGATGCTTGGCTAAAAATAAATGTCTACAAGGAAGCTGATGAGCTAATTTGAGTAGAGTTTTGATTGGTTGTTTTGAGTGTCTATAATCATTCTCTATCTGCTTCTTTATATAAAGGTCTGGAAGAGTCCCCTTGTTGAGATCTTTGTACCTGCCCGAAAGAAGCTTGGGCAGCTTGCATTTGCATTTGCCAACTTGCATTTAGAAACAATATTAAAAGGGAAACTTGCATCTCCACCACATGTTTTTAGCACATGTTTCCCCACTTGCAATAAAATAATTAAAAGAAGCAAACTAGCTTCTTTCACTACATATTTTTGCCCGAAAGCTCTCTCATCCACTTGCAATACATGCATGTATCTTGATTAAACAAAGGCTTGACAAACCTCAAACACCCAAACAAATGGGAAAAACAATATTATAGTGCCAAACCCCCCCCCCACTTGTAGCCAAATATCTTTCCAAGTTAGTTTTCTTGCATATTAATCCTTTAAATACCATATTTTACCCAAATTGCCCAAATAAGTAAAAATGGGTATATTTTGAGTGCAAACAGTGCCCCCCAAGTTTTACAAATTTGAGCAAAGTTTGTGAAACTTACGACTCCTATGCTGCCAGGATTGATGCCGAAGGAAGAGGCACGTCTACCTCTTCGATCCTTCTGTCGTTGATAAACTTGACAAGATGAGCAAGGCAATTGGTAGTACAACTAGCATTGGAAAGAATGTTGTCTGGCTTGTGTTCCTTCTTGATACCAAAAAACATGGGAGCATCCTTGTTGGTCACAAAAAATAGTAAACTGGAAAAATGCCTGAAGTCAGGCAAACTGGAAAACACAGAAGAAGAATGGAGAAGAGAGAAACTTGGGCAACTTTTCTTTTTCTTTTGTCTTTTTCTGTTTGCCTCTTTTCATATATAATATAATATATATATATATATATATATATATATATATATATATATATATAGATATATAGATAGATATCCATAGCCCTTTCGGGCAGATTGCTTTTATTTTGCTTCTTTCATATATAATATATATATATATATATATATATATATATAAACCCAAAGCCCTTTTGGGCAACCCAAAACAGAAAGAGACAGGAAGAAAGAGAAAGGAAGGAAAAGAAAGAAGAAAGAAAAAGGAAAAGGAAAGATAGAAGACAGCCACTTTGGGTGACTTTTCCTCCCTCTATATATAATATAATGACATATATATATATATATATAGAAATCTTTCGGGCAAAATGGAAGAAAGAGAGAGAGGAAGAAAGAGAGAAAGAGAAAGAGGGTGTCCTTTCGGGCAGGAAAGGGACAGAAGAGATAAGAGGGAAAGAAAAAAATAAAGAGGAAGAGAAAGAAGAATATAACAAAAAAGAGAAGGAAAGCAAACAGGTCAGCACTAGAAATGGCTGCAGGGCACGAGAACTTCTGTAAGGAGGTTTGAGCATCAACATTAGCAGATCTGCTTTGGTTGTTAGAAGAACTCAGAGACATCAAATCCTAAAACAATCTCTTCCCATGAACCGAATTGAATCAAGTGATCAAATCACAACATTAATGAAGAATGAAAACTAAATATAAACACAGTATCAAAAGGTACTAACCTGCAGACATGCTGCTTGATGAAGAAGCCATCGCAGCACTTACACAACCCTTCTCCTCTCTGCAAATCTTAATGCTCTCCCAAGAATAGGTTATTGGTACCAAGATGAGAGCGTTATTTGTGAGAGCAGTGGCTTATGTATATATACTAAGCATATCGATTGCCCTATTACAATCCAATAAGGAATATGAGTCCTTTTATGTGCATACACAAGAGTTCTCAATATCCCAGTCACAATAGGATTTCTCTTGCTGACTAAGACTTCTTTTATGATAATGTTAATTATCCCAAAACATGTAGGAATCATACTCATACTCTAACATTCTCCCACTTGAGTATGATTCATCACAACAAATAATTATCTCAAATGTATCAAAAAAAAAAAAAAGGTGATCACACAAGTCTTTTATCATTTACACGAGTGCACAGATACATCCAGCTTGCACAAACCAAAACAATGAATTTGTAATCTCCTTTGTAACACAGAATACAAAATCATCTTACAAATCACAATGTCCAATTTATGCTTATAGCAATGCATCTCAATACAGGAGTAAACCCAATATATACTCCCACTCATATAGCCCAAAATCAATACCAAAATATCCATCATTAAACTGTTAACTCAAAAATCATTCACGAAAGAGTGAACAACACAGTTATGATTCATTCAATAGCTTTATCAGTACCAAAAATTGATTCACAAGCTTTTATTGAATTGAAAAACTATTCTATAGAACAATTAATCACAGAAATTTCTGGAAAAATTGCACTGAATAAAAACACAACTAACTGCAAATAAAACAAACAAGAAAACTAACTAAAATACTTAGCTTCCAGAAAACTTTTGCAGAAAACCTCCCTTTTGAAAAGCATTCTACTGTCATCTTCCAGTAGCTATAACACACTTTTGAATATAGCACCAATTACTCCCACTTTTCAAAAGCCTCCAATACTCCCATACGAGTTACATGAGTCTTGAAAATTCCATTTGGCAATGCCTTCGTTAAAGGATCAGCAATCATCAGATCAGTGGTTAAATGTTCCACCACTATTGCACCTTGTTTAACTTTCTCTCTGACTTTCAAGAATTTCACATCCATTAACCTCGAGGCTGAAGTCCTTTTGTTGTTCTTTGAGAAGAACACTGCAGAATTATTGTCACAGAACATCTTCACTGGTCTTTGTATTGAGTCTACAAGCTTCAACTCACTGACAAAATTCTTAAGCCAAACTGCCTGTTTCATGCCTTCAAAACATGCCACAAACTCTGCTTCCATAGTAGAGGTAGAGATCATAGTTTGCTTGGCACTTCTCCATGAAATAGCACCTTCATTAAACATGAAAACATAGCCACCAGTTGATTTTCTTTCATCTAGATCACCGGCCAGATCAGAATCGGTAAAACCAATTACTTCCAGTTCTTTTGCTCCACCATAAACTAACATAAAGCCTTTTGTTCTCTGCAAATACCTTAATGCCTTCTTAGCTGCCATCCAATGTGCTTCACCTGGATTAGATTGAAATCTGCCCAGCATGCCTACAATGAAAGCAAGATCCGGCCTAGTACATATGTTGGCATACATTAAACTGCCCACTAGAGAAGCATACGGTTTTGAACTCATCTTTCTCTTTTCCAACTCGGATTTGGGACATTGATCTCGAGTGAATTTGTCTCCTTTATTCACAGGTACATCAGCACCGTTACAATCTTCCATGTTGAACCGAATTAAAACTCTCTCAATATATCCTTTCTGTGATAGCCCCAGAAACTTCTTTGCTCTGTCTCTGATGATCTCAATTCCTAGGACATAATGCGCCTCCCCCAAATCTTTCATCTCGAAGTTAGAACTGAGCATAGTCTTGGTTTCATGCAGCAATTGCAAATTTGAACTAGCTATCAAGATATCATCCACATATAGTACCAGGAAAATGAATTTGGTACCTTTGAACTTGGAGTATATGCAGTCATCAAGCTTGTTCTCAGTAAACCCGTGTGCAGTCACCACTTTATCAAATTTAATATACCATTGTCTAGAAGCTTGTTTAAGTCCATAAATTGACTTATTAAGCTTGCAGACCAAACTATCCTTCCCCCTTTCAATGAATCCAGGTGGCTGCTTCATATGTATAGTTTCTTCTAATTCACCATTGAGGAAAGCTGTTTTTACATCCATTTGATGTAATTCAAGATCAAAGTAGGCTGTTAAGGCCATAACTATCCGCATAGAGTCCTTTGAAGAAACTGGGGAAAAAGTATCACTAAAATCAACCCCTTCCTTCTGTGTAAATCCCTTTGCTACGAGCCGAGCCTTGTATCTTTCAATTCTCCCTTGAGCATCTCTCTTGGTTTTGTAAACCCACTTGCAACCTATTGGTTTAGTCTTAGAATCAGATTCCACCAAAGTCCAAACATTGTTTTTGGACATGGATTCTAATTCTTCTTCCATAGCCTTCTTCCATAACACAACTTGTGGACTTGTCATTGCTTGAGAATAGGTCAGTGGATCATCAATGTCTCCTAGATCGAATTCATGCTCCTGGAGGTAGACATAGTCATTTGAAAGAGTCGATTTTTTCACTCTTGTTGAGTGTCTCACAGGTTGCTGTTCAGGTTGATCATTGAGTTCTTGAATTTCTTCAGACATAGATGCAGGATTATCCTCAGCAACAGGCTGCATCTCATTTTCAGTCATCTCAGTGTCTTCATCTCTAATTGCAGATGGTATGTTTGAGAAAATTGGAATCTGCAGACAGTCATTTGTTGCAGCATCATCATTTGTTTGGGCAAGTTCTTCAAATTCAAAAGGTTCAACCACCATATCTGCAACATCTTGGTCTTCAATGAACACAGCATTATTAGTTTCTTGAATCCGAGAATAAGCCTGTGGACAATAGAATTTATAGCCCTTGGATTTCTCAGAATATCCAATAAAGTAACAAGTTGTCGTTCTGGCATCTAACTTCCTTTCATTCGGATTATAAAATCGGCCCTCAGACTTGCAGCCCCATATATGGAAATGCCCAAAGCTAGGCTGTCTACCTGTCCAAACTTCAAAAGGTGTTCCCTTCACAGACTTAGTAGGTACTCGGTTCAAAATGTAATTGGCAGTCTTGAGTGCTTCACCCCAGAGAAAACTAGGCAGTTTCGATCTTGAAATCATACTTCGAACCATCCCAATTAAGGTTCTATTTCTCCTTTCTGAAACACCATTTTGCTGTGGTGTCCCTGGTGTAGTATATTGCGCCACAATGCCTTGTTGCTGAAGATATATTGCAAAATGACCCTTCTGTTGTCCAGCTTCAGTGTACCTGCCAAAATACTCTCCCCCTCTATCTGATCTAACAATTTTAATTTGTCTATTCAACTGCATCTCAACTTCAGTCTTAAAGATTTTAAAACATTCAAGTACGGCTGATTTTTCACTAATGAGAAAAGTAGAACCATATCTAGAGAAATCATCAATGAAATTCACAAAATAGCTATTCCCACATATGGTCTTAACAGGAAAAGGACCACAAACATCAGTATGTACAATCTCAAGAAGATTTTTACTCCTTTTTGCTTCAAAGTTTCTGATATTTGTCAGCTTTCCTTTCACACAATCAACACACTCTTTTGCATTTTTGAAATCAAGTGCAGGAATCAAGTTTGCCTTAGCTAATTGTAAAACTCTTTCTTTTGAAATGTGACCTAGTCTCTTATGCCATAAACTATATGAAGTCTCTGATTCATGCATGCGTTTAGCAGTAGTACTCAAAACAAGGGATGGTTTTTCAAATATGTAGTCTATTTCCCACAATTCATCATGCAAAATAGCTGTCCAAAGTAAGGAATTCATTTTGTTTTTCTGGAAAAATTTTATGCATGAATCATCACAAAGAAAACCGAAACCTTGTTTGACCAATTTTGATGCAGAAATCAGACTTCTTCTCATATCTGGAACATAAAGAACATCTTTTAAATGAAGAACAAAACCTGATTTCATTTTTAGTTTCACAACCCCAATTGCCTCAACACCTACTTTTGTCCCATTCCCCACAAAAACATTATAAGAGTCTTTATAAGTGTGTTTTTGTTTTTCAAATCCATGTAATGTGTTTGTGATGTGAACTGAACACCCTGTGTCAAACCACCAAGAATTGGCAGGAATTTCAATCAAATTTGATTCTACACAAACATAGACATTTGTTCTTCCTTTACTCCTTAGCCAATCCTTGAATGTTTCACAATCCTTTCTATAATGACCTTTGAGTTTGCAGTGATGACATCTAATTTTCGTCACATCTTTCACATTAAGTTTGTTAGATTTAGAGGGTTTTGAGTATTTTGCAGATTTAGCAGACTTATTGGTATGATTAGAGAATTTGGAAACCTTACCAGAAGCAATATTGGTCTCCTGATTTCCAGCATGCACTAGGTTCACATCTTCTGTTTCTCTCCTTTTCTCTTGCCTCTGCCGAGTTTCCTCTTGCACACATTGAGCAATTAACTCATCCACAGTCCAAGTCTTATCTTGAGTGTTGTATGACACTTTCAACTGGCTATACTTCGCTGGAAGAGCTTGCAGTATCATAAAAACCAGTTGTTTTTCCCCGATATTGACCTCCATGGAATTGAGTTTCTCTGCTGCATCCGACATCTTCATAATGTGATCTCTAATGGATGCATTACCTTCAATCTTGTAGGTTGTCAAGACAGACATATATTGACTGATCTCTGCCTTCTCAGATTCTTTAAACTTATTCTCAATTGCCTGAAGATAATCACGAGCAAGATCATGCTTCTTGATTCCCCCTCTAACAGTATCTGTCATCCCACTTTCAAGGATGGATAACGCAATTTTGTTGGCCCTAGTCCACCTTTCAAACTCAGCCTTCTCTGTTTTGGTACTTTTGTCGGTCAATGGTGATGGTCTAGGCGTATCTAGTGCTATATCAAACTCATTAAGAGTAAGCAACAGACCAATTTCACGCCTCCATCTTTTATAGTTACTACCCCCAGTGAGAATAGGAACACTAGCAAGGTTGAGAGTCTTTAGAGGTACTGCAGACATGTCAAAATGAAATCACAAAAAAAGAACTATAAGTTCCTGATTTCAGTCTACAATTACTAAGCACATCACTGTAATGAATCAATTTAGTCATATATACAGACTTTTCTTTGAATTCGAAAAGCATATATAGATCAAACAACCCTACAGTGATGATCACATTGAATTCTGCAGATTCACAACTCACGGTATTTTCCGAATTTCAATAGATCAACACAATAAACAAAATAAATCGGTTAATCTTTGCAGAATAATTATGCATAAATTCAAATTTTCAACATTTAACTACTATTGAACGAATTACAGAACACTATATTCTTCATTAATCACTCTCAAGAATCGAATAACTCTTGTTAAGAATTACCTTAAATTCACGATTCAAGAAATCACGCAGCGGAATGTAAAAGTTGAAACATGAATCTAAAAGAGATGTGTTTCTTCGATTATTTCTTGGATCTGTTTCGAAGAGCCGATAAGTCGAATACAAAACCCAGGTGTTTTGTGAAGAATTTCTTTCTTTACGGAATACCAACGGTCAATACGCCGTTTTTTTTTTTTAAAGTCCAAAAACGGCGTCGTTTATAAGGGAAAAACAACAAACGTAAAAGCCAGTTTCTTCAATTGCAGTTCGTGTCTGTAGGCTTGAATTTAATCACAAGATTTATTTTGGCTCTGATACCACATGTTAGAAGAACTCAGAGACATCAAATCCTAAAACAATCTCTTCCCATGAACCGAATTGAATCAAGTGATCAAATCACAACATTAATGAAGAATGAAAACTAAATATAAACACAGTATCAAAAGGTACTAACCTGCAGACATGCTGCTTGATGAAGAAGCCATCGCAGCACTTACACAACCCTTCTCCTCTCTGCAAATCTTAATGCTCTCCCAAGAATAGGTTATTGGTACCAAGATGAGAGCGTTATTTGTGAGAGCAGTGGCTTATGTATATATACTAAGCATATCGATTGCCCTATTACAATCCAATAAGGAATATGAGTCCTTTTATGTGCATACACAAGAGTTCTCAATATCCCAGTCACAATAGGATTTCTCTTGCTGACTAAGACTTCTTTTATGATAATGTTAATTATCCCAAAACATGTAGGAATCATACTCATACTCTAACATTGGTCACCCAGAAATTTGTGCGGAAGGGATAGATTCTGCATTTGTGAATTTCTTTCTTGCTTCATCAGACTTCTGATTTTGAACTCCTGAGGTATTTTGAAATAGTTCTCTTGGGGAAGTTACTGTCCATCCCAAAATTCAAAAATCGAGATGCAAATGATGATCAAGCTGTTGGAGTACTGTTAGTTGAGGACGATGCTGGTACTAGGACGACTGGATTTTCAGGTTTCTGATTGTACAAGTTTTCATTTGTCTTTGTAGTAAGCCTGTGAGCACCGAGCCCCCAACTATCCCAATTTTCTTGTGCATAGTCGTTTCCCCGAAGCTCATCGTTCTCAGCTGCTTAAGAGTCCACAAGTCTCAATTTGTAGATTTAACAAAGCTTGATATGAACGCCGAGACTACAATGAACGACCGAATCAATCGATGCAGAGAAAGATCCCATATGTAGCCGTTGATCAAATCTGGTTCTTTGCATTTATAATCGAAACACATCTTGTTTTCTGACCTTGCCTCAGAGCCCAGACTTCGCCGACAAGAAGATATGTAATATTGGGAGGAAGCATTAGGCAAATGCAAACAAAGTCCTGTCGGGGCATTTGGGTAAGCTGCAAAAGTAAATTTCTGCCCACTTCCCCCAACCAGTGGTGAGTTTGAAGATGAAGGCTGAAGTGTAGTGGTTGGCTTCGAAGCTGCGGCTGCTATGTTGGATGTATGTTGGAAGGTAACGACGGGCAACTGTGAGCTACAATGTTGTTGGTTGACTTGTTTCTCACAGTAGCTTGTTTTGTCCACCATTTAAGCAATTTTTGGGTTAGGAAGCCATTGACAGGTTTGTTGGAGGAGTTGGTGCAATTTCCAGCATCTCTTTCAGGCGTAGCTATGGCACGAGCACTCCAAATACGTTTGCCAGATCAAACATGGGGCCCCATGTCTAATTGACAACATCTAAACAAATTGCAGCAAAAAAGATGTCCTGCCCATCGGGCAAGATTGTAGCTTCCTCGGGCAACAGCAACATACTTTTATCAAGCATTCAGGCAAATTGTAAAAACAATTTTCTGCACCCACCATCCAACCTCCATGGTTTAATCTATTTTGAGAACTCAAACCCAAACGAGGCTTCACTCCTCTACTTTTCACCTATTAAAACTGGTAGCTGATAGGTCCTTGACAACTAATGGTAGAAAAAATATGAATATCTTGCTGCTGTTGTTGATGGTTTTTCAGCTTTCGGGTTCGGGCCAAATACATCCATTGGATAAGAGAAAAGTGGGAAGAAGGGTAAAAATGGCTACTCACAAACTGCCCAACTCTTTATATTTTCTGTTTTTTCTGTACATCACATAACCCAAAAAGAAACAAAGAAATAGAGGAATAAAGCCCCCCAGAAAGCAAAGAAAGCAAGAAATAAAAACAAAAGCAAGAAAGCAAAGTGTTTTTGTGATTTTGGAATTTTTAATTTTTATATCTTTTTCTTTGTAACAACGTAAGAAACAAACAAAGAAAACACAGCCATTTCGGGCAAGTGGAAATAAAAACAAAAAAGAAAGAATTGTCAGGCTACTAAAACAGTAAAACATAAAGAACAAAAACAAAGCCCTTTTGGGTGAACCAAAACAACAAAAAGAAAGCCCTTAGTCGGGCAACATAAATGGGAAATTAAAGGCCCTGTCGGGCAAGCTGAAAGAAAAAAGTAAATAAAAGGGAAAGCCTGTCAGGGAACCAAAACAAGAAAAAGGACAAAGCCCTTTTGGGCAATTCAAACAAAGGAAAAGAAAGCCCAAGTCGGGCAAACTGGTACACAGTTTATTCGGGCAAACTGCCCAGATTTTTTTTTTTTTTTCTTTGAATGACTCTCAAAACTATAATACAATATAATACATATATATATATATATATATATATAACAAGCCCATTCAGGCAAAGTAGGAGAAAAAGGGGTGCACATTTTTTTCTTTTTTTATATTTTTCTTTTCAGCTTTTCTCCTGTTTTCTGTGTTTTATTCTTTTTTGAAATCAAAAAGCAAGTAAACAAAAGAAAGGTCTTTTCAGACAAGAAAGCAAAAAGTGAGAAAAGGAAAGAAGAAAGAAAGGAGAAAGGAGAGAAAGGAGAAAGAAAAGAAAGAGTGGAAACCCACTTCGGGCAAAAGAGGAAACAACAACTCGGACTCATTGGTCAAGCCCCTTGACTGCCCAGATATCTCTTAACACTCAAATCTTTTTCTCTTTTAAAATTGAGTGTAGAGAGATCAAATCCATCATTTAAACTGGCCATGCCATATAGCTTGGGAACCATAGGAGGTGGCCATCCATGTTTGACCCCAAGCTTTGTCCTCCTTGAGATCTCAGTTTGGATGACATGCTTATGTTGGCGGGGAGGAGTGTAGGAGCTATTTTCTTCTTCTTCAGGCTCCACATGAGGTGTGAGTTCGAGCCCCCCGAGCGTTGGTGTTTGGCCTACAACGGCTTGGTCTTCTACAACCATATCCATTTTCATGGATTTTTCATTGGGTGGGGCCATTGTTTGGCCTTCATCAATGTGTTCGATTTGTTCTTCCTTGGTTGTAGTAGGGCGAGTGTGCTTTGTAGAAGGGATTTGACACATTTGATCTATCAACTTTCTCAAAGTTTCTCCAAAAGTTGTATACCTTTCCTCCACCTTTTTAAAACACTTAGTCACCTCTACACCATATTCGATGCTTGCCATATGGAGTTTGGACACCTTCTCTAATTTGCCCACATCCTCTTTGTAGAGCTTTTCATCCGGATGATCATGAGTTGGCATCTCATATATTGGCTCTATGTACTCATTGGAAGCATTTTGATACTCAAAGCCATTTGTTGGCCTATCATAGTATTCATGAATGCGTTTGTCTTCAAAAGAATAATAACCTTCATCATAGCCATAGGTTGGCCAATCTTCAAGATTATTATTTATTTGATGGCCATTAGTTGGCCAACAATCATGTTCCATGGGACTTGAGTACTCTTCAGCCATGTACCCATAAGTTGGCAACTCATAGGTTGGCTCTATGTGATAGCCATAGCTTGGGCGCTCTTCAACACCGTCATCCTCCTCATACTCCGAAAAAGCATATTGAGAAAAATCATGAACATAAGGATTGTTCATAATCTAACTCTATATAAGGATCCCACCGGGCGTGCCAAAATATGTTCGCTTCCTAAATCCGCCATGGTGCCTTGCAGGCATGCCGGGGATTTGCTCACATACGAGATTGGTGGGGTGCGGGCGTGCCACTACTAGATGCCGGTAGTAGACGGGATTTGAATGATTGAGGTTGCGCCTGAGTTTGACTTCGAACCAAGAGATTGTGCCATTGAGTGGGAGTTACTCAAATTAAGGTTCTTTGTTTGCCTTAAAAATAAGGACTTTACTTATATGAAGAGATAGAACAATATGTAAATGACAAGGTTGCTTGGAAATATAAATGACAGAGGAAAGTGACTAATATTGCAAATTGCTTGTAGATTAAATGGATGAAAGAGGGTTGTACATAAAAGCTACAAATAAGATCGATACTACAAGTGAGTAGCAGAGCTAATAAACAAGAAAAGCAAAGGATGCTTGGCTAAAAATAAATGTCTACAAGGAAGCTGATGAGCTAATTTGAGTAGAGTTTTGATTGGTTGTTTTGAGTGTCTATAATCCTTCTCCATCTGCTTCTTTATATAGAGGTCTGGAAGAGTCCCCTTGCTGAGATCTTTGTAGCTGCCCGAAAGAAGCTTGGGCAGCTTGCATTTGCATTTGCCAACTTGCATGTAGAAACAATATTAAAAGGGAAGCTTGCATCTCCACCACATGTTTTTAGCACATGTTTCCCCACTTGCAATAAAATAATTAAAAGAAGCAAACTAGCTTCTTTCACTACACATTCTTGCCCGAAAGCTCTCCCATCCACTTGCAATACATGCATGTATCTTGATTAAACAAAGTCTTGACAAACCTCTACCACCCAAACAAATGGGAAAAACAATATTATAGTGCCAACCCCACCCCCCCTTGTAGCCAAATATATTTCCAAGTTAGTTTTCTTGCATATTAATCCTTTAAATACCATATTTTACCCAAATTGCCCAAATAAGAAAAAATTGGTATATTTTGAGTGCAAACAGATACCAAATTAGGTTGTTAATTATGTGGTTTAACCGAACTTCCCATTCTCCTTAATGTAAAATATATTCGTTGTACAAAAAAAAAAAGTTGAATCGATTACAGATTATTTTTACATTTACTAAGCACAAATTATTTCCGTGTTTATTAATTATGGAGTTGGATATTAATTATGGATTTTTTATGTGTTTATTAAGCACGGATTATTGTCGTGTTTATTGGTTATGAAGTTGAATTCTGATTACGATTTATTCTTGTATATTGGTAATTTGCTAGAGAGGAGTAAGCTGGATTAAATATTGTGTTTTGGTTCACGAGTTTGGGAACAATTTGTAAAATCTTATGAAGTGAATGACATTTGAAAATGAGGTTTCCGCAAACCTTGGAACGTTTGTGATTGCTTATGTAGAAAGTACTTCTAAAAAATGCTTTTATGAGAAGCATAATAAAATTTTGTTTGAAAATCCAATTATTTCTTTTAGAAAAACGCTTGGAAACGTTAGATATATCTGAATTACTGTTGCACTTTCTAGTTTCAAAGAAAACGTTGGCGAAAAATTGGTCCGATCAAATCCTTGGCTATTTCGGTCCCTCTGGCTTGTTTGGAAGTGCTTTTGAAAGTTCTTTCAAATAATTAAAAGCGCTTTTGGATCACCAAATGCTCTTTTAAACCTAAAATTGACAAGGCAAATCTTCAATATACGAGAGTAACGGAATTCACATATCTTCAGGCCTCACATTCCACCTTGACTTGCACTTTCTTCTCCCATCTGTGCAATAAAGCGGCAACAAACTCCAACGACGGAACCGGTGCTAGTTCCACAGGTAGCTTATTATCATCATCACCAACCCTACAAATCCAGCCGTACAAAGGTCTAAGCCTCCGCGGTGCAACACTATCCGGGCAAAAAACTGTGATTGAGAGCTTAGCTGCTGACGCTTCGACGCCATTTCCACTTCCTGCATCATCCAGAAGAGAAGCATCCTTGTTTTCAGAACCGCCTTGTTTCTCAAGAATTGTTTCAATCAGGAGGGAGTAAGCACCTTCTTCGATAAAGGGCCATCCGGTTGTATCACCATCTTCCCCATAAACTTCCAGTAGTTCTTTCACTGTATCACAAACTAAATTCTCCGAAAAACCCATGGGTTTCATAGCATCAATCGCAGCACACATTCGAGTATTGCGCTTCCTGGGTCGTCCTCTTGGTCTTGGGGCCATTGTCAGAGTCGTAGACACTCTGAAACAGGAAAATAGAGCCTTCCTTAAAATATGTAAACACACAAATGAGCTGGAGAGCCGGTTGGAGCTGGGAACTGACTAGCATGTACAAGCAAAGTCCAACGATTGATGAGCAGTTCCTGGAAAACCTGGAACTCCAAGTGAGTTGTCCACCATATTGGCTGATTTCCAGATGCAATTATCTGTTTCACATTCAAGATTACAAAATATATAATCTTAAATTCACACAATAAACTACAAATCAAGAAAAGCATATCGAAACATCAGTCAAAAATCAATCGAAGAGGAGCTAAAGCATGTCAAATAGACCCACAGAAGCTCAAACACCTCAAGACCTTCCATCATTTTCCAACACAAATCACACGAGGAAAACTTACATTATAACCATACAAAAATCAATCCCCTTATGCCCATCAGTCCTTCCATTTGGGCGAGCAACCACCTCAAGTCAACATAGTTTCCATGAACCACAAAATTCACAAGAGAGAGCGAGAAGGATATTAAAGCAGTACTCTTGTTAGTCCAAGCATGCTTGCACACGTGCGCCTGAATGCATATAGAATATAATCACATAGCAACTCCCTTGATTTCTACCCCAACACCCTTTCAAGTATATCAGGCTTTATGCATTTACTTTTTTGGTAAGGAATAAATCGGATTAACCATATAAGATTGTTAACAGAACTACTGAAGCTAGTGTAGTTGTAAAGCTATTTGCTAAACGAAATCAGCACAAATCATATAAAAACAATCCATTTCTGTCACCGCAAACCTCTAAAAACGCAATCTTAAGTCGATAAGAGGGGCGATGAACAACATTCAGAACTTCGTATCTGCATTAACCATAAAAACTAAGTACAGAAGCTAATCCATATCACTGGAAATCGTGCCCGAAAAGGCGAAAACAAAGATTATTTGCCAAAGGAAACATTCTACATTGCCATTTTTGCTTGATGCAGATGTAAATCCAGACCATACTTGGATAAATAAGTCATGAACAACTTAAGATTGTAAGCAACTTGTATAAAATTAAAAGCTCTTGGACTTTAACTTATCTCCATAAAGTTCCAACCCACCACTGCAACCCTAGAGTTGAAACATATAACACACCCGGTTAACAAAAACTGAAACTTTTGAAGTTTTGAGATATTATTTACCAAATTTTAGCATTTTCTATTTCTAAAACACAAAAAAAAAAATAAATAAATAAATAAAAAATCAGAAACAAAATAAATATGGATTCTGTAGTGTTTATTTCTGAAGCTTCTGATTTCACAAACGATGTTTTTTTTAAAAAAATGCAAAAATGAGAGAAAGATGGCACATTTGCAATTACCCAGAAAAGTTAAAATTAAAAAAGGCAGTAGCTTTACCAATTAGAAACCTTCTACATGCAGAGAACTGCAGCTTGTTTCTTCCTTGAGTGTTTTTGAGGCCCGAAACGGTGCGTTTTGGGGCTACTGAACTGGGTTTTTGTTGAGGTTTGAAGAAGGAAAAGGAAGAAGGGGGTGATGATCAATAAAGCGGAAGGTGTGACTAGCTGTAGGTGGCAACGACTGAAAGGACCGATCGGCAAATATTTTCAGATAAGACAACGGACCTTGGGGCTAATTCGTGAATAGTGTTAAATGTATAATGTCTGTTCCACCCCCGCTAAATGACCAGAAAGTAAGGGTATTTTTGAATTTTCACGTTCTGGTGTTTGTTCCTAATCTAAATTAGACCTGCCCTTAGGATGGACTGAGATCCTTCACCATTGGATCATTAGTCATTAAATTCTTAGCTAAAAATCTAAGGGTCACGAATCTAGGTGCGTTTTGTGGCTTGCCAAGCCACTAATACAACGTCTTGTGAAAAGTCATTGCATACAATTTTGATTAGTAAGTCATCACGGCACAATATCAGTAAACTCATTCCACCTAAATTCTCGGTGTTTTAGGAAAACGGTTTCTTCCTTTAGTTATGTTTGTGTTTACAAACACCAAACAGAGCTTATATAAACTTGCATTTTTAATAATGAGATATTAATTTGTATTTTGATTATCTGTAAAGGAATTGTTCCCCAAATATTTACAAACCAAATTTACCGCTCAAATTTCCAAGAATGGAATTAAGGGCAGTGTTATCCACACAACAGGTTTTACTTCTAAAGCCCCTTTCTCAATTTTTGACCGTCGGATTAAAGATCAATGGCAATGGCTGTGAATATAGCACTATCCTAGAATTAAAACATATTAACATTAAACCATCTTCACCAGCAACCTGCAACATGACATGGTCCTCTGGCATTCTTTAGACTAGATACCGGTCGAATCGGCCACAAAGCTCTACATACTTCACACGAGCGACGTGACGGATAGCTAAGGTATGAGTTCTCAGCTAACTGTACTAACATATTTGTTTCTCAGCTTCGTACAGAAGCTTGTACGATTATGTATCAGCCTCGGATTAGCTTCTGGAGCACAATGGCGTTGTGAACCCAAGAGTTCATGCTGAATATCGTACACTGGCATCGGGATTTCCTCAAGCTATACAGGTATAATGTGGCTCAGTCTCTATCAGGGTTCTCATTCAGGCTGCTTCCATTTTCTTGGTGCCGTAGATAGAAGCAGAGGGAGCACCATAGGCAGATCGCTAATTGAGGCGAAGGTAGTTGAAAATGAAGATCACTCTCCATATATCAGTTGAAGAAATAAGGCGACTCTAACACGTCCCTTAAATCAAAGTCACCCCGCTCGGGCAAGGGAGGGAAAGTTAATGTGGGAAAGGACTGCTGAAAGCTCTCCAACAACTGGAAACAAAACAGATAATTGGTTAGATCAACAACTGTTTACATCTTTCAACAACGCACTTGTGATGCTTCACGATTCTTTTCAAATTAACTAGAAAGGAGAGAACTTCAGAATAGAATAGTACTGTACATTCTCTAGTATTGGAGTCTCATATAGTTCGACAAACTTTTCACGAAGTATTCTGTTCATTTCATCCACATCACAAGCGTGTGTCCAGTACGAGTCATGAACTCCTGTAATCATGTTATTACACAGCCATTATAAGAGTGTACATTGTGTGTGCGTGTGTTAGAGAGAGCAGGGTAATTGAAATGGAGCACACAAGAACTGACCTGCAAAGTTTAAGCCTGCCCTTTTACAGGAAACCGCAGTCATCATCATATGAGAACTATCGAGGGAATGAACAAAATTTGGTGGGAACGCTGTCCGCTGCCTCTTGACCATGACCTATGGACAAAATATTCAGTTTGAGATCTGAGGCTCCGAGACTTCCAATCTTTGAAACGATGTCCATGTCGGTGATTCTCAAATTTTTAGACCTTTCTGACCATAACCATGTGGCTAATTAAACATGTTGAAAATAAACCGACCATGCCCGAGGTAACTCAAAGATGGCACGGCATTTTTTCCTTTCTTTTCTTAGATAAAAAAATAGATTGATGCTAGTTACCTTCCATACTTCAAAGGATGACGAGAAAACTATTGATCTACATTTTCCTATAGCATCCTTTAAATGAATATAGCTACAGTACCTTTTCTGTTTCTTGCTGTAACGTCAAAACTTGAAGGGAAGTTTTAATCTGCAACAAATTCAACCAGAAGCTATTAAACTTGATTTAACCTTATAAGTAATTATGAATACAATAAAAAATATTGATGACCCTTGTTGACTCGGTGAAATTTTTAATACTCACAAGATGCCTGCCGAATTTACGGTAAGGTTGCACAACTGGAAGTCCAAGCGGAGTTGTCCATCGTACTGGCTCATTTTCAGATGCAATTATCTGAAAATCAAGATAAAAATTTCAAAACATCAGGAAAACATCGTGAGCGAGAAAGAAACAAAAGAAAAGAGGAATCTGGTACAAACTTTTGCACATTCACCAAGCCAGCTCATGATACTTCGTGCAGCTTCAAACATCTCACCTAGAGCAGTTAAGGTGATCTGCATATGATGTCGAGACTCGTTTCATTATAAAATTCTCATGAATACTGATGCACATGCTCACAAGCATATGAAAATATTGTTACAAATTATGCGAAGACAAAAATTGACACCCTCACAATATGAACTTTCTGGTACCTTTGCAGCATAACAAGCACAGCTAAAAAGCTCTACGTCATCTGAAATGGCAGTGCGTTCCTTCAACCTCCTCTTGATTTGATCCCGAGCACCGATGTAAGTGACACCATATACTGACGTCATCACTGTCTGCTTCACCAATTTTCTATCCACCTGCATATGTACAGCCATCGGGGTTAACTCTTAGTTGCATAAAATAATCAGGTAGCCAAAAGAAAATGCCAGTTTACATAAAATAATCAGATAACAGCCATTTTCTGATATATTATTAAACCACACGTTTTGATGAAAATTGAATGATTTTAAATCTAATGTTACGATATCCACTTTGTTTTAATAAGATATGCATCAAAAGACTGTACTGAAGAGTTGTAAAATCAACCTGATCTACTAATACTTTTGCACGCAATGCCTCTGGAAAAACTGCAGGATCCTTCTGTGCATCCCTTCGCATGATTTCCAGTACCCTGCACCGAGAATGTGACACTTTTTCATGAATAAATTACTTAATCATGACATGTTGACAGCTTACACGTAAATTGAGAAAAGTAATACTCATGCGTAGAATGAAGAGGTTCTACTACTATACTCATCATGTGATACCTCTGCCCTAGTCATAAACCGCTTACCTAGCAGCTATTCCTGAGTATACATCTGCAGGCTTCTCTCCTGCAACAAGATTGACGGCAGCTGCTCCCAACTGAATGGAAAATTTCCAATGAGAAAAAAATTCCAAACTAACTCATACAATTTCCCAATATACCATAAGTAGACATGGGAGTGAGGGAGTGAAGTTGGGTGGGGGAGTTCACGTATGACCTTCTCTAAAGTAAATTGAGAGAAAGAAATTACCTTGTCTCTTCCAAGGGCAGCATAGTGTTGTAAACCATTGCAAGAGCCATCCTAGAGAAAATCAATTAAAAATCAAGAAATGTAAAATAATATATTCCAGATTATATCACTGCAGATGAGTAATGACAAGGCAGACAACTCATATCTGAAAGGAGCTATTAACCAGCTTAAGACAACAGTCCCTCATTTGCAAAACATAGAAATCACCTGCTAAGTTCTCTATAGGATACTGTAGGAAACAAAGCCATCAAAACTTACTTCTTAGGTTGTTTCAACATAAACCTGAAGGAAGGAGGTTACGAGTCCAAGAAACAAATCCCCCAAGATTCCCCTACCCCCACCCAACAAAAGGGAAGCAAAAAGGTACATATGCATGTGTTAGCATTCAAGCGCAGAAAAGATCTATGCCTCAACCAAATTTGAACTCTATGGCAGACCTCTGATAGCTCCGCTAACACAAGGGACAAGGCTCACACTTACCTTTTCTCTTCACCTTTTTTTCTGGGTAGTTTTCCAATTTAATTCTCTTATAACTCTAACATAAGAAGACCTAGAATACATAATGTCCTTCATAAATGTCCGAAACCGCATAATTTAAACATCCAGAACTAATTGATTACTTCTGGCAGTCCCCTTGTCAGCTTATTTCTCCTAGCTTGAAGGTAAATACAACACAATTTTCATGAACCGAAGATCTGATGCCATGACAATGTAAATGTACCTGATGTATGGGAATATGTGAAATAAAAGTCTCTGGAGAAGAGCTTCTCAAAGCTTCCGCAAGGTTAATGCACACAGCCAAGCACTGAAATGGATCTTCTGCCTTCAACCACCAGCGTCTTCCTTCTAGTGGTCTGTCCACAGAATCAAATATATCATCTAAATGACTCTCTATAAATGCTATTCGACCCTCGCGAGATAATTTGTCCACACCGCTCCCATACAGATTTGCCAAGTGTATCTTTAGCCAACGTAAGCCTGACTTTCCAAGGGGGCGTCCCTCTGCAAACTCCAAAATACCCCGGGATAGATCTGAACCAAGATGATTTAAGTATGGGTGCATAGGATATGCACGGCCCCGAAAGTCAAGATTGTGTGGATAATAAAAACCTTCTTCATCCTTCATCTTCCGTGCTACCTGCTCCCCGGTAAAAATGAGTTTAATAAATTCTAAGTACATTATGGTTACTGACTCAGAGGAGTGAAATAAATCTTACAGTTAGTTTAAGCTCCAAGTCACAACGCTGTGAATGCCTCTCCATGTTCTCTTTCTTCGCAGACTTCACCTTCCATTTCCATTTCTTAAGCAGTATTTCATCATCAGTATCTGGTTCATCTGGTAATGGAACCTGAATGCAAAAAATAAAGGAAAAAATAGCTTCGGATCAATTTCAACAAATCAAAATTGGCTCACAAGATTGATAACAATATTTTTGAAATAAATGGCGTGAGAAAAAAAAACTTAAAAACTGATTAAACCAACCATTTGGTTCAGTTGTTAAGTTCAGTTGAAATTTGAATTTCCTCAAATTAATTAAAGTTGATCTTGAAATTTGAATTTCCCCAAATTAATTAAAGTTGATCTTGTCTTTGGCTTTCGCCAAAGCAAGGCAAAAGAACGAACCGACCTCCTAATATGTGCGAAGAATCTTGATTCTTTTTTCTTCCTTTTGTGTGTGTGTGTGACTAATAAACTCACATTATCACGGTCCACCAAATCAGCGAGACGGCCTCCACTAGCCCATATTCTATCTACAACATTAAGTACCCTCTTATTAACCCTCCATCTGGTATTTCCAAGTGTGTCCAGGGCCTGGTCAGGAAAACATAAAATCAACACATAAGGCACCACATCCTCATGTTGGTTTAGTTCCATAAAACTTTCATGATGAAAAAAGTCATACAACGCTTGTATGTATACAAAGTTTACAAACCTTAAAAACTGGTTCCAGTTGCTGCCTTGGGATCTTCTTAATTGCTTCACGCTGCTGTTTAGCTCCATGAGTGCGCATGACATAGGATGGTAGAAAAAAGTAACCTCCTCTATCATAACTGAAAAGACAAATTTATAAAACCGCAAAACGGAAATAAAACGGGTTAACCCAAAAGTAATCTGAAATTCTATCACATAAAGGACTATGAAGAAGTTGAATTCTATGTTCAATGTTGATGCACTATGAAAGCATCATGCCACCTTTGAAGATAGAATTAAATGCAGGAGTTGTCCTATTCGATTCCTATATCAAACCCTATTCTCTATTTCCAGCTCAGACCCCCCAAGAATGCAATATATTAGAATAGCTTCTACACATTTCATTCCATCCATTACTGATTTTATGAATTACAGACTTCAATCTGATCTTATGTGAACTTCAAATAAAAATTAACAAAAGAACGACTTTAAAATTGGGCAAAACTGGTAACACATAGCTGTAATTATCATACCCTGTCCAGTTGACTGGTGGTACCAACATTGGCATATAAGGAATCACCATGTGGCTTGCCTGCATAAACAGTAAAAGTTATTGATAAATCTTGGACTAAAGAAGAATATAAATTCCTGCAAGCTTCTTAAGATGTGTCCTTTGACAGGAAAATGAAAAAACTTATACATAATTAGCTTAGCCAACATTCCATCACCTGCTAGGGACAAATGGACAATACTATACAATATTCCAGATCCTATCAAACTATTTTATCGACAACATTCCTAGATCCTAAAAGTATAAATTCATAAAAATAGTTCCAAGAGCCAACAGACATCTCCAATTGTTTCAAGAATAACAGAATGGAAAAAGGATCGAAGTTACTTACTGTTTTCTCAAGGCCTTTGAGAACAAGAGGGTTGCATTGAATAACACCAAATCTTCTGCTGGTGGTATTCCTGTTGAAAGAAAAGTCCACATTAACATAAAATTATTCGGGAGGGGAGGTGTACAGTTATCAATAGTACAGACTAGTAAATACTTTGGATCTTTTGTGACAGTCGTAAGTGTGTGTACAAATGCAGGTCGTATATCTGGTGGAGAATCTGCTGACTGATCGGCCGGAGGTTGTATAAAAGCCGTTTGAATCAACAGTTCAATCAGACGACTGCCGACCTGAGAAATACGTAGGAAACAAGTGGCATTTTAGAATGCATGTAAATAAAATGCTGATTAAAGTTCTACCAGTTAAAGCATAGACCATGCAAACCTTAGCCTTGGCTTCCAGGCTCCAGGGTTTTGAAGCATCATATTTCCTCACTATATGTCTCACTGCTCGCAGTTTTTGCTTTTTCATCAATTTCGTAACCTTTTTATTCAGCTTCTCTTGTTCCTTCATTACATCATCAGACTCTCGGTTTTCCTCATCCTTGTTGACCTTTTTCTTTCTCGTCTGTTCCAAAAAATTGTGTATTCTAACCTGATGCATTGAAGCAGTGATATATCAGTGCTCATCTAGGAGAGATGGACGGCATGACACGGTTAGAGTAAGAAAACCAAGCCATAGGAATACTGTTTTACTTAGTCCATCTAGAGAACAACAAGAACAAGGCCCTAAGGTTTTAGATTTTAGATCATTCCCTGAGTCCCTTTCCACACAAACTTAACATGGTTCGGGAAAAAAAAAAGGCAAAAATAGGAATTTCACTATGGCACCACCGTTAACTGGATTCCAGCAAAGAAAAATGAAACTAAACAGAAAAATAAAATGACTGCAATCCTACTCCTGAATGGAATTGACTATTAACCAGGTAGAGAAAACTGAAACCGAATCAAAACGTCCATGAATATGTGTAATGAAAAGTTCACACCTCCTGCTCAATGGCTTCACCTATGGTGCAAGCAGCTGCTACCACCCTGCAAGTTCCATGTTCGCCTCCAGTCATCAACAATCCCATCAGCTTATGCATTGTAATAACCGACATCATATCAGCCGGTAACTGATCAAAATAAGGCGCATAGGCTGCCTTATTCTTCCCCTTCCGGCACAGGTTTTGCTCGTGTTCAATGGCATTGCGCAGAGGCTCAAACCAACCAAGAAACAAAGACTTCATGTATGGCAAATTGGGAGCTAACTTGTGCTCACACATGTCCATCATAAGCTCCCTATACTCCTTCGCCGCCCGTTCCCATGCTTCAGTCTCAATCTTTATCTGTCTTCTCTTTAGCGCAAGGTACTTCGCCTGCCCCATTCCTCTCACTCTCCTCTGCCGCATCCGCCGCCAATGATCCGTCTGCCTCTTGCCCTCTTTACTCATTTGCTGCAATAGCTCTTGAACTTCATCAACAACAGACACATCCTCCTCGGCATCAGTGGAAGAAACCGCCTCCGCGACGCTTGCATACCCTTTGGGGAAAAACCCATTAAACCCAATCGGATTCCTCACAGACCCCAAACTTGGATTCCCCATATAACCCTCACCTGAAGAAATCTCACCTTTCCTGCAAAAACCCACCTCCGGAAAACCCTTTAAGCAAGAACCCGTCTCAAAAGCCTTGAAATTTTCCGAGAAAACAGATTCCCGGGAAAACCTCAGAAGGCTATAAGCTCTAGAAATAGACTGTGAATTCAGACGACACCTCTGGTTCCCGGAAATGACCTGCTTAGCCAAGTTTCTCCACAAACTAGTGGATATCATTGATGGGCTCTTGTGGAAAACTATGGGGATTTGAAATGCGCAATTCTTGGTGGTATTTGCAGGGGGAAATGGGGTTTGGATGCAGGACATCAAATTAAAAAGATCAAATATTTTTGGAGGAGATGAATTGGTGAGAGTGATGAAAGTGGGATCAGAGGAAATGGTTCGAAGAAGGGATTTGGAGACGCAATCAAATTCATCAGAGAGAGAGGGAGGGAGGGAGGGAGGGAGGGAGGGAAAGAGAGAGAGGGGAGGAAGAAGCAAACCAGTGAGCAAGCAGCGGCCTAAAGCCCTTGACCCTTTTCTTAAACCCTGACTCCGGCAGTAGTTAGTAGTTTACGCTTTTGATTTTTGGAAAATTAATTAAAATATTTTGAAAATTTTAAATTTTAAAGATAAAAAACAAAATAAAAAGTAGAATAAATAGTACTAAGATTGATTTGTTAGCGTAAAAATAAGATTTTTTGTTAAGGTGAATAATACCGTAAATTTTTCGTTAAGTTCCTTTTATTTTTGCTTGCTTGGTGCCTGACTGGGAGTTTGGGGCGTTTCTATTATTTTCACTCTTTGGGGGCCAATTTGTGTAATTTGATGATAAATATGGTGCGTCTGTTCCATACGTATGGTGATGATGTGGCTTAATCAACCTCTAGTTTTTCCTTTTATTTTCTTAATGATAAATAGGATTTCAAAGCACACAGAAATTTTGGGTCAGATTGTTTCACTAATCAGTAGCACATGTTGCGTCGTAGGTTACTTTTTTTAAGTGAATTCTGCTAACAACACATCTACATGAGATTCACAACTATGAAATCGAAGCATGGATGAAACATAAAACCGAATACTCATATTGTTTGTTTGGATGTGTTTTAAAATAACTAAAAGTGTTTATAAATAAAATATTTTTTAATTCAAAAAACACTTGAGGTGTTTTCTACAAGAAGCATCAGTTATGTGCACGTTACATGCTTTTACAAGATTTACAAGCATTTTTATTAAGGATTGTTTCCAAAAATATTTTCATCAAAAGCTTTCACTAATTGTAAACGCACATTCAAACAAGCTCTTAGTATCTCGGAAGATCAGGTTAAGGCGAAAACACTCGTCACATAACTTAAATGGGGACAAATATGACCGGTGTGTCAACACTAATCTCGCCGGTTACGAACCCTAACACCATGGCGAGGGCTAACATGAATGAAATCTTGATAACCAATAGACTTTGTTGATCATACAGTAACACTACACAATGTTCTTGTGGGAACTCTTGCTTCATACTACATTACAACTGAAAGTATTCACACGCAGAGAGAGAGAGAGAGAGAGAGAGAGAGAGAGGTTAGATTTATTAAGCTGGAGAATTAAGTGAGATACAAAAGTTGCCTGGTCTAACAAATTTCTTGTTCTTCCTCTTTAAGAATGAGAAACAATGACATCCTATCACCTAAACCCCGCCCATGTGTAAATAACCATTAGACCGTACATCTTTCTTGGATTTGCACTAGTGACGTATACAATACTTGAACTTCTCTACGTAGCTGGTTCTCATCCTACGGACATTTTTCGTATCACCCAAACGACCCAATTAAACCAATCAAATAAATAGAAGCGGGGTAGAAGGCAGATTTCCATTTGTGAACTGATCCAATCTCTTCACGCACTGGTAGCTGTGGGCTTAAAACAATCAATATTGCACAATCCAACTGATCTGAACATCTCGCCGAAGCTGCCACCAAAGTTAAATTTCAACCGTCAGAAAAACTCGAGTTGTATGTGTCGATGCTATGATGTGAACAGTTGAATTTCGCAATATAAAGCATGTATGGGTGAAAACTGAAAAACAAAAACTTGCTTACCGGTCAATGCTATTTCTTGCTCTCTCTGGCTGATCTACGCTATTACTTGCTTTTTCAGGTTGGTCCATACTCTTTCTTGTTCTCTCTCTCTTATCAGTGCTGGCCCTTGACCTCTCTCTACGATCTGTACTTAACCTGGGGTTTTCTATATGATCGGTACTTGGTCTACAATTCTCTTTGTGATCTGTGCTGGAACAAGATTTCTCCCTGATGTCAGTGCTTTTCCGCGGATTTTCTGGTTGACCTGTAACTGGCCCTGATTTATTCCTCAGATGTGGATATTTCTCAATGGTCGATACGAACTTTTTGACATGCTTTATGTACTGTGGGTAGAGCTCCAAGTCACAATGATTACCTCCTTTTATCCATAATGGCTCATACTTCTCCTTACAATTATCCCAAAGCTGCTTGCCATGAGACCAATCCACAACATCATCAGCCGTCCCCTGCAAGCAATGGGAAAACTCAGAACAAAACAACCTGGCAAATAAGTACACTTCTGAAACTAAACCACACATATTTAATGATACTATAAGACCAGGTTTGCATGGTTTCAAAGATATTTGTTAGCTATCTACCTTTTCTGTCATTATTTACTGTTTACCTAGATTAGTTGGATTAGTAAAACGGGAAAAACAATAAATTCCAGGTCAAAGAGTTTGATAACTATACATAGACACATAAAAAATAAAAAGCTATTAGCTACACTTCTTCCCCGGGTTGTAAGTCATCCAACAGGATGGATGAAGATAAAAAAGCATACAGTCAAGAAATGTCAAGCACATAAAGATTCTTAAAAGAAATTATTTAGACTACACACGCAAAAAAAAAAATCACCACCGGCGTGGTGAAGACCAGCAAATTTGGAACATGAAGACACGAAGTGTTAGCGCATCAGTGCACATGTTGAAGACTAGTGTAACCAATTTGTTAGGTCATCAATATGCATTACTAGGTTTCCATATTTAGATTCACTAGAGTCTAGGAAAACAAAGCATACAATTTAAAGAAAAAAAGCACTCACATGAATCACCAGAACGGGACAACTGACCAAGGGTATTTTGTCAATGTTCTGCACCATGAATAGGAGAACTCTCATTAGCGTGATGCAATCCCAAATGTTGTGAAAAATGTGAGCCTAAAGCTGAGCAATTAACAAAGATTAAGTACCTTATAAATGTCAAACCAATATGTTCGCTTCACTGGATACATGACACGAAGACCAGACATGATCGGACTGTGAAGAACCACTGCCCTCAATCTTGGTAACCGGGTTGCTAAATCGAGAGTAGGCCCACTACCAACTGATTGCCCATATAAAATAATATCCTCCTCCTTCGCACCGTACCTCTCCACAAGGCATCTATATGCAGCTTCTACGTCTGCATAAGTGTTTTGCTCACTCGGCTGTCCACAAGAGAGAAAATATATATCTCATTTCGAACATTCTCCTAACCAATTATAGCTAAGACTTGCTTTCATTCATCCAATGATCAATTTGGTCTCTAGGAAAGAAGAAACCTTTCTAATTAACAGCATAAAGTAGCCTGAAAAACTCGACAAACGGGTGCATCGCAAATAATAAAACCAAATTCAAGTTTCATTATCTTATGATGGAAAATTGCAAGAAAAGAAACCCTACTGAAATTAATTATACAGAACATATAGCGATCAGATTAACATTTTCTAGTTTCTCTACCCTACTACTGGAGCTATGTTTCCAGGGCTTTCAAACAAATCAGCACAAAATCGAAAGCGAAATCTCATACCTTCCCAGTGGACTGTCCGTAGCCCGAATAATCATACCTATAAAACACAAATAAATCCCATAAAGTTCAAAACTTTACAACTTACAAACACACATAAATCATATTTTGTGCAAAAATAGAAACACAGATACTTAGTCACAAATCAAACAGTGAAATTTACAGATTCACTGTAATTAATTACTGACCCCAACAAGTTGACTCGGAGGTGAAGACTCAGCTCACTGAACAACTCGTACATCTGACCCAGATCAGCCGCGTTCCCATGCGAGTGCAGAACAGTAAGCTTCGCCGACGGATTCCTTATGTACACCGCCACGACGTCGTTCCCTCTCTTGGTCCTCAGCTTCAAGACGTCGACGTTTTCCCTAGTCCCCACCCCGGTCATCTTCAGCTTCCCACTATCCTCCTCCTTCTCCACCCCGTACGACGGCGGGCTCGGCGGGAAAAACGCGAACTTGGCCGCCATTGATGACGTCACTGCCCCCATCTCAAACCCAAATATAAAAAATATACAGAAAAAAAAAACCCAAATTTTAACTTAATTGAAACTGGAGAGTGTGAAGAGCTTGATTCAAGCTCATTTAAATTCTTGGGTCGGAAAATTGGTGTTTGGTTGACGAGAAAGTGAGAGAAAATTAGATCCTAGGGTTTGGAGTCCGGGGAAGGACGGTTTTTTCAGCTTAGAGAGAGAGAGAGAGAGGGGGCGGAGGATTTTCCGGCGTGGAAAGGGTGGGCAGCACGTGTGAAATGATTGAAGTTTGTAGAACGAGCGGAGGGGGGAGTAGTGGTCCGGTGATGGCGATACGAGAGAAAAGTAACTGCAAGCGGCTTTAGTGAGCCGCCACGTGTCCACTCTGGGCACCGTGGTCCACTGATCCTTCTTGCGAGCTGTCTTCCTTCGCTATGGGCCAGATGGCTTTGCCAGATTGTCAAACATAACATATTGTTTTTGCTTTGTTTTATTTTTGTTTTTTTATGCTTTAGAAATTAAGATAAATAGTGTTTTTTTTTTTTTTGGATGTTGTGCAATTGCCAGAAAATGGGTTTCTGTGGACGTCCGTCAAAGACAATAGATGAGAGCTGTTCTTTTGTATTTTGTGTATTTTTTTCCCACACATGTTGTGAGAGCGTGGTTGTAAACTTTATTAAGAAAATTGTATAATAATAAATTCGCATTTTTGAAACTATTGAACTAAAATTTATAGTTATTAGTAATTGGTAGTTATTTACGTATGACTCGAGCATTTATGTAACAATCCGTTCCGAAATTTAAGGAACTAAAGGGTATTTTGGTAATTTCACTTTGGTTGTAGGATATTTGTTTGAAATGTGACTTTATGGCCTTAAATGGTGTGTCTAAGGTTGCCCATGTCTGATTTCGTCCTTGGCCCCATTTCCTTTTTTTCTCTATCTCTCTCTCTCTCTCTCTCTCTCTCCCCCCCCCCCCCGGTGTGAACTCTTGGACACTCTCTCTCCCTCTTCCTCTTGATGCACTCTTCCATCCCTGAGAACCCACCCACACACACACATAGACACCACTACCCACCACCATCACTCTTCCCTCCCCGTGAGCCCCACGAAACCTAGAGCAAAGGAAAAGCACACTCAACCCCCATGTACCGTGGCTACGCCACTGTGCATCTCCTTTTTCGACTAACCATTGACGTATGTGAGTCCCCTTAACCTTCTAGATGATGTTTTAAGGTCGATTTAAGGTTAGTGTTAAGTTGTGTATATTGAACACGGAAACTCGTCGAGGAAGGATTTCCCACTTCTCGACGAGGAAACCATAGCTTGCAAGGCGTCTTCCGGCCAACTCTGGCCACCACACATCGTGAAAGTGGTATAATTCTCTTCCTCTCCCTCGTAGCTTCATTTCTATAGTTTAATCGTTGAGTTTAATGTATCGAGGTTGGAGCTTGGGAAGCTCCGGCTTCCTCCTTCGCGAATCCGACCTGAAAACTGGATTAACCCAACCCATAGTTTCGGACCCATGCCCAAACCGTAACCAAATCTGAGCTCAAAAACCCCACCCAAGGCCTTCGGCCCACTAAGCCCAACCCAAGCCTTTGGGCCATGTAAGCCTGCCCAAACCCAAATGGCCCTAGCCTAAGAACCAAGCTCAACCCAAAACCGGATAGGCCCAAACATAGAACCCAGTCGGCGCGTGCGACAGCTCGTGTGGGGGCGCGTGGGGGTACCTGAGGTCCCTACTTATGTTTTTCGACGTCCTGAATCCGTTTGTGGCATCCATTTCTCGAAATTTAATCGTTATGATATAGTTTTATTAATTGGTACCGTTATGTGTTTAGGTGCAATTGTTTATGGCATTTTCGTCCTCTCTTGTTTGCACAGCTCTTCACCAACAGTGTAAGGTGAGTGGACCTCTTCTAAAATGCATATTTTAGTATTAGAAATGCATACATGAAAAGCATGATTTAATGGTTACGTTTTATGAAACGTTTATAAGTAAATTGGATTTACGCTTTATGATATTCTTGCTTTATCGATTTTACGTTCTTCGTAGTATATATGATTGATAACTATATACTATGAATAGGTTTCACGATATGATGTTTTAGCTACTGAACTCCGATTAATATAGATATATATAGATATTAGAAATATTATGTTAATGTCTTTATGTACTTACTTAATGGTTATTCGAATGGTATTGCCTACGGGCAAATGATACTTTTTATATGCCTATGGGTGGGTGTTGTAAGAGCCTATAGGCGATTGATACTTATATGCCTTCGGGTGGGTGTTGTAGGAGCCTACGGGCGATTGATACTTATATGCCTTCATATGGGTGTTGTAAGTGCCTACGGGCAAATGAAGGGTTATATATGCCTACGGGCAGAAGATATGTACATTGGCTACGGCCAGACGTTTGGTTGGTGCTTACAGGTGAATGATACTTATATATTGGCTTCAGTCGGGCGTTTGTAAATGGCTTCGATCGGAAGATATTGATTTTGGCTTCGACCAGGAGATATAAGATATGGTTTCGGCTAGGCGTGGGTTGGTGGCTTCGGCCGGGAGATACTTATATATGGCTACAACAGGGTGTGGGTTGGTGGCTTCAGTCAAGAAATACTTATAAATGGCTACAGGCGAGTGTGGGATGGTGACTTCGGTCAATTATGATAACATTATTAAGCACTATATATAATATATGGTTTACGAAGGTTTTATGGCATGCTAGGGTTTTCGGAAAACCTATTACATATTATACTATTGAGTTTTCATAAATTTTAGGGGTTAGTACGTTGAGAAATAACTGTTTTAGTATTACTTATATATTAACTTGGTCCACTCATGTTTTGTTTTCGCTCCCTTAGGACTTAAATTCGAGCCGTACGATCCTGGCGTTAAGGCATTCCCGCATCGGCATCTTCGAGTCCTCTCGTTGTAGGACCCATCCTTTTATTCATTCAATTTTATATTATTCATTTTTGGTGTCTCAGATTAGTTGTATGCTCTGAACACGTTCCATAATTGCATATTCATTATAATTAAATTTACAAGTTTTAGTTATGTCGGTTAATTGTTTCTAGTTCTCATGCATCCTAATATGGCTTCGTCACCTTCGGGTGTTGGCCATCATGTGTCTACCCTAGTATTTGGAGAATATCACGGTCGAGCGTGTCAGTTTAAGAATAACTAACCCTAACTTCTCTAGAGCTTTGTTATTAAAGCCCAAATCTTCTAGATTTATAAAGTTTGGAATACATCGTTATTCTCTTTACTTTATATAACCTATAGCTCAAATTTCTTATTTGTTTGTTCAAACTATCTTATTGCCAGCGAAATAAACAAATCAAATAAAATTTATTTATGCATTCTCGTACGAATTGGAGATTAAAATGTCACTAGATTGATTGGAGAATAAGTGTCATTTGTTCAATCTGTCACTTACAAATTTCATTTTTGAAATAACCGATGTTAAGAGAGGAGAGATCGAATATAGAATGTACAAGGATAAGCATTAACCTACAATACAAACTCTTAACATATTTGAACGCAAAACCTAGGTCAAATTGATTGAACGATACGTATCATAGTCATGCTAATTTTGAGAGTCGAAACAGCTAGTAAGTCAACTTTTTGTTTCATTAATATATAGCGACAACTATTATTGAAAGATATCTCAAATTCTGTTACAATTATTGACAAAAGTGATACATGAAAAGTTTGAGTTGTGAATCAAACAAGTTGGTTTGCTAACGGTTCATGAATGGAGTCAAAGCCAAATAAACTCACGGGCAGCCTTCAGTTTGAGGATCATGATTCGTGAGTCACAAGTTATTGCAACCCTAATTTAGATTTCAGGTTGTTATAGCTTTCATGGGCCAGCCTTCATACCTAACTTGTACACCATTTGTCAATAATAATGGAACATATACAAAATATGGAGCTTAAGCCTTCCCCACCATCTTCTAAAGCCGATAACTACGAGATATTTTGAAGTGTGTCCGAAACATGGGATGAAACACCACATATCATTCTACCATTAGAATAACACTTAAAATAAAAAGTTTCCGCCAATAGTATAATCATGGTGTACCTTCTTGTGTTCCAGACACACTGAAAAATATTTTCATAATTACCACCGTCATCTCTATCCTCCCATTCAAGTGCCTATAGCCCATATTTGAATCATTTTTCGGCAGTACGCTTGCTTAATTTCAGGTCGACCATACACATTGAGTATATATCTGGGTACTGAGTTTTATGTCTTAATTAAATACAATATAAGTAGTGAAATTCTCAACCACAAGTTGTTTGAACGAGTTGGAGTCCCCCATTTTTTTGCATTTTTAATATTTGAAATCTACTTGTCAAAATGAGAGATGCAGTTAAAGTGAAAAAGGAGCAAAGCAAAAATGAAAAGATTGCATGCATTATTCTGTATTCTGCTTTTCTCAAACGTCACAAAACTATATGTTGTGTTTCATATTCTTCATTTGTCTGTAGAGCTTGTATACATTCGGGAAAACTAAATCCACGTTTTTGTAACGTTTGTTCTTCCTGTTATACAGATGCAATTCGGGTGGCTGCATGCTTGAATTCCCTACAATATCTGCAATATGGATGTAACACGATCGCTATCTCACCTGTGTGGATTGTACATACAAGATAAACATGAAAATCAATTTCACAGTAATAATAATGGGACTTTGTATATGTCAGTAAGTCTCTTCGACCCACACATGATCATGATTTTCATAGTCCTTCAGAATCCGTAACAACAATTTGATTTTCTTTTTAACACGTTTGTGACCAAGACGACCAAACATCCTTCCACCACAGTAATGCCTTTATGGATTAAGTGAGAGTCAGAACATCGATCAGGCAGTGGGATCGCCCTAAATTTCTCGTTCCCAAATCGAAAACCACTAAAATATTTTCCTTATTGTATATCCAATTATTGAACTTTTTAGTTTCAACTATTTGTATAATTCATTATGAGAAAACAAGTACAAGGGAGAAGCTCTTATATAGAGCTTGAAAGTGGCTTAAAGGCCTATAGGCAAAGCCTGATATTAGGCCATTTAAAGAACCAAAAAATAATCTAGCTAACCCTACTTACAAGTTTCAATGAAACACAAGACCATAAATTAAGGAGCAAATTAAGGGACAAAGGAAAAGTGACGGCTGCAACTCACACATGTGATTATGTGTTGAAGAAGCAATACATCACGTCTACATCACTTCCAATGTCCAAAAGTGACAGCTGCAACTCACGTCTACATCACTTCCAATACTCCCCCTCAAGCTGAATCAAGAGGGTTAATTGATCCAAGCTTGCACAACAACCGTTGAAATTGTGTAGAGTCTAGAGCTTTCATGAAGAGATCAGCAAGTTGATCATGGCTCTAGTGTACACATTGTTGATGACATTGGATTGAACTTGTGTACGAATGTAATGACAATCAACTTCAATGTGCTTCGTCCTTTCATGAAATACCGGATTAGAAGCAATATGCATTGCAGCCTGGTTGTCACAAAGCAACGACATTGGTTCCTTGCTGGTGAAGCCAAGCTCAAATAAAAAACTCTTCAACCATATAAGTTCACAAGCTGCTGTTGCTGCCATGGTCCTATATTCAGCTTCAGCACTGGATCTTGCAACCACGATTTGTTTCTTACTCTTCCAAGTGACCAGATTACCTCCAACAAAAGTACAAAAACCTATGGTGGACTTTCGATCAAGGGCATTACCAGCCCAATTAGCATCAGTGTAGGCCATGATGTGATTGGACCCATTTTTCTTCATGAGTATGCCTCTACCGACCGAACCTTTGAGATATCTAAGTGTTCTCTTAACAATCTCCCAATGAACCGATGTAGGAGAATGCATAAACTGGCTGACAAGGCTTACTGAATAAGCAATGTCAGGTCAAATCATGAAGTAAATAAGTTTTCCAACCATGCGTTAATAAACACCAGGATTTGAGAGAGGCTCACCTTTGGCATCCAACTGAAGTTTGCTAACAAAGGGAGTGCGAGCAGGTTTACACTCAAGCATGTGTGCTTCATCAAGAAGATCAACTACATACTTTCTTTGATTTAAGAATAACCCCAAGTCTTTAATGGCAAATTGTTGATGTAGGGAGCATGTAAGAGCATTGATTTCATTCACATTGTCCCCTGTAATTATAAGATCATCCACATATATAAGCACAACGAGCTTGCCTAGGACACCACTGCGAACAAATAAGGAAGAGTCAGCATGATTTCTTTTGAACCCTGCAACTTCAAGAACTGAGCTCAGTTTGGAATACCAAGCTCGAGGGGATTGTTTGAGTCTATATATAGCCTTATGGAGCTTGCAAACTTTGTTAGGTTCACCTTCTCATGGGTGTCCAGGAGGTAGCTTCATGTACACCTCTTCTTCAAGATCACCATGGAGGAAAGCATTTTTTTACATCCATTTGCAACAAGAGCCACTCGTGATTGACTGCCACTAATAGCAACACCCTCACTGTGTTCATTTTGGCAACCGGGGCAAAAGTTTCCTTGTAATCAATACTGTAGGTTTGTGTGAAACCACGGGTTACCAATCGAGCCTTGTGTCTCTCAATGGTACCATTGGAATTGAATTTTGTCTTGTATATCCATCTACTCCCTACAACCTTCTTGCCTTTGGGAAGATCAACCACACTCCAAGTTTCATTTTCATCCAATGCTTTGAGCTCTTCATGCATAACTTTTTGCCACACATGTGTACATACGGCTTCTTGAAAGCTTCTTGGCTCAAGATTGTTTGACAATTGGTTGAGAAATAATGCATGGGAGGCCGACAATTTTTGGTAAGTAATAGCTTCAGAGATAGGGTACCTTGCAGAGTACGTAACGTACTCTTGTAACCTTAACGGGGGATGTCGATCTCGAGCAGGGTTCCTTCTTGATGCTACTATTGATTGTGGAGTTGCAGCTTGTGGTTGTGGTGCTGGAGCACTGGGTACTTCCTCATTGACCACCTCATCAATGTTGGAATTAATGATAGGGTTTGGGGGGTTTGCATAAATTTCTCCAGGAGTAGGCAATGGAAATGTGTCCATTAGACTCTCCCCTTGAGGATTATTCTCAGAATCCTTGTGAAAGAAGGGAGTGAGTTCATCAAACCGAATATCCCTAGAGATAACAAGCTCCACAGTGTGTGAGTTATAACATTTGTATCCCTTTTGAGAACTAGAGTACTCCATAAATGCACATTTCACAGCTCTAGGTTTTAGTTTATCACGATGAGTAGCTTGGATATGGACATAACAAGTACATCCAAAGATCCTGAGATGAGTCAAATCGACGGTTCTTCCTTTCATGACTTCAAAAGGTGACTTGGCATTCAACACATGAGTTGGAAGTCTGTTAATGATATAGGTTGCAGTGAGAAGTGCTTGGGACCAGAATCTCTTGGGAACTTGCATCTGAAACATAAGGGACCTTATTTTCTCCAAAAAATCTCTATTATTTCGCTTGGCTACACCATTTTGTTGTGGTGTACCAACACAACTAGTTTGATGTAAGATGCCATGATTGCTCAAGTAATTGGACATGTTATTGGATGTATACTCGGTGCCATTATCTGACCTTAAGGTATATAATTTAGAGGCGAATTGATTGGTTATTAGTTTGTGAAAGTCTTTGAAAGCTTCAAAAAAATCACCTTTAAACTTTAAAAGATATACCCAGGTAACCCTAGAATAATCATCAATAAAAGTGACATAATACTTGTATCCATCGAAAGACTCAACACAAGAAAGTCCCCAAATATCTGAGTGGACAACTTCAAAAAGCTTACTGGTTCTAGACTGAGAGGATACAAAAGCAACCTAGTGGATTTTGACATTTGACAGGTCTCGCATTCATGTGTGCTTTTACAAAAATTTGGAAATAACTTAGACATTACTGGTTCTGAGGGATGAGTAAGACGTTGGTGCCAAAGTTGGTACTCCTGGGCATGACTTAGGTTGGCAATGAGATCCTTAACAAGATTGAACTTCTTTGAGAGGTAGTATAGACCATTTAAGAAGAACCCTTCACCAATCTTCTTCTGAGTGACTCAATCCAGAAACACAACGTTATGATGAGAAAATATGGCAAGGCAGTCCAAAGTGTGCGTGATTTTTCCTATGGACAAAAGCTGGAATGGAAATGAAGGTACGTAAAGTGCCGTGGACTCTACATCATTACCCATCAACCTACTTTTTCCTTTTCCTAGAACAGGTTCCCCTTTACCATTTGCTACTGATACATGAGTAAGATCAGTTAATTTTTTACACTCATGTAAACAAGATGGTTTATTAGTTATATGATCAGTGGCACCTGAGTCTACAATCCAACATGTGTGAGATGTGCATTGAGAGCAATGAAGAGTGCAGTGACAATACCTGGGATATTGCCGTGCGTTGTGGTATCTGAACCTGCCAAGAAGCCAGCGAATTTTCCAAGCATGGCAGTGGAGTTTTCAGTAATCATCTTTTCATTCTCAGTGGTCATTTCTTTCTTTGGAGAAAGGCAACAAATTCATTAATCAAGGAAATCGGATTTGAAGTGAAGTTTGTCATCTCATCAGTTGAACAGTTAGTTGCACGGAGGGCTTTTGGAGCAAACCCTTTCCCATCTTTGATCATTTTCCCTTCCTTGTCAAACTTAGGTTTTAACTCAGGATGTAAGATCCAACATTTTCCCTATAGGTTCCCCTTAATGTTGCAATATGTGCACTTCCAATCAGCCTTCTTCGCATTAAAAACTCTTTCACTAGAAATTTTGTGGTTGCTAGTGAAAATCCTAGCCTCAGAGCTAAACTTAGGCTCAATATGCATTACCTTTCTTCGAGTTTCTTCCCTTTGAACTGCATGACACACGCTGATAAATGATGGTAATTCTGGAGTCATTAGCAATTGACTACGAAGATCTTCATACTCAGCTCCCAAGCTTGCTAACAGTTGAAACACTTTATCTTCATCAGTCATTTTCAATAACACAGCGGATTTGGTTGTGTGTGGACGGTATAGATCAAGCTCATTCCACATAGATTTCAAGCTTCCAAGGTGTTGAACGAAGGATTGGTCACCTTGCTTTAGGCCAGCAAGACTCTTCTTCAGTTCAAATACACGGGCAACATTGTTTTGGCTGCCATACATTTCCTTAACAGATTCTCATAATAGGTGTGAAGATCATGAATAGCTGAAGAGCTCCGACAACTTCGACTCCATCGAGTTGAGAATCCAAGACATTACGAGCTGATCATTTGAGTGCCATGCATCAAAAGAGAGTGAGGTGGATTCTAGAGGCTTGATGGTTCCATTTACGTACCCTAGCTTCGATCTTCCTCCTAGGGCAAGAGAGACGGCTCGTGACCAAGGCAAATAATTGAACTCATTCAACAATACTGAGCACAGTCGTTGGTTTGGATTGATCTCACCGTGTATCATGTTGGTTGGTGTTGAGGTTGAGGAACTTGTATTCTCATAATCGAATGGATTGTCTTCTGCCATCTCAACAAATGATGAATAGAAGGAAAAATGAACTAAAGAAAAAAACAACAGAGACAGGACCCTATGGTTCCTGCTATGATACCATATTGAACTTTTTAGTTTCAACTATTTGTATAATTCATCATGAGAAAACAAGTACAAGGGAGAAACTCTTATATAGAGCTTGAGAGTGGCTTAAAGGCCTATAGACAAAGCCTGATATTAGGCCATATAAAGAACCAAAAAATAATCTAGCTAACCCTACTTACAAGTTTCAATGAAACACAAGACCATAAATTAAGGAGCAAATTAAGGGACAAAGGAAAAGTGACAGCTGCAACTCACACATGTGATTGTGTGTTGAAGAAGCAATACATCACGTCTACATCACTTCCAATGTCCAAAAGTGACAGCTACAACTCACGTCTACATCACTTCCAATACCAATGTATGGCTCCATGGAGGCACAAGCTCTTGCCAAACAAACATTTTGGCCGGTCAAAAGGAAGATGAGCAAGATTAATTTTAACTGCCTCCGTGACCCAATAACATTTTCAGCATGAAAACTTTCAGCCTGCCACTATTGGAACAATCTACTACCTACTACTCGGAGAACCTTATACTCTTTCGTAAAAGGACTGAATCCACAATGGCATGATCCCAGCGAGAAATTTGTGGTCGATTTCTGCATCAAAAAGCACTGCAAACTCTCTCGTGCTAGGGTTAAATACAAAAACATATTCATCACTTAATGCACAGACCAAACCTTTGATACTCTCTGTACGATTGTACCGCAAAATTGGAGTAAGATATGTACGGGGAGTACGTATGTAGGGCAACAGGTGTTGGATATCGTTGCTGATCTATTCCTGAGCAGAAGAAGAGCCAGTGGCTACTTCTTTGTAATGTGAAGAGGAGTTTTGTAGTATCTTTCTTGTAGTTGTGGCAATGGAAGTTCATGTGAGCAGCGAGGAAGGGCTACGGATAAGAGAGGACCAAAGCTTGCATACGCACCTAAATCGCATTAGCGACTTTGCCGGCAGCCTTGGGAGAAATTGATGGAATACCGTGTCCCTTGGGAGCTCTGGCTGATCAACTTTTATGCATATATTGCAAGTTTATTTGTACCTAATTAATTAAATAATTATAAATGACCGAGTCAGAAAAAGGCTTGGAAACAAATAGAAGATTAACAAAGTGAGAGATAGTCTGTTTTGCTAGGGTTTGCGGGCCTGATATATCGATATTTAAATAGAGTGGGGAAGCTTGGATCACATATAACAAAATTCTTGGTGACAAGTATAAAATCTGGCCGTCGATCACAGATATATGTGCAAAAAAAGAAGGACTTACATGAAACGAGTTTACCGTCACATAGTGTCCTGTATTTAATAATACTTTGTCAAGTGTAAGTTTTTCTTCACACGACAATGTATTGTTAGATTGAGACGTCAAGTGACAGTGAATCCGTTACATGTAAGCTGCTCTCGTGCAAAAAGATATGTATTGAGATATTTTGAAATTATCGCAAGAAACTAAAGAATGTAAATGATGGGTCAATTGACAATTACTCACAATCTGCAACTATCTTGCAAGATTGATCTTGAGTTGGAGAAAACGCCTTGAGACGTTGGAGTATCCTCAATATTAGATCAAATCGTCTTTTCCCAGCTACACTTGCACCACACCCCAAGTAAATCAGGCACCCTACAGTAGTGTCCAAAAAGGCACTCGTTTATCCTCTACAACAAATCCGTTTGAGGGAACTTGACGAATTATAGCTGAAGATGAAGTTGGATTGCTTTCTATTATTCTCAAAGGTCATAAAACTATTGGTAACAACAAAGAGTTAGACTGAAGAAAATGCAGCATTTTTACATAATATTATATGGAAGACTTGCAGTAAAGTTTTCCTCTTTGCATTTGATTTTTCATAAAATGGGATCCTATATTAGCATCCAAAAGGGCTCTTGCTGGATATGGGTGATTGGTCGACCAATTTGCTATCGACTAGCTGACAGCTACTCACAATTCGTGACTATTCTGCAAGATTTTCATCCCAAGTTGTAGGAATTCTTGAGATCTTACGATATGCCCAATTTTAATTTATATACAAAAACTATAGTTTTACAATATCCCCAATATCCTCTCAGCTACTTGATATTAGAAGACACACACTGCTTACTTACAGTGTACATGTGGTAAACAACAATGCATCCGTTTGGTGCATTGTGCAGATTAAAGCTTCGTCAACCACCAGAAACATGAGTGGAGCCCATGGAGACAAAAGTACCAGGTGGACCCCAATAATCTAATAGCAATAGGCTAAAGAGGTAAGTTTATTTTTTAGAGCAAAGTTTTACTACTTATCTGCTATGTACACAATCACACCCACCCCCCCAATCATTGCCGTCCATTTTGTCTGATAGGTCCCAGCCAAACAATGTTATCAACTAAAGCAGAAAAATAAACAACTTCTTCTCTAACGTGGCACCCTCTGATGGCCATAGGCATCAACATCATGCAGAAATATTTATATGGATTCTTCTTTGTCCATTTTGTCAAATAGTGACAAAGTAAATCAAACACAAATGTAAAAAGAAATAGCCTTGAAATTAGGACCCCCCGGGCCTTTCCCCTAATTTCTATGCCTGAATTTACTCATCTGTGCTCCTCCAACAAGCTGTTTCCTTCACCAAGCAGAAGCCATGGAAGATTTCTGAATCCTGGAGGACACTTATCTCAAATCACAAGGTGAAAAGCTTGAATTTTGTGCTGGTAATTGATATTTGCTCAAAAAGTTTCCATCTTTCACTTGACTCATCTTACAATCTGCAAGATTATGAATTTTGGATCTGAGTAAAGATTAGGGCTTTTTTGTTTAATCTCAATTATAATGCTGGTCTAATGCTGTGATTATTAAAGGCCATACTTTTTGAATTCTGGGTTTTGTTGTTTGGTGATGAAAGTTGATTGACATTGAAATTTTTGGTCTTTTGGGAGGAATTGGGTACTAGGGTTGAAACGCCGGAGTAAAATTTTGGTTGGTTGGGGTTTTATCACCATGGATGGTTCTGAGGAATCTTCTGAATCTAGGTCTGCTGTAACTAGTTCGAAATCTGTGGGAAATGGGGTTTCAAGTGAAGATGATAGGTGCCCAAAGCAAGTGTCGCCGCTTAGAGGTGGTGGGTCGAGGAACACGAGTCCGTTGGGTTGTGTAAGATCAAGGAATACAAGCCCTTCGAGGCAAAAGGTGGTTAAGACAAAGCCGCGAGGACTGGATGAAGAAACGGCTTCTACATTTGGGAAACCAGTTCATCCTGATGTTCAAATGGAGGATAATATATGGGCAATGTTGCCCGAGGATTTGTTGAATGAGATATTAGCTAGAATTCCGCCGTTCATGATATTCAGGCTCCGCTGTGTATGTAAACGGTGGAATACAATTCTACAAGATAGAAGCTTTCTTAAGTTTCACTCACAAGTACCGTCTCATGGGCCTTGTCTTCTCACATTTTGGAAGAACTCTCAGACCCCACAATGCTCAGTCTTCAGCTTGCCATTAAAAACATGGTATAGGATTCCGTTCACATTTTTGCCACAGTGGGCATTCTGGTTGGTCGGTTCTTCTGCTGGTTTAGTTTGCTTTTCTGGGCTTGATGGCTTAAATTTTAGAGCCTTGGTTTGTAACCCTCTTACACAAACTTGGAGGACATTGCCAAGTATGCATTATAATCAGCAGAGGCAGCTGATAATGGTTGTTGATAGGAAGGACCGGTCGTTTAAAGTTATAGCTACTAGTGATATTTATGGTGACAAATCACTGCCCACTGAAGTATATGATTCGAAGCTCAATACGTGGTCAATTCACCAGATAATGCCTGCAGTTAATCTTTGCTCCTCAAAGATGGCATATTGTGACTCCAGATTATATTTGGAAACCCTTTCTCCACTTGGCCTGATGATGTATCGACTGGACACAGGGTACTGGGAACACATTCCAGCTAAGTTCCCGCGGTCTCTATTGGATGGTTATTTGGTTGCTGGCACCCAGAAGCGTCTGTTTCTAGTTGGAAGGATTGGTCTTTATAGTACTCTTCAGAGTATGAGAATTTGGGAACTGGATCATGCTAAATTTTTATGGGTAGAGATTAGCAGGATGCCTCCGAAGTATTTCAGATCTCTGTTAAGGTTATCAGCCGAGAGGTTCGAGTGCTCTGGACAGGATAACTTGATCTGCTTCACATCTTGGAACCAAGGAAAGGGTCTTCTTTACGACGTTGATAAGAAGGTGTGGTCATGGATTGCAGGCTGTGCACTGCAGTCATACAACAGCCAGGTTTGTTTCTATGAGCCGAGATTTGATGCTTCTGTATACTAAGCAGAAAATTTTGCTCTCCAGTTTTTGCATTTACGAGTCAGAGAATTATTAGCGGATACCATCTCCAGTTGGCGTTGTTTCTCTTGATCTATTCTTTTGCTACTTGAAAAAAAATTGATGCTCGATGGATTCAAGGTATTTGACACTGGACTTGTTGGCTAATCTTTTGAGTTGAACAGCCTCGTGTATTGGCAATGTGAGTGCATCCCAGAAAAACTAGTTTTGTAAATGAGATGCTATCGACTGCACTTGTGATATTACCCAATACAAGGGCTTTGTGATGTCTGTTGTCTAGTGATTGAGCAAGGCTTTAGTTTTGAGACAAAGGCTGGGCTTGGTAGAGAAAGAACATGGTCGATCGGAGTAAAAACTGTAAGAAGGCAACTTTTCCAATTCTTGTAAACATTTTGAACTATTAACATACCAACCCGTATATTTTGAAGTGTTACTGTGCCTTGCTCATTTCAGTTAAATTCCTTTTCTGTCTTTTGGTTGGTGATATAGGTCTGTTTTCTCTAAGAGCAGTTCCATTTCCCAGGCAAAAATGATGATAATTTTCTTCATTTCACAATTTTGGACTTGTGACCTGAAGCTTTTGGTTATGTAATGAATGCAAGTGGTGGTAGAAGCCAACCTAGTAAAATTGACCTCTGGCTTTCAAATGGTTAAAGCGCCCATTGGGTTTTGGTTCCTCCCCCATCAACTTGGACCTCTCCATCTCTCACCTCTGCATTATCGGCCTTTGCTTCCGCAAACAAGTAACAAATGATAAAAGTTGGGAGTTTTAACAAAACACTCCTGATACTGTTTACTTTTAACGAAAAATCACATTTTTACCTTTAACTAGCACTATTCACTAACCTTTAAAAATGGTTTTTCGTTAAAAGAGAAGTTTTTTTGGACTTTTTGTTAGTTTTTCTTAAAAGTTAAGATTGCAATCTAAAGGGAGTCTTTGATCTTGTATTAAAAAAAAAAAGGGAATTTTTGTTCTTGGGTTCTCAAATGGATCCCTTTACAAGTTCGCATATTGTAAATTGATCATGTTTCTTGTTGATAGTATCCCACACCGAAGATGGTCTTGCACAAACTTCAACACGCATTGTCAAGTGTTTTTGAGTAACATCGTATTAAAGCTTCCTCGTCACACAATAAAATTTGAGTACTTCCTTAAAGTCGTCGTACCCAGTGCACAAGGCTCCCGTTTTATGCAGGGTCTGGGAGAGGTGAATGTCGGCTAGCCTTACCCCCATTTATGGAGAGGCTGCTCCCAAGTCTCGAACCCGAGACCTACCGCTCATGAGTACTTCCTTAAAGTGCTTAAAATAATTTGATAGTATCCCATATTAGAGATGAAAGGTTTGCATAAAGTGCTAAAAAGTTTATGTGCCTCTAATTGATTTCAAATTGAATGCTCACGTTCTAACATTTTTAATCACATTATCATGACATTGAGTGCTCACAATTTAACATGTATATTTCTCAAAAAAAAAAAAAAAACATGTATAATCACATTATTGTGAAAGTTAATGGATTTCAATGATCCAACCATTTATATTTTAGATCTTCCCTCAAAGATGAAATTCACAAAAAATAATCCAAGTTTGAAACCATATGACCGTCGGATCAAATGATAGTGATAGTTATTTTAGTTATTTTTTTTTTTTTAGCAAAACCGTATTCGTAAATTTTTTTTTTCACTATAAATGAACATCTTAATAGTTTTGGATTTGTCTAACATTTTGCAAAGATAATCTATTAATGATGAATTGAAATATAAACAGTTCAGATCATTGAAAAAAGTTACAATGTGGACCCCATAAAATATGTGTCAAAAAATAGGCCCTCCAATCCTAACCCACATATATAGATATATGCACACAAGCATGCATGTGCTGTGTCCTTTTTGAGACCAATTAATCAGCTTCTGATTTTAGTGTTGATCAATCCCATGCTTTGATGGTAACTGTGGTAAGACATATACAACTTCCTAAATCTCAAAAGCTTAACCTGGTACAGAAATTAAGACTTGTGCATGAGATGAGATGCATGTCTCTGATCCAATTTTGTATTGATTTATGTCTATAACTTTAAGTGCAGGTAGCTCGGAACCAGCATAAAGGTTCATTCTGGTTTGTGCTCCTCAGCAATTTTCTGTGGTATAGACTGCCACTATCTGGATAACTCTATCAAAATATCTTCCTAAACAACTCTGGAGACGGACAATATTGGTAACGTACAGGAGCTGACTTTCTCCATGCCAATGTATCCATTTCCATTAGTTAGCTGCAGAATTTTTTTTCCCTGTAAACTTCTGGGATGCTCTGTACGTTTTATTAGTTATCAGTGCAGAATGCATTCAAAGCAAGCCAAGAAACTTGCATGATATTTTCTGAGCAAGATGTTTGTTTTTGTTAAAGGTCTTTGTTACACGATAAATTTTGTAGACAATGTTGATAACATGCCGATAACATGTCAAATTGTTATACTATTGGAATGTTATCTACCAATGTTATCGACATTTTATCAATACGATCATTTAATTAATTAAAAAGGATGCAAGTTCTAAATATGGTGCCATTTGAGATTTTGATTTTCAAGCAAGCCAATACTTTCTATACGAGAGTTATAGTTTGAGAAGGTGGTGTTAATAAAGCAATATTTGTTGTGTGGGTATGCCGGCCAATATGTCTCGAACCAACTTACATGGAAACCACGTACAGTATGCAATGCACTGTTGTCAAGATGAAAGCACTATCGTAGAGTTGGAGGTCACGCCCTCGTGTTCTAAAATTGCAACACACCACATATAGGAAGTAGAAACCCTAATTTGTTTAAGGGGAAGTGTTTTGAGCAATTCTATGCGAAATCACTTGTCAATGTTTCTGCAGGCTCTTCGGGAACTATGCCAGCTTGCCTTCCACCATGGAAAATTTTTAATTGTAACCGGAACACGGATTCCTCTTAACTCTTAAGCACAATATTTTTTTCTTTCATTCTTATTTATTTCTGTTGTGTGATTTACATTTAATTTCGTCAATTTCAAAATATAATTTTAAGCAAATGATGAGGAAGAAGTGATTCAGTTGATCTGATCACGCTGAAGCATGTGATGTGTTGTGAACAAAATGAATATTCTCCGCTGTAGAAAGACAAAGAAATTAACTTTTGGCAGAAGTCTTGATAGCTTTGTTTAAAAATCTCATTCTTCTACTTGTTTGTAATTTATATTGAAAGGTGAGGACCGAATCTCTGACTGACCTGATCCTTGCAGCTACGATATATTGACCCGATTATAATTATCTAATCATATTTTTACTGTTGGTTGGTTTAGTAATTAATTAAATGAAAAATAAAAGCTGGTATCTGATGACTATTTAATTAACTTGATCTTTTTTTCACTTTTCAACTTGGTTTTATATAATTAAGCTTACAAAAGTAAGATTTCCATGAAGATTACACTAATACCAAAATGCTTACCTTGCAAAATGCCAAATAAAGCTACTATAATTTTAATTAGTTTACATTTAATTTTTCTAGTGCTGAATATAATGTCTGATATTTTGACCTTCCTCAAATAAGCTAATGCAATTTACAATTTAACTTGGATGAGTACTGTCTATAGGTTTTTATCTACCCTGATCATATCAGCATATACTACAAGGGGTTTTTAGTGACTCATTTTTTAACCACTAAAATTCTGCATAATTAACTTGTGAAACCCACATTTAAAGTTTTGGAAATTGAAAACGTAGTTTTCCCTACACTTTTTTCTCGAATATTTTTTTTGGTTGCACATGAGGGTTTTGAATACTTTATAGATTAGATTAATTAGTTTCGAGTTCTTCCAAGTCATGTCTGTACCCTTGAGAATTATATTTTATGGGAAAGGGATCCTCTCCGGATCCTTTCCTCCTAATCCATCAAATCAGGGAATCCGTATCATTGAAAATTGATCTAACGGCTGAAGTTATTATAACTTTTGAAGTGGGCCCCTGTTTGTAGCGGTTTGATCAAATTTCAATAGCACGAATTTCTTGATTTGCTAGATTAGGAGGAAGGGATCCGGAGAGGATCCATTTCCTATTTTATGGAGGCGAAGTACATGCCTAAACCCTAGCTTGTACTTGGGTTTGAACTTTCTCTATAAAACCCACAGCACTCTGTACAAGTTTCCTCTCTTCTTGTTGTCAATCTAAGATCGCTACCCTTTTGCTAGAAAGTTAAGGCTAAGAAGAAACTATAAACACAATGATGCTACGGCTTACAAGCTTGGTAGTAGGGCTTCTTTTTGGTATGCATGCCCTAGGCCAGTTTAGCACTGCACATGCTCATCAAGGTAGATATATACTAGATATGTATAGCTTTTTCTCTTCAATATATTCGGCTGGGGATTTCTCATAAAAAATTTGGAGTATTTTGCTCTTATAACACTCTTGTTTAATTTGTAGGTAAAGAAGATATTTCAATGACTGGGAAACGTGCAGTATTGCCTGATCAAAAGGTAAAGCATACTTTGAACTTGAACTCTCCTCAGAGAGCTTCTTGCACTCCTCAAATAGCATCACTATAATACATGGTGTTATTTGAACCGTGTTTCAGAAGTGCAAGAAGCTTTCTGGGGAATATGACTTAAACTTTTGATTTATAAGCTAATCCATAAAATATGCAGGAACCAAATGTTGATGGAATTTCAATAGCTGGGTCAAGGATGATAGGGCTTGGAGGAAGGAAAATGGTGGCACACAGAGTGTTAAGGAAATCAGAGCCAGTAAGACCAGATGGGCAGCAGAATGAAGAGGCTAGTACCACTTCCAAGAATCCAGGTGCAAACCGTAGTACTTCTGATGGAAATTGTAACTTTGAAGGAAGGGAAGATCTAAATGTAAAATGTAAACTTGGAGATCGTGATAAAAGTAATACTAGTACTGCTAGCTCTAAGAAGTACTCCAAAGTCTCTCATCATGATTTTGTAGCTTTTGGTGCTGATTATCACGGGCCTGCACGCCATCCTCCCAAACACAATTGAGAAAATTATTTCGATCGTTCTGAGATTATCTGTCTTCCCCGGCTCGTGTTGTCAGATGCTCTAGTGAAAACATATGTGTGATAGTTATATCACGTAGTAGCTATATTTAGCTAGCTAGCTAGTGTGGTTGTATATATGTATTAGTATTCAAAGAAGATATATGTGTTGGAGGGGATTTTCTTTGCTTAATTTGATGCTTAAGCCTCCTTGCAATGCATGTGAGTAATGGATGGAAAATTATGAGATTACAATTTTGTTTTGTAATGGTTGTGGAACCAATTTTGAGATGATGATTTTGAGGAAAGGTGGCAAATAATACATGATTTATGTTGTATACTTGTTCTCTAATTGCAGGTAAGGATAATCCTAAAGCTTCAAGCAATTTCAGTGGAAAACGTCAAAACCAAATGAACCAACAGGTCTCTCTCTCTCTCTCTCTCTCTCTCTCTCTCACACACACACACACACACACACACAAACTTTCGTAATTACTTTCAAATTTTGGCTTTTTTTATTTCTAACATTGGAGGGTTTCAAACCCTGTAACTAGCCAATTCCAATAGCTGAACTTTTGACTTTAATTTGATTCTAACTTGGTTATATGTTTACACATGAACCAGGATGATGTGAAGATACTGGAGCTAACAACATTGAAAAGTACTTCTGCCGGTAGTTTGGAAATTCCCAGAGATCTTATACCAAATCACTCCGAAGATTTCAAGACAAAGCACCCAACCACCGAAGCTCAAATGACTAAAAGTTATGATGAAAAAGACGATCATAAGTTGACAGATAATGAAGCAAGAAGCCTTCTTAAGGCGACAAGAGAGATAGCAAACCTGATGCGTAAAGATTACCACCATCAAATGGGCCGCCGCAAGCCGCCAGTACACAATCTTCAGCCACGGCCTTGAGATTGAGTAGTACTCAGTCTTTTTCAAACTGACGGGTTTAGCTAGCTAGGCTCACAATTTTGCCCACCTAGGAATATTTATTTTCTTTTTTTTTTATCAGGCATAGGATACTATAACAAATAGTGCTGTGGAATTAAGTTTGTGCCTTCGTAATCCTGCTAAGTAACTCTTGTGGTCTTTTCTCCCTTTATATAATTCAATTCATGGGATTCTCTTCACGAAGGATAATGCTAGGGAAATTAAATTTGTAGATTAAATTTTGTAAACTAAATGACATGGAAGTTGATGATTTAGTAAACGTGCTCATTCCTATTGATGATAAATTATTTAATTTGCAAATTTTGTCTCCCTAGCACCACCCTCATGAAAAACTTGGTAAAAGGTAAGCGTGCCCTAGCCTTAAAACTTACAAAGAAACTTGGTAATTGTTAGTGTTTAAGTGTTTTAGCTGAAATAAATCAATTCATTTTAATTAGAGTCATTGGATTACATTCCAAAACGAATGCTCTAAATTGAATGAGAGTTAACAATGTAGAGTGACAGCTATAGCTATCTCATAGGATAGATGAAATGAATGGCTGTGATGTATACTTTCTGTTATGAGAGAGAAAGTGTGATAGTGCTCTGTATTAATTTGCAATCGGTTACATTCCGATTAGAAATGAAGAAGAAATGAAATCAGTTCACTCTTCTTTGTGAATCCTCTCTCTGAAATTCTCATTTTCTTCCAGAAACACATAATCATCACTCTTCTCTGTAATCTAACAGTAATTGTGTGTTTGGATACTTAGTTGAGACATCTCTCAGAGTAGTCCTGATCTTAATCACTATACTACACTACACCTGTAGCCTGTCTGGGTTAATGTTAGTGACTCATCTAGCTTAGAGCGTGCATGGCAGGAGAGACACGCTAAAACATTAGAAACCCTATTTCATGCTTCATATTTCATATTACCTACTTTCATTAATTATTTAATTAATATGTATCATCATACGTTTAATAACCTGCTAGCCTCTGCAGGTTCCAACTAATTAACTCGTGAGACTGAGACTGACGGTGAAACCACATTCAAAGTTTTGAAAACCGAAAACGCTGTTTTCCTTTGAATATTTTATACATTAGATTATTTAGGTTTGCGTTCTTCCCAAGTTCCTGTCTGTGCGCATGAGAACTAATATTTTATGCAGGTGACTGAAGCCCTAGCTTTGACTCGCGGGTCTCTATAATACCCACATTAGTCTCTCCAAATTAGTTTCCCTTCTTTTGTTGTTAATCAACGACTAATTAAGGAAGAAATCACAAAGATATGCAACAGTTTGCAAGCTTCGTAGTTGGGCTTCTTTTTGTTACGCATGCCCTAGGCGAGTTTACTACACATGCTCATCAAGGTAGATAGTTTAATCTTCTCCTATTAGTCCATTAATTTGATTTAGAGTATTTCTCGTAGATTTGTATCTGAGAGGTTCTTATGTATTCTTTTTGTAGGTAAAAAAGAGTTTTCAATGACCGGAAATGGACCATCTGATCAACAGGTGCTTGTTATTTCATGATCCTCGTACGTAGGGCAATACTATATATTTGCACTCTTTAGAGAGCTTCTTGCACTCTTATGGTGAAGTGCGCAAAATGACATTCTCGTAATAATTGCACAATTTCAGACGAGTGCAAGAAGCTCTTTGAGGGGTGCAAGCACTTCTCTTGTTTCATGTGCCATTACCAATGATTCATTTGTAAGCTAACCATATAAGTGTATGTGCGGGAAATAATCGATCATGGAATTTCAACAGCTGGGTCAAGGATGATAGGGCTTGGAGGAAGAAAAATGGTGGCACACAAAGTGTTTAGGAAGTTAGAGCCTGTAAGTGCAGTTGGGCCAAATGGAGATACCCGTAGTTCTACTACATCAACGAATTCAGGTACAACCGTAGTTTTGATGAAAATTGTGACTTCGTAGGAAATGGAGATCTAAATGTAAAATTTTAAGTTTGGATTGATTATGAGAAAAGTTATACTAGTACTACTACTCCTTATAATAATTGAGAAATTCATTGAAAACCCAAGTTCAATTTTAGATCAATTTATGTACCCTCGCCGTCTTCTTGTTATAAGATGCGTGCTGTAGTAAAAATATGCGTATGATAGATATATCATGCGTAGCTAGCTAGTTTGTTTGTATCATTGTATGTATTAATTAGTATTCCAAATTAAAGATATATGCATATTGGAGGGAATTTCTTGCTTTGATGCTTAAGAAGATTGCAATATATGTGTTTATTTGGATGCAAATGAAACTTACCGTACTGCTTTAAGGGTTGATATATTGAGGAAGAAGGTGAATAATACAAAGTTCATGTTAAGATTTTTTGTTATCTGATTGCAGGTAAGGACAGTACTTATCCATTGAAAGAGACTACTAAGTATGATGAAACTGATGATCATTAGTTGACAGAGGAAACAAGAAGGCTTCTTAAGGCAACAAGAGAAACATTAAGCCTGATGAATAAAGATTTTAAGGGAAGAGATTGGCGCTGCAAACCGCCCATAAACAATCATGAGCCACAGCATTGAGATTGCCTCAATCTCTAAACCAGTTTAATAATACAGTGATCAGGCCCCTATAGTTAGCTAGTCTGTGTAGAATTGTGGCGTGTACTGCTTTAAGTGTGCCTTCATACAGCTAGCATCTCTGCTAATAATCTGTAGTTAGACTTGTTCTCTGATGTAACTACATCATAATGCTGATAATTGAGTTCGTATAAGTTAATTATTCTTTATGCAAACATGTAGTTACAATAGTTTATCCATGATTCCATAAAACCAAGAGTCTTGAGCTAGCTAGGTCGATAAATAATCTTAATCACTGATTCGTACAAACATGTTATTACATTTCCACGAGTTGCTTAATGTTTAATGGGGTGCAAACAGTTGAACCATTGAAGCAGCTTGTTGCTATAACTGAATATGCAGATTCAGTAAGATGATAAACATCCCAAAAGAAGTGATTATTTGGTTCGGAACACGGTGTAAGAAATGGAATGCACCCTGAAGTCCCATTTGCCCAAGTAGTGCAGCATGGATTGCTTCCATCCATTAGCCCTGTTCGATCAAAACATATAAATCATTAACAAAATCGAATAAATTAAATGGGAGAGGATAACATAGTTTTTGAATTTACCATATTTAATAGGATTTGTAATTGCATCATAACCAATCCTATTAGCTCGACCAAGAACAAAGAAAGAGCCTTGGAAAATGGTGGTTAAATTTGCAAGCGTTGCACGAAGCTCATCATTAAAAACTGAGGCTAGCTCATTTGTATGTTCCACACAGTTCACTGTGATTATGTGCTTTTGAAATTGACGGGATGCATCCAAGCGGACCAATTTCAAACATGACTGTTTTCCTGACTCCTAAATTGTATAGCGTCTGAAACATTTTCACCAAGAACACTAATCATTATTTTACTTAGATACTGAATGACAAGAGAGAAAGAGGTCAGATATTGGTACCTCCATATGGCGAGCAATTGCATCCATTAAGACTTGTACAAATTGTTGACGAGAGTAGCGCTTGCTTGTATCGAAAACTGCAGGTTCGAGGTAGTTGTTGATGAAATCATTGCTGCCAACAGAAAACAGAAATATAGATTTGAACAAGTGCTGCAAAAGATCGTTTTGATTTTTTATTTGTCCTGGCAAGTCTGACTTCACTGTTCGTTGAAACAAATCTATCTGGTCTTTTAGATCTAAGCATTTACCCTGCAAAAGTAGAAAAAGATGAAAGAAAACTCATACCAAGTATATATAGCAATTCCTTGCCTGCCAAGCATGTTGGCTGCGATTAATTGGATTTGAATGGTTCTAAAATTAATGATCTCATTAGCAAAACATGATGAAAAGATGGATGTTAATTAAAGAGCACCAGTTAACTAAACCAACTTCATCTAATAATTAATTAACTTGACTGACTCATGCCTAAGCTTACACAATTGGCTTCCAGTTTCTGGTAGAATGCCACAAGAGTCAAATGCATAATTTAGGCCTTTAAGCGCTGTCACCGATCCACGTATGCTCATGTATGGGGGAGGATATGGTAGGCCAAGAAACTCGAGCTAAAAAAAGAAGAGAGAGAGAGAGAGGGAGAGCGAGATTTCAACAGAAAGTTAGAAACTACAGTACAAAGAGTTAGAGCCAATAAAAGATATGAACCGAAAATAAACCAAAAAATTTAGGGAGTTTTACCGAAAAACCCGCGGCATTGTTCACTTTAACGAAAAACCACATTTTTATACTAAAAAGTCATACATGGTACTATTCACTTTACTCTTTATTTTGTCCTTATCGTTAAATCTCAAAGTTTTCAAGCCATTTTTATTAGTTTTCCTAAAAATTTACCTATAAAATCTGCTACTGTTCTGCCATTGGTAAATTTTCCAGTGGCTCCCTTGACAAAATTCACCCCATAAGGCAGATAGTCTGTCTTACAAATAGTTGGCAAAACATTATTGTTACCACTGTCAAACAGTGAATCCTCAAACACATACAGCGCTGGTGCAATTGGCAAACTATGCATCTGCAGTGAGTGAAGATGCAACAAAATAACTGTGAACAAGAATATTAGTGGCATGGGTTTCATTCTCATTTTCTGCCTTAATTTGCTGCTAGAACACCGATATAATATAGGTGTGTGTGTGTGTGTGTGTACATGTATATATTGATGTGATTGGTCAGTTCACGTGGAAGACCAATTGGTGTGAGCTTTTAGTGAGGCGGGAACAGCAGTTTTGGTGACATGTAATGGTAACTGATATGTGATGGTTTGTTTAACTCTCATGGAAATTGAAGTGAAGTGAATTCAAGCAAATTCGTGATCGTTGTTTTGAGAAGTGGCCTAACTCACATCTCATGTGACCACAGCGGCTCCAAAAACTAACTGATGCTGCTAGTTTTGGGTCATGGATTGTGCTTGTTGAGTGTTTGATTGTTGATTCAAAAGGGGAAACTCGAAATGTGAAATGATACACTCAACAGATAAAATGAACTAAGCAATCAAAGAAATGAACCAAACGAAGAACAAAATTAAATACACAGACATGAACATAGCAACTTCAGCTAAGATCCATCTCCTATGCACTCAAGTTCGCGTCTTTCTTCTACAGTTTAGATTGGTAAGTAGAATTTCGCATGTATCAAAAGAATAAAAGTTATATCAATAGTTAAAACAGTACGATAATCCTTGCTCAAAAAAAAAAAAAAGACATGTGATGAATGGTTGAAATATCCTAATCGTTAATGAAGATACGGCCTGTTTGTATCTATTTGAAAAAATTTATCATTTTTCAAAACATTTCTTAAAAACATTTCTTGAAAACAATTTACTTTAAGACTCAAAAACTTGATTAGTTTGCGATTTAAAAATTTTAGATCTTACGACTGAAGCAAAAAGATCTAAAAAGAAGGGGTCGCGTGAGAGAGGAGGAAAGAAAGTAAAAGATGATTGAAGGAAAAAGAAAGAAGATAGAGGATCGGACGAGACAGAGAGGAAGAGGAGTAGGAGAAAAAATCGAGAGAATGAAGAGAGTGGATTGGAGGAGAGACAAAAAAGATTATAAAAAAAAAAAGAAAAAAGAAAAGAGAGAGATATAGATTTGAAGTGAGAGGGGAAGAGTGAGAGAAAAGAAATGAGTGAGTTTAAGTTTAAAAACTCCAAAAACTCACTTTTTATGTTTTTAAATAATAGACTATATTTTTTAGTTAGTCTTGCGTTTAGTTTTTTAAAATTGTTCTACCAAACAAGTTTTTAAGATCTAAAACTTAAAAATTATTTTTGAGTTAAAAAATTAGATTCAAGTAAAGCACTAAACGAGCCTTAAACTTTGCCAAAAACTTGAAACTCAAAAACATTCCTTGTTGAAACGCACCTAGAGTAACTCGAAACACCGAAAGTACACCCTTTTACCTCTAAGTACATTTGACTAAACCCTAAACCCTAAACTTTTCTGGTTGCCCTCGAAGCTTCTCTATGTAACTTCAGACATCTAGCCGGAAAAGGTAGACTAAAATATTACCAGAAACACTGGACTTCGGATATCTGACCAATAAAAAAATTAGGGTAAATTACATAAAATTACCTCAACTATTAGGTCAGTCACAGTTTCATACCCCGTCTTTAAAAAATTTCAATGTCATACCTTATCTTTGAATTTGTTGTAATGTCATATCTTCCGTCAGTTGTCTGTCAATTTCTCCGTTAAATGCTGACGTGGCTTAAGACGAGACCCACTTTTTATTAAAATTTTAAAATTTTAAATAAATAAATAAACCAAAAAACCAAACCCACAAGCAGATCCCCTCCCCTGGGAAACTTCCCATCACCCTCATACCTTCTCTCCACTGCATCCCACCCAACCATCTCTTCTTCGATCCTACACCCATATCTGCACCCATGGATTCCCCCTCCCCTCCCCGCCGAGGAAACTTCCCAACACCCTCGTACCTTCTCTCTACCGCGTCCCACCCAACCCTTTCTCCTCCGATCCTACACCCAAATCTTCAAGTTGGTATGCACCCATGGATTTCTTCAAGTCGGTTTTCTCCGACGACCCCCTTCCCTCTGACAATCTGCACCCGAACACCCAAAACGATGGCGTTGACCAGAACTCAGGAGGTGGCTTCGCGCGCTATCAAGGATCTTCCTGGTTCGCTCGAGGTCAGCGCGTCGGTGGCTCACGAGTAAAGATTAAGTAGCAGTGGGGTGGAGAAGATGGAGGAAGAGAGGCGACGGTGGGGTGGTGAAGGAAGGTTTTTGGGGGGAGGGGGGCACAGGTCGATGGGGAAGATCTATGGGTTTGGTTTTTTTTTTATTTAATTTTTTTAATATTTAGTTAATATTTAATTAATTTTTTAATACAAAGTGGGTCCCGTCTCAAGCCAAGTCAGCATTTAACGGAGGAATTGACAAACAACTGACGAAAGGTATGACAACAACAACAACAACAAAGCCTTTTCCCACTAAGTGGGGTCGGCTATATGAATCCTAGAACGCCATTGCGCTCATTTGTGTCATGTCCTCCGTTAGATCAAAGTACTCAAGTCTTTTCTTAGGGTCTCTTCCAAAGTTTTCCTAGGTCTTCCTCTACTCCTTCGGCCCCGAACCTCTGTCCCGTAGTCACATTTTCGAACCGGAGCGTCAGTAGGCCTTCTTTGCACATGTCCAAACCACCGGAACCGATTTTCTCTCATATTTCCTTCAATTTTGGCTACTCCTACTTTACCTCGGATATCCTAATTCCCAATCTTATCCTTTCTCGTGTGCCCATACATCCCACGAAGCATCCTCATCTCCGCTACACCCATTTTGTGTACGTTGATGCTTCACCGCCCAACATTCTGTGCCATACAACATCGCTGGCCTTATTGCCGTCCTATAAAATTTTCCCTTGAGCTTCAGTGGCCTACGACGGTCACACAACACGCCGGATGCACTCTTACACTTCATCCATCCATCTTGTATTCTATGGTTGAGATCTCCATCTAATTCTCCATTCTCTTGCAAGATAGATCCTAGGTAGCGAAAACGGTCACTTTTTGTGATCTTCGCTAGATTGCTCCGGTCATTAGTGTGGATAAGTATATAAATGGATAGAGATAGGAAAGCAAACACAAGATGTACGTGGTTCACCCAGATTGGCTACGTCCACGGAATAGAGGAGTTCTCATTAATTGTGAAGGGTTTACACAAGTACATAGGTTCAAGCTCTCCTTTAGTGAGTACAAGTGAATGATTTAGTACAAATGACATTAGGAAATATTGTGGGAGAATGATCTCGTAGCCACGAAACTTCTAAGTACCGGAGTGTGGTATCGTCTTGACTTGCCTTATCTGTCTCATAGGTAGATGTGGCATCTTCTCTGGAAGTACTCTTCCTCCATCCAGGGGTGGTATCTGTAACTGGTGGAAATGCACAAGGTAATGTATCAATTTCACTTGAAGCTTACTTGTAGTTTCATGCTTGCTCAAGCGAGATACAAACCATGTAGTAGGAGTCCCCCAAGTCGCCGAGCTGGGGGATCTGCTGAAAGAGGTGACAGACAAGGTAAGCAATCAGAGCTCCGGCTGATTGTTCACATTCTCCCTATCTTGCAGGCAGCATGAAGGATAAAGAGAAGAAAAATGAGGAGAGATGATATGGGATACTTTTGCTTTTGAAGAAGTAACTTTCCACAGGCTTATTCTTGAACTGGGCTGGAGGGTTTTCTGGTTTCCTCCAGAGTATAAGGCCGACTGAAGAATTTGAGGGTCAAAACAAGTCCATCAAATCTAGAGTACGTTCGACCCTGCTGATATGGGATACTTTTGCTTTTGATAGAGTAGTGGATGTATCGGCACGTGTGCTGTTACGCTTGTCTCCACATGCTTCCTTGTATCCTTCTCACTTGCCCTATCTGTTCCTCAGGAAGATGTGGTATCTTCCCTGGAAGCATAAGATGTTGAAGATGAGTACTCGAGAGCAATGCCAGGTAAGTAATCAGGTAAGGGGTTCCAGGCAGTCAGTTCCTGGCTGGAAGCTTGATTCCAAGTGTTGACTGATTGCTCTCTTTCTCCTTGTCTTGCAGGTAAGAACAAGGCCAAAGGAAAAGACAGGGAAAAAGCATGATATGGGATACTCTTGCTTTTAACCCTGATGATATGAGATATTCTTGCTCTAGTATAGCTTGTTTACAGAGGTATTATCGGGGGGAAAGAAAGCTGAATATTTCGAAAGGCTTTGTTGGGAGTGCCCTCTCAGATAAGAGAAAGGGTTGAGCATTTTTGCAGGTCTGCCTGTCCGTTAGGGATGGAAGTCGACATATAAAGGAGTCTCCCTAACATCAAGTAATAATGTTATTCCTTTACCCTGCTTGGTTATAGCACGGTAGTGGGAGCTGCCAGCTTCACATGTTTTAATTCTGTCAGAGCACTTTGAAAAAGTGGTTTGTGGTATCTGGAAAGCTGATGTTGCGTGTGAAGATTACAGACCTGTCGGGGGTCTGGCTCTCGAGATTCGGCGAACGATGCCTCTTCGATTTTTGAGAAAGCAATCCTGCTGGGGGTCTGGCTCTCGAGATTCGGAGAGCGGTGTCTCTTCGATTTTTGAGAAAGTAATCATGTTGGGAGTCTGGCTCTCGAGATTCGGAGGGTCGTGCCTCTTCGATTTTGGAGCAAGCAATCTTGTTGGGAGTGTTTTCTCGAATGTGAGTAAAGGTTGGGCATGTTTGCTAGTCTACCTTGCCACGAAGCACAGAGGTTGACACACAGGGACTTTCCAATTATCCAGCAGTGGTACTGTTCCTTTACCCTATCTTCGATTTTGAGAAAGTAATCATGTTGGGAGTCTGGCTCTCGAGATTCGGAGGGCGGTGCCTCTTCGATTTTGGAGCAAGCAATCTTGTTGGGAGTGTTTTCTTGAATGTGAGTAAAGGTTGGGCATGTTTGCTAGTCTACCTTGCCACGAAGCACAAAGGTTGACACACAGGGACTTTCCAATTATCCAGCAGTGGTACTGTTCCTTTACCCTCTCTTCGATTTTTGAGAAAGTAATCATGTTGAGAGTCTGGCTCTCGAGATTCGGAGGGCGGTGCCTCTTCGATTTTGGAGCAAGCAATCTTGTTAGGAGTGTTTTCTCGAATGTGAGTAAAGGTTGGGCATGTTTGCTAGTCTACCTTGTCACGAAGCACAGAGGTTGACACACCGAGACTTTCCAATTATCCAGCAGTGGTACTGTTCCTTTACCCTTGTGGGTAATAATATGGTAGCTAGACCTTCAAAATTTATGTGTCTAAACTTTGTTAGTGTTGTTTCTTCGCAATTCTTTTACCCTTCTTGGTCAGAGCGATGTAGTGAGAGCTGCAAGCTTCACGTGTCTCAACTTTGTCAGAGAACTTTGGCAAAGTTATCTGTGGTACCCATGAGCTACTGTTGCGTGTGGGAAGTGGGTGATTGAACAGGTGCTGACAAGACTGGAAAAGTAGGTGCCTCTTTGATTTCTGAAATCGGCCCTCGTGGTCTCTGAGCAGCCCAGCTTTTGAGAAAGCAAGCCTCTTCGATTTCTGAGATCGGCCTTTGTGGTCTTTGAGCAGCCCAGCTTTTGAGAAAGCAAACACCTCTTCGATTTCTGAGATCGACCCTCGTGGTCTCTGAGCAGCCCAGCTTTTGAGAAAGCAAACGCCTCTTCGATTTCTGAGCAGGCGCCTCTTCGATTTCTGAAGCTTCGTCGGGTGCAGATTTTTATAGGGGCTGACATTAAGTTCCAAAGCACACTTGAATATCCACTAGTAGAAGCTCAATTCTTGCACTTCTAAGATCTTGATTTGTCCGACCTCTTCTCTCTTCAACACCTTTGAAAATGTCTGGCCCCTCCGACCGTCGTTTTGACTTGAACCTTGTTGAAGAGGCAGCCCCGCCTTCTCCAGACAACATATGGCGCCCATCCTTCGTCTCCCCTACTGGTCCTCTTACCGTTGGGGATTTCGTGATGAAGAATGATATGACCGCTGCGGTATTGGCCAGGAACCTTCTCACTCCCAAAGATAACAGACTACTTTCCAAACGGTCTGATGAGTTGTCTGTTAAGGATTCTCTGGCTCTCAGTGTTCAGTGTGCAGGTTCTGTGTCTAATATGGCCCAACGCCTATTTGCTCGAACCCGCCAAGTTGAATCATTGGCGGCTGAAGTGATGAGTCTCAAACAGGAGATTAGAGGGCTCAAGCATGAGAATAAACAGTTGCACCGGCTCGCACATGACTATGCTACAAACATGAAGAGGAAGCTTGACCAGATGAAGGAATCTGATGGTCAGGTTTTACTTGATCATCAGAGATTTGTGGGTTTGTTCCAAAGACATTTATTGCATTCGTCTTCTGGGGCTGTACCGCGTAATGAAGCTCCAAATGATCAATCTCTGATGCCTCCTCCTTCTAGGGTTTTGTCCAGTACTGAGGCTCCGAATGATCCCCCTCCGGTGCCTTCTCTTTCTGGGGCTCTACCGACTGCTGAGACTTCTCCTAAGCAACCTTTGTGAAGGTTCCCTCTTGTTTGTTTATTTTGACTCCAGTATATGTACATATTTGTAACTTATCGGGGATATCAATAAATAAGCTTTCCTTCATTTCAACGTATTGTGTTAAATACACCAAAGCCTTCTTCGCTAAGTTCTTTGAATTTTCTTTTGTTGAAGCTTGTATGTTGAAGCTTTGTGAGTGGAGCATATAGGTTGAGGTAGTGTTCCCTTAATTTCCCGAGTGAGGAAAACTTCTCGGTTGGAGACTTGGAAAATCCAAGTCACTGAGTGGGATCGGCTATATGAATCTTATAACGCCATTGTGTTCTGTCCTGTGTCATGTCCTCCGTTAGATCCAAGTACTCTAAGTCTTTTCTTAGGGTCTCTTCCAAAGTTTTCCTAGGTCTTCCTCTGCCCCTTCGGCCCTGAACCTCTGTCCCATAGTCGCATCTTCTAATCGGAGCGTCAGTAGGCCTTCTTTGCACATGTCCAAACCATCGTAACCGATTTTCTCTCATCTTTCCTTCAATTTCGGCTACTCCTACTTTACCCCGGATATCCTCATTCCTAATCTTATCATTTCTCGTGTGCCCACACATCCAACGAAGCATCCTCATCTCCGCTACACCCATTTTGTGTACGTGTTGATGCTTCACCGCCCAACATTCTGTGCCATACAGCATCGCCGGCCTTATTGCCGTCCTATAAAATTTTCCCTTGAGCTTCAGTGGCATACGGCGGTCACACAACACGCCGGATGCACTCTTCCACTTCATCCATCCAGCTTGTATTCTATGGTTGAGATCTCCATCTAATTCTCCGTTCTTTTGCAAGATAGATCCTAGGTAACGAAAACAGTCGCTCTTTGGTATTTCTTGATCTCCGATCCTCACCCCTAACTCGTTTTGGCCTCCATTTGCACTGAACTTGCACTCCATATATTCTGTCTTTGATCGGCTTAGGCGAAGACCTTTAGATTCCAACACTTCTCTCCAAAGGTTAAGCTTTGCATTTACCCCTTCCTGAGTTTCATCTATCAACACTATATCGTCTGCGAAAAGCATACACCAAGGAATATCACCTTGAATATGTCCTGTTAACTCATCCATTACCAACGCAAAAAGGTAAGGACTTAAGGATGAGCCTTGATGTAATCCTACAGTTATGGGAAAGCTTTCGGTTTGTCCTTCATGAGTTCTTACGGCAGTTTTTGCTCCTTCATACATATCCTGTATAGCTTGGATATATGCTACTCGTACTCCTTTCTTCTCTAAAATCCTCCAAAGAATGTCTCTTGGGACCCTATCATACGCTTTTTCCAAATCTATAAAGACCATGTGTAAATCCTTTTTCCCATCTCTATATCTTTCCATCAATCTTCGTAAGAGATAGATTGCCTCCATGGTTGAGCGCCCTGGCATGAACCCGAATTGGTTGTCCGAAACCCGTGTCTCTTGCCTCAATCTATGCTCAATGACTCTCTCCCAGAGCTTCATTGTATGACTCATTAGCTTAATTCCCCTATAGTTCATGCATGACGAAAGGTATGACATTGCAACAAATTCGAAGATAAGGTATGACATTGAAATTTTTTAAAGATGAGGTATGAAACTGTAACTGGCCTATTAGTTGAGGTAGTTTTATGTAATTTACCTAAAAAATTAATATGAATAAAATTAATATGAATAAAAGAATCAATAACGAGAATATTAGAATATTTAGTTTCCGGCAGAGACAGATGAGAAATGTAGGAAAATTTGGTGGTGTTACGATTATTAAAATGTTGTTCGATATTGGCTGAGAGTTGAGGGTTGAGAAAGGGTGCCGGCGCGGCATCGCTGAGCGAGGGATATGGAGACTGAGACACAGTGGACTTTTAGACGTTGCATACTATACACCGAAACATCGTAGAATTTTCGAATTGTTAAATGTTAAGCAAGGAGAATCAATGGAGACTGAACCACATCAAAATGCATGCATCATTGCTTTCAAACGCCATCTGCATAATTTTCTCATGTACTTGCATATATATGCTTGAAACAACATTTATTCACTCTCTAGTCTCTACAAAGTCAACACGACTTCGAAGTTGTAAATCAGACTCCGGAAGCAGTTCTTCCCACACAAAAACCTTCTGAAAAGAAGGGGAAAAAAAAAACACCACCACCAAGCACCGTACCTTACAAGTACTCGGTTTATTTATCCAACAAAATATTGCCTCAAAACTGGCATGAAGTCCCTAGCCTCTGTCTCTGCCTCTGACCTGGATTCCCTGCTTTGCGATTAGCGAAAGCAGGACGGAGCAATCTCTGGAAATTCTCAAGAAACTGCATCCATTCCTCTTTGTTCATATCCGCCAGCTTCACGAAACTGCTGCTCACAGGTAGCTGCTCATTCACACTCCTGTTTCCAGACGATGAGCCAGCCCAACAACCGTTCTTTTGCTTCAAACCTAGGTGTCGCCAACTCTTCTTCTCACCAATGCTGATGTTTCTCAATGATGCTGACAGCTTGGAAACATTTGGAATCCGATCCTGCACCACACCCGCACATTCATCCAACCTCGAAGGTAATTCATTACCGTTGAGCCCATCCATGTCGTCCTCCACACTCTCCTCTAGTTTGGAAAGTTCATATCTTCCGTTTCCACCTTTTGATCCACAATGGAAATTCCTCTTCTCAGTTTCCATTTTCACTTCCGTGATTGGACTCAAATCTGACTCCTCCCCACAGTCTAGATCAAATTGAACCACCTCCTTGATTGCTTTTGGCACACAATATATATTCTCCTCTAACAGTTTCTTTGCTTCAATGCATATTACCTCAAGTTCACTCGGCTCCTCCTCGTGCCCACAAAATTCCCTACTCATCATCTCACCAATCTCGGAAAGACAGAGGCCAAAAGCTGCAGCTCCCTTGAGGAAAATCGTGCAAAGAACCAAGACTCGTAGGCATGCCTCTCGAATCATGGGCAGCTCCATCCTAAGCATATCAGAGTCTTTGAAAGGGTCAAGTTTATCGATATATGCAAGCTCATCATCAGAGAAAGGAATTGATGCCTGAGGCCAGTGTATCCACTCAAAGTATGGATCCTCCAAGCTTTCGGGCAGACAAAAGCCATGATCAATGGGTACAAGCTCCACCTGACCAAACTTCCCAGGACCATCAAGCTTCCTAACAAGAAGGTTCCCGGCATGCCTGTCTGTGTTAAGAATCCGGATATCTAGGATACCTATTCTGTGCACAGCAGCAACAGGGAAGCTAGAAGTCCCGTGATCACTGGCATCAAAATCATGAGGAACGAATTGCTGCAATGATGCAATCTTACTTGCTTGCTTTCCATTTTGATGCATATTAACCTTCACTCCATCATTAACATTAAAAACTGAATGCGTAATTTTCACAAGAGCAGTGGCAGGGACGTTAGCAAAATTGTTGTAATCAAGAAGGAATGCTGCAACTTCTCTAAAACCTGTCTCCCCAACGCGCACAGAACGTTTGAGACCTGGTTGTCCAAGAGCTTTCCCAACAAAACCTTTTGGGTTGTTTGGAGCATACGGTTCCTCATCCGTCGGTTTCACAATGGCAATATTTTCACCATCGCAATTTCTAAAGAAATATCCACCTCCAAGACCACTGTGAACAGGAACGGGATCAATGTCATTTCGTATAGCCTTCACAATATCACGAACCAGTTTTTTTGTTTTGGCAAACTGATCTGAGTATCCCAGTACCTCAATTGGACCACTCTGATCCCTCTGCTGAAGATCCTTCCCAGTAGGTGAGAGACAAGGGGTAGATGAGCTTCTGTGCATAAAGTTCTTGGTGAGAAGAAGCGGAGAATCATTTCTAACAATGCTGAGATCATTCTTCAACACCATGTCACCACATACCAATGAACTCTCATCAGTTGGGACATTTAGTGCAAGCCGCAATTTCCTCTTCACCGTGTGAGCATTGTCACTACTATCTAGCTCTATACCCAAAACAGAACCGGCTTCAGTCTGCACAAATACACGTCTCTTGCCAGAATTTTTCCTCTCAAACCTCTTATCCCCATGGTACTCACCATTAAGAGGTCCTTTGAAGGTTGCAACTGCCATCTGGTTATGTACAGGTTTATGCAATTCAGGAGACATGAAGGGAAGCAAAGAAGTGGCAATGGCAAGTTCCAATGCCGGCTGTAGAGGCAGCGGCAGCGGCAGCAGAAGAGAGCTTCTCTTTCAAGAAGATGCCAAACTCAAATGCCGGCACCAATTTACAGAGAATGTTTGCACCGTAAATAATCATAATCAAACCAAGTAGAAGACAACTGCGAGTTTCACATTGGAAAACGCTACATCGAAGAAGCCACCTACTTTTGCAAATTTTTCTACATTGGAGATAATGCTGGCCATTCCAACAGAACATATTCGTTAAAATAATTTTACGAATATATAAAAACTTCACAAAAGAAACCAAATTCTAAGTCCTTCTTTAAAACATAATACTCTCCCGAAATAATTCAATCATTATATATAAGCGAAAAACAACGAAACTCTCTTTCTCCGAATATATCCCCAACAGCAGTCTGCATCATGAAATTTCAATCCAAAAATGCAATACCAAGAATCGAATTTCAATTTCTTGTCCATTCAATTCCCGTATCCAAAAATTCTCATTTTCTATTTTACTTTTTTTTTAAATTTCTCCTCCAAAATCAGTAATTTTAGAAATTTCCAGCAATCGTTGAACTTCTCTAATGTACAAAAAGCTACGGAAATTACAAAAACACACAGATTGAGTGAATTTATTCTTTAAAAATTGTGGATTATTAGTATTTTGCAAGTACGAAATTCATAAGAAATTGATCACAGAATCTTCCGTACCAGCACAAACACAAGATCAAATGCTGATCGCGATATTTAAATTGCAAAAATTTGCTAAATAATTGTGTCTCCTGATGCTGAACGGAGAAAAAAAGCGAACGATGAGACTCACCGGAGGCTGCGAGATTGGGAACCGGACGGCGGAGCCTTACCGAAGATCCACCGCCGCTGAGACGAGAGGGAATCAGAGACCGACGGACGGCGGAGATTGGATGCCGAAAAATATCGAATGGCGCGATCGATCGGACCTCGAATCTGTGACAGTTCGCTGTCTCTCTCCCGCGTTCGGAGTTCGTATCATTCCCTCTCGCGAGAACCAGAAAAGGGGTTTAACGCAGTGAGTGAACTCGCTTTTTAAATTACGGGCAAGGACACTATGCGCGCGGTGATAGCGCCACGTGGGAGCACGTGGTTCGGATGTGATGGCTACGCGCCCTGATAACCAATGGCAGTGAAGGATACGAGTTGGCGAATAGCTTCCGCGGGGCGGTTGTGTTTACGGCAGTGGGTTCCGAGAAAGATCTAGAAACTGAAATTAAACAATTTGTTACTCTTTTTTTTATTTCTGGTAAGAAGAAGACGATTTATTTTTCTAATTAATGGAATTAACAGTTTAACACTCACAGTCACATATATTGTTTGAAAAATAGTGTCTCACACCAGAAATATAACCAAATAATATATATATATATATATATATATATATATTATACGTATAATGTTCACTTTTAACATTATCGAGGTCTTTTGTGTAAAATACAACCTAGTTATTGATGGTTAAATTGTAATAATAGCAGTAAAGTTGGTGATGGATCATTCAAGACCTAAAAGAGTACTTTTCATTCTAAATATAAAAAGTAAATAATAAGAACTTTAGAGCCTGTTTAGTGTTTTTACTAATAAAAAATTTATAATTTTTAAAAACCACTTGGATGAACTTCTCTCAATAACAATTTTTTTACAACCCAAAAACTTGTTTGGTATCGAACTTGGAAACTATTTCAAATCTTAAAGGATTTAGGCTATATAACGCAAAAACTTGCCTTGTACAAAATCATTAGGTGGTGGTGGTTGAGGGAGGATACTAAGGTCGGGTCGAGATCCAAGAAACGACCCTGAAAGTACTCACCAATACCCAATATCTTGACGACTTGATTTGGAACTCTCAATTTCACATTTTATACTATGAAATCATGTTGTCTTTAGGTGGGTTTTGTTCACATATATGGTGGTGGGTTGCAAATTTCAAATGTTGCCATTCAAATTTGGGTGATTAGAGTGAGAGGACGGTGGGTTGGGGATGGTGTGAAAAAAATATCTCTGCTGCCAAAAAGAATCTATGTCACACTCGTCGGAACATTTCTCTTAGTCGTCGGAAATATATCTTTTATCACCACGCAGTTACTCTCAGTTGATGTTTGGTGTTGCTAGCCTCGACGCCAAGGTCCTACAGATGTCACGAGGAAGGAAAAAAAAACAATAAAAACAGACTTTTGTTGTTCTCAAATTTTAGGCTAGATTTTTAGTTATTTTTTAGTTCACGTTTCGCAAAACAAGCTCATCAACAAGTTTTTGAGTTGTGAATTGAGAAACAATTTTTAAGTTAAAAATTTTAAACTCGAATAGAATACGAAATAGGTCCTTAGAGTGACAATAACAACACTCGGAAAATAACTCTTCTTCTTATGTTCTAAATCAAAACAAAAAGGCAGTCAAAGCCTTGATATGCTTCGCACCGTGCGTCGATGAAAACACAATTGCAACTTGCAAATCAGAGTGATTAGTATTTCAAGTCCCAATGGAAGAAATAATTTAACATGATAAAGTCGGAAATATGTACGTTAAATTTAAGGGATTAAATGAAATTAAATTAAATAAAAGGACAATTTTTTTTTTTAAATTATGGGAAAAGGACATAACTTTGAATAATCCATTTTATTAATCGATTAATTAATGTCTTCGTTTCAATTGTCTTTTTCCCTATTTCGTTTCTTTGACGAAACTACTAGATCTTTCATTTTCAGAGGTACCATTTCCACAACTTAATTTGTATTTATAAAACTCTTTTTTTCTTTTTCCTTTTTTTTTTCAAATTGAGTATGATATTTTAGTACCATATGTAAACTTTCTATCTACAATAATTAGAGGTGGATTGTCTGCCCTCCCATTTTCATACTCTTCCTATCCCTTCATGTTTGTGTGGTAATGGTTAAGACACGTCAACATTTTATATTGATTTTTTTATAAAAATAATAAAACAAAAAGTAATAGGAATATAAAATGTTGATGTGGCTTAACCGTGACCACACAAAACAGGAGGGGATGAGAAAAGTATAGAAATGGGAGGGCAAACAATCCACCTCCACAATAATTGTGGTAATAAATTTTCGCAATTTTCAGTATTGACGAAATTGTACCTACAAAACAAATAATACTTTTTAATCAAGACCAAAGCGACACATGTGCTCACAAGGTGAGTGGAGGGGTTGGCTAAATTTCCGATGCTCAAGTCAGTTACTCTAAAAAGAGAGACGAAGTTTAAGTTTTAAGTGCATAGCAAAAGTTTACCAAAAATTAGCATAGATAAAATATTTATAAAGAGATGGCTGGCCTAGGCATTGCACATCCTCATGCCACTCCTACTTGTTTTGATGTGTAACTGATTAGCTATACACTCGTTATGTGACGAAAGATACAAATACAATCGAAGAATCTCTACCATTTATCTACATCATTGCATTATCAGTTTCTTCTTCCCCATTGAAATTTCAAAATGAAGCAAAAATCTATGGTGACCTAATCGCTAAACTTTTCCTTGTGCCCACCTTATCCTTCCACCCAAAAGCTCCTTTCTTTCCTTTTCACACAAACACCCTTTTGTCTATATTCTACCACACACACACAACCACAACTTCTACAAAAACCCTACAAACGAGAATAACTTACATATATTGAAGGGGTGTGCTATTCACACACCTCATTTTACTTCTTACATACTCCTTGATAATTTTTATCCGTTGATCTTCTTCAATTCATCTGATCCGATGGTCGAAAACTAAAAATGTGTGTGATAAGTAAAATAGAATGTGTGGATATCACACCCCATAATGAATTATATCACTGCGACATCTCGGTTCAATAATACATTGTTATATGAAAAAAAACGTACACATCAATGTACTGTTAAAGCAAAATATAATACAACGATGAACACATACTATATAAGTCATTTTCTCTGTAAACCCAAAGACATAAAGACACAACCTTTACATCACGTGACTAAACTCCAACACCATCTTTCCCACCTCGCTTTTCCAATCATACAGCATCACCAGATACATTCAACACTTCGCCATCGCTTATCCTACACCCTCCAGCCCTCATTTCCCAATTGGGTCTGACGATGATATACACGCGCTGCAGCAGAAAGTGGGGTGCCATCAGACAGCTATTTATTAAAAACGTCAAATATTTAATGTAATAAAATGCCATGCCTGGTCTCATTCAACTCAAACACTCAAATGTGGTGGTGTGTATGTGCATCTCACTCGCACGTGCCGCATCATCTCCCTCTCTGTGACTTTTCCTTCTACTCAAACAAAACCACTTCTCTCTCTCTCTCTCTCTCTCTCTCTCTCTCTCCCTGCTTCTGCAAAAACCGGTTGCAGTTGGAGTTCTGATCCTGAAGTGGGGTTTCAATGAAAGGGGAGGGGAAGATGGTGTTGAGGTCAAAGATGAAATGGGTTGGACTGGTTGGTCTGTTTCTTTCAGCTATCTCTCTCTTTGTGCACTTTCTGCTGGCCAGATTCACAGAAGGGGCTGCTGCTTCAGAGTTCCACTCCTCCATCACAATCTTCCCCAGAAGAGCCATTGGTGAAAGCTTGAATTTTTCCAAGACTGTACGTTTCACTTAACCCCCCCCCCCTCAAAGATCTCATCTTTCTCAAGTTCATCTGCTCTGCTTAACTGCTCTCTCTCTCTCTCTCTCTCTCTCTCACTCATATTTTTGTGGAGTTTGAGTCCTGAGTGCGTTTCTGTTTCTGGGTTATGTTTGTTTTGTTGTTTTCTTCTGGTAAAGTATTGTTCTTGCTCTGAAAGTGGCAATCATTGTTGTTTTTGTGACATTGATTTTTTCGGGGATTTTTGTCTTCGATATTAAGGGAAATTCAGACAGAAAATGTTTTGTTGGTTTTCTGAAATGGGTTTGGTTTGAGTGTGTGAATTTAGTGTGGATCCGTTTTTTTTGTTTTTTATATCAATTATGTTTTTCATATCAATTTTGTTGGTTTTCTGAAATCAGTTTTACTAATCCTTCTACTTTGGTGTGCAGAGTCCAATGTATAGAAGGCTATGGGGTCCGGTTCGGCATCTCGAATCTTTGCAGCCGAATGCAAATCCCAGAGGACATTATGCCGGTTAGCCTACTTTTCATCTTGCTATAGTGATTTCGATATCGGTTTAATGCTTTCTGGAGTGGAGGCATATGTTAGACAGTTATTTCGGTTTAAGGATTTTCTCTGCAGAATCAATGCTACCAAAAAGGTTGATGATAACACTTCTTTCTCTTAAGAAAAAAAAAAGTTTAAAATCTTACTTTATGTCGGATTATAGGTTTAACACAATCGGTGGGGTCCTTGGTTTAACTTGATCAGTGTTATTATAATCGTGATTAGCGCAGAAGGATATGCTTTATGTTTAAAATTTTGTGTATGGAAACCTTGAAAATAAAAGTGTTCAGGATGTTTATTTATCTATTTGAATTGTGAACAAATATGGAATCATTCTAAAGTGAAATGTGTTTGTGTGTCACAGAACCCGATTCAGATACCAGCAGGTTTATCTTTGTCAGGATACAAGGCGGATTTCATGAGATCAGGAATTCGGTAAGGGGTTCATGGTTTAACAGCCTGTTCTCGATTGTATTCAATTGTCTTAAAAGTTTACAGCTGCAGCATTTTATTGGTTTTTCAGATATGTGATGTAGTTGTGGTTTCTCGGTTTCTGAATGCAACGTTAGTGATTCCTGAGATCCAATCAACCACAAGCAGCAAGGGCATAAGGTTTACCTTTTTGGACAATCATTACAATCTCGGCTTTGTTTGTTCGTGCCCTAAATTGATGTATTCAGTACTTATTGTTTGTGTCTTATGGTTTTACGTAGCTCTCAGTTTAAAAGTTTTGCCTATCTCTACAATGAGGACCAATTCATGGCAGCCTTGTCAAAAGACGTCAAAGTTGTGAAGACGCTTCCCAATAATCTTAAAGGGCAAAGGAGGAAAAAGAACATTCCGGTGTTTAAAGTGCCTTACTCTGCTTCACCATATTACTACAAGAACAATGTTCTTCCAATTTTGAAGAAGCATTTAGTAGTTGAACTAGTTGTGTCTGAAGGTGGATGCTTGCAGGTAACAGTGTCTGCTTTCTCTATTGCACTGTACTCATAACTTGAGTCTGTGGAAGTGAGTATTATATTTCTTTGTTTAATGATATAACTGTTACTACCTTGTTTTGGATGTAATGTAGGCTATCCTGCCACCTGATCTTGAAGAGTATCAGAGGCTGAGATGTAGGGTTGCTTTTCACGCCCTTAGGTTCCGGCAGGAGGTCCAGGAACTTGCCACCGAAATTTTACAAAGGTCAACTACCAGCATCCGTTTACTCTCTTCTCTCTCTTTCTCAATGTGTGGTATCTAATTTTTTTCTCATCAGCATGGCTTTTAACACATAATATTTACTACCTCTTTAGATTAAAGGCTCCTGGACAGCCATTCATAGCATTTGACCCTGGCATGACCCGGGAGACTTTGGCATATCATGGTTGTGCTGAACTCTTCCAGGTATTTGCTTTGAACCATTCATAGCATTTGACCCTGGACTGCATGATATATTATTCTTTTGGAACTCTTTCATAGCGTTTGATTTTCATATGTTTGTCTTCCCAAGGATGTACACACGGAACTCATTCAACACAAAAGGCAATGGATGAGAAAACGTGGAATTGTCAAGGGAAAGCTTTCGGTGAATTCTGCAAAACAACGCCTTAAAGGTTCTTGCCCCCTAATGCCAGAAGAGGTAAGATACAATATGGCTACAAAACAAAAATAATGGTCATAATGGAGATGAAGTGAATATTATAAAGTTAGTTGTAATATATACTGCCAGTCTATTTAGCATAGAATTAACTCGCCAAAAATATCGTCTACATCGTTTAATAAGAAATGACTTCTTATTGAACCTTTTGTCTATATTACTTGGATCTGTACAGATTGGTATTATTCTTCGTGCATATGGGTACTTGTGGGACACAATAATATATGTTTCGGGGGGAGAAATCTTTGGTGGCCAAAGGACGTTGATCCCTCTTCGTGCAATGTTTGAAAATGTCGTTGATAGGACTTCCCTCAGCATGCCCTGGGAGCTTAGTAGGATGTATGGTCGCGAAGCTAACCTAGTCGATCGCAATCCCGGGAGTCCACCAATGATTGAGGAAGAGATGAAAATTGAAGCATGGAAAAATGCAGGTCCTCGTCCTCGCCCACTTCCACCACCCCCGGCCAGGCCCAAATCCTATAACATTGAAGGTTGGTGGGGTTGGGTAGCGGAGAGTGATAACGAGCCTGATAGTACAGTTATTGAATTGAGGACCAATGCTCATAAACTTCTGTGGGAAGCAATTGATTATGTGATATGCGTTGAAGCTGATGTGTTTATCCCTGGATTTGATTTTGATGGTAAGGGACACCCAAATTTTGCGAGCTTGGTAATGGGACAGCGACTCTATCAATCAGCTGATTCAAAGACATACAGACCAGACAGGTACGCAGCTTATCTAGACATACGTGTTTGCTCATTTGCATGATTAATAAATGGAAGGTCTTTCACTGTTTGTAGTTATTTTATGACATAAACTATGCATGTAAAATTTTCTCGTATCGGGATCAGGATATGAGATTTGAAACATTTGAGCTGTTAGATTAAATGCATTGTAGTTTATTTTTCATGTTTCTTTCAAAGCTTGATGTGTTTATGGACACATACTGACAAGCGGCTAGTGAGCACAATTTGGTCAATACACAGCTCTTTGTGATCATTAACCGCAAACTAAAAGTACTATGTGTATCTAAATATTGAGAAATTGCTATATTCGGTTGCTCCCTTGATGACGAATGTCTCTGTTTTCTCAAAAATTCATTGTGTTTTTCCGAATGTAGAAAAGAAGTCGCCAAGCTTTTAGATGAAATTCATGACCACCTATACCACGCAAACCATACTTGGCTGATGTCAGTACGCAAGCATTTGAGAAAGAGATTAGTTGATGGATTAATAGAAGCTTCCGCAAGATCAAAGCCGCTGTCTTTTATTTCTCATCCAATCCCGGAATGTTCTTGCTTAAGGCAAGATCCTGCTGGAAAATCAATCAATGCCACGTCATCACCTCATGCTTCAACTCCTAGTCATTCTCAAGTTCTTTCTGCTCTTGGAGTCGTGCACTATTGCCCTGCTTGGATGGAGAATGACTTGACATTGCAGTCGAAATCAAAAGACAAGGAAAATGAAGAAACTCTAGATGAAGACGACTCCACCTCATCGGGGTTGTTCTTCCGTAAAAATAATGGAGATCATGATGGTGGTAATGGAGACATAAGCAACAAAGAAGAAACTCAGTTGGAGGATCAAGAAGAGCTCGAGGGTGGAGAAAGGTAGCGGGCTGATTGAGTCGCATCAATGGTCTGCAGTTCTGTACATAAAATATATCTTCATTAGTATGATCCAAGCAAGTTTGGAATCATCTCCGACTCCAGTTTCAAACGGAAAATGCAAGTTTTCTAACTGGGGTTCAAGAACACGAGTGACCGCGCTAATTTGGCCGTCTTTGAAGCACTCACTCAACTCTATTGGATTGTTTAAGCCTCTTTTAGGTAAAATATAGTCATTATTTAACCACCCAGCCAATTTTGATGTAAGCTGATAAGTTCTGCATGAAATTCCAGCTTTAGTTTTTGTCTCTTTCAGGAAATCTCTAATGTTTCTATAAGATTTTTTACTCTGCTTCAAACTGGTACAAATATTGAAGTTTGTCCAGAGCAGAAGCGGAAATGTCTTTCTTAGACTTGAATTAATTCTTAGGAAAACTAATGAAAATGGCTTGAAAATTTGGAGTTTTAACGATAAGAACAAAATAAAGGGTAAAGTGAATAGTATTAGGATTGATTTTTTAATGTAAAAATGTGTTATTTTATTAAAGTGAACAGTAATTAGAGTTTTTCGTTAAAGTTCTTTTTCCATATCTTTGTCAGAAAGTGTTCACCACTACCTACTCTACTCATTCAAGAGAAAAAACTTGTGTAGGGACAATCAGGTGAAATCAATGTGTAGTCGGGTGAAATTAAAATACAGAAGATCTTATGTTCTTACACGAGCTAGGTTGCATGGATACTCTGAAACCCCAAAGTATCAAGAGTGTTGGACACTCTGACATGCCAACACACCCCTTTGGACACGGCATGAGCTTTTTGGTAAATTTCAAAAAACATTGTGAGGCAGTTTTGGAAATATAAAGACATTTTTGGGGCAGTTTTGTAAATATCAAAACTGTTGGACTCCATTCCATATTTTGGTTAAGTGTTTTGAATTTTTGATTGACTATTGTCTATTGCAAAAAGGTAGAGGTTGATTAATTTGATTGGGTGTGAATAATTTGAATTAGATGTTGATTGGATGTGTAATTTTTTTAATAAATGTAATATTCATTATAAATTTATTATATTTGATCGCTATGTTCTTTTCTTTATTTTTTTTAAATTTACGATGTCATCATATCTGCATGTCGTATGTCGTCATATCCGTGTCTGCAACACAGTACCGGAGTTCTTTACCTCGTTCAGATATGAATTCCACGTATTGGTCAAATTTTTTTCATGGTCAAAGTTGACGTGGGGCCTCAGAAAGATGCACAAGTGGGGTTTAAAGCTCATGTTGGTTAATCTTTGTTTGCCTCTCAAGAAAATCTGTGGGTTCCCAGAACGTGCTCAGAAATATGGGAGAGACATGGGTCAAAACTTGAGCTCCAAGAATACTAAGCTATATATAAGCAAAGATAGAAGTCCAAGTAGCAGCAAAAAAACCAGGAAAAACAACAATCTCATCAGCTCCTTGCCTTCCTTGTTGAATACTATTCATTTGCTTCTACTTCTCCAATTTGAAAGCCTCTTTTCAAACCAAGTTAAGATCAGAATCATGAGTAAGAATACCGTGAGTTGGTTCATGTCCTTGATGGGGTTGTTGTCCCGTTGCTTCCGTGGAGAGACGAAGCGTTCGAGGAGCGGAAAGCAGGAGGATGGACCGGAGGCGTGGAATGTAGCCGCTGCTAAGCACTTTTCATCTGCCCCGAAAGTAAGAATGGGCTAGTTTGGACTTGAACTTGTGGCATGCCAAAGGCTCAACCATATGAATCTCAACCTGTTACAAACATTGCCAAGGAAGAAGGGTACTATGGATCTCTCACTTGAAGCCTAAGAGATCTTTTGGAAGTTAATTGTTATGTGAAGGGATAACAACACACTCTTTTTTCCTCTTACACACTCATCTTTACTTCTGGTCATCTAATTAAATAGATCAAACGGAAGCAAATGGGCAAGATTAAACAAGGGTGTGTAAGGAGAGAAAAAAGGTACATGACTATTATTTCCCGTTATTATGATCCAATGCTAGAGGAATTATGTAAGACATGTAATAAGCCGCATTAATTGTCACACTATTGATGTAGGAAGAATAAAACTAATGTAAAATATTATCTCAAATGAAAACCTTTTAGTTATATGAAAACATGGTAAAGTAGTTGACGCTCTGTTGGTTAATAACATTCATTTTTGTGCTCGGATAGTCATTTCTCCACTCCCCCTTCCCAACATCACTTGTATCATTAAAAAAGAAAATCGTGTGCTTAACTTAGGGATGGCAACGGTTCGATTTGGGGACGGAAATGCTATATACATCCCCATGACCACGAAAATTAACCATATCCATAACCGCAAATTAACCATTGGGGATTATCCATAACCATATCCACCGGTTAACAGATTTTCAATCGGTTATTGGTTATATCCATCTTCATCAAAAAATTTAAAAAAAATTATATTCATTCAATTGATGCACTATAAATTTTAGTAGATACTAATTCCATCATTAAATAGCAACATCCAATTACAAAAAACATAATAATATATTTGAAGTTGTTTATGATAAGCCAATATGATAAATTGGTCCAATAAAAAAAAGGACAAAAGCAAATATGAAATGAAGACAAAACAAATTGATTCAATGAATTAATTTCTTGACAATGAGACTCTTGAAGAGAGATGAATCTGATAAACTTGGAACATTTGATAATTGATATATAAAATGATTCAATGAATTAATTTGGTTGAGTATAACAATAAGAGTATTTAATTGATGAGGTTGTTGGTATGCCCCCCATGCATGATGTTTGGTGCATAATAAAGATAATATAGGGTTTGATGCATGCATAATGAATTAGTATAGGGACAGGGTTCAGTAAATTGAATAAAATTATATTATATATCAAATACACACACACAATATATTCGGGTCGGATTCGGGGACGGATATGAATTGGGAACCCCTATAACCATATCCAAAATCATAACCGAATAAAGTTCACGGTTTTTCCCCATATCCATACCATACCCGAATTTTCATATCCAAATCTAATCCATTCGAACGGTTATCAGGTTTAACGGTTAGAATTGCCATCCCTAGCTTAACTACAATGAGCATTCATAATTCAAGGACATTGTTTGGTAAAAAATATGGGTTATGTTGGCTAGTCAGGACGATCTTTCTGCTTCATTGCATCGATGACTCTTGCACTCGAATTTGAGTCCCTTACTCGTAAATTGGAATAGGCGGTAAAGTTTGTAGTGAACCGTGGGCTAATAAAGTCGAGTCTAAGCCCAATCACTATGGTGTAAAAATTTAATAGTTTTGAGTTTGTCTAACTTTACTGCTTCGTGCAAAAAGCAAGAAGCATTTAATTTCTTATGAAATCTAAAAGTATTTAAAAAAAAAACGTTTTTCAGTCATTTAAATACAATTACAAACTCATTATCACGTGTGCAACATAAAACAAATTAGGACCAATTAGGCGTGGTGGCGGGCGGGTCACATTATAAATAGTGGCGGCCACTATGAGAATGAATTTAATGAATAAATTAATATTAATTGTCAGAATAATTATGATTAAAACGTTTAATAATTTAATTAATAATAAGGTCTCTTTTTTTAAAAAATAGTGATTTTAGGAATAGAAACAGTGGGAGCCGCCACCTAGGGCTCCAAATTTCGGAAAGGAATCCGATCATTTCCATTAAATTTACCCGATCATCTAATCTAGATCCTTAAAATTTGATCTAACTGTTAAAGTTATTATAATTTAAAAAAAAAGCTTTTTATTTGTAACCGTTGGCTTAAATTTCAAATATTCGGATTGATTGATTGGATGGATTTGGTGGAAGGGATTTTGATTCCCAAATTTTTTTTCATGGTCAAAGTTGACGTGGGGCCTCAGAAAGATACATAAGTGGGGTTTAAAGCTCATGTTGGTTAATCTTTGTTTGCCTCTCAAGAAAATCTGTGGGTTCCCAGAACGTGCTCAGAAATATGGGAGAGACATGGGTCAAAACTTGAGCTCCAAGAATACTAAGCTATATATAAGCAAAGATAGAAGTCCAAGTAGCAGCAAAAAATAAACCAGGAAAAACAACAATCTCATCAGCTCCTTGCCTTCCTTGTTGAATACTATTCATTTGCTTCTACTTCTCCAATTTGAAAGCCTCTTTTCAAACCAAGTTAAGATCAGAATCATGAGTAAGAATACCGCGAGTTGGTTCATGTCCTTGATGGGGTTGTTGTCCGGTTGCTTCCGTGGAGAGACGAAGCGTTCGAGGAGTGAAAGGCAGGAGGATGGACCGGAGGCGTGGAATGTAGCCGCTGCTAAGCACTTTTCATCTGCCCTGAAAGTAAGAATGGGCTAGTTTGGACTTGAACTTGTGGCATGCCAAAGGCTCAACCATATGAATCTCAACCTGTTACAAACATTGCCAAGGAAGAAGGGTACTATGGATCTCTCACTTGAAGCCTAAGAGATCTTTTGGAACTTAATTGTTATGTGAAGGGATAACAACACACTCTTTTTTCCTCTTACACACTCATCTTTACTTTTGGTCATTTAATTAAATAGATCAAACGAAAGCAAATGGGCAAGATGTAAGGAGAGAAAAAAGGTGTGTGACTATTATTTCCCGTTATTATGATCCAATGCTAGAGGAATTATGTAAGACATGTAATAAGTCGCATCAACTGTCACACTATTGATGTAGGAAGAATAAAACTAATGTAAAATATTATCTCAAATGATCACCTTTTAGTTATATGAAAACATGGTAAAGTAGTTAAAGCTCTGTTGGTTAATAACATTCATTTTTGTACTCGAATAGTCATTTCTCCACTCCCCCTTCCCAACATCACTTGTATCATTAAAAAAAAGAATTGCGTACTTAACTACAATGAGCATTTAGAATTCGAGACATTGTTTAGTAAAAAAATATGGGTTATGTTGGCTAGTCAGGACGGTCTTTCAGCTGCATTGCACCGATGCCTCTTGCACTCGAATTCAAGTCATTTTCTTGTAAATTGGAATAGGCGGTCAAGTCTGTAGTGAACCGTGGGCTAATGAAGCCGAGTCCAAGCCCATTATGGCGTAAATATTCAACTGTTTTGGATTTGTCTAAAACTGTTTCTAAAAAACACTATATTGCTTCACCCAAAAAACGAAGCATTTACTTTCTTATAAAATCTAAAACTTAAAAAAAAAACATTTTTAGTCATTTGAATACAATTACAAACCCATTATCACGCGTGCAACATAAAACAAATTAGGACCAATTAGGCGTGGTGGCGGGCGGGTCACATTATAAATAGTGGCGGCCACTATGAGAATGAATTTAATGAATAAATTAATATTAATTGTCAGAATAATTATGATTAAAACATTTAATAATTTAATTAATAATAAGATTTTTGTTTTTTTAAATAATTAGTGATTTAGGAATAGAAATAGTGGGAGCCGCTACCTAGGGCTTCAAATTTTGGAAAGGAATCATTTTCAGATCTTTTTCATTAAATTTATCTAATTATTTTTTAAAATTTGATTTAATTTGTTAAAGTTATTATAATTTTTAAAGAGACTCTGCGTTTGTAACTGTTTGATTAAATTTCAAAAAATTCGGATAATTGATTGGGTGAATTTGGTAGAAGGGATTCTGATCCCCAAATTTCCATGGTTGTCTTACTGTAACGTTTAAAACCCCAAAACGACAACGCATCAACACAAAACAGCACAAGGCTCCAACACCAGACCCTTTTTCCGCTATTTCCAGCTCAGTCGGACCCAATTCGGGCGCCCACCTTGGTCCCGGAGCTCCGCATTTCCACCATCGCCACCGCCACCGCCACCTCTCACTCTCTCACTGCGCCCTCCTCCGAGTCCTCAGTACTCTCTCTCTCCGTAAAATTGGCTTCGTTTTTTTGTTTATTTATTTATTTATGTAATTTTTGGAAATTTATTTATTATTTGGCAGCCGGAGATGGCGAAGGCTTCGAAGGGCCACCACGATGAATTTGAAGACGACGATGAGGTGTCTCATGGAGGTCTCTCTCTCTCTCTCTCTCTCTCTCTCTCTCTCTCTGAGCTAGGCTAGTAGTGACTGCCTTGGTTTTTATTTTATTTTTGAAAAAAATGAAGAACTTTTATTTTATTGAAAAAATAATAGTAATTGGGGAGTGGATGAAGCTAACGAGGAGTTGATAGGGGAATTTGCAGTGAAGGTAGAAGGGCAAGGCAGGGAGAAGAACCGCTCCAAGCATTCCGAAACCGAGCAGCGTAGGAGGAGCAAGATTAATGAGAGGCAAGCTTTCCAAGCTCAAAGCTTTACCCTTTTTTTTATTCAAACACTCCTTTAATTGTTCCTTTTCGATTTTCCATGTTGCCTGAACTCGAAAAATTTCTGATTCGAATAAGTAGAGGGAAATTGCCACGATGTATGTATCTTCTGGAAAAGTTGAGAGTATATTTCTGTTGATGTTATACTCAAATTATGAGTTGTTGAATTAAAGTGAAGTGGATTTGTTTTCTTAAAAATCGAAACTTTACGATTACCAAATTCTTCAAAATGTTGGAGCTTCTAGGCAAACAATTTCCATGCCTATTTGGCTATCTGAAACTGAATTTGCGAATTATTCATGCGAGTTAGCAAATTTGAGTATCGAGTACCAAGTGCTTATTCATTTTGTGTTCAATTTTAATTGTAGTCTTCCCTCCCCTCTTGTTCTCACGTTCGGTTAGATTGTTAGTCGTGTGGAAGTTTTGTCCTTTAAATACTTTTGTATCTTTCTTTGCTGCTGTTTATGCCATGCGGGTGTTTTTGTTCTAGTAGTATGGGCACAAACTCTTCACTCACCTGGGCAATATGTATTTCTGAGGCAGATTTCAGATGTTGAGAGATATCATTCCCCAAAATGATCAGAAAAGAGACAAGGCTTCATTGTTGTTGGAGGTAAGCATTCCAATCATGTTCTTAATATTTTATCCTCATTGTCATTTTATTTTGGTTGAATGTGTTCATCACCATGTTGAAATATTACTGTATCTATTTGCAGGTTATAGAGTATATACAATTTTTACAGGAGAAGGTAAATTTGTATGAGGGGTCGTACCAAGGATGGAGTCCAGAGCCGACAAAACTGGTGCCATGGGTAAAATTCTAATGCTTCATATCTGTGTCTTTGTGTGCGGTAGTGTTTGCTTGCATGTGTTATGGTGTTGGACTCATAACTCTTTATCACTTTTGTATTGCATTGTCAATTTCTATTGGTTTTACTTCGATGCCTGAAAAAAGTGAAAGTACTTGTTTTGGACGCTAGAGGGCATGAGTACGTGCATTGGATATCTGTCGTACCCTTAAATAATGATGTATATGGTGCATGAGACCAACACCACACACAACAATTGCAACATGCACCCAAATCCAGGCAGAGAGGCTCTTTTACTGTTACTAGGAGAACAAAATCTTACCAGAGATAACTCCGACCCTATATATTTTTGGGCTTATTTAGGAATTTTGAAGGTTACTTCTTCTGACTTTAAGAAATAGCATGGGTAGCAACTGTCACGGTGTCACCAAATATATATGGATTTGCCAAGTGTATGGATTAACTGCCCTGCAGAGACTTACTGACCTCCCATTTATTTGTTTGCCACAGAAAAGTCATAACAGGTCTGGAGAAAATTTTGTAGACCAGTCTCAAGTTATGAACGATGGTTCGGGTCATGAGAATAATGTAGTTGTCTCACCAGCAATGATTCCAAACTCTCAAAATTCAGTGGAATCTAACTTGGGCTCTGCTGTTGCTTACAAAGCTCTGGATCACATCGCTGGGCTAGCTACTCAGTCTGTTCCTAATGTGCAACAAGTGCAACAACAAAGCATCTTTGACTCTGTTGGGACTGGAGTATCCACACAGCCCTTGCAGGAATCTATTACTGATGCTCAGAACATGGCTTGTCGACCCCAATTCCCATCGTGGGCGGGTATAACATCTTCAACTGTATCAGATGGTAAACTGAACAAACATGATGAACATAGTGGATCTGGTAGCATCTCAAGTGCTTACTCTCAAGGGTGAGTTCCCACGAAGATCTCTCGTTAACTTTATTGTACAGCTGCCAAGTTTTTGTTAACATGCTTACCAGCCATGTTTTATTGTCAAGCTTGTTTTCTGAGCTGTTGTCTTCGATTCAGTGGTTTTAATAAACTACATGCATGCTGCATAGCCATTATTGATTAATCATGCACATATTGTCTTTGTAAGTTTCCCCGATTGTTTTCTATGGCAAGCGTGCTTTTTCTAGGTAGATATTTTATATATTTGAAAGTGTTGCCATCAGAGATATGAAAATATAGTTGATTGGCATATAACGAAATTGTTATAACAAATTTCTTTATGGAAATGTATCACTGCGCTGTTTCTGAGTTGGGTTTGTGTTGCGCAGGGTTTTGAACAATCTGACGCAGGCACTGCAATCTGCTGGTCTGGACTTGTCCTTGGCCAGTATCTCTGTTCAAATGGATGTTGTGAATCGAGCAGACAGTGGGCTGACATCTGTAGCATCTAGTTCGAAGGTTCGTTTAGGATCTTCATCCGTCATATTAAACCCCATTGTTACTTTGGCTGCTACATCTGTTACCGATAGGTGTTTACAATCTTTCCCTCACTTTATATTTGTTTGCACAGGCACATGTGAACCAATCCATGAACAATCAAATGATGACACAGGCTCAAGTAAGTAGCTGTGATGGGGGACTTGAACTGGCGCATAAGCGGTTCAGAACAAGAGAAAGCTAGACTAGATAGTTTATAGCTTTTCTTAAATCTTCTTATTTTTGGTTTTCGTGGTTCTATTGGGGGTGAGGGTGCTCGGGCGGGTGACATTTTGTTTCAAAAATTACATGGTTAACAGAACAACTAGGTTCAGGTCAGTCATTTGTATATGGTTTGTGCCCCCCTTTGCATGGAGTTTCATAGGTAGATATGTCAGATGTTCTTTTGTTGATACCTTGAAGTTTCAGATGGATGATTCCATGCATATAGCGAGGAGCGTGTTTCTATTCTAGTCTGTGTTTTAAAGAACTCTTTACATATATGAATTTTATCGTTAATCCTTGATGTTTCGTTGATTTGTTTGTGTGATGCCGCTCGTTTACCATATCTTGGTCGGTTTAAGAAAGGGTGAAAGTGCTTTCTGGTAAACCGGAAGCCATTCTCATGCCTGGAAGCCATTTTGTGAGGGTTTGAAAGAAAAACTTAAAAGACTATCAAAACACTTGGGTTTTTAATAAAAGTTGTGTTGTACTTGCTTCTAACAAAAGCCCATTTGAGAGCTTTCAAACAACTAAAGCACTTCTGTGTGTGTGCATAGAAAATTAGAAATGCAAAGGAACCACTTCAAAAATATTTTCACAAGAAACACAGATTAATTAAATAAATTTGACATATTTATGAACTTGTTTGGAAGTTCTTTTAAAACAATTGGAAATGCTTTTGGTAAAATATTTTTTGAATCAATTCTTAGTGAAAATACAAATAAATCTTAGAAAAACACTTGAATTGCTTCCTGCAAGAACCACATAATTAGTGCTGCAAGCAGAAAGCACTTCAATTGCTTTTGGAACTCAAACTAATTTTCTCTAAAACCCCCTTCTGTCATACAAAAGTATTAACTTGATTGAAATTTTATTTTATTTGGCTACAATACTTATATGTATTTAATAAAATCACATTCTCACCAGGATGTATATTGACACAAATTATATTTGACCGTCAGATAATGATTGTATTAAATACATATAAATATTCTACATGTTTTTGAAATTTTCTATCTCCAATCCCCAATACTCAAAATTAGTTAATTAAATCTGCAACCTAATCAGTAGGTGAAGTAATCAAAGAGTGGATTCATGTGACAAATGGTTCCTTGTAGTTTAAATGGGTCCATAAACCATTGACGAGTTGAACGACTTTAAAGTTTGAGTCGTTTTTTGTCGTTGGAAGTGGTTGTGTCTGTGTGCATTGAAAGCTACGTTTAAATTAAAGTGCATGAATTACTCCCTTGTCAGTGGGAAGACCACAAGTAGAAAAACAACGCCAAGTTTTCTTGGATCACTCATTGCAACCAACATTGTTTCTTTATTCTTCACTTTCTCTCTCTAAATCCAAATTAAAAGAAGACTTTAGAATAGACTGGATCATACCATATACTGAGATTCATAATCGTTGAATTCTTAGTTACGAATTCAACGACTAAACATCCAACAATCTTTGATCTCGGTTCATGCTATGAGGCAGTTATGACTAAAACCCCCAAAACGATGTTTTAAAAAGAACATTTGTTTAGAGAAAACTTACACTGAGATGCTTTGTAATAATATTTCAAGCTAATCATGCACTCTCATGTTTTTAGCAGTATCGTAAGATAATCATACAGTAGTATCATATTTTAACTAGTCTATAATTATCTTAAGATACAGTTACAATGACGTTCCGTTATATAAAAATTCTTCATATTTGTTTATATGATAGAAGCATGGAGTTGGTGCACTCTAACTTCTACAATAATGAATATATTTGATTTGATGGCAACTAAACAACCAAATGCATAACCGAAAAACTAAACAATGAAGGAGGAAACAAGGTTCGGTGCCAACTCCTTAACTAATTAGTAATTAAAGACATGAAATGATGCGGATTATTTGCCCAAACCCCACACCTTAAATATCAGCTTTCCAGATGCCATGCTGCTGTATTCATTTGAGACTTTAGGCCCCACCAATCTTACTTGTTTAGGCATGCCTAATTCATCCAAGTTAACTTTTTTTGTATTTTATCCCAAAAGTAATTGAAGTTTTTGTTAATTATTTTCTTTATGGAATCAGCATCATTCAGATGATATGATCATTGGTTAGTTCATCAACACGAATTGAGACCCTCTTCGGATTTTAGGTACAAAGTTCACGTGCTAAAAAATTTGGGCCGTTAAAAGAGGAGAGAAATTTGGATTCTTGTTTATGAGATGAGCTAGCTGGATGAACAAATTGAGGCTATAAGATTTTAAATGAGTGGTCCGGATCTCGTGGTCCGCGGACTTCGGACAAAGATTAGGAGAGATCTCAATTTCATCAACCCTAGATTAATTTAGAGAGAGAGAGATAGGTGAATATTTGTTGAAAAAAGAATGATGCTCACACAAGTATGGGGGAGAGATTTTGAGGAAAATACACTATATTCCCCCTTGTTTAATTACAATGATCTTATTTGGAGTTCTCTCCATAAAACTTAATTTATTAATGAAAATTCTATATATCTTCCCAAATGCTTTTGATCAAGAGCTCTCGACGCAGGAGAGACTTACATGCACTCTAAAAACGTCAAACTAGTGTTCTAAGTCCTTCCCCAAAGCAGAGCCTCCAAGATCAACCTCCCAACCCTATTTTATGTAAATTAAACCTATCCCCTTCTGTATTAACTTAGACCACAATCATAAAGTAAACCAGTGCCTAAAAAAATTCTCAATGCCACAAATGCATATAATTTTGGAGACAAAAAACCCATATTTTTGGCATGCCATGATCATGTGGTTCTCAAGGGTCCATCTAACAGTTGCAAACATTCATGTGGATTTGAGTAGAAGTAATCTTCCTCCTTCGGTTTATCTGGGACTGAAACTCGCTCCTTCGGGTTCCCCATTCGGTTGGCGTGAGCTTCCTTCACAATGTGGGAGAACTCATCCCAGCTCAATGAGCCAGTGCTGAATTGTTCTATTAATCCAATCAGTAGCCTTCTGTCCAATAAAACTGTCTTTTTGAAACCTAAGAATCTGAAACAAGAAAAATCCGAGGAGAAACGTACGTCTCAGATCAGAATATCATCTGAAATTAACAACAGATCTTACCTTATCTTCCTAAAAACCGAAGATCACTAGGTTTGACGATGTTCTGAACTATTGTAATCTATGGAGATGGGGATTTGAAAAAAGCACTAGGTTATTCAAAAGATTGAACATGCATTTACCTGCGATGGCCTTCGACAACTTTAGCCATGTTTCCATCGTATGTAGGAATAAATATGTCACTCTCTAGGGAGACTAGATAGTCCAATGCTGCCATTTGGGAAGAGTGGTTCGGGAAGAACCTCAAATCCGAAGGCTCCAGCAGCGTCTCTTTTCTGACCTGTTGCACAAAAGTTTAACTGTTATGTCAGTCCTATGATGTATAATTGTTGAAAAGGTTGCTTCTTCTCCCTTCTACTTACCAAATTCGGAAAAGCAGCTTTCAAACCTTCCATCCTTCTGTTTCCACCATACATTTCTCCAGCGGCAATATAAATCTGAACATTGTGATCAACTCCAAGTGCAACCAATACTAGAGCAGTTTCCTCTGGTGTTAGTGGGCACAAACCTTCTAGCCTCTTTGTTTCAGAATTTATGTCCTTTATCTTCCACAAGGGATTAGCATATCTAACAACGTGTAATAATCCCATAATTAGAAGATGTTTCTAAGCGAAAAATTAGTAAATATCGATGTGCGAAAAGAAACAAAATGAAAAAGGACTATTACCTCATTCTTGTGAGTTCTTCTACCTCATCATTGCTGCACCCATGACTGCAGCCAGAGAATGCCAACATATCCATTTCGTATCGGAGATGAAGAGCCAGAAAAGGGCCCTTTTCTCTCAAAATTCCGACAAGCTTTCTACCGACTTCCTCTATCTGGGAAGTGAATCTCAGAGCATGGAAATTAACTCTGCAGCGCAGCTTCTGGAACTCCAGAGGTAGCCCATTGTTAGCTACTCGAGCATCGGTTTTATTCAAATGTACTACTTTATACTTCTGCACCAGAGGCAGGATCTGTAGGAAAACACTTCCAGAAGTTAGTTCAACTGCTGAGAATGATCATATAAACTGAAAAGGAAAGAGAATGATGCTCGAATTCGAACCAACCTGATGAAGGTAGTAGGACATGTTAGACCAACTAACTGGTGGCAACGAGTATGCAGGTCTTTTCTTCAGCTTTGGTGGCAATATCCTCAATATCCGAACCTCGTCTCTCAACGATGCAATGAAATGATCAACATCGAAAACGTCCTGAAACTCACTGTCAACACAAGGGGACATGCTTAGAACTGAGAATTTTCCTTATTCAGATTAAGGAATTTACAATGAGAACATCGATTCCTCATAATTTTACTCAAAAACAAATTGACCTACCTCGCAGCCCAAAAGGAGTTTTTATCCAGCTCAGGAACTATAAGGGTGACATTCAAGTATCTGGCAACTGCAACCATATCACAGATCTGCGTAAAATCGAGCAGTGAGTAAAATAACATGGTGGTGGGAGACAACCTCAATAAAACATCAAAACTGAAGGTAAGAATGTCCAGAATTGTGATGAAGTGGCTAGAACTCACTGCCGCTCGCATTTGATTCAGTCCTCCATTGCAAGAAACCATGAGATAGCCATTGTTTTTGTAAACCCCTGGAATTAAAGTGATTCAGAACTAGCAAACAATATTGAAAAATCTCAAATTTTATTGAACCAAGCAAATTAGCATGCACAGCAGCTGATTAAAATGATACCAAAGAATGACAATTCGAACTCCCTCAAACATCAGCTTTCTAAGGGGAAACAATTTCCGCACACATTTTTTCTCGCCCCGCACAACCTGTTTACTTCTTATCTTTGGATTGAATGAATCAAAGGAGAAATAAATATGTGTGCGCGGAAATATTAATTACAAAAGCGATCAAGATCTACATAAACAAGATCAGAAACTTACTTTTTGGTGGGAGAGCAATTGGCATTGGAAGCTTATTAGCCAATTCTACAGCATGAGCAGGCAATTCCAAGTGAGTGCAAGGAGGCCAAACATTGAACAAACTAGGCCCCCTAATCAACCAAATCCCAACCAGCTGCACCGCCGACGCCCACACCAACGCCGTCACGATCGCCCGGATGATCAGCAGCCATGAGTTCACCTTCAACACTGAGCTTTTCAACCTTTCAACTCTCCCCATCAACTTAAATCCCACCTTCATTGTTTCTCTGTAATCACACTTCTCAAAGTCCTCACCTTTGCACATTTTAACGGTCTAAAAAACTCGTGCAATTTTTCAACTGATCATTCAACCAGTCAAGCACCAGAGTTGTTGCAATTCAACACAGAATCTTTCACAGATATATGTCAATGGAAGATCCAATAGTTATTGACATATCCGAAACACCTCGAAATAATTATTTAAAAAAAAAAAAAGAAGATTAAAACTTTCTTGTTTCTGTGTTTCTGGTGAAGTCCGGCACTAAAATAATCAAAACCCAACTCTCAGATTTTTACTTCGAACCACCCCAAAAACCCTATTCACCCCGTACAGCTATGAAGTTTCCGCCATTGTTGAAAAGCTTCACCAATCAAAACCCAGAAAGGAAAAACCGTAAAATTCTCGAAAGAGTTCAAAGAATGCAACTTTATGATCAATCTCCACAAACCCAATTCTCACTTCGTGTTGCTCTTTGCTTTTCCGGTGATATTCGGGCCAAGAATCCGGCGAGGGCCGCCGGAAATTATGAAGAATGTGGGTGTCGGAAAGAGAATCGTAGAAGGTTCAATGAGAAACCGAAACAGAAAAAAAAGGCAACAATCGAGGCTGGAGAGAAAGCGTTCATAGCAGACAAAGCAAAAGTAGAACACTAAATGGAAATATAATTCTGCTCAGCTTTTTATCCCCATTGTATTTATTTATTTGCTGTATTTATTTACATAATTATGATTTATTTGAAAGACTGAGACTACAATCTTTTATTTTTATTTTTTTAGATTGTTGTTGGTTGGGAAGTGGATTTTATAACCAGAATCTAGTTACAAGTCATCTTATTTTGTTTCATTTTTTGCGCTAAAATTAATGGATAATCTACTCACTTGCAGACTTACAGTTGTATTGCCGTATGACCAAAGTAATTTGGTTATTTTTTTTGTTTTTTTCAAAACAAAATTAAATAGTTTCTAGTGGTACACATCTTTCAAGTGTGAGTGAGAATTCTTAGAATTGACTTTTATGGATAACTAGTTCAGCGCTAAATTATTATATTTTGTCTATTGTGTGATTTAGTCGAAAATTTCTCATATTTTAGCGTTAAAAATATATTTATATCAAAAAATAAAAACTTTTTTTTTATCCCTAGTTAATTTAGAGAAAACCAACTTTATGTCAGAGCTCATACATTCAATGACACTCAAAAAACATCTATCCGTAATTTGGTTGGGTTAGGTAGGTGTAGTTTCCATTGTCGTAAAATGGATGCATTGAGGATATATCCTTTTTGCTCTTTCTTTCATTTCATTGGTTTTTTGACATTTAACTCACAAGAGCTTTCCTGTACACATTAGCAACTGCTAAGTAAGAAATATACCCGGTTTGGGATTGTTTAAATTATTTTAAAAGCAGTTTATAAAAAAAGTCTGGGATATCAAATGTGTTTGGTTTAAAAAAAAGTTTTTTTTTTATCTGCTGTCAATTACAGCATAAAAACATAGAAAAGCAGAAGCAAAACTTTTCATGCTTTTCAAAATAGTTTTTGTTTTTTTTCAAAGGGATGATGCTCTTTAATAAAATTTTCAAATGACAAGCATACTCCTGCATATTTTACAAAATTACAACTTTTGCCCTACTTTACTCTATTCGGCGTCTTCGTTTAATTTCACATCCAACATCATACTCATTTTAGTAATTTAACATAGTCACAACAGTTTTATATAAAAATTCATCAAACACTCGAACACTGCTTTATTTTACAACTATTTATTCTCATAGTACAGCAGAAGTATTCTTTTACAGTAATACCAAACAAGACTTAAGGGAAACTCAACTACATACCATAACCATATGGCTTCATGGAAACATATTCAAAGACAATTATTGTGAGTTAAAAGGTACAGTCTTCTATTGATTTCGGACCTTTTTGTTTGCTCATGTATTTGTGGTAATGTAATAGGTACACATAATTTAATAGGGCAATGCTATCCGTGCATCTCTTTTTATTTTTTTTTTATACATTTTTGTTAATTTTTATCATTTGCTTCAACATTTCAATTCAACGGTAAAAAATTAAGAAGAGTGAGTAAAAATAAAAGTGGCATGGGAATAGCACCACCGAATCTAACATTAATTAGTTTTTACAAGTTTGAAATAAAAACTTATAATATATAAAAAATAAAAATAAAAATAAAAAAACCAGAAAGTTCAATTGAGTGGTTAGAGTTGTATTTTGTTGCTCAGCATTACGTTAGTGATGGGCAAAGGAAGGTTTAACCTAGTGGTTGCAACCTGCAAACAGTGATGGGGCAATCTGCAGGGTTGCAGTACTTTATTTAGTGATTGCAGTGCCTGACCACTGCCCTGTCACTACATATATTATACATGGATATTAGGATTTGGATCCTCTCATGAGCTAATGGAGAGGATCATCTTGACCAACTATTGTAAGCCGTTAAATTTTTATTTAACGGCTACAAACAGAATGATTATTTTAAAGTTATAATAATTATAACCGTTTGATGAAAATCCAACGACCCATAATGATTGGTCAGGAGAATCCTCTCCATTGGCTCAGGAGAGGATCCAAATCCTGGATATTAAATGGGGGAATTGGATCCTCTTCGAGGTCCTCCTAATCCACTACACGGACCGTTAGATTTTGATCTAACGATTACAATTATTATAATTTTTAGAGGGATCCTCATGTTTGTAGCCGTTTAATCAAAATTCAACGACCCGTGTTATTGAGTCAGGAGGATCCCAAGGTTTTGCCTCGGAGAGGATCCAATTTCTTAAATGAGAACAAGTTTTTGTATAACAATTTTTAGGTTTTTGGCTTAAAAAGGTTATCGGGAATGTTACTGTGTCGGTAATTCGAATATGTCAGATATATGAGCTTTTATGACATAATTAAGAGTGTGCGATTGACTTGCTATAAAATGTTGTGGTGACTTCTTTCTGGTATAAAATTTCTTTCTTTTTATTTTGTTCATGTCAAAGAAGAATAATACATGGCTCCTCAAATTTGAAGAGAAGTTTCTCCAAAACACTTTGTGTTCGATTCATAGAACTTCGTGGTTATTATCGAAACAATTCATATAAACATCATCTATGAAAAAGAAAAAAAACTAATTAAAATTAAAGTTGTTTAGTTAATCAACTATAGTAAATAGATCAACGGTCATAATGCTTTAGTCAAATTTGTCCATTTGTTTTTAAACAATTCGATGGCCAAATGATTTCATATTTTTTTATTATTTTTTTTAAGAATCTTTATAAAATAATTTATAATATATATAATTTCGATCAAAAATATGCAATTTCGTGAATCAGTCTCAAAGTACCGTTGAGGATAAACTCAGCCTCATCAATTGATTTAATTAAAAAAAAAAGCCTCATCAATTGAGGAGAAGTGGTTAATTTCGTCAAAGAAAGTAGCCAATTGCCTTGTTATTTCTTTCTTTTAAGTCAGTGGGAGTCCTGTGACTGTTTGTGCTCATGTTTTGCTTAGAGAGAGAAGTTTTGGCGTTTGCAATTGTGACAAATCCCCGTGATATCTATCAGTCTTTTGACAGACCAATTTGGTTTTTCAATGTCAATTGGTCTGAAAAATGCAACAAATATTCAATAATTTATGAGAAAGGGATATTCTAACTCATTATAACAACCGAAAATGCGATTTGAACACGGGTGCAATGAAAGGGGCACGACGTTGATTAATTGATATAACTGATGTATAAAGTATTTTTAGAAAAAATATTTTTGGGTTTTAAAAGCGTTTAAAGTGAAGAAAGAATATAACTAATGCTTATTTCAAGAAGTATTTTAAATGTTTTTTTTTTGAGAATTTACTTGCATTTTTTATTAAGAATTAATTTTAAAAGCATTTTTATCAGAAACGTTTTCAATTAGTTAAAAAGTAATTCCAAATAAACTTTAAGCAGTTGTGCAATGTTGTTCCGCACTCATCTGAGTGTTAGGCAAACAATGAACTATCCACAACACATGATGCATTATCACTTGCTCAGTTGCTCATCCCTTTTTCTTGAGAGCAATTTCTATGGCACCAAACGTTACAGTTATGATGTATTGTTTCGATAATGTTTTTGTCTTTCTCCTTAATATGGCACATATGAATTTTTTTTTGTCAAACGATAAATTTTGTTAGATTAGATGTTAAATTAGCTACTGACGGAATTTGAACTCACGTCGTCATATAAGAGCTCAACACTTTTCAACTACTGTGGTAAATGAGGACCACTTGCGGCATGTACGAATCCAAGGAAACTTCTTGTGCTGGAAATGTCGTGTAATAAGTAGGCTTTATGATGGTTTTTAAATAAAAAAAATAATGAAAAAAATTAGAAACTGTGAATTACGTGATTGTTAAGTTTTCGCATGATCTTTTGCAAGTGAAGTAAAAAAAAATATTAAAAAAAAAACTTTGTCGTGAATTAAGTCATTGGAGGCAGTTTTATCATTTATTGAGTACCAAAAGCACTTCCTTGAGCTTGAAGCTAAAAAAAATTTCAATAAATAAGACTAATTAAGTAAAATTAATGAAAATGATTTTAAAACTTTGAGTTTTAACGAAAATGACAAAAAGGTGTTGTAAGTGAATAGTACCAGAAGTGACTTTTTAAAGTAAAAATATCTTTAACGTTAAAAATGAACAGTACCAAAAGTATTTCGTTAAGATTCCTTAATTTTAACTTTTTATCAGAAGCATAAATGTACAAGGGCTTTCGACCAAAAAAAGGCTTGAGTTATTTGGGCTTTTAAGGCCCAATACAAATATTCAAACGGGCGAGCGAAACGGTACGTTTTGTTCCAATCTAGGGCTTTTGCAACACTTTTTCCCCTTTTTTCCTCCACCTAGGGTTTTAGCTCTTTCATCTCCCTCTGCGGAAAAGCAACCATGAGAGAGCTCAAGTTTCATGAGAAGAAGCTGCTGAAGAAAGTGAACTTCTTGGAATGGAAGAGAGAAGAAGGTCACAGAGAAACTCAGGTTCTGCAGCGTTACCATGTCACCGGTCGCGACGACTACAAAAAGTAAAATTACATTTTTTTTCCCTTAATTTCATGTTACTTTTCAGGTTTTATCTGTCGATTAACTGGGATTTGTTCCTTTCCAATTAAAATTTTGAAAAATTGGAAAATAGGTACTCGGGTTTGTGCCGGATGGTGCACAAGCTGGTGAACATATTGAAGCAGTTGAACCCGAACGATCCGTATCGGATCGAAATGACCGATATGCTCTTGGAAAAACTGTGAGTTATATTTTGTTTCTTCATGTGCTTCTCAAATTGTTGTGTTGTAGGAATTTGCAGTAATTTTTTTTGTTTTTTTGATGCTCATGTAGTTCAATTGATATGTCAGTTGAAAGTATTAATATTTCAAAGCTGCATAAGAAACCCATATGAAGTTATCAAATTTCGGTCAATTTGGTCCTAAATGGCATTTTGTGTTGCTCTATGGGTTATCGAGAAAAAAAAAGTAGTGATGATATCAATATTTAGAAATTTTAACTCCTCAAGTGTGGTCATTACTGTGAGACTTAAAGAGAAATGTTTGGGATGTATTGGTGATTCCGAAATTTAGAAATTTTAACCCCGAAGTGTGTTCATTATTGTGTTACATAAAGAGAGAAGTGTTGGGGATCTATTTAATGAGGATCTGGTTATAGATGACCCGAGTATTGTATGATCCGAACTCAATAGGTTTTTGCTTGTTTTCAATTGTGTTGTACAAGAATATGGTGATTTTAGGTCTAGCATCGTCTTATGTGCAAGGGAACCAATATATCTGTGGTTTTTACTTGTGATGAAGGGATCCAATATTTCTGTGGTTTTTAGTTGTGATTAATACTTAAAAAGGGTTTATGTTGACGACAGGTATAATATCGGTGTTATACCATCCAAGCAAAGCTTAGCATTATGTGAGCGCTTATCGGTGTCATCCCTTTGCAGGTAATTGCACTAGTTTATTGGAGTTTATCATGAGTGATGGTGGCTTACTGTCCACGAGGACAGTTAGGGAACAGAACACTTCCAAATATGTGTATGCATCTCGTCTTGTTTGTTACTTTACTGACAATGTCTGTGTTTGCAGACGTAGGCTTGCAACTGTGTTGGTTCGTCTGAAGTTTGCTGAGCACCTGAAAGAAGCTGTCACGTACATCGAGCAAGGGCACATTCGAGTTGGTCCGGAGACTGTTACCGACCCAGCATTCCTTGTGACAAGGAATATGGAAGATTTCATTACGTGGGTTGATTCATCGAAGATTAGGAGAAAGGTGTTGCAGTACAATGACAAGCTGGACGATTATGATGCGATGAACTAAGGTGTGTGAACTTTTAGAGCTTCTTTCGTCCCCTTTTTGTTGGTGGCCGGAAAAAGGGAAACCAATTCGTAATTTGCCTGGTTCATCGTGTATTAAACACCTCAGCGAGAGGGTTCTTCTTTTGTGCGCCCAATGTGGCATTTTTGTCTGAATTTTGGCAACGTTTTATCTTCGTGTTCAATATATACATATTTTTCGAGAAGAATTTCTGATTGAAATGGGTTGTAACTTGTAATTTCTGGCTATCGAGCTTCATCAATTATAACGGTTGAAAATTCAAAGGGGTGTGAAAAGTAAAAATAAGTGTCGATATTGGATAGCACTATCCAATTATGTATTTTTTCGATCTGCAAGAAAGTAACTTCACACACGAAACTCGAAATTTGAAGAGAAACTTGGCACTTGAGGTAAAATTGTTGCAGAACTGTAGAATTGTAGGGAGAAACATAAATTTAATAAAATCAGTAAATTGCAGATTTTAAGGAGAAAATTTGACTTTACTACCAAGAAGCCATACGTGTACAACAAACTCAGAAGAGACAGATATGTACGGAGTCTGAAGATTCCGAACCCCATTTTCATGGGGTACGTAATTTTACAAGTAATACTAATTGCCTAAATTAAAAGAAAATCCCGCAGCCAACAACAGCAACACATTCGACGCCGGTAGTTAACCGAATCTTCAGCCTCGCCCCGCATCGATTGCTGCACGTACAAAGTCCTCACAGTTGGTAATGGCACCAGACAGCACATCCGCTAAAACACCGATTATGTCAAATGCCTCCTGCAAATCGCTCGCGGAACTCATCTCGTCAAGCCATGATAGCATTTCCTTCGAGAAATCCACCATCTCCTTTACGTTCGAAAGCCGCTCTTTCATCACTACCTCCCAAACTTCCAAGTCATCCCCTTCAGATACTCTCGATGTACCTTCTGTTGGGGCTGGTGCCGCATTTGGTGGTTTTTTGACCTTGAAGAAACGTTGCAACTGCTCAATCAAGCCAGTGTAGACAAGCATTGGTCGAATAACGGACAGAAGCTCATCGGCACCCCCAATCTCTGCACTAGGACTTTGGCTTGTATTACCAGACTCTATATTGACTATAGGAGATGAACTGGATGATGTGCGACCTGCCGACCGACCATGAGTGTGCTGCATGTAGGCATGGTATATTCCACGCTGCAAGAAGGCACGGCGGTGTTGCAACCAGGATTCATGAGACTCTGAAAGAAGTGAAGTCACCATCATAAACTGGACAGTTTCTTCAGATCCCATAGACGGTTGTTTCTCAGGAGTAGAAGTCCTAGAATCTGATGCAGACGATGACAAATATGCTGTCAGAGACTTGGCCATTGTATGACGCTGGGATGGGCTTCCCTGATCGAGAAGGTGACGTGCCATTTGGATCATGAAAGGTAGAAATCTGGAGTTGCTTTCCCTTCCACCACCTCTGCATTCTGCACTAAATGATGCCCCGGTCGCAAATCGAGCTAGCATCTACGTAACAGAACACCCATAATTATAAGGTGCAAATTCAAGATAATGCACAACCGAAAGGCTAAATAACAAGATAGAAGAAAAATGTGAAGAAAATATGGTACCAGAACAATGTCATAAGTCAACAGCCGAAGGCGGCTTCCATCAGCACGTCCAAGAGCATTGAGGTTGTCCCAGTACTGGTCAACATAGCGAACATACTGCGCTAAAGGAACAGACGGACCTCTCACAGGGAACAAAGAATTGCAAAGAGATTCATTATTTCTGAGAGTAGCTCCTTCCCACTCCTTCTTTGGATTTTTCAGAGCAGCGTCTGCTCTCTTGGCTTCCTGATGGCACTGGAAATGAATAATGTTGAAATAACTAACAGTTGTATAAACACACTCCCCACGTGCACTTCCAGAAGTCCCTGCACCTAAATTCACTCGCTTGCTATAAGAGTAAACACCAAGTAGGTCAGTAGGCCTCAGACTGTAACCCTCTCGGCAAACCATGCATGCTAAGCCATCCTCCTCTTCCTCCACGTCTTCTAAACCTTCAAGTAATGGTCGTGAAACAACAATACGCTCACCGCCATCTGAAGCTAGCTCTTGTCGCATTCCAAGACCCTGAGTTTAGGGATAAGAAAGGAACCATCAGTTTCACCACTAGTAATTAGTTATACTCATTTTCTCGATACTAATTACAGGAACGTCAAATAAGAAAATAAATGCAATAAGAACTAAATTATATCCTAATTCAACCATGAGAATCCTCTCTTACAATCTAGTAAATTTATATTGCTTTCACTCGCTGACCCTAAGGAAACCTGAACTCCTGTATAACTATTAGGTACCCTTATTTTCCATATCGATTTCTGTAACATGATAACAATCTACTTCAGTGGGCACCTGCTTTCATATAATTCAAATATAAACTATAAAAAGAATTCTCAATAAAAGGTCGTACCCAGTGCACAAGGCTCCCGCTTTACGCAGGGTCTGGGAGAGGTGAATGTCGGCTAACCTTACCCCCATTTATGGAGAGGCTGCTCCCAAGTCTCGAACCCGAGACCTACCGCTCATGGGCGAAGGCACTTGCCATCGCACCAAGTGCGACCTCTGATAAAAAGAATTCTCAATAACTATATATAAAAAAAAATGCTCAAAGAATTACCTGAAGCAGTTCCTCTCTTTTCCTTAGAGCTCTACGCCTCATTTCATCCCTGGTGGCATGTCTCAACCTCCGCACCTTCTCCTCCAAAAAGCCATCTCCTTTTCCCTCCTTATTTGAAAGGGTGTCCAATAAGTTTTCAGCCCTCGCGCCTATCTCGTTTTCCCCCGCGACCCCTTCCAAAGCATGAAGTAAAGGTAAAATCCCTCCCTCATCAATACACTTTTGAGTGGCCAAATGTCCTGTCGACAAGCCTCTCAGCATAGACAATATCAGTGGGACAGATGGCAGTGTCAAGCCCATTGCCCATTCTGCACTAGATTTAAAGCCAGCCTGTCCCGCAGCTGAAAAACTATCCCTCAGATGTCTAACTGCAACGCCAGTAATGCCCCTCTCAAGAATAATGTCTTTCAGTCTATCTCCGCAGGAACTTGTTTTAAGAGACTCAGATACCCTTACAAAATTTTCCAACGTAAACCTTTGCTTGGCAGCTTGCTGGGCAATGCTTTCATCTTTTGGGTCATCTTCATGTTCTCTTTGCAGCCGATCATATTCCTTCCAGTCCTGCAAGGGTGGGCTGAAGTGCTGGATAAGCACTTCCATTGCAGCAGGTTCACCATATGTCAAGTAGGGCAAGATTCTTGCAACCATCTCATTGTTCCTCTGCTGTTTGTTTGATTTCTTAAGGCCCAAAGGATGAGATAATCTCTCCAGAAACATGAGGACTATTTTCTTGGCCTGTTCACCGGTCTCTTCACTAGTGACAGTAAGAGCACTTTGTGTGATGCTAATGTTATCACTTTCATTAGCTTCCATAGTCAGACTCTCAACAATGAGAAGTATGCCTTCAGCTGGCTCCATGGCATCAACAGAAAAGGCATGTCTTGCCGTTTCAAGGAGTAGACCTAAAGCTCCTAACCTCAGCAAAGCTCGTCTGTTCTCTCTTATTTTACAACAATGCATGAGGAGATTTAGAACAGCTACCAACTGCTCTTGGTTGGACTTGAAATCATCTCGCAGATGCTGTAAATCATATTATAAGTCAGATAATTCAATAATAGGCAGCAAAAGGTTTCACTTCAAAAGTAAAGAAGGAATAATGAAATATGAAACACACCTGGATCATGCTCAATATAATTTCCAGCCCACCATACTCACGAACAGCACCTGCAATGGCAAACTCAACCTCTGGATCTTGTGACTCCTCTCTATCTTCTTCCAATTCTTTAATCATAGGCTCAGTTGCTTCACCATCTAAGCCCTGAAAATTGTATCCAAAAAGAGAATATATATGATCAAATGAATATCAAGGTAAAGAGTCGTAAGACGACCAAAAATAATAGAAAACGTCAATATTCATCCATTAGGAATAAATGATGTCAGGTTACATTTGGATGAACGCTTTTGAAATATGAGATTATTATTTCAATATCAATATTAAGTTGGCTGAAAGGTTATAATGAGTATCTATCTTTAGATTTTAGAAAAATTCATGGATGGATTCAAAGCTACAAAATGAATTTAAAATGACTGGGTGAAGCATAACATCTCAAATCTATGATTTACATGATCTGTTAGAAACTATACATGATTTGATAGAGAAATAAATTTGCTTTCCTATGCAATTTAAATATCAGTTTTGTTTGAACTTCATTTATGCAATGATGGAAGTGTAACCAAACATCATATATTGGTACGGAAATGGAGAGTCTAGCTGTACATGGGAAAGTTAGATGAGAACAGCTATAACAAACCTGAAGCCGATAGGTCACTATCATAGGTGGAGAGTCTCTAGCTGATGGAACAGCATTGGGAGATAACAATGTTGTATTGGCCATGGCATTGGAAGACTGACTTGACTTCTTCCAGACTTGCTCATAGACTTGAGCTATGCTCAAATCAAGAGAGATAATGTTCCCAGCAACTAGCAATTCCATCCCATAGTCATCTTCAAGAAGACCTAGCAGATCCAACTGATGGCAAATTTTGTTCTTGACATCACGCATCAGAGGACCAATCTCAGAACTAGAATAGGGATTCTTCGTCATAGATCCCCTAATGAACTCTTCTTGTGTATGTGCCTTGTTTAGAACCAGCAGATACACTGGCTCTGGTTTTGATGGGCATATCAGATTGCAGAGCTGCTCCAGGATAAACTGTTCATATAGTTGAATGTTAGTGCTGGGACCTAAGTCAGTGAAAGCAAAACAAAGGAACCCCGTGCATACGCATGCAAAAACAAAAACAAAAACAAAAGAGTATGTGAAGAACACAAGCAAATATGAGAAGATGAGCCTTGTACAAACTATAAAGAACCCAAGAAACAGTGACTTTTATCTAGACACAGCAAAAGTTTTACCATACTACAAACGTATAATTAGGTATCAGTATATTAGCATTTTGATGAGTTATTTTGATTAACCAGTCTAAAAGCATCATTTACAAAGCAGAGAATGCACGAAAGTAAGTTTATCACCCATACCAGACAAGTTCGTCCTTTTCTCTCCTCCACGTGGTTTTGCAAACCACAGATGCAGGCTCTAATGAACTGCCGTTTATTTTCGCTGCTTTCAAGCAGAAGGCTATCTAAAAGGTCTTTCAGAAGCCGATTGCAATCACTGATTAACTTTGTCTTCTGCACTACCAAGCCGTGAATAACAATAAGAGCCTCAAGAACTTCCGACAGCAAATTGTCTCGCATGAATCTGACATCAAGATGAACAAAATTTGTTAAGCTTAAGCATGAAAGTTTTTTCAAAGAATGGAATCAGTTAAGCACAAAATTTGAAATTAGTAAAGAAACCAGTCATACCTGGATCGAATATTCGGAACCTCCAAAAATTTACCAAGCAGCTCTATAAGCTTGTGAAGTATGAATCCTTGAGAAATGTCGATACGCATGCTCCTTTCTAGAGATTCAACATTGCCAACTTCTTGAGTAATTAGTTTACAAATTGTACCAAGACATCCACGCACAGTCAAAAACAGGCGAGCATCTTCTGAATCTATCATCTTGAACAGAGACTCAAAATATTCCGCAGCACTTTCACCAGCAGAAAGAGTTGCTGGTAGCAAGGACACTAGTAAGTTCAATAACCGAAATCGTCTTGATGCACTCTGAGCACAGAGCAGACTTATCAACATGCACATCTCCGACCTTATAGATTGAGAACAAGCACTAAGAGCAAGTTCTGTAACCCATGCCCCCAGCTCAAATGCTGACAAGTCATTCTTGGCTGTCTTACTAGTACACCTCTTCCACCTGAGTGCATATTTAAGAGCCAGGAATTCTTGTCTCTGAGGTCGAGTCTTCTGGCTACCACCTTTAACAGACTGCGACACTTTGTACTGCCTTCTAACAAAATCAAGATATGATGCTCCCTTCTCCCATTCTGCATAGCTTAATAATTGAATGTCCTGAGTCTTTTGAGATGCGTCCCAGTTCTTATCTAGTGGTTCTGCTGACTTGGTACCATCACCATGTCCACCCAAAGATCCAGACATATTTGAATTACTTTCATCATTGCTCTGCAAACCAGTAGTAGCTTTTCCTGTATTAGGCTCTTTATCTGGTACATCAGGTTTTGGAGGAGTACATGCCTGAGATATAATCCTCAGACAAGGAAGAATGACATGCTCAGAAATGGCAGGATGCTTAGCACCCAATTTAATAGAAGAAAATAACAGCTGAAAAACAACACGCAATCTTGATTCCCAAAATTCATCAGTGAGAGAACATACTTCTGACAGCAATGACAACTCTTCACGAGTGGCCAGAGCAATGTCCATGGAGCGATGATGTTCAAGGCAATACATAACCTTTTTCTGAATTAAGCTGTTCAACTCAGTCACTGCATTTATATCACCCTCAGAGAATGCACAAAGAACGGCCCTAGCTTGGACACGAGCTGTTTTAGGACCTTGATGAATGTTATTTTCAAATAGTTCCGTTAAAATGCCAGCCGCAACAAGTTGTCTCTTGGAGTTTGGATGCTTTGATAGGACCTGTAAGACTTCAAGACACTGCGTCACAAATGTAGAAGCACAGCCATAGCAATTATTTGGAGACCTAGAAACCACAAATCTGGAAGCAGCCACTCCGTTAACAGACTGTTTCTGGTGCAAATAATTCATCAAAACCCGGCGTAACCCTTGCAGTGTCTGGACACTCTTGCTGACGGAATCAAAAGCTGTTTTGCACTTCTCACCATACAGGACACCAAGAAGAGCTATTTTACGATTAATCTTGCATGCAGGCCCAGGTAAGGAGACCATCATTTGCTGCACTGAATCCTTCTGTTGTGAGTCTATTTCAATCTCACCGACACTCGACACAATCTTAAGCAGGGGCTTCTTGAATCCTAGAAGTTGCTGATATCTCCTATGAGCATTTTCTGATTCAGCTTCTATAGCAGCCAACCCTCTCTTCATATCTTCATCATTCTCCATGTCATCAAAAGTAAAACTTGGCTTTGCCATGAAATTGAACTCAAATCTACCATATTTACTATAGCCACACTCGTTGCATAGAAAGGAATCCAGATTTTCATAATTAATGTTGCGGCACTGCCTGCACTGATAAGCATTCTCATGGCAATTGCTACAAATACCATGCTTATCAGTGACAGGTCGACTGCAACGTGGGCATTGCAATGGTTCAAGAGACAAAGCCTGGAGATTTTCGTAGAAGGAATCCAGCTCAATCATGAAGTTACAAGCTGTTATTGGAATGGGAAAGTCCACTTTCAGTTCAGTCTGATTGAAAGTGAGATGGCAACTCTTGGCACGTTTCCACAGAGACCAATTATTTTTCAACTCTGACAAGTCAGCCACTGGTCGATTATTGTAATACAGGTTCAAGACTTTCACTGATTTAGACTTTCGCGCATCATGGACATTCATGGTCACTGTCTGGATGGTGTAACTCCCAGTGCATTTCACTATGATGCGATTATCCGTGAACTTTGTTTCAGATTTCAGACTTTCAAGCTTCATCCTGCTGTATGGCACCTCTGGAGAGCTGCAGGCAACACAAGGCTCACTCTCAAGATAGTACCCATCAAATTCGACTAATCCACTTAAAGTGTTGTATATGCGGGAATTTGGATGATTAGCTAAAAGCTCATTTTGTGAATGAAGTGTCTCAAAGATGCATTTGACTACATCAGGGGTTAAGCATCGATCCACAAGCTCACTGCTCTGTTGCTTTGAGCTGACATCTGGAACTTTACCCAGCAACCATGTGATAAGTTCAGTATACTCAACAATATTTTGACCATACATTGGTAGACATTTTACTTTCTCCAAGAGAGTCACCACCATAGTTTCCTTGACTGATGGCTTAGCATGATGCCACACACCATAAAGAACGCACTTGGCCTCTGCACGCACAGACCTAGAATTCCATTCAAGCAAAAAGCAATCAATGAATTGCTTCAAGACATCTCCACCCTTGTCAGTGAAGATATATATCAGAGACTCCATATCCACATAAGACTTTTCCGAACCAGATTCTGTTCCTTCTTCACCTTTCTTCTTCTTTTTGGGATCCTGAGATTGTGTCCCTGATTTGTTTGAATTAATACCTGAATCCACAGCTTCAGTTTTCTGTAATAAATGACCAACATCCTTTCCCGTGTAAAAGGAAAGATTCAACAGCTTCAAAATCTGAATAACTGACTCTTCTGCAAGATAGAACACTCCATTAATCAAGAATGGTAGGAAATCTGTATGTTTCAAACAGTACTTCTGCCAGTTACGAGGTCGTGCTGCAGCTACTTCAGCCATTGTAGAGAGACACTTAACTATCTTAACACTTCTCTCATATGACAAATGATTTTGAAACCCACCCGACTTGTTTACATGTTTGTAAAGTTTTTTCATCTCACTTGAGAATTGCCAGGAGTCTCGCACAGTGTAATAGTGAGTTTTGCTTCCACAGAGATGGAGGAAAAGCCTCCTTGCATATCTTCTCACGAAAGTTGTGTGAGGATTGTTAATGTAACTGCAGAGAACATCTTGATATCCATCTAGCTTCAAATCCTTGCCAGAGGAGATCTTTGAAACCTTCTCTTTCTCCGCCGTCTTGTCTTGCTTTTCAGGTCTAACCAAGGTGTATACCAGCCGGAAGGTATTCTCCAACAGCAACCTATGGTAGTCCACAAATATATCTGTACGGTGGGCTTTTGCATATGAGTCTGAAAAGAAAGGAGAAAAATTGCCAGCTGCTACATCCCTTCGAACTGTTAATAGAGCACCGCATCCAGAACCAGGTCCTGCGTTTTCATAATTAACAGAAGGGGACTTAAAAACATGCACCAACTGTTGCAGTATATCCATCAGGTAACTGACAACAGACTGTTGCCTAAGAGAATTGCATGCTTGGAGCAGCTGCGATGCAAAGTCATTTTTCTTTTGATCATCAAAAGAAGATGAAGCAGCAACTGAGATGGAGGGTGAAATCTGGATGATGCTTTTATCATGTGTATCTGTTGTCCCACTAGGTTTTGGCATGGAACTATCACTGCCAGGCTGGTGCCAGTTTCGTAGCATTAAGGTAAAGAACATGAATACAAGTATTGCAACTTCCCCAAATGAAGAGCGGGATTTGGCAACAAAAGGTTGGTTAAGACTAAGCTCATCCAAAAACCATCTAATCAATTTCTCCAGATTTAAGCTTTCAGGCTTCGAGGTGTCTGTGAAAGGTCCACCAACAGCAGATGATAATCTGTAGAAGAGCTGCATAACAGGGATTGCCCGGACCCCCGACATCAAGTGCATCCACCCTTTTAATTGTTCAAGAAGTTCAGAGAGAAGTAAAGAATTTAAAGCCCGTGTCGAAGCAGAAATTGAAACAGAGTCATTCACTGAACCAGAAAACTCCCCAGACTCGTTGGGTTCCAGGACATGAATTGTTGGGGCAGAATTCTGAGTCCTGGCATCTGCAGATGCTGGCAATATGCTTGAATCACTTGCATCATCCGGTGTGAAGTGAAACTCACTGCCATCTCCGCCTAATGATTCCACTTCAATAGGTATTGCTGTCATAGGATGATCTTTGGAGTGCAGTGGAGGGAGACGATCTGCATCCTGTACTTCATAGCATGCCTCACAAAGATCAAAATCAGGACAAATAGTACAATGCCATCGCCTTCTGAGTATAGGAACAGTGGAGCAACCATCACAACAGTATTGAACGGATGAAGTGATAGAATCTTCTTCAATCATGACTTGGGCATTTCCACCAGTTGTGTCAGCATGCACAGGTGCAGATACTACATTTTCTACAGCATCATCGGTGGCCAACATAGTTTGCTTTGGAAATGGAACCTGAAGCAACCTTGAAGATATAGCCAAGCTGAAACAGAAATGGTAGTCCAAGTGAATAATAGAATAAACTAAAAACAAGTTGAAGATATTAAACAAATAATAATAAGAATTTACTACCTTGTTGATGTTTGAACAGCCTCATTGGACGAAAAGAGAAGCTTTTTGAATAATACAGCAGCAGGTCCAACAGAGTGTAACCCTGTACCCTTTCCATGTAAAGCCAGGCATTCAGCATAACAATAAATCAGATCTACCGAAGATACAACAATGTTGTTCATTGTTTGTGTGTCAAGCTGCTCCAAGTCCAAAATTCCCCAAAAAACTTGAAAAAGCCCATCAATAACTTCAGAACCTGGATGAGGGATTGGAATCACAGATCCGTTAGTTTCAAATGAAATATATCAAAGATGCAGGATGAATGCAGTAACTGTGATAACAAAACTTATGCATAAACTTGTAACACCACCTAAAGTTTAGGTGTACAAAAATTAACAAAGCTAACACCACGAAAATTCCAACATAACAGTTTAGCAAAACATAATTGTGTAGGAAACAATGAAAATATTAGTCACATGGAACTAAAAAGTGCTGCCAATCAGAATGCCCGAAAATTAAAAATCTACAGAGTGTAGACCAATATAGATTTACAGGAGAAATAACATAGAAGTAAGTAAACTATCTATATAATTAATGTACAAGAATCATATCAACTTTACCAGAGACTACAAGGGAAGTAATGCAACAAGCACTTGATTAAATCTTATGGAAAGTAATCTACCATGAATCAGACACAACTTACTTAACAATTAACTATATTGATTGGACATTTGCGATATGTATTTGTATGAAGATCTGGTTCTTGCTTAAGGTTCATATACTACATTCAATACGAGATTGAATTCTTAAACATGTAAGCAATTCAGTGCACTGGTTAATGTGAAACTACCATGTATCTCCAAGAAAGTTGCCAGATTCGAGCAACGGTGCAATGCAATCTTAGATACTGCACGCATCTGGGCTGTAAACTCTTCAATTATCCATGGCCCTGCAGTACCACCAACCCCAAGCCTTGAAGAGAGTACAGAGGTTGATTTCACCACTCCAAGAAGCCGCATCGTGTCCTTAACCTGAAGATGTCAGTTGATAATTAAACAACACATTTTTTCATTCCTTATGCATAAACAAGGACACTGATAAAATTGCTAATGTATCTACTGACAGTGGGTACTTTATTAATTGCTAATTCACATACTTGATAGTAAGTGTCTTTTTTGGGGAACACAGCCTGCAAGACATGGCAAGCAGCAGCCTGCAACAAGGGCTCTCGATCACTCTCATATATTTTTTCCAATAACTGCTTGCACCTGAGTTTGCTCAGCTCCGGACTAAATTCCTCAACTTTTGAGCTACCACGAGATCTACATGAGTAAATCCTGGATAGAAGCTTAAGACCATCAGCTATGACCTGCTCCTGCATAGGAGCAGACTGCATTGACCGGCGTTTTTTCCCAGATTCTGAAAGCAATGAATTACAACCAAGCACACGAGCCTCCATATCAAGTACAGCATCCATTTTCTCTTTCCAGCCAAATTCATCTTTAGCTCTACCGTATACTTCAAGACAGTCAATTCTAGGCAAAGCAGATCCATTAAATGTGGGTCCAACAGTGATTGTAAATTCTTCGTCAGCAAGGAGTGACTCAGCAACTGTAAATGGTATATCATACCAAGACCGCATGCCCTCATCTAATTTGATCACCCTATGGAAAATACTTATATCAGAAGGTATATGGTTCGCTGATGTATTACCCACATGCACACGAAACCCAACCATGATGATATCAGGGTTCGAATTGGAGACAGATATCTGAGGGAAAAAAACAGTAATGTTAGAACCATAAACTATAGAAGAAAGGAGATAAAAACCCAAAAAATTAGACTCTAAACCATGCCATGAGTGTCAGGTCACTAGACCCTTACAACAATTACCTTACATCCTGCAGGGCTCGGACTTTCTAGAAAGCCATCCTCAGATGCCAAGCTCTGCTTAGCCCCTTCAGAATCACCATTTCTGATGGCATCACCACCCAATTTCACATCTGCTGTTATGCACACTGTTTTCTCGAAAAAATCAAGTGGGAATTCTGGGTTAATGCCAGCATAAGCCTTGTTGCTGAGAATTCCAGAACCCAATTTTTTTACTTTCTCTGCTGTTGCACTAGCACTGGCATCGACTCCCATTGGTGTATGTGAGTATATCTGAAGGCTACCATCATCGTGTAAAACAAGACAGTGAATCTTATCTTTGGATAAAGGCTTATAAGCAGTTACTCCAACTAGAGGTGAAGTCGAACCCACTGCATGTCGCAAGTTCTGTGCAAATAACTCATGCGATCCCATAGATACAGCAATGGCAGAGTTTGATTTTATACTTGAGAAGCAAACAAATAAACCACTGTCAGCCAGCAATTCCTTCCAACGATGAAGTCCAGCAGACCGCTGTTTACCATCTTGTTCCTCCTCATATATGGTAGATATCTCACTTAGAGATGAGGCATTGGGGCTTAGCCGGCCTACCAAGGTAGTGCCATCTTGATAAGATAGGAAAAGTAATTTGTACGCTGAAGAAAAGTACAACGATGAGCCCTTCGCGTCTATTACTTTATCTTGTATCTGGATTACTTCCTTCAAAGGTGTAGCCCCAACATTACCTTCCACTGACAATTCTAGCCTAAACAGCCTTCCATGTTCTGAGAGAACAATAAGAAACATCCTCCCCTGAGAAGCCACAACAAGTGTTGCATCCACAATCATATCATCTGGCAGTGTAAAGTAGTGTATAGGACTGATGTTGTCCTGAGATAGATCATATATTTTGACAAATCTGTTGGTAACGACCATCAATTGAACCTGAGAACCTGGAACCCAGTCAACCCGTTTAATATATGCACCTTGCAGTGCCAGTTCAATGGCAAGACGGTCAGTCACTTCACCACGAGGATTAACAGTGAGGACCTGGCAATCTTCATAGCCTGCTACTGCAAGATAATTCTCTACCACTGGATTGAAAGTAAGATGCACGATTTCAAACCGAACAACATTCTTAGAGAGAGGCTTAACATTGGTCTTGTCTGCTGTCACTGGTGCAATGGTGGCCTGTCCAATCAACTGCCCAACATCAAATATAGCAACTTTATCACCTTCTCCAGCAGCAAGTCGCCCTCGAATACTGACACTGAGCAAGGATTTCACAAGAGACCCACTAGCTAAATGTGATTTAAGTTCTTTGGCATTTGAATAGTCGGCCTTTACCTTCAGGTCTAAGGATCCACTTTTATATGCCTTCTTCAATTGCAAGAGATCAACACCAAAAGACAGCACTTTGTCTTTACCAAGAGCAATTTTATTATTTTTTGACAAGTTCGAGTCTCTTTTACTAGTTACATATGGGAACAATGAAGAGCAAAGTTCAAGCACCTGACCTTCAACATCAAGTTCTTCAAGCAATGGTGTGATTGCATCTTGAAGCTCTTTCGGGATGGATAGTCTGAGAGAGTTATCTACATCAGTACTAGCATCCTCATCAAAATCTGAATCAGTTTCAGGCAGCTGCTCTCCATCCTCCGTGAAGGGTAAAAGGGCCTGGAAATTACTAGCACTACGGACTGGAGTGCTACTACTTCCAGTGAACTTGCGTGGCTTTAAGCACTGACAGTTGCTTCCTCTAACACCCCCAGCTCCACAGTCACAAAAGAAACGACTAGAGCGAGAATAAACAACACGATGACCTCGATGACAAACTTTTGCACACACAGAGCAACAGCCTTTTGACACTGTCAGATCACATGTATAACAGAAGTACCAGTGTTGTTCCATGAAATTGCTACCGCTAGAAGTAAAAGTGCAAACTTTAGAAGCAAGGGCCCTTTCACTGTTAGTATCCTCTTCATCATCCTTGTCCAGGCTGGCAACCTCACCATCAGAAGTTCCATCATCCTCATCCTCGTCTACAGAAGTTGCATCACATTCAAGAGCAATGGAACCACCTTCTTGATTAGAAGAAAGGACCAATGCCTCGGAGTCTTTCCTTGATCCTACTGGGCTTGAAGCCATAGGTCCCACACAACCAAGAGCATTTACAGGCAGAGGCTTCCCAGACGACCTTTCTAAGGTATTCTTGCCAGACCCACAATCACTTAAGACACTCCCGAAAAAGCCAAAAAGAAACTTCAGGCCTGGTAGCAGGCAATCATTGCCAGATAACTTTTCCATCAGCATTATGGTCTTCTTTAAAAGCAATCTCACTGAAGCATCCCCCTTAGACAGTTGAACAACAAATTGGAAAAATGATTTGGCAACATGAATATCAAATTGCAAAAATGCAGGTCTAAGGGAAACCAGAACAGCTTCAAAAATATGACTCTGCAGTTCTGTTGATTTCAAATTAGGAGGTGACGATACAATGCATAAAATAAAGTTCATGGTTGACTCTCTGAGAAAGACGGAACTTCCTTTTGCACTATTAACTCCACCTGAAGCTTCTGTTACACAACCTAACAGCCTCTTCTCCAACCATTTGGAAAGCAAAAGCAAGTCCATGCCAAGAAACTTGTTTTGGATCTTCTGTTTAAGATCAGGAAACTGCTCTCCAGTTAACAGATCAACAAAAAAGTTAAGAACCTTTATGTTAACTGTTTCAGAGTAACAATTATGTAGAGAGTCAATTAGAACCAGCAGATTGCTACGCTGCACACCAAATAGCTCCTTCACCTGCTCGGGGACATCTTCTATACCAAGATAGAATTTAAAATAATCAACCTTAGCAGGGTCTTTCCTTAGGCTATCCATTGTATCAATAGCTTTGGTAATTATGCACTCATGGATAGTGCTATCACTTACTCCTCTGGCATTGATATCCCTTAAAAATCCTTCTAGGTGCTCTAATAGAATTAAATTGGCACAGTCTGATCCCCCCAAACCTACACTCAAGCTATCATATATGGTTTCACATTTCCCATGAATGCTTTCAAAAATCCTATCAGACTTGATTGTCACTGCCATATCAAGAATTTGATGGAGCACTTCATTCTCCAAGCAGACATTTCCTATCATATCTTTCATTTTAAGCAGACCAACCAGAATGGAAATGATCCCTCTAATGTTAAGAATGCAAGAAAGGAGAACACCACTGGAAGTCCGAAGATTCAGTGGGAAACCATGCAGCATACATTGCCAGGAGGCCCTACACAAAATTCCTGAAGCTCCTTTGTCAATAATAGCATCAAACTTAGTCAAGGGGTCAATAACAGACTCCAGATGGAACGAATAAGTTCCAGTCTTTCCTAGCTCATCCTGAAGGCATTTGTCAAATCCTGAATGCTTAAAAAGCAACAATGGTGAAAACCCATCAGCATCCTCCTGGCTATTACCAAAGGTAGCCACAAAAGCTTTCTGATAAGCCAGTAAATAACTGTTCAGCAAAGAAGAAAATGTCTTCAACAAAATTGAAACTTGATCAGTGTTCATTAAAGAGGCAATCAGACCTTCAGCAACAGCAATATACTCATTGTCCTTGGACGTGTTCTCTATCCAGTCTGAACCCACTCCTGGGACTTTATTCTTCATGCCATACCTCGAGATCCCAACATCAAGCAAGGTGAGTGCCAAAGACAGCCATCTTGCATTTCTCAAGAAACCCCAGCCTACTTCCTCAGTGTGCTCAGATAAGTGCTGAAGCAGCTGAACTACAACTTGAGAATTAGTTTTCACATCAACAGCAGCCTGATGACCTAGAATTGAATGGCTGAAGAAAAAGAAGTTTTCCATGTCAGAAACGTCAAAAGTCTGTGCATTGCTACTCGAAGGAAGCTGATGTTCCTTTGAAGTACTGAGAGTTGGAAAATCCCAACAAAGTATGAAAATGTATCTTTCAACAATAAGATCCTCCACCACTGCAGCCTGTTTGCCTTTCCACAACCCCAGAATTGACGAAATGGTTGAACAGATCTCGTACCAGTTCAAGCATAAGGAGTCAACATCCACACGATCTAGGGACTGCGAAGCAGGGAAGGCAGATGTATCAATCAGTTGATGAATCAAGGGACTGATGTCAGACTCTTCTTCAAATGATGCACTCATTACATTCTTAAATACCACTGAGACCCAAGATGACAAATGATCGTTCACCCCAAGCTGTGAACTGGAGCACGGAGCCTCCCTCAACTTGGACCGCAGATGTACAAGCAAGGACGAAGGACAAGTCTGTGGGTAAAATATCATATGGCGAAGCACTAAAATCAACCTTGAAACCAGTAGAGCCCAGCAAGACATATGCATACTGTTAAAACCCGAAGTTGGAGCACCAACTGCTCTAAGAGCAGAAAATATTAATTTCGCCTGTGATTTTTTTTCCTCCTCGGACGATAAGTGAAATGCCATAAGGAGAATCTCAATATGAAAAGCACATGGAAGGGCGTCAAGAAGTTCCTTCAAGGTAGGAGATTTTAAAGAAACAGTTTTGGTCTTCTCAACAATAATATCAACAAACCCCCTAAAAATTTGGGTTCTCAACCGGCTACCAGACAAACCCACCCTACAGAAAAGGGTGTGAGCTAGCAGGGTAAGGGTCTGATTATTGTAAACAAAAATATCATTCTCAACATTCAAAATCTTCTCAACAAAGTACTCTTCCAGTGAATCGGGTAATGCATGGTGTGAGATCAGGTCTTGCAACAAATCAAAACAAAGTTCATGGGTATGCCCAATCTTTTTCTCTTCATGTGAAAGGGAATAGCACTCAGGACTCCTATCCTCAGGATATCCCTGGCCGTGGAGTAAGGACAGAAAAATATCAATATGGCTTCTGCTAAGCTTCACACAGCCATCCTCAAAAACAGACGGATGCCATTCAGGAGAGAAGACAAACCCTTTAAGAAACCTCAACAGCTCCGTAGCAGCTTCCATTGGCATATTACTCTGGCTAGAGCTAGAATTAAGAACCACTGGTGGCTGATCATAACCGTCTGTAGATCCACGACCACTCTCAGAGAAAAGGTCTCCAAAAAGGGCTTCATCTTCATGGCAAACCACATTTTCTAATTCGGAGCTGCAAGTAGTTTTTGCACAACTAGAATATGACCTCTCCACTTTTGGTCTCAGTTTTACTCCCTCAGAATGAAGGAAAAATAGAAGATGCATCAGATCGTCCATCCACTGCTTTGAGGAAGGGAATATTATTTGCACCAGATGTTCAAATGTGTAACTTTGGAGTAAAGGAATTTTCTCAGAATGAACAAGGCATGACGGAGAATCAAGAAAATTGACGCTACTTCCAGTAAGCTCTGTGTCTAACTTCTTCCAATTGATAGCCCGACTGGTCTGCCTCTTAAGGTCATGAATGAGCATCAATATGTGGACAACAACACGAGGAAAATAAGCTAGTGGGGGCTTCAGGTTAGCAGCAGTCTTGTTATATCTCCATACAGAAGCATCTAAATTGTCTAGTATGGAAGCTACCACACAGACTTGGACATTCAAGAAAACACTGCTGTTGCAGAAAGTAACCCGGACAAGTTCAAGAAAGTCTTCCAATATCAACAGATTGAGGCTCTCAAAACTACCTTCGACTGCAACATGGCTATTTACAAACTCAAAGCAAGGTCTAAACAACCCAGGCACTGCATCAGCAAAAGAAGCAACTGCTTGCAACAATGACACATCATGTTCAATATAAGGGATGTCCTTTGTGAGACTTCTAAGTAGCTTTATAATCCTCAAACTGAAAGACAGCCTCTTACAGATGTATGGCCCAGCAATCTTCTCATCAAACGTATCTGGGAGCATAATGTGCTCCTTGCAGAGCAAAATCAAACGTTGAATGCACCCTGCGTGAACAGCTGCCCAATGCTGGGATAGAAAAACTAATTTGTTGAAATCCTGGTGGAAAGCAGGGCCACCAAACCCAGTGGTCTGCTTATCTGATTGTATGCACTCAGAAGCTAAAGACATAAACAGGCGATCCACTGGTTTCTCTGCCCTTGAGCAATTGACACCTTCTCAGACACATAAAAAGCTATTATAAGTACGAAGCAAACCATGAGGGAACAACAGTAGAAGATATCAATTCTTATGAGCAAAACTATTACCTTGAGGACCACACTTAATGTAGTTGTCAATATCATTACCACAAGAACTACGGGTAACAGTTGGCAACAAGTCCACCAGGCTATCTACCGAACAAGGTCGCAGCTCATCAGGCGTTTTATCCATTCTATTAATCAATGCCATCTCCAAAAGCTGCACCATATTATTCTGCAAAACCAAACAAAGGTTGTGTCACATCCCAATCCACATAGTAAGATATTGTCCGCTTTGGGCCACGCCCTCACGGATTTGTTCTTGGGCTTCCACCCAATACGCGTCTTACTATAGGGAGGAGGGCATGTACATATAAGGCTCATCACCTCCTCTCCCCCAGGCGATGTGGGATCTTACAATCCACTCCCTTAGGGACCCGACGTCCTCGTCGGCACACTTCTGGCCGGGGAGTGGCTCTAATACCAAATTGTCACATCCCAGTAGGCATAGTAAGATATTGTCCGCTTTGGGCCACGCCCTCACGGATTTGTTCTTGGGCATCCACCCAAAATGCGTCTTACTATAGGGAGGAGAGCATGTACATATAAGGCACATCACCTCCTCTCCCCTAGGCGATGTGGGATCTTACAGGTTGAATTATAAACAAAAATTTGAGCCATTATTCATTCCCTCCCCAAAAGTGCATAAACACTAATACCTTGAGGACCACACTTGTGGAAACACACAGAAACCAACACAACAAAAATGTAACGCATACATAAATTCACAAGGATCAGGATAGAGGACCCAGAAAAAAAATAAAAAAGTCACTCCCTCTCTCTCCTCCGTTCATACAAGACACAGTCAGTGTTAATGTTATTGATTTTCATCTATTAGACAAGATAGTTGTAGGCCTCTAAGCACATGACAGCAAAAGCAAACAATATTAGAGCCACAGAGTGCCTAGACACTGGAATGGTTAATAATTAGAATAGACTGTGTCAAGGGGTAAAGGAGGTGCCTGACTTGAATACTTAATATTTTTGGAGAAAGGACCCAAAAAATTTATCTTAAATTTTTTTAAAATGAGGCAGAGTGCCCACGCAAGAAGCAGTTATATATATATATATATATATATATATATATATATATATATATATATATATATATATTGTACGTCTTTCATTGTGTCGTCGCTGTAATACATTTATTTGTTTGCAACTTTGCATAAAATAAAAAAACAGCATACATCACATCTGAAATTACTTGCAAATTCCAGTTGATGGTAAAAGCAATATCCAATTACTAGTACTGTGCCTAAAAGAAAAAACATGGAGCTCAACACTCATAAAATGTACCAACCAATTAGAAAAGACACAATGAATTCAATAACTATACTGCGCTATTAAAAAGGTTGATCCCCACCGTCAGAGTTCATTTAACAACTACGAAAACCAAGTAGAGTGTTTTCCATCACCGACAATCATACAAACTGTTATTAGAGAATAATAGCAAAATGTGCATAACTAATTCATAGGTCTTCAAAACAATAACCGTAAACAAATATACAAAACAGTCGCCTTTCAAATGATTAACGCAGGTGCGCAAAAATAATAACATTCAAAACTAAACGAGTCATCCGAACTTGATATGAAAGTAGAACTAACTAACCTGAATGCTCATATCTTCGCTGCTAAATTCTGATCTTTCCAAATAACATACAGCAAATTCCAACGACTGTTGCACAATAGCAACAATTACCGCATCCGCTTGCTCCACTGTACACGCAATCACAACCAAATTAAGTACATTTATTACCTCAACACTCCATTAACGCTTCAAAATTGCAATCTTTAAGATTTAGAAGCAATAAAAACTACAAATACATATAAAATTAGCTGCAACTTAGAATTAAGTACTTGAATTCGATATCGTCTACTTCTATATTAACAAGAAAGCATCAATATTCAAAAAACAAACAAAAGGCAACTAATTTCACGTAGAAGAAGATGAAAGGAAGCTCATGTACCGGACAGAGATCGAGAGGAGGAAGCGACGGCGTAGGAAATCGAATACACGGCTTGAATTTGAGAATCGGTCCATGATTGGAGCCCTAGCTTGCCGTCTCCGGCGGCCTCAACGCCACGTTTTAGAATCGGGAGAAGGTTCTCGAGTCCCGGTCTGATCGAGTCGGGGGAGGAGCGCAGTCTCTGCAGGAGATCAGTGGACGAGATGGGCTTGCCGTCGGAGTAGATAGACTCGGCGAGTCTGGCGAAGGTCTCGGCCATGGCGAGCGAGACAATCGAGTGCGAGGTTCAGTGCATCGGAGAGAGAGAGAGAGAGAGAGAGAGGAAGGAGGAGGAGGAGGAAGAGTGCTTGGGGTCGGTCGGAAGTACAGAGAGGTAAGCAAAATGAAATGGGTTTAGGGGAAAGATAATAATGTTTATAAGGCGGTGTAGAGGAATCAAAAACTTTATTCATACCGTATTTTTATACTACATTTCTATACTACATTTTTATACCAATAGCATCTGACATGACAATCACATCATTTGAAAATTTTACAAAATCCAAGAAAACGAAGGAGAAAGATTCCTCATATTCGTATAATACAATCATCATTTAATTAACTAATTTTTTAATTATTAGTTTATTAAATAATAAATTAAATTTAAAATTTTGATTAATTCAAATGATATGACTATCTACATTAAATGCTACCTAAGATGGTATAAAATATAGTACAAAAACATGATATGAATAACAAATTAACTTGCTTTTTACTATTTAGAACAAACAACGACAAAAGAACTAAAGCTTTGCTTTATTCCCAAGCAAAAGTGATCCTACGGATGTTTTATTATTTCTCTTTTTCAAAAGAACACCAGCCGGTGGCTTCGTCATGCTAATTTACACTTTTTAAGGTTAAGAAAACTCACAGAGTCATTTGAGCCTTTCTTTTATTACCATTGTGCGATTCACTAGAGTTAAGAATTGAATTCATGACTTATTGTGTAAAATACGAGTTTGAAATTCATCACAGATGCATTTATTTTCTTTATCTTTTGAGTAGGGAATTGGAATTTCACACATAAAGAAAGTAGCACTGTGCTAAAAGTTGTTAATACTTCTTAATTTTCTTTAAACTTTGTGAGTGGTGCACTTTGCGTGTGCAATATAATGATTGTCGTGTTAAAAAGAGAGTATAAATGAACGAAGAGAGCAAAGCATATGAAATAAGTTGTAGCCCATAATACAAAGCTAATCTTGTTTTTGAAGTTTGTTATGAAATTGTGTTATGTATATTTTAAGAAGTATTATTTAATTGTTGAATAGTTTTTGTTTGTATGTATGCAAGTATTGTATAACACTACCATAATATAATGAAGGGGGAATTTGTAATTTGACAGAAGAATAACCAATTACCTAGAATTCAACATATTATTTGTTAGGAAAGGGTCCCCTCCGGATTTATACATCTGGAGCCTAGGGATCAAATGATCCGAGACTTTAAAATTTGATCTAACGGCTAAAAGCAGAGAAATTAGTAAAAAAATTTAAAAACTACAATAATTTTTTGCCGGATAATCAAATTTTAAAGGCCCAAATCATTTGATCCCTGAGCTCCGGATGCATAGATCCGGAGAGGATCTCTTTCCCATTTGTGATTCATTGTCTATCCACGGCAGACGCCCCGTAGGCCCAGAGTCACGCTTAATTTATCTAATAATGCATTATTTTAAAATTTGGCTTAGTTATAAGCTCACACAGTATACATTATTGTTTTGGTTTCAATCTTTATAGAGTTTTGTACATATTTATAACAGTTATTCAGAACTGTGGATTATGGTTCTCATATTAATTGCTGGATATGTATTGGTAAATTAGCGCCTTGATTCAATGCCATTTCTTTTCTTATAGTTTCGAATTTCCCTAAATCATATTGACAGAAAGAAAAAAAAAGATTATTGAATATATTCATGTTGATTTTGATTAGTACTTTTTATTATAAAAACATTATTTTTATCACATGTTTGTATTGGTGGACTATAATACCTCATCCCTAAAAGTTATGGTTTTTATAATTTTAATACGTGAAATTACGGAAATGCCCTAAGGGGCAAAGCGTGATTTTTCGAGGACATATGTTATTCTCTTATATTTGTCATGTTTCTTGACATATTTGGATAGAGTTTGACCTCACGGACGCATAACCATTCGTGATTTGGAGTTATAATGAATAAGATATTAACGTTTAAAGTTAGGGGTTTTTTTGTAAACTAGCTCTCATCTAGAAGGCTCCATCAATTTTGAAGCAGTGGGAACTTGCCATGTGGGTGGCCAGGATAGTGCGTTGAGGAGAGAAAATGAGAGATGGGGGAACGGATGGGCCAATGAGGGAATGAGGTGACCAATCAGAAACAGAAGAAATGAGAGAAAGGAGGGGGAACTAGACCAAGGAGAAAGAAGAGAAAGAGAGAGTGACCAATGGGAAGAGAGAGAAAGGAGGGGAATGAGGGAATGTGAGAAGGAGGGGGAAATCGAGTTCCCCTTGACCCGCGCCATCCAACCCGTTTCTTTATATTTTCCGGTGGTTTTCCATCGGATTTCCAGCTAATTGGTCCAAATTATCAAGCCCAATCACCCACAATTAGGAAGAAATTGGTGGTATTTTGGGGGGAAAAACGGACGGTGGTCCATGTGAGTGAATGGCGGCGAACCGTAAATCGTGAAGTTAACTCAGCAAATTACCACCACCACTAGGCTCCCCTCAACCCCAGGAACAAAGCCTAAGCAATGTTTAAAGCGTTGGAGTGAGTTTGGAGGTCAAAACAAACACACCCAAGTTTAGGGTTTCGTACGGTTCAAGCTAAATTGGGGCTTTTCTCAGCCAAATTGGCCTTAGTCACAGGTATGGAATTTGTTCTACTCATTGAGATCTTCATTTAGGTGAAATTTGAGAATTTTTTGAAATAGTTGAATTTTTCGGCAAGTTGGAGTGGCCGACCGCTGGCGCGTGGCTAGTGGACCGCCAATGCTATTTTACGTTAAATCGATATCTTGATCTTAGATTTGTTATTCGTATGATGTGGTTTTATTATTATGAACCTAGTTTGATTAAGATACGTTACTCGGTAAAAATATGAATCAACGATCCGAACGTTGGATCCTCACCAGACTTTAATACGTTATAGTACGTAATATTTGAGGATCATAGGAACTTACGATCGAGAATCCGACATACGGATCTTCCCGAATTGGATTTGTAAGTTCATAAATAAAATGTTGACCGTCACTTGAATTTGCAATTGGCGAAGATCCAACCATTGGATCATAATGAAATTTTAGGATGATGTTTTAGAAGTATAATGTGTATCTTTGGAAGTGACTGATCGGAAATCTGAGTTGCGGATTTTCTAAATCGAGTTGCGTAGGGTTGTAGACCCTACCGTAGATCAAATATCGATGGTTGACTTTTGGTCAATGGGTCTCAAGTCATTTAAGAACGTCCTTAGGGATGTGTTTTACACAAGTTACACATTCTATTAATAAGAATTCTGAGATATGCTTTGATAATTGTTCTAGGCGCCGATTGTTCGTGACGCCTCGATGTTCGTGCTAGGGAATTTTAGGGCGGACTCTAGGTGCATGGGCCTTTGGTTTTCTATATATACGTATATATGCTCTACATTTTCCAAAAATTGCTTTAAAAGTATTTACATTTTTAAATGCCATGTCAATTGCATTGTGCTTTGGTATATGCATTAATATATATATGCATGTTATTGCATGATGCTACGAACGCAAATGTAAGCTTCGGGTGAGTACATATTGATGATAGTGATTGCATTAAGAATGGTTATGATTACATGCATTTAGTGCTCATTATCTTGCACCCCCAGTGTTAGTGCTCCACCCGAGGCCAAGACCTAGCCTTCACATGATCGTTCACCTCATGCACCACACGCTCACTTTGGATCCAAGGCAGGTGCCAACTTGTTGTACATACCACATTAGGTGGTTCCGACTCGTAGGTGACTTGTGATACTTCGCACAACCTTCACGTGATCGTAGCACTTGAGTGTATTTATTTACACCCATCCTATCGTACAGACCACTTTAGGTGGTTCCAACTCGTGTGCAGGAATTGATTTGTGAGATATAGTATCAGCTGTAGAGGTCACATTAGGTGGCTTCGGCTGACACATCATTTTACATTGATTTATTCTACTTGGCTTACCTATTGCATTTCTGAGATACTTAACATGGCATACACTTGATTTTCATTACTCTCGAGCATGATCTCTATATACGTATGTATTATTATTTTCTGGGAAACTATACGGGTTTAACGGTAAGGGGTTATTATTTTTGGAAAGAAAAATGGTTTTTGAAAAGCTTTGTTTTTTGCCACTCACATTTTCTGTTTTGCGCCCCTCCAGGTTCTAGCAACAAAGTTTCTGTATCGACGAGGATTCGTGGCATATCCCAGTACAAGTGGCTTCCTATGATGATATAATCCTTATCTTACCTTATTGTACTTTACTTATGCTTTGTAATCACATGTGAAATGGGTCCATACCCGCTCATCGCGCACTCGTGTACTTAGGCACTTTTAGGATTAAATGTATTCACATTTTATACATCATCACACTTTATGGCTTCGTCACCTTCCAAGTGTCGGCCATCATAGCTCGATTCGAAGTCCTAGTGGACATTCCAGATCGGGGTGTGTCATGGACCTCAGTCTGTTACACAAATGTCCTATATAAAATATGACAAGTGTAGCATTACTCTTTTCACTAAGTTTTTCAGGCTAACAAAATACACTTATGATAAGGGTAGTGATCTTGCACTCCCTTTTTTTGTCTATACACTCTTCACAATTTTTTGTTTCTAACTTTTGAATTGCCACTTAGTACTATGGTTTAGTGAGATTCCTCTTCACTTGTAAGTGAGAGGTCTTAGGTTTGATTCTCGTCAAAGACGAAATCAAACCACATTATTATGACAAACCTATTGTAAGGCTTAGCCCACTTTCCACTCCTTAGTGTAGATACTATCATTTTGTCAAACAATAATACTTTTGAATTGAATAAATGAAAGGAAAACTAAGGAGAGAAAAGAAGAAAAGTACAAAGGATAAAATAAGCTAGTCTATATAAGAGAAAAACTTATGTAAGGGCACTCAAACCACACCCTCCATAGAACAACTCTCACAAACAAAGTAAAACCCATTATATTTTAATTCCACCCAAACGCACATTGATCTTACCTAGTATGAAAGTTGCTCTTGTTTGGCATCATGTGAAGTTTCCCTCCTTTTCATTAAAGAGTCTTCTTAAGAAAGTGCAAGTCGGATAAGGATGACAACTCACGCATAGCAACGCATTATAAGAGATACTCAACGTGGATGAATATTATTGTGGAAAGAAAAAAGTGCTTCCCTTCATATGCATTCATTGTGCATCCATTGTTTTGTGCATCCTATACTAGGGATCGAGAATTGAACTCAGGACGTCATAGCAATGGTAAATAGTTCAAATACTATTTCAATGTTTCAATACTAATGACACTATATTTTCAAATTTTTTACACCAACTTGCTCCTATTTTGGGAAATACCATGTGATTAGGAAAATATTTTTTTATATATGGACATGAATATTCTTTTGGAGAAAAATGTATATATGGTGTAAGTTGCAACCGTTTCTAAATTAGAATTTTTACCAAGTCACTTCCTCATTCCATACACAAACAAACAGATTAATTGTTTGGAATTTATCAATTAATTGGTTTGGAATATATAAAACTACTTTTTTTCCTTTCTAGTTTATACTTATAGTTTATTTTGTAATTCTACAAGACAGAATTTAGTTTTCAAAATCTAAAAGAGTGTATGGGAGAATCTGTAATTTAAGTAAACCTATTCTCTCGTTGGGATTTCCGAATGCACTTTTTGTTAAAGCAAATGGCATCAATTGAATTCTGTGGATCTATTCTTTTACTTTTCACTCCTTCCTATACTCTCACTCTCTTTATATATACCAACTCTCTCTGTCCTCTAGTCTTCACCACCAACCAATATTTGTGTGAGAGAGGGACATACCTAGCTAGCAAGATCGGCCTCTAAAAGATAGAGTAAAAAAAATGGATTCTTCGAATCATCTTGAGCTTACATTGAGTCTTAAGTTGGCAAAAATTGAAAATGTTTCACAAAAATTGTCTGTTCTAAATGAGCATCTTCAAAAACATCAAGAAGAGCTTCGTAAATTAGAAGCGTTTAGAACTGAGATGCCTCACTCTGTGCTCCTCTTGTCGGATGGTGAGTGCGTTATTGTTTCCAAATTTACACATCCGGGCGGCCCTAATTTATTTATTTTCCTATTTATCTTTAAGAATATAGTTGAACGGTTTGATATTTGTTAAATTGATTACCTCTTATGGGTTTATTTGATAGATTTTCTTTGCCTCATCGGCTGCTTCTAATGTCGGTTTGTGAGCTTGTTAACTGTTTATTCCACACCTGACCGGACCCTTCTTTTATCTTTTACCCTTTTTCTCTTTAAGAAAATAGTTAAATGGTTTGATATATGTGAAGTTACCTCTCCTGTGGTTATTTTGTTTTGATTTATTTATTTATTTTTGCTTCCTTGTGTGCTCCTGTTACCGGACGGTGAGCGAGCGCGTTATCTGGTTTTCCTTAAATTTACACATCCAACTGACCCTTACTTTATTTTATTTTCCCTATTTCTGTTTTAATTAAATAGTTGAACGGTTTTTTACATGTAAAGTTACCTCTCATAGATTTATTTTGATTTATTTGTTTATTTGTTTTTGCCTCAGTGTATCATACTGTGAGAGTGTTACTTATAATTTGTACTGAATTTTACACATGCAGCCGGGCCCTTATTTCATTTTTTCCCTATTTATCTTTAAGGAATTAGTTGAAAGGTTTGACATAAGTAAAGTTACCTCTAACGGGTTTACTTGATTTTTTTATTGATTTTTGTTGTTGTTGCGATCATATAGCTGTACAAGTCCTCAAGAATGAGATTTCAGAACTCTCCGATCATCAATCTGAACGACGTAGTGCGTTCAGAAAATACAAGAGCTCGTCTCCTCCGTTCAACCCTAAGCCATTTGGCATCGATACCACTGATCACAAGCAGGTAAACAATGTGATATAGACATGCAAAAGTTCATCAATAACTTCATTTTTATCTGGTCGTGTGATTTTTGATAGATTACAATGTATCTAACAATTTAACTCATTTTAATTGTTTTGTAAAAGGTGATGACTTCCCAATGTTCCCAATCATCTAGTCGGATGGGAATGATGGTGAACAAAGAGCCGACAAGCCCTACGCCGTTCCCATGCGATTTGAACATGGCGGCCGACGATTTTGAGCTAGAGTCAAAACCACAGGCACAACCGGAGTCCCAGCCACAGCCACAGCTTCCACTGCCACTACCGCTGCCAAACTTGAAGAACAAAAGGAGGAGCTGGTCGCCGGAGCTCCACACAAGGTTTCTGAAGGCCATGAGTTTACTTGGAGGTCCTCAAGGTGAGGCAAATGAGTTGTGACGATATATTCATAGAATTAGTTGAGTCATTTTTATGGTGGGATATGATATCTAGGACTGCAGGTTTTTGGCTTGATGCTAATATTTAGTTTGTTATGTGCTTATTGTTGAGCAGAGGCTACTCCAAAGCAGATACAAGCTGTCATGCAGGTCGATGGGCTAACCCACGACCAAGTCAAGAGTCATCTGCAGGTTGGTTTGAAACCTTGAATACATACATACTCTTGTTTTTGTTTTAATGCAAGCCGTATTTAGGAGATGGAGCTTCGAACACAAGACTTCGAATGTAAGATAAGCGGTAGTTCTTAACCACCAGAGTGTTGGATTCCAATTGTCATTCTCCTTAACTCATTTTCTTAGTAATTTTAGTGCAATTTATTAATAAACTTATTCCTATATATTGCATAGAAATACAAGCCATAAAATGGTATGTGATAATTTGTTCGAAGTGCTATATACGTGATAGGAATAACGAATTGAAGCGAAGCTTAATTGGTGTAATTTATTAATAAACTTTTAGGTTTCATATGATCCGCTATTAACATCATTAATATTTCTTTCAACTTAACCACTTATTATTAAAAGTTTCGGTGATATTATGAATGAAATCTTCCATAAATAAATGGTATATTTTGTTACGTGGGACTAATTCTCCATCATTTATGTAAGTGTATAAGCTCAAGAAACTCGTTAGAACTACAAAAAAATCCATATCGGTTTTGGTTGTACGTACGTTACACGTATATGATATGACGTCAAATATATTTGCAGCAGCACCCAATACCTTTGAGTTATTACAAAAGAGACCCAGATAAAACTTTAACTTGCCGGATGAAACAATGCCAGTGCAAACAAAACCAAACTAGGCCATTACGCCTATGGTCCCCAAATCACATGAAGTTTGTCGTCTACCTATTTTATATCAGGTGGATTAGTACCATTACGTCGCCCATAAAAATTTCTCCTAATTTTATGAGTATTGCTCGACTTTGATCTCCTTGACGTGGTGCTGAATCTGATGGAAAATATATATCCTCTTTGTGGGTTTTGCAGAAGTACAGACTTAACAACCGAGGAGTCCAACCGGCCTCTACCGCGAGTGGCCAAAGAGCACCCCATTTCTACAGGGACTATTGGCAGCAACAACAGCAGCTCGAAGGTGCAAGAAATGGTGGAGTAAGAGTTGGAGTTGGGTCTTCAAACGGTGGCGGTAGAAGCAGGGATATTTCGAACAAGAAAGCAAAGACAAGTCGGTAATTATGTGGTTATAGATGATCTGCCGGCACATTTATATTTTGTTGGTGTGCCCAAATATGGGCATGCCCTATAAGGTCATTCTATTTTGGTCAGTTGTACTCTTTATTTGGGAAGTGATGTAGTACTTAAAATGCAAACAGTTCAACATTTATATACTTTTGTTATGCATGAGACGGTGATTTGTAGTTAAGGATGAGAATGTCATGTTTATTTGTTTGTTTATCTTTATTTTTTACAAATTCATATAGCTGTCATGTTAGAAATTGCATTTAAAAAAAATGGTAATTAAAGGTAGAGCTATGGCGGGAATACATAGCCACGTTTCGTTTATCATCTTTCAGACTTACTTACTCTCACGTCTAGTAAAGATGAAATAGGTAGCATATGAATTAAGAACAAGAAACACAAAGAACTTATTATATTGAGATAAGTTTCATATTGGAATCATCAGTACACGTATGAAACATTTTACATCAGAAAAAGAAAAACAGAAATTGGCTGAAAGTGCTAAACGGTAGAAAAAAGCCAAACAAAACTAACCTCGATTTGTGTTAGAGTGCTAAACGCTCAATCCTATCTCTCTTCATAAGTATACATGCTTCCAAATTGTCTTGATCATATAGTCTACCATGGCAATGGCATATAAAATAATTCTACACGAGAAGATGACAAGTTCTCAGCATACTGAAGATATATTGTTTTTGAGACCTAGGAAAAACTATATCGTATAATTAATCTTGGCAACGGCATTCAGTGAATGCTAATGTAGGCTACCCATAAATTTCATTTCATAAGTACAAAGAAGTGAAAGCTATTATAATGACGTCCTATCTAAAGAAAGGAAGACAAAAATGAAGTGACCAGCAGCAAAGAGTGTTTTTTGTTGCCCACAAGCAGATGGAGTGTTAAGAGGTAATCTATACTGATTCAACCACTTGTGTGTGAAGTTTCCTAGATTTCGTGTCTGCAAACCTGGATTTAGCGAAGTAGGTTAAGGCAGTGTACTTCACCATCTGTTAGAGTTAGTGTCTTAATTATTGTAACAAATTAATATGTGTATAAACCTCTAAATAAATGAGAATCGGTGAGTGTGATAGCCCAGTAAAATAAAGCACCAGCAGACTTTGAGAGAAAAAAAAATCCCGAGCAATTCACCCAGCTAAAAGCAGAGCATTTTGCTTTGCTCAATCTTCCTCTATCAGACCAGTTCACCGTCTGGTTGGACATCCCCAGTTTTTCAGATTTTGTTCTCTCATTTTCATTCCATGAATCAATCAATATAACCAATCAAAAGCTAATAGTTTAACACCATATGCACCCAAGTTTGAATCCCCTCTCCGAATTTGTTTTAAAAACAAAAGTGTCCAGAAAATTAAGAGCAATCGTACCAAGGCAATTAGGAACATATATAAAGCTTGTGATGAAAAAAGCAGCAAAACCGAAAATAAAATAATTGTCATGCGATTCTTACGATTTGATCTTGTGTGGCAATTGCATTCTATTTTGGAAGTAAAAAAAAGGACTCTCCAAATCCTCATCTGAAATTTTTGAACTTCGACTATTTTCTTCACTCCCTTGGTCACCACCACCACCATCAGAGGCTTTTAAGTGTTGCCAAACAAGCTTGAAGAACCTCATCAACTTATTCTTCTCCATAAGGGTTAGCCTCCTGATTTTAAATATTACTAGTCGAGAGTCTGAAAAATTTCACAACTCCCCGACTTCATGGTCAAAAATGGAGTTTACTTCAATGCTTGTGAAATCCAAATAGTTTGATATACCTAATTTCGTCAGAAGGTCTATGGCTTTGTCTGCACGAAACAAAACCCTAGGGCCGCAAAGGTAATGCGGAGTCTTTTGGCGTCATGTTGTGCAAGGACTTGAGGCATAGGTGACGGGGTCTCAATGTTGGGTCGTCGTCGTTAAGGAGTTTATTCGTAGCTTTTGGGGAAGGGTTGCAAGAATCCGTTAAGATTTCCTTCCTTTGCAAGGAAGGTTCCAGATAGAGAGAACCGACTTGCAGGCTACAAATTTGCTTGAAGTTGGACTAACAAGTGTGTCTGAGCACGCTAATTTTCATCATACAAACCAAACCAGCGACAAAAAATTCATACAAGAATTAAAACTAATGTTAAACATAGAAATTTAGAATTTTCGCATGAAAAAGTCAGAATTTATAAATTGACATGCACAAATTCCCTTATTTGGATTTATAAACATAAAAATTTAGAATTTCTGCGTGTAAAAAAAACTTGGAATTTGGGGCCTCCAATTCCCAAGTTTAAATTCCATGTAAATAGGTGTCATTTCCTAATTTCTATGATTGAGAGTTTAAAATTAACAAATTACAATCTCAATTCCATTGTTCTTTTAGGTTAACCAAACAAGAAAATTCACAAATTCTGGAAAATAAAATCCCGTCATTTTAAAATTCCTTAGTAATCTTAAATTTCTTCATCCAAACATATATTTGCGAAAGTATAAGAATAAAATGTACTGATTAAGTTAAAATCATAGAAGGTGGCTTAGATTATGCTGATTTTTCTCACCATAGTGGAGAATGATTTTGTGCAAGCAATCCAAAACCCTAAACCCTAGTTACAAAATCATTCTCCGAAACCCTAAGCTTTTATCACCTACTTGGTCGAAATAGGAGTTGAAGTCGATCGAACTCGAATGAAACAGAAAAGTATGGGATACTGCTCATCGTGCTCGACATCAACCTCTATGTCTATGACTGTGACTTGCAGAAGCAACGAGTTAACTCGCTACGAGCCCGAAGAAGATAACCTAATTCTGACGTCGTCGTTCCATACAGATATTTGCCTTCTTTTAATTTGCTGAAATGGTTCATTTCACTGGTCTTTGAACAGCTGCAGATCTGATGTCCCCTTTTACATGGCTCATTTGTGTCTCATTTACTAATATTTCGACACATATTCTTTAACTTAACTAAGAAATAACTCTGTTAAGTTATTTATTTATTTTTTATTTAATATTCAATGCACCCAATTGAGCACAAGGCGAAAGCAACCCAACAATTGTAAACCCACCAAGACCCATTATATATCTTCAATGACTCGCGGTGAAAACCCTTTTGAGAGTAACACCAGATCATAGAATTACAAGACCAAGTCTCTCTCGGTCATATTATCAAACACCTTCTGCACTCTCAATCAACCCATCTCCCCCATCAAAAATCAATTGCATTTCTCTTCCTCTTTCTTTCCGTTTCTGCTTCAACCGAATTCGATTTGTCGCCGTCTTCGTTTTCACTCTCATTAACTCGGCCTATCAGGGTTTGAGAAGAAAAATATGAGTTTCGCAGATGGCATCCAAGCGTATCTTCGTTTTCTCTCTCTCAGTAACTCGGCCTATCATCGTCTTCGTTGTGTCGTATGGGTTTTGGTTATGGATTTTGATCAGGGGGTTTGGTTAGGGATTTTGATATGTGGGTGTTGATCTATGGATTTTGATCTGAAGGAACTAAAAAATTTGCAAAAGGATCCTCCTGTGTTTGATTTTGTTTTTAATTTTTAAATGTCAAATAAAAACTTAACGGTGTTATTTCTCAGATACGAGGCCCATATAGAAAAGTATGACCGACGCGCTTCAGTTTTCTCTAGGGGGACCCATATAATATTCAATAATAATTGATATAATAATATTTTAATCTCTAAATCCATGATTCTCCCCTTTCTTGAATTTTTGAATTTCTGCACTACACTTATTATCTCTTTAATAGAAGTAGAACTTGTCAATACATGTGGATTCATCTCTATTAGAGAGATGATACAAATAATTGTATAAATATTTGGTACAAATAACATTTTTTACAAATTAATCATATGTTATTAACTAATGGGTGATGCTATCTACAAATCCCTGTACTTTTCACATACCCTCTTAATTTTTGACAGTTGGATCAAATGAATTGAAGAAGATCAAAAGACAAAAATCAACAAGAAGTGTGTGGGAGGTAGAAATGGGTGTTTAGAATAATCAAATCGTATTGTATCGTTGTACTCATATTTGTCTATGAACTATACGAATTAATCACTTCACAAGCAATACCTTAAGCTTCCTTGTTTTATGAATGAAACGACTGCTATGTATATGCAGTTATGCACCCTACTTTTGCTTGCTGAAAGCTTTCTTTCATTTGTTTTCCTTATCCTTAGTTTGTTTTGAAGAAGCTCAGGCAACCTCAAATGGATCGATTTTTATTCTTCGTTTGGAGAGTAGTTGAAATGCATACAATTCAAAATTTAAGATATTTTTTTTTCTCTCAAAATTTGGGATATTTTTGTGTATGTTTGGGGCTATGATTTTCAGTTAAATTCTTTTTACATATAAGGAGTCGAATAATATCATAAAAATAGTAGAGCAAAATCACATTACAAATAGGGATTCTTTTCAAAGTAAATAAAAGTCTGTCAGTTGAAGGGAACCCATAGCCTTATTCCAAGTACAATAATTTTGTGCCCACCACATGCTCCTTAGAAAAGCACAAACATACAATGATACAAACCCTACTAATATAAAGCATATATCCATCTGATAATTGCACAACCAACCATACAGTATTTTTTTACATAATAAAAACCTTAAACCAACATGTAAAACACATTATTTGGAAAAATAATTATACATGATTCATAGTTAAATATATTAATTAGTTTAAATCAAGGTGAAGTACTTTGTTTTGAAGAAGCTGCTGGGGGAATTCCGGGGATCCGAGGCACAGGTGGGAGTGGGAAGGGGAGTGGAGGGAGGAATGGGAGGATTGGTGGTGGTGGTGACGGCGATGGAGTCAAACCAGGTATAGGTGGCAGATTGGGAATTGGCAGGTTGGGAATCAATGGTGCTGGACCTGCTGGTGGAGAACCAGGAAGAGGGGGCAAATTAGGGATTAATGGAGCTGGTGGGGGCTGAAATGGATTAGGGATAAGTGGTGGGGGCTGAAGTGGATTAGGGATAAGTGGAGGGGGCTGAAATGGATTAGGGATAAGTGGAGGGGGCTGAAATGGATTAGGGATAATTGGTGGAAATAAAGGTGGAAATATAGCATCTGGATGCGCTACTTCTTTATTATCACCTAGTTGCTCATTCTTTGAAGTTTTGGAGTTGGAGGACACAGATGAAGTTTTTACAGCAACAGGGGGCGAACCTGGAATTCCAGGAAGTCCTGGGAGTCCTGGGACACCAATTGGGATGGGAGGGAGAGGAGGGAGTTGTGGCAGTGGTGGAAGATAAGGGATCCTAGGGACGGGAGGTAGATCAGGAATTGTGGGGTCCACTTGAGAGGGTGATGGGAATTCCAGCTCATCAGTACGAGGGAATGAGAACTTCTGGGAATTTGATTTCTTGGAATTCTGAATGCTGGGTTTGTGGTTGCATAAGGTGGGTTGTTTGAGAGGCTTGAAGGTGAAGAAACCAGCAGAGAATATGTGAGTCCCTTGCTTTCTTGCCTTGAGGTGTAAGGAAGAGGAGGTGGCTGATGAGGCCACAGCACAGTAGGGTTCACTGCTGCTGATTAGTTTCACTGAGCATCCTTCAATTTTCTTGACATGTTTGCTCACCGAGAATGGCAGAAGGACTTTGAATTGTCCATGGCTATTTGTTTTCACTTGTGCCTTGAAACTTTGTTCTGTTGAACTCCCATCTTTGCATTCCACACCAACAGAAGCCCCTGCACAAGAACCCAACAAGGTTATTGATATTTTCAAAAATGCATCCACAACATGTTTGTACGTTTTGTTGGACTCACAATGAAATCGCCACGTTATTGATGACTTATTTACTAGAAGACAATGATATCGACATATACAAATTAATGAAATATCCTCTATTTTTCTTTAAGAGAAATAATAAATGTTGGAAAGAAATTGTGATTGAAAGAAGAATCCTACCGCCAAGGAGAGATTTTGTTGTAATTGATTTATGTTATTTACTTTTCCTAGTTGTATGGTTGACTAATAGGAAATATCTGTATAAAGGTTTTACAATCAGAAGTAATGAAATTATTCTGGCCAATTCTATTTCTCAGTCAATTTACCAGATTTTACATTTCTCCTTTTGTACACCTTTGTTTATTTTTTTCATTTGATTTTTCTTTGATTTATTCAAATTTAAAGATCAAAAATAAAAATGAGAGTATGCACGAGCAGAGAAGGGCCGGACTACAATACAAAAAGAAATTTGATTATGAACTTGTTGAAACTTGAAAATTTGAGATGAATTTTACCTGAAATGAAATGGCTGGTATGTGAGAAATCCTCTTGGAAACATGTGTTACAGTAGACAGTGCCTACAACAACTGCGGAAAGATGGTTCTTCTCATGGCTAGCCTCTGAAGGAGTATGAAATGTGAGAGTAGCAACCAGAAAGATAACTGTAAGAAACTGAGACATGGTTTTAGAGTCTATCTATCCCCCCCCCCCTCTGAGAAGTTCTGATATTCTCGACTCTAAAAATAGGTTGATATAGGCTGCCTTTGATATCAATCGCCGAGGGCTTTTAACTAATATAAATATTCTGCAGAATTATACACTTTATTAGGCATAAAAAGGGATATGCTCGGTTGTTTATTACAATTCACGACACGTACGTAAAATTAACTGTGATTGGAAGATAAAAAAGAAACGACTATTTTCGAATTTTATAGCCCGGGATCCATCGAGCTTCATTATTTCACTCATGAAAAACAGTCAACTGCAAACTAGAAGAAGTAAATGTAACTAGGTTTCGTTTCCTACCACCGAACCATACAAGAAAAAAAGGTAATAATTGTGATGGTGGGGAAGTAGATAGAAAAGATGCCCCTAATTTTTGTTTTGCTGGTGTTTTGTTTATTTTATATTTTATTGAGGTTGTTTCTTTGTGGTGTACGAATGCCAAACAGAATAGTTGGGTCCCTGTTGGTTCACGAGACAAGTGGAGTGGCCACAAATTTCACGAGTCTAAAGCTGTACACTACCAAGTCAAGAGTCATCTGCAGGTTGGTTTGAAACCTTGAATACATATATACTCTTGTTTTTGTTTTAATGCAAGCCGTATTTAGGACATGGAGTTTCGAACACAAAATATATATATACTCTTGTTTTTGTTTTAATGCAAGCCGTATTTAGGACATGGAGTTTCGAACACAAAACTTCGAATGTAAGATAAACGGTAGTTCTTAACCACCAGAGTGTTGGATTCCAATTGTCATTCTCCTTAACTCATGTTCTTAGTAATTTTTGTGCAATTTATTAATAAACTTATTCCTATATATTGCATAGAAATACAAGCGATAAAATGGTATGTGATAATTTGTTCGAAGTGCTATATACGTGATAGGAATAACGAATTGAAGCGAAGCTTAATTGGTGTAATTTATTAATAAACTTTTAGGTTTAATATGACTCACTATTAACATCACCAATGTTGCTCAACTTAACCACTTATTATTAAAAGCTTCGGTGATATTATGAATGAAATCTTTCATAAATAAATGGTATATTTTGTTACATGGGACTAATTCTCCATCATTTATGTTACCTTTGCAGCCTTTGCTAAGTGTATAAGCTCAAGAAACTCGTTAAAACTACAAAAAATCCAAATTGGTTATGGTTGTACGTACGTTACACGTATATGAAAGGACGTCAAATATATTTGCAGCAGCACCCAATACCTTTGAGTTATTACAAAGGAGACCCAGATAAAACTTTAACTTGCCGGATGAAACAATGCCAGTGCAAACAAAACCAAACTAGGCCATTTACGCCTATGGTCCCCAAATCATATGAAGTTTGTCGTCTACCTATATTATATCAGGTGGATTAGTAACATTACGTTGCCCATAAAAATTTATCCTAATTTATTTGTATTGACTTTGATCTCCTTGATGTGGTGCCGAATCTGATGGAAAATATATATCCTCTTTGTGGGTTTTGCAGAAGTACAGACTTAATTAACAACCGAGGAGTCCAACCGGCCTCTGCCGGGAGTGGCCAAAGGGCACCCCATTTCTACAGGGACTATTGGCAGCAACAACAGCAGCTCGAAGGTGCAAGCAATGGTGGAGTAAGAGTTGGAGTTGGGTCTTCAAACGGTGGCGGTAGAAGCAGGGACATTTCGAACAAGAAAGCAAAGACAAGTCGGTAATTATGTGGTTATAGATGATCTGCCGGCATATTTATATTTTGTTGGTGTGCCCAAATATGGGCATGGCCTATAAGGTCTTTCTATTTTGGTCAGTTGTACTCTTTATTTGGGAAGTGATGTAGTACTTAAAATGCAAACAGTTCAACATTTATATACTTTTGTTATGCATGAGACGGTGATTTGTAGTTAAGGATGAGAATGTCATGTTTATTGATTTGTTTATCTTTATTTTTTTACAAATTCATATAGCTGTCATGTTAGAAATTGCATTTAAAAAAAAATGATAATTAAAGGTTGAGCCATGGCGGGAATACATAGCCACGTTTCGTTTATTATCTTTCAGACTTACTCTCACGTCTGGTAAAGATGAAATAGGTAGCATATGAATTAAGAACAAGAAACACAAAGAACTTATTATATTGAGATAAGTTTCATATTAGAATCATCAGTACACGTATGAAACAGTTTACATCAGAAAAAGAAAAACAAAAATTGGCTGAAAGTGCTAAACGGTAGAAAGGAGCAAAACAAAACTAACCTCGATTTGTGTTATAGTGCTAAACGCTCAATCCCATCCCTCTTCATAAGTATACTTTTACATGCTTCCAAATTGTCTTGATCATAGTCTACCATGGCAATGGCATATAAAATAATTATACTCGAGAAGATGACATAAGTTCTCAGCATACTGAAGATATATTGTTTTTGAGACCTAGGAAAAACTACATCGTATAATTAATCTTGGCAACAGCATTCAGTGAATGCTAATGTAGGCTACCCGTAAATTTCATTTCATAAGCACAAAGAAGTGAAAGCTATTATAATGACGTCCTATCTAAAGAAAGGAAGACAAAAATGAAGTGACCAGCAGCAAAGAGTGCTTTTTGTTGCCCACAAGCAGATGGAGTGTTAAGAGGTATTCTATACTGATTCAACCACTGGTGTGTGAAGTTTCCTAGATTTCACGTCTGCAAACCTGGATTTAGCGAAGTAGGTTAAGGCAGTGTACTTCACCATCTGTTAGAGTTAGTGTCTTAATTATTGTAACAAATTAATATATGTGTATAAACCTCTAAAGAAATGAGAATCGGTGAGTGTGATAGCCCAGTAAAATAAAGCACCAGCCAACTTGGAGAGAGAAAAAAAAATCCCGAGCAATTCACCCAGCCAAAAGCAGAGCATGCACTTTGCTTTGCTCGCTCTTCCTCTATCAGACCAGTTCACCGACTGGTTGGACATCCCCAGTTTTTCAGATTTTGTTCTTTCATTTTCATTCCATGAATCAATCAATATCACCAATCAAAAGCTAATAGTTTAACACCATATGCACCCAAGTTTGAATCCCTCTCCGAATTTGTTGTAAAACAAAAGTTTCCAGAAAATTAAGAGCAATCATACCAAGGCAATTAGGAACATATATAAAGCTTGTGATGAAAAAAGCAGCAAAACCAAACATAAAATAATTGTCATGCGATTCTTACGATTTGATCTTGTGTGGCAATTGCATTATGTTTTGGAAGTCAACAAAAGGACTCTCCAAATCCTCATCTGAAATTTTTGAACTTCGACTAGTTTCTTCACTCCCCTGGTCACCACCACCATCATCAGAGGTTTCCAAGTGTTGCCAAACAAGCTTGAAGAACCTCATCAACTTATTCTTCTCCATAAGGGTTAGCGACCTGACTTTAAATACCGCTAGTCAAGAGTCTGGAAAATTCCACAACTCCCCGACATCATCGTTGTGAAGTTTCAGATTCTCATTCACTTTCAAGTATACTTTACAAGGGATTTTATATACTAAGGGGTCTACAGGGTAAAGAGAGTTGGTAGCAGCTATACAGTATAATAAAATACAAAACCCTAAACCCCCTAAACCCTAACTGTCTACACTCCCCCGCAAACTTGGCGCCGGAGAGGAGACAAGTTTGGAACACAAGGACTGGAAACGCGTCTTCGACAGGCCTTTTGTAAAGAGATCAGCCAGTTGCGAAATAGAAGGAAGAAAGTGAACACGGTGAGTCCCTGAAGCAACACGTTTCCGGACGAAATGATAATCTAAAGCGATGTGTTTTGTGCGGGCATGAAAGACCGGATTAGCAGCCATATATGTGGCACTCAAATTGTCACAATGCATCACTGTGGGCTCAGAGACGGAAACACAGAGGTCACGCAAAAGACCCATTATCCAAATAGAATCAGCGCATGCAAAGGCAAGTGCCCGATACTCCGCTTCGGCACTAGATCGAGATACCGTCCATTGTTTCTTTGCACACCAAGAAATCAGATTGTCACCAAGAAAAATACAAAAGCCAGTGGTGGAACGACGTGTGTCAGGGCACCCTGCCCAGTCTGCATCTGAATAGGTGATGAGATGAAACGGTTGTGAAAAGGAAGTCAACCGAAGTCCCATACCCAAGCTGCCTTTAAGGTAACGCAATATACGTTTAACAACCTCTAAGTGAGCAGTAGTGGGACGACCCATAAACTGAGAGACATGCTGCACGGCAAAGGAAATATCTGGCCAAGTTAGGGTAAGATACTGCAAAGAACCCACAAGCTGCCTATAAATAGAAGGATCCGTAAGGGCAGTACCAGTGTGTGCAGAGAGATGAGTCTTGGCTGCTATGGGTGTGGAACAAGGTTTACACCCTAATAAGTCACCACGTTGTAATAACTCCAAAGTATATTTGTTTTGAGACAAGTGAATACCATTGGATAAATAAGAGACCTCTATGCCAAGGAAATAGTGCAGTTTGCCGAGATCCTTGAGCTCAAACTCAGTGCTCAGAGTTTGAATAAATGATTGAATCAACGGAGGGGAGTTACCCGTCAAAACGATGTCATCCACATATAGAAGAAAAACAAGGATAGTGGAGCCACGATGATATGTAAACATTGAGCTATCTGCCCGACTTTGGATAAAACCTGTCTGAATGAGAAAGGTGTTGAGGCGTTGAAACCAAGCTCGAGGAGCTTGTTTAAGACTGTAGATGGCTTTCCGAAGCTTACAGACATAGTTGGGACGATTGGGATCAACAAAGCCAGGTGGTTGGGTCATATAAACCTCTTCCATAAGTGAACCATGGAGAAAGGCGTTCTTGACGTTGAGTTGACGTATCGACCAATCGAGAGACACGGCAAGGCTGAGCACGGTTCGAATGGTGGTAGGCTTCACAACGGGACTGAAGGTCTCTGTGAAATCAACCCCAGGCTGTTGATGGAAGCCTTTGGCGACAAGACGTGCCTTGTGACGCTCGATCGAGCCATCAGAATGGCACTTGATTTTGAACACCCATTTACAGCCGACAACGTTAGCATGAGGAACATGAGGGGTTAAGGTCCATGTGCCTTGTTTAAGCAGTGCATTGAACTCATCCAACATAGCCTGGCGCCACTGAGGGGATCAGGATGCCTGTGTAAAACAAGTGGGCTCCGCATCTTGTTCAACGAGGGTGGTCATCGCAGATGGAAGAGGATGACGACTAGCAAAGTAGGCCTTCGTTTTGGGTTTGAAAATCCCTGACTTAGACCGTGTGTGAGGTCCTGAGGAAGGAGGAGGAGCCACGCCACTAGCTGGCAACTGAGAGACATGTGGATAGGAGTGAGGTGGTTGAGATGTAGTAGGGATAGACGCAGGAATAGGTGCAAGCAGGTTGACAGGTGGGAGTTCCAGATTTTGAGGGATAGTCACGGGGGTTGCAGGCAGCATGGGTGCCAGGTTATGAGCTGGCAAGGAAGGTTCACGTGAAGGGCAGGGTTGCTGCGGGATTGTAGGGGAGACTGACACAGGAACAGTGGCAGAAGTGGTGGTATGGGTGAGATCCTGATTTTGAGGCATAGGCACGGGTGGTTGGTGGAGAAGAGGGGTAGGTACGGGGTGAATGGGAACAAATACCAAGTCTGATTCAGGCGCAGAAGGTGATGCCATAGAGGAGTGGAAAGGAAAATCATGCTCATTGAATTTAACATGACGAGACAGATATACACGTCCAGTTGAGGGATGAAGACAACGATAGCCTTTATATTGGTCACTGTAGCCAAGGAAAACACATGACAAGGATCGGGGTTGGAGTTTGTAAGTTGCATAATCACCAAGGTATGGAAAGCAAGCACACCCAAACGTGCGCAAAGCCATGTAATCAGGATCCCGGCCAAACAAAGAGTGAAACGGAGAGGTCCACTTGAGAATAGGAGTGGGTAGCCGATTAATTATATAAACAGCAGTGCAGAGTGCCTCAGCCCAAAATTTATGTGGAAGATTGGCAGCAAGTAACAGGGTGCGTCCCATTTCTGAGATATAACGATGCTTGCGTTCTGCAAGTCCATTTTGCTGTGGGGTATGAGGACAGGAGAATCTATGGTGAATCCCTTTTCGCGCACACAATTGACGAAAGGACAAATTATCATATTCTTTACCCCCATCACTTTGGAGTATTTTAACCATTGTTGAAAACTGATTAGAGATGAGAGTTATAAAATTGGAAAAATGAAGAAAGACCTCAGATTTCTTACGCATGGGATAAATCCATGTGTACCGTGTGTAATCATCTGTAAACAAAACATAATAACGAAAGCCCGACACCGATAGAATAGGAGACATCCAAACATCAGTATGTATTAATTCAAAAGGAGACAGTGAATAATGTTCTGAAGGTGTAAATGCGAGGCGATGGGATTTGGCCAACGCACAGTGATTACAAAAATCTTTGGGGGAGACAGCAAAGGACGAGCCTAATACATTACTAGAGGCTAATACATTAAGAACTTGACGGGATGGATGCCCAAGACGACTATGCCAGAGGGAGGGTGAAGCAAAAGTGGAAACAAAGGCATTTTTGGTAGTAGAACCAGTGCTAGGAGCAAGACCAAGCTTGAGGGGATAAAGAACATCCTCACATGGGCCCTGAAAAAGAACAACACCCGTTTTTAAGTCACGGACAACAAAACCCCACGGAAAGAACAAGAGACTAACAAGATTATCACGTGTAAACTTAGCAACCGACAATAAATTTTTCCGAATTGCTGGAACATGCAAAACTTAGGATAACCGAAAAATGAAGGGCCCGGACTTAAAAGAAAGATTACCAGTGTGCGCAATAGGGAGGGTCTCACCATTACCCACAGTAACTTTGTCATTAGAAGCATACCGAGTAAGCGAAGAGAGGAATTGAGGGTCACTGGTCATATGGTAAGTGGCACCAGTATCCGGATACCATGTAGGATCGGAGGGAGAAGCAACATGCATGCCAGCAAAAGCTCGAGAGATATCATCATCGGAGCGAGTCGCGCGGGGGCACAAGGCAGCTATGTGACCAAACTGATTGCATGCCCAACACTGAGGACCACGAGGAGTAGGTCTTGGACCAAGGATACCAGGCCGGTGTTGAGCAGTACGTGGACCATATCGGCCAGCACCGCCATGCACGGTAAAACGGCCACCTCCATGATTACGGGGATGCCGATTGCCATTGGAAGTGCCATTATGGCGAGAAGGCAGACTAGCACGCCCCTGAGAGGGAGAACCACCAGAGCTACGGGCGGAGTAGAGAGCGGAGGGAGCTAAAGTAGCTTGAGTCATGGCATGCTTGGATTCATAAACCAGAAGACGAGCACGCGAGTCGTTAAAGGACGGTAGAGGAGGAAAGTTGGTCAGTGCCAAGACAAGAATCTCATATTCAGACCCCAAGCCATTAAGTACATAAGTCACCAAATCATCATTCTGAACTGGTTGGCCAATAGAAGCCAATTGATCTGCCAAATGTTTGGCAAGACCCAGATATTCGGAGATCGTCTTGGTACCTTTTTGAAGAGACAGCAGCTGAAACCGAGTATGAGTAGAGTTGGCAAGAGATTGTTGAGAAAAATTTTGACGAAGATGTTCCCAGATCTCACGAGAAGTAGATAGCCCGACGGTCAACGAGAGAACAGGCTCAGTAAGGGTAGCACGTAACATGCTGACAAGGGTCTGATCAGTCTGGTACCATACCAGGTAATCGGGGTTAGGGACGCTAGTAGTGATAGGAGGCACCACTGTGGAGGAGGCGGAATCAGCAGAGGTATTTGGGGAAGGTGCTTGAGTTGTGGTGGTGATAAAGAGAGGAGAGCAAGGGTGGGATCCATCTACAAAATGCCAAAAGTTTTGGCCAATCAAGAATGGTTTAACTTGGCTTTCCCATGGTAAGTAATTAGATTCAGAAAGTTTGACAGAAACAAGAGTAGAGATATTAGGAATGGAAGAGGGAGGAAAGGAAGTAGCAGAAGCCATGGAAAAGAAAAAGGAGGGATCATAGGCTCTATACCATGTGAAGTTTCAGATTCTCATTCACTTTCAAGTATACTTTACAAGGGATTTTATATACTAAGGGGTCTACATGGTAAAGAGAGTTGGTAGCAGCTATACAGTATAATAAAATACAAAACCCTAAACCCCATAAACCCTAATTGTCTACAATCATCAAAAATGGAGTTTACTTCAATGCATGTGAAATCCACATAGTTTGATATACTTGATTTCGTCAGAAGGTATATGGCTTTGTCTGCACGAAACAAAACCCTAGGGCCGCTAAGGTAATGCGGAGTCTTTTGGCGTCATGTTGTGCAAGGACTTGAGGGGCATAGGTGACGGCGTCTCAATGTTGAACCGTCGTCGTTAAGGAGTTTATTCGTAGCTTTTGGGGAAGGGTTGCAAGAATCCGTTAAGATTTCCTTCCTTTGCAAGGAAGGTTCCAGATAGAGAGAACGGACTTGCAGACTACAAATTTGCTTGAAGTTGGACTAACAAGTATGTCTGAGCACGCTAATTTTCATCATACAAACCAAACCAACGACAAAAAATTTATACGAGAATTAATAGAGGTGTATTCAATTGGGAATTTGAGAGATTTTAATGGATTTTTACGGAGTTTAACTGATTTGTAGAGATTCTATTTAAAATTTTAATTCATTTCTCTCAAAATCTTATGGGAAGAGATGAGATTTATGGATGCTTAAAATACACTACAAAATCTCTCCAATTCCCTCTAATTCCTCAACTTTTCCAAATTCTCTAAATTCTACTTCTAATTGAATATACCTAGAATATTATAAACTTCTTTAAAATTCTAATTGAATACATCCGGATTTTTAAAGATTTTAATAAACTATCCTAAAACCCTGATTGAATACACATTGAATTTCAGAGAATCACTTAAAATCCTGATTAAATACCCTTAGATTCATTAAAATAATTAAAATCCCTCAAAATTCCAATTGAATACACCCCTTAAAACTTAATGTTAAACATAGAAATTTAGAATTTTCGCATGAAAAAAGTAAGAATTTATAAATTGACATGCACCAATTCCCTTATTTGGATTTATAAACATAAAAATTTAGAATTTCTGTGTGAAAAAAAAAACTTGGAATTTGGGGCCTCCAATTCCCAAGTTTAAATTCCATGTAAATAGGTGTCATTTCCCAATTTCTATAATTGAGAGTTTAAAATTAACAAATTTCATTCTCAATTCCATTGTTCTTTTAGGTTAACGAAACAAGAAAATTCACAAATTCTAGTAAATAAAATCCCGTCATTTCAATTTGCGTCATTTTAAAATTTCTTAGTAATCTTAAATTTCTTCATCCAAACATATATTTGCGAAAATATAAGAATAAAATGTACTGATTAAGTTAAAATCATAGAAGGTGGCTCAGATTATGGTGATTTTTCTCCCCATAGTGGAGAATGATTTTGTGCAAGCAGTCCAAAAACCTAAACCCTAGTTACAAAATCATTCTCCGAAACCCAAAACACTAAACCCTAAGCTTTTATCACCTACTTGGTCGAAATAAGAGTTGAAGTCGATCGAACTTGAATGAAACAGAAAGGTATGTGATACGGCTCGTCATGCTCGACATCAACCTTTATGTCTATGACTGTGACTTGCAGAAGTAGCGAGTTAACTCGCTACGAGCCCAAAGAAGATGACCTAATTCTGACGTTGTCGTTACGTACAGATATTTGCCTTCTTTTAATTTGTTGAAATGGTTCATTTCATTGGTCTTTTAACAGCTGCAGATCTGCTGTTCAGTTTTACATGTCTTATTTGTGTCTTGTTTACTAATATTTCGACACATATTCTTTAACTTAACTAAGAAATAACTCTGTTAAGTTATTTATTTATTTTTATTTAATATTCAATGCGCCCAATTGAGCACAAGGCGAAAGCAACCCAACAATTGTAAACTCATCAAGACCCATTATACATCTTCAATGACTCACGGTGAAGACCCTTTTGAGAGTAACACCAGATCATAGAATTACAAGACCAAGTCTCTCTCAGTCATATTATCAAACACCTTCTGCACTCTCAATCAACCCATCTCCCCCATCAAAAATCAATTGCATTTCCCTTCCTCTTTCTTTCCGTTTCCGCTTCAACCGAATTCGATTTGTCGCCGTCTTCGTTTTCACTCTCATTAACTCGGCCTATTAGGGTTTGAGAAGAAAAATATGAGTTTCGCAGATGGCATCCAAGCGTATCTTCGTTTTCTCTCTCAGTAACTCGGCCTATCGTCGTCTTCGTTGTGTCGCATGGGTTTTGGTTATGGATTTTGATCTGGGGGTTTTGGTTAGGGATTTTGATATGTGGGTGTTGATCTAAGGATTTTGATACGAAGGAACTCAAAAATTTGCAGAAGGATCCTCCTGTGTTTGATTTTGTTTTTAATTTTTAAATGTCAAATAAAAAATTAACGGTGTTATTTCTCATATAAGTTAGAGGATATGTGTCAAAATATTAGTAAACTAGACACAAAGGAGACACGTAAAAGGGGACAGCGAATCTGCATATTCTCTCTAAGGGGCCCATATAGAAAAGCATGACCGACGCGCTTCAGTTTTCTCTAGGGGACCGATATAATATTCAATAATAATTGATATAATAATATTTTAATCTCTAAATCCATGATTCTCCTTTTTCTTGAAATTTTGAATTTTTGCGCTACACTTATTATCTCTTTAATAGAAGTAGAACATGTCAATAAATGTGGATTCGTCTCTATTAGAGAGATGATACAAAATAATTGTATAAATATTTGGAAAAAATAACATTTTTCACAAATTAATCATATGCTATTAACTAATGGGTGATGCTATCTACAAATCCCTGTACTTTTCACATACCCTCTTAATTTTTGACAGTTGGATCAAATGAATTGAAGAAAATCAAAAGACAAAATCAACAAAAAGTGTATGGGAGGTAAAAATGGGTGTTTAGAATAATCAAATCGTATTGTATCGTTGTACTCATATTTGTCTATGAACTATACGAATTAATCACTTCACAGGCAATACCTTAAGCTTCCCTGTTTTATGAATGAAACGACTGCTATGTATATGCAGTTATGCACCCTACTCTTGCTTGCTGAAAGCTTTCTTTCATTTGTTTTCCTTATCCTTAGTTTGTTTTGAAGAAGCTCAGGCAACCTCAAATGGATCGATTTTTATTCTTCATTTGGAGAGTGGTTGAAATGCATACAATTCAAAATTTAAGATATTTTTTTTCTCTCAAAATTTGTGATATTTTTGTGTATGTATGGGGCTATAATTTTCAATTAAATTCTTTTTACAATAAGGAGTCGAATAATATCATAAAAATAGTATAGCAAAATCACATTATAATAGGGATTCTTTTCAAAGTAAATAAAAGTCTGTCAGATGAAGGGAACCCATAGCCTTATTCCAAGTACAATAATTTTGTGTCCACCACATGCTCCTTACAAAAGCACAAACATACAATGATACAAACCCTACTAATATAAAGCGTATATCCTTCTGATAATTGCACAACCAACCATACAGTATCTTTTACATAATAAAAACCTTAAACCAACATGTAAAACACATTATTTGGAAAAATAATTATACATGATTCATAGTTAAATATATTATAGTTTAAATCAAGGTGAAGTACTTTGTTTTGAAGAAGCTGCTGGGGGAATTCCGGGGATCCGAGGCACAGGTGGGAGTGGGACGGGGAGTGGAGGGAGGAATGGGATGATTGGTGGTGGTGGTGACGGCGATGGAGTCAAACCAGATATAGGTGGCAGGTTGGGAATTGGCAGGTTGGGAATCAATGGTGCTGGACCTGCTGGTGGAGAACCAGGAAGAGGGGGCAAATTAGGGATTAATGGAGCTGGTGGGGGCTGAAGTGGATTAGGGATAATTGGTGGAAATAAAGGTGGAAATATATCATCTGGATGCGCTACTTCTTTATTATCACCTAGTTGCTCATTCTTTGAAGTTTTGGAGTTGGAGGACACAGATGAAGTTTTTACAGCAACAGGGGGCGAACCTGGAATTCCAGGAAGTCCTGGGAGTCCTGGGACACCAATTGGGATGGGAGGGAGAGGAGGGAGTTGTGGCAGTGGTGGAAGATAAGGGATCTTAGGGACGGGAGGTAGATCAGGAATTGTGGGGTCCACTTGAGAGGGTGATGGGAATTCCAGCTCATCAGTACGAGGGAATGAGAACTTCTGGGAATTTAATTTCTTGGAATTCTGAATGCTGGGTTTCTGGTTGCATAAGGTGGGTTGTTTGAGAGGCTTGAAGGTGAAGAAACCAGCAGAGAATATGTGAGTCCCTTGCTTTCTTGCCTTGAGGTGTAAGGAAGAGGAGGTGGCTGATGAGGCCACAGCACAGTAGGGTTCACTGCTGCTGATTAGTTTCACTGAGCATCCTTCAATTTTCTTGACATGTTTGCTCACCGAGAATGGCAGAAGGACTTTGAATTGTCCATGGCTATTTGTTTTCACTTGTGCCTTGAAACTTTGTTCTGTTGAACTCCCATCTTTGCATTCCACACCAACAGAAGCCCCTGCACAAGAACCCAACAAGGTTATTGATATTTTCGAAAATGCATCCACAACATGTCTGTACGTTTTGTTGGACTCACAATGAAATAGCCACGTTATTGATGACATATTTACTGGACGACAATGATATCGACATATACAAATTAATGAAATATCCTCCATTTTTCTTTAAGAGAAATAATAAATGTTGGAAAGAAATTGTGATTGAATGCAGAATCCTACCGCCAAGGAGAGATTTTGCTGTAATTGATTTATGTTATTTACTTTTCCTAGTTGTATAGTTGACTCATAGGAAATATCTGTATAAAGGTTTTACAATCAGAAGTAATGAAATTATTCTGGCCAATTCTATTTCTTAGTCACCTCTCCCAGACCCTGCTTAAAGCGGGAGCCTTGTGCACTGGGTACGAACTTTTTTTAATTCTATTTCTTAGTCAATTTACCAGATTTTACATTTCTCCTTTTGTACACCTTTGTTTATTTTTGTTCTTTTGATTTTTCTTTGATTTATTCAAATTTAAAGATCAAAAATAGAAATGAGAGTATGCAAGAGGAGAGAAGGGCCGGACTACAATACAAAAAGAAATTTGATTATGAACTTGTTGAAACTTGAAAATTTGAGATGAAGTTTACCTGAAATGAAATGGCTGGTATGTGAGAAATCCTCTTGGAAACATGTGTCACAGTAGACAGTGCCTACAACAACTGCAGAAGGATGGTTCTTCTCATGGCTAGCCTCTGAAGGAGTATGAAATGTGAGAGTAGCAACCAGAAATATAACTGTAAGAAACCAATACATGGTTTTAGAGCCTATCTATCCCCCCTCTGTGAAGTTCTGATATTCTCGACTCTAAAAATAAGTTGATATAGGCTGCCTTTTATATCAATCGCTGAGAGCTTATAACTAATATAAATATTCTGTAGGATTATACACTTTATTAGGCATAAAAATGGATATGCTCGGCTCTTTATTACAATTCACGACACGTACGCAAAATTAACTCATCAAATTAACTGTGATTGGAAGATAAAAAAGAAACGACTATTTTCGAATTTTATAGCCCCGGTTCCATCGAGCTTCATTATTTCACTCATGGAAAAACAGTCAACTGCAAACTAGAAGAAGTAAATGTAGCTAGGTTTCGTTTCCTGCTCCCGAACCATACAAGAAAAAAAGGTAATAATTGTGATGGTGGGGAAGTAGATAGAAAAGATGCCCCTAATTTTTGTTTTGCTGGTGTTTTGTTTATTTTATATTTATTGAGGTTGTTTCTTTGTGGTGTACGAATGCCAAACAGAATAGTTGGGTCCCCGTTGGTTCACGAGATAAGTGGAGTGGCCACAAATTTCATGAGTCAAAAGCTGTACACTATCAACAACAACAACAACTGAAGGTTGCTGCATGTATTCATTCATGTTTTATCTTCACACAGAAACAAATGATGCATGGGCGCCTACTATATTGGTTAGAAACAGGTAGATAAGTCGGTATATATGACATTCTTGTGAGATTATATATAATCCGTGTAGTAGAGGATGTCTCTCTTTGTATCTATCACGTACACACAAATGAATAGCATCTACTGTATTGGCTAGAAACATTCCGATATATATGATGTGGTCGAAAGATCTATAAGTAACTAGAAATATCTTAACTCTAACCCTTAGACTTGATAAGAGTTGTAGATACAAAGAGATATATTCACAGTTGTCTCACGTAACATCATTAATACATGTAAAAAAAAACTGTAGCTCACCAAAAAAAAAAACGGCAACTTTCCATGGTGTCAGAATATGGTATTTGAGCAGGGCATAAGATCTTATCATGACAATTTTTTGGAAGTTCATGTTTGTCATCTTTTCTTTCTTCTCTTGGTTTGTACTACATCTGTGTATTACTATTTTGTTTTTTGGGATTCATCTTTAACGATAAGAAAAACTGAATCATTAGCATCATTATTTGAATTTGATTTAAATTGTCACCAGCAATTGATAAAGCAATAGCAAAAAGGCAGAAACTTCGACTAACATGATGATGTGTATAACATCGAAATCAGGGTTTCTCTGTGCACTCATGTGTTGGTGTTGCACCCAGATTCCTCTTGCATCAACCCATTCTTTTCCTTCCCACAGTCTGTTTATTTTGTCCTTAATTCAGTTTCCTGCTTTGTGAGGAAACCTAGGGCTACTTCCACGATTCTCATTTTCCAATAACTGCTTGGAAGTTTGGTGAAAAACATCGGTGTCACCGGAAATATATCCTCGTTTTGAAATATATTACTCATTACGTGCTAACTACAGTTGTACGTGTCACACTCGAAACGTAAATGATATACGTTGTGACATGCAAGAATTTCAGGCACAAACTCCACAATAGTACTGTTAAATGGACCCTGCATTGGAATTGACAAATTGTCTCGCAGAGTTTTGCATTGAGCTGCTAACAAACCCCCAAACTTTCACCGTTTCGTTCTTTGTCCGTCCTACAATTTTTGACAATGTAAGGCGGTTATTGAAGGTCCCAGGTATATCTATGACAACCACAAGCCTCTCCGTCCCCACTGCTATCTTGTGATAAAAATGTTTTTCTTTTAGACAGTGAAAAATCAGTGGCAATTCAGTCGTGTTCGTGTCAATTCACAAATTGATCAAGTCGATATAAAAAACAATAATATAATAACACAATCATTCTTAATATTCATAGAATGAAAATAGAAGTTTTCATTTTATATAATAGAATATAAATATTTATCTATGAATGTGTTGTGTTCGAAATTGTAACGAAAGAGAATGCATGTTGAAGTTACAGAAAACGATGGTTCTGTCGCATTCCCCGTCATTCACGGGTTCCAAAAGACATGTCATGTGGTCTCCTCACGGGCGAGTTTAAGCCTTGTGGGGGAATGAGGTGGGCTGAGGTTTAAGGACTTTTTCATATATTATTGTCTCCAATTTCCAAATGGTGTCAAACTTGAAACATATAAGATAAGACTGATTATTATGTTTTACTTATCTGTGCACTGGGTGGTCTATTATTATTGGAACCATCACCAATATGTCACACTTTGACATGGCATTTTCTCATTCTATACCGCTTGATTCGACCTACCACGAACAAAAAACGAGAGCTGTTATTAACACTTTTTATTATAATTATCATGGACTATTTATAATAACGACGAGAAGTGCATGACGGGCTATTTCAGTGTTGATAACAAATCACCTGAAAAATATTATTCATAATAATGACGAGAAGTGCATGACGAGCTATTTCAGAGTGCTGATAACAAATCACCTGAAAAATATTAGACACAGTACCCGTAGCTTTAAGTGCATCGGAGTAGTAATCAAGTAGATGAAAGTATAGAATATGTTTCTTTAAACCAAACCTCGATACAACATTCATCAAAGAGATGCAGCCATCTCTCTAGCTCGCTCACCCCTTTCACGATCATTGTATTCGTGCTTGAAAAACGACCGCATTGAATTTGGCATTCCAACATACAGTGTATGGCAGCAATTTTCATCCGTACAATAATGTAACATCTACATGTGATGTTTCATCATATGGAGTTGTCAATTTCTGAAACAGGAAGACAATTTGACTGAAGTGATATTATGCCAAGCGGAAGCCTGCCCCTTCATTCAATAGAGGACCAAGTCATACATTCAATTTCATACTGCAAATTTAACCTCTACAATTTAAATCACTCTCCTCTCCCCAAAAAAAAAGAAAAGAAAAACCAAGCTATAAAGTTTATGATACAACACATCCTTGTCTTTCTATACAAAACTTAATCAGGAAAAAAAAAAGAGACAAAAAATTCTGGTCTGCCGGTATAACAAACTTCAAATCGACTAAGATCAGGACCTGTTCCTCCCGCCGGCTACCCTCCTCCGCTTTTCTCTCAAATCGAAATGTAGAAGTGATATGACATCCGAAGTATAAGACTCCACTTGCTAACTGTACCCCGTACACGTATTGCCTCAGGCAGGGATGCAGGTTGGTTGTGTGAGTATTTTGTACGGTCATTGAAGTGGCAAATTTGATCTGGGAAGACCAGGAAGATCCTGAGAAAATCTTGCTTGCTGAGTACTCAAATTATATTCACAAGTGCTCCTGATCATAAAATGCAAGGAGCTGCTTCACATGATTATGCCAAGCAGCAACATTTAATCCATCGACTAGGACCCAGTCAACAACAGTTGCTGCTGGTTGCTCCCACCATTCGTCAAGCTGCAAAAACATATTGCGGTTGACAATTAAAGAGGGCAAAATAAACTTATACTCATATGGTAGAAAGATACTCTCTATACAACTACACAAATGCAGACTAACTCCACTTAAGCTCCATTTCCGTTATTTACCCCAAATTTGGGACTCGTGTAAAAGAAGATAAATTAATTCCAGTAGCATGTGTGCACAGTCACATGCATGCAGGTAAACAGGCAATGTAATGGCAGATGATTCAGTTTACGGTGGTCACTCACCAACCCCCTAACATAGTTGCAATCTTCCAAGCACTTCTGAGCACTCAAAATTGCAGATTTAAGTTCGGGCAACCATTTCTCCATGACAGTTTTCTCTTGCTCAGCAGCCACATTTAAGCAATAACTCGTTGTCCTGCAGAGTAGTTGACAAGAATTAAGTGCATGTTAATCTGAAAATTGAGTCAGAGATCTACAATGCATATTAATAAACATCACATATTAATATGTAGAACGAACTTAACATAGCATCAGAATTATACATCCTGAGTTTTGGCAAAAGATTAGAACAAATAGCAATCTATAATGTATTTAGAATCTGGATGAAAAAAAGTCATAACATCTAGTGCAGCGAATCCTGTAAATCTCAAAAGAAGCAGTTTCTGGTATTTTTCCTCATTTCACAATCCTCAAAATGGAATTCAAGTCTATATTATTTGACCGAGGTCTGCTTACTGAAACTTTGGGATTTGGAAGATTACATAACCTAGATTCCTGTAAAAACAAGGCAACATGAAGTTTTACCTTTCATATTCTTGTTGAGCTCTATAGGCATGGTTCAACAACACATGACCACTTTCAACAAGATCCTGTCTTGTATGAACCAAATTGATTGCCTTTGCCAAGTCCTCCAACACACTAGCCTCGGAACCACGAAGTTTCAAACAGAATTCCAGGGACTCTAGGATTGATGCTAAGGCAGCATCTGAACCCTCCAAACCTGTTTACCCGGTAAACGTAAGTTTGTATTTATACAAGATTAAAAAATAAAAAGAACTGAAAGCACCTATCAAGCAGACACACAAACAATAAGATAAAACAAAATACCACACGAGAACATGCATATGGTAGCATTTGTGAAACTCAGGCTAGGCATCCTTAAGCTTAAGGAGCAAATTCACAAGCCAAAATGATTATATTTATTTTACTATAGGTACAAGTGACATGTGTAGATATTGAGAGAGCACGGAATCAACAGAGCACCATTTAATCAGAGTTCTATTTTCATGTTCCAAACAAAACTCCTTCGTACCTAGGTTCAGGAAAGAATAGCAACTGAAGATTATTTCTTATTCATAGTGTCCTGCCTACTGGGGCTTAAGATTATTCAAAACAAGATCCTTGCAGGCTGTCATGTAACAGCACCTCCATACTCGCCAGCACAAAATCTAACCGTCCAGTGAGTTTTACCAATTTATTGAAAGTAGGGGTGAGTTCGGTTTAAATCGGTTCGGTTTTTTGCCAAAACCGAAACCAAACCGAAATTTCGGTTCGGTTCGGTTCATTTTTTTTTCGGTTCGGTTTTTTCCGGTTCGGTTTCGGTTTTTTTTTTTTTTTTTTTTTCAAAAAATGAAAAACATTGAAATTTTAAATTTTAACATATCCAACACAATCATAACATAAACATTCTAACTAGAATCAAAGACAATGAAAATAAACATTTAAAATTGAACTAAAATCATCAATCAAGTCTTCCAAAGTCCAAACTAACAACCTCACAACACAAAAATCGTACAAATGACTTCGAAAAGTTAAATTGTATGATGTTGTTCAAAGATCAAGGTTGTTTGCTTGTAATTGCATGTTGACAACTTGATTAGTAAAAATAATGCGTGGGTGGATTTATTTAGTGTGTGTTAGATTCTTTTCCATCACAAATTACCCAAGTAATCTACCCGAAATAAATGTTTATGGATTCTGTTACATGTTATATGAGAGTAGATTTGGAAAAGAAAGCTAGGGCAAAAGTAGGCAGTGCTATGGAGATGGATGTAGGTACTTCTGGAGGAGGTTTGGTTCCGGAACCTTATATGGGGGATAAATAATAGGTTAGGGTTTAGAGTTTTTATAGGCATTTTTTAAATATTTTGAGCTTAAAGTTTGGCAACACATTGGGTTTAGCACATTTTAACTTACAAATTGGGTTTAGAAAATAATACCCAAAACAAATAATTAAATAAAAAAATTAATTTAATTAATTCGGTTCGGTTCGGTTTAATTCGGTTTCTAGAGCACTAAAACCGAACCGAACCAAAACACACTCAACTCAACTCAAAAAAGAAGGCAAAAGAGACCTTCTGCTGCCAAGCCTTGGATAAATGGAGAGGAAGTATTTCTTCCAAAACCAAGCCTAAAACGAATGCAGTGGCCTCTAATCTTAGGCATTCCTATACTGTCGTAGCAGACGAATGAAGACTCACCACCAGGATATTGAAGGGCAGCAGATATGCGACATATGGATGGTATTGCTGATGGATCCCTAGCACCTGCTTTTGCAGTTAATATAGCAGCATTTTTTTCTGCAGCAGCAACAGCTTCAGGTCCAGTAGACCCATTTGTACCCATGGACTCCAATAGTGCCTGATACAAAAGTAATTAGTGGTTACATCGTTACATACACAGATTATAGAAGGTGGACAACAAAAGATAGATTTGTATTTACTAGCCAAACAACAATAGAAAAATTTCAAGATAATCATAATATTACACAAACTATAGAAGTCATAAAATTTGAAATCATACAGAGATTACAGACCGATTATGATTAGTCCCTAATAATTCTGATAATGGTCATATGAAACAGATTTATTGATTTTTACCATTTCTATAAGTAACAGACAGATTCAGCAATAAAACAATCATTCGCCAATTTAAAAATAAAGAGTTATAATTAGAAGTATAACAATTCTTTAATAATGATAAAACCACAAATTTACACAACAAACCTGTGGAGTTGCTGGAAGCATGTAGAGGCTATTATCAGGACTTTGGTCAAAAGCAGAAACTTCTCTTTCAATAAGATCTTTTGCACTATTTGAAAGATCCATAACTATTGTGCATGCTGGAATAATAGTGCTTGATGCATACTCCCGCGCGGATAATGGCTGCTGATTCCAGAACGCAGCGGCATCCTACCAAGTACCAAGTTGACAAAAATAACATTAGAATATATTCCTGACTGAGAACAAAAAGAGATAGAGAAGTATTATCCTAGCTGCCTCGATTGAAATATTCTACCATATGATACGAATAACATATGAAAACTATGCAATTGGTGATATATGAAGTGGCTAGCAAATTGGCACTAACAAAGCTGAGATACTTACCATGTTAACTTTTAGTAATGAAGTATATATGATTTCAAGTTCTGATCTGCGGGAGTCAAATTCTTCAATCTTCTTCCACTTCTTTTTCAAAGAATCTTCAGCTTCTTTCCTTTCCGCACATAATTTATTTAAGCGTTGTATTTCAGACATCAGCGTATTCAAGCTAGCCCTCAAGCCAGCAACTTCTCTTTCTTTGGTCCAAACCTCCAGCTACACAAAGAAAAGGGAAGACTGTAAAAACAACAGATGATAACAAAGTGCAGACTAAAAGTAAGCTGGTATAGAGTATACAACTATCAAAAGGATCAAAAGACTGAAGCTATTCAAACCTGTCACCCATGGTGCTATTTCCACACAAACTATCGGTAATTAATACATTTAATATGCAAGGAAGATTTACCTCAAGTTGCCTAAGACTGCCCACATTTTGTGATGTTCCTGAAGAAATTACATCACTATCACCATGCAAGCGTTTTATAAGTTTTTGACACAGATCCCTAGCTTCTGCAGCTTTGTTCAGTGCATCTTCAGTAGCCAAAAATTGTTGAACATGTGCTTTCTGTGAACAATATATTCCAAATATCAAGTTAAACTCTTGAAACAATGCACAATTCAGAAAACAAAACAAAAGCAGAAATGTAAGGGTAAAATAGAACCAAACAATTCTTTCGTTTAAACAATATGGTTGTTTATGAAATTAGGGATTAGGCCAACTATTCTTTGTAGGGGGAAAGCATTTAAAGCAAGAGTAGGAGCAATGTATCCATGTTGTGGAAATAAGAATGTTAAGATGGATGATACAAGTGAAAAGAAGAAAATATAATTAAATATTAATGTAAAGGCTACCATCTAGTAAAAGAATATAACCTGTCTTTCAAGAAGTTGAGTTCCTCTAGAAGGTGCATCAACTCCTATCTTTCCATTACCATAAAGTTGATAGTGTAATGGTGAACTCACATCAGGAGAAGAAACATCGATAACTCGGTTGTTCTCATACTTGTACCTGATTAAGGAATTTATGAGACATTAGCCAAGAATATGGAGAAGAAATGAGAATTCAGACACAGAAATGATCAAATTTGAAAAAGGTACACAATTATTATTTAAATCAAGCAGCTGGATGTTGTAGACTTTTAAACACCTAAAAATAGAGATTCAAAAGACCCAAATTAAGTTACTCACAAGCACGCAAATCAATAATAGTATAGATATGCAAGCATGCGACTGTATCCACAAGGACTACTTTAAAACCAATTTACCAGTTAATTACACCACACTTAATTTAAGAACAAAAGTTGATTGATTTGAAAGAATAGATTAAAGAAAACTTCTTTTAATTGAATATCCTTGCAAAGACTAAGGATAAATGTCATAAAAATATGACAAATAATGGACCTATCACTGCAAGTATTAACAAAAAGAGGGGGGAGGATGGGGAGACCATATTATCACCAATCTTTGGCTCAGTGACTATTAAAAAAATACAAAGAAGGTATATTGTAGTTGAACAGCCTTGTCTGTAGAAGCTAAGGCAAAGAGAAAAGTAAATAAACTCCTCATTTCCAACAGGACTGACAAGGAAGTGTTTACCTTAAAGTTTCTGCATCAGCTCTAACATCAATTTTCTCTATCTCTCTGGAAATGAGAGATTTCAACCGTGACGTGTATGAAGTAATTGCCTGAAGCAATTGAGGAGGATTCTTCAACCCATTCACTATTGCAGCTCTAACCTCATCAGGTAATTCCCCATCAAAATCAAAACCTAACTTGGCTGCTTCTAACTGAGGATTCAAATGAATACCACTTCCTTCATATGCGGGAAAAGAACTGCGAATTTTTTCAATCATATGTGCTGCAAGAGATTCACAGGCCTTTCGGATGTTTCTTTCCCGAGTGGTTTCGATAAGAAGCACATCATCTGCTGCTTTACTGCCCTTAAGAGTTGAATAAACAGCTTCCTTTTCACTGTTTGGACCAAAGCTGTTGACCAATTCAAAAGATGAATCAACACCTGACCTTTGAGCATCCCTTGCTTGATTAACATAATAACGAAGACGTTTATGATACTCCGCAAATATCTTTTCCGCTTCATCACACTGTTGATAGTAAGCCTCCAACATTACTTGCTTATGCCTGCATCAAGATCAAGGATATATCAACATAGCCCGCAATCTGCATTGAATAACTTGAAATACTATCCTGTGGCTGTGAATATCATTTGAATTTACACAGCCTTCCAAAAAAGGGGTTATTTTTTGTTGTGTGGATCAATGAACTAAACACAAATTTTCAAATAATAAGACTATTCTCAAATAAACCTTGCAAAGAGGAATAGCATCGTGTTTCCTCTCTAAATAATCTACATAGCTCATTTCATTCTTAAATATGATGATAATGAAATACCATGATAAATTTAACGTTACAAAACAAGTTTTCAACCCAACCAAATCATGTACTGGAGTATGCAAATCTTTAAAAAAAGCTCAAACCTTTTTTTAGAGCGTTCATCAAGCATCCTCTTCCGTTCAGCCTCAGCCCTCGAAACCTCCAACATTCTGGCCTTCAAATCCTTCCTCTGTCTCTTCACAATGTTCCTCAATTTCTCCACCTCCTTTACCGCCAAGTCCCTCTCTTGCAGCGCGGCCTCCCTGGTCTCTGCCGCACTCGCAGCCTCCCCAAGTTTCTCCTTTCTCCTACCCCCTTTACTCCTCCTGCCCTCCTCCTTCCCCGCCTTTGCCAATGCGCCACCGTCCCCTCCACCGCCGCCACCACCATGAACCGTTATATTCCTCCGAATATTCTTCACCGTATTCTCAGACTTCACGCGGGTAATCAAGAAATTCCAAATGGGTATCATATTCCCACGGCAAATCTTCCTCAGCGAGTCGATTGAGGGCAACTGCGATTTGCTAGAAGCAGCATTGTACGGACCCAAAGGCCGGTACCCCATTTCCTTCTGAAGCCATTGCAATATCGCCTCCGGCTGAGCCGCAGAGCTCTGCGCCGATCCCTGCATCCTTCCGTACAAAACCTAGACTCTCACGTCTCCACAAAGAACAAACGTTTCGAGAACTAAATCACCATCTGCAGCGAACATTCAAAACCCTAATTCGTGCAGTGGTGAACTGAAATTGGAGCTAAATCACTTCAAACGCCTCACACTGACACCGCTATGAGCGTCGGGAGAGTGCGAAACGGAGCGGCTTGAGGGCAATGGAGGTCTCCGCGATGGTTTTTGAGAATTAGGGTTTGGAATTTGGGGGAAAATGTTGGAGAGGGAGAAGTAGATCTGAGACGTCGCCGGCGAAGAGCTATCGGTTCAACGGCAATTTGATGTATTTAAACAACCGAAACGAGTAGTGTAAATGTTGTTTGATTCAAATTAAAATTTACGACAAGGCGTTTGGTGGCCCTCCCAATTTTTTAACCTTTTTAATTTAATTATTCAATTTAATGCTTCACACGACATATGGTGATGTGTGATTTTGACTTTCAACGCTATTTCTTACTTTTCATACATTTTCTGTTAACTTTTGCTATTTTTTAATTTATTTAATTCGTTTTTTTATATTTTCAAGTTATTTGATTCGATAGTTGAAAATTGAGAGAAGTGTTTAGAAAAAACAAATGTATGTGAATAGCATCATCCTTTTAAATACACACTTTTTGTTTTTGTTTTGGACTGCGTTATTGGTGTTTTAGCGTTAAAGTTAATTTCCACAATTATTTATTTATTTTGTTTTTAATATTAGCTATTCATTTTCTATACCACTTAACGCAATGTAATACATCTTATCAAGGAAAAATTATGCATTTTAATCATTGAATTTGAAATTTTTATCTCTCAAAATAACCAATTTCTTTATTTTATAGAAGAGGGAACTTAAACTTAAAAACTCAACGGCAAAAGTAAATATTCTCAACAAAAAATTTCTTACTACTAAACTGGAAAACAAACAAAAGTTTGAAAATCACTGCAATTAAGTGACAAGAGATAAATATGAGTATGCACGGAATTCTCAAATGAGTAAGTGAGGAATTCTCAACCAAAAGCTCCTTACTACTAACCCCAAAAAATAATAAAAATTTTGAATTTGGTGAGTGGTGTTTGTCAAGATAAATATGATATAATACTAAGATACTAATTGTAGGAAGAATGGCATAGAGTGCCGACACTTTGATGAGGAGCAAATTGCTAATCTCTTTATTATATTTTTCATATGATAATGAAAACAGAAGGTCGAACTCAATAACTCGAGTGCAAGGTGTGTTTATACCATATTTAGGACCTCCGTATTTAGATCTCGTACAAATATTCGGGAGACTTAAATGTAATTATGTAATGAAGGAATAGGCAAATATGTAATAAGTGAGGAGCCCTTATTTTATAAAAGAACTTCTCACCTTCTCACCCTCACAATTAGGGGAGGCCATTGCTTAAGCCTTCTCACCCCTTTCACATCCCTTCTCATATTCAGAGGTTCTCTCCCTCACCTCTCAGATAAATACAATAATCAGTGTAGACGAAGCCCAAACCTTGGGGTAAACCACGATACATCTTGTGTTATTTACTTTCTTGCAGATTCACGGTCGGGTTTACGTTGTTCCAAGACCTCCGGTTTTGTGCATCAATATTTGACGCCGTCTGTGGGAATTGACACAAAAAACTATGTCGGTTCTTTTTCATTTTTTTCACCTCCACCGTGAATCTGCAAAATCACAAAAACCCAGAAAAAAAAAAAAATCCAAATCTCAAACACTGAAAAAAGCTTTACAATGAGAAACCTATCGATCATAAGGGTTCTCTCTCAGCTGACGCTTTCTGGGGAGATCATCCATGGAGCTTTTAAACTCTCACTAGCATGTTCAGCCTGAACTTCGTGAAGGGCAGACTCCAGTTTCTTTTCTTCATGTACTACATCATGATGATCCAGACACCTTTCGAGCGCGCCATCTGCTGCAGCCTGCTCCTCGACTTCACTCTCATCGGGTTCTTGCTAGTCCTTGATTTCGTTCTACATCAACTTCACAGACAAACGAATTGATTGGGGAACTGCAACGTACTCTCTTTGGGTTCTCTCTCTAAAACTCTCTGGGACTCTCTCTCTCTCTCTAAATCTTCACGAGCTATGGCTCTTCCCCATATGCTGACCGAGACAGCGACAATCAAGATGAGGCCAGAGGTCGACGCCGATGACGCGATGAAGAGCCTGGCAGGGAGGCTGACGGAGTGCGGGTCTGAGAAGGAGTTCTGGAATTTCTATAAAGAGATCTGATAAAAAGTGTTTTGTGGTGTGAGGATACAAATCGAACGGTTCAGATCAACCCCAACCTTCTTCCCCACTTTATTTTGTCTGGGCGATCCTTTCATGGACATGAACTTTGTCAGAACGGTCTGCTTGAAGTCAAAGAAGAGGGAGATTGTGGCGCAGGGCGAGTTGGCGCACGAGGGTCGCGTTGAGTACGAGGAGTTCAGGACTCAGATCACTACCTTGTTCCTCGCCGCTCACTCTGGGAATTTGGCGCTCATTAGGAAGCTCTTGAGTTATGGAGCAAATGTGAATCAAAACCTATTCTGAGGCTATGCAACAGCGGCAGCAGTGAGGAATGGACATTTGGAGATGGGATGGCACAACTCAGATCTCATGGTGGAGCTGGAATACACCAACTGGTGTTCAGGCAGTAGAAAAAGAGAAAGGGCAGAGAGTGAAAAGAAGAAAGCAAAAGCGGAGATAAGATTATTTTCTTATTATTAAATCTATTATCATTCATTGTCTACCATATTCATCAGGGCCAATAAAACAAAAAGAAAATCAGAAAGCAGAAAAGGAAAAGCCGAAAAAAAGATGCTCCACTATTCCACTATCCCACAAGATAACCTGATGAAAGATAAGAAGATGCCCATCCTGAAAAAGATGAAACTTTCATCATGAAGGGAAGTGTATGTGTCTTTTGGCCTGAGTCTAAACATATAGATATAGATTGATACAAAAAAATTCCCTCCAGACAGCTTAACTCCGTCAAGCCTGTAAGATTAGTGAAGAATTATAGTGAGTTGTGGTTGGTTGTTGACCAACGAAATGCATGGGAGAAAGATGTACAAACAAAAGAGGAAAGGAATCCCCCAACGACTGCTTTATTTATTTTTGAATGATGTAATTTATTTTTCTCATCTTTCGGAGACATCTGTGTAACCCCATCAGAAGGTAATTAAAAAAAAGGCAAAGCCCAAAATAAATGGGCTAGAATGTTGTGTGGAGAGCGAAGGCCCATAAGCCCAAAATAACACCAACCAGGTGATCAAAAGTATGCCCAGTACTCCAAAATTATTCAGCAACCTACCGCTATTACCACCAACCAGGTGATCAAAAGTACGTCCAGTATTCCAAAATTATTCGGCAACCTGCCGCTATTACCACCAACCAGGTGATCAAAAGTACGCCCAGTACTCCAAAATTATTCGGCAACTCGCCGCTATTATCACCAACCAGGTGATCAAAAGTACGCCCAGTACTTCAAATTATACATGAGCATTACTCATGTCAATCATACATAAACATTCATGAGCATTACTCATGTCAATCATACATAAACATTCATGAGCATCGCTCATATCAATCATATACAAACATTCATGAGCATCACTCATGTCAACATCCATGAGCATCACTCATGTCAATCAACATAAACATTCATGAGCATCACTCATGTCAATCAGTTTCAAAAGCTTCATTTACAAAGCTCTAGCTTCAAAAGTTTCATTTACAAAAGTTCTAGCTTCAAAAGCTTTATTTACAGAGCTCCAGCTGCAAAGCTTCACTTGCAAAGCTTCACCTACAAAGCTTCATTGCAGGGTATACAAATACCGCCTCCGAACAACCGCCACTTCGGCCCATACATGGATTCAATTTGAAGTCTCCAGCCAACAGACTCTATTGACCGAAGACTTGGAAAATGAGAGCTTTCTACAAAGAGAAAGAGAAAGAGAGTGGTGTTCTTGTGTTATTTACATTACTTGCAGATTCACGGTCGGATTTATGTTGTTCCAAGATCTCTGGTTTTGTGCATCAACATTTGGCGCCGTCTGTGGGAATCGACATAAAAAACTATGTAGCCCATTATTCATGTACTGAGGAGCGAACCCTTATTTTATAAAAGGGACTCCCTCACTTTCATAGAGAGCATCGCCGCCTACTGAGCAATCGCCTCGCCGCGAGCATCAACTCTAGCCCATCACTTATGTATTGAGGAGCGAGCCCTTATCTTATAAAATGGACTCCCTCACCATCATTAGAGAGCATCAACTTTAGCCCATTATTCATGTACTAGAGAGCGAGCCCTTATTTTATAAAAGGGACTCCCTCACTTTCATTAGAGAGCATCACCGCCTACTGAGCAACCGCCTCGCCGCGAGCATTAACTCTAGCCCATCATTCATGTATTGAGGAGCGAGCCCTTATTCTATAAAAGGGACTCCCTCACCTTCAACACCACAAGCCAAGCCAACCAAGGCAACATAAACCACGAGCCAAGCAGCCTCGCAACATGTGCTACTTCTAGTTGAGTATAATTTCAGATTGATCACCGCCTCATATCGAACATCAGTTCAAGACAACATCTAGTTACTTCGGCCTACACATGGACTGAATTTCAAGTCTCCAGCCAAAAGACTCTCTTGACTGAAGACTTGGGGGACTACTGTTTATACCATATTCAGGGCCTTCGTATTTAGATCTCGTACAAATACTTGGGGACTTAAATGTAATTATGTAATGAAGGAAAGGGCAAATATGTAATAAGTGAGAAGCCCTTATTCTATAAAAGGACTTCTCACCCTCACAATTAGGGGAGGCCATTACTTAAGCCTTCTCACCCCTGTCACATCCCCTCTCATATTCAGAGGTTCTCTCCCTCACCTCTCAGATAAATACAATAATCAGTGTGGACGTAGCCCAAACCTTGGGGTGAACCATGATACATCTTGTGTTATTTACTTTCTTGCAGATTCACGGTCGGGTTTACGTTGTTCAAAAACCTCCGGTTTTGTGCATCAACAAGGTGCATGTTTCTTATTTGGAATGGAAAATTTGTGAATTAGAAAATAAAAAATAACAAATATAGTGTGAGAATGAGATCAACTATTTTTTATGCTCAAACCTATTTCCTAATTTTTCAGGTATTAGGTTGCAAATGGTAGTGTGAGAAATACGTATTTTGAGATTTCATATCTCATGTGTGAGAAATTAGGAATCAGAACAATTTCAATCATTTACTATAAAGAATGAGTATGAGAGAGAAAAGAATGATTCTAACTCTTAACTTCTCACGTTTACTAGCATATAAGAAAAAGAAAAAAAAAAGTAAGTCTTAATCAAATGCCTTCAAAAAACAAGAATTGAACAACAAAGGAAGTGGTTAATCCAATTTTCATTTTGTACTTTATCGTTTCTAAGTTCCCTTGGTATGTTTTGGGTGAAGAATTTTCAAATTCTTAGGGACTTATATATAGTGACGAAGAAATAAACCACAAAAAGTTTGATAGGAAAGATTATAAATGGCCACAGAATATTACAAAATGTAAGATATACGGATCTGCAAATGACTACTTGAAATAAATCATTTACAAATCTCTATCAAATTTTTCCTATTTCAGTGATTAATTTTGTTCCAAATTCTCTTATCTAACCTTTTGTGATCAATTTTTCTTCATTTGACCTAAAGACCTTGTAATTTGGTGCTCCTTACCCAGACAAACCCTATGTTCTAACCTTGTCAACTTTTTTTGTAAATGATAACTTTTTTTGTAAATGATAAGTAAACATGCCATTGGTAAATAAAATAAAATAAAAAAGATAAATAAGCAAGGATAATGCTATTCAGTATTCACACACTCAATTTTACTTTTTATACGCTCATGCTACTTTGTCACAACAATTGATATTTTTTATGTTATTTGATTTAATAGCTGAAAATTAATAAAATGGTAACTTACATAGTAGCCCCTCAGGTTTGAGGTCTATTGCAATCTTATACAACATCTTTAAAACATTTCACTTTCATACCTCAAGTACTGTTTTATTTCAATTTCCTACAACCGTTACATTTTCCATTTATGGATCTGTTAAATGCTGACGTGGCTGCCACATATATACCACGTGGCTGCCAAACGTCTGCCACGTGGTAAATAAATAAATTTTTAATTTTTTTTTAAAAAACCTGTCTGCCACATATCTTTTTTTTTTTTTTTTGTCTCTTTATTCTTCTCTTCTTCTTCTTTCTCCTTCTTATGGGTTGCAGGGGTTCGGTCCTTTTTTTTTCTTTTCTTCTTCTTCTTCTTCTTCCTCCTCCTTCTCTTTCTTCTTCTCTTCTTCTTCTTCCTCCTTCTTCTTCTGGGTTCGGTCTTTTTTTTTTCTTCTTCTTCTTCTTCCTCCTTCTTCTGGGTTGCAGGGGGTTCGGTCCTTCTTCTTCTTCCTCCTCTTCCTCTTCTTCTTCCTCCTTCTTCTGGGTTGCAGGGGGTTCGGTCCTTTTTTTTTTTTTCCTTCTTCTTCTTCTTCTTCTTCCTCCTCCTCCTCTTTCTTCTTCTCTTCTTCTTCTTCCTCCTCCTTCTTCTGGGTTCGGTCTTTTTTCTTCTTCTTCTTCTTCTTCTTCCTCATTCTTCTTCCTCCTTCTTCTGGGTTGCAGGGGGTTTGGTCCTTTTTTTTTTCCTTCTTCTTCTTCTTCTTCCTCATCTTCCTCTTCTTCTTCCTTCTTCTTCTTCCTTCTTCTTCTTCCTTCTTCTTCTGGGTTGCAGGGGGTTCGGTCTTTTTTTTTTTTTTTCCTTCTTCTTCTTCTTCTTCCTCCTCTTCCTCTTTCTTCTTCTCTTCTTCTTCTTCCTCCTCCTTTTTTTGAGTTGCAGGGGTTCAGTCCTTTTTTTTCTTCTTCTTCTTCCTCCTCATCCTCTTTCTTATTCTTTTCTTCTTTTTCCTCCTTCTTCTTCTGGGTTCGGTCCTTTTTTTTTCTTCTTCTTCCTCCTCCTCCTCTTTCTTCTTCTCTTCTTCTTCTTCCTCCTCCTTTTTTTGGGTTGCAGGGGTTCGGTCCCTTTTTTTTTTTTTCTTCTTCTTCTGGGTTGCAGGGGGTTCGGTCCTTTTTTTTTCCCTTCTTCTTCTTCTTCTTCCTCCTCTTCCTCTTTCTTCTTCTCTTCTTCTTCTTCCTCCTCCTTCCTGTGAGTTGCAGGGGTTCAGTCCCTTTTTTTTTTTCTTCTTCTTCTGGGTTGCAGGGGGTTCAGTCTTTTTTTTTTCTTTTTTTTCTTCTTCTTCTTCTTCTTCCTCCTCCTCCTCTTTCTTCTTCTTTTCTTCTTCTTCCTCCTTCTTCTTCTGGGTTTGGTCCTTCTTCTTCTTCTTCTTCTTCTTCTTCCTCCTCCTCCTCCTCCTCCTCCTCCTCCTCCTCCTCTCCTTCTTCTTCTGGGTTTGGTCCTCCTCCTCCTCCTCCTCCTCCTCCTTTCTTCTTCTCTTTTTCTCCTTCCTCCTCCTTCTTCTCCTCCTCCTCCTCCTCCTCCTCCTCCTCCTCCTTTCTTCTTCTCTTCTTCTCCTTCCTCCTCCTTCTTCTCCTCCTCCTCCTCCTCCTCCTCCTCATTTTTTCTTCTCTTCTTCTCCTTCCTCCTCCTTCTTCTGGGTTGCAGGGGTTCAGTCCCTTTTTTTTTTCCTTCTTCTTCTTCCAATTTTAGGTTTAAAAAAAAAAAAAAATGATTTTATTTGCCACGTGGCAGACATTTGGCAACCACATGGTATATATGTGGCAGCTACGTCAGCATTTAACAGATCCATGGATGAAAAATGTAACGGTTGTATGAAATTGAAATAAAATAATACTTGAGGTATGAAAGTGAAAAGTTTTAAAGATGTTGTATAATATTGCAATAAACCTCAAACCTGAGAGGCTACTATGTAATTTATCCTTAATAAAAATATAGAAGAAATAAAAATGAATGTGGATAGTGACGTTGGTAATTAAGGTTCTATCAATACGTATATTTTTAACCATTTATTTTATATTTAGTTTAGGAAGGGGACATCATCATTAAAGTTAAAAGAGGAAAGATTAAAGGAGGTGACTTTAAAATTCCGCGCATTCATAGCTCCCATCACCAGAAAATCCAAAATCCAAGTACAAATCCAACACAATTTTGACAAATTCGAAATCCCAATTTCTTAACCCACTCACCCAAATTTAGCACCCGATTTTCGAATTTTCTTATTTATCCAATCATCCAATTCCTAATTCTACTGAATTTTCCGATTCCTTGGTGCACCTGTCTCTGTCCACCCACCAAGATCAATTTCCATCTCTCTCCTTCCACTTCCTTCCCACCTCTCTCAGGTACTTTTTAATTTGAAAATCTATGTATCTGTAATTTTGTTTCTGAAATTTATTTGCTTTCTGCAGTGTTTTTGAATCTTCTGATTGCTTCAGGATTGAATTGTATCTGCAAAAGGAGTTTTATTTTTTATTTATTTGCTTTTTTTTTTTTCTGGTGATGGGTTTTATTCCATGAACATTCTGATTGCTGCAAATTTGAATTTTGCAATTGGGTTTTGTTTTTTGAACCTTTTGGATGTTCCAAGATTTGATTTTTGCAAAAGGGTCTGTCTAATTACATTGGTTTATGTGTTTTCCAGGTTGATCTTCCTATTAATCCTTTTATTTTTGAAAAATTAGGATAGCTGCGTATTTTCCTTACCCAAATTATGGTGTTTTAGTTTTTAAAATGTTTTGGATTAACTGACTTGACCTTCACTTTTCTGTGAATTTTTCTGTTGGTTGATATGCCTTTCTTCCTCACCATACTAGAGAAAGGGTGAGGAACAAAAAAGATGGTTGCTTTCTTAATAGATGTGGGGGATTTGTATCTAAAAATATCTCTTTGGTGTGACTTTATAATCTTCAGTACCTTCTGAAATTTTCTATGTTTCCTTATTTTTCAAGTCATGGGATTATATAGCTGCATTTGATTAGGTGCTACGATCTTTCGCAGGAAACATGACGGTGACTTAATTGATTTACTTTAAATGTATGAACTCTCTGTACCACTAAACTGATCAACATGGAATGCTTATGTTTTGCGCTTTAGTTAATTTGGCTAGTGAATTTGTTTAGATAGCTCTCTTCAGTTGTAGCGTTTTCTCTTGTCGATATTGTTGTTCAAAACTTGAACATTATTGTATTCTATTTCGCAGGTGAAGAATATAACCGTAAGTTAAACCAAAACCAGAAAAGGCATCCGACATTGTTAAATAGAAGAGGGAGGGTACCAGTCCGCAGAGGCAGTGGGACTTCTGCGAGCTTTGTGTCCTCTCTTGTACTTGTCAAAGTACAGTTATTGCTCCTAGCGTTCTATTGATTAATGCACAAGTGGAACTTGATTGGTTTCGGTTGATGAGAGTGTGGAATTGTTGCGGAGACTTATTTTGAAGCTGGCACAATGGGTTCTGTATGTTGTTGTTTGAATTCTGAGGATTTTGAAGATTATGTGAATCCGAACAGTTCTGCATATAGGGACTGTGCCTGTCTTAATTGCTTTCTTCAGAACTTTCTAAATGTGGTATGCCTTTGTCATCCTCATTACTGAACTAATTCTTCTTCTTTTTTGTCCTTATGTGTTTTCCAAGTTCCATATGTTTAGAATGCATAATACATTCAACATTAGTATTTTTGTTTATCTGTAATTATGCTGGAGACAGTGCTGCTTTTGTGCCCTCACTTATCTGCTATTGCATTGGCAACCCTGTGAATATTTTGCTGGAGCAAACGAAAAACCGTTTTTCTAATTTACTTTTGATTTTCAATTAGGCAGTTGCTCACTGTTAGAAGTTTTGAAGCTTATAAAAACTAAAATGGATGATTATTAAGATATTTATATTGATGATAAAAACTTTCTTCAAGATGGAAGTATAACCTGTTATCTTCCCATATTTTGCAGTATACATCACTATTCAGAAGAGGGGAAGTGCATTCGATCCCCTCATCCATTCAGGGGGCTGCATCAATGAACTCCTCAGCATCACTTGACAACTCCTTATCTGACATGTATCGTTCGCCTCCAAGGCCCTTGCCTTATGATGCTGACCCCAGATACATTCGCTTGCAGCGCGATGGGTTGATTTCTAGGCGGGAGAAGGGCTCAAGTCACTCTCATGAGGAGGCTGAACCTCTAAGAAGTGATACCGATGCAGATTCTGAAAGTTTGAGTACAGGAGAAAAATGGAATGGCTCTACTTGTGAAGATGGGTCAAAAGAACATCGTTCCAAGTCCTCAATGAAATTCTCATCGGCCAAAGCTACAACTGGAATTGGGAACTTCTATTCATCATCAGAGGACGAGGATGTTTGTCCAACATGTCTTGAAGGTAATTTTTCTTTGACCGGTGTTTGTCCTTCTTCCTCAATCTGTAGTAGCAGAGTTTCTTCATGTTGACTTTTTTGTGGATCTGATGGTCATTTCCACTTGAAAGTACACAAACATGAATGATGACGGTCCTATTTGGACTCTGTTAATTGCACGTGTTTGCTTACCAAATTGAATCAACTCAATTACATACGTAAATGGTACATTTTCATGTTGCCTTTGCTCTGCTCCCCTAGAAATTGCGCTCCAATAATTTGGCACGAAGATTGGAAAGAGACTTAAACACACTTAAGTGGATTTGCAATATTTGTTGCAATGTTGATTGGTTTATGATTCTGGAAAGTGTACCCTTATGGTATATAACTTCTGATATCTAAATTCTCATGTTTTTTCTGTTGCCATTTATGCAGAATACACACACGAAAACCCAAAAATAATAACAAAATGCTCTCATCATTTTCACCTTGGTTGTATATATGAATGGATGGAGAGAAGTGAAAGCTGTCCTGTTTGTGGCAAGGTAACATTTTCTTTCATAATGATGATAATCTGTAGGTAGCGACGGCTTTTAGCTTTCAACTCCAGTCAAGTATTTGTGTTACTTATGTTATAGGAAAATTCCACCATCGCCGATATATTGCTATGCATGTTTTAACTATTTATTTTTGGTCCTGAAGTACTCGAATATCCTTCTCCCTCACCAACACACATGGACTCGAGCTGCTCGATCAAGCAATTTGGTTTTGTACTGTCGATTATATGCTGCATATTCATACGGTCAATTAAAAAATTAGAAGTCAATCCTAAAGTTATTTCTCTAAGCTTTTCATCTGATATGACAAATAGTTATAAAGCAAGTTGCTTTTCTCCTGCAACCTGTATTTTGACTGTGGATTTATATGTTTCGCTTTGTAGGTGATGGTATTCGATGAAACGACTTAATCGCGATCGAAAAGGTTTGCGTCGTTGATGAATCCAACAACTTCGGAAGAGAGAGAACACCAAGGAAGTGATTTTCATTGTGAATACCACATGTCGAAAAGTGTCAATTGATGGTACATATAAACTTGATTTCTGAGAACTTGTGAGTAAATATTCATTCCATATGAGTTCTTGCATTACTGTGGTCATTGAGCAGTAATTGTCTTCTGTGGAGTAGAAGGTTAAATTATGATTTAACTTTTCACTTCTTTCTCCCTTAATGGCATCTCTTAAATCTCACATCAGATTAGAAAGACCGAACAACATTAGCCTAATTATATATCGGGAATTGTTACTAGCGCTCCAAAATACTTAATGCAGATGAATGTTTTCATATCGGATAAAATTAAAAGCGGGATAAATAAGGATACATATTGGGATAGTTATATGCAGAAATATTTGACATGTTATTAGACTGTAAATCAAGATCGCACATTCACATGTGATTTCGCTTGATTAGCAATTGTCATTAACACCACTAATACAACATACAAAATTGTTGAACAAAAGAAAATTGATCAGCATTTAAAACATGTTTCCAAGGTTGCGTATTCTTGTTGGAGCTACATAGTGAATGCTTCGAGATGTGAAGTTGTATCATTTTGTGGCTGATTCGAAAGCAGCCAGAAAGACCTTAGTTGGCGGAGCAACACTCAACTCTTCCTTTCCAATAATCTGCCCCAAAAAATTACCGAAATGGTTATCAAACGAGTTATACATTTTTATGGGATGTGAAGTTTTCATCACCCACGACAAAATATGGGATTCCTTTTACTCCAAGTACTTCTTGAGCTCTTCCTTTACCTTCATTTTATCATAACAAGCAAGGTCAGCATTAAATCACAATCGTCTATTTCTCTCTCATGACGCAATGGTTTTGTGACGAGAGATATAGGAAGGAAATGATATATCTCTGGTCGTATGACAAAATATCTCGAAGAACAGACCTCGTTGAGCACATTGCAGAAAAAAATCCTTGCAATCAAATTGCAAATACCTTTTACCTCCTAAGTCATAAAAAATAAAAATAAAAGGGTCTCAAAACTAAGTTTCTACCTCTCCCCAATGTGTTCCCCCTCTGTGAAGTATCCAAGACAAATCTCATCGACAAGATCATGTTGCTTATCATGATCTTGTTGCCCACCAAAACATATAAGCTTGTGACTGTCTAAAGTATTTCCTCTGCACTTGTTTTAGACGATTCAGATCACTGAAATACAATTTATAGGGTGCCCTTTGAGGCTGTACTTCAAATAAACTAGGGTTCCCTCCTCCCTCTTTGTATATATTTATGCATTGAGATTTCTCGGTGCTTGACTTCTTACATTTGAGACGTGACTTGAAACTTCGGACACATCTTTGCCGAGCTTTTTCGCATAATACTCTTGTGAGTGCCTATTTAAGGCGCATCGCGATCGAGTTGATACCGACGCCACCGGAGCTCGAACTCGTATCGATCGTTACCTGCCACCAGAGGTCCAGAGCTTTGTCCAGATTTCTTTTAGCCACAAAGCACCACGGACACACAGTGTCTGCAACTACATCAATTTCAACAGGCTTTTTCCTTCTAGCCATGTTTAATATTGATTGAAATGTGCATGCAAAAGATAAATCAAAGGGTACGGGGATTTGATGATGTTTTTGTTTCAAAGTTGTTCATGAAAACTGCCACGTGGCGTAGTGGGTTTCGGACAACCTTGTGGACTTTCGCACGTTTGAGAGTTTTACAACCTACCACGTAGCTCACATGCCTTTTTAAGTTTGAGTTTTCATGTAAACAAAATTTTGACCTAGCTAGTATATTGTGGCATGATGTGATGAAATGGAAATATAACTCCACAAGCGACTTGTAGTTCAAGCGTTTATAACATGTAATCTTTTGACCGAGTATTTGTTTCGATTCCTCCTCCTTGATATCATCTGTATGAAGAAAAAAAGGCCCAAATAATGTTTTTCAAACGACTTTCAAAGTTTGTCTATTGATATAGATGTGGGCGTTGCAGACTTGCAGTTGTCGTAATTTTTCTAACAAAAAAAATTGTCAAAATTCAAGCATTTTAATCTTACTAGCGATATGATTCGTGAAAACACCGCGATCTATAACCAAGAACAAAATAAAGGAAAAAGAGAAAACCGGGTGTCACATGGATAGACATATATAAACAAACCATTGCCACCATTGGCATTATTACATCATGTGAAAAATAAGGTTCACGATTCACACTCAAACATGATGAAAATTACTCATATGTATTGAAAATATATTTCCAAGGTTGGATTCTTATTGGAGATGGAGAGCGAAAGCTCGTATATGTAAGGTTCCATCACTTTGTGGCTGCTTCAAAAGCTCTCAAGAACACCTCGGGCGGTTGACCGCCACTTAACGCAAGCTTTCCATTGTTAAACTGTCGAAAGAACCAAAGGATTCATAAGTACAGCATCTATTAAGCTAATCCAACAAGAGTTCCATATTCATTTATGTGAGTTTTCATCACTCACCAAAAAATGTGGGACTCCATTGATGTTTCTTGTGTACTTCTCGAGCTCTTCATTGACCTTCATTTTATCATAACGAGCAACATCAGATATATCGAAAATACAGAAGGTTGTTTCTAATTCTAGTCAGATTTACTCTCCAGGTACATAAAAACAGAATCTTGTAAGTTGAATCAGTTGATCTTCGAATCTACATTCTGTTCTCATTTGTTAACTTGGCAAATAATAGCAACACGAAGGAATCAGTAAACAAACCTCATTGAGCCCATTGTTGGGGTCTTCAAGAAACTCTGCTGCCCCTTCTACTCCAACCTTTTGAGCACTTTCCAGAAGAAATTCCCTGTATCCAAATTGCAAATATTTGAATTGTGCCTCTTAAATTCAGATTTAAGGATGTAAAAGCATTTACTTCTACATCGTTTGTTCTCCCATAAAAACTGCTTATCTTGTTCATCTTAGAATGAAAGGGGTTCACAACATTTAACGCGTATCACAAAGTATACAAGAGAAGAAATCACTAAATACAACCCTTAAGGCATACAGATGTGAAGTCATGAAAAACTGGTCCGAAACTTTGCTCAATTACCTGTCCCCGATGTATTTTGCCTGTGTGAAGTATCCAAGAAATAGTTCAGCCACAAGAGCGTGTTGCTTATCATGCCCTTGAAGCCCAGCAAAATAGATAAGCCTGTGGCTATCTAGAGTACTTCCACTGTACAATTTCGACACAATGTTAATAACATAATACCTAAACTGCAATCCAAGTTCTAACAAAAGCTTTTCCGGGCTTTCCCTCCATTACGAATTTGGAATCAGCGAAACAATGGAAAAGGACAAAAAAGAAGTATCCTTTACACTTACGTGAGCCCGGACAGGTTATATTCCAGGCCGTGGCTTCGGAAAATCTGCAATTGTCAAAGGGGACAGTGAGTGACTGGATTGACTAAACATGTATTTCAGTGTTCTGTATGTACAGGTGATTCATAGAATAGAATTGCAGCGATACCTCTGCCATCCGAGCCTCCATTTGTTTCGACCTATTAGTCCCAAATTTTTCCTCATAATAACTTCTCTTATCAACGCCTTCTTTAGGCGCATTGGGATTAAGTTGGAATGGATGCCATCTAACCTGAAAAGTTCATATACAGTGACAACAATTTAGGATGGAATCATGGCACAGCACAAAGCCAACAACTTATATACACTTAGGGTCCGTTTGGTACTTCTTTTGCAGGATGCGCTTATGCTCATAAGCGCTTTCACTATAAGTGGGTTTACTAGAAACACAAACACGCTAAAATTTTTATCAAAAATATCAAGTGCGTCTGCTAGAAAGCGCTCCTACGACCTAGAAATACTTTTATGTTTTCCTACCAAACGTGGTTAGAAGAGCTTCTGGTTGTCAAAAACAGCTTTTAAACAAAAGCAACAACAACAACAACATCAACATGGTGAAGGAAAAAAAACAACAGCATCAACATCAACAACAACAACAAACAACACAAGGAAAAACAGAGAACCTCAAAGTCGAATCGATCACGAGATGCCTCAAAAGCTTTTTCAAGATTTCTCTTGCCCACAAAGCACCACGGGCACACCGTATCCGACACGATGTCAATTTGAATGAGCTTCTTCCCAGCCGACACACCAGCCATGTTTCTATTTCTGCACGAAATCAAACACAAACAACACAAAATTAACGGCAGTAACCAGTAAGAACAATTCCCGCCGGCAATTTTGACATCAAAAGTCACCCAATTAACTCAGATTTCATATCATTTTTAACAGTTTTAACATCAACCAACACATCCATACAAATTAAAATACAACGATTGACGAAACATATGAATCTAATAAATTAGAACGATTTGATGCCTTCATTCGAAGTTGCGAAGTACTTACGTTACCTGTCTGCCTGTAAAGACTGTAATTTTATCAAAAGCTTGCGTCTTTGGAGAAGGAGAAGGCAATTGCACTCGCACGTCGGGGCTTTATGGATGCCCTGCCGACGTTTTCAACTTCTTCCACCGCCTTTTTTCTTCAGGCTTCACCAACCGCACCCACGCCACGCACCTTAAAAGTCAAGGAGAGCTAATCTCGATTCTCGAGTGGCACATTTGACCAAAAAATTAGAAGGGAAAATGCATAATAGGAATACTTATTTTCCCCCTCTAAAGTCTTTTCCAGTAAAAACTTATACGAAACGAGTACATAGTATTGTGGCCATAAAATAAATGTGTAAGTTTTTTTATTCAAATGTCTTTGTTTTATTGGCAAAAGACTTTACATGATGATTCTAGGTGGAAATGCCACATACGTATTTGACATCAAAAACTTTTCTAACCGAAGTGTTGTTTACTGACTGAATTTGAAACCTTTGTGATTAGATGTCAAATTTGACAATAGCGTCAAATTTATTTTTTATTAGCTTAATGGTGTGTCTCTTATTACACTAACATTTCAACAATTTTTTTTTAATAAATACAACCATTTAAAGCTATATATTAATAAGAAAATAATATTTGACAATTTGGTTAGAGAAACACAAAATTTGACATAAGGTTCCAAATTACCATATCAGCCATCCATTATAATCTGACTATAATAATTTTGACATTTCCATTGACGATAGTCGTCTAAGTTGTTTTTCTCAAATAAACGACACATGACAAAAAGGGACGAAACTTTAAAGTGAAATTTCAAAAATTACTAATTGTTGAGATGATAATTTTACTAAACATAAGTGAGTTTGGTAGTAAAAACACATCCTAAACAAAAATAGAGATACATAAATTTTTGGTGGAAAAGGAGGGGGGGGGGGGTTTGAAATTTTCATTGATTTAGAAGGCAGCTGCGTGCGTGTGACACGCATGAGGGCCTCAGCCACTCGACCCGACCCGACTCCGCCTCCGGAGTTCTCGGAACACAATATATTTACCTCTTTACATTTCTCCAACGACTAACGGCAACCATTTTTCAGTTTCTCCCTTCTTTCTTCCTCTTCCCACTTTGACTCTTCTAGGTATCTCTCTCTCTCTCTCTCTCTCTCTCTCTCTCTCTCTCTCTCTCTGTTTGGATGCCGAGAAAATCCCAATTCTCCACTTTCTCCTTCAATTGGATTAAAATTTGTTAACTTTTTGTTAAATTCGTTGGCTTGTAAGTTGTAACTTTGTGGTTCAATTTGTGAAGGGCATTCATGGAAATGGAAATTGATGATCTTCTGGGTCGCAACCGGCCGGTGAGTATTCCGACGAAGAGTGCGATTTACGTGTGGGGTTACAACCAGTCCGGGCAGACGGGTCGGAACGGGAAGGAGGGGCAGTTGAGGATTCCGAAACAGCTCTCGCCGGAGCTTTTTGGATGCACGGCTGGGGCTAATTCGCGGTGGCTGGACATTGCTTGCGGCCGCGAGCACACCGCCGCTGTTGCCTCCGATGGGTCGCTTTTCACTTGGGGTAATTAAGCTTTCATCTTTTTGTTTTATTGTCTTAATTTTTTTTTTAAATTTCCATTTTTGAATTGTTTGGTATGGTTTTTTGTGATAACGATCTTTCCATTTATGAGTTCAATCATTTCCTTTGTGGGAAGGGACGATTTCCTGTCTTAAATCGCCATCTTTTGGTTTGGAAAATGGTTGGTTACAAAGATGGGGACTAGCCATTTGTTTGCGGTAGCTGATAGAGTAAATATGTATTATATTTGGTTTATGTGCACTTTGGATAACCTGGATGTGTAAGCAATTGACCAGGAGCTAATGACTTCAGCCAATTGGGAGATGGAACGGAGGAGCGAAGAAAAAATCCGAAGAAAGTGAAGCAATTACAGACACAGTTTGTGAAATCTGTGTCTTGTGGAGCACATTGTACCGCAGCTATTGCAGAACCTCGTGAAAATGATGGAACCGTCTCAACAAGAAGGCTTTGGGTGTGGGGGCAAAATCAGGTCCTACTATGAATTTCTGTAGCTTCATTCCTACTTCATTCCCTTTTGGCAGATATAATAATTTGTTTAACCTTTTCCCCTACTTCTCATACAGGGATCGAATTCTCCACGTTTGTTTTGGGGAGTCTTTACTCCAAACACGGTATGCTACACTTCCTATTCATTATGCTTTTCTTTTTAGGTTGGAATTGTACGGTATTAGAATTACTATTTTGTTTGGATAGTCGATTTACAAATGACTCGGTATGAGCTCATCAACTTTCAGTTGTGGCTAAAATCATTTTCTTTTATCAGGTAAATTAGTTCTATTAAGAAAAAGTTGGGGCATTAATTTTAATAACCTTGATTTTTGGCATTACCTGGGTTGGTTGATGAACAACTACTAGGGTTTTTTGCCACTGCAGGCAATGCATTTAAAAGTGAGACCAAGTCTTAGATCACAACTCTAAAACCTGCAAGAAGATAGATATGAATACCTGTCGTATCAAATGCTTAACTAAAGGAACACTATATAATGGAATCGGAATTCTTTTATTAGAGTAGAGTGGATGGTTATCAAATTTAATACCTTCTACTTACTAAAAAGTCTTTCACAGATTATCCGTCAAGTGTCTTGTGGGGCAGTTCATGTGATCGCTTTATCAGAGGATGGCATGCTACAAGCGTGGGGTAAATGCATATTCCACTCTTTAGTTTCTGATAACGTCTTACTTTTTTTTTAAAGCAGCTTCAAGGTACATATGTTAGAGCTGAATCCTATTCTAGCGAAATTTTGCTAGAGTTACATATCCCATAGAAACTGAAAGAAACCTTAAATTCATCTTCTCCCACCTCTAATTAATCAAACTTTAATACTGTGATGATACACCAGGATATAATGAATATGGTCAGCTTGGCAGAGGATTTACATGTGACGGATTACAGGGGGCTCGTATAATAAATGCATATGCGAAGTTCCTAGATGAAGCCCCTGAGCTTGTGAAGATTACCCAAGTGTCATGCGGGGAGTACCACTCAGCAGCTATATCTGAAAAAGGCGAGGTGTAAGTGATCTGAGGAATTCTTAGATGGAGATTAGGTTCTATAGTTAAGCTAAAGCATTGTGGTTATCCGCATGGCACATTTAACTCAGAAGGTTTGCGAAAATCTTCGTATAGGAATCTCACATTTGAAAGGAGACAGGATGCCTAGAATACTGGATTACATTTATATTTGTGTTTTAATCTGTGATTGGAGTTGTGTCTTCAGAATTTTTTTTACCTCAGTTGTTTTACTAACCAAGGTTCTAGATAAAGAGGTTACTCTGATATTGATACATGTCATGAACTGATATTTCAATTATACTCATGTACTCTTTATCTGTTATGTAGTCTTCCCATTGAGTAAGTCATTTTTTGTTCATTTGTTTGTTTAACTTTGGTTTCTTTGCGGAATTCTTCTTCACAATAATTTTATTTGGCACTCATAGGTATACTTGGGGGCTAGGAAACATGGGTCAACTTGGGCATTCTTCCCTTCAATCTGGGGAGAAAGAGTTATTGCCTAGGCGAGTGGTCGCACTTGATGGAATAGTCATAAAGGATGTTGCATGTGGTGGCGTACATACATGTGCTGTGACTCAGAAGGGAGCTCTTTATGCTTGGGGTGGTGGTCGAGCAGGGCAGTTAGGCCTTGGCCCTGAAACGGGATTATTTTCATGCAACCCTAATGAATCTCAGTCTTTTTTCCGTAACATTCCTGCATTGGTTGTTCCAACTAGTGTGCAACTCATTGCATGCGGACACTCCCACACACTTATCTCTACAAGGGATGGAAGAATCCATGGATGGGGCTACAATAGCTATGGTCAGGCATCTAACGAGAAATCAACTTATGCTTGGTATCCATCCCCGGTTGATTGGTACGGTACAGATAAATTGTTCATGATCAGGTTTTTCGTGGCTTTCTTGATTGATACATTGATTGAAGTTTGCATCACACAGGTGCGTTGGGGAAGTGCGAAAACTTGCAGCTGGTGGTGGCCATTCAGCCGTGTTGACTGATGCATGTTCCTTGAAGGAATTGTGTGAATTTAATCTTGCAGATAGTGTTAATCTAAAGAATGCTTCTACAATTGAAGACATTGCGTCTAGAACAGGTTCAGATGCTTTGGCACGGCTTTGTGAAAGATTAAGGTATGGATTTCTTTTCATGGCTGGTCCAAAGGTCAACAAATTTAACCGTCTTCCATGATCTGATTCCATAATTATATATTGATCGTTTATCTGCCTTGGTAAAAATAGGATAAAATATTTTAGAACTCTGTTTGAATCGCTTTGAAAATGTTAAGAAATAATGGTAAATTTGTTACAATTAGAATTACAGGGACAAGATTGGAATCAGGTTTAGACTATGGTAACAAAAAGTGTAATTTAGCTTCTTTTTTTATGGAGTTATTTTAATAAAAGGGAAGAGTGGAGAGAGGTCAGAACATATGTCATACAGTCAATAGGAAATAGAAACACAGGAACTGAAACTACCTCGTAAGAGTTCTCTAGTTCATAGAGGCGTGCGTTTCCTCCTTAGAGCGTTCTATTTGTTGATCACATAATATTCCATTAACTGGTAATGTACTTGGAGCTTTGCACCATTGGTTTAGAAATGCTTCTTTTCTCGTGTTCTTTATTTTTATCTATGATGAAGATGCCAATATATTCGTTTCTTTTTTCTGCAGGCAGCATGTCCTCGAGGGTGGCGACTGTGAATTTGAAGACAATTAGGCCAGCGGTTATACCAAGTGAAGAAACAATTGGATTAGATTTAAAACTGACATCCATTATGTCAATTTGTGTCAATGTAATCACTTTATTTCCAATCTGGTTATGAATTAGGTATTCGGAGTTGTCGTAATCAGATTGTGAAGGGGTTAAACCCTTTGAATTTATGTCAAACTGCTATAATTTGTAACCACAACTAAGAAGTACGGAGTTAGTTGTGTCAAGAACCATCATATTGAGATGTTGAATTTGTTTATGTAACTGTTCACTATTAGTTGTATAAAAAACATGAAATAGACTTGATTAATGACCATACGGGAAGATTTCTCACTATAAGCTACTAAATAATCTTATGTTCATGCTGGAAATTACGTTTTAACTTCTGTCTGTATCGACATCAACGACATGCTAATAATATGGCACATATGATTGTTAGGTTTTCGATGTGGGACTTTACATACTTGTATCGTATGTGAACCTCAAAATTCCTTTCAAGATGATTAGAATAGTACAAGACTGAAGAAACATTGTTTTTCTTATTCTTTAATTATAATAACAAAAAGCACATTAACAGTAGATGTAAATTAAATGTTTGATTAGTGGTATGCATCTTGGAACATTCCCACAACCCAAAACATTGGAATTTTATTTGACTAGTAGGCACGGCAAAGCTTATATTTCATCCAAATGGCGAAAGCATCCACAGTGGCATGTGTGTGTTTTTAGCAGCAGGTGGCCGAGGTCTTCCCTCGTAATCACCGTCCGTTGCTCCTCTTGCCTGGAATCCCCCACTGCATGGTTTTCTATGTAGATATTATTAGTTTTTCCATGCAACCCTAATGTCATTCCACTTCTAAAACTTTATATAGTTTTAAGAAGGCTTTTTTAACCAAAATGATCTTTTAAGATTGGCATAATTCCTCATTTTAGTCATTGAGATTGAAATTCGATAAAAATGGTCCTTAAGTTTGTCTACCGTCAATCATTTTGGTCATTTCGCGAAATCTTCGTTAAATTGAGGGTATTTTTGTTCAATCAATCCCTCTAATTACTTTTCCATTTAACGAAGATTTTTCATAGAATGACCAAATAATTGACTGTGGACAAATTCAGAGACTACTTCTATCGATTTTCAAAGGGACCAGTTATGCTAATCTCAAAAACCATTTTGGCTAAAAAGCCTTCTAAGAATACTAATTAATTATGCATGAGCATATGATCTTATGGAAACATTGCTGGAGAGAGAGAGAGAGACCTGGTGCTTCGAGAAGTAGGTAGTGATGGTGTCGATGGGGGTTGGGGTGGCGGCATTAGCATGAGGGTGGATGAGTTGTGGCGGCCTTGGTTAGTTTGCTGCTGCCGCCCTACTACCTGCACCTGATCATGCTCTTCCTCAAGCATCTTTCCATTCTCCTTGACCTTGAATCAATTAATATTTGCGGTTAATCCAAGATTTAATTTTATTATTATTCTAAGAAAATATTTCTCATAAATAAACATATAAGAGCGCTTTTGAAAATTTTAATACCTGCTTTGCTAGCGAGTTGTTTAGTTCCCGTAGTGCCTTTTGCTGTTACAAGTCACAGTGTGAGATGTACGACATATGCATGCATAAACACCAGTTTCATTCATCTTGAATATGATGCTAATCCAACTAAACAAACCTAAAATATGATGCTAAAAACAACCTGAATGAAGGTATATACGTAATTAAGGTTACAATTAAGCTAATCAACCAGAAACATACAGATTAATGTCCACACAGATGCATGTAGGAATAACTTTATACCTTCTTGTGCATCTCTGAAATGGATTCATGCATGAGTTGGTTCTGAAAATGCCAGAATTATATATGGAATTAGTAGTAATTAAAAATCGTTTATTAATTAGTTGCCCAGAGGTAGCATACCTGTAAACTATACATGACAGATTTAATATTAATTGAGGTAACTTCATTACCTTTCTTGTTCTTATGCGCTTAAGAGCTGTATCAAGCTGTTGCTCCAAATTTTGAAGCTCTCTCAAGCTTAAGGGTCCTAAATCTTCTCCCGTAAAATTCCTAGATCGACATTAAACACAACCCATGAACATTTTATCATAACATTTACAATAGCTTAAATAATTTACCTCAGCTTCCTTTGTATGACTTCAATCCTTGCCGCAAGTTTGGGGTATTCCACACACCAGTTTTCCTATAAGAAGTATACAAGCTTTATCAACGCAATCTAAAATTAAGAAGTTATTGCAAGTGACCTTTTACCACAATGGTGGAAAGGAGTGTTGCCCTTACACCACGGTGTGGGTTCGAACCTGTCGGCTCTCTTTTCTAACATTTAATCTAACAAATTTATTGTTTGACAAAACAAAAAATTCAGAAGTTATTACAAGGGTTTTCAAATGCAAGAACATATCCATAGTATTACAAAAATTGGTTAGGCGGCGCCTCACATTATTTCTTTGACAAGGTTTTAACGAGGCTACATTATGCACCCTTGCTTTTGTACGGTTCTTGAATATTAAAGATTATCGTACTTATCTAAAAAACAATGAGGTGAATATATAATGAAACATATAAATAACAGAAAACTATGGATTCCGCAGGATCTCAATGAGGTGAATATATATGAAACGTATAAATAACAGAAAACTATGGATTCTGCAGTATCTTTATAAATGGCTTAACCTAATCCAATCTTATTAGAAAGACAAGTTTAGCAATCAGTTAACAACCCTAAATCAATCTCCTGCCGATCAGTAATGCACTGAAGGACACACATTCATATAAATCGGATACAGAACATGAAAGGAGAAAAGTGCTCTCAATTTGTAACCAATTCTCAACTCTAAAAGCATATATACAAGAAAGAAACCTAACTGATGCAACTTGTTATCTTCTTCTACATATTAGTATAGTCTAGGATGCATATATAAAATACCTGTGATTCAGAATTAGTTCCGTTTAGTTGCCGTTCTGCAACGGTATATTGTTCGTATCGATCCAGAATCCTCTCCATGCTTCACAAAAATGAAATCTTTCAGAATGACAAGCCAATGAAGCTTATAAATATGAAATAAGCGCACATCATACATGATTGTCCAAGAATGCATATCAGATTCATAAAAGTAGATGAATTGTTGAAAAGCGAAATTCAGAAAAAGATCACCAAAGCACAAAACTTTTGTTATGTATAGCTTTGGATACTTATCATCTGGAAATTAAGAAAGAACCCCTAACTTGAACAATCGGCGCATATATGCATGCAACCTTCCATATTTTGGCCATATAAACTTGCTTTAAACCTAATATGCTGGTAGAGAAAGAAACACATAAGTTCCGTTTAGTGTAGAGTTCTCCAACTATATGTGCAGCAACTTACGTATTTCTTTCTCTGCCAGCAACACTCACTATGAAAAACCGCAGATCCAGTTCAACATTTGCAGTTGTAATTTAGTGTAATGGCTTAGACTTCTGTAGTGATTACATTATAGTATTGTGCAAGTAATTAACCGTGTGTGTTATTTCTAATACGAGAAATGGATGAGTTCACCGTGCCAAGCACATGAACGTAAATGTTTGGTTTATAATTGCAAACCCTGCAACTTAATAAGCATAGGAAACACAAGGCATATATACATTAGGTTGAGAATCTTACAACAAATTTATTGCAACAGGAAATGACCCTAGAATGAACCATTCAAATTAGGAAAATGTAAGGAAGACTACATTTTTGTACCACATTGGTGAATCATTTCATGTGGCAAGTGATGTGTACATGTCATGTCAATTAATGAATTTATGTCATTGGACGTTGGCTGTATGCATTACTTGCTACATGAGATGGTACACTAATGTGGTATAAAAATGTGGTCTCTCTAGTATTACTCTATGGAGATTAAACATTTAAAATGTAAAATATAAGATATAATTGTTGGCATATATTCAGCAGAAACTTGTTTTTAAGAATAAAAATATTATTCTTACTATCTATTTGTACTCATTCTCACGTGCGTTGGCGGACCCTATCTTTAATGTTCTAAAAATCCCCACCTAGCGCTGCCTAGGCCCGCCTAGGCGCTAGACGCCCGATTAATGTCAAGGCGTTTGAAAACTAAGAAAGGGCACCTAGACTAGTTGAGGCGCCTACCTAGCCCGCCTGAACCTGCCTAGGCATCCGCCTAAGTCGCGACTCACTTAGATAGAAAATAGATAACTTTATTTTATATTTTATTTTTTTCAATAACTTGTAAGAGACTTGTTGAATACTTAAATGAACACACATTATACGCTTGTTCCCCAGGTTTTCATTATATATGTCATTTTATTTTTGTAGTTAACGCCTAACATCTTTTAGGACCTTGCCTCTATTAAAGAGATGGTACAACTGATGGTACAAGTAGATAGTAAGTGTAGCACTACTCTTTTAAGAATAATGTGTAGTAGACCAATAAAATCTGTCATATACACATAATTCGCCCCTCCCTGCTTAATTTCTCGTTATATATTTTGAGCGTCGCCAATGAGAAGGAGATGTAGGTATATACGTTAGAAAAATATATTAAAGCATAATGTAATTGTTGACTCATGAGCTCACATCTTAATATATAGCTTGAACTGAAGTTAGGAACAGAAGTTCAACTCATAGATTCTAACATACTTAGCTTGACGGTTTTAGGTAAAACTCTTGAGTCCTATTTTCTTGGTTAAACATTAAGGCAAAAGGGTGGCTACAGCTCTTTAGCTTGCAGAAACCCTAGACTCAGGAGATAAAATTGTAAGGTTGGAGGGCGAATAAATACAAGTGTAGAAAAGATATCAACTTGTTGGGATCCAAAAGGCCAATATTTTGAAGAAAAAGTTATTAAAAGTGTTTTTAGATTGTAAAAACGCTTGAAATGCTTTTTTGTTGCTTACTTTCATGTTCTTTTTCAGAGTGCCTCTAACACAAAATACCTTTAGCAAAAATGCTTACAAGTGAAAGTGATTTCGAGAGAAGTATTTCTAAATGGGCCAATAAACTTCAACTTTATGAGTAATGCTTTCTTGTCATCAAGTTTAGCTCGTTATATTGTTGCATGCAAGTGAAATCATTTTTGCTGTGTTTCGATGAGGGATTTCCAAGTACTAATGAGTTTAGCCTAAATTAGTTAGAAACACACAACATAACATTAGATAGAGGGATTGAAATAACACTAATTAAAGTCACTAAACAATGGTTTCAAATAACTCATTTTAAATAGTAGTTTTAAATCCTTTGGTACTAATTAACAAATTCCACTAAGTGCATTACATAGTCTTCCTAATCTCCATATATCTTATATTTTTTAGGACATTTCTTGCCAATATAGCCTAAAGCACTTAGTACTTGGTAATCAATCGTCCAAACACAACATACATGATTTCACTTGTTGGGAAAAATGCAAAAGTTATACTTGATGATTATATTGAGTAACTTATTTCCATAAAACCTATTTATAACTTTTTTAATTTTGATTTTAGTTTTCGTAGTTTTGAAACACCAAAAAAATATACGGCAATGAAGGGTAAAGGAGGATGGAGTGAGAATGAAGAAATGAAGGATAATAAATGAAACAAAACTTTAAAGTAGTGTTGGTTTTTAGTTTTTAGTTTTTAATTAGTTTTCATCTTATATAGTATTCTTCAAACATTTCTACCACCTCCCTCCTACCACTTTTCCCCCACCATTCTTTGCCACTCTTTTCTTTTGTATACCTCCTCTCAATCTTAAACAAAGAGAGAAATTTAAAACCAAGAAGGAAAATGTTACACAACAGGCTCTTAGATTCACATAATCTCATAGATATAAGTTTCCTAATAATATCCACACTTACATTCTATTATGTCCAATGGTATATCATGCATTTTATAAAATTAATCCAAAATGAAAAGAAAGAGAATTTTTTTTATACAATGAAATATTTACATTAAAGGGTGGGAGGAATAAATTAGTATCAAATTTGCCATTCACGATATTCGATCCTTAGACTTCTCACTGATAAGTAAACGCTAGACCGTAGTACTAATTAAGTGGCGAAAAAAGAAGAAGTAGTTAATAATATAAATTTTGAAATGAGCAAATATTCATTTATGAAATCTATTAGGTAATTTCAGGCTAGTTTAAAATGATTTCCAAACTTTTGAAAGTTCTCATCCTCCATTTGGTAAGTGTATGAATTACAGCATACACAAGTTCGGGAAATTTACCTAGCTAACAATCATTATAAAATACTTGGATTCTGCTTAATTACAGATGTCCCTAATTCTTGTTGTCTGTCTAAATGGTTAATCACACCAAAATGAAAAATCCTTTTGGGAATCATAATTTTTGTATTACAAGTGATTGATATTCTACTCTAATTTACTTTAAAGATGAGGCAGGGAGAGTTTAAGCCCGAAACGCAATGAGTTGGACTCGAAAACTCTTAACTACCAAGCAACTCACCACTAGCCCTTGCAGAATCAAATATAGTAACGAATCAACATACTTTTTCTCTCTTTCCCTTATGCAACTTTTCCACAATTTACTGTATGATTGGAGGAGTGCTTTCTCCTAAGTCCTGGGTGCACAACCAGCATTATATGGGATATGCTACATTTACAAGATGCTCAAACATATACCCTAGGTAACAAAACCTAGGAAAACACCACCCCGATCATGACACATTGCTCAATAACCCTCACCCGGGTCCAACACCTGTAAACAAATTATTATAAAAGATAACTGCTAATTTGAAAAGTACAAGCAAGAGCATCCCCCATGGTACTGCGCTTTCTTTTGGTTCTACAAGAGAGACATAACCCTTTACTCAGACAGTACTCAGTAGTGGTGGTATATATTGCCTTGTAACCAGTGTCTTATATAATCTTCATACATAAAGACCACCGGATTACAGGAATGGATTAAATGTCCCTTTTAAGTACACAGATATTCATATAAAATTAGCACTTGAAAGTTAATTAATTAATTCATTCTCCTGATTTGACCAGTAAGTACTTATTCCGACAATATTTTTTATTTTAGAGTTTTACTATTATTAAGAGATGAAGAGAATTTGAACCTATTACAATAACTTAGGAGAGCAAGGGGTTTTTAATCTAAGATGTATGGGTAAAACTTCAAAACTCTATCTACTTATTCTGACAATAATCTAATTAGAAAAGAGCAAAATAAACTAAAGATAAAACAAATAAAAAAACAAGAAGTTTTGTATGCTAGTAATTTCTAGCAAGTCAAAGGGAGAAAATTTATATAAAAAAAAAACAGAAGTACTAATTATTTCTGTTCATAACTTTGTCATGTATATATGTAGACCCCTTAGATATGGTACCAAAAATAGATAAAAAGGCCGATCCAGAAAAAACTAGAGGGAGAGAGAGCTCAAGTGTGTATGTTGTTTAATTAAGCTTAGCTTTGTTTTCGTATTTAAGATTTCTGGAGTAACACAAGCAAAAAACACCAACAAGAAGCAGGAAAAAAAAAAACATAAATATATACCCAGATAAATATATGAGCTTAAAAAGCTTAAGTAAACGTAAAGACCTGGAATCAGTAGAATACTCAAAGAGCTTCCCTTTGGTGGAGAAGACAATAAGTGCCACATCAGCATCACACAGAACAGAGATCTCATGAGCTTTTTTGAGCAATCCGGTCCTCCTCTTTGAGAATGTCACTTGCCTGCTTATCGTGTTCTCGATTCGTTTCAGCTGAACCTTACCTCTTCCCATTTTTTTCCCTTTTATTTTCCCTTTCTTTTTTTCTTTCTTATATATTGCTAAATATAGAAAGGAGGGAGAAGAAGAAGTAACACTTGCTTTTTTGGTGCTTAGAAACCCAAGAGATTGAAAATATACCCAATTTGAGAGAAAACCCTAAATTTGGTTCATACAAGAAAGGAAAGGAAGCCGCTGGATGATGATAAAAAGCAAAAGCATGATAAGGAAGAAAGAAGGGGTTTTTTTGTAGTGTCTTTCTATTTTTGTATTGGGGAGTGTTCTGGTTTAGTTTTGTGGAAGCAAAGGCGCTGTGCATAAATATGGAAACAGAGAGAGAGAGAGAGAGAGAGAGAGAGAGAGAGAGAGAGAGAGAAAATGGTGGTTTTGGGAAACCTGGTGGTATTGGGGTAATGCGTTGTCGAATTGGTAGTGGTCCAAAAGGCCAATTCAGCTGCTTAGTGTCTCAGTTTAGTCACAGGATTGCAGACAGTCCGTACAAATATCATGTCACGTTAAGCCCTGCGGGACCAAACAGAAGGCATCATGGCAGCATGGTATGCATTTGCCGTCGCTGACGGCGGTTCTAAGCTTTATTAATTATTCCAACAAAAGATTAATTAAGTATGAATTATAACATTATATTTCTAACCATCCAAATTTATATGGCCTATCTCTCGATGAAAATAATATACTGGTAGAATGTTAAATTCGTGTTGCCCTCCTAAACACTTCGTGCTTTTCCACTTTCGTCCTTCAACTTAATTGCCTCTCCAAGTTTGTCCTTTATGTGTTAAAGTGTATTTATTAACAAAAAAGTTACATTCAATAAAAGAAATTAATGAAACAGCATGTGACCACTTTTTAAACGGATTTCAATAACTCATTTTGTTAACAAAAGGCGAATTCGATAACTCATCTATATGTCTAGGACGCCCTTTCATTTGGTGGCACTTGGCATGCAACCATTTTTCTTTAGGAGTACTATAGGCCTTTGTTCTAAAAAAAAAAATGAATGAAAGCACCAAACCCAAATTGATCAGTTTAATTTGGAGCTTTTTTTTAATCACCACTAAAACTAAATGAACAAAAAAAAATTGTTTGTACTTAAAAAAAAATCAGTTGTGTAGTAGAATAACCGAATAATATGTTTTAATTATTATCCTTTTGTTACATACGCTCTCAATATGAGTGTTTTTAGTGTTATATTGGTTAATGGAAAACTTTATATCAACTTAATTCGGTGTTGATCGAATATCTCTCGAGCTAACATAGTTGACCCTACGGTATGTTTTAACAAACAAAAAATTAACCGAATCAAACGCTTCAACTTTTGTAAATGAAGTCATTGTTGTCTCATTTAATACATATCTTTAAAACTTTAGAGACTACCCAAGGACGATAAAAATGTTTGAGAACAGAAGTGGAACAACCACTAGAAATAGGGGGAAGTTTGTAATTACTCAAAATTATATTTAATATAATTGGTAGATTCATGTTGTACTAAATTTGTAACAATGATAGTGTTGTCAAATTTAACAAGATTTTTTTTTTCTCTATGCACAGCACCAATTTGTATCTAATCAAATCATGATAGGTTAGCCAGCCTCCACCAAGCTTTATTTATGTGGAATATAAAAAGCTCTACCATTTTTAGTGTATTAAGAATGGCTTTTTCGCCAAAATGGTCCATGAGATCGGCATAACTCCTCAATTTGGTCTCTGAGATTTAAATAGATAGAAGTGGTCCTCGATTTTGTCCACCATCAATCATTTTGATCATTTTGTGAAAAATTTCTATTAAATAAGACCAAAATGACAAAAATATCCTTAATTTTGTTAAATCATTTTGTTAAGAAAGCTCCTAATCATTTTGTTAAATCATTTGAGCTTTTCTTCTCTAGATCAAAATGATTAATAATTAGGAGCTTTTCTTCTCTAGACCATTTGGCTAGAAAAGCTCCTAATTATTAATCTATACCCAAAAGTCAAACAGCACACTAGATCAACACTTAGCAATTCAGTTTACCATTAAAGGAAAATTAGTATACTAGGATTGAACTTCTTCTTTAACATGATCCAGTCAGATCAACATCACCAGCAGTTGAATTTCATACGCGAAAAATATATGACGAAGCTCAAATGTATTCCTCATGGGAAAGAGGAGTGAAACACAAGCATCTTCAACTTAAATTTAGACGTTTATACACATGGATTTAGTCAAATTAATTAGAACAATGTGCTTACTCTACGTCCAAGTTTGAATTCTCATCTCAACATTTTAGATGACTTTAATTTAATTATTTTATCGGTAACAAAATAAAAATAAAAACTTGAATTTTACTTTTTTTTTTTTTTTGAACAAAAAAAGATTAAAAGATCCTTCTATCCATTTCACTCTTTTAATCTCAAGTGGCTTGTCACGTTTGCCCTTGCATCCGATGTCCCACACTTCTTCGAAATCCTTCTGCGTAATTTAATGTATATAATCTTATCACCTGTCAAAAAACAAAAAAAAAAAAAAAACAAAATCCCTTTAATCTTTTGTCTCAAACTTAAAAGATTTATTTATTCTTTTTCTTTTCCGAAAAGATTTTATTTAATTTTATAAAAAACAGAAAATATAAGATACGAACTGCTGATAATTTGTGACGCCTATCTAGCACCAGGGTGCTCATCTAGTATGGCTGCTTCCAGGCGACACCACCCACACCGTTAAGGGAAAAGGGAAGAGTCTTCTTTTACATTTTTCTTGAAGGGCTTTATAACTAGTGAACTATTTATATGGGATTTCATTTTAATTAGCCAACATGTACAATTGCATGCTTATTTATCTGAAATGTTGATTATTTTGATTTATGATTTTTGTTTATTTACTAACACATACGAAATAAAAATTATGTAATTAAGTTTCATATTATAATTCGTAATCCAATACCTGAAGAAACAAAATGCATTAGAAGGTAGTTGATTTCATACTCATTTATTTTCTCCTACATTATTAACGTTCTCGTTCATGACTTCCCTTATCCATGATAACCACATAGGAAAAATACTATTAGGCCTCGTATGGCACACCGTATAAAGCATCAGATAGTACAAATAATATGGAGTACGGTGTTTGGTGTCCGTTTGTATTAAATAGTCACCGGATTAAATAATCCGACCCACCTATTTCATCCGGTGAATACCCGCTTCCTTATACTCTCCAAAAGCATGGGACAATTTAGTCGGCGCTCTCTCCCTCCCTCTGTTCTTTCCCTCCCTCTGTTCTTCTTCTTCGTTTCCCTCCCTCTCTTCTTCTTCCCAGCCGCTCTCTCTGCTTACAAAAACCAACCACACTCCCTCCATTTTCCCAATCAAAACTCTCCAAAATTCCAAGTAGCTTCCAAGAAACCAAAGAATCCCACAAATCCCAAAACCCAATTCCTTCGTCGGCCACCATGAACCACCACCACCACCAGGTTCCATCCAACCACCCAGAACAAGACTCTTCTCTCCCTGCATCTTCTTCTGGCTACCGCAGGATCTCCCTCCCTCTTCTCCGTCGCTGCATCTCTCTCTCTCTGCTTCCTCCACCGCAGACTCTTCGGTTCTCTCCCTGCGTATTCTTCTGGCTACCGCAGGATCTCCCTCCCTCTTCTCCGTCGTTGCATCTCTCTCTCTCTCTGCTTCCTCTACCGCAGACTCTTCGGTTCTCTCCCTGCATATTCTTCTGGCTACCGCAGGATCTCCCTCCCTCTTCTCCGCCTCTACATCTCTCTCTGCTTCTTCCACCGCAAACTCTTTGGGGCTCCGTTTTGGATCTCAACAAACAAAGAAACAAAGATTTGTCAATTTTTTCCTTCCCTTTTCTTATCCGGTTCAGTACCAAACATAGTATAAATAATATGGTCATTAGTCCAATACTGCACTAAACGCCCGACTAATTTAGTCAGTACTATCCAGTGGCTATTTATCTTATCCGACAACAATAGTCAGTACAGTTCGAGCTGCCAAACGAGACCTTAGTAGCTGCATTAAAGCCACCTTCAATTATATCGGCATATATATTTTTACTTTCTTTACTAGATTTATGCACAATAAATCTAGAAAATAAATATGTACATCTAAGGATGGAATCTTAGGTCGAGCTCTTTGAGCACTGCATATATTCAACCACCTATATATCAACAACTATTAAGTGTTGTTCATATTATTAACTATCCATATATTTTAATTACATAATTATCAATATCGTGGTGATATGTTTGTTTAAGAAAATTTACGTCAAAAAAAAACAAATTTTGATGTAACATCATCGTATTAGACACAATGTCCCAAGTTTTTCTAATTAATAACATAAGCGTCAAAATCATTTTGTAATGTTGAAAACTGCGGATTAGTCAAACTCAATCAATTGAAAGGGGAATTATGAGGTAACTGTGGAACGTGGGTGCTGCCCCAACTATATTTGGGAAAGTAGTTTGGTAACTATATATTTTTTTAGTTAAATAAAAAAAACAACTATATTTTGGGAAAGTAGTTTGGTAACTATATATTTGCCAAAACAAAACGGAGGGATCATTATTTCTCTTTTCTAATTGTTACCAGCTGCTGGTGGGTTGGTCTCTCTTGTCAAATTAATTAAATTGGTTTTGTTTTTTTGTTCGTGAGGTGGCTTCTTGTGTTTGTATTTGCCTTTCGGCCTTTCGAAAAAGGAAGAACTTACATGCACTCTTCGAATTTGGTCTCTTTCTTTCGTTTGGGAAGTCATGTGCCACAATAACGTTTCGAACCCATATGTAGAATTTTTTTTTAATACATCGATATTTTTACACTAAGGAGAGAGGGAGTTCGGTTAAGCCACACAATGGGCAACTTAATTTGGTATTGAATTCGTCAAACACGAGATTCGAACATAAGACCTCTCACTTCCAAATGAAGAGGAATACCACTAGACCGTAGTATTGAGTGGCTAACCCATATGTAGAATTGAATAGTTGTGTCTCGTGTGTTCCCTCATTCGGAAGGATCTCCTAGAATTGAATAGTTTTTTTTTGGGTAATTAATTTGTTTACTTTTATGTTCCCTTTTGTGGTGGTTTGTGGCCGCAGCTGGCCACTAACTTAACTTCTTCATGCATCATGTAGACCTTGTTCACTAATTTTATATTGGGTTAAACTCACTTTACACCACAAAGTTTGAGGATCATTTGTAAAATGAGCCACCAGATTTTAATTTTCGCATATTACATTACATGATTTCTGAGTTGCACTAATTTAACGCTTTTGTTAATTTCACCGTCTAATTAGACATTAAATGCTCACGTAGCAGAGACCGGGCCCACATTTGAATCATATGTTGACCTTCAATTTCATAAAATTATTGAAAGAGTGAAGTACTAAACAATGAAATTATGGTCAATGTTGCTTTAAATGTCAGCGTAGTCTATGTCACGCAACACTAAATGTTTAACTAGACGGTAAAATTCTGAAACTAATGGAGATGTTAAATTTGTGCAATTCAAAAATTACGTGGTATAATATGTGGCTAAGTTAATTCTTTTTTTTTATTATTATTAAAGAGACGAATCTTGACAATTCCTATTTTAAGGAAAGATAACAAAATAAAAAAATAAAAAATAAAAAACTTTAAAATGATAGTAAAGCATGATTTTCATTTTGTGGTCCAGGCTTAGGATAAGTAATGAGAGTTTTCGTTGGTTTCAAAACTCAGACGGAATCTATATTAGGGTCAATATCTATTTTTTTTCGAGTGTTGCTTTCGGTCTTAGTGTCACGAGATGGCTTGAGAGAAAAATAAAATAGGCGTGCGATTGTTGGAGGCTGCCAACAAACATTGTTTGTGTTTGACTGTGTGTGAAGTTGCACGTTAATATGACTTCTTAACCAAATGATTGTGCAACGAGTGAGACGCTGGTTCAGTTAAGTTCTTTTACGTGCCTCAAGCGAACGAGGACTTAAGGTTTAGTATGGTTTCGTGTATGCTTGCCTAAAAAAGTAAATAAAAGCGAAATAGAAACTAAAACGAGAAACACAATGTAATCATTCCATGATGGAGTCAAGTTTACAAAACGTTCACAAAAGTAAAATATAGGCAGATGAGTCGAGCTACATAACTTGAAATGTAAATTGACAGAAAATATAAAGAAAGCAGAAAAAACCTAGCAAGATTCAGGCTATGAAGAGCAAGATAATGCTAGAGGAGTCCAACGATGTCACTGGTGTCAGGTTGGATTTAGTACAAAGCATGCACCTCAGAGAGAAAATCAGGGTGGTTGAATTTGCACATCAAGCAAATCATACCACAGAGTGGCAGAGCTATCAAGTTTTAGATCTCAGGTATCATAGGCAATGTTTGCTTTGAAGGAAGCCTATGAGATTGTAGCTGAAAAGCTACAAGAGTTTTGCTGAAGAGCAATTGAGTTTGTGCTAAAAAGCAGTTGGATTGATTGAAGAATCACTCAATCAATCAAGTTTTTGTTTAAATGTAGAGGTTGAATTTGATGAGCGTATCGAGCTTGAAGGCTTTTGGTTCTATTCATAGGCAGGGGAGAATGAGCAAACTTGATCATATGGCTGAGCTAGATCAGGGATATATGACAGTAATTCCTAGTAGGCGACCTTCAACTGTGTCTTAAGGCGGTTAACACGATGCAATAGTGATCTGAGTGTGGCAAATGACGTGTGTGTTTGCATTTTAGGGGGCAAGATATTCCATAACCCTAGACGTCCGCGTGGCAAACACGCCTCAAAGAGAACATGTTCGAGCCCTCAGACAAGTTAGAGAGAACTAAGATGGTCGTCTAAGTCTTGGTTTGAGCTTCGAAGTTTGTGGGCCAAAAGTCCATTTGAGTAAATAAAAATAGATAAACCCCATAGCAGGTCTTATTTATAGGCCAAATGGTTTTGTTGGTAATTGAAATTTATATATATATATAAGTGGATTTAAAGATGACAATATATAATCCCTTTTTTTTTGCAATATATATAATCCTTAAGGCTTATTTTTAGGTTTGTGAGTTTGTTTTCCTATATATGTGTCTCGTTTATATCTTTTCCGTAATTTTTAACACATATTCCTTCACTTAATTTTAAATTTAGAATGGTTACTTTGCATAAAATTTAACTAAAAATAAAAAAACTGAAAAATTAAAAAAAAAAAACAAAAAACCACTGCATAAATTTAACAATAACCTCACCCAATGTAGCATTGCTGCCACCAACCCCAACCTCCCCACCATGCATTTCGGCCATATGGCTCTTCCTCATCGACGCGAAGCTTCTTTTCCTCTCTTTATATATCTCTCTCTTCCTCTCTCCTGCCGGCGAAGTTGTTTCGACATTAGTCATCGTCACGTAGCATTCAATTAAATATCCCCCAAATTTTAAACTTCACACATTGTTTGTTGTTTGACGGGATGGATCGATCATCATGATCTAGTACCAGAATTTCAAGAGAAAGAAAAGAAAGGGAAGAAAGCTTTGCCGTCTACGAGGAGCACCATCGACAACGATATTGTGTGGTTGCAGTGTGTGGTTATCGACGGTTGGTTTTTACTTTTTTTTTTTTTTTACTTTTTAATTCGTTTATAAAAAATTCAGTATTAAATTTGGTTTTAAATTGATAAAGAGGGTCAAAAAAAAAAAAAAATCAAATTGGGGCATACCCTTGATCCATTATTAGTGGTCTGGTCCCATTAGTACTAAGACCTTTATTTATTTTTTTGGCTGGACATTCGTGGCGCATCTGCTACCATCCTACTCTTGAACTTGAAATTGGTATTTATAACTCTTTCAAAGCACCGTATTCTATACCTTTTAATAATACAACTGACCTCGTACGGCCAGATGCATAAGAGAGGGGACCATTCACTACAAAACAATGGAGTCCTCCTAAAATGTCGAATTAGTAGGGTGGAGAACAAGTGCGATAAAAAGGAAGATTTCTCACTTTTTTGGTGGTTGTTCACATTTATTTATTTTCCATTATTTAGTTAGTGGCATTCGTCTTCAAATTTTTAAAAGGATGATGTTAGGAACACTAAATTTGTAGATAAAATTTACAAACTAAATGATGTGTTATCAATAGAAACAAACATATTTATCAACGCTTAAGTCATAATCCAATCATTAACTTTCATGTCATTTAATTTACAAAATTTTGCGTACAAATTTATTCTCCCTAACATTACCCTTTCTAATTAAAATGAACTTATGGGATTTGGGTATGATGTTAAATTCCGTTAATGAGTTTTGCATCCTCCGAGCGCTTAAAGTGCATGGTAGGCCTTCAAGAGCGTCTAAAATCTATGAAGTTTTTAGTATGAACCTTTGGTATTGCTACTGCCTTGTAGGCAGAGCTTCTAGCCATAGTTCATGTTGTCAATATGGCTTCGGGAAAAGGTTGACATTTTTTTTGGATTGAGTACGATTATGCTCTGACAATGCATTTTCTTTCTAATAGATCCTTTCAGGAGCTTTGGCGTAGCATGATGAGCCCAAGTTACGGTAGCTCCAAATGAAAGGAGAATAGGGGGTTTTAAGAAAAGGGATTTCCCGCGGACCTAAAACCCTTTATCGTTTGATTGATCTAATTATTAACAATTATCTTTTCCATGGGAATTTGGCTTTCTCATATATATATATATCGTGAAGGTAATCAAATGGCTAATTGTTTAGTAAACTTTGGTGTCGTGTTGGAATTCATTGATGAGATTCTTGTCTTCCGTGTGATGATGCAGCTTTTGTTCATGATCTTTCAAGAGTTCCGAACTTCAACTTCTTTTAAGAGTTGTTTTTAATGGATTTCTCATCTTCTAAATTTGAGTTTCGTTGTTGGTTTAAGCTGGGATCATCCCTTTCCCCGCGGTAACACTTTTTTTTTTCCCAGAATAACAGAGACATGATCGTTGCTGGCATGCTTCACTTTTGAGGGAGAAACTTTGGTGTTACAAATGCAACGTGCCAATGAACTCTTGCGTATGTGAGGAGTTTTTTATTTTTTTTATTTTTTTATTTTCAAAGCGTACGATGGCAAGTGCCTTCGCCCATGAGCAGTAGGTCTCGGGTTCGAGACTTGGGAGCAGCCTCTCCATAAATGGAGGTACGGCTAGCCGACATTCACCTCTCCCAGACCCTGCGTAAAGCGGGAGCCTTGTGCACTGGGTACGACCTTTATGTGAGGAGTTAGATAGGCAGAAGGGTGCAATGCATCCATGGCAGAGAACTTATTTTATATATAGCATGTGTGTCTCGGAGCTAGAAATAGAAATTATGGGGGCCCCTCCAAGTCGTATAAAAAAATATTGGACAAAAATAAAATAATTAGTGGAAGAAAAAGGTTCATTTTTTGTAATGTAATGAAAATTTTAATAAAAAAAAGAGCAACGGAGCCACAAAAAAAAAAAGAGATATCATAAGCAATTAAGTTTTTTTATAAGTTCTTACATACAAGTTGAACAAAAATTAATAATCATGGTTCAGGATGCAGCTATGAAAATTGTCTTTCAAAATAAATTCTTCATGTATTCCATACATGTGTAGTTTCATTGTAAAACAAATCATGCAAAATGGTGAACTAACTAACTAATAAGGAAGGCTAGTTCCTATAAGGTTATTTGGGAAGAAAAACACATAAGTCGAAGAATGTAGAGTATTCAACCAAAACCATACAAACAAAAGCTATAAGGTGAAGAAACTTCAGAATAGGCGCGGACCTTTCCTAGTCCTCAAGTGGCTTCGCCACTGTGTGTCTCGTGAACTCGTGATCATTGAATTTTCTTTCTGCATGCAGGTTGGTATACATATCAATGAGTGCAAACTCGATCTGCTCGATCAGGAGAAGAAACTAGAGAGGTCCGTTCAGAACTAGTCTATAAATATCAATGCGAAAATAATAATCAAAGTAACTATATATAATATCAACTATACTCTAATTATTACGTTAATCCTCGTAACATTATAATTTGTAGACCTACTCCTAGCTAGATAGGAGTATAAAGTGTTTTTTTTTCCTTTTATAAATTTTGGTTTATTATATTAACACCTCACGTATTGTTGAATAAACCTCACATACTTAATACACCATACATTTGTTTTTTTTTATTAAAAACTATCTTAATACACCCCACATACTTCCCCATAATACCCTCATACCCTGCATTTATCTCACATTTTCTCCATACACCTCACATTTTCTATACATCCCACATTTTTCAAATCTTATAACACTCATTTTTAAACTTCTTATGATTTTGTTTTTTGTTCATTTCTAAACGGCTTAGTTGGCTCATTGAACTGTGACTCGAGTTTACTGCTTCACCATCCGAATCATGTTCTAACATCTTAGAAATTAAACGTCTTATGATTTTGTTTTTCATTCTACTCTGTTGTTCAGGCAAGGGCTTGCCTAAGTAGCCTATTAATTTTCGATGATGATTTTGATACATGTGAACTTTTAAGTTGTGCTTGGATGTAGTATCTTACGAAGCAATATTTGGCCTATGTAATGAAGCCAAAAGCTCTTACGAATTTGTAGGCATTTTTCATATGAAAAATTATGGTTTGCTAACAAATTTTATAGCTATCGGATATCTATGTTCATCCAATTTGTAGTATTCATGCTTCCTAAATGCTCTGTACTTTCGATTCTATTAGATAAATCATAAACCTAGTTGAAAATAACCATAAAAAAATGGAGGGCGGGTGAAGTTTTGATAGTTGAAGAAGATAAATAATAAAAGTGATTTGTGGTGTATTTAGAAATTTTTTATTTTTTAAAACCTAATAAGGTCAAAATTGTCATTGCATAGTAGGATACATAAATCATTTAGTATTAAAATTTAATGTGGGGTGCATTCAATATTTTGTGGAATGCTAATATAAAAAGTCTAAATTTTCTAACTAAAACGATTTTTTTCCAAACAAAAGGAGAACGACTAGGTTATTGGCCATGCCATTTTTTGTTGTTGCTTATTGCCTTCTTTTTTCTTTTTTTTTTCTTTTTTTGTGTGTGTATATATCAAGATTAATATGATAGAATAATAGTAGTAACAACAACAACAACAACAACAATAATAATAATAATGTATATTCATGTTAAGATCTCTACTTATCAAGATTAATACGATTGATAGACCCACTTGGTGACTTGATTGAATTGTGGAGAATCTAGGGCTCTCGTTCCATGCATACTGAATCAAATCATCGCCAATGCTGATTTTTTCAACAGTGCTTCCTGGTCGCATCCGTCGAAGATAATGGTTTTTTTTAGGAGGGAACGATGAGTGTGCATCTGTTGTGCACATGAGTAACCAGTGCTGGGAGGTATTCAAGAAAAAAGAGATGGGGCTGCTGCAGAGGTATCTCTCCAATAATATGGTAGATGAAGGAATATTGTAGAAAGGGGGCCGCAGAGCTTTCTATTTGCCGGAATTTGGGAGATGGTGGTGGGGGGAGGTTTGGGGATGCAAATGGCAGCCCCCGGCCGGGGGGGGGGGGGGGGTGTTGGGAAAGGCAGATGAAGGGTTAGTCAGGTGATAAGAGAGAGGTGACACTGTTAAATTGGTTTAAGTGAGTGGACATGTATCACAAAATTAGGCAGGTCACACCTTTTTTGGGTACAGAAGATTTGAACTCAGTGATGTAGAATTTTATACAAAGAGATATGCAATTAATAGTGGATAATACTCAAGGATGTCGGATAAAGTTGCATAATATTATTATGAGTAAATTAGTGATGATGCTAATCAAACATTAGTTAAATAGAGTGGTCCTTCCTTTAGCATTATCCTTATATAAGTATGTACATTTTGATTAAGTTTCTATGAAAGTGGTCCTTTTTTCCAACTCGATCGTTATTTGATTGGATGTTCTGATTTAGAAGATGCGGCTATGATACCGAGGCTCAGAGCAAAATGGATAGATAAAGACGTAGGAAAACTTTAAAAGAAACTACAAAAAAATATATGGAGTCACTGGAGCTACAGGAAGACTTGAAGCAAAACAGAGCGTAATGACATTATAGGATTTCTACAGCCGACCTCACTTAATGGGGTAAGACTTGGTTGTTATTGTTGTAGTATTTGATTGGAAAAAAAAGGGGAAAAATTACGATAATTGTAAGCAAACTAAACGGTCCCAAAGAATCAAACGTTGTTAAATCAAACCTCGTAAAGCTATATGTATCTCTAATCTCTGTGACCTAGCACATGCATATACGGGACCATATCTCATATTGCTTTGGAATATGCACCTATGTATGGGGTTTATGTATCAATGTATAGGGTGGTAGATTCAATGAAGGATCCTCAAGTAACGTTACTTGAGACACTCTTAAGAGTTCACTCCGTCTTCTATTTCCGTCATTCAAAGTATTTAGCTTTTGGTCTTTCTTCAAAAATTACCAATGTAGTAAAACATCACTTAAATATGAAGTCATTTAACCATTCAATTAAATGGTTGTCATTTGAGTGGTCTGTATGGCCGCCTATATAAGAGAGTTGATCAGCAATGTAATCCGTATTGTGTGTAAAATTGTATGTTCGTCTCAATGAAAGAAAAAATATATATTGTGTTCGTCGAATTCTTTGTAAGAATGATTTTTTAACGAAAGATTAAAAAACAAACATTAAATTCATTGAAATAAATTTGGGAGCAAGCCCCACATTACTTCTCTCTCAAATAAGGTGATTTAAGGAATTTTTCAATAGAGCTCCATGATCTCTTCGTCCTCCAATATATCCACATACTTTTTTTTTTTTTGTGCAAACAATATTATCCACATACTTCTTTAAAAAAAGTTAATTTATTCATACCTATCTATTAATAAAATTTCTTTGTCGATTAAAAAGGTGTAAAAAGACAATTTAGCTATATATTCACAATTCAATACAGTGGATGCAAATTTCTTCCTCTTGATCTTGGACAAAATTGCACCTACAAAACAATTAACACCTTAGGTCAAGGCCAAGAGCCTCACACGCCCACGATGAATGGGGGTGGCTTTGGCCGAAGAACCTCCGATGTCAAAGTTAGAATTTAGAGAGAAAAAGTGTTTGAGAATTCTAGAGAATTTTAGCAAGAGTGTTGGAATTAGCTTTTGATGAGAAATGTGGGGCTTTTTATAGAGGAGTGGCCGGCCTCTTAGAGTGAGAGAGAACCGGCCACATAGCCTTGTTTGTGGGTTTTGTTCATGATTTAATATGATTTTGGGAGTTATGTGATTAATTGACTGATTAATTTGGCAAAATAGGATTATTACCAAATGAATTAGCTAATTAATGGGATGAATAAGCAAAGTATGGCCAATTCCTTTTCTAGCAATAGATGGCCGGCCATTTAATGCATATTTGGGGATATTTTGTGGTTAATTGGGATTTTATGAAATAATTAGCTAATAATTCCCTATTTATCTTAGCTAATTATTATCATAAAAAGGAAAGATATGGTAGAAAATGTGGGAAATAAAAGGAGATGGCCGGTTCCCTTGGGAGAGTGGGTAACCGGCCAAAAGAGGTATTTTTTGGATGTGATTGGTGATTTAATTGGTTGATTAATGAATTTAGGAATTAATTCATTAATTAGCCAATTAATCTCTATTTATATGGAGTAATTTATAGGTTATGAAGTAATTACCTAAAATGAGGATGGATGAGATAATTTGGAATTTGTTACCTTTTTTGGAGCATTTTTGACTTGGTTGAGGATGATTGTCCACTGCTCGCGCGTAGAAACTTGGTACGCCTCAAGGGTATTTTTGTCTTTTTACCCAAAAATCCACGTGTTGCCTTATGATTATTTTTGGCTCCACAAATACAATATTAGAAAAGAAAAACCATGGGCTTAAAGGGATTTCATACAAAAAGAATTTTACTATTTTTTTTTCTCCTCTCCCACATGTCATCAAAACATCTCTCTCTCTCTCTCTCTCTCTCTCTCTCTCTCTCTCTCTCTCTCTCTCTCTCTCAATAAAACTAAATTGACCCACATTTGTCTCCACATTTGCTTCCCATAAAATTTTTAAATTTTTTACTTTTTTATTTAAATTGGGCTTAAGTTATAATCAAATTACATTAGCTTATGAGGAAAGAAAACATTGTAAACCCAAGGACAGCACAAACATATAGGCCCAACTTTTGTTTTTCAAAAACTGACTGGTCTTAACATAATTAAGAGACCGTTGATTCAACTAAGGCCCAACAAAAGCAAACGACAAACTAAAAGACTTTTCTAAGATTTTTCTCTTCTCAATACTGAAAGATGATGTCTCAATTTCGAACCCTCCCTACAAGGTCTACCATCTTTATGTACAATATTTAATGTGCATGAGAATAAGAATATAATATATATGTGGGTTAGGATTCGGAGACACACACTTTGACATCCATTTTGTATGGCCTACTTCGTAGTGTATTTCAATGACCTGAACCGTGGATGTCAAAATGTGTAACAAGCGTGTATCCCGAATCCTACCATATATAACCATAGTCTTCTTTTGAAAAAGAGGAAAACATTTTATAACCATAGTCTCAAAGCAAGAAATGAGTTCTCAATATTGTGAATTTCTGCAAAGCCCTCTGTAACTAACGTTAAAAGGACTTTAGGCCTTTGAAAGGTCCCCTTGAAATTCAGTCACTGCTGAGTTTATGTGAAAATAAGTTACATGCATTTTATATAATATTGCCAGGAAAAAAAAAAGCATAATTGGGCATGCTTTCTTATGAGTGATTAGAGGCACTGATCAGATTCATCAGCACATGCTCAAAGCATCCATCCAGGGATGAAACAGTTCACTTGCTGGGCATTAGTTGTAGCACTCATCTGCTCTGACCCCACTGCAGAGTACCTGTAAATTAATCAAAGTAATTAGCATCTAATTAAGCTATTAATGTAGTTTAACATAACTTATTCAGATGAATAATTAAAAATTAAATACTTGTATAATTACCCCATTTGCAAAGTGGGATTGCAATCTAAAGGCTGGAAGAATCCTTGGGATTGAGCATGGTGATGCTGGGTTGCATATGCCATACCCTGGTCACCACCTTCCCATGATTGTCTAAGTTGATTTCTTGAACTAATTTCATCCAACTGCAATATATTCATATGGTAATTTTATTTCATGTCATATATTCTAAATTAATAAAAAGCGCATATTGGAACGTCGTGAGACTTGTTAGTTTTTGCATACTAATGACAGCGTCGCAATCAAAAGAGCACATTAATAATTTAACAGTGAGCCATGAGACAGAAATTTACCTTCATTGTCAAATCCCTGTTGGCTTCTATTAACAGTTGTTCCTGTAATTAGAACAAGGTATATTATTGACTTTTAAGCACATGAAACTGCAATGCTTTCATTTCTCAGCAAAACTGAAAGGCACATACCTTGTTCTGAAGGTCAGAAAGTTGGTCCAGCATGTACTGGGTCTGCAAAGCAAGATGAGATGAACGATTAATGCCACATCTCCTAAAAGAGCTGAAGGGGATAGTTCAAGCCAATACTTCATTAAAGTCTGAAGGGTTTGCTTGAGAATGCTTTCTGAATGGCTAAATGCGCTTCCAAATAACAAAAAGTGGTTATGGCTATGCTAGGCATAACTTAAAAGTTGTTTGAATCCTAAAAGCACTTTTACTAAATGATTTGTTGTGTTTCTATTGAATCACTTCGAGCAGGAGCACTAATGAGAAAAAGTATTTTTGACATCAGGAATCTCAAACGGACCCTAAAAATGCATGATGAAATCTGCCATATGGTGAATGCGTAACTCATTTGATTTTAAACTCGTGTTACCTTAGTGGACCTAACTTGCTTCAAGGAGCCCTCAAGTTGACGCTCAAGCTGCTCAAGTTCCTTTGTGTTTAATGGACCCAAGTCCTCACCAAGAAGGTTTCTATATGCAGGAATTCATCATAAGTTGAAATTATTCTTCAAAAATGTTAACTTCTAAGCGGTAAACAATTCCATGAAGACCACAGTTCATTCTGCTTCATTTATAATCACAAATGATTATTTACCTCTGAGTTCGTTGTAGGGACTCATATCTACCTTTGAGTTTCATGTACTCACGATAGCTGCTCTGCTATATATACATGCATGGCAACAAAAATGTATTAGCCAGTTTCTCCTACGCGAGAGGAATCTATAAGCCAAACATTCTAAAGGCCGAGTAAAAGGTTTTAAATTTATACACAGTACAGAAAACTAGCAATTTGAAGTGTTACCTCAAGTTCCTTTGCAGGTCTGTTAACTTGATCCACTGCACCATAACTGCATTTTTGGTACCTGTCTAGTGTTTTGAGAATGCTAAAAAAGGGAGGAGAAAAGGAGGAAAAGAAAACGACCAGTTAATTAGGATAATAAAAGATCCAAAGTTTTAGGTATGAGAAGAAACCATAGCATGCATGTTAAATCCATGTTGTAGAACTATTTTCTTCCCCACAAAAGACTAGCCAAAAATTTCCTACTCAATTGATTTAAACTTGGTCAAGGGAGACTGAAATACTTCTGTGAATTTTTCCGGCTCTCAAAATAGTGGACTACCATAACAAAACCACCAATAGGTCTCTTTTTTTTTAATTTTTTTATTTATAAAAAGATTGATATAAACTTGGCACGTTTCAAGCGATTGCTTAGGCTTAGCTAGTTGTATATACTCACTCATCATACAAACGTAGATACGATTTATAGTTACAAGAAAATAGGAACATCAAATATAATATCTTATTACTTGATGTATTATAAATGAAAAGTTTAATATATGATGATAGTAAAAGAACAAGCTTGTGAATTTCTAATTTTCCATGCATAATTCTGATACATAAAATTAATTCTACAAAGTATAAATTAATGCATTTATGACAGAATAGTCATCTTAACTAATGTATTTAGCATATCAATATGCCGTGTATTCTTTTATCATTGCATTTTTTATCATCACCCTCAAGTGGTAGTAACTCATCACTCTATCACCATTAGATTAGTTTAAATTTTGAGATTTATGTATATCCACTAACAGATTTTGAAAATTAAACACATCTAACGATGATACATAGTGTGATGAGCATCATCATCACTTGAGAGTGATGAGCAAAAATATTCCGAGATAAAATCTTTTGCACCCAAAATGGGTGTGGCCTCTCTGTGGCCCTAATCATTGTTTGACATATATTAAGTTTATAACAATAAAACTAAAAAAAGTTAAGTTTATATTATGTGTCAGTCAACAATTAAAGTCACAAAGATTGCAATATTTTAACTGCAGAAGATTTGGTCTCAAATATTCCCATTCTTTCATGCTAGCAACCAATAGTGACATAGTCAGTTACCCTAATATAACTCCATTACAATTTACAATAAAGCAAGGAGTTGCTCATTTTACTCAAGAAGGGTTAACTAACAATATATTAATACTTACATAGTTATGTGGATATATTATTTCTCATACCATTGTCAGACTTTAAAGTTGGACAACTGAACAAAAAGGTACATGATCGACAACTGAAATTGACAACCTAATACAAATTTTTTCCCTACATCCTTATAGTTAGTATTAACAACAAATATACTAGTATTTTTCTTTCATGGCATGAGAACATAAACATAAGAATTTTATTTCAAAAAGTAAAGGGCTTTCTGTTTGAAATAAATTATATTAAAAGAAAAAGATAATGACACAAACCAAATTCATCATAAGATAATGCTAGAGACACCAAATTTTTAAATCACATAACCTATTACATTAGGAAATAAATATGTTAATCAATACTTAAATAATAATTCAATTATCAATAAATTACAAAATTTGACCTTCTGAGCATTACTCTTTATCAAATATCTTCATAAAGATTGCAAAAATAGCTTTGTTGAAACTTTTTACTTAAACCAAATGTATGGTTAGCCAGTCAGTACTACGATCTGATGGTATTCCTCTTCACTTGGAAGTGAGAGGTCTTAGGTTCGAATCTCGTGGATGATGAATCCGATACCAAATTAGGCTGCCCATTGTGTGGCTTAGTCGAACTCCTCATTACCTTAGTGTAAAAATATCGATGTACCAAAAAAAAAAAAAAACCAAATGTATGGTTCTGATTGGACATCTTTTCATATTAGAAAGTACGTATATACCAAATTAATTAGTTTGAAAACTAATTGCCTCTCATTACTTGCATTGGATTTGAACCAAATTTTATGGCCATCCACTTCTTGGTTAAATCTCTTTGGTTTACGAATCCTGAACCCCCACACGGCAAAACCCTAAATATATATTTTCTCAAGAACACAGTGGAAAACTATAATTTGCACCGTTAAAACTTAACAAACATGATTTGCATGCACAACAGACATACATATATAATCACAAAGAATGCTAAAGAGAAAGGAAAAAAAAAAGTCTTTAAGAAGGGGTGAAGCAAAAAGAAAAACTTTAATTTCTCTTTAACTCATGATTTGAAAGATGTAACACAGCTTATAATCCACTGTACAATGGATAGAATTCTTCATTGATAGATGTGTCAAAATATACGGATTTCAGAACAAAAACAATCACAAGGAACTCTTTCAAAGCCATGCAAGAGAACTCTGAGTCCCAAATTCTTTAGGGAAAGAAATATAGGATAATTATGATCTCAGGCGTTTGATACTCACACCTCCGGAGCCAATCCGCCATACTTTCTTTCACTCAATCAATTCACGCAAGGAGACTAGCTAGAACAAGATAGTGCAAAAGATGAACTTTAATTTTATCTAATTAAATGTCTATATGAATTTTAATTATAGAATAATGATCTTTACACTCTCGTTTCCTCCTTTTGCACTTCTTCTCTGGTTTTTTTCCCCTATAAATCCCCTTAATTTGTTCAATCCTAAGGATAGAAAAAGAGTGAGGAATGAAAGGAGAGAAAATAGGAGTGCGAAAATCAACTTTTAATTATAGGATTTTTTTTTTTAAATGTCATATGAACTTATACACATTTTTCAATTCGTAAATTAAAATTTTAAGCGATTTGTCATACTAACTTTCCGAAAACATTAATTTGTCATTTCTTATTATCTGAGCTTCTATGTCGCTGAGCTTCTCTCTCTCTCCTCTATCTGTCAGTTTCTTTGCTTCTCACACTTGATTTCGGAAAGTTGGTATGGCAAATTGTTAAAAACTTTAGTTCAAATGACAAATCTAAAAAGGTTTATAAGTTTATGAACTCAAAAAAAAAAAAAAGGTGTATATAAGTTTATATGACATTTAAAAAAAAAAACCCTTAATTATATATATATCACAACTAGACTCTAGACATGGAAAGGGGAAGAAATTAATTGCAAAGAAATAAAAAGAGATTTTTTTTCATATAACAAAAAAAAAAAAAGGGGACAATCCTTTCTTGCAAAGAAGAAATCAAGTTAGAAGAAAAAACTCTAGAGAGCAACTAGTAAAATGGGAATATTTAAGCTTCAGATCCAGTAATACAAGAACTAGTACCCAAAAAACTGACAAAATATCAGTTTGTGCAATCTGCTGGTACATGAGATTAGATGAAAAACTAGAACCTTAATTAGCTATGCAACAATTAGTATCCCAAAAATGCAAGAGTTTGCCCCAAAAAATGAACAAAGTGTCATTTGGTGCAATCAGATAGATGGAAATAGATGAAAACCCAACACCTTAAATATCTAATGCAAGAATTAGTATCCAAAAAATGAAAATAATATCACTCTGTGAAACCAGATATCTGAATTATATGAAAACTTAAACACCTTACTTAGCTAAACAACACACACACAAACACATATATATAGCACAAAAATTAATTTTAGAAAAGGATAAGAAAATGAATCTTTTCTGGTAATGGAACTTAAAACTAATATCATCAGCCTTGTGAGACTGTATTATGAATTTTTCCAACATATATAGAACTAAAATTGATTTCAAGAAAAAGGGAAAATTTAGAAATAGATGCTTATGAAATTAATTAATTAAACATAAAAGAGAGAAAATTTATGAAAGAGGCTTTCACTTGTAGAAGCAATTAAAATCATATATATGGTTCCAAATGAAACCATGAAGAAATCAAAATTTGTATCATCAGCCATATGAAAAATAATTAATTGAACAATTAAAAAGAGAGAATCTTTGCGAAAGGCTTGCACTTATAGAGCCTAGAAGCAATTAAAGTCGTATTATATTGATCCCAATGAAACCCACGAAGAAATCAAAGAAACTAGAGAGAACAATTAACAGATCCCGACTCAAATCCCGGAATTAAAGAAGCAAACAAACGATCAGACCATATAATTATGCATAAGGAATTACCTAGAGCTGCTGCAAAACTCATAGAGCTTGCCACGGTTGGAGAAGATGATGAGAGCAACCTCAGCATCACAGAGAACGGAGAGCTCATAAGCTTTCTTCAGAAGCCCATTTCTTCTCTTTGCAAATGTGACTTGCCTGTTTATCTTGTTCTCTATCCTCTTCAGCTCCACTCTTCCTCTCCCCATGTCCTTAGTTACTAAAAATATTATTTTGTGTATCTAATCTCCAAAAGTTTTGATCTTGACAATATTTTCTTTCCCTTTCTTGTTCTTCTCTCTCTCTTTGGTACAAACTGATCCTCCTTTTCTAGGTCAGTACCAAACTGTAACCAAATTTGTGAAACACAAGAGAAAGTTAGATACTCACTCAGTTGGAAAACCCTACACAGAGAGAGAGAGAGAGGGAGAGAGAGAGAGAGAGAGAGAGAGAGAGAGAGAAAGATTAGAGCTGATTGTCTTGTAGTTCTGTCTCTTGAGTGATGGCTTATCTTCTTAACCTCAGGTTCCAATCCTGATTTTTCTTTTGGGTCAATAACCTCAGGTTCCAATCTACACCCAGAAACTCTGAAATGAACTTTAGGGTTGTGTTCTTTCTAGTTTCATATAAGGTCTCCTTTTTTTTTTGGGTACTATTTCTTTGTTTGAGAGAATTCCACAACCAATCACAGTTTGAGCGCGTTTGGCTGTGTCTGTATGTCTCCGTACTTACCATATATCTTTGTAAGAAAATATTTTTGTGAAAATGAAAACTCACATGTACTGTTCTGAAATTATGTCATTTACTATTTTGACCATTACAATTTTGCAACATGAAATCATTATTTTGGTTGTCCGTCGTGATTTTCCTGGCGAATTTGAATCAAATTATTATGGTTGGCCATTATATATCGTTTAGCCTAATTTCCACCCCTTATTTCCTGTTTAGGGTGATTACAAAATTGTAGCTTTCAACGACATCCTAAGAATGGATATTTTTTAGAGATTAGTAGTTGTATAGAAGAATGGATATGATATAGATATTGGTATTAAAATTACATCATAAGGTTTCAAAATTGTATCAATCTATATTTTGACTGCTTGGATGGTTGATCCTTTGTTAATTGAGATTTTGTCACGGTTGGTCTTTGAAATTGAAAATCAATCAATAATTGGTCCCTAAAAATGAGTGTGGAAAATCAATTAGGTTATTCCATTGCCTTTCTGAAATTTTTAGTTTCATGAACCATTTTGATCCGTGTGATTTCAGGAACGTATCGTGATTAAAACCCTTGTTAGTTAGATGTCGGGACAGATGATGTAACATTTCTGGGGTGTAAAAGCCACACTTGAAACATTATGGCAAACTATGTAACTAGTTGTCGTTTTGGGATACAAACTTAGCATGGGTTAAGAAGAAGTTGAAGCTTCGTGATGACTATTTTAGGTCCATGTAATGAAGCACCAAAAAGGTTAAATATCCACAATGCATAGATTAATATAATTTCAAAACATTTGAATGTCATGTGAGAAAATAAAAACTTTGTGGCTTGACCATTTTGAAGAACTATCCTAATCACGTCAAGACACTTGTGAACAAACATTTTTTAAAGAAAAAAAAAATCTGCAAAGAACATTAGCAATGAGCATGTCATTTAGTTGATTAAGAGCATTATCTTGATGTAAAGATACTAAGTTTGAATCTCTCATCCTCGATATTCTTAATATAAAATAAGCATTAAGAAAAAAGAAAAAAAAGATCATATTTCACAAATGATTTGGGAGGTGGTATTACACGCAATATGGCGCGTGGTCATTTGTACCTGTTCGAGTTAAATGGCCCGTTTGATATCTATTATTCTCACAAGTAGCAGAACATCGGTCACTTTGTGAGATTTTTTTTAGTGTTTAAAGAACACGGTTTGGTATACTAAGTATTATAATACAATAGTTAGAATTTTTTTTTAAGTATCCAACCACTTTGTATTATAACACTTGATGTACCGATCCATGTTCTCGGTACACTGAAAAATCTCTCGTCACTAACCTTGAAACAGGTATGTTTGTGCCTCATTGGCTTGATCTTTCTTTTTAAAAATAGAAAATAAAATTGGTGACCAAAAAATGCACCCAACATAGCAGTTTTTGCCTAATAAGAGATGTGAAAAAGAATTTGAGACACATAAAATCCTAATTATAAATTTATTAGCCGCAAGAGTAAATAATATTGTTACACGCTTTACAGTTATTGGTTACGTTGTAAGAGTTAGTTTAGTTGTATTTTTCTTCCTGCACCGAAAGAATTCTCATTCAAACTTTATTTTCTTTCAACCTTAATTTTTTAGAATGTAATACCCCCAAACAATGTATGACCATTAACCACCATAATGTAAGAGAAATAACCAATGAATTAACCACCAACATTAGAATGAAAGAACCATTTCAAGAACAAAAGGGTTACGAAAGCGTCCTTAACCTATAACTTTGACATAGCTGGCTAACCAGCCTTATATAGAAGATAAACTTTGTTTGATAGGGTTACATGGTTATCACGATTGTCACATAGCGTGAAGCCATCATGAGGGAGACCAAAATAAAGAGTTATGTGCTTGTTACTAGATCATGCATCATCCAGTTAAGCATTTTTCGCACGGAACGACATTAAGATGAGCTCATGCGAAATCAAAATACGGAGATTCTCAGGCTTGTTACCAGGTCATCATCCAACGGCTGACATTCACAGTAGGAAAGTAAATCACATCCATTGCATATAGTGGGGCCTTCAGCACTGTCAAAAGTCTAACCAGATGCATAAATAGGATGCCAAGGATTGGTTTTTCTACAAAGCTAGAAATGGTACGTTGCTTCGACCAGAGGGCAAACCAGATTTGCCGATACACGGAGGGCATTCAAATTGCATGGTTAAAAAAGAAAAAGCACGTACTCGAGGATGGGTAGTTCGGTCAATTCACAACCACATTGCCGTATAAAGACAGCCCACGTGGGTGTAGGATAATCCAATACCCAAAATGGAAAAAGATGTTGGGATTTCCTTCCAAGTTGCAACAACTGATGGAACGTATATGGCATCTGTGACAATTCCAGGCAATTTTTTGCGGTCACAAAAATAAATAAATAAATATATATATATATATATCAAAAATTAAAAAAAAACCTCTGGTAAGTTTCTCATAATCTTTTTCAAAGGCAGTAGCCTTAAAATCATCATCAACCTCCACAAGTCAAAAAATTGATCAATTATTATTAGAATTAAAGAAAGAAAAAACAATCCAAACCATAAATCATCCAATGGATTTGGCTAGTGCCTGGTTCGTCTGAAGAAACTAATTTCTTTAGTTTCTTGAGATAAAAGACATTCTAAATACTACAAATATAAAAATAAGGATTTTCAAAAGAATGAATTTTATGAAAAACCAAAACATCCAATATATAAGATGCAGATAGGTTTCTTCATAAATAACTAGCATATGGGCATACACAAAGTGTGTGAGAATTTTTTTTTTTTTTTTTGTTTTAGAAATAGAAGGAGAGAGGAAGAGAGTGATTGAGAATGTGGGAGTGGGAAGTTTTTTTTTGTTTTTTAATTTTTAATTTTTTTTTAATTAGAGATATGTTAGGGTTACATGTAGGTGAGGCTTTGAAAAAAAAAACAGTAAATTTGGTTGTGTGAAATTAAATTTCTGCTCCATATTTCTTATTCATGTTCTATTTTAATTAGAGGGTTAAACTGGTAATTTCATAAAATTTTGGTTGACAATGAGTGTTTTATTAATTAGTAGAGATTAAATAAAAAAATAATCGGTTGAAATATTTTATTTCAGCCCATTTATTTATTTTACATCTACACTGAACCTAAAAACTTCTTTAATAAAATTCCAACTTTGACCTGAAATAAATGAAAAGGATTTGAAAATAATTAGAACTTGTATATGCTCCAACCACCATTAAGAAAAACACATTGGGAGGTTTCACGCTGCCCAGGAAACCAGGACACCGCTCCTTTTTTTCCCGGTGAACACAATTGAAACTTCGACGAACCCAATCAATGCTCTCCTTTCTCTCTTTCTTGCTTCTTTATGCGAACTTGGATTCGATCAATTAGGAAAGAGAGAGGCAGCTGTAAATTGGTGTTGATGGAGAATGGTGTGGAGCCATATTTGAGGTTGTTGATGCACAAAACTGGAGGGGTCTTGGAACAACGTAAATCCGACCGTGAATCTGCAAGAAAGTAAAGAACACAAGATGTATCGAGGTTCATCCCAATGTTTGGGCTATGTCCACACTAAGCGTGAGGGGGAGTCCCCCAGAGAAAGAGAGAGTTTGAGAGAGTTTCTCTGTTTGTGAGCCTTATGGCTTTGTATGTGAGGATGAGACTTGAGGATTGTGAGGGTGAGGATGCCCTTTTATAGACTAAGGGCTCCTCCCCTTTTACATGAATCATGGGCTCAATGTCTGGAAGCCCAAGTAATGAGGTCCAATATAATATGGTACCAACAGAGGTCAACAACCTCAAACACTGACAATGTGTGGTGGTTCATATTCTTCTCAAGGTTATTTGAAGAGCGAGGAAAAGAAAGTGAAGAAAAGGAATGGAAGGAGTTAACCATCGTCGACGTCCTCGATCGGGAGAAAATTTTGCCATTGTTTGGTTTGGGTTCGTCTAAAAAGATGGTGAGGTGCAGTGGTGCAGTGAGTTTAAGGTTATTGGGTGTAGGGAGAATTCCCCATCTTTATTTTATTTTTTCTTATTTATTAAGGTCAAATTTATAAGTTTGATTTTATTTAGTTTGTGGCTAGGGGATACCGAAATATCTCTGTGAGTCTTCCCAGCTCCCACAAGGAGTAGATAATCGTGTCCTGAGGATTGTAACATGAGAGAAGCAAGGGGGTCAACCTCTTTCAAATATACAACATGGATTATGGCAATGCAATGTAGTTGGACTCTTACGTCGTTCTGAATGAATTATCCTTTCCACGAAGGTAAATCTTTGCCTGCTAGGCTAGAGAATAGCAAGTTACAAATTTTGTCTTAGTAGGACATGTATTTCTATTACTATGAAATTCATAAATGAAGTAGTTAATGTTGGGGTTACCTCCGGTTGTCCCCTTTTTTGAGAAAAAAAATTAAAAAAAATTAAATTTCCCTAAAAGATTTCAGAAATTAAAGGAATGAAAGAATATTACAAACCTCCTCACTTTTTGAGGGGAGTAGGATTCTCTCCCCTTTTTTTTCTCCTCCCCTTCTCTTCCCTCATATTTGAACGGTCACGGTTAAGTCACGTGAACATTTTATATTAATTTTATATAGAAAGGGAAAGACAAAATAGAGAATGTGAGAGGAAGGGAGGGAAGGGGATGGAAAGAGGAGGTGAGAGAATCCTAGTCCGTCTTGAGGTCCATTGTGTCCCCACAACTCGCTATCACTTGATTGCTACACAAGGGGTGATAATGTCATAGGAAGATATTTTTCTCTTCCCACGACAAAATAAAGAGGTGTGCTATCCACATATCTTATTTTACTTCACACACACCCTCTTAATTTAGGTCGTCAGATCGACTAAATTAAAGAATATCAAAAAACATAAATTAATAAAATGTGTGTGAGAAGTAAAAAAAGGTTGTGTAGATAGCACATCCCTTTAATTAGGGTTTCTTCATTTATTGACACACCTATAATATATATAAGAAGCTTTAAGGGAAGGAATCCCTTCTTTTTTTTATATAAAAGGGGGATTAGTTGTGGGGTCCACACCACAATGAACTGTAATATAAACCGCCTATTTTTCAAGTTGCACCTCATAAATCATCTTTGCAAAATATTAGCCAAATTGGAAATATTTAAGACATCTAATTGGGTTAAAAAAATAACAAATACTTTGTTATATAAAAAACAATGAAATTTTATCTTAATAATTCAATAGGCAAATGATTTTAAATTGAATTGAAATTTTACGAGGATAATCTATGAATTGAGACTTATAAAATATACGATTTGGATCAGTGAGCCCCACACCTAATTTCATTTAAAAAAAAATAAAGATCCCTTTGCATAAAGAGTCAGTATCTATATATATTTGAATAACACATATATTATCTTTACAATGTCGATTTATGAAATTATATAATGTAAAAATACTAAAATATGCATGCGATTCGTATATGTGATCTTTCACGCAATGTATCTTCGTGGTTTAGGGTTTAACTGTTAGGTCAAAATATATAATTAAGAAGAAAATGGAAAAAATTTATGGCTCGTTTGATAATGTTTTGAAAATGGTTGAAAATGAAAAAAATTAAGGCTCGTTTGATAGCGTTATTGGTGAATATTTTTTGAACTAATCATTAATAAAAATGCAAGTGAATCCTAAAAATGTACTTGAAGTCAAGTGCTTTCTACAAGAAGAGTATATATAATTGGTACTTCTTGCAGAAAACACTTCAAGTACTTTTGAAAATCAAAAATATTTTCCGATCACTTCAAAAGTACTTCCAAACAAACATTTATCTTCTAAAATATCAATAATATAATTATTTCTATAAATAAATAAATAAAATTAAATTAAAAAAAAAAAACTGGTGATATGAGAAGTGACTGAATGGCGTTTCTTTTTAGGAATATTAGAATCCATGGTACATTGCATATGGAATTAAAGTGATGTTTGGTACGTACGATAGTTTTTCTAAGTTGTGAACCACAACCATGCATGGGCATGTAGTTAAAGATGCATGAGTACAATTATTCAGTATGTGGAACCCACCTAAATTATTCCTCTTCAGATTAGACTTTAGAATTGTATATGTACGAGAGATATTTTAGTATACCACTTTGTGTTACGAGTACGCATAAAAATTTATGAGACATGTATATGTATTATGTACATACATGAATGATTTAACCTTATACATGGAGAGAGTGGAAATGCGGAGAGAAACGAAGGCCATATAGAGTAGGGCGGTGGAAGAATAGTGAGAGAGATGTAAAGAAAGGTATACCAAATAAAAAGTAAAAACAAAGGATTTAAAAAATATATTTTAAATTGTTTACATTTCAATATTTTATTCTCATTCATCTTTATTTATTATTTCTTCTCCCTCCTACACCCTTCTTTGTCATTTGCAGTGGCGGAATCAGGATTTTCAAATAATGAAGTTATATAATGGAGTTATGATTTTGACCAAAAGAACTTTATTGGACAATTTCGTTGAGCACCTAGTAGGAACAAGCCGATTGTTGTCAACATTTGCTGAAGGCTTATGCCAATGTATGTCATCAACTACTATGGTATATAGAGGCTTGTCAAGGGTGGCTACATGAATTGTAGAGTAATGTTGAAGATTGTCAAGGCTTTTCAACTGATGAAGCATTTGATGGTGCGTACAATAGAGTCGCACACAAGAAAAGAGAAAAGGAAGACAAATATGATAACAAAAATTAGAAGAAGAAGTAGGAGAAGGATGTTGTAATTTAGTTTGCCCTAACTGTTTATAGGGTTCAAATACAATATACATAGGGTTTTAAAGTTGTTGGAGTCATGGACAATCAATGATCTCACGTCGGCTCCACCACTGGTCCCTTGTGTTCTTTATCATATCTCAAATAAATTAAAAATTAAATTATTTATCAAACGTACTTTTAAGTTATTGGACCATGAAATATAACTATTGTTTAGGAATAATGATATCTAGATATGTATAGGAATGAGTTGTAGCTCGAGGTGTAATGAATTTAAAAGTGTTTATTCTTATGCTCAATGTCATATTTGAATGTCCTCTCGTCCAATCTATTTTATATGTCGTATATGACATATGTATTATAAGAATTTTATTATCGAGGAATTGGCCAACTTGGGGTACTATAGCCAACAATGAACAGTATCATTAACGGAAAAAAAAACGATGAACAATCTTATTTATCCATCTAATACAATTCTTAAATTCATGTGTAAAAAATTTGATGTTTGGAATAAATATTTTAGGAAAAAGGAAATTAAAAGATCAGAAGAAAAAAAAAACGCTAGTTTTCAAGGCCAAAGTGACTGCTGGAGTGTCTGAGCAGCACTCCTCCGACTACGTGTCGACCGCCCATTCGGGGTCAGAACAGTACCAGGTGACGGACATGATTGATGGCGAAAGCGAAACCACCGTGCCGGCGTTTACCCTCCGAACTGTGAAATGCTCTGTACGTCCACGTGTCTCGATATGACAGGGGTAAAAACAGAGTTACCGAGTGTTTACTTTTGGCTGTCGACGTCTTGTCGGACGCGTGCTGGGGAAAGATTGAAACTTGGAAGGAGTCCGTTAGCCCGTTTGATTATGCTTTTTCATTTTTTTTGAGAACTTTTGATTATGGCAAATCACGTATTCGTAAACAATATATGGTAAAAGGAAACAGTACATCATAATAGTAGTACTAGTAGTACCACTCCTAGATTTAGGGTCATGCTATCTACAAACCCAATGATGGATGCATATTGGAACCAAGTGATTTCAAGACTGCTCGGAGTTCAAAAAGACCGTCAAAATGTTTGATGTAGGTCCATTTTGTGCTCATCCAGTTTTTGATGAAATGTCTCTTGCAAGTTGCGTCAACAACACTCTTCAAATTCTTTTAATAGCACTCATCAGAATGCTTCCACATAATTCAATATATGTTAACATGGGTGCAACATAATTCGGCTGATGATAACAAACTTACTAAGTGTTCGATGAATAAATTGAATTTTTTTTTCCACGCTTCGCACTTTGTTTCTATCTGAAAAACTTGAACCCTTAACACTGAGAATCCCAATATTTGAATCCAACCCTTTACTGCACACACCCTTGTCACACACTCCTTTCAATTTTTGACCGTTCGGTCGAATGAATTGAAGAAGATCAATGACATAAGAGTGTGTGAGAAATAAAAATGAATGTGTGAACAGCACTATCTCAAAATTTATAGGGAATGAAAGAAGCATACATACGTTGTAACTTCTAAGATAATAAAAAGTTAAATGGTTCTTATTAATTCAAAGAAATATTGCAGCATTTTATTTTTCGTTCAAAAAGTCAATTGTAAATCAAATAAGTAAATTTGAATTCGAGTGTAATCTCAAGCACTTACCCTATGTCACATACGTTTTCGCGACATTCAATAAAATTGGGCATTATTAAGTCCAATTAAATTGATTTCCAGTCTCGGTGTTAAGTAGACCTAAATGCGTATTCAGAATAAAATGTAAATTTTAGAAAAGAAATTCGAGATAGAATGAAAATACATTTTTTGATCCAAACTCAAATGCAGGTCGCAACTGAACGTGACTCAAAGCTCTCGGTCCTACAAGCCCAAAATACGTTCGAACTCTGGTTTCTTTAGCTTTGTCCCATCAAGTTTGCAAGTATCTTCTTAGTTACTTATGAGAAAGGTATAGCACCTTGCAAAGTCTGCTATCCAAATTGAGTATTTACAACTGGGAAACAGAGAGTAACTTGGCTGTCCTCAGTTGAACACCGCAGCGTTTCCATACCATACGTGATGTATGCTATAAAAACACCGGGATATACATCCGCGCATAAGTAGAAAGAGGAAACAAGTTCCCTACTAATCGCAATGTTGTCCTAAAAATAGTGAGGGCTAATATAGCATAGGATACCCTATACTCATAGTGGCACATATCCAATTCACCACAGCAGAACTATCGTCTCAGTGAACTTGGTCAAATTGGGCTGCTCAGTGCACCAATAGGCAATAGCTGGTTCATGGTGCCTTGTCACTTCGCAACATCTCTAAGTTTATACATGGAAATATGCACGGCACAAGTGAGATATGATTCTTCCAACTAACACAATAGTGCCGTGCTTTAAGCTTCACCTGTAACACATATGACTAAGCTTGGAAATCAAAGCGACATAGGCTAAATGCAAGGCCATTCTGCCACTTACAATACCTCGTTATGTATCTAAGTATAGTTTCAATAGATGAGTGCTAATATAGTTTTTGCAGCAGAGAAGTGAGAGAAGTCAGAGCTATCACCCCCTCCCCTAACCAGATCAACATTTTTACTTCTCTGCCTACACGTAGAAGTTTCACTTACCATGGAAGAAGGGGTGAAGCTTGTATGAGCAGTTCCGATCATATGGAAAAGGGGTGCTTACCTGTTATCCATTAAAACAAGAACCTTCCTACCAATTTCAAAGGGTATATATACTTTCCCGTGAGCTGCTATCTTTGGCAAAAGCCTTCTCTTTCCAGCTAGCAATTCACTTCCTAGTAGTTTTGAATCAACGTCCAATCTACCATTTAATCATACAACACGTTCTCGAGATCTTAATTTCCTAGCTCAAAGAAAATAACTGGGGTGGCGGGGGGAATGAAGAAAGAGCCGTTCAATGTCACTTCTAATAACAACCAAACTTTACTAGGAAACTCATTCATAAGTTATAACAGTGCTTTCAAATGCATGCATCGGGCGCACCTTGAGAGGTGAGGCACTGTATAGACATACTGACCACATAAGAGATCAATAGCAGGAGCAGATGGAAGGATAGGAGGGAAACCGTTCATCTGACCTTCAGATGAACTTTCATATTATAGCCCCCTAACTTCTTGTATATAACATATGCTTCCTATTTGATTCTCTGGCTCCGCTATTCAACAGACAGCATAAAGGCATCAACCAAATTCAAGCACAAAACATTATATCAGGTTTGAAAAGATGAATATTCCACAAAAAGGGGAAGATTAACATAGGACCGTAAGAACATAAAACGAATTCAGCATAATATCATTATCAAGGATGAATATTCCAATAAAAGGGACAAGCCACTAGGAAATTCATCTAACTAGGGGAGCTAGACTTGCAGCAGTAGTACATATACAGCCTCTAGCACTGAGCCACTGACATGTATGGAGATAATGAATGTATACATATCATATGAACCGCTTTCGGGAAATTATTTATTCCAAAGTATAACAAGATTCACAATGTATATATGGATTATGAACCGTTATATCTCTACTGTCTAATTTGGGTTCATAAATTTCACTGCCCAATATCACCGGTACCAAACAAATATGGTGACTGAGGACGAAGAAAGCTTTGACGTTAATTAATCTTTCGAAGATGACACAAATAGCCTGATCAAGTTTTAGTTTACACAACTTAAACAAACTCAAACAGACGTTGGTTTAGAGCAATCGGGGCACGAAAAATGACCTCTAGCTTGACAATAGGTGCAAGAGATGGATCTTACTTTCGATCCTTCACCCCCAAGCGATTCATACATGTCGTCGATGAGATTTGATCCAAGCATTTCACCTTCTTTGATCAATCCAACTCCTCTACATCTTGAGCATGCTATCATCCTCAAGTTGCCACATCTCTTGCACATTCCCAAGGAACTGAACATCCAAAGGTTTCATACACACAACACATAAATCAGAACAATAATCCTCGGGTCACCAAATGGTGCGTTGGTGCATGCATCGAACTCCTTACTTGTTCTTAATAAATAGGGTTTAAAGCAGACGCTAATATTAGTCAAACACTGTCGTGTCATTTGGTTAGCAAATTTGGTGCCCGTGGCAATAGCATTGCTCAAATTAGGAAAAACATCTAATTATACTGAGGAAGTTGGGAACTTTGCATTGAAAAGTGGGTTATTAGTGAAATTCTTGGAAACTAATCAGGAGTTGGTGAAGATTATAAACTCAAAAGATTAGAAAGAAAGAATGGTGTTTAATGAGAATTAAGAAATGGGGTATTAGCAAGTGTTACCTGCGCTGAGAGGCGGAGATGAAAGCGTCGATCTTTGGGGCGGCAATGGTGGCGCAGAGGAGCAGAGTTCCGACTCCGAATCCGGCCAGCTCGCTCGCCGTTATGTTATCCATTTGCTTTGTTCTGTGTCCCTGCTTTCCTTTCCGAAGGGCCAGAAATTGCTGATAAGTGAAAAAGCGCCTTATCTAAAACTAAACTCTGATATAAATCATTATCCGGAGTCATCGAACAACAACGGCCTATTAGCTCAGCTGGTTAGAGCGTCGTGCTAATAACGCGAAGGTCGCAGGTTCGAGACCTGCATGGGCCATTTTTTAAATTTTTTTCTTTTCTGGGCTAAATTTTAGCATTACGGGTAAATCTATCTAGCCCAAGTACATTTTGGGTCTTTGACAATTGTGTTTTGCAGTCCGCGTTCTTCTCTCGTTATAATTCTACGGGCCCATAATTAATTATAACGGTATATTCAAACAATTAATAACATGAAAAATATTAAGGAGGTCATCTTTTAGATTATATATTGTAAATCACCTGATATAACGGTTGAGTTGATGACTGAACTTATCTTTAAATCACCCTAACAACTTTTACCTTTACAACTAGTAGTCTTGCAGTCGATTTCCCTCAGTTTCTTTTCTTTTCTTTTCTACATTTATCTTTTTACCAACTATTGTAAGGTAAACTTAAGAAGCGGTAAGATTTGTATCGCGGTAAAAATTGAGGAACGACACTTAATTTCCATTTAGTTTCAGGGTTAAATTGATTATAATTACATATAGTAGTGGTATATGACCCAACTGATCTGAGTAGAGTGACTACTGACTGGAACCCTCTGGTCTTTTGCCTTCACAATCAATCAGTTGTGGCTTCTACAGCCTGCCTACTTCTTGTCAATCAACTTTCAAATGATATAAACTTGTAAGTGGTCAACTCTAGGTCATTGACTAATTGACTGGTCAAGACTTTGTCACTTTAGAAGTCAATACCGGCCAAAGGAAGAAGGCCAAGGAAGAATATATGATCCATGTTTGACCTATAATCTGTTCAATAATTCTGTTCAGTGGGTTCACTATTTTCTTTTTACCAATAATATGTAGTTAAGGCGTCAAACAAGTATCCATCAATTTTGATGAAATTATTAGTTTCTTCTTATAAAAGTAGATTTTTATGGGGTCTTAATATTGTAACGAGAAATGCTAAGGAGATTCTCTAAAAAAATGAGTTTTTCTATTAACTCTCTTTTACCTCATGTTTTGGCATAATATTTTGTATCGTTGACATGAAAATTAACGTTAAACTGTGACGTGTCAGAGAGTTCACAGAGAATCCTGCTTAGGAGAGTCTCCTTAGTATTTATCTATTGTAATATAAAGCTTGATATTCTAACAAACTACAACAAAAAAGACCACTACATATTGATAATGATTAGTTTTTATTGTGTATATAGACAAATGACTTAGTCCATGATGAGGTTTTGATCAGTGCAGCTACTAATGCGTTTTCAGTCATTTTGATTGGGGTTAATAGTGATAAATCAAAACTTTTTCTCGACCAATTACCATTAATTTTCCATTTAAAACTAATTATTAATTTGTTGCAAAACAAAGTTTCCAATGTTTAGATATCAGTGCCTTTTAAAACAAGCTTAATGCATGAAACTGTGTTTTCTTTCCGATCCTTCTAGTCTGCATGCTGATTAAAAGTCCTTACATACTGTGTTTTCTTCCTCATTTCCCACTGATCACTCGTCTACAAAAAAGTTCAATGGATACATACGCTAGGAATATATAAAAGACCACACCACCGTTATTTATCATATATATATATATATATGCAAATCAAAATTAACAATAGTACAATAACGCTTTCGAAACATAAACCGACATATAGAATTTTATTGATATGCTTATAGCTAGCTAGCTAGCTGGATCAGAAGTTCATCATCGATCGTGTCAATCGGCTACATAAAAATAATTTTAGTACCAATCTAATGAACGATCAGCATTTCTAATTAGAAGATGTAGCCTCCTACGTTGGAGAAAGTGTTGGAGTGTCCTCCTCCCCTAAATAAAGCAGGTGAACTAGTTTCACTTCCATTCTGCAATGATATATTGCTCGATTCCCCTCCAGAAGATAAAGCAAGTCCTTGATTATTGATCTGCATGGCTGCTTTGTTGCACTGGCTTAAGCTTGTGTGTTGCTGCAATGCTGCGGATCCATTCGACCGCTTACGTCGTCTAAGTTCCAGAGCTTATAAAACCCTTCTTCTCCTAATAAATCTGACCAAAATTCCACACTTGCTTGGTGCATCAATTTTGGCAAGCAATATTTGTCTTCCTCCATATTTTCTTGCCATGTTGCTTGTGTTTCATGGATATCAATATTATTCATATTGCTTATTGTTCCTTGGCTGCAGGCTTCCCAATGATCGTGTGGTGCAGTGGCTCTTGCTTTCGTGTTTTGATCTTCCTCTAATTGTTGTTGTTTTGCTTTTAGAATCTCTGCTTTTCGTTTCTCTTGCTTCTGAGTGCATTTCTCTTTCTTTTTGAAATGGGTTCTCCAGAAGTTTTTTATCTCATTGTCGGTTCTCCCTGGCAAGTATCTTGCAATGGTGGACCATCTGTAAATTCATATAACAATTCACATTAGAAATAAATAATATTGTGTACTTTTGATAATTATTTAATCGAGAGAGAGAGAGAGAGAGTATTAGTTAGCTAGGCTATTATTACTTACTTGTTACCCCATAAAGCATGCAATTCAATGATGATGCCTTCCTCCTGAGGTGTTATATGCCCTCTCTTCAGTCCTGGCCTCATATAATTCACCCATCTGAGTCTGCAACTTTTCCCATTCCTGTTCAGACCTGAAAATAGTACTTTTGTTAAAGAAGAAAAAACCCTAAGTGAGCATGCATGCATGCCTAAGATGATCAGTTAATCCGAAATTAAAGCTCTCAGAAACAATATATGACATTTAAATAATTAGAACTGGTGTAAAAAAAGTAGTTAAAAAACAGTCAACAGACTAATTAACTTGATTGATTACCCGTAGACCTAGACACAGAACTCCATCTTCCCTCTCCATGCAAGGTGACATATTCACTGAGCAGCTTATCCTCCTCAGGAGTCCAAGGACCTTTCCTCCATCCTTGTTCTCCAACACCACCCCAACCCATCATAGCTACCATCTTTAACTTCGCACTTTGATCTCTTTCAACTCAACTCAATAAGTAGTACTTGTTTGTTTTCTTTGTATTCTATGGCACACTGGTTATATTGCACAATGCATGGCTATAGGTTAACTTCCTCTTATATATACACATAATACATGGTATATATCCTCCCTCTGAATCAGTGACTTGAATATTTAATTTATTTGGTTTAATGCATTTTGATGATCTCAGTCAATATCTTTGAACCGAATCTCTGCTTCTGTCTCTCGCCATATCATGAATTCGAATTGACCCTTCCCTCTACAAGCCTGAGTACACGTGTTGAGACATGGGTCTCAACCAGCTCAACACCTTCAGCCAATCACAGCACAACGGCTGGCTCGTCAAACCCTACTCCGCATACTATATGACATCACCACCAATATTCCTTGTAGCATAACCAAGGTCTAAAATATCGATAATATCCCGATATTTTTATCGAAATTTCCGTGTGTTTGGAGTACCGATATTTTCGATATCATTGATATTTTAGACCTTGATAGGAACTCTATGTGGTACTAAGTCACTCATATATCTTACCATGCAATGTATGAAGTGTAAAATATTGTATTAATTCATTATATATAAATGATTATGGTGTGTTTAAACTTCTTTCGTTAATTACTACATATTTTCTACACTCACAATGCTTGCCAGCTCGCTATATAATCAACTTAAATCAGTTAAATCTATCATGCAATGCATTTCCTTCCAAATTTTTTGTGATAAACTAATAGATAATTGACTAAATAAACATCCTGCAAAGTTTCAATAAAAATTTCCAAGTTTTTCTTACAATTTCCGTGGTTTTTATTCAATTTTAATCGATATCGATAATATCCCGATATTTCCATCCAAATTTCCGTGTTTTTGGACTCCGATATTTCCGATATCATCGATATTTTAAACCTTGAGCATAACACAAGGCCACATTTCGATAAAAAATAAAAATAAAAATAAAAAAACACAAAGCCACATTGTATAACTTGTCTGTCATTGTTATTTAAGATTAATGAAGAAGTTTCTTAATAAAAAAATGGGTAATGCTAGGAAGATTAAATTTGAAGACTAAATTTACAAACCAAATGATATGTCACCAATAAGAAAAAACACATTTATCAACGTGTAAGTAATAAATCAATCATCAACTTTCATATTTTCAAAACTTTATCCACAAATTTAGTCTTACTAGCATTTCTAAAAAAATTAAGCATAAAATCTTAACTAAGCCAAAATGAGTTAGTGGGTTGTTGATGTCTCCTTGGACAGTGGCTTTTATCCAACTAGGGTTTAACATCTGTGATAAAAGTATTTGCATGCTTAATCAGCATTAATTTTGTTAATGGTTAATGACATCTATTTTTTTAAGCACACAAAGAAGTTTCTAGGATGCTATTAAGGGAATGGGGGGCATAAAGTATTGAATGGAGAGGGGATCGATGAGTCACCTATCTTACACCTGGCCTTTGAGCTTTATCTAAGTAGCTTATTTGGAAAGTTGAGAAGTGCTTAATTGGCTTAACTCATTTGTTTATGCATTCTATGCCTAATATAGGTAATGATGTATATAGAAACTATATATTAGTGCTAATCTTTGAAAAGATTACAAAAGAGTTTCAAGATCTTGTCATGCTTAAAGATTCACTGTATGTAATGCTCGATTTGACGCGGCTGAAGAAAATAAAATAGTTTACAAAAGCTTTTGCTCCTCCTTACCCCTTTGAGTACTATTACTTCAGCAATGACCTCGAAACCATACTTTATGTTGGACTAAACTGGAAACTATCCCTATCAATCTCTAACCCATACATATCTAAACATTTTTGTCCGTCAATTAACATTTAAAATTAATTGAACCTCCTTCATCTATATATATATATATATATATATATATATATATATATTATATGATATTATTTCTGCTTAATTAAGTGGATGTCAATATATATATGGCTTCTCGAAGGATCTAGAAATTACAATTTACACCATGAATTTCATTTGGGGTAGCTAGGGTTTTGCATATTTTATATAGTAGGGAGCATAATCATAGAAAAAGGCTTTAGAATTAGTTAGTGATTAGGTAGGTAGTGTAGCAAACTTTGAACCATATAATGTTCCTAGCTAATAAGTGACATTTGTTTATTGTTAAATTTGAACGACGTAGTATTTTCTCACTCGTTTTCTTCCTTTCGATGGTGGCTAAGAACAAAAGAAGAAATGGCACCCAACTCCCCCTTTTTGGCATACTATTTTGCAGAAGAATAATCATGAATTCGACAGTTAAGATCCACTGCAATATGGAGGATTACCATCAACAGTGGATGCTTAAATCCATGTCTGTCGGCAGTACAACAAATAGAAAATTTGAGAAAATCCTCAAAGCCTACTCTTCGTTTTTCTATTGGGAGTAATATCAGATTTCATAAATCAGTTTATCTAATAAGATGTCAACAGCTGTTTTATGAGAAGAAGAAAAGGTTGGGCTGATTATAAGTTTATAAATGATAAGATGAGAGATGCAAATGCATTCAAATCAACATTTTGTATTTTTGGCTAGCAGAAAACTCTCTAATGGACGAGATGTAAAATACTTATTTCACTCAAAAAATGTAAATAAACATGTAAATTTACATTTTTTAGAGGTGAATCCTGTCAGTTAGAGGGGGAAGATACATGTTTAGGTATGGTGAGGTCAAATTGATGTTGTTGGTAGAACAAGAAGCTCACCAAAATTTGCGCCATTTAGTGGGACAGGTCGATTGAGGGCTTGTAAAGCAATTGATTAATTGGAGGCCATCTTAGGGGGACTTAGGCCATCTCCAACCGAAGGGTCCAGAGGGCCAGATAGCCGAAAATAGCCCTAAAACCGTCTCCAACCGAGGGCTAGGCCAGAGGGCTCTGGAATCTGGGAGGGCCCCACGAGATCGGAGAGGGCTGGAGGGCTGGCTGCTTTCGGCCAGCCAGCCAGCCCCGGGGCTGGCTATTTTTTTTTTTAATGTTTCCTATTGCTGTCGGTTAAAATCGATAGCATTAAAGAGCTTTTTTTTTTAAAATAGTTCTACTATTAGTGTCGGTTATAACCGACACTAATAGTTTGAAATGTTTTTTAATGTAACGGCTAGTAGCCGTTGGATTATTAGGCCTCTCTTTTTTTTTTTTTTTTTAATGAATTTAAACTTCTTTTTTTTTTTTAATGAATTTAAACTTCTTTTTTTCCCTTTTTTTTCCTTTTCATATAAATCAAATTTTTTTTCATATTTTTTTTCCTATAACTTCTATTTCACAAAATTTGTTTCATATTTTTTTTCAATTCTATTTTTTTCGTATAACTTCCTAGGCCATTTATACAACATTAAATTGTAGTTTTTAAATAATAAATTATGTTTGGCCCTATGGCCCTCGGTTGGAGACGGTTTTTTGTGACAGGGCTAAAACGAGCCCTTTGGCCCTCTGGCCCTCGGTTGGAGACGGAGGCAAATATGGCCATGTACTGTTCATTAAAATATTAATATCTTGGGGAATCTTGGAGGGCCAGAGGGCTCAAAAGAGCCCTTTGGCCAGCCCTCGGTTGGAGATGGCCTTACTCTCATCATCAAGTGAGGAAAGATATGTTTTGGAGGAAATGCTTGGGCTTGGGACAGTGGAAATAGGGGAGAAGCATGAGATGCCCGGTGGGTCGGTGGGTGGTTAGGGTTTTGTGGAGTTGGATTCAAGCCTGTGCTTGTTAATTGGGCTCTATTCTTTTTGTTGTTACCTTCTATTTTCCGTATTTTTTTTTCACTTTTCAATTTTTTTATTTGAACAAACGATATCATTTACACTAAGAGTAAATGGTCAGCTTAACCTCATAATTGACTAACAATAATGTATTTAAATTCGCTTTTAGCAAGAATTGAACCTAAGATCTCTCACTTACAAGTGAAGATATATATAGATATATACGGATTGAAAATCCTTTTAATCATATCGAAAACCGTAACCAAATAATATTCTTGATTTTTCTTTATATCTAAAAATACCTGAACTTTTATTCTGAATCCGGCCTTCACGCAGTTATTCACGATTATCGAATTTTACGGATTGAATTGCCATCCCAAGTGATATTAATTACTATAATAGCAATCTCAAATTTTTTTTTAATCAACTATATGAACAATCTCCAAAAAAAGTTTTTGTTTCCAATTTTTTGTATTTGGAGCCCCGGATTGGGAGTTACCCACCACTCTGCGCACTACCTCCATAACTTCCCGTTCATGTTAGCGAAAACCCACCACTATTTTCTAAAGTATACGGGGTGAGATTTAGGGTTTAAGCCGAAAAAGGAGAAGACGAAAGGTTTCAATTTATCCGAAAAATCAAAACTTTTATCGCGATTAGCAGGAAAAGATAGGGTTTTCAAATTAATAAGCATATTTGTTGTCTGCATATAAAAAGTCTTCAGTTTGATGGTTGTTGCACAAACTCTCAGACTCCCTTCACAAATTCGCAGACTCCACCCACAGCTTCCATAGAAGAAGAAGAAGAAGGGGAAGAGAAAGCCTCCTGCTTTTTACAGTTCTGCGTTTGGTCGCGGAAGGAAGAGATTCGGGGGTGGTTTTTGTTTGCATGAAAGTGAAAGAACATGACGACCGATCTCAGTGATTATGCCGTCATCAAGGAAGGAGAGGCTGAGATTCTCATGCATGCTAAGAACCAAGTCTTTTACAATAAAACTCAGGTGCCAAAATCTTCCAAAATCTTCTCCTTTTGTGATTTTTTGAATTGGGTTGTGAGGTTTGATGGGATTTTTAGATGCAATGTTAGTGGGTTTTTTTGTGTGTTTTGAGTTATTCTGAATTGGATGTTTGCTGGGTCAGTGTTAGTTGTTCAAAAGTTGGGATTGGCTGCTGGGGAAATAGTGTAGCAATAGGAAAGATTAACGCTTAGAATTGAAGAATTTCGATATGCGAAAGGTTTTGTTTTTTGATTAGTAATCGTTGAGGAATGTGTGTGGTGGAGCCTTGGAGTGTAAAAGTTAGTTGTGTCTCGCATTTGGGAGCATTTGGGTGGAGCATTTGTGCCAATCCATATGTTGAATTATGTATTGCTCAATTGGCTTATCATTTAGTATTTCTGCTTACGCTCTATATATGGGGCGCAAATTAAGTAAGGGCAGAATAGATGAACAAAGAGAGTATATTTGAAAGTTCAACCTAGATCAGTATTCATTCGATGTGCTTATAGACAAAGCAAGACTAGTTATAGATAAGCTTTAACTTGTCTACAGCCCGGTGGTCTTTGTTTTCGAAGAATTAATCCCGTTTTGATTATGTTAGTAGCAATTTTCTTCGTATAGTAAATATTATGGAGGGGGTGCTTTTCAACATGGGTGATTGTTCAGTTTCTAGCATGAGTATGTGTTGGTGGCATTTATTCACTTCAGTTTGCTGGCTGACTTTTAGATTTTGTAATTTAGAGGGAATGTTGATTTTTTTCAGTCTGTAATTATTAGGTTAACAACAGAGACATATCGGTTGCTGTTCTGAGGACATTCATAACCAAACGCAAGGAGGAGCATGAAGCAAGATTGTCCAAGAAAGCAAAACCTGCACCGAAGGAGTCTGACAAAGATGCTTCAGATTCTGTTGTAGAAGAAGTACCTAATGAGCCTGCTATTTATGAAAAAAAAACCAATGGAGATTGTGAAATGGCAGCAGAGATATCTCAAGATGAACCATGTAGCATTTCAGAAAAAACAGACAAGGTCACTGAGGGAAAATGGCGTGGGGAACTGAAGCCACCAAGAGTTCTTGAGGTTTTTCATGAATTTTGATTCAATCAATTAATTAGTTTCTTTAGTCTTTGCTCTTTACTCTGGAAGATGTCAATTCACATTTCTGTTTTGTATCATTTTCGTTCACAGGCCCTGTCAGCTTCTGGTTTAAGAGCTCTTAGGTATGCTCGTGAAGTGGAAGGAATTGGTAAAGTTGTTGCTTTAGACAATGATAAAGGTAAGTTTTAGGTTGTCTCTAACTACTGCACTTAAATGTATATGGCCATTTTTTGTGTTAACCTTTTAAAGATTACTTTGTTTGTCCTTAAAAGAAATGAAGAACGAATGGGCTTTAAGACCCAAATTAGATGAGATTATGGACTTTTAGTTTCTATTTAAATACATATTGAGATACGTAAGTTGTAGCTGCATATGGGCTTTTCTAATTACTTGTAAGCATCATAACAGTTATCACCAATATTTGTCTTCCTTCAGGTGCAGTTGAAGCTTGTAGGAGAAATATCAAGTTCAACGGTTCAGTTGCATGTTCAAAGGTGGAATCACATCTTGCTGATGCTCGTGTGCATATGCTCACCCATCCAAAAGAATTTGATGTGGTATGCTTATGCTGTTTTATATTCATCACTGCAGATTAATTTCTTTGGGCGGATTCCTATTATTTTGACACTTCATAAACCAGTGGCAGTAACATACTCCTTGCTGGTTATTGGTGTTTCAGGTTGATCTTGATCCTTATGGTTCGCCCTCTGTCTTCTTGGACTCTGCGGTTCAATCTGTTGTTGATGGAGGATTGCTAATGTGTACAGCAACTGATATGGCAGTGCTATGTGGTGGAAATGGGGAGGTTTGCTATTCAAAGTAAGCAGTAATATCTTTCTGCTGATATACTTTGATTGAAGCATTTTATTCTGATTCCTGGACTTACTTATCACGAACTGTTTTATGGATTAGATATGGTTCCTATCCATTGAGAGGGAAGTATTGTCACGAAATGGCTTTGAGGATCCTCCTAGCTTGCATTGAGGTATTGTTATGTCCTTGATTATAGCTTTTAACTAGAACGTGCAAACCACTTGAAAATTGTTATTAACAATTTAGCCCGTAGGGAAGTAGAATTGATACTGCATTTGCCTTGGTAATATAGTTATTGGCACGTCTTTTCTATGGCAACTATTTACAGCTTTATTGTGGGGTGTTTTGTTTGGGTAATGATGATTTGGATAATAATTTTAGGTTTTCAATCAAGTTTAGATTGAAGGTAGATTGAACTTGAAGAGTACCCTTATTGGACCATAATTGTATATTTCAATTAATAAAAATTGTATATATTTCTTTTTTGGTGCACGGATAATTTCTTCTTGATAAAATGCAGAGTCATGCAAATCGTTACAAACGGTACATTGTTCCTGTGCTATCTGTTCAGATGGACTTTTATGTTCGGGTTTTCATTCGTATCTACTCGTATGTGACCTATTTCCTTTTAATTCACTTAATGTTAGCTATCTAGGCTTCTTTCTTTTGCTGTTGCGTGATGGTTCAAATAATTGGTTGCAATTCAGCAAGTGCAATGAAGACCTATTTCCTTTTAATTCACTTAATGTTTGCCATCTAGGCTTCTTTCTTTTGCTGTTGACTGATAGTTCAAATAATTGGTTGCAGTTCTGCAAGTGCAATGAAGAACTCTCCCCTTAAGCTATCCTATGTTTATCAGTGCATTGGCTGCGATTCATTTCATCTTCAGCCTATTGGAAGGACAGTCACAAAGGTATGGTGCTGATATACTATACCTTGGGAGCTAGGTTGTGCTTATGTATTCATGACAAATATCATCTAAGAAATGTTTGTTCTCTTGCTTTCCCTGAACTATATGTAAGTGCCGTCTAAATTTTATTTGTAACGATGACTTTGAAAGTTGAATAGAGAATTATGTTTGAAACTATCTTTTAGGAGAGTTAACCTCAATTGTAGGACACACATTGACCTTCATAGTTATTACTCTATTATTAGCAAACTTTGCCCCCTTGCAGAATATTTTCATATGTGTATGTGTTGAGTGAGTTTGACCACTTTGATTTTTACGGCTTTACCAAGAGTTATTTGTCTGTTGAACTCTTGTAGCTTTAGATAATGGATTTATTTTCTCATTTTAGTTTATATCGATTCTGATAAGGAATCCCTTTACATTTTCAGAACACCAGTGTAAGATATCTACCGGGTTTTGGTCCCGTTGTTCCTCAAGAATGCAGTGACTGTGGGAAGAAATTCAATATGGGTGGACCTATATGGTCTGCTCCTATCCATGATCAAGAATGGGTTACTTCCATACTATCTGATGTGAAATCTATGAAGGAGCGGTATCCCGCTTATGATCGCATCTCTGCTGTACTAACAACAATTTCAGAGGTGTGCCCTTTGTCTTAATATTTGTCCTATTAGACATAAATTAGATGTGCTTATGCAGTTTCACTGATGTGTCTGTATTGTTTGCAGGAACTGCCTGATGTTCCTTTGTTCTTGAGTCTGCACAACCTCTGTGCCACATTAAAGTGCACTTCCCCATCTGCTGTGATTTTCCGTTCTGCTGTGATCAATGCAGGGTATCGTATATCTGGAACTCACGTAAACCCATTGGGGTTGAAATCAGATGCTCCCATGGATGTCATTTGGGACATAATGCGCTGTTGGGTGAGCAGTCTCTTTCAGCTCTCATTTGTTTCTCGTGTCATGCATGTATTAATTTTTCAATAGTAGACAGTCTTTTAAGATCCCTGCACGTAGATTCCTTCCTGCCCCCCTTTTAACAGTATGGTTCTGTTGTTGCTTGCTCCGTCTCTACTCTGTAAATTATGTAGACTTTCTATGAGATTAGTGCTATTTACTAGTTCGTTGCATTGGGTGTGTGATGGTATCTTATTGAGCCTTGATTTTGTGTAGGTGAAGAATCACCCCGTGAAACCTCAGCCAGCGGATCAGTCAGGGACCGTGATACTTGCCAAGGAACCCATCCTTCAAGTATATGTTTCTCCCATTTTTGGATACGAATAATGATTTCTTTTTTTCTTCCGATTATACTTTCCTTTTCTTCTTTTGGTATGTGCAAGTAATTTCATGGACCAAATCACCCCGTGTGTGAGTGCGTGTTTGAGAGGGCAGAGCGAGATATCTAACTTACCACTCTTTCTGACATTTTCTCTTTTGCAGGCTAACTTTGCTCGAGCTGTTGCGTCTCTTAGCAAGGCACAAACCAAGAAGGTAGCACGCTTCCTTCCAAATCCTGAAAGGCACTGGGGGCCAAAGCTTAGGGCAGGTCGTACAATCACCAGCAAACACATCTCTCTCTTGGGTCCGGAGGCTGTCAATGGACATCTTAACCATGAAGATGGTGAGGAACATGATGCCAAGCGTCAAAAGATTGAAGATCAACCCACGCCGAATTGAAGAAATGAGTGGTTTTAAGTTTGTCGACCAAGTTGACCTTGAGCTCCATACTCCCATTACCGAAACAACACACATAATCCTTCTTTCTATTCATTTTAACTTGGAGACAGCGGGTGGAGAGAGCGAGGCTTCTTGCAACCATTAATTACGCCATGAGCAACTGGAGCGGCAACTTTCTATTTAATTAGAAGCCAATTTTCAGCAACTTCTGAGTTTGATGGACGATTTTTATTTATGTTTGCATACTTTTGGAGTTTGTTATCAATTTATCTTGGTCACTTTGACTTCAATTTTGATTCCATCCTTAAATTCTGTCTGATGTTAAATAGTGCAGTTAAAGTTCCAGTTTCTTATCTCTTATGTTTGAGTTATTTCACATCAAACAATTCAAACATGAGTTATATGGGCTCTTGGAGCTCCCCTCTTGTTTATCATAGTTATTATTGAATGACGAGGAGCCGGCGGAAGAGAAAAACTTAGATGTAATCGAGCGTATATGAATGCCAAATTATAAATTGACTCAACAGTAATTCTATTTGGACACGTAAAAGTAAAATTGACATTTCATATCGAGATAGTAAAAAAGCTAGACAATGAACTACTGCATACTTTTATTGCACTAAGCTCATTGGAGAACGTTAAATAAAAATTACATCTGCCGACATGCAACTGAAAGCGATGACCGAACTGGCTCAGGAGGAGGGTAAAAAACAAAAGATTACAGTCACTAAACTAACGATAGATATAACTCCCAGAAGGTACAGTAAAAATATAAAGAGCAAAGTTAAATGAACTTTTTATCCTTTATTTTTTTCATTTGGACTTGCCGTTGGCCAGTTTGGATCCGGGTCCATTAGGGTTGAGCTCATCCCAAGCTTCAATCCATGTTACCATGGCGTCGGCGAGCTTGTCGAAGTAGGGGTCCACCTTGCTGAGCTTCTCCTTGACCTGCTTGGAGAGCTCAATGTAGCATGCTTGCACGGTGGTGCAGTCCTTGGGAAGGACAGCAGATTGGAAGAATGGGATGATCTCTTCCTGCCAGAAGATGCCTTTGTACTCCTTCCTCAGGTTCACAAATGGGTTGCTGGCTTTGCTGTGGTAGATATATGGCAGCCCTGTCTTCACTCCAAGCCCCAAATGATCTGTTATCACCTGAAATATTCATGATAATACATACTGTTAATCTATAGTATCAAGGACGATGGATTGTTCTGACCACCTGACCTAACCAATATATGCAACTAAATATATTATTCACATGAAAGAGAGAACAATGGAAGAATTCGAAGACATATGGGCATATTGTATGGTTAAAACAAGAGAAGAAAGGGAACCTTGGTGCACCAGCCAGCCCACATATCGTCATAGCGTCCAATTGGCTGACCGTCACCCATGAGTCCGAAGTACATAGCAGGGCCGATGAGGTCACGGTCGAAAGCCAAGTTCATCCCACACATTGGGAACAATGTGCCCTTTGGGATTGTCATAACAGCATCCACAAACCTAGTGAAAGCATAAGCATATAATGTTAGGAACATATATTGCACGATGCGTACAATGCAAGATAGGGTTTCTGTAGGGAGTGGATCTACCTGGTGTTTCTCTCAAGTGGCTTCACAAGCTGTGTTGGTGCATCATAATCCGGGATGTTGAGCCAGAGACCGTGAGAGACAGCGGTCGGAACACCCTCACGGAGACTGAAAGGGTATCCACGAACAAAATCCGCACCGTCTCTGAAGGGTTCATACAGCGTGTTGAAGAAAAATGGGGTCGATGGTGCAAGGAGGTTCTTGATGTGTTGCTCCAGTGCATTCACTGGTTTGCCAGATGGGTCTGTTGCAACCTAGAAGTATATACACACAGAAAATCATGATAACTTATAAATATGCCAACAATTTCGGAGTTGTAGTACAAACAAATTGAAATTAAGTGCTTCAGAATTGGGAGGGGAAAGGACAGAAGTAAGTTGCACATAAAACAAATGCATATGCTATATCTTTATCCAGGAACAAAACAAACAAATATAGATATGGAAGAAGTCCAACAGAGAAGTTAAACAAGTTCAGTGTTAAAATTATTTTCCAAATTTAAAATAGTGGGATGGATGGGAAGGAGGGATTTTCATGCAACAAAGATGTCTTTGCAGTGGCGGCATTATACACTAATTTCACTTTGATATGTATGAAAGTTTAAAGGCATGACAATGTGAAATTAGTTTGGACGCTAATCACATATTAATGTGTGAAAAGTTAAAAAACATGACAGTATGTGAGTAGTGTGAGATAACGACATAGTGTTATGTATGCAAGTTTCTCTGCATAAGGAGAGACAAATTGTTATTGAAATTGATTTAAAATAGGGATTTACCTCCACACAAATCCTACTGTGCTGATGTGCAGTTTCACGTGTTTAACTTTGCACGCATAACAAACATTATTCAATCCAGATCAAACTAGATGCCATCAGTGCTATTTACATACAATCTCTTACAAATTAAGGACGCTTATTTCATTTTATATGGGACTTTACACGTATAAGGTAAGGGAAGTGTTATTGGCACTCCAAAAATCTCATTCTACACTCCTCTCAAGTGCATTTTTCTTTCCTAATATAGAAAGTTTGGAGTGTAGAATGAGATTTTTGAAGTGCTAATAACAACTCCCTTAGGTAATAGTGATATAATTAAAATATACAAAATCAACAATTAAACATGGGCGGATCCGTGATACCATTAAGACTTTTATTTGTAGGAAAGAAAATGAGTTATACAAAGAAATCCTAAACTCTTAATCCAACAGTCATATTATTTTAGATTTGGATGATTTTTGGTAGACAAGATCTTTAAGAGAGACCTAAAAAATAAACGGTTCGGATCGTTACGATACGTTACAAAATGGGCTCCACAAAGTATAAAAAATTGGGTAAAAAAATAGTGTCACGATCAATTAAAGAAAAGAGAAATCGATAGAGGCAGAAGAACGTGCCGCATGAATTATTCAGTCATCCATATTTTACGCAAAACCATGAAATACAAGATCCAGACTTTAAAAACTCATAAAAAAAAAACAATTAAAATCCAAAAACAAAACAAAGATTGGAAAAACCTAGAAAAATAAGAAGAGGAGAAGACATACAAAGCAGTCATCGTCGATGGTGAAGATGTACTTCTTCTTGGAGACCATGTATCCGAAGCATCGGCAGGCAGAGTCCTTGAACGAAATGCAGGACGACCTCGGACCCAGAATCTTGTTAATGTCGTTGCGGTTATAGAGCTCGTAGTCGTAGCCGTCCGGGACTTTGATGGTCTTCGACGGATCACCGTCCTGGACGATGATGAGGTGGTAGGGCTGCAAGAATGGCCTCCACATCTCCAGGAAGTCGAGGTTTCTGATGGTGGGGATCACAATGTCGAGCTCATCCGTCAAAAGGGGTGTCGCGGAAGCCATTGGAGGATCGAAAGGCGCAAGGTTGACAGAGAGAGAGGGGGAGGGGGAGGAGTGAGAGGCGTTTGAAGGAGGAGAGGGAGTTTGAATAGGAATATAAATGAAGGGGGACGTGGTGGCACGTGAGGAGGCGGAGGAAGCGGCACGAGTGTGGTTAGGGAGGAAACGTGTACGAGATTTAAAGGTGTAAGAGAATTGTTCAACTCTTACAAAAGCAAGCTGAGATTGAGAACTGCAATTGCAAAAAGACCAGATTTTGATTTTATGAGTGTTTAAAAAGGACTTGATTTTAGCTTTTTGGACTCTAATTCTAGTCATCCATTTTGAACCTTCCACGTGTGGTTTACGAATAGTTTATGGTATTCGATACTAGATTTTTTTTAGCATGACCACCACACATCACGTGTTGTTTACTATTAGTATAGTTTTGGTTTGAGGGAAGAAAAACTTCAATGTGGCAGTGAGTCCCTTCTTTAACCTCATTCTTTCTACAAACACCCAAAAATATACAATTCTAATATTTTGGTTAATCTGACACTTCTCGTGTTAACATGATACATAACATCTTTATTGAGTTAGTCTACATGACTGACCACTTTTTATCGAAGATTGTTTTTTAGTTTCAGATGTATACTTTGTCATTCACATATATTATAACATGTGGATTAGTAGCAATATGTAACTGTGTGACTGTCATACTCAAAATTTTCTCTATTTTTTGTCACTGCATTAGCAGTATTTCAAACTAATAATACATTGTTAAGAATGTTAAAAGTTACGACAGGTTTTGGAATTTCTTAGTAAACTCGATGACTGAGAGTCTATCTATCCCCACAAAACAGTTACCAGCTTTTCAAATTGGTAAAAAGGTACTTTTCTGCGTTGCTTTGAACGTCTAGGATAGATTGGTTGCTTTCATGCATAAATTTGCAAGGACGATGGTAAATAGGCGCGAAGGGGAACTGTACTAATTGTGGGACTTGGATTTTGACATGACATATGAATATGCTTTGGTCCGCAAGTGAGACATCACATAACTCGTTTATGGTCGATAGAAACATAATATAACTTGTACATCACGCCTTATTACAGTGGCGAAAAACAATAATGCTTATACAGTTTGATGCAAGTTCGATTCTAACCGATTTCTCTTCCCTTTCACATTTAACAATTAAACTCTCAAACGCTATCATTTGTAAAATAACATAATATAACTTGCATTAATTACGAGTGTATTACCACAAATTAATTGAGAATGTATAAGTTAAAGGTTAATTATGGCAACCACTCTTCAACTTATACTCATTTTTTATTTTGGTCACTCAATTTAGTTCTTATATTTTATGCTCTTTCTATGTAACTTCCCATTTTAATCCTCCGATGTTACGATTTCGTGACTTTCGTTACAAGTTGACCAACCTCTAACGTAAACTGAAAAAATAAAAGAACCAAAATTAACTACAAGTGCTAAACCCATTGAACAAAGGAGCAATTGTTGAGTACATACAATATGGACGGTAAAAAGAACAAATAAACAAAAGATTCGGAGACGAGAAAAGTTTTTTTAGCATGCATCAGTGTAATGTACATCAGAATCTATGGCCTTCAGATTCTTCATTGTTGAATTCTTGGCCGGACATCTAGCTCTCTATTCACATAAGGCATGTCGTACAGCAGTGCATGATAGAATATTCGAGATACAAAAAGCATAGGGGTTCGAGTTTCTCTTTGCGTCCAATTCAATTCACCTTAATTCCTGCAATTTATTTCGGGAGGCTTAATCTTCATATTAAGCAACCTAATATGCTTCAAGAATTTTTTACGTTTTCTGCATCCATCAATACTCAATCGAGTTTTTAAATGACCAAGTACAAAACCCATATGGTCAAGAATTTCACTTGGGTACAACTTGGCCCATTAAACAATGGACATCTTGATTGCTTAGCCCATTAAATAAATTTCGGTTAATCGTTTTTTCAATACGTCTACTAGGTTTGACAAACGATATCTTGTTAGGTTTTTTACTGATGAATCGATATTGACCTGATTCGTTAACGGATTCATCATGAATGACTCGATAAATACACGTTTTGTTAACAAGTTGTCCCAGAACCTGTTAATCTCTAGTCATCTTGTGTCGAGTTAAATGAGTCGTGCAAGAAATTACCATGACTAATTTGCATAGCAAAAATTATAATATCCAACGAAAGGAAAATGCTCAAATTCCATTAGTTTTTCTAATATGTTAGCACCTTATCATACATCATATTTCTCTCACATGCCCTATATACTATTTTCTCTATTTTTTCTATGTACATATATTAGTCAGTAAGATGAAACCCTAAGGTGCAGTCCATTCGGTGCCTCTACTCGTGGAAATTTCATCAGTTTGTCTCCCCCAACTTCTTCCCACCTGCAAGCAAATAAATATTACAATCTTATCTTTAATAGTAAACAACATTTCTTTTACCTTAGGTAAAAAATCAGATCAAAAGCTACCTGTATCTAGTTACAAAGTAGTGCAGGAAAGTTGAAATTTCTGATATTCCCAGCTCCTTTCCTGGACATAGCCTAGTGCCCCCTCCAAATATAAAGAAATAGTTTGAACACTCCAAGCTCTTGTCCTGCATTTTGCATTCAAACCCAGTTTAGAAATTCCGACTTATGTTTAAATTTCAAGTTTATTTCCATTGTCGAAGCCGAGCAGTCAGACAGAAATACAAAGAGTTTCACTAACCAGCCATCTCCAAGGATTGAAGGTTAATGGTTCCGGATACAGAAAGGAGTCATAATTAATCTCTCTTGTATACACATAAATTCTCCACCCTTTTGGAATCAAATATCCTGTTTAAACATAGAAAAAAATTGTTATAAATCTTTTAAATAACATTAAAGGGTGGCTTCAAGCCAAAAAGGTTCCATGCTTTGCAAGGGTCAGTAGAAACATCTATCGTACGCAGTCTTATCCTTGCTTTACAAAAAGGTTACTTCCAAGGTTATTAACAATTTAAAATAAGAAAAACTAATGAAAAGAATTTGAGAAAACTTTAAGTTTTAACGATAAAGGCAAAATAATAGGTAAAGTGAATAGTACTTTTTAGTGTAAAAATGTGGTTTTTCGTTAAAGTGAACAATACCGAAGTTTTTCGTTAAAGTTACTCTTAAAATAACCTTGCAAATGTAAGATATATTTTCCTTACCATTTAGTTCCATATCTTGAGTCGTTTTTCTCAATACCCCATTCACAATTGTAGCTAATCTTGAGGTCTCAAATATTACCTGCAGGGTAAAAACATAACATGAAAGATATTAGCAAACCAGAGCAAATGGTAAATCCAAAATTTTCAAAGGTGAGAAATTCTCACCGCACGAGTAAACTTCATAGATTTCAAGTCGTTCCAGTCAATTGGGTCCTCTGGGTTTTTCTTTTCTCTAATTGCTAACTGCTCTTTCTACAATGTGCAGTTAAAAAGTCAGAAACAAAACTCCGAAGTTAAGCAAGTTTGGATGAGATTGTTACCAAAAGCAAAAACAAACCATAAACTTACTCTGAGTTCTTCAAGCACTTTGGGATGATCATGGAGGTACTTGACAGCCATCATGGAAGTAGTGGAAACCGTCTCATAACCCGAATACAAAATCGTGATGACCATATCGATTATTTCTTCGTCACTGAGTTTGTGTTTGTTTTCATCACTTGTCAGTAAGCAGCCAAGCATGTCTTTATGAACTTGTTTGGAAGCCCTTCTCTCTTCTATGAGTTTTTCCAACATGCTTACAATATTCTTCCTTGCCTGCATATAAAATGGTTCGCCAATCTGAATTGCTGGACCTTCCACAACAATGTCCATTGGAGATTTGGTGATGAGAAAATAAATCAGATGTATACCTGAAAACCATGGTAATAATTCGTGCCAGGAAGATCAATAGGCAATGAAAGGGTGCCTAGCACAAGCTTGAAGAACTCTGTCTTGAATGCTGGAGTAATTGAGCTTGATTCAATGCCTGCAATCTGCTTCAGAGATGATAAAAGTGCCATCTGTATAAAACAGTTGAAGAAAAACTGATCAGACCAGTGATCAACAAAGGAATAGTATCAGAACATGTTTACTATCCGGAATCAGCGAGTAAAAACACAAGTACTCCGCAATCAGGGTCGAACAAACTGCAGTTCGACTCCGATTACGGATTACTTGAAAGATGGGATGTTGGTACACAAACCTCTTTGGTTTTTTCTTGAATGTTGATAACTTGGTTGTCCCAGCCAGCGAGGTGGGATGTCATGAACTCATCAATTTTGGGCAAAATCTGGTCTCTGATCACGGTTGGGTTAATGAGGGCAAGCAATGCGCCTCTCATGTACTTGTGAGTGGAGCCATGGACTGCGGCAATGTTGCATTTTCCCAAAATATCCAACATGGATTGTGGGTAGCCAGGAACCAGCCCTTTGGCTTCATTCATTAGGATGTATCTGTTCACCTCTGGATCCATGGATACCACTGTAGGGCACCCCAATATGTGGGATTTGAAGAAACTCCCATACCTGGCAAAAAATAAATCAAAATTATACAAAAAATGTTTTGCCAATTTAATTTACGAAAAATGATACACACGACTTTTCACCTGTTATACACATATGTTTAATCACGAGTCACGACTGTTGTTTTCGTTTTACTCAAAAAACCTACTAAACTTTAACAGAGGAGAAACCCTAAAAATATAATCACCTTGCTCTCTGGTTTTTCATGAAGTTTGGGCCTTGTTTGAGAAACTCAGTGGTTTCACCAAAGACTGGCCAGCCCATTGTGCCTGGAGGGAGGCCTTTCTTTCTGTATCTAACTTCATTCCATCTGAGAAGAGCAGAGCAGATGCAGACCAAACAGAGGAAACAGATAAGCACTATCATGAAGACAGCCATTGATGCTCTGCTCTCCTCCTAGAAGCTGCAAGGAACCCTAGACAGAGAGAGCATTCAATGGTATGGGCATGCTCTAGTTTTGTGGTGTAGCCAAAAGTGTTTCATATATATATATATATATATATAGGCCAATCCAAGTCTCAACCACCATATGTGAGAGAGAGAGAGAGAGAGAGAGAGAGAGGGAGAGGGAGAGAGACCATATTTTAGGCCAATCCATGCACCCTATACAAAGTGAGGGACCTTATCTATGACCTCGAGCAGTAAAAGCTCACTTGAATGACTATAAAGTGTTTAGTTCTTTCACAAAGATCAGTCACGTGTTATTATTGATCTCTACACGTGCATATTGTTAGAGTTTTGAAACTCTTGTCCCACATTGGAGAAAACAAGATTCTCAATGACCTTTATATATGTTTTGTCCTCTACAATATTAGTTAGGTGTTGGACCACTTGGAATGGGAATTGAGGCTTGGGCCACCAATCCTATGGATTAGGCTTGATGATTATACCATAATATTAATTTATATTAATCAAGACAACGGCTTGGGGCACTTGGGGCCTAATAATTAAAATTAATTTGATCAATTAGTTTTAATTTTTTAATTAAGTTTTTAATTAAAATTAATTTAAAACGTTTTGATTAATAGACACAACTCTTTGGAAAGAGTTGTATAGCTTCAGATACATCCAAAAGGTATTTGAAGAGGTATGAAAGAACCTAAATAACTGGAGTCCTCAGTTCCATTCCAGATATATCTTTTCTTCCTCCTTTCTTCCGTACGAAATTTCCAGAGAGTAAACACACAAAGCAAATTCGCTAGAATTCTAGAATCCAATGCGGGTTGTAGAATTAGGTAGTTGAATCCTGATCGAGCAGACGTTGTTGAACCACAAGCACAAGAGTGGGACGTAAATACTGTTCGAAGGACATAACTATTACGCTAGCCTCTACCTTCTGTAATCAAGTTAGTACCATTGATATTCTTGTATTTATTTATGTATTTCATTATGCACAACAAGTATTTTGATTAATAAATATTCTACAATTTCGAGTTCTGTTATTTTTATTTATTTTTGAATTGTTCTTCAAGTGCATATATCATGTAGAAAGTTGAGATTTTATGGTACGATTATTTGACAACACGATAAATGCTAAATGAGGTTCTTTTAAAAGTTGATCTTTCTATGAATTCTCTACTACCTCATGTTTTTTGCATAATATTTTATAATCTTTGTACGAAAATTAACATTAAATTGTAAGGTGACAGAGAGTCAGCTCTCCTTTACATTTCTCTAGGCAACAAAAGTTAAGTCAATCGAAAGTTGACTAAAATTGTGTGTCCGCTTATTTATCGTCAAATACGAATCCACTCCTATAAATTAAAACAATTTAAAATAGAGAACTTTAATGAAAAGCACCCGGTACTGTTCACTTTAACGAAAAACCACATTTTTACACTAAAAAGTCAATCCTGGTACTATTCACTTTACCCTTTATTTTGTCCTTATCATTAAAACTCAAAGTTTTCAAACCATTTTCATTAGTTTTCCTTTTAAAATATTGTGTGTTAAAAAAATAAAAAATCACTTTTCCAAAACTTTTAACTTATCTTACCTCACGACCCAACAAGATTTGAATTTCCAAAGCCAAAGCAATTGAATAAAAATTGATTTGCTCAAAAGTGAAAAGTTAAAAAGTTTTTAACTATCGTATTCATAAACTAGTTTAGACTTTGGAGGAAGGATGCTGTGGAAAATTTACTGCTGTAGTAAGTTTGAAAGGCACATGCACACCACCCTCTAGGGCCTAAAAGAAAAGTGAATCCCTTTCACATGTTCGTCAACAAGATCTGGCAATGGAATTGCAAAAACCAGAAGAAGACACAGGAGCTTGGTTACCATGTGAATAAGAGAGAGAGTGTGTGTGTGTGAGTGCATGTATTCTTTTGGTTCCTTTCTAACTGCTAGTTTGAAACTTGGACTGCCCCTTGTTCTAGTTTGAAGCTGTGGGCTGTAAATTCCCACACCCCACTCTCGACTTTTGGACTTTTAATCTCAAACACCTTCAAGGGAAATATAAATAGAGTTCCACATAATCTCAAAATACCATAAATCTTGCCTCATCCATAAGTATGAATTAACATATTCCCTAACTCTGACTGAGAGTTAGATTTTGAATCTGAATCATTAGCCGAGCTAATATTTATCTAAATTTGTGATACATTCAGAGTATGACAGTATGAGTATTCATTGTGTCTAAATTATCGTTATCATATAATGAAAGCATTCACCTTCTTACTTTAGTGATAGATATAAAAAATAAAAAATAAACTTTGAGTTTTAACGATAATGACAAAATAAAAGGTAAAGTGAATAGTACCATAATTGATTTTTTAATGTAAAATTATGATTTTTCGTTAAATTGAACAGTACCCGGAGTAAGCCACAAACATTTAACATCCCACCCACCATCGTTAGCTATGTTTAAATGCCGTCATTATAGTAGGGAATCTTCACCATTAACAATCAGGTTAAGAAGCATATGCAGACTGAGCACAAGAACATCGATCCGTACATTGTAACATTGTTTTCAATCATAATTTACAGTACAGAATCTGCAGATTATATGCATTACGAGCAATCCTTTTTCCTTATCTTTTGGTCGATGGATAACGATACATGCGAGTGTTCTTTAAAATATTTAATGGTAGCCATTAATTATCTTGCAAGATCTAGTACCGTAGATGGTACATTGGTTAGTGAGAAGAAGATTGTCCTTTGCTATTAAAGTTGGAATCAGACTTTGAAGTATGATGAAGTATTTGCCTTTACGTGTTCTCACTAGGGTAGGTCTAAAAGGTAAAAGAAAACTAGGAGGAGTGATGATCTTCGTCGGATTTTCTTTGTGAGAATTTCGAAAATCTTTAAATCACATCCGGTTATAATACATCGTATGGTCAGAAATTATTATAAATTTTTTTATTTAAAATTGAATATAAACAGCATCTAACGAAAACTGACTGCATAATATACGATAAACGGATATGATTGAAGGATTCCTGGAATTCTCATAAAGAGAATCTAACGAGGATCCTGAGTGAACTAAAAGCACTCCTCAATAAATCAATATATTGAAACATAAACTTCAAATGTCAAATGTATGAAAGAGAAGTTTGATCACAAATACAACCATAAACCCTAGAGTGCTAACTAGACCTAGCTAGTAATAGAAGTTTTCCATTAACATCTTTCTACTTGTTTTTATGAATAATTTGTTGAGAAATAACTATACCTAGCTAGTTATAGAAATTTTCCATTAATTTCCTTTAACTTGTTTTTTATGAATAATTTGTTGAGACATGCTAAGGCGACTCTCTCAAAAGTGGGACTTTTTATAGACTTTCTGTTACTTCATGTTTTTTACACAATGTTTATAATGTTGACACGAGAATTGACATTAAACTGTGAGGTGATAGAAAATCCATAAAAATTTCACTTTGAGAGATTTTCCTTAGCATTTCTCTAATTTGTTTCAATAGAAGAAATGTATGATCACTTATTGTTGGGTATGATATTAAGGGTGTAGATTAAATCAATGTGCTATTAATGTTTCCAATTCAACGGTGAGTGACCATGTATCCTTAGTCACTAGGTGACTAAGAGAACATGATTGTTTTGTTTCAATACTAATTAGGCTTTTTCTCCAAAGTGGTTCCTGAGATAGACACAACTCCTTACTTTATTCCTTGACAATAAAAATTGATAGAACTAGTCCCGAAGTTTGTCCACTATAAATCATTTTGGTCCTCTTGTGAAAATTTGTCAAAATATTTGTTAAATTGTCAAGTGAATAAACCCATGACCACTTTTTGAAGGGTATTTTTGTCAAACTAACTCCTCTACGAGGATAATTACAGAGTTTTCACGGAAGGACAAAAATTATTTACGGTGGACAAACTTAGGAAGCACTTCTATTGATTTTCATTGTTAGAGACTAAAATGAGGAATTATGTCAATCTCAGAGACCATTTTGACTAAAAGGCCTACTAAACATCTATTATTTCTCTTGTGATTCCTTGCGCAAATAGTGACAAAAATAGTTAAAGTGTGTAACTAGGGTTTGTCGTGATGATCGTCATCATGAATTCATAATTCATAATTAATTAACATTCACCACATATTATCTTCGGGGGCAGGCCGTACAGTAGGTGTCGATGATCATCAGTCTGATCAACATGTTACATGAATCTAATGAGACATGGTTCGTCCTGTAATTCGCTTATCTCTTCTACTCTCATTTTGTTTCTTGACTTTGGTTTGAAGCTGATGGCTTGTCTTTGAGTGGAAAATAAGGTGGATTGGATGGTGACTTGAACAAAGGTGGGGGATACATATTGAGATCCTTGGAAAGAGATTAGACACAAAAGGGGTTTTACCAATCTTAACTTAGTTTTCAAATTAAAGATAGTCGGTAATCGTTTTGTTGTAGGATAATGAGAGTTACTACGACAACAGTAATGTTATATGTGATCTTCATGTACTTTTATGCTTGTGAAAACTATAAGATATTGTTTTGGTTCATCATTTTATGTACATTTCATATTCTAATACAAATACATCATAACGTGTTATATGATCCAAAATATATAAGATCATTTTCTGATACAGTTCATTGAATAGATACAGTTCATTGAATAGTTACTTTTATCTTTGATGTACTTGATCCAATTTGAGAATTGCTAGATTTCAAAAATTGAAAAAGATGTTGAAACTCCTTGGAGTTTCTAGTACACACGAGTGTCTTGTTTGGCAGGTGACAAATGGCATATACATATAGACATCCTTTAATTCTCCAACTTGTTATCCAATTCCAAAGTAATTTGTTATAAGATAGCATGATTAGGTAGACGATTGCATGCCGACATGAAATGCATAAAACAGATTGATTAGAACAAGCTAAAATCCAGGAAAATAAAGGCCAAAGCTAAAATAATAATAAGAAGAAGAAGAAGAAGAAGAGGAGGAGAGGAAACTAAGAAGAAGAAGAAGAAGAAGAGGAGGAGAGGAAACTAAGGGGAGAATAAGAGAAAGCGATGTGGTTTAAAAAAAAAACGTTGCATGGAATTGCAGACAGAACACATACGGTACTGGTAGGCTGCCAAAAGGTTATATTATGAGAGAGAGGGAGGGAGGGGGAAGGATGTTGAGAGTTGTCCCATATTCGTGAGGGACAAATTTTGTTATGTGCTTATATGGTTTTGAGTTACTCTTCATATTGTTAATTGGTTTTATAGTGGAACCCTAATTTCATCATGATATCAGACCAGGTTGTCTCGTGTGAAAGCCCAAGGGCCACACGTGCTCACGCGTACTCAGTTGTTGTCCACATGTAGGCTTGAAAATCCACCACACGTGCATGGTGTGTTGAGAGTTGTCCCACCTTGGTGAGGGACAAGGTTTGCTATGTGCTTATATAATTTTGAGCTACTTCTCATATTATCAATTGATTTTATGGCGAAACCTCAATTTCATCAGAGAACATGAGGGGCCATATGGCTGGCCGCTACAGGTGGCAGAAAAGAGAGAGATGGAAGAATGTCTACCCTCCAGTTGCACGAGGGCCTCTAGTTTGTTCTCTTCTACTTTTTTCATGCCAGAGCGGCAGAGATGGGTACCCAACCAATTATTTCCTCTAAATTATTGATCTCATACAACGCAGGGGTGGATGGAGAGCTGTGTGTACGCACACAATTCATCATGATACTAATTAAGTTCTAATTAATAACTTAATTTGTTTTAATTCAAAAGCAGAACGTTAGGCAGATGTAGGATGTGAATGGCCATGATAGTGTGGTAGTCCTCGTGAATAAATTTGAATCTCTCTTACCATATAGTTTAGATTTTCGTTTTTTCTAAAAAGAAAAGCCCCTAAAGTCATGTTTTATTAGAAATGGAGCTAAAAATTAACCTCAGGGATCCTAATGTTGAAACAAACCTCTTTAGTTGTATAACTTGGGCGTTTCGTCATCCGCCAAGCCATGATGCTCGCATGTTGACATTTGTCAAGTTTGTCGATAGGGCCTATAGAATTATGTTGAGTAACGTTTCTAAGTTAGTCTAGACCTCATGTCGAGTGATACTGACTCATTCTATTGAAGAATGTTGACGCATCCTACTAGGTGCCATCAAGATATGTCAAACATGCATTTCATCAACTACTTGATGGATACAAAAAGGTTCATGACCAGACATTTCAAGAGTCCATGAAAGATCTTAATCATCGTATTTCCCAACGTCGAACGGCTCTAGGACCACCCGGATTCCTATGCAGCCCCGCCCCTGATTTTATTCAACTAACCTCTCGTACGGGCGTGTTAATGAAGTCTTCTTTTGGTGGACGTAAACTCTCATTTCTTGTTTCTTTATAATTTTAAATAAGATTATGTATTTGTTCGTTTAATAGAAATTAACTTTTGTTTGAACAAGTGAAGGTAATTTTGGATTATTTTGTCTTTCACAAGGCGATTTGATAGTCAACTGCCTAAGGTAATTTTGGGTTATTAAAAAGGACAATGATTGTGTGAGAAAATCACAATACAAAGAATATGTAGACATTTAAACTACTAATATCAATAGCTGAAATCGTACCTTAGCAAAGAATTTTCCGAACAAAAGCTTGGGCCCAAGTCGATCAAATCTAGTTTGTGAATCGAACTGACCACACCTCCATATTACTTATATACGCACGCATAATAGACATTTGCATGAGATGTAATCTTTATATAGAAAATATTTAGAAAAATTGATTATATTGGAACTAAATCCAAAACGGTGTATTCAATTGGAATATTAAAGAATTTTCTGCCACTCAGTATTACAGTCTGATGCTATTCATCTTCATTTGGAAGTGAGATGTTTTATGTTCGATTCTCGTGGATGGCGAATTCGATACCAAATTAGGCTGCCCATTGTATGGCTTATCTGAACTTCCCATTCCTTTATGTAAAAATATGTATTAAAGAAAAAAATAGTTTAAAAATTCAACACATTCAATAAAAAATTTGAATGTATTTATAAAATTTAGGGATATTTAGTAAGAATTTTAAAAGAAAAAATAAAAGTACATACAGTGTATTCAGTCTTGATCTAGGTGTATTCAATCATGTTTTGGTTTTAAAAGGTTGAGGGTTCTTTCAAAAGTATATAATTTTGATGGATTTACGTATATTTCATAGTATAGTTTAGGCTTTAACAAATTCAACACGCTTCTTGTTACTTTGAAAGAATTTACTCAAAATTCAAATGACATATATGGAATCCATTCAAATTCATAAAATTAAAGCTCTTCTAAAATTCCAATTAAATACACCTTAAGATTTTATATGCTTGAAATGGCCTATCTACTAACATATTTGGTTCGCTGGATATGAATTATAATGTTCAAAGCTTTAGGTTGATCACCCTTTGTTGAAAGATTGTTTTCGTGTGACGCAACATGATCTCTCCATTATATGTGGAATGCATGATACAAATTAATGAGAAAGATTAAGTGAAATCAACATGAAGTGCGGGAAAAAAAAAATTGAAAACCCTAAAAATCAATATTTTGGCCAAACTTTCTTTTTATGACAGTAAACTGAAACAATCGGTGTAAAAAATTTCAAGTGACAACTACATGCTGATGCCACAGAGAAACGTCTTGAGACTCACAAATCTCAGCTCAGTTCCCAAACTCTGAACTTGAAAAATAAATAAACACAACAATTATCAAACAAAAACATAAAAATTAAAAAATATGAAGTTAAAATCATTTGTGCAGAAGTAGTACACGCTGGTTTGATATTGTTATGCTTTAAAATAAAAAATTGTTTCTACTGTTATATGAGAATAATCTTATTTTTGCTGTTTCATGTTTTTAGTTTTTTTTTCACCAAAATTTTTAAAAATAAGTTGTTTTTAAGTGTTTATCAAACACTTTTTTAAATTCAACTTTTTTTATACTTATTTTTTATAAAAGAACATCAATATCAAACCAGTACTAAAGATGTCTGTTTCTTTGTTTGTTTTGTAGTTTCTTGACGTCTTTATCCAAACCACAAACCCACTCCCCATTCCCATAAAATGATCGTGTGCACGTGTGGTAGGTCTATCCAAGTGCACCTGTTTTATTCGCTGAATTGATTGATTTCTTATTTTGCGTCTCAATCTCTCTCCCAACCCCCCCTTCTTCCTGACCTAGCTTTCTGATATTTTTCCCCATTTGCTTCTGTCTCTTTTTGCAATCTGTCACCTGTTTCACCCACACTTTTCTATGCTTCTTTACTTCTTACCTACTGGGGATAATAACAATTTTCTTTGACCTTGCAATTGTCACCCCGGCATACCGACGGTAGGTAAAGATGTGAGGAGACCATAACCAATATGTAGTTTTTTTTTTTAAAACAAAAACTTCACCGACAGAATAAAATTTTACAAGTGATAAACTTAAGAAAGATGCTAGCAAGCCAAGTGAACAAAAAATCCTAAGAAAAACACATGATGGTCATTAGACTACGTTGCTGACACAAGTAGTCATCAACCATTTAACCATCATGATTTGTTAGTCACTCATAGCTCATTAAATCCCTTTGTACAAGTCATACCTTTTTGTTTGTTTGAGAAATTGTCGTAGCTATAGTATACTTTCGTATATATAATCTTATTGTCTTTTCATTTATCGGATCCCGTGATGATTTATACATAGACGTTACAATACAATTTTCCTTTATCTCTCCTTAAGAAAATAGTACATCTTAAACTAGTTTTAGTTCCTACAATTTTCAGTTAAGGAAATAACATTTCAAATCAAAAAAATCCTCTAATATGTCTTAGGTTAGAAATATTACCATATATAAACATGCATGTATATAGAGACAGATATGTAGTATCACCTTCTTACATAACTTTTTACACATATTTTTGCAGAGCTTGCTTTGTAATGTATTTTAACATTTTGAATTACCTATCTTTTATGTCTTCACTCAAAGATCATGTTTATCAAATATCATTCAAATTTGAAACCATATAACCGTTAGATTAAGCGTTTAGGATTTTTTTGTAAAACCGTATTTTTCTATTTTATTCACTACAAATGAATATCTTAATAATTTTGAATTTGTCTAACTTTTTGCAAAAATAATCTATAAACAACGTTCCAAAAAATAAATGATCTTAATCATTAAAACACATTTCAAAATAAACTCTACAAAAGCGTGTATATATAAAAAAATTATGTAAAAAAACACTATCCGCTGTGTATACATATACACACATAATGCAGAAGTGACTAGTTGAATTCAATTATTGTTTCTTTGTCCTTTATGCTGAGTGAGTGAGTGATTAGACAAAAAGCAAATTATGCTCTATTGGGATTACAACACGTGTCTTTCCCCCAGAAGCAATACCACCTAACAAAACTTGATTATTTTTCATTCACAATAAGTTTCAATTGTTCCTAAATATATTTGGAACCCACTATCGTGCGGTCATGGATTCTATGTAATATAAATGGCATGAATATTTACTTAAACAATTTCCATCGTTAACTACTAGGTGTTAAGTGTTAATACAAAAATGAAAGGTTATACATTTTTTTGTTACATATTTAACATCGTCTTACCTTTTTTATGAAAAAACTGTGTCCAGATAGTTAGTTGGTAGTTGCTAGAGGCAGTCGGTCCTGCAGATAAGAGGCCAGGTCACGCGTGGTCTACGGCCAATTCAGATAGACGGGTTGAGAGTCTGCTCCAACAATATCGATATTATCCCTACTTGATTATCTGCTCAATCTGTCAAGTATAAAATTTTATTACAAAATATTTTGATGTTAGTTAGATTGAAGTAATTCTATTTAAACTGATTTTCTTCTCTCCATCTGTCCGATGCGAGACAATGGATTCCAACAGTGGGCATGGACGTACGTACGTCCGTCTGCATAACTAGGGTTTCCTGTCCTATCTTACTCTAATATACTTTCGGCTACTTAATGCCAATAATAGAGGCCTTGCTACATTATTTCAGATAAAATACAAAAGAACCCCAAACCCCAATATTATTGGGAGGAGGATTTTCTTATTTCCTAATTTCTCTTCTATTCATTCTCTTCTTATTTGAAAGGTCACGGTTTTGCACATCAACATTTTATATTGATTTTTTTTATAAAGATAATAAGATATAAAATAATATGTGAGAAGAGGGGAGAAAAATAGATTGAAATAGGAAGAGAGATAATCCTCCTCTATATTATTGTACTCCATGCAAACTCGTGCTTGCGATGCGTCTCTTCTCTTTAATTTTTACGTGCTCTCTCTGCCCTAGACAGACAATCTTCCAATTTATAACTATATTACACATCTAGGTATACCAGCTTTTAGTTTTGAGTATATATAATTAAGAAACTAACAATTGATAATATATATATATATATATATATCTATATAATTAGGGTTATATTATAAGTTGGACAGATTATTATGAAACTGATGAAAAGCTTGGAGGCAATAACCAATAAGTACGTATGTGGTTCCAAGCAACAATTTTGGAAAGATTCTGATAAAACATAAGGTAGCTAGGTTGGCTCCACAGCAGAAGGGGAGCACCCCCACCCCATGTGTGAAAGGGTCCCCAATTGCAATTTGTATTGACGCATAATTGCTTGTCTTTGCTGTTGTTTCTTTCATTCCCTCCCACTATTGTATTATCAAGTTATATTATTTATGTTGCTTGAATGTGTGTTTGTGTGTTCATGATCTCATCTCCATCTAGAATAGTAGTGTACGTACTCTCTTGCGTTGGAGAGAGAGTTCTGTATATTTTTTTTTTGTCTACAACACTCATCGTTTAGCATGAGTGACGAATTTGATGAGTCCTGCGCGTGAAGAGATCATACAACAGATTACGAGGTTGACTCGCTCGTCATGCATGCATTGAGCTTGAGGTGCTTGGGTGAGTTGAGTCCAGTAATCCAGATTAGGTAAGCTTATGACATATGGGCATAGGTACCAAAACCACGTGATCGGGGGGCTGCTTGGCCAATACGAGCGAGCAAGGATGAAGCTTGTGGTGGGGTTCTCCACACACATACAGGGGTGGTCTAGTCTTGTAGTGTAGTTTTGTGCATTAACAAACAACAATGGAATTATCAACTACGGATCAAACGATATGCCCAATTTCATTTGCATGTTACCCCCTCGTGGGTGTATCTTAATCGTCCTTGGTACCTTTGTGGAATATTTAATATTGACAAGTACCAGACACTCAGCTACTAGTGATCGATCGATCAATATTCATCATCCCACACACCGTCCAAAAAAAAAAAAAAAACAATATCCAACCATCGGTTCATCGTTCAATCACAAAAACAAACAAACATTTTTTACTTTAAAAATACTACTCTTACCATATTTTTCATACCACATTTGTACCACTCTCTAATAATATTAATTATATATAGTATGCAACATGTTAGTTACTGTGACAGCCCGTCCCGGAATTTTGTAATATTATTGGTATCGAACGTGGAAGTTACTAAAATACCCTTGGACGTTAAAGTGTGTTGTGTGTGTTGTGTGTATTGTGTACTTAGGTTTTGGATCCATCCATTATTTTCCTAAGCTTTTAGAACTAAGGGAACTAAAAAGGACTTAGTTTTTGTTTGGTTTGTGACCAACTAGGACCACACACACAAAAACACCCATACCCTTTCTCTCTTTCTTCCGTTGACTCTCTCTCTCTCGGATTTTTCAGTTTTTCCCTACAAATGTACGGACAAACACCAAACTAAAACTTTTCTTCACATATCGACCTTTTGGAGACCAGGTTTAAATTCCTTGCAAGCTTTGAATCACAACCATAACTTTGGTTGGACGTGGAAGCTCGGAAAACCCGAGAACCAAAGATCTCCGATTAGAGTACTGTTCATGCAGTCGTAAATGCATGATCTTTAGAGGATTTCAAGCTTATAGGGAGCTTAGGGACCTCTCCACGAAGCTCGAAAAAGAAAAATGACATGATTTGGACGTTGGGAAGTCGAGATCGATGCATTTGAAGTTTGGCCGGATTATCGAAGGTTCCCCGAAAAATTTTCATGGATTTTAGGTCCCAAAACAGGTATGGTTGTGTTCTACTCGTCCTAAACTTCAAATTGGTGCAAGTTTTACTGATTTTGGTTAAGAATTGGATGAGATATGAAGGTTTTTGTGTTTTCCCAGTTCCTGGTGAACGTAGCGGCGACCGGCGCTGACTCCAGCGACCCAAGGTCAGAGACGAAGAATATTCCGTCAAGTTGACGGAATATTCCTAACGGAAGGTAATGGCGTCAGGTAATTTGGACAGAATATTCCTAACGGCGGTTAGGGATTCCCTTAGGATTCCCTGCGCATGGCCTTGCCTGTTGCCGTGCACTTGCCGGCGTGTGGGACGTCGGAAAATTTTTCTAAAAATATGAGGATGTTCGTGAGGTTGTGTAGATCATGTTGGTATATTCAAACATCCAATTTGAGCAATGTATGAGAAGTTATTAACTAGTTTTGTCTATGTACTTTAAATAACGTTTATTCAGTTATTTCGCATATATATATATATATATATATATATATATATATATATATATATATACTCTAAAACCTGGAGGGGCGCAAAACAGAAAGTGTGAGAAGTTATTAACTAGTTTTGTCTATGTACTTTAAATAACGTTTATTCAGGTTTTAGATAAGCTTGTTCGTTGGTGGCACACGAGTACTGATTGGAGGTTCTAACAAACTATCACAAATGTAGGGCATCTTTGGGTGTCGTTTAATTAGTGCTTGTTTTATGGACTGAACTTAGGCTACTTACGCTCTGATTGTGTATTCACACATATTCTGGTACTTGTCTTAATTAGTACTCTTATGAGTTAGTTTTCATTTATTGGTATTCTTTATTATCATTATTGCTTCTGCACTGTGCACATGGCTACGTCACCCTCACGTGACGGCTAGCATGCCCTGATTCGGGTCGAGGTGTGTCAGTTTGGTATCAGAGCCTAGGTTTAACAGTCCTGTATAGTTCGTGAATATTCTAATCATTGTGATGTCTTCTGTCAGAACTATGCCGCCTCGTAGAGAGCCACGTTACTCAGCTGAGCCTAGTTTCCTTTATATTGCTCAGTTAGGGGAAACTATAGCTAATGTTATTCAGTCTTCGCTCCGTCCTCCTCAAATGACACATCTTGAGACTATGTATAATCTGAACTTGAATTATTTGATGGGTAATGAAGGACATGAGGGAGCGGAGAAGTGGCTTAATCATGTCGAGAAGACTTTTCTTGTGATGCAGAGTTAAGGGAGCCTTCCTCCTAATAGATGGGTTGAGACGACTACCTGATTTTTAGGATAGCAGCCTGCATCTTGGTGGGGACATGAGTCTTATCAGATACCATCAGAGGTAGCAGCTGATTGGGAAATGTTTAAGCAGTTGTTTCATAAAAGATTCGTTCCTCCAGCGTATATAGATCGCAAGAAACAAGAATTTACGCATCTGAGACAAGGAAATATGACAGCAAATGAGTATTACAGGAGGTTCACTAATTTGTCTCGATATGATCCGGAGGTTGCTGCGAATCCGGTTGAGATGCTTCGTCGTTTCAGGTTAGGCACTAAAAATAAATGGCGTTCTATAGCGACATCGACTCCTTGTGCCACTTACTAGGAGTTTTATGAGGTTTTACTAGCGGATTGAAGATTCATAAATTATGCCCAGTGAGAGTGAGAAGGAGGAAGAAAAATATGGAAATCAAAGAAATGATGATAAAGGCAAAGGTCAATCTTCTCAAGGGCCTCGTAAAACTCAGAGTTTTAAGAGAAGTGGTGTCAGTTCCAACTCTTCTAGTGGAGGTTTGAGCTCTAATGTACAGATGAGAGGTGGTAGATTTTCTGGATGCCCTAGATTTCAGAGGTAGAGGGATTTTGGTGGTTTATGTGCTCTTTTATGCCGCATGTGTAAGGCATTTTGGGGAGTGTAGAAGAGGTAACAATGGATGCTATACTTATGGACAGATAAGGCATAGGGCTGCACATTGCCCTCAGAATCAGCAGAGGCCCCAACAACCTTCATTACCACCACCTGCGCCAATCCAACAAGCTTCAGGACCTAGTGGTTATGCCCAGACTGGTCGTTGTGGTGTTTATCATTATCAGGGTGATGCCGCTCCTTATGTTATAGGGCAGTATTAGTATTCGCATGACCCTCATTATCAAGGTGGCTACCCACAGTATCCGAGAGGTTCTATGCCATATCAGCCACATTTAGCAGGTGGATTCTAGTGGTACCAGGGGGGACAGCCCCAGCAGGTAGAGATTGTTGCTAGCAGTGCGGGATCTTCGAGGCAATCTGGTCAGCCAAGACAAGGATGAGGTATTCATGCTAATAGAGGTCGTGGTAGACGACAGCAGGCTCAGGGACGTATCCACAATATGACACTGCAGGATGCTCAGAACAATCTTGATTTAATTATGGGTACGTTGAACATTCTTGGTCATTTTGCTAAAATATTAATTGATTGTGGTGCTACGCATTATGTTGTTTCTTATACATTTTCTTAAGTGACGCAACCTCATCCTACACCTCTAGGATATGATTTAGAGTTTTCTATGCCTAAAGGGGAGAGATTTTATGTTGATTGGGTATATCCAGGATGTCCAGTGATGGTGGAGGATATTGTTATGCCAGCTAACCTCATTCCGTTAGACATTGTTGATTTTGATGTGATTTTGGGCACTGATTGGTTACACTACAATCGTGCCAAGATAGATTGCTATGGAAAGACAGTTACTTTCCATCGTCCTGGATTACCCGAAGTTACATTTATAAGAGAGCCTAGCGGGGTGAGGCATGGTGTTATTTCTATCATGAAAGCCAAAAGATTGTTGTCGAAGTGTTGTCAGGGATATTTGACTCATGTGGTGTTGAATGATGATGCTCCTAGTAGTGTAGAGGATGTACGAGTAGTCATACATTTTCCTGACGTATTTCTAGATGATTTACCTGGATTGTCGTCAGACAGAGATGTGGAGTTCACTATTGATCTGCTTCCAAGTACGAATCATATATCTTTAACTCTTTATCGAATGGCTCTTGCTGAGTTGAGGGAATTAAAGACTCAGTTGTAAGAATTGGTTATAAGGGATTTATTCAACCTAGTACTTCACCTTGGGGAGCTCCAGTTTTATTTGTGAGGAAGAAAGACGGAACTTTGAGGCTATGCATTGATTACAGGCAATTGAATTGGGTAACAATTAAGAACCGTTATCCGTTGCCACGTATAGATGATTTGTTTGATCAACTCCGAGGTGTCTGTGTGTTCTCTAAGATTGACTTGAGGTCTGGTTACTACAAGTTGAAGATTAAAAGTGAAGATGTCCCTAAAACAGCTTTCAGGACTCGATATCGTCATTATGAGTTTTTTGTGATGCCATTCGGGTTAACTAATGCACTAGCAACTTTTATGGATTTAATGAATCGAGTATTCCTGCCATATTTGGATAGGTTTGTCATTGTCTTTATTGATGATATTTTGGTATACTCTAAGTCTAGAGCAGAGCATGTTAGACATCTTAAATTGGTGTTGAAAAGTTTGAGGGAACATCAGTTATATGCTAAGTTTAGCAAATGCCAATTCTGGTTAGATCAAGTTGCATTTTTGGGACATGTTATATTAGCTCAAGGTATTCGAGTAGATCCTCAAAAGATAGCAGCTGTGGAGAATTGGGAACAACCACGAACCGTCACTGAGGTACAGAGTATTCTTGGCTTAGCAGACTATTACAGGTGGTTTGTTAAAGACTTTTCAGTCATTGCATTGCCTTTGACAAGGTTAACCAAGAAGGATGTTCAGTTTGAATAATGATAATTGTGGGCAAAGTTTTCAGCGGTTAAAGTATTGTCTCACTCATGCACCTGTTTTGACGCTTCCTGATGATAGTGGTGATTTTGAAGTCTACAATGATGCTTCCTTGAATGGGTTGGGATGTGTGTTGATGCAGCATGGTAAGGTGATTGCTTACGCGTCACGCCAATTGAAGCCTTATGAGATGAATTATCCTACTCATGATCTTGAACTAGCGGCGATCATCTTTGCTTTAAAGATTTGGAGACATTATCTTTATGGTGAGAAATGTAAGATCTTCACAGATTATAAGAGTCTTCGGTATCTTTTTACTCAGATGGATCTTAATCTTCATCATCGAAGATGGATAGAATTACTAAGTGATTATGATTGCATGATTGAGTATCACCCTGGTCGTGCGAATGTGGTAGCAGATGCACTTAGTAGGAATACTCCAGTTAGGCTTAATGCCATTTATGCTTGTCATGTTCCTCTTCTTACAGATTTGAGGTCCACTGGAGTGAGGTTAGGATTGGAAGATAAAGAGGAAGCTTTGTTAGCTAATTTCCAGGCCAGGCCCATATTAATTGATCGAATACTCGAGGCTCATATATATATATATATATTTATTTATTTATTTATATTCCATTTCTGGGAAAATTATACATGTTTTACAGCGAGGCGTTAGCGGAATTGATAAATGAAATGGTTTTGAAAAGCTTTGTTTTTGCCCACTCACACTTTCTATTTTGCACCCCTCCAAGTTTTAGATAAGCTTGTTCGTTGGTGGCTCACGATGATTGATTGGAGGTTCTGACAGACTATCACAAGTGTAGGGCATCTTTGGGTGTCGTTTAATTAGTACTTGTTTTATGGACTGAACTTAGGATACTTACGCTCTGATTGTGTATTCACACATATTCTGGTACTTGTCTTAATTAGTACTCTTATGAGTTAGTTTTCATTTATTCGTATTTTCTATTATCATTATAGCTTCTGCACCGTGCACATGGCTACGTCATCCTCACGTGACGGCTAGCATGCCCTAATTCGGGTCGGGGTGTGTCAGTTACCGTCTACACACCTTATAATTTTTGTCTTTTGATTATTTTAAATTCATTTAATTTGACAACTAAAAACATAGAGTGTACAGATAACACCATCCTTAAATACTCATACATATAAGATTCACTCATAATTAAAAATCACCAATACTCACTAATTAATATGGTATATGATGAGATATGATGGTATACAAACTACTTATGTTTTATAAAATATCTTGTTTCATATAACAAAATGGGAGTTTTAAACTTTTAACAAAACACTCCAGTTCACTTTTAACGAAAAACCACATTTTTACCTTTTCATGTTACTATTCACTACAACTTTATTTGTCATTTTTTTCATTAAAACTAAATTTTTATTGAATTTTTCGTTAATTTTCCTTAACAAAATAGCTTCTCAAAATATTCATCGATATATATATATATATATATATAGATGCTAATGTTCCTTTGATATTTCCGTCAAAATAGATATATAAAACTTTGGCAGCTATTGAGTAGTGCGTTGACGACAAGAGTACTCCCCGAACACAATAGTCAAAATGATATAAAATACGATTAGTAATTTAGTATAGTATTAAACTAATCACAACATGCCCATTAAAATGTGAATTTAAAAAGAAAAAAATATTTTTCTATTGTTTCATTCATGTGATGATACACCAATGACATGAAGCCCATTATTCTGGCACAAAAGCAACATCGAAGCATGTTGCTGGTGGATGTAATATCAAAGTAGGTAATCACAAGTAGATATGATGTCCTCTATTATTCCTATTGTATAATTGAACCTAATGACATAAATATTTTTATTCCTTTGCTCAATATTGCTGGCATGTGTTTGATGCCTCCTAACCTACCAACTCACATGCTCCACACCAATTGAGAGATCCTTGAGAATTAATTTGGTACATAATATTAGCTACTCGATTCTAATTAAACTACTGGGAATGCATCCATTGTTTGACTCTGGATTCATCAGGTTATGATTTTTTTAACTTCGGATCCCTTGGTCACATTCATCAGATTATGCATCCATTGGTCACACTTACGAGTCATGAATTTGACCGAATCTACCAGCCATTAGCCTTTTAAAGCATCTCCACAGGAGTTGTCAAATATAATATTTTAAAATTTTATTTGATTGCTGATTTGGCAGATTGAATATACATATTTTTATTTTAACAAATAATATTATCTATACTAAAGGGATGGGGAGTGGGCTTAGCCTCACAATGGATTTGTAATAATGTGGTTAAAATTCGTTTTTGGCAAAAATCAAACCTAATACCTCTCACTGACAAGTGAAAAGAGATACCACTAGACCGTAATACTAAGTGACAATATATATGTTAAAATCTTTTGCATTTTTAATAGACGTGTCAAATATTTATTTTATTAATATATAGGGTTCCATGTTGAGAATATATCTCACATTGATGGGAGAAGGGACCTTGCATGAGTTTATAAGAGGTTTGGCTATTTTCTATATTGTCAATTGGTTTTATGGTGGAATCTCAACTTTCTTCGTGGTATCAGAGCAGATTATCTCACATGTGAAGCTAAACGGTCACATGTGTTCTACGTCACCCTGTTGTGTTGTCCGTGAGCGGGCATGTTAAGAATGAATCCCACATTGATGGGAGAAGGGACTTTGCATAGACTTATAATTGGTTGGGCTACATAGTACATCCTATGAATTGAAAGTCCTTGGTTACAAGGCAAGAAAAAGAATTTAATGTGGACTTAACTCGTCCACGACAATCCCTTGATAACAAGAAGTCTGAGTAACTTGGGGCGCAAGCAATCGACTAAATACACTTGTTCTACATCTGCTATATTGAGATAGCAATGGCACGCCTAGCACTCAATTAGTTTTGATTGCAAGCCTCAAGGCTTACACCTAAGGCCCTAGAAAGGCACATTTCAAAACTAACTCAATCCTCTTCTTGTAGTACATTAGCAAGTAAGAGCCCAACTAAATATTCAAAGTGCCAATCCTTTGGGAGCTGTGCTGAGAGCTGAGGAGCCCTCTTTGATAAAATCTTCGTCCGAACAGGTATATTGCCATATCGTTAAAAAATAAGTAATGTTAATCTGGAGTTGCAAACATTTTTAGAATGCGGAGAAGCCACCTTATCCGATCCACTTGGATCGTGCATCCTTAAGGGCAATGCACCAATGCTTAGCTATATGACATACACTATTTATGACCATGTTTTTATAACATCAAGTCTATCCTATAGAGGTGCTCAAATTGGATAAGTGGATAGATTTCATTTTTTATCGGACTAATTCATTAGCACAAACAGTTCGTGGGAGAAGATCGAGTTATCGAGGCTCACAAGATTGACAAGTTGAACTGCCATTTTTTAAGTGACAACATATCTTTCATCCATTAAGAATGAAACGACAACGATTTTCAATATAAATAATTTTTTTTTCTAAAGATAAATCAATTACAAACTGTATGCCGATTCATCGAAATTCCCACAGTTCTCTTAAAGATTTAAGCTTCATTACATGAATTTGTATTGTGTCTCCTATGGCTGGCAAGACCCTGGAGGTGATCCTGGCTGCAATCAAGCACATAAATTGTTTATAAAAAACCAATATATATTTTTATGAAGATACTTTGCTAAAAATGCAAAAATTATTTTGGTGTTCGAACCAAAATTTCTTAGCTTACCACACATGCATGTACATCGTTACATCCACACAAGAGCTCCCCATTGAGATTGTCCAAAGCTTGAAACGATCCTCCCCCTTCACTCCTCTGCATCACAACCCAAGCACGTATAAATAAATAAAATTTCAAAAGTTACAGAAATTAAATTTGATTATTTTTATTTTTTAGTATACATTAAATCTGACTTTTCAGTGGTTATTAAGCAGGGGAAGAAAGGGCGTGCCTTGTAAAAATCAACAGCAACAAAGTTAGCCCATCGGTTGGCAGCAGCACCATGACAAGTGTAAAGCATGTTAATCAGATTCCCAGAGTTATTTTCGCAACTTTCTAGCTTAAAGGGAATAGAAGCAAAATAATTCACCAAAACCAAAGATTTAGTTTTGTCATCAAGAGGTGATGATTCTCCTCTATTTGAACAACTTCCTTCCTTCATTCCATCATCCCCATCTGCAAAGTTCGGTGTTGTAAGGTAAGACATTCATTCATACATGCCCCTTACAAAGGTAGAGGGATTCATATCGACAATTGTGTACTCAAAGTATCGATAGTTTATCAATAATGCAGATAACGTTACCACTAGTAGGTAATGCCATATGATTGTCGATGGATCCAGCTCCAGGCAATTTAGTAATAGACGGCAAATCATATGATAAAGGTCGTACCCAGTGCACAAGGCTCCCGTTTTACGCAGGGTCTGGGAGAGGTGAATGTCGGCTAGCCTTACCCCCATTTTATGGAGAGGCTGCTCCCAAGTCTCGAACCCGAGACCTACCGCTCATGGGCGAAGACACTTGCCATCGCACCAAGTGCGACCTCTACGGCAAATCATATGATAATATTAAAAAAAGAAATATAGCTGGGTTGTTGCTTCTTACATTGGTTTTCAACCATGTAGTTCCACTGGTAGGCGATTCCTTCGGATTGTTCCTTCTCACTTTTTGAAGTAAACACAAGTAGCCTCTGGTTATTGGCAACCATGTCACTAACTAGTGGCCAGTCCTGGCCATTTTTGGGCATGCTTGTCACCGGAAACCAATAGTTCTTCAACCCGGAAGCGTTGAAGACGTTTGTCAATCCATTTGGAGCTTCCACATAGTCCTCCAATATCAATGTCACAATTTCTGATGGGTTGGCTGATAAAAATGCTTCAACTTCCTTCAGTGTATCTATAGCTGGTTCCTGTATATTTGGGAAGTAATGTTGAGGCAAAATACACTTTGTGTGCAAATTTCTTAGTCTCAAAGAATATATAAACAAGAAGAAAACGAAGTTGGGCAGATGGTATTGCTTACAAATGCAGTAAAGTCGTGGCATTGCCCATTAAAAGAATGGCACAACCACACATCGTCCTTAAAATCATATGTATCGAGCATCAAGGCTCGAACTCCATTCTGCAAAATGTCAAGGATTAAACGAGATATATGACTAAACCCTACATATTAGCACTCTAAAAAGTCATTATGCACTCGTCTTCCGTAACACCATCATGGAGAAATTGCACTTTCATGAGTGCATGATGATCTGTTCCTGAGTGCTAATAACAACTTTCGAACAAAATTGAAGAGGCAAGGGGCATGCGTGTATATGATTGAAGGATGCCATACATTTAGTTGTTGAGTAACAGTATCTTCTTGATTGTTGAAGGTAACGCGAGGAATTCCAGTGTGAGATGGCTCTCCCTCAATTGCAAAGGCATTGTGGGTTGTCAAAAACGCATACTTGTTGAAAGGTAGAGAATTGTTCTGTGATAATAAAAAAAAAACACAACTAATCTTTTACCCCAAATTGACATAGATGAGTAAGCAAAGTCCTCTGCCAGTATTGGGCCTCAATGGGCCTACACAAACCACTCTCCTTAAGCCCAACCAAGGGCATAGAAAACTCTAAACTTCTGTTCATTGGTTGTGACAGCCGAAGGAGCCGGCAAACCAAAAGTCATGCTTAGATTCCACGGAGTCAATATGTCATTGTGGACCCCTCTCCCCCCAATAATCTGCCCTTTTCCCTCTCCATGGTCAGTTCATGTAAAGTTGGAAACTTCACAACATATGCGCATGTCCGTGTCTCTATGTATGTGTAAGAGAGAGAGGCGAAATATTGATGTTCAAGCTTTTTATCTCAAAATTTTCTCCATTTTTAGAATTTTAACTACTCGAGGGCGTCGATTATACTCAATGGGGGTTCGAGTATTGCTCAAGAGGCCTCAAGAACTGCTCAAGCGGTCTCGAGTGGTTTTATTTTTAAAATTTCTAAATCTTTAAAACATGGACAAATCAAAATCTTGAATGTGTTACAAGAAACGTTAAGCTTTCAAAATTTCTAGAGGGAGAGGGGTAGGTAGGTCACGTACCAATAGCTTGAATTGATCTGTAATGGCTGATCTTATACATCTAGAGCCTGAGAAGCCTTGTGGGCAACATCCGCAGTAAAGCCCGGCTTCACAATCGGCATCCATTGAGCATTCGTCCAAAAGCTACACATTTGAAAGCAAAATAAATATCACTCTTCCTTTTCCCAGTCACAAAAAATCATAATTTAGATACACACACATGAAAAAAGAGGCACGAACCTTGCACTGTCCGTTGGAGCAAGCTTTGGCGACGCTAAAAACCGCTGCGACAACCGTGAGTAACAAAACGAAGTTCTGCCGAGTCTTCATATTGCAACCCAAAAAAGATGAAGGGAAATTGTTGTTGTTGGGTTTTGACGACCAAACTTGGGTTTCTCAGTTTTGGCTGAGAAAACTAAGTCCGCAGACTTTTGGACGCAAATTAAACTGACGAGGAGTTCTTATGGTTACGGATATAAATGCTAAACCCAAACAAAACCAATCACATCATTCACAACATGGATGGAGACGTAGAGGAAAAGGTTAAATCACTCGCACCGTAACGGAACTTTCATTAACCTTGGACCTTCACTGCCAAGTGAAAAAGATTGACTGGTGGCTAAGCACTGATGAGAAAGAAACAAGAAATATAATTATTTACTTGAATGCTATTATGAACAATTAGGATAAGGAAAAGAAAAAAACTCCATGACGGTATATCCATCCGCATTGACCATATTCCCATATATGTTCAACTTATATATAATATACAAATCCATTTCAGTGTGCCCGAGATACGGAACAGACACTATGTATATGTCACTATACCCTTAGAGGAACACTTGAAAAAAAAACTTTCCTCCAATTGTATAATAATATGTTGCGTACCACCCCTTGTTCCTAGTACACTAAAAAATCTCTCCCATTTTAGAATAAGCTTTTTTAGCCAAAATAGTCTCTGAGATTGGGATAACTCCTCCTTTTTATCCTTAAGAATTGAAATCGATAAAAGTGATTCATGAATTTGTTCACCATCAATTATTTTGGTCATTTCGTGAAAAATTTTCATTAAATAGAGGATAAAATAGCAAAAATACCTTTAATTTTTGTCAAATTATTTTGGCCTATTGATTATTAAATTGAGAGTGTTTTTGTCATTTTGGTCCTTATTTAACAAAAACTTTCACGAAACGACCAAAATAATTGAAGGTGGACAAAATTAAGGATCACTTCTATCGATCTTAAATCTTATAACTTTGATCTAACAAAGTTAGAGAGTCTTTTGACTAATGTATTTAAGGGGTCAATTTATGATTTTCACTTTGTCCATGTAGTTTTGATTTATGCAATTTTTGCGTTTTAGTTTAATGATTGTTATAGTTTAAGAATAATGACTTTATCTTTATCAAAATTTCAACGCAATTAGTACTTTTAGGGAAGGGGAGGATCTACATTGGTCTAAGGGAGAGTAGCTGCCCACACTTGCATGTAAAGTTCAAGCACTCAATTATGATTGGTACCCACCAATTAACTAATTGATTGACTTGTTAACACATAAAGTTAACGTTAAAGGAGCAATAGCTCATAACGTTTTCAACAAAAAAAAATTTAAGTTAGGTCAATCTCTATCACACAATGATTTTTCACAAAAAATTAAGCGTTAAGGAGTAAATAATTTTTCATTTTGAGTTTATTACATGTGAATAAAATTTATCCCGTCTAATCTTATCATTTCAAATAGTTGGAAGGGACAAATTTCCCTAATGAATAATTCTTTTTTTTTTTTTTTTTTTTTTTAATCTTCAAAATGGACAAAAGTTTTTCATTCCTTTCTTGAGGCTTGAATACAGAGATATCCAATCTAATTTCATCTATGCCCCGAAGAACCAAAAGATTAAACATGTATGTGGAAAGAATTTGTGGAGCGACATTTAATTCACGTGTTGTTTCAATTTGTTTCAGGTGGAGTGACACAAAATTATATTCGTTGTGTCAATTTGATTTATTTAATCTAATGGTTAGAAATTAAAAATGAAGTGTATGAGAGATTAAAAACGATGTGTGAAAATCAGCTCCCGTTAAGACTCTCCTATCCCTTTTTGTCACCAACATTGTGCTTTTGATATGTGGAAAGAAATTCAAGAGAAATAAGAAAGTAAATATTAGATTTATAGATAAATTTTTATTTTTATTTCTTATTAGGGATAAAATTGAAACAGAAAAGTTGAGTATGAAGAGTTCTTATGGACACAATTGAGTTTTCAATATTTAATAAGGATAAATATTGTCCTAAAATAATATAATTAATGTTAAAAGTGCACAATAAATGACGGGAGAAGACGGGGAAATGCAAACTGTCACATCCCGGCCCAGACCCCCACCACATCTCAGGCTCAACTCCACCACAACACGATATTGTCCGTTTTGGGCCCCCACCACACCCTCACGGTTTTGTCTCTGGGAACTCACACGAGAACTTCCCAGTGAGTCACCCATCATGGGATTGCTCTCACGCGAACTCGCTTAACTTCAGAGTTCTTACGGAACCCGAAGCTAGTGAGCTCCATTTCCAAAAGGCCTCGTATTAGGTAGAGATGAGAATATACATATAAGGCATAGATGATCCACTCCCCTAGGCGATGTGGGATGTTACAATTCACCCTCCTTAGGGGATCGACATCCTCGTCGGCACACTTTCGGCTAGAGATTGGCTCTGATACCAAATTGTCGCATCCCAGCCCGGGCCCCCACCACGCCCTCAAGGTTTTGATTTTGGGAACTCACATGAGAACTTCCCAGTGAGTCACCCATCCTGGGATTGCTCTCACGCGAACTCGCTTAACTTCAGAGTTCCTATGGAACCCGAAACTAGTGAGTTCCCTTTCCAAAAGGTCTCGTATTAGGTAGAGATGAGAATATACATATAAGGCATAAAGGATCCACTCCCCTAGGCGATGTGGGATGTTACAATTCACCCTCCTTAGGGGCTCGACATCCTCGTCGGCACACTTTCGGCTAAAGATTGACTCTGATACCAAATTGTCACATCCCGGCCCGGGCCCCCATCACATCCCCAGCTCGACTCCACTGTAACACGATATTGTCCGCTTTGGGCCCCCACCACACCCTCAAGGTTTTGTTTCTGGGAACTCACATGAGAACTTCCCAGTAGGTCACCCATCCTGGGATTGCTCTCCCGCGAACTCGCTTAACTTCGGAGTTCTTACGGAACCCGAAACTAGTGAGCTCCCAAAAGGCCTCGTGTTAGGTAGACATGAGAATATACATATAAGGCATAGATGATCCACTCCCCTGGACGATGTGAGATGTTACACAAACTCTCCATTCCTCATAGGTTTTGTTTTCCCATCTCATTTTCCGACATTAATTACAATTGTTCACAAGTTTGATTTTCAAATATAAAAAAAAGGAAGTAATTTCTCATTCCCAATCTCATTTTAATGCTACTTAATATATTATGTGTAGTGGTATTTCTTTTTATTTTTAAGTGAGAATTCTTAAGTTTGATCGTAAATGACATAACAATCTGTTCACCTAATTTTTAGTGTAAGTTATATTGTTGCATCAAAAATAAAAAATTCAAAGCTTTAATCTTAAAATATATATATATATATTCATGGTCTCACATGGGCCGATCCTAAACAACAAATTGTTTTTTTTCTATGATCCAACAAGCCCAAACAGTTTGGCATGTATTTCCCAATATCATTTGTCATAATATTTTTCATTTTCTTTTTTGCCAACGATTCTCCTGTTTGGAAATGTTTGAAGTTCATTGCCTGCGTGTTAAAATGGTTTCTCCGTAATTGGCCTAACTGCATTTTACACTCTTCGGATTTGAGACAATTTGAAAATGGGTCATGAGGTTTTATTTATTTTATTTTATTTTATTTTTGCATCATGAAGTTTTATTTTTTTATCCATTTATATTTTTGTCTCTTTGGACATCTAATCATCCATTAAATTAATTTTTTTGTTAATATGGTGCAAATGTGTCTTACATGTTAGAATATACAAAGGTCTCAAACTCACCAGATAATCAATTCAATGAATAAGCATACAATTAATCAAACCGAAAACACATATTAAAACAATTTCAACACCTGTGACGTATGAGAAAATTAAAATTTCATGGCCTATTTAGAAAATCACACCAAACTTAAAAGGTGTAAAATAGCATCCAAAAACAAAAAATAACGATTGATTGTTTTAATACGATGAATGACAGGCTCATCATTAAATTATTGTTTATACAAAATGGGGAAACATGAATGACTGCTGTGGAATTTCATAAAACATGATAAAAAAAACTGGACAAGGATTGTCTACCCTCCTATTTTTGGTGCCTTTCCCTCCTGTTTTGTGTGGTCACGGTTAAGCCACGTTAATATTTTATATTATTTTTTTATAGAGATAATAAGATAAAAGTAAATAGTAATATAAAATATTGACGTGGCTTAACCGTGACCACACAAACAGGAGGGCATGGAAGGGCACCAAAAATAGGAGGGTAGACAATCCTTGTCCAAAAAAACTGGCCCAAAGCAAAATAGTATAAACTGACATGAAGAAGTTGCTATAAAACTCTTAAAAAATAAACCCCCCCCTGCGCTCACAAGTAAACTTTCACGAACATGTCCGATATCATTTTTCTTGAGAGAAGAAGTGGTTGATGGTAGGCATGATCTCCGGTGGCCGTGTGCGGAGGAACTTCCGGAGGCCGTGCTCGGCGTACTTCTCTCCCTCTTCTTCGTTTTCAAGCACCGCCATTCGACGGTGAGCTTTGTTGATTCTGCAAATAAAATAACTAATTAACACGTTTATAAACTTAGACCTTTAAATTATAAATATATATATATATATATATGTATATGTATATGTATATTAATTTGTACCTGACTTCAGGGTTGAGGAACATGTTCCTTGTAAGCTGAAATGCGCACAAGCTTGTCACAAATGTCATTGCAGCCATTAACGGGTACACCTAAAGATATGTCAAATAAAAATTGGGATTAATTATTTGCTTAATTGGATTGTTTTGTTGAGAAAACTAAAGGACCTTCAGAAAGTATTTTCGTGCTATCGTTTTTCTCCCATCAACAGACAAAAACGAAGAGATTCGAATAAAAAGTAACCAAATTAATTTGAAAACTTTATTCTCGACTATTTGCGAGGAAGAGATCTGAACTCAAGATCAAAGGTGGGACATATGTTGTTGCAATCAACTAGCCTACCTGCTATTGAAAAGAGTAACCAAATTAATAAAAGCCAAAGCTTGCTCACCTCAGGCCTAACCCAACGCCCCATCTGAAATCCAGAAATTCTCCTTCTCTTAATTAGTACTTTGATTTTCTCTAACAAGATTTGTGAGAGGAAAGTAATTTGCTTTGCTTTCTTTCTGCTTCTTGCTTTTGACTGTTGCGTTTGGATTTCTATGGCCAGGTATAAATAGTGTTACGTGGATTGGTATATATGGAAGAATGGAAAATTATGAGCTACTTACTGTGGGCAGCAATAAACTTTTGACCACCTAAAACCAGCGGCTTAGCCTCTGGATTTTCTTAAACGACCCAATAGGAAATAGCATTTTGCATTCGGGGTTGACAATTTTAGACTTTGACCTTATCACTAGAATGTTCCATGGCGTCAAACCAATCTAACATATCCAAAATATGAAATAGACGAGCAAGTGATCATTTACTAGAGTGGTGGAAAAGTATTGAGTTTTTGTATGAAAATATGGGTTCAAATTCTGTTGGTGACTAATTTAACAAAATATATCGTTTGACAAAAAAAAAAATGAAATAGACGCAAGTGGCCCTTAACTACAATGGTGAAAAAGTGTTGAGTCCTTGTATGACGGTGTGGGTTCAAACCCCATCGATGACTAATTTAACAAAATTTATCATTTGACAAAAAAAATGAAAATAGACTCCTTATGAATACTAGAATGGTTTGGTTAGATAAAATGGGTCTTGATTCTTTCTAACCGTTTTGTGTAAGTTTAGAGATTAACACCTCTATCATGCTTCTAATTAAAACGTTTATAAGCAGAAATGTTCCCTTCTATATACGAGGAAACATTTTTGCTTATAAACGTTTTTATTAGAAGCACGTTAGAAGTGTTCTTCTTGTTTGTTCAAAAATCACTGAAAATTACTTCTGTTATTGGCAATTACTTTTTAAGTTATTTTGTCAAACCCTTTGATAAACACATTTGGTTGAAACTTTGCCGCTTTTGTTTGTGCTTATAAATTAGCAATTCAGCTTTATGACCCCATGCAATAAATATTACACTTTTACACATAAAAACCAGTTGATGTTTACGCATTCGACCTTTCCAAGAACTAATTCTCAATAGTTAATTAGCTATCAATCCTTTTCCAAGCCAACTCAGGCCTTTAAATTGCAAGCACTTGAGTTGAGTAGTCTTTATTTCTATTAGCAAGGGACTCTTATCCCTGCTCAAAAGCAAGTGTGCACATGCTAAAACTATTATTAGGTTGCCATGCAGAAATAACTTGTTTTGTAGAATAATTATATAACAATAGAACAATTACAACACTTTTGGCATGCTAAATTTCTTTTTCTTTTATAAAAGATGATACTAGAACAACAACAACAAAGCATTTTCTCACTAAGTGGGGTCGGCTATGTGAATCCTAGAACGCCATTGCGCTCGGTTTTGTGTCATGTCCTCCGTTAGATCCAAGTACTCTAAGTCTTTTCTTAGGGTCTCTTCCAAAGTTTTCCTAGGTCTTCCTCTACCCCTTCGGCCCTGAATATCTGTCCCGTAGTCACATCTTCGAACTGGAGCGTCAGTAGGCCTTCTTTGCACATGTCCAACCCACTCATTCCTAATCTTATCCTTTCCCGTGAGCCCACACCTCCAACGAAGCATCCTCATCTCCGCTACACCCATTTTGTGTACGTGTTGATGCTTCACCGCCCAACATTCTGTGCCATACAGCATCGCCGACCTTATTGCAATCCTATAAAATTCTCCCTTGAGCTTCAGTGTCATACGATGGTCACACAACACGACGGATGCACTCTTCCACTTCATCCATCCCGCTTGTATTCTATATATTCTGTCTTTGATCGGCTCAGGGGAAGACCTTTAGATTCCAACACTTCTCTCCAAAGGTTAAGCTTCGCATTTACCCCTTCCTGAGTTTCATCTATCAACCCTATATCGTCTGCGTAAAGCATACACCGAGGAATAACATCTTGAATATGTCATATTAACTCATCCATTACCAATGCAAAAAGGTAAGGACTTAAGGATTGTTGATGCACAAAATCAGTGAGGACTTTGGTACAACAGAAAGTATTAAGTTTGTGACCTTCGCTAGATTGCTCCGGTCATTAGTGTGGATAAGTATGTAAAAGGATAGAGACAGGAGAGCAAACACAAGATGTATGTGGTTCACCCAGATTGGCTACGTCCACGAAGTATAGGAGTTCTTATTAATTGTGAAGGGTTTACACAAGTACATAGGTTCAAGCTCTCCTTTAGTGGGTACAAGTGAATGATTTAGTACAAATGACATTAGGAAATATTTTGGGAGAATGATCTCCTTTTATAGAAGAGAGTTTCTAGCCTTGTTCTGACATTGACACTTGTCGTGTTGTGATTGGCTTCCGATGTTGACACGTGTCGCGCTATGATTGGCTTCTGATGTCGACACGTGTCGCTCTGTGATTGGCCTCCTGGTTGGAGGAGACGCTCCTCGGTTGGGGACTTGCAAGATCCAAGCCACTGAGTAATCACAAAACTTCTAAGTACCAAAGTGTGGTATCGTCTTCACTTGCCTTATCTGTCCCATAGGTAGATGTGGCATCTTCTCTGGAAGTACTCTTCATCCGTCCACAGGTGGTATCTTTAACTGATGGAGATGCACAAGGTAATGTATCAATTTCACTTGAAGCTTACTTGTAGTTTCAGGCGTGGTCAAGTGCGATACAAACCATGTAGTAGGAGTCCCCCAAGTCGCCGAGCTAGGGAATCTGCTGAAAGAGGTGACAGACAAGGTAAGCAATCAGAGTTCCAAGCAATCAGTCATAGATCAGAAGTTTGATTTCGAGTTCCGGCTGATTGTTCTCATTCTCCTTATCTTGCAGGCAGCATGAAGGATAAAGAGAAGAAAAGAAAAAGAGATGATATGAGATAATTTTGCTTTTGAAGAAGTAACTTTCCACATGCTTATTCTTGAATTAGGCTGGAGGGTTTTCTGGTTACCTTCAGAGTATAAGGCCGACTGAAGAATTTGAGGGTCAAAATAAGTCCATTAAATCTAGAGTACGTTCGACCCTGCTGATATGGGATACTTTTGCTGTTGACAAAGTAGTGGAAGTATCGGCACGTGTTCTGTTACGTTTTTCTCCACATGCTTCCTTGTATCCTTCTCACTGGCCCTACCTGTTCCTCAAGCAGATGTGGTATCTTCTCTGGAAGCATAAGATGTTGAAGATGAGTACTCGAGAGCAATGTCAGGTAAGTAATCAAGTAAGGGGTTCCAGGCAGTTAGTTCCTGACTGGAAGTTTGATTCCAAGTGCTGACTAATTGTTTTCTTTCTCCTTGTCTTGCAGGTAAGAACAAGGCCAAAGGAAAAGACAGGGAAAAAGCATGATAGGGGATACTCTTGCTTTTAACCCTGATGATATAAGATATTCTTGCTCTGGTGTAGCTTGTTTGTAGAGGTATTATCGGGGGGAAAGAAAGATGAGTATTTCAAGAGGCTTCGTTGGGAGTGCCCTTTCAGATATGAAGAAGGGTTGAGCATTTTTGCAGGTCTGCCTGTCCGTTGAGGATGGAGGTCAACATATATAGGAGTCTCCCTAACAACAAGTAGTAATGTTATTCCTTTACCCTTCTTGGTCATAGCATTGTAGTAGGAGCTGCCCACTTCACGTGTTTTAACTCTGTCAGAGCACTTTGAAAAAGTGGTCTGTGGCATTTGGAAAGCTGATGTTGCGTGTGAAGATTACAGACAAGCTTTATCCAAGGAGATCTGGCTCTCGAAGTTGAGAAAGCGATGCCTCTTCGGTTTTTGAACAAGCGATCCTGTCGGGGATCTGGCTCTCGAGATTCGAATAATGGTGCCTCTTCGATTTTTGAGAAAGCAATCATGCTGGGAGTCTAACTTTTTAAATTCGGAGAGCGGTGTCTCTTCAATTTTTTAGAAAGTAATCATGATGGGAGTCTGGCTCTCGAGATTCGGAGGGCGGTGCCTCTTCGAATTTGGAGCAAGCAATCTTATTGGGAGTGTTTTCTCGAATGTGAGTAAAAGTTGAGCATTTTTGCTAGTCTACCTTGCCACGGAGCATAGAGGTTGACACACAGGGACTTTCCAATTATCCAGCAGTGGTGTTGTTCATTTACCCTTGTGAGTAATAATATGGTAGCTAATAGGGGTGGGTTCAAAAAACCGAAAATCGAAAAAAACCGAAAACCAAACCGAACCGAAACCGAAAAAATCGAACCGAACGAAAAAATCGAACCGAATTGAAAAAATCGAACCGAACCGAATTCTTTTGGTTCGGTTCGGTTTTAGTGATCTAGAAACCGAACCAAACCGAACCGAACCGAATTAATTAAATTAATTTTTTTATTTAATTATTTGTTTTGGGTATTATTTTCTAAACCCAATTTGTAAGTTAAAATGTGCTAACCCAATGTGTTGCCAAACTTTAAGCTCAAAATATTAAAAAAAAGGCCTATAAAAACTCTAAACCCTAACCTATTATTTCTCCCCCATATAAGGTTCCGGAACCAAACCTCTTCCCGAAGTACCTACATCCATTTCCATAGCACTGTCTACTTATGCGCCAGCTTTCTTTTCCAAATCTACTCTCATATAACATGTAACATAATCCATAAACATTTATTTCGGGTAGATTACTTGGGTAATTTGTGATGGAAAAGAATCCAACACACACTAAATAAATCCACCCACGCATTACCTTTACTAATCAAGTTGTCAACATGCAGTTACAAGCAAATAACATTGATCTTTGAACAACATCATACAATTTAACTTTTCTAAGTCATTTGTATGATTTTTGTGTGATTTTTGTGTTGTGAGGTTGTTAGTTTGGACTTTGAAAGACTTGATTGATGATTTTAATTCAACTTTAAATGTTTATTTTCATTGTCTTTGATTCTAGTTAGAATGTTTATGTTATGATTGTGTTGGATATGTTAAAATTTAAAATTTCAATGTTTTTCATTTTTTGAAAAAAAATAAAAACAAAAAACCGAAACCGAAGAGGAAAAAACCGAACCGAAAAAAAACCGAACCGAAAAAAACCGAAAAAAAATTGAACCGAACCGAACCGAACCGAAATTTCGGTTTGGTTTCGGTTTTGGCAAAAAACCGAACCGATTTAAACCGAACCCACCCTTAGTAGCTAAACCTTCAAAATTTATGTGTCTAAACTTTGTTAGTGCTGTTTCTTTGCTATTCTTTTACCCTTCTTGGTCATAGCGATGTAGTGGGAGCTGCAAGCTTCACGTGTCTAAACTTTGTCAGAGATCTTTGACAAAGTTATCTGTGGTACCCATGAGCTGATGTTGCGTGTGGAAAGTGGATGATTGAACAGTAAGATTCGCGTGCTTTCTACTTCACCAGAAATCTTCGACAGATTACCCATAATTTTCGCAAAACTGAGTGTGCATGTGACAAGTGCTGACAAGGCTGAGAAAACAGGTGCCTTTTCGATTTCTGAGATCGGCCTTCGTGGTCTCTGAGCAGCTCAGCTTTTGAGAAAGCAAGCGCCTCTTCGATTTTTGAGATTGGCCCTCGTGGTTTTTGAGCAACCCAGCTTTGGAGAAAGGAAACACCTCTTCGATATCTGAGATCAGCCCTCGTGGTCTCTGAGCAGCCTAGCTTTTGAAAAAGCAAACGCTTCTTCAATTTCTGAGCAGGCGGCTCTTCGATTTCTGAAGCTCCGTCGAGTGCAGATTTTTATAGAGGCTGTCATTAAGTTCCAAAGCACACTTGAATCTCCACCAGTAGAAGCTCCTTTCTTGCACTTCTAAGATCTTGATTTGTCCGACCTCTTCTCTCTTCAACACCTTTGAAAATGTCTGGCCCTTCCGACCGTTGTTTTGACTTGAACCTTGGTGAAGAGGCAACCGCGCCTTCTCCAGACAACATACGGCGCCCATCCTTCTTATCCCTTACTAGTCATCTTACCGTTGAGGATTCCGTGATGAAGAATGATATGACCGCTGCGGTGGTGGCCAGGAACATTCTCACTCCTAAAGATAACAGACTTCTTTCCAAACGGTCTGATGGGTTGGCTGTTAAGGATTCTCTGGCTCTCAGTGTTCAATGTGCAGGTTCTATGTCGAATATGGTCCAACGCTTATTTGCTTAAACCCGCCAAGTTGAATCATTGACGGATGAAGTGATGAGTCTCAAGCAGGAGATTAGAGGGCTCAAGCATGAGAATAAACAATTGCACAGACTTGCACATGACTAAGCTACAAACATGAAAAGGAAGCTTGACCAGGTAAAGGAATCTGATGGTCAGATTTTACTTGATCATCAGAGGTTTATGGGTTTGTTCCAAAGACATTTATTGCCTTCGTCTTCTGGGGATGTACCGCGTAATGAAGCTCCAAATGATCAGCCTCCGATGCCTCTTCCTTCTAGGGTTCTGTCCAGTAATGAGGCTCCGAGTGATCACCCTCCGGTGCCTTCTCTTTCTGGGGCTCTACCGACTGCTGAGACTTCTCCTAAGCAACCTTTGTGAATGCCCCCTCTTGTTTGTTTATTTTGACTCATGTATATGTACATATTTGTAACTTATCGGAGATATCAATAAATAAGTTTTGCTTCATTTTAATGTATTGTGTTAAATACACCAAAGCCTTCTTCACTAAGTTCTTTGATTTTTTCTTTTGTTGAAGCTTGTATGTTGAAGCTTTGTGAGTGAAATATGTAGGTTGAGGTAGTGTTCCCTTAATTTCTCAAGTGAGGAAAACTTCTCAGTTAGAGACTTGAAAAATCCAAGTCACTGAGTATGATCTGCTATATGAATCTTAGAACGCCATTGTGCTCGGTCATGTGTCATGTCCTTCGTTAGATCCAAGTACTCTAAGTCTTTTCTTAGAGTCTCTTCCAAAGTTTTCCTAGATCTTCCTCTACCCCTTCAGCCCTGAACCTTTATCCCGTAGTCGCATTTTCTAACCGGAGCGTCAGTAGGCCTTCTTTGCACATGTTCAAACCACCGTAACCGATTTTCTCTCAGCTTTCCTACAATTTCGGCTACTCCTACTTTACCTCGGATATCCTCATTCCTAATCTTATCCTTTCTCGTGTGCCCACACATCCAACGAAGCATACTCATCTCCGCTACACCCATTTTGTGTACATGTTGATGTTTCACCGCCCAACATTCTGTGCCATACAGCATCGTTGGCCTTATTGCCGTCCTATAAAATTTTCCCTTGAGTTTTAGTGGCATATGTCGGTCACACAACACGCCGGATACACTCTTCCACTTCATCCATCCAGCTTGTATTCTATGGTTGAGATCTCTATCTAATTCTCTGTTCTTTTGCAAGATAGATCCTAGGTAGCAAAAGCAGTCGCTCTTTGGTATTTCCTGATCTCCGATCCTCACCCCTAACTCATTTTGACCTCCATTTGCACTGAACTTGCACTCCATATATTATGTCTTTTATCGGCTTAGGCGAAGACCTTTAGATTCCAACACTTCTCTCCAAAGGTTAAGCTTCACATTTACTCCTTCCTGAGTTTCATCTATCAACACTATATCGTCTGCGAAAAGCATACACCAAGGAATATCATCTTGAATATGTCCTATTAACTCATCCATTACCAACGCAAAAAGGTAAAGACTTAAGGATGAGCCTTGATGTAATCGTACAGTTATGGGGAAGCTTTCGGTTTATCCTTCATGAGTTCTTACGGCAGTCTTTGCTCCTTCATACATATCCTTTATAGCTTGGATATATGCTACTCGTACTCCTTTCGTCTCCAAAATCCTCCAGAGAATGTCTCTTGGGACCCTATCATACGTTTTTTCCAAATCTATAAAGACCATGTGTAAATCCTTTTTCCCCTCTCTATATCTATAAAAGATGATACTAGAGAAGGGGAAAAATCAAACACAAGATTTCACATTCAGGGTTAATGGTTAATACTTTTAATCATGAGTCAAGTCAGAATTTGGGTTGTATAGCTCCCATTATTTTTAATCACTTGAGCTACAAACCTAATCATCAGCTGTAGTGGAGGACCGTTGAGATGTTGTGTTCGCTGCAAATATGTTTCAAATGCCTAGCTAGCTAGGTATTATTAGCAGTTAATTTACGACATGGAAAGCTCAACAGAAGTCTTCAGATGAGAAAGACTAAGAGATCAGAATTGAACATGCAATTATAACTTTTAAGTATGCAACAACCATTAGGTAATCCATCTGTTTACAAAGCTAACGAAATAGTCCTTTGCACGATCTCTATCTTTCTTAAATACACACACTTCCATTGGCTACTAAAAAGCTCCTGCTCATTGCTTAAGCTTACGATCCAAACTCTTATCACCGGAAAGTTAAAGATTAGGGTTTCGGACCGGGGAGATGAGAACTTTGGTATCAGTTCTCTTCTTTCTTGCTATCTTTTCATGTGCTGGTAAAACTCTTTAACTCCTTTAGACTACTACGCATTGGATTGAAGAAAGAAAAATAATCACTTATCTGATGTTTTCTGATTTGATGCAGCTGCATATGATCCGTTGGATCCGAATGGAAACATAACTGTAAAATGGGATATCATGTCTTGGACACCAGATGGTTATGTGGTGAGTATCACTTTTTTCCTGTACTTAACTTGATTTCTGACGTATTCCATTTACGTTACTCGATGACGTTAGTTGTACGAATTTCACCTTCGTCATTTATCTAAGAAGATTGTTCTTGAAAGACTTAGAGGGTACATACCAAATGTATGAATGATCGATTCTGCCTCTATTGAATGAATTGTATGTTTCAGGCGGCTGTTACTGTGAACAACTTCCAAATGTACCGGCACATCATGAGCCCGGGGTGGACATTAGGGTGGACCTGGGCCAGAAGAGAAGTGATATGGGCGGCGGTGGGAGCTGAAGCCACGGAGCAAGGTGACTGCTCCCGGTTCAAAGGGAACGTACCTCATTGTTGCAAGAAAACCCCCACCTTTGTGGACTTGCTTCCTGGTGTTCCTTACAATCAGCAATTCACAAATTGCTGCAAGGGTGGCGTGTTGTCCGCGTGGGGCCAAGACCCCTCGACCGCTGTCTCATCCTTCCAGCTCAGTGTTGGATCAGCCGGCACTACAAACCGTACAGTGAGACTTCCTAGGAACTTCACTCTGCTAGGCCCTGGAACAGGGTACACTTGTGGCAAGGCAAGGATTGTGCCTCCCACAATTTTTTTGACATCTGCCGGACGCCGCAGGACTCAAGCTTTGAGTAAGTTCCTCCGTGTCACATGATTCAATTTATTTCGAACATTTTTAGATTATTGGTTCGTTTTGATTAGCATGTGAGATGTCAAATGCGTAACGGTTATCCGATTTTGTGCAGTGACATGGAATGTGACCTGCTCATATTCACAACTTCAGGCCAGAAAATACCCAAGCTGTTGTGTCTCTCTCTCGTCCTTTTACAATTCCACAATCGTTCATTGCCCCTCTTGCACTTGTGGTTGCCAGGACAAGAGAAATTGCATCCAGTAAGTCCTCGACCGAGTGACGATATATTGCACAATCTGTGCAAACATATATACATAAATCACATGGTCATAATTTTGATTGTGTTGCAGAAGTGATTCCAAAATGCTTAGCGTGGTTGAAGATGACGCTAAGCGGAAAGGCAATGGGCTGCCGCTACTGCAGTGCACACGCCACATGTGTCCGGTGAGAGTGCACTGGCATGTGATGCTGAATTACAAGGAGTACTGGCGCGTGAAGGTGTCGATTACAAACTTCAACTATCAGATGAACTACACGCATTGGACTCTGGTTATGCAGCATCCTAATTTCAACAATGTCACACAAGTTTTCAGCTTTGATTACAAGCCTCTCATTGCTTACAGCTCCATAAGTGAGTTCAAATCGATTTCCTCTTCCACGTTATATTCTCGTAGTCATATGTAGGCTAACATAGCTGCTACGTTATATGCAGATGACACTGGAATGTTTTATGGCATGAAATTCTTCAATGACCGATTAGTGCAAGCCGGGGAATTTGGGTTCGTTCAGTCGGAGATGCTGCTTCAAAAGGACAAGAACACCTTCACTTTGAGGGAGGGGTGGGCATTTCCTCGCAAAGTTTACTTCAATGGCGACGAGTGCCAGTTTCCTCCACCTGACGTCTACCCGTTTCTTCCCAATTCTGCCCAGAAAATTCTACTTTCCTTCTCAGCTTTGATTTCGTTGTTCTTTTTCTTGTTTATAGCTATCTGATGATTTGGTTCCGTAGCTTCCACAATCGTGATCGATGCCCTAAAATTTTGAAGCTAAGGTATGAAGGATATTTTGCACAGAGAATTGGAGCACAGATACTTCAAGTATTCTTTGAAGAAGCAAATTTAACTTATTTGCATGTATCTTGTGAAGAGAGACTGGACGATTCTGGTATATGAATTTCTCTGTTCATATAAATAAGTACATGATTGGCAAATGAAATCTTTAATTTAATGCAGAACTGCCACAATTTGATTGAACAACGCGATCATATGATATATTAAGTAAACAGTAAGAACAGATAAAACTCTGATCAGATTTTATTGCTTGTTTCGGATTTACCATCATGACTACATAATCTGGTAACTCTACAAGCAAGAGGGTCTGGCTACATGAACAGTCATACAACACAATAGCCAGAAGCAACCTACCCTTTACAGTAATACAAAAAATGAACATCAGCAGCACATTTGACTCTATCTAATTTCATGCCGGGAATGCTGATCATGACGCATCAGAACATTGAGTGGCTTCCATATATTCCTATCTTAACTATACCTTTTGAAAATCATTGATCGGAACATTTTCGAGCTCAGATTAAGCATAAGCATGCATGACTGCAATGGTCGATAGACAAGTCATGATTAGAGTGAGCAGAGAGACATACTGCCGGAAACCAGAATTTGGCAACCATGGATAGGCATCTGGAGGTGGCATCACACAGTTATCACCATTGAAATAGACCCTTCGAGGGAACGCCCAACCCTTATCAAATGTGAAAGTTGCTTCATCCTTTTGGAAAAGCAGCTCTGACTGTACATTACCAAGAGGCCCAGCTTGCATCAGAATATCATTGTAGAACTTAATTCCCCATAACATGCCAGTATCATCTGTTTGAAAGAAAGCCAGATCAGAGATTCGCAACTTACAATGAGGAAGAATAACATATGCAGTTCTTTTAGAAAATCATAAAACACTACAAGTTCTAGCCAAATCATGTTAGAAAAGAACTGAAGAACATATGAAAAGTAACAAGAAGTCAGGATTAACTTACTTATTGTCGCATAAGGAGTTATCGACTTGTAGTTGTAGCTGAAAATCTGGGTCAGATTGTCAAAGTTTGGGTGTTGGACAACCATGTTCCAATCGGAATAATTCATCCTGTAATTGAAGTTTGTAACTGTAACCTTCACTCGCCAGTATTGTTTGTAGTTTACCTTGACATGCCAGTGAACTCGGATTGGGCACATGTGCGCAGTGCATCTAACTAGAGGCGTGTAGCTATTCTTGTTGGAGGCTGAGACAACTGAAGCCAAGTAGGGGGAATCTGGTCTGCATATTCACAGAGAATATAAATGTCTTAATGAAAAAGCTTGAGTTAAAAGAAGTTAAAAGAAGCTGATTTCAGAAGAGAGCTCACTCTACACAGCTTCCTGGATGAGTTGCGTTTCTCTGGCAACCGCATGAGCAATTTGGGCAGGGCACTATAGTGTCATTGTAGAACGATGAGAGCGAGACACAACATGTAGGAGTTTTCTGAGCCAGTATTTGCGAATATGTGCACGTCACATTCCATGTCACTGTCACGAACAAGGGGTAAGAATGACTGACAAACTTATTAGCGCAAACATTTATGTTTAAAAAGATTCATAACACTTACTCATAGCTTGAGTGACTCTCCTTTTATCCGGACTGATAAATTTAGTTGGTTTGACTACTTTGGCGCGAGCACAAGTATACCCAGGACCGGGTGTGTTCAGGGTGAAGTTTTTAGGCAGTCTGACGGTCTTGTTTGTGGTTCCTGCTTGACCAACGCTTATTTGAAAAGAACCTACAGCCTTTTCTGGATCTTGCACCCATGAACTAAGTACCCCTCCTTTGCAACAATTTGTGTATTGTTGATTGTAAGGTGTTCCGGGCAATAGATCAACAACTGTAGGAGTCTTCTTACAGCAATGGGGGAGTGTTGTTTTGAATCTTGAACAATCCCCTTGCTCTGTGGCTTGTCCTCCCACCATGTTCCATATAACCTCCTTCTTTGCCCATGTCCACCCTAGCGACCATCCCGGTGCCTGAATGTGCCGATACTTTTGGAAGTTAAAAAGTGTAACAGCAGCCTGTGTATTCAAAGAGAACACTAATTAGATATTCACTCAACTCTACCATGCTTCAGGGAAAGGTAAAACGAATCCATGTTTAATGTTGCTGTCAACAACTAATAGAGCTCTGTTTTACTAAACCAAAAGCCGAATGTCTAACTTTGAGTGCAGCTTGCGATTGAGTTTTTAATGTAGAGGGGACCATTAAACACTCATTCTAGTGACTGAAGTTTCACAGTTTTCATTCCCGAATATCTCGAGTAGGAATGACATTGTGAATGACAAAAAGTAACTGAAACTAGAGCCACCGTGTAGTTTTTGCAAGCAAAAATCCAAATGGAAGCATGACATAAAGATGGTGTTCAGTGTTAGGCAACCGATCGATGCTTGAAGAACTTCGACAAGCAGCTCTTGTTATTCCTCGGAAATCATATTCATGTTTCGGTATTAACTTAATATTTCTTCGAACGCAACCATTTTACGCATTCTGTGCAACTAGTGACAAAAGCAAACAGTTCTCAAATAATACTTACAACATAGCCATCAGAAGTCCAGCTTAAGATATCCCATTTGATGGTGATATTTCCGTTCGGGTCGAGTGGATCATACGCTTCTGGCAATAAACAAACAAAACAATCAACAATGTGATGATTTGAATCAATAAAAAACTATGTCAAACAATAATTGCAGAGCCTTGTTTGCCACAACTTCGTCTGTTAAAATTCAAAAAATTCGAATTCATTCGAAACACAAGAACTTCATAACGAAATACAATTTTTCCATGAAAACCCATCTGCATCAACATAGATAAAACCAAAACCAAGAAGATTAAAAGTTTTGAAACATTAAAAAATAAACAAAAATAAAACCTCATTCCCTCGCTTGCAGAAGCGAAAACCCAAAAGCCAAAACCTCACAAACATTGAAGAAATAACAAACGTTGGGCCAAGAAAATTAAAGATTCAAACTTCGAAGAAATTACAAATTACCAAGTAAAAAAGATTCAAACTTTGCAAATATTGATCGAGCCTGAGCATATATACCTGTTGCAATGAAGCTGGTGGTGCAAGAAAGCACAAAGACAAGAATGGTGGCGAAACTGATGAATTGTGGGACTGATCGACTCATGGGCAGGAACAGAAACCCCATTTCTGGCAATTAGATTTTGTTCTGGTCGGAATGTTTGTGGTCTAATTTTTCTTGGGTGCCACAAACTTGCATACTTTTTTCAGAGGTGGTGGCACACCTTTCGTCTGAACACAGAGAAAATGTATTCGACCAAGAAAAACAGAGAAAACGAGTGTGGAAAGAGAGTGGGGAGAACGCGGTAGCGTGTGCTACTGCGCACTTTCCAAGTCTGCAAGTCAGTTAAATGTACGAATTTCCTTTTCTTTTGTCTAATAAATGTAGCCAATTTTTAATTAACTAATTTTATTAAAAGTCGGAAGTTTTTTAACTTTAAAGATGGTGATTGTATTAAATAATAATTGTTTTCTTTTTAAAAATTGAGACCAGTTGGTTTGTTCTTTAATTGAAGGTTGATGTTATATACATACTCATTTTTTATTTTTTATCTATATTTTTCAATTATCAACTATCATATCGAGTTAATTGAAGATGATTAAAGAACATAAACTAACAGGGGATATGGAATGTAAAAAATATGTGTGGATAGCAATACCCTAATTAAGTTATTATGGTTAATTCGTACAATGGAAAAAAAATACAATGAATTAACGAGTCCAAAGCTTGTGTACCCAAAATCATCTGTGGCCAATTTCATTGAGTGACACATGTTCATTCATTTAATCCTCAACAAAAAGTTAAAAACTAAAGATAAATTGAGTCAAAATAACATATGTCGCTCAATAAAATAGGTCACAAAGAGACCACAAAAGATTTTGGGTGCAGAGAAATATATGTATACTCTACAATAAAAATATTATAAGGATGTTTTTTAGTACTCATCAGTGTCTAGTATACATTATAATTTTTTACGATTAGATTTTTGATTGTTGAATCGTTAGCCGCATATCTAGTCGTGCATTTATCGGTGTATGTCATACACTAGAGATAATAAAAATATCGTATTATAGAAGATGAGTTCTTCAAAGGAAATGATTATTAATTTGTGGGGTTTTTTATGGTAAGATTTAATTTGTAAAATGGGTTAAAAAAGATTAATTGACTGTTTCAAAGTAAATAAATGCTTGACAGTTGTGATGATCACAAATCAAAATCAAAGGTTTGACAATTGGTAATTGGCAATTTGGCATCTCCTATCAGAGTCTAAGCAGACCAAAAATGAAATTGGCAGCTTCTAGACTTCTAGTAGTTATCATGCTCGTTTGGAGCTTAATTTTGTATATTTCAATTTTTTTTAGTTGTTGCCAAATTTCATATTTCAATTGGAAATAGATCATTAATTCCCTTTTTTGGTCATTTAGTGTTGTGGTGCTGTGATAATTTTTTGCACTGGTAAGTGAAAGATTTTAAATTTAACTTCTGAAAATATTGAGTTTGATATTAATTATGACAGACTCATTATATGGTTTAGTGCAACTCTCCCACTCTGAAAAAAAAAAGAGTCACTAAGACCATCTCCAACCGAAGGGTCAAGAGGGTCAGAGGGTTGAAAAACACCTGAAAACTGTCTCCAACCGAGGGCTAGGGCAAATGGCTCGTGGGCCCCACTGGACAAAAAGGGGCCAAATGGCCAACCAGCTGGCCTAAATAAGCCAGCCAGCCAGCCCCTGGCTGGGCCAGAAAAATTTTCAAATGGAACGGCTAGTTACCGTTGGATTCAAATTTTTTTTTTGGCCAAATTTTTTTTATGAATTTAAAAAATTTAAGTTAATATTGTTTTTAAATTTAATCTGTAGTTTTTAAATTTAAATTGTAGTTTTTAAATATAAGTTGTAATTTTTAAATTTAAGTTGTTGTAGTTTTTAAATTTAAATAATAAATTATGTTTGGCCCTATGACCCTTTATCCTTTGGTTGGAGACGGTTTTTTGTGACAAGGCTAAAATGAGTCATATGGCCCTCGGTTGGAGATGGAGGAAAATACGATCATATACTGTTCATTAAAATATTAATATCTTGGAGGGCCAGAGGGCTAAAACGAGCCCTCTGGCCAGCCTTTCGTTGGACATGGCCTAAGACCATCTCAAACTGAAAGGTCCAGAGGGCTAAAGCGCCGAAAAAATGCTCGAAAACCGTCTCTAACCGAGGGCTAGGCCAAATGGCTTGTGGACCCCACTAGACAAAAAAGGGCCAACCGGCTAGCCCAAATGAGACAGCTAGCTAGCCCTGGGTTGGGCCAAAAATTAGAGCATTTCTGTCGAATACAACCGACAGGAATATATTTATTAAATATATTCCTATCAGTTATAGCCAACAAAAATGCTAGGCCAAATTTTCAAATGCAACGGCTAGTTACCGTTGGATTCAAATTTTTTTTTTGGGCCAAATTTTTTTTTTATGAATTTAAAAAATTTAAGTTAATGTTGTTTTTAAATTTAAGTTGTTGCAGTTTTTAAATTTAAATAATAAATTATGTTTCCCTTGGTTGGAGATGAAGGCAAATATGACCATGTACTGTTCATTAAAATATTAATATCTTGGAGGGCCAGATGGCTAAAACGAGCCATCTGGCCAGCTTTCGGTTGGAGATAGCCTAAGACCATCTCCAACAGAAGGGTCCAGAGAGCCAGATGGTCGAAAAATACTTGAAAACTGTAACATCCCACATCGTCTAGGGGAGTGGATCATGTAAGTCTTATATGTATATTCTCATCTCTACTTAGCTCGAGGCCTTTTGGGAGCTCACTAGCTTCGGGTTCCATCGAAACTCCAAAGTTAAACGAGTTCGCGCGAGAGCATTCCTAAGATGGGTGACCCACTGGGAAGTTCTCGTGTGAGTTCCCAAAAACAAAATCGTGAGGGCGTGGTCGAGGTCCAAAGTGGACAATATCGTGCTACTGCGGAGTCGAGCCCGGGATGTGGTGGGGCCCGGGCCGGGACGTGACAATTTGGTATCAGAGCCAATCCCTGGCTGGATGTGTGTTGACGAGGACGCCGGGCCCCTAAGGGGGTGGATTGTAACATCCCACATCGCCTAGGGGAATGGACCATGTAAGTCTTATATGCATATTCTCATCTCTACTTAGCTCGAGGTCTTTTGGGAGCTCACTGGCTTCGGGTTCCATCGGAACTACGAAGTTAAACGAGTTCGCGCGAGAGCATTCCCAGAATGGGTGACCCACTGAGAAGTTCTTATGTGAGTTCCCAGAAACAAAATCATGAGGGCGTGGTCGGGGCCAAAATCGGACAATATCGTACTACTGCGGAGTCAAGCCCGGGATGTGGTGGGGGCTAGGGTTGGGATGTGACAAAACCGTCACCATTCGAGGGCTAGGGCATATGGCTCGTGGACCCCACTGGACAAAAAAGGGCCAAAGGGCCAACTGACTGGCCCAAATGAGCCAGCCAGCCAACTCCTGGCTAGGCTAGAAATTAGAGCATTTCTGTCGGATATAACCGACATGAATGCTAGGCCAAATTTTCAAATGCAACGGCTAGTTACCGTTGGATTCAATTTTTTTTATGAATTTAAAAAATTTAAGTTAATATTGTTTTTAAATTTAATATGTAGTTTTTAAATATAAGTTGTAGTTTTTAAATTTAAGTTGTTGTTTTTAAATTTAAGTTGTTGTAGTTTTTAAATTTAAATAATAAATTATGTTTGACCCTATTGCCCTTGGGCCTCGGTTAGAGACGTTTTTTTGTGTGACAAGGTTAAAACGAGCCATTTGGCCCTCGGTTGGAGATGGAGACAAATATGACCATGTACTATTCATTAAAATATTAATATCTTGGATGGCCAAAAGGTTAAAATGAGTCATCTAGCCAGCATTCGGTTGGAGATGGTCTAAAGGACCATGGTGGTTCTAAGCCCACCTGGCTACAATGTAAAATATTTAGGCGCCCCAATCCTGCATTTGTAGAAGAAAAAAAAAATTAATAGTTTTGTTGTTTTCTTTATGTTTGCAAAGCAGGGAGTTTTTTTTTTTTTTTTGGTGAATAAACGATATCAATTGAATTAAAGTGGTGGGAGAATGGGCTACGTCTCACACTGGGCTAACAATAATAACACGGTTCAAATTCGTTTTTGGCAATAACCAAATCTAAGACCTCAAACTTACAAGTAAAGAGAAATACCATTATATCCTACTACTACGTGACAAGCAAAACAGAGAGTTTTAGGAATCAAGTTTAAAATAGACTTTAATGTTATTTATAAAGCAATATAATCAACTATTATTTGCAAACCTTCATTTTTCTATCAAACGAGATTTTTTCGTACTTTTTTCTATGTTTTTTAATTTTTAGTGCGTTTTACCCTCCTCTCTACCTCTCACTTAGTTGTATGGTTTTGTACATTTCTCTCGGTTCTCTCTATTAATTTTAAAAGGACTTTCTTTTAGTTTTGGGAAGATTACTTCACTTGCTCATGCTATGAATTTAGAATTTTTTTTCCTCAATACACATATGAAAGGTTTTCCCTCACATATAATTCTGGTTCCGCCAGTGTCCACTCATAACATAAATATATTATTGATTTGTATTCTAGTAGTAGACCTTACTGAAATATTCATGTATTTTTTTTTGAACAAATGATATTATCTACACTAAGGGGGAGGATGAGGTTTTATCATCACAATGGACTAACAATAATGTAGTTCAAACTCACTTTTAATGAAAATCAAACCTAAGACCTCTCACTTATAAGTAAAGAGGAATACCATTAGACCGTAATACTAAGCAATTCATGCTTTCTTATTTTGTGGTTTAATGAAATGAAATCTTTCTGTGGTTAATAAGCTACGAGGATAAAGTCAAGTCCAAATATTTATAAACCGTTTTCCGAGGATACAGATCTAGACCTTGTCCTAATTTTCTTGCGTATAAAATGTGCATGGTATTGGTCAAACACGTGGATGCCAATTAGCAGTCTCTAAAATCCAGTTTTCAACATATATTTGTAAGTTAATGGCGTGACGTACGGTTCATTAGACAAGTGCTTTTAAATGATTAAAAGTATTTTTAGAGAATATTTTTGAATTGCACTAAAAGTACTTCTAGAGAAAATACTTTTGTTCCTAAAGTACTTGAAGTGTTTTCTGCTAAAAATACATGTTATGTGCTTTTTGCTGTTTTCAGAATTAACTTGCATTTTTACTAAGATTTGGTACAAAAAACATTTTATTTAAAAACGTTTTCAATCGTTTAAAAGCACTTGCCAAATGAGCTTGTAGTCAAACAATATAGTTAGGCACATACTATCTCTCTTGTGCAACCTTCTATAGCTATTAAAAGACTTTTTTTTTTTGGTAAAATTATTAAAAGACTTACCAAAGACGAATTTGAACCATATTATCCCATTGTGAGATTTAGCCCGATTACCTACCCCCTTAGTATAAATAATATTGTATAGTAAAAAAAAAATTACGTCTCTGGAAATTTGATTGTGTTGTACTTTGCATTTATAACTCAAAAATTGTTATTTTACTATCTGAAACTCAAAATTTGTTCTACTTTATCATATTTTTTTTTTATAGAAAACTTCATTTTAATCTTTGACAAAGATGACTTTTAGATTAAAACTATGAGTAGGATCTAAATTTAATTTTTGTCTCTTGATATATTAATAACCTCATTTATTAATCATATTTTGATTTTTTAATTATTTCTCATTTTCTTCCTAATTTTTAATGTATTAATTTTATTTTGTTGTAAACATTTAGATAAACTAATTTTTGTATACAATATATTTCAATGTACTTTGTCCTCTTCATATACGTACATTAAATTCATTATAATAGATTTCGGTGCATACATTTAGGTACACATATTTCGGTACATACATTTCGATATAAACATTTAAGTACATTAATTCAATATAATACATTTTGGTGCATACATTTCAGTACACACATTTAGGTACATTAATTTAATGAAATACATTTTGGTGTGTATATTTGGGTACTAACATTTAAATACATTAGTTCAATATAATACATTTTAGTACATGCATTTCGATACTAACATTTAGTTACACTAATTGAGTTTTTCAAGTTTGAAGAATGTTAAATAAAATTAATAAATTAAAAAACTCTTTTTTGGTCAAAAAATAAATTAAAATTGTATATTTATAAATTTAAATATTTAATGCGAGACATTAAATAAAATACATATAAATTATTTTGAATTAATGACACATATAGGAATTATAATCAATATGTAATCTAACACCAGATTTATTTTAAATTTCAATCTTCTTGAATGATTAAAGTTAAAAAACCTTTTTTTTTTATTCTGACAATTTTAAAGTATAACACATGAACCACATAAATCAGGTGACATAAAGCATACGTGGACTTGAACTTTACACGTAAGAGATCCTGCTCTAATATCACAAAACAAAGTTAAGATTAACCGCAAAACCAATTAACTATACAAAAAGTGACTTAACTACTTATAAATATATAAAAAAATTATATATTTTTCTAATGTGAGATTTATACTTTAAACGGTTACTTTTTCACAAAACATAACTCAAAAAAATAAACGTATTGTGTACACGTGTTTTCACTTTTCAGAACCATCCATTCAAATCAAACGGGCGACCATGGACATGCATGGGGTTCGCTAATTAAGTTAAAGCCCATTAATTTGTTCAATAAAAAAAAGGAAAAAAAAGCCAATAATTTGCTAATTGACCAACTTGTTACAATCCAATTTCAAAAGGAAGGAACGGGATGGGACCAAATAGAATCTACCCCATTGGGCTATCTGGTTGTTCAATTATAATAGCAATCCCGGCCCGGACCAAATTTATCGTCGACCCGGACTAAACGGAATCAAGTTTTTGAAATTGTATTCAATTGAGATTTTGAAAGATTTTAATAGATTTATAAAATATAAATTTTAATGAAGTTCAATGCATAAGAGAATGACAATGGTTTTGAAGGCTATTCATGGCAGGAAGTTTCGTTTTCACAAGAAGATTGGATAAAACAAGGCGAGAGTAGCAAAATAAATAGCGACAAGACAATGATTTCTTGTGTCAAAATCTTAAATAATAGCTTAAAAAAAAATACTCATATCATGGCACTTCGAATATTACTAGATGCTTCAATTTTTTTTTTTTAAACAAACGATATTATTTTTAGACCACTAACCGTATCTTCGAGAAGAAGATTAGTCGAGACTGAATGGTTAGTTGTCAGTTGGTAAAATAATTATTAAATGATTTTTCTGTTGGAATTAATTAAATGAATAAGTAATTAATGTGTTGTTAATTTTATGAATTTTGGGAGAAGGACGCCACACACCACCCTGCAAAGCAAAAACAACCTCCTGACCCGCGCTGAGCCGCCGCCGTAAGCAGAACAAGAGTCGGCCGGTTGAGTTTTCTCCAATTCCTCCTCCGCCAAGCAATCAAAGTTCTCCCAAATCCCAAATTCGAGAAGAAAACTCCTTACATTTCCACGCGCTAATCATTTCAATCAAACTTCGTACCCGTTTCCCAAATTCTTGGGGGATTTTTCGGATTCGGAAACAAGATGCGTTCTTGAATCCCGAGTCGCCGGCTTCCTCCTCCTTCTCTTCGATTTCGAGCGACCTCCATGGCGGCCTCCATTGGCAACACCGAGATTAATTGGGACAAGTATGTTCTTTATTCGATCAATTTTTATTTTTGTGCATTAATTGAGAAAATCCCATTTTTTATCGCTTTGTTTTTGCGTTTTGTAGATGTTTCTGGGTGTGAATTCATTGACATTAATGCTACGAAGTCTTCAATTGATCAATGAATTCGATAGGAAATTGGAAACCCATATATTGGTCGAGTGCTCAAATGAGTGAATTTTGTGCTCCATTGAGTTTTGATGATGCTATGAATTCTTTGATTAATTGAAGAGTTCGAAACAAAATCCGAAACCCGTGATTTATATATAGGTTGGGTGTTCAAATGAGTGAACTTTGTGGTGTATTGAATTTTATGCAGGCTTGATAAGACTAAATTTTATGTGGTTGGAGCGGGCTTGTTTACAGGGGTCACAGTGGCACTGTACCCAGTATCCGTGGTGAAAACCCGGCTACAAGTTGCTTCCAAAGATGCTCTAGAGGGAGATGCATTGTCTATGGCCAAAGGCATTTGGAAAGCAGATGGTATTCGTGGTTTATACCGAGGGTTTGGCACTGTGATCACCGGTGCAGTTCCTGCCCGGATTATATTTCTCACTGCTTTAGAGGCCACCAAGGTGGCTGCTTTCAAGATGGTTCAACCCTTCAACTTATCTGAGGCTACAGAGGCAGCTTTGGCTAATGGAGTAGCTGGAATGACTGCCTCGCTTTTCTCTCAGGCTGTCTTTGTTCCCATTGATGTGGTAAATAACTTTATAGGATCTATCAGTTTCATTTGAGTACTTTTGTACTTAGGGGTTTGAGATGCTAATTTTGAGTAATGGGTTTTCTAGATTAGTCAAAGGTTGATGGTGCAAGGGTACTCGGGCCATGCAAAGTACACCGGGGGGATGGATGTTGCTCGTAAGGTTATAAAGTTGGATGGCATACGAGGACTTTATAGAGGGTTTGGACTTTCTGTTATGACTTACTCTCCATCTAGCGCCGTATGGTGGGCTAGTTATGGTTCAAGCCAGCGCTTAATCTGGAGGTGAGAAATGGTAATTTGTTGTCCATTAACTCTAGTTTTTTTTTTATTCTTAAAGTAGGTCAACTAATTGATAATTCGTTAATCAGTAAATTTTATATCTTTCAAATGAATGTTGGCCATACATAACTAAAGATTTTCTGTTGAAAATTCTATTTATCATTTTACAAGGGCATGAAAAGTTTGGAGGTGTATCTTTTTATTGTTCGTTTTAGGTGGTCTCTGGTTTGAGTGTGTTAGTGGAACATGATAGTTATGTTAAGAAGTAATGAATTGTTGGACATAATCATCAGTACTGCGACTTTGTCGGTTGTTAGGTTGGTTAGCAATTCTAAAGTCCATCAAGCCAATGAATATCTATAATTAGGTAAATGAACTTTGTTCCTCTTAGATGAAGTTATAAGGCGAAGGAGTTTAGGTGAATCAAATACCCTTTTGTCAACAGTTTATCTTTATTGCCTGAAAAAAATATCTCAGTGTTACATTATCCTGGTTTATGAAGCAGTTTCATAGGCCGCGGAACTGGTTCTGAAGAGGCTGTTCCAAGCGTGGGGAAAATAGTGTTGGTTCAAGCTGCTGGTGGAATTATTGCAGGTGCAACAGCATCCTGCATAACAACTCCATTGGATACCATCAAGACACGACTGCAGGTATTCATATAAACAGTTAATGTATCTGGTTACTTTGCTGGCTTGCAGCTTGCTCATCTTCATTTGATCAAGTCGTCAACAAATTTGTGTTTAAAATAATTATGTCGCTGTATTGTAGACAATGGGACACGATAAGAGACCCACTGCAAGAGAAGTTGTTAAGAACTTGATCAGAGAAGATGGCTGGCAAGGTTTCTACAGAGGGCTAGGTCCAAGATTTTTCAGTATGTCCGCCTGGGGCACCTCGATGATATTGGCTTATGAATATCTGAGTACGAACTCTTACCCATATTTTGGGTCCTCTTCTCTGTGTTTCCATCACGTAATGTTTACCCAACTTCTAGGTTCAATCTACTTTTGGTGACCTATCTCGAAATCTATACATGCAGAAATTTTAAATTCCTGCTGTTGAACTTCTCAAGCAAAAAGCATTGGACTTGCGAATACCCGAAATTGTTAACTGATTTCTTTTTTGTTGTTTCCTTTACTTTCAGAGCGCTTGTGCGCAAAAGATGAATAGCTGTTGTCATTCCTCTTCCATCCACAACCTTTTCTTCTTGCCATTGAGCGACTGTGCAGCGACAGAAAATTTGGCTATGAAATAAACTGGTACCGAACATTTCGAGGAATGCTAGAGATTGTGGACAGTGAAGCCTGTTTTGTTAATTTCGATTGGGCAGTTTGATCCCAATATATCCCAATATGCATACTTTTGGAAAGGTCCTCCGAATTCGTTCAAGAATTTTTCTGCTACATAGTTTTGATATCGTTCTTTAAAAATTTAATTGAACTCATTTGAATTTTTTGTTCTATAGCAAGTGTACCTTCACTCTGAGCGGGGAATTTCTTCTTGTTAATGCAACAACAAAGTTTTATCCCACTAAGGGGATTCGGCTGTAGAAGGCTGTAGAAATCTTAGAACGTCACTGCGCTCGGTTTTGTGCTAAGTGTCACCGCGCTTGATTTTATGTCAAGTCTTCCGTTGGCTCTAAGTACTTCAAAATGTATTATTAATACAAGTTGTATAATAATTTCATGTTGCTATATATTGTTCTCTTTAAAATATCAATGTAATTGCAAACCTTACAATGTACAATAGAATGCTTAATCCCTGCTGCTAACGACGTATTACTCGTTAAAATATCACGGGATTCATTAAAACACAAAGATAGTGAGAAATTTACTCGTTAACAACGGTTATTAACCTCTGGAATTTACTCGTTAACGACGATTATTAACCTCTGATTGGCTTCTCCAAAACAGCTGAGAAGAAGAGCTCATCTCCAAGCTTATCAGTCTTGGGCACTACCCTCCATAGCAATGGCTTGTAGCCTAACCTCTTAAACTCGTCCAAATACAACTTCATGTCTTCCTTGTGACAGAAGAACCTGTCTATCCAAAGAAGACCCTTCGGCCGAAGGACGCGGTCCCAATCAAACAATACAAACTGAAGGAGTTCAGCTCCAATCCAGCCATCCAAGAACAAAGTGGAATGGATAATGTCGAGGGTGTTGTCGAAGAAAGGTAGCCTCGAACCGATTGATGTGTAAAGAGGAAGAAGGCCTCTTAAGGCGATGACCTCATTGAAAGGAGCCCCTAAGTTTAAGGTACTTGATGCAATGGTAACGTTCTTTACCCTCATGATAGCAGCAAATGTTCCTGTGGTCGGGCTAAAATCTAGGCCGATTCTTATCTCCCCCGGCTTTAAGCTTAGAACTTCATCGATGGTGAACTCTGCCGATTCAGACTCGTTTGTTGGTGTGTCCCATGCTTGTTTCGAAAGGTTAAAACAGTCCGAGCATTTGAAGAAGCCTCTTCGGTCCTTGGTTTCTTTCGAAACAAGGCAAGAGTAGTCTTTGCACTTGTAACTGTTCCATAAGATGTTAGCATTGCTAGGTTGAGTCCAAAGGGAGAAGTTTATAGGAAGTGGCTTGGTGGAATGTGGCGGTGATTTTGTGAAGCATCTTCTTCTTGGCAATGGATCACATCCATGAACTAAAAGCTTCTGAGCTATTTCCGAATCATCTGGGCACATGCCGTGGATCTTATAACTCATAAACCGGTCTAAATTGGTTGCCATTCGGGCACAAGCCAACCCAATTGATGGAGTTATTGCTTCTACCCCAAGAAAATTTTTCTTCCCAATCTGCCTGTTTTGTTTTGGTGAAATGTAAATACGAATCTCACCTGAAGTGAAGATTGTGCCACCTGGAGCCTGTTCTTCAGCTTCAGCTTCACCTTCCTCTGGATTTGTGAAATCTTCATCCACGGTGCTTACTTCATCTTTGTCCGGTTGATGCTTCTTTTCAATGCTATCAGCAAGTTTGTCTAAAGAAATGGCGATGCGAAGCACCTGATCCGAAAATTTCAGAAGTACTTTTGATTCGGAACTTTCATTATGCAGCTGCAGCAACAAAAGTCCCAGCTGGATCTGCAAATGAGAGACATCCGTGTGCAGGGAGTGAGGCAAAACAAATTGGTCGTGGGAGATACTGGCGTTGAAAGAGAAAAAGGATTGCGGATATGAGATATGGAAGCCGAAAATGAAGACTGTAACGGGGCTGACAAGGAGAATGGCACATAGCATCGTCGCAAGAAGGCATCTGACTGGCTTAAAACTGCTTTCCCTCTGCATTTCGTAAGATTGGCTTTCTTCTTCCTTCCAACTCGGAGAAATAACAACCATTTGAAGATTCATTCACTCTCGAAGTTGTTGACTTGAAGAGTGAAGTTGGATCTCTCTTATTTTTCTATTGAGCTTTCGATCTTCCCCAGGTGCCTAGCATACTTTATTGGCAGGTTGCTTTTAACCTAAGAAACCCCCAAAAGCAATGCAACTTGATCTGTGATAATATTAAACAAGACCTACTTCATTGATAATTAAAAACAAACAAAATTTCAAAGTTTCTGTGCATAAGCACTTGTACAAAATTATGCGTGGACCACTAAAACAACGAAAGAAACATGAAAAAAAAAAGACGTTGATCAGTTTACTTCTTCAAGACCTTCTTCATGGTGTTGAAGAAACGAGGATATCTTTGCCCAATTTGTCAGTACAAAGAGATGCAAGCGATTTCGAACCTGCGTGCAAAGGATGGGCACACTACACGATCATAGCCAACGGGCCTAATCCACATGTTCGCTACTGAAATACTACTTAGTACCTCTTTTAATTGCAAACATGTGCCTCATCTTCTTCGCCTTCACCATCATCACCATCATCACCGTCGTTTTCCTCATCATCTCTGCTTGCCTCTGCATATTCTTCGAGTGACGCAGACGGGAACAGGTCCCCCGCTTTGTCTCCTCCCTTCTCGCTTGCAGCTTTCGCTACACCCGTAGATTTTCCAGCATTCATCTGTTAAAGTACAATCCGAGATCACAAATTATGCAACTTTTGATTCACAATCCAATACAAGAACAAACAAATGTGCTCAAATTCGAGAACATACCGCACGCAATAGACTCCTCCTATCTCTTTCTCTTGCATTTTTGATCGCCTGTGCATTACAATTTCCACAAAACAAAACAAACCCATCAATTTCCGTCAATTTTCGAATCGAAAACCAGTTAAAAACTGGAAACTTTACAAAAACAACATTAAGAAATCAAACCTCTTGAAGCTGCTTCTGCTCAGACTCCACTTCCGCAAGGTCTTTTCCGACAATTTGCTCGACACGACTGCAACACTTCGCACAAACACGCTGTTCCTTAGCACAAGCAGCACAGAGCTTATGGTGGGACTGACGGACGGCGCGTTTGGTACAACGTTGGCACTTGGCGGGTTCCGTCAGGGTCTTGTACTTTCCGTAACGGCGCTTCCACTCGATCTGTTCCTTGCAGCGCTGGCAGACCCCCGTTATCTCCGACAGCGGCCGGAACCGGCCTCCGACCTCGGTTTCGTTGATTTTGACGCCGAGGTTTGGCTTCCATGCGAATTTGTTTTGGTGCCGACCGCCGTTCATCATGGTTCCTTACGATTTTCAAAGATTGAAACTTTTGCGTTTTCTGTGACAACAGAGTAAAAGAAAGTCTAGGGTTTTAGGGGAAGACAGACAGAGAAGACTAACCCGATTTGAAATTTGGGTCTTTTCTGACCCGTGTTTGATTTGGATGTGGGTTGTTTGCAATCTGATTGGGCTTTTGATTGGGTTGATTTGGTATGGTCCATTTAGCCCTTTGGGAATGTGCATACCAACTAGCCTACAGAGCTTGAGAAAGGTGTGAGGTTCATTTGACAATTGGGTTTTGGGTTGGAACTGCTTGAGATTGTCCAGATCGTTACGTCTTTCGTACTGTGTTGGGGAACTTGAAATTTATTCGACAAGAAATTTTCTGACTTAGGACCGTTATAGTTATGATCGCTTCTCACTGAAGTTTTAATTGCCGGCTCCCATGGCATTAGGCCATTAGCTTCCTTGACCTTCCAACACAGGATATGCATTAGCCCCCATACATGGTTTTACGATATGCGGATTCCATACAATATAAAGCGAAGTTCAAGTTATTGATTACAATATTAATTACAAAACACTTATGTTGATCAACAATATGTTATAATTTAGGAAATGAGAAATGACACAACTTAGAAACATGACCTACGATTACCATGGCATTTTTTGTAATATTATTGAAAAAAACAGATTGTGATCAATAACAAGATAACTAATTGATTGGTCAAGCAAGTGACAGATTGCTTGGTAGATAGAGCGTTTCTCTTCAACCCACTATTTTTCTAGTTTAAATTTTCTCCCATCCCCATAGTTAGAAAAATTCAGTGCAGATTATTCTCCCATTTGTCAAAAAAAAAAAAAAAGATTTATCAGTAACTAAGTATTTCTCTTTGGTTTATACCTAGGTTAGTAAATGGAAATTACCTACGATTACAATGCTTCATTAATACATTAATTGGTTGAGATAAAACTCTAATTCAACAACCAATATGACGAGGGTTATCTATGCAGCAATGTCGTAAGCTACGATTTGGACACCGGAAGATGTCAGACGTCCTGGCACATGCATTGAAATTATAGCCCAATTCATTAGACCGGAGCTCGAAGCCTTGTTCGATAAAACTCCTAACGAGTTTGACAGCTTCGAAGGTGTGCTTCAACTCCCCGTTGCCTGAATTTTTATTCAAAGAAATCGGAGACAACATACCTGCGGAGATGCTCAAGGAAAATTTCCGAACTGATGGTGCACATCCTTCGATTCCCAATGCCTGAAGTGATTACAGGTTGGTTTGGAGTTGTGATGCTTTAAAAAAAAAAAAGCTTATTAAAAAATTTAGAACATCAAATGTGAAAAGCATAGAAACGCGGAAGCAGAGTCTACCATCTGAAAAAGACCTTTTTTTTTTCTTTTTTTTTTAAGCATGGTGATCAGTTTTAGTCATTTAATATGCTCATAGCAATTTTATACAAAAGTTTATAAACATTGTTTTTTTAGTTAAAAGTACTTTTATAAAACAAATTTATGAGACACTTAAACAATTTTATTTTATTGATGTTTATCTTCACAACTAAAGTCATGAAGGGCCATTTCTATCACGACGGACTGGGATCACCTACGGATCCCATCCTGCGGAGCCAACTGACCACAAGATCGCATCCTTCCATTTTCATCTTGCCTTGTTTTGCGTGAGAATTTTTCATTATTCCTGGCCACAAGATCAAAAATGGAAGGATGAGATCTTGTGGTCAGCTGGCTCTGCAGGCTGGGATCCGGAGGTGAACCCAGTCCTTTCGTGCGTAGCCACCCAAACCGGATCAAGTTTGTTCTTACTTGGAGGCCTCAAACCAGATCGAGTTCGTTCATCTGCATCCAAGTGCAGCCTTCCATCCGTGGGAGCAAAAGCATGGTCCAAAATTCCACTTGCCCCATCGAATGAGATACCGTCTCCATGATCACGACGTTGAAAGCTAATCTTGAAGTCATCCGGCGAGCCTAACCCAACCTCTTGAATTTGAATTTGGAAACCTCAAGCTCCCAACAGATTACAAAAAATATTTGTGGCCATTTGTCTCTCAGAACACCACCCAAAATGGATATGGAAAGTATATTTTCCACTTCTGTCGTTTAATTATTTATACTAATGTGTTTTGAGAGTAGATTCATGGTTTAAAATGTTTCACATTAAAAAATAATGGTTCATATTGTTGTATAATATATAGGGTGGTGCCTATACCTCTGTTAATTTTGGTCTTTTGATTTTTTCAATTCGTTCAACCTAACGGCTAAGGAAAAGTAAAATGGAATGTGTATGGATAGCATCACCCAATATATTGTGTCTCCCATTCATTAATCACATAATTATCACTAATTTTTATAGATCTTAACTAGTAGAAGTTTAATCATAAATTTTAGTCAAATAAGGGTTTTCTTGTAACTTGTTGGCTTTATTTTACTTCCATTTCAAAATAGATGAACATAAATTCTATGAAGACAATGTGCTTTTTGGTTATATACACTATACACCATGTTAACATAAACTTAGCTAGGCAGAAGCTCAAAACCTCAACTGATTGAGGATATCCCCTAATATTATTGTAGCCAAACTATATTATATAAGGATGGTCGAGTATATTAAGTATTAATTTGTTCAAGTACCTTATAAGAAGAGGGTATGTCAGTTGTCTATGTGCACTTAGAATCAGTTGTGTGTAGGCACTTAAAATCAATAACACATCTAAATCGCAAAACCTCAACAGATTGAGGATATCCCCTAATATTATTGTAGCCAAACTATATTATATAAGGATGGTCGAGTATATTAGGTATTAATTTGTTCAAGTACCTTATAAGAATAGGGTATGTCAGTCATCTATATGCACTTAGAATCAGTCGTCTATATGCACTTAAAATCAATAGTACATGTAAATCACAAAATGCATCAATGCTAACGAAAATCCGTGTGTGTATTATCATCATCTTAACTCAAAAATCACATCGTAAAGACACATGCTTGTTAAAATGACGTATACCAACTCATACCTCGATACCATTTGACGGGTTGGTTGTTACTTGTTAGTGGTGAGACGTTTCTACCTAGCATTTTCCTTAAGACTATATAACAAGTTAACAACACAATCTCTACTTGTTGTTTGGAAAAGTATACAAGCAAATCACTATGCATAAAGACTTGTGGCAAAGATTTTGGATATTTCGTCGACTACCCTTTGTATTAAGTCTACTAGCAGAGAGTACAAGTGTGTGTGTGAACAATTTCTCTTACTAAATGCATATTTGTTTCCTATACTATTATTAAGAGAAGCCTCATTGTCAACTTTTTCCCCCCTTTTGTTTTCCTATTTTGCCCTCCTATTTGTCAATAGTGTGTATGAAAAGTGAGGGCAAAATAGGAAAAAAGGGGAAAAACCGCCCACCACCTCCCACATTCTCCTCAAGCGCAACCGCTTCAGTTCATTCAAACTATCATAAAAACATTATGATTTCACTTACATGTATGAAAAAATGATGGAGGGATAATTTCTCTTAATAAATGCATATTTTTTATCTTATGTAAATATTTCAATATAAAAATACTATTTTGCCCTCCTTATGTAGATATTGTGTATCAAAAGTAAGGGCAAAATAGGAAAAAAAGGGGAAAAAGTTCAAAAGATACAAAATTACTATTTTGCCCTCCTCATATTAACATTGTGTATTCAAAAGTGAGGGCAAAATTGGAAGAAAAGGGGAAAGAGTTCAAAAGATACAAAATTACTATTTTGCCCTCCTCATGTCAATATTATGTGTTCAAAAGTGAGAGCAAAATTGGAAGAAAGGGGGGAAAAAAGTTGACAAGCCCTATTCTCTTAATAATATAGATAGATAATATGGATTAACTTTACTCTCGATGATAGAGACATGCAACCAATTATTTGACATTTAAATCTTTGGCGGGTATTGTTTGGTCATCTTTCTGGATGATGACCTTCCTTTTAAAGCCTTTGATTCATCTCGTTCGAAAAAGACTTAAATGAAACGAATTCAATATAATTGTGGCGTATTGAACCACTAATACAAGGTGATATCAGAAAAAATTCCACTCATGATCATATATTAGTTAGTGGTTTGAGAAGTCATTGTGCCAATAGATTTTTTAGTATCAAGAACATAACCCAGTATACCAAGTGTCATAATACAATTAATTAGACTCTTGAAAAAAAAAAATTTAACCAATTATGTTATAACACTAGATATACCAGTCATATATTCCCGAACACACTAAAAATTATCTCCATCCTGATGAATCAACGATGAACTCCTCCATGAAATCATGTCCCACTACTTTTGTTTTGCCCTAGATTTTCAATATTTGTGCATCCAAACAATAACATAACGGAAAAGGATCCGGTGGGAATCATGTGATCGTGACCGTTCATCGTACATCATGCGATCAATTTTTGTTAGGTACTATTTATATTTACTTTTTAATTTTTAATTTTGAAATGATTTCTAATTACACGATATACAATGAACGATCACGATAACGGAATCCCCATGATCCATAGAAAAAAGATCCGGCGATGATCATTTTCCTAACATAACAACTCATAGTAGAGATTTAATCATAACCCTACACGTGGCTGCAGACTCAGCCTCCGTGTACACTTTGGTCGATGACATCACCCTTTAGTGTGGCTTTTCCAGCGACAAGTCAACATAAACCTCTTATATGTTAGTCGTTTATGTGCACTTAAAATCAATGATACATGTAATCCCCAAATGCATCAATGCTAACAAAAATCTGTGGGGATAATATCATCACCTTACCACAAAAGTCACATTTGAAAAGAGACATGCTTGTTAAAATGACGTTTACTAACTCATATAGCTGGATCCCATTTGACGGGTTGTTTGCAACTTGCTAGTGGTGAGACTTTTCTAACAAGCACTATCCGTAAGAATATATAACAAGTTAATCTATTTGTTTGGAAAAGTATACAAGCAAACGACCCACCATGCATAAAGACTTGTGACAAAGACTTTGACTCTTCAAGTCCACTACCACTACCCTTTGTGCATAGTCTATTAACGTTACTGTTGATGATTGAGAATCTTTGAGAATTTAGACCACATTCAAAGTCTTTGATCCATGAGAGAGAGATTTAAATGAGACAAATTCAGGGTAATTGTGGCATAATAAACCATTAACAAATTCAGAGAACTTTAACGAAAACTTACAGTACTGTTATTTTAACTAAAAATTATATTTTTACACTAAAAAATTAATCATGTTACTATACATTTTACCCTTTATTTTATCCTTATTATTAAAACTCAAAATTTTCAAACATTTTTTATTATTTTTTCTAAAGCTTGATCCTTTATAAAGTGCCGGGAAAAGTCATTCCTCCATTAAATTTTCATCAGAAATTTTGTTTTGCCCCTAGATTTTCAATAATTGTGCATTCAACAATAATATAACAACTAAGAGTAGAGGACAAGACAAGCTGCTTTAATATTCATCAGAAATTTGGTAAAAAAAAAAAAAAAACCTCTGAATTTTCAAGCACCCAGTTTTCAAATTACAACTGAACACTTCACCATTAAAGTATCCAAAATCCAGTTAGAAGTTTAATTATAAATGGAATTTTGATAAGCTTACGATAATAAGCAGCAACAGATTCCCCCGTTTCCATATGCAGCAAACACCTTACCATGAAACCCAATCTTGCTCATCTGTTCCTTACCCTGTTTCTGCAAATCATAACCCTACACGTCGCCGGAGACTCACCCTCTGTCTACAAACCGGTCGATGACATCACCCTACAGTGCGGCTTTTCCGGCGACCAAGTCAACCAACAGGACGGACGAACTTGGAGTGGCGATATCAACTCAAAATTCTCCCCCTTCCAAGCAGCTGGCAGCTCATCCGTATACAAAGCAGCAACCCCGATCTCCTCCTCCAGCCAAGTGCCTTACACCACAGCTCGGCTCTCTCGCTCCGAATTTACGTACACATTTCCGCTCACCAGCGGCCAAAAGTTCATCCGCTTGTACTTCTACCCCACTTCCTACGCCGCCGAGTTCGACCGATCTAAATCCCTCTTCTCAGTTGAAGCCGGCGGCTTTACCCTTCTCCGCGATTTCAACGCCTCCGTCACCGCCGACGCTTTCTCGTCGGAGACAGTATCCAGGGAGTTCTGTCTCAACATTGCATCCGAACAGAGCTTGAACATCACGTTCACACCGAGCAGAGCAAGTCCAGATGCCTATGCCTTCATCAATGGAATCGAAATCGTGTCCATGCCCGACAATCTTTATTACACTTCACCACAAAGCGCAGATGGGCCTGTTTCCGTAGGCAGCATAAACCCGTCTCGGATCGAAAATAACGCCGCCATGGAGATGGTCTACCGGATCAACGTCGGCGGATCTCAGCTCTCGTTCAATCGGGACACTGGAATGTACAGAAACTGGGATGGTATTCAAGTGGAGTACAACTATTTGGACGATTTGAGTAAAAACTTTAGTGTTCTGCCGCAAAACAGTAGTATTCAGCCCGACTTTTCGGAAATTCCGGAGTACTCTGCTCCGGAAGAAGTTTACCGAACCGCTCGGTCGATGGGGACGAACAAAACCATAAATAAGATCTATAATCTCACCTGGGGGTTTCCGGTAGATTCTACGTTTTATTACTTTGTTCGGCTTCATTTTTGTGAGTTCGAAGGTGATGTTACATTGCCCAGGGACCGGCTGTTTCAAATCTTCATCTCCAATCAGACGGCGGAGCAGATGGCGGATGTAATCACGTGGAGCCGCGGTAATGGGAAGCCGGTGTACAAAGACTACGTCGTTTTCGTGCCTGCAGGCGCCGGAAGTAAAAAGAAAGTTCATCTCTTTCTTGCACTGCAAGCCACCCCAAAAGATCGGTTGACGAATTACAACGATGCAATCTTGAACGGACTCGAGATCTTCAAGCTCAGTGATTCAAATAGGAATCTCGCCGGACCAAACCCCGACCCGCCTCCCCCGCCAAATATAGCTCAGCCGGAGAGCCCCAAAGTTTCAGACAAGAAATCTATTCCTCTGCTTGCGATCATCGCCGGTGTAGTTTCAGGTGTGTTTGTTTTGGCCTCTGTGTTTGGATTTTTGGTTTTCCGGAGAGGAAGAAAAGTCAAGGACTCAAGCTCCAGGCAAGGAACAAAGTGGGGTCCATTTTCTTCTGCGACGACCAAGTCAACCAAGACTCACCGCTCTTCTTTACCGTCCGATTTGTGTCGCTACTTTTCACTGGCGGAGATCAAAGCCGCCACCCAAAACTTCGACAGTGTTTTCATTATTGGCGTCGGCGGTTTCGGACACGTATACAAAGGAAATGTCAACATGGATGGTGGGTTGCACCCTGTTGCAATCAAGCGGCTGAAATCGGAGTCGTCGCAGGGAGCTCACGAGTTCAAGACGGAGATCGACATGCTATCCCAGCTCCGCCACGTCCATCTGGTGCCGCTCGTTGGGTACTGTATGGACGACGGTGAGATGATCTTGGTGTACGACTACATGGCGCGTGGGACTCTCCGCGACCATCTCTACAATACCGATAATCCACCTCTACCGTGGGATCAACGGCTACAGATTTGTATCGGGGCGGCGCGTGGGTTGCACTACCTTCACACAGGTGCGAAGTACACAATCATTCATCGAGACGTAAAGAGCACAAATATCTTATTGGATGAGAAATGGGTGGCCAAAGTTTCGGATTTTGGACTTTCGAAAATGGGGTCCACGAACGTGTCTCAGACCCATATCAGCACGGTGGTGAAGGGTAGTTTCGGATATTTGGACCCTGAATATTATCGCCGTCAACAATTGACGGAGAAGTCTGATGTATACTCATTTGGTGTAGTGTTGTGTGAAGTACTGTGTGCGAGGCCAGCTTTGATTCGTACGGCAGAGAAAAAGCAAATGAGTTTGGCTGAGTGGACTAAAATTTGTCACCGGAATGGGAAACTTGATCAGATCATAGATCCAAGCTTGAGGGGTAAGATTGGAAATGCATGTTTGAAAAAGTACGTTGAGATTGCGGTGAGTTGCATGCATGACAGTGGGATCGAACGGCCGTCAATGAATGATGTTGTGTGGGGGCTTGAGTTTGCTCTGCAGCTTCAGCAGAGCGTTGGAGGGGATTCAAATTCGAACGATGAAATGGGCGGTGGAGATGACATTGAGAGTGTGACTGGGAGCGATGTAGGGTTTATTAGCTGGGAGGAGTCGTCGGAATTGAAGAAGAGCAGGGTGAGCAAGACTAGTAGTGATCATAATTCTACTACTAATGAATCGATTAAAGGAATGTCTGGGACTGTCTTCTCTGAGATCAACGATCCCAATGGAAGGTGATGATTGATTGAGCAACGTTTTTAATCCGTTAGTGTTAATATATTAAGCTTGGACTCGAACTTATAAATTGTATTAATCTGATATGATATATACTATAATTTGTCAACAGAATTCGTGCGTAGTTTTGTTGTTTCTTAAATTATCCGCAATTAAATTTCGAAGTAGTCTAAACAATTAGGTATTGGTCGTATGGTACTTCTCTTTCAAATGTTGATGGAGAAGTTAGCTAGGTTGTAGTTGAGAAAAACTCGTATTTTAACCTAAAATATTGAAATTCCGATAAATATTGAAAAATCATTAAACCAACACATATGAAGCACATACAAAAAGTGAGTGGCCATTTACTACTGTGGTGGGAAGATATTGAGCTCTTACAAGACGGAGTGGGTTCAAACCTCATCGGTGACTAATTTAACATCTAATCTAATAAAATCTATCGTTTGACAAAAAAAAAAAAAACACATACAAAAGCAATTAATACAACAACAATTAATACATCAATTAGCATAATTAATACAGTAACAATTAAGACAAATTGGAAGAATTATAAGAGAAAAGTGAGTTTTGTGTGGATGTTTGATCAAATACATAGATATTTATAGAGTTTTTTGATGAATTTTGAGTTAAATAATTGTTTTTTAATTATTTAGATGTTGGATTTAAATTTGGGCTATTAAATTTTTTTTACTGTTAGATTTGATCATATTCGATTTCAGCCTTTAGATTCTATAAATTTATAAATATAAAACAAAAATATTAATCAAATTAAATGTGGACCGTTCGATAACCAATAATCCATTTAAATTTCAACTGTTGATCAACCAAAAGAGTCATTGAGCTCAATTTTCTTAGCAGAGAAGGGGTAGATACACCTACGTGCTGCACTTTGCAGCGTTAATGTTGGCTGTAGAACGTGCCTCATGTGGCAGGCATGAATTTGGCCGCTTGTCGTCCAACTTCCTGTCTTCAACTAGCACAAGTGGGTTCCCCACTAACCCAAACTCAAGCTGGCCGGAATTTTGGCCCATTTTTGAATTTTAACCCACAACTAAAAATTGGCCCAATGGTTGGAATGAAATTTTTTGGTTGGGGGAAAGGGGTGGGGAGAGGGGGAATAAAAACTAAATTTTGAGACTTACTTCAAGGGTTGGAGTTAGGGATAGGCAATGATTATGGTGGGCGGATAACAACGGTTATTTATCCATAATATTTTATGCTCATACTTGCATAACCATTTACCCGTTGGGTAATTACCTAAACGATTATACTCATACCCATAACCGTTTATAAACGGTTAACCATATCCACAACCGCGTACCTATTTAACCGTAACCATTTTGTTTATCCGTTTATCTTTCTTTTTTTACCTTTTACCTCTCTTTTTACCTGTCTACATATTTTTTTAACCTTGAAAATTAAAAAAGTACTTACAACATTTAATCCCAACATATATGTTACAATACATAACAACATATTTTTGACTTGAAGAAAACCTTAATTTATACGTCTCGCTGATCATGTCAAAACATTTAAAAGGTTTACCTTTTTTAATGAACTCTAAATGTTTGATGATGAACCCTTAGGTCGCTTTTAGTGTTTAAAATCGAATTAGGACATCTTCATAATTATTTCATCTTCTACGATTCTACTTTTAACTCGCACAAATTTTAACGTTAGTATCCATTTCTTTCTTACACATGCAGCGAATCTAAATAAGGGAGTTTTAACGAAAAATTCACGGTACTGTTCACTTTAACGAAAAATCATATTTTTACACTAAAAAGTCAAACCTGGTACTATTCACTTTACCTTTTATTTTATCCTTATCATTAAAATTCAAAGTTTTCAAACCCTTTTCATTATCCAAGGAACAACTTTATTTGAGAATAAAAACTACAATGTCTTACAATTCATAATCAACCAAAATAAAAAAAATTTAAATTTAAATTCAAATTACTGATTTGCCTAAATCGTGAAAGTGATTCGAGTTTGTTTACTAGATGAAATTTTTTTTATTGATGGTTGATCAAAATTGCGTTTTTATGCCTTTAGATGAAATGGACATTCACTTCTGAGCTCACCGTTTATTTCCGCAGATTTTTTTTTGACATAGATAAGGTACGTGTTTAGTTTATAAAAGGAGAACCAATGATATTTGTTTTTTTAGGACATTTATATTTTTACACTAAGAAGAGAAGAAGTTCGGCTAAGCCACACAATTGACAGCCTAATTGAAAAGAAATTATGAGCATTTATCAATATGAATTGGAAAAGAAATTATGAATTTTCACAGAGAAAGAAGTGGAAGACAATTCAAGAAATATGGACAAAGAATCGCCTTGATAAATTAACGGTATCAATGGTGGTTTTAGAGACCAGACCGTTGAATCTGGAAGTTTGGTGGGCTAGTTCGACATTTTCCGGCAATTGGTATGCGACTCCCCGGTGTGTCCCTCCCTCTTTGAACGAAGACTCAGAACATAAAAAAGGTTTTGATTTTGGGTGTAATTGGATTTTAATTTTAAGGATGTTTGAAACTAGAGATCAGATTTTGGCTATTAATAATAAAAATTCTATTATATACTTCCGCTACGATGTTAGTGAAGTTACGTACAAAACATCAATAGGCAAAATTCATTCACTATATTCAAATGTATGTCGGCGGAAGAATAGAAACAATCTTTCAAATTTTGTTAAAATTGAAGATAAAAATGAATTAGTCGTGAAGGAATATTATCCCCTCCAAATTAAGTTAAATATCTCGATCAATACATTAAGGATGCTTAATTTTCAAGTGTGCGGGAAGAATAAGTGAAGCACAAATATCTCGAGTGCATACTTAAAGATCATGCTTAATTTAGCATGTAGTAGAGGTTTGACATCAACGACATGCTAAAAACTTAAAGATCATTTTTAGGTGGATGCTATATTAATGGAAGAGATTGAATCTCTACATGTGGTTGATAGACCATCACTCCTATTCTTGTACTCCTAGGGTTGAGGTACTCGGTTAGGGAGTAGGATTCTATCCTCTCCTGTTCTCACCAAGCAGCAAGTATCACATCCATATTCAAAGAAGCACCTTCGGCATCACCTTCCATCCGCAAAGTTCCATGCTCCACACATTCACAGATTTCTCACTCCGATTTACTTGCAAATATTTAACCTCACTACTTCCGGCCAAAGCTATTTGTGTCGTTCACTGGGAATCAAACAAAATATTAAAGTCGGGTCTGTTATCCCGTAGTCAAGAACACAAGTCTTAAGTAAAAGCATACACATCCAATGACAGGAAGATACATCCATCCAATGTGATAGAGGAAAGGGAAGGGAAATTGCCCAAGTGATGCTTCAGCGCAAGTCTTTTCTATGCAGAGACTTTGAACAAACCCTGGCTGACTCTTCTTGTTTACCTTTCCTTGTTTGTGTTTGCACACCATTGTCACCCCTATTGTACGTCCACCATGTATGGACTTGTAAATAAGTTGCTTTATTCTCCATATTACCAATTGGTTTTATGGTAGAACATCAACTTTCTTTAGGAGATTCACCAACGATCTACATTCCGGTGAAAGATATCACCATAAAATGTGGCTATTCCGGCAGCATATTCTATCAGTATGATAAACGAAATTGGAGTGCATATATTACTCAAACATTTTCTCCTTTAGAAGCACACCAAGCAGCTGGTATCACGTCCATATCCGAAGCACCACCTTCAATGTTGTCTTCCTCCATCCGCCAAGTGCCATACACCACAACACATCATTCTTGCTCCGATTTTACAGAGGAGGAGCTGCTTATAGAGCTGAAGCTAATAACAATCTTGGTTAGCACAAAAGTCGTTCTTTTCTACATCAAAGGCCAACGCTGATCTGAAGAATCTTATGATGATGTGACAATAAACACACAAGTAAATAATAAGAGATTTTACTGTATTTCCAGAATGGTGGTATTATTTCTCCAGTCACATCCTCTAATTGAATTGACGAGAACCATGTACTATGCCACATCGAGTGAGTCATTCTTCACTGCACAAGGACTTTGTGTAGACTTGTAGCTAAGCAAGATATTTAAAGTGATCATTCACAGACATACAATGCGAATAGGCAGTGTAAATGGCCTCATCAAGAGACTCCAAATTCCAGTGAGAAAATGAGTTAAACAGGCAACACCTCACCCTTTCTATTTTTTTCTTACAATCATGAAGAATCCCAACAGCAAACACCCTAATAAAACTCTCACTCCTCTTCTCCTTCCCCTTTTTTTCCACATGACAACCATACACATGGCCGGGTACTACGTTCCATCTGACCAAATCACCCTTCAATGTGGCTCTTCCACTAACAAACTCGGCCAAGACTCCCAATATTGGGATGGAGATATTGACTCACCTTTTTTTTCATTCGGAGCAGCTGGTAACAAATCCATATTCAAAGAAGCACCATCTGCCCCTTCTTCCGGCCAAGCGCCTTACAGAACAGCAAGGCTTTCCCGCTTTGAATTTACCTACACATTTCCACTCTCTTCCGGCCCAAAGTTCATCCGCTTGTATTTCTACCCAGCTTCATACGCCCCCAACTTCAACCGATCCCAAGCCCTCTTCTCAGTCAAAGCCGGTGGCTTTTCCTGTTGTGTTTGGCTCATACATTTGTGAGTAATTATGAGTCATGTGTTAACAACAATGAAGTGACCTGTGTTTGCTTTCGGTGGAAACATAATGATGATGTTTGTTTTTTGCTTTAATGATGATGTTTGTTTTTTGCTTTAATGATGATGCAAGACACAATGATGAGGGCTTGGCCTTAATGATGATGGCTTTGCCTTATATTGAGAAGGCTTGCCGAGTTAGGGAGAGAGAGAGAGAATTCGGCTCTCTCCTGAGAAGGCATCAGAGAGCATCCAATGGGGAGAGCATTCGGCTCTTCCATGGGAAAGCATGGGCATGGGTGAGAGAAAATCAAGAGAGCTAGAGTGAAAAGTATTCTAGTGAAAGAACTATTGGGGTAGAGTGAGGCTCTTGGGAAAATTCTATGAGTGGGTGTACAAGGGATTTGGGGTTGGGTTATGTCGATTTAACTCATGTGTACTTGTACTGTTATTCTCATAGTGAAGAGCAATATCTCTCTGGGGACGTAGGCAGGATTTTTGCCGAACCTCGTAAATTTCTCGGTGTCTTTATTTCTTGTATTATATTCTGTTCAACTGAGTGTGATTTTGGTGAGGTTATAATCTGAATCTCGTTTCCGCACTAATGAACGGACCAAGGCACAACAATTGGTATCAGAGCATCGTTGGAGGCTTGGTTCGTTGGAGATCCAGATTTGTTGTTCACCATGGAATTTTCAGTTGAGCAGTTTAATGGGAGAGGCGGTTTTACTCTTGGTAAAGGAGAGTAATGGAAGCCTGAAGAAATTGAAGCTATGTTCAGGAATGCTTAGATCAACTGCGAAAGTTGATGTTAAGGAAGAAGACAAAGGCCTATTTCTTCTTCCCTCACTTTCAGATTCGTACGAGAACCTTGTGAAACTTTACTGCATGGAAAATTACAGTAAGTTTGGAGCAGGTGCAAGCTTCTTTGGTGTGGAATGATACACAAAGGAGACCATGGATGATGGTGGGCACAAGACTGCTTAAGTTATTAAAGGTTGGAATCATGGAAGAAAATTGGAAAGAGGATCTGAGAGAGACAGCAGGTTCAGATCCGGTTCCGGAGGCAAGGGTCCACAGTGCTACGAGTTCAAGGCTGGGTTGTAGCAAGGTTGTGGAGGAAGACTTTGAGTATGCCCTCTAGGTACTCTAAGCAACACTTCTCCTGGTGATTTTTTAGTCTCAAGTGTTGCAGGGGTTTTGCAGCAGGTGGAGCTATGGGATTCACAGGTGATAAGATGGTCCTGAGGTAGGAGGAAGTGCGGGAATTTTGTCTGGCTCGATGGGTTGTTGCTGGAAACGGGCGCGCTGACAAGTTTCCAGGTTGCAGACAATGAAGAGGAGGAAAACCTGTTGGAGGAGACGAGGATGTGTCGAGATCCTGTCTGAAGCTAAATTGTGATTTTTAGCTTGCAGCAGCTGCATATGCATTGGCAGTGACTGAATCGGAACAGGACCAACGAGGTGGATTCAGAGTGTGCATGCTGGTACGTAAGGCCAATGGACTTTGGTGATGGGTGCAAGGATTTTTGCATGGTGTATTCGCCAAGGTGGAGATTGTTGTGTTTGGCTCATACATTTGTGAGTAATTATGAGTCATGTGTTAACAACAAAAAAGTGACCTGTGTTTGCTTTCGGTGGAAATATCACATGGTGTGCGTTGCATGGAAGTTGCAGACAAGTGCTGCAAAGTAAAAACAAAAGTTTGGTGGACATCATCATGAGTAAAGACATAATGATGATGTTTGTTTTTTGCTTTAATGATGATGTTTGTTTTTTGCTTTAATGATGATACAAGACACAATGATGAGGGCTTGGCCTTAATGATGATGGCTTTGCCTTATATTGAGAAGGCTTGACGAGTTAGAGAGAGAGAGAGAATTCGGCTCTCTCCTGAGAAGGCATCAGAGAGCATCCAATGGGGAGAGCATTCGGCTCTCCCATGGGAAAGCATGGGCATGGGTGAGAGAAAATCAAGAGAGCTAGAGTTAAAAGTATTCTAGTGAAAGAACTCTTGGGGTAGAGTGAGGCTCTTGGGAAAATTCTATGAGTGGGTGTACAAGGGATTTGAGATTGGGTTATGTCGATTTAACTCATGTGTACTTGTACTGTTATTCTCATAGTGAAGAGCAATATCTCTCCAGGGACGTAGGCATGATTTTTGCCGAACCTTGTAAATTTCTCGGTGTCTTTATTTCTTGTATTTTATTCTGTTCAACTAAGTGTGATTTTGGTGAGGTTATAATCTGAATCTCGTTTCCGCACTAATGAACGGACCAAGGCACAACATTACCCTTCTCCACGACTTCAACGCTTCAGCCACGACTGATGCTTCTGCCTCGGATACTATATACAGAGAGTTCTGCCTCCACACTAAGTCAGGACAGAATTTGAATATCACGTTCACTCCAAGCAAAGCAAGCCCAGATGCCTACGCGTTTATCAATGAGATTGAAATTATCTCCATGCCCCCATATCTTTATTACACTTCACCCCAGAGCCCGGATGGGGTTGCTTATGTAGGCAGCGAAAACACGATTCGCATCGAGAACAACACTGCTCTGGAGATGGTGTACCGAATCGATATCGGTGACGAAAGGTGGATCTATTCCGATCAGGACACTGGTATGTACCGCAAGTGGGATAGTTCGGAACTCGAGTCTAACTACCTAGACGATTTAAGTAGGAAGTATAGTGTTTTACCGATAAACAAAAGCATTGAGCTTAACTTTTCTAAAATACCAGAGTACTCTGCTCCGAAAGAAGTTTACCAAACCGGCCGCTCACTGGGCACGAACAAGACTAAAAACAAGAGCTACAATCTCACTTGGGAATTCCCTGTAGATTCAATGTTTGCTTACTTGGTTAGGCTTCATTTTTGTGAGTTTGAAGGTGATATTACGATGCCCAGAGACAGGCTACTTCATATCTACATCGCCAATCAATCCGCTGAGCAAATGGCAGATATAATCACGTGGAGCGGTGGAAATGGAAGACTAGTGTACAGAGACTACGTTGTGTTCATGTCGGGGAACCCTGCAATCCCGAAGAAAGTCAATCTCTTTCTTGCACTTGAGCAAGCAAGAAGGATTGGTTGACTAATTACAACGGCGCAATCTTGAGCGGACTCGAAATGTTCAAACTCAGTGCAAATCAGAATCTTGCCGGACCAAACCCCGACCCACCCCCAGCAAAGGGGACATCAAAACCAAGCACCAGGTCAAGAACTCCTTTGCTTGCCACGGTCGTTGGTGTAGCTTCCGGCATACTTGGACTCTGTTCTTGGGTTCTTGGTTTTTAGGTGGAGGCAGAAACTCAAGGACACTGCCTCAGATGGGTCGTCATCTTTACCCCCACATTTGTGTCGTTGCTTTTCACTGTCGGAGATCAAAGCCGCCACCCAAAACTTCAGCCAGACTTTCATTGTTGGTGTTGGTGGCTTCGGTCACGTGTACAAAGGGCATGTCGACGGCGGGGTCGCTCCCGTTGCTATCAAACGGCTGAAACCCGAGTCATCACAGGGAGCCCGTGAGTTCAAGACGGAAATCGAGCTGCTCTCACAACTCAGACACCGCCATTTGGTGTCTCTTATTGGGTATTGTACTGATAAAAATGAGATGATTTTGGTATACGATTACATGGCACGTGGGACCCTCGCCGACCATCTCTACCACACCGACAACCCACCTCTCTCCTGGGGACAACAGCTCCAAATTTGCATTGGAGCTCGCGAGGGTTGCGCTACTTTCACAGCGATGCCCAGGGCACTGTCATCCATCGTGACGTGAAGAGCACAAACATTTTATTGGATGAGAAATGGGTGGCCAAGGTTTCGGATTTCGGATTGTCGAAAGTGTGCACGACCACCATGTCCAAGATCCACATCAGCACGACCGTGAAAGGCAGTTTCGGGTATCTAGACCCGGAATACTACCGACGTCAACAACTAACGGTGAAGTCTGATGTGTACTCATTCGGTGTAGTGTTGTGTGAAGTATTGTGCGCAAGACCAGCTGTGGTGCATGCAGCGGAGAAGAGGCAAATGAACTTGGCTGAGTGGACCAAGAGCTGCCATCGTGATGGGGAACTTGATCAAATCATTGATCCGAACATGAAGGGTGAGATTGAAACTGATTGTTTGAACAAGTTTGTGGAAATTGCTATGAGTTGCATCAGTGATAGTGGGATTGAACGGCCGTCAATGGACGACGTTGTGAGGGGGCTTGTGTTTGCATTGCAACTACATCAGAACTACGGTGAAAGGAACGACGATGAAGCCTTTGCTAGCGTACCAGGTTGCGCTATGAATGAATCCGTTCAATGCATATCTGAGACGATCTTCTCAGAGATCAACGATCCGAATGGGAGATGATGAGCAACATTAGAGTAATCTGGCTAGACTTACATGATGTGTTAGCAAGTCAGTAACTATTTCTTATCAATTGTGTCTGTACCCAAATGAATGCTGAATTACTTGCAGGTGCCTCACATTGCGGCGTTCTGCTTCTGGAATAGCTAATAGCACTTTCCACTAACTAACTGCACGTATGACTACACGAATGCTCAAGCGTCCGTATTGCTTGTGGTCCAATAAAAGCACTTATCAACAAAGCCGCTTACAAAAGCAGTTTCATACCATCCCTAATTGGGTAGGAATGATAGATCCAAATCTTGTGGAAAGAACTATAAAAAGGGTAGACTATCGGGTCAAGAAATATCACCTGGGGCTGGAAAATGCTCCATTACAATTTCCAGACGAAGAGAATTTTCCTGTTAAACGCAACAGAAGTCACTACCAATATAAGCTCATTTCACAAGAGTACAATGTTCTAACATTTTCGAAACATTCGATCCAATTCCAAAATAACGGGGAATCCATAACAATTTCGTTCAACCTCCCATAAGTCAGTCAAGTGCACTGCCTGTGACCCATCGTCAGCCATCCTGTTAGCTCGAATGGTGCTGATAACATTTGCAATATTACCCTGATAATGAGAAACTCTGTCAGTATACGATTGTATAATGAAGATTTACAAACAACGCAATGCAAAGAGTGGTTTTTCATACGGTAGCAATGAATCGGTCCTTAGTGAGCAGTCAATAATGAAATGCGGCTGCAGTTACTTACCCTCCAAGTTGCTAACTTTGTTCTTAGTGTAAGCCATTGTTCTTCCCCAAATACCCTCTCAGTACAGCGGCTGCAGATGAAAGGCCAATTCAGTTCAAGAACAAAGAGGCCTAAAAGAATGAATAAACAAATATATATGCATCTTTGTGCGTATGCAGAAGGTACGAAACACAGACTAAGCTCACAATCACCATTTGATTCATCTGGTCCATTTTACAGTCCATCAACTTGGCAATTAATGCCTTTACCACCCAAAGTTCAACTTCGTCAACATTAATCTGCCAAAAAAAAGTGCATAAGCATAATTAACCATGATGTCAGATTAAAACTTCTGGGACGAGAAAGGTAAGCCAACCTAACGTGAAGAGTATCTCTGATAGCACCGTAAGGAATCCGTCCAGATTCATCAGAACCAAGATCCATCAAGGAAATCAACCTCATCTTAGTTATGCTGTCTTCATGGACAAGGCCTATAACATTTCAGAAAGCATAATTTAGACAAACAGAAAAATGTATATAATCCGAAGAAAACACAGTCAGATGAAACTAAACCTTACAGTAGCTTTTCAGTAAATCAGGATTTGCAGCCTGAAACTCCAAGTAAGCATCCAGCCTCTTAGTCAGAAAGAACTTCATAAGCTGATATGCCAATGCATGCTTAGCATCCTTCTCCAGTTGCTCTACAGCAGGCATATTTAGCAAGTCGCACTGCAGCATAACAAAACCAACATATCAGTCATCTAAATGCCTAATGGAAGGGGGAAATTTGATCATCAGAGCCAAATGCCAAACACCCAGTTGTTTTGAAGTGATGATATAAAACCAGCACTCCGTCGTGTTTATACAGATATTATATGTAACTGCGGAGGAAGCATAGTAGCTTCTTCAAAATGCCGGAAAAACAATAATGTCTATAAAGATTCGATTCTAAACTCCACCACATAAAAATAGAATGTTTTTTAACAAGAAAAAGAAACATACTTTGTAAAGGATGAACAGTCACCAAAGAGAAACATGGACTAAAGAATTAGTTTAAAAAATCTTTGAAATTCCACAGGATCCTACAAAAATACCTGAAACATGTCTGAGGCCTTCACAAATTCCACAATTGTGCGTACAGCTTCCTCTTTGGCTTTACTCAATGTATGCACATCTTCACCAGAAAAAGTCGCCAAGTACTTGGTCAGGAATTTGAAAGACTCCTTTGCCAAGCTAAAAATACAACAGAAAAAAAGGTCGTACCCAGTGCACAAGGCTCCCGCTTTACGCAGGGTCTGGGAGAGGTGAATGTCGGCTAGCCTTACCCCCATTTATGGAGAGGCTGCTCCCAAGTCTCGAACCCGAGACTTACCGCTCATGGGCGAAGGCACTTGCCATCGCACCAAGTGCGACCTCTCTAAAAATACAACAGAAAATACAATTAATTGTTCTTAAAACAAATCGAGGAGAGACATGTCTATATGGAAAAAAGATCACAAAGCACATTTTTTGTGTTCTTTCAGAACATTAACGATGGTCAGAAATAACTGCCTCTGATCAGAGATCCCAATATTCCACTCTTTCAAAAAACTTTCCACATTTTTGAATGAAGGGATGACATGTTCAGTGACCTTCCCATGGATAGCCAGATTAAGAGCAGGTTGTACAGATTGAACAAACTGTAAAAAAAACGACAATGGTCAGAAGTATATTAAAAAAAAAAAAATGTCAAAGTCATGATCACAATGGTATCATACATCTTTAAGCGCAATGCAGGCTTGTCACTTGATTTTTGAGGAATCTTTGAGGATATAAGTTTTGCCATCTCCAGTGCTTCATCTGGACTTTCAGACTTTGTAACAACATTGCAGATAACAGCGAATATGCAGTCAAGATCTGGAAGGAAAAAAAAAATACATGAATTTGTGTACGATGAGCATTGACAAAACCGTTAAAATGGCATTTAATTGTCGTTATTAATTGAATAAGTTGACACTAAGTCCATATCATCCAATATTGATAATAAGAACATTTTAAAGAATATTAGCGATTTCGATTTCTACAATGGTAAGCATCTTAGTAATTGACCAAAAACACATGCAGTATTTTGAAGGAATTAGGCTAAGGAACTTCAAGCAAACATTGATATAATAGTGGATGAACGAGTATTGGAAGAAAAACCTCTGCACCGTCGTGCAATGCAATACTAAGCCTCTTTATCCATTTAAAGAGCACATAACATCTAACACTACAGATTGTACCTTTTCCCGAGACCTTTGACAATATGACTTCTGTTTGGGTTAATATTTGAACATTGGGCTGCAAGTGTGTGGAATCCCAGAGATGCCAATTAAAAGAAGACTTGCCCGAAGCCCAGAGATGCCAATTAAAAGAAGACTTGCCCGAAGCCCAACATTAGGCTCAAAGACAAATTGGCGCCTCCCCATTAATGCATAGGCCATGTGCCTATGATTTAAATGTCAAGTGATGGGGACTAATTCACAATCAGCCAAAAAGCACTTTTCAGTGGCAATACAAGTAAAAAGTGATGTTTCCATGCTTCTCCAAGATTCCATCCATGCCTATAAAAGGAGAAGACATCCACACCATTTGTATCAACCAATCAAGAGTAAGTAATCAAGCAAGTAGGCAACCAAGTGAGAGTGAGAAGTACGAGTAGTCTTGTAAGAGTGTGAGTTGTCTAGAATATGTCTCTAGAAAGAGTGAGTGTCATAGCTTCTAAGAGTGTCCTTGTGAGTGTTGTACTATTTTATGTGTCTAATACAAGTAATTTGTTTACTTGTTTTGTTTCTCCAACACTTGTGTTAGAGTTGTGTGCTCTAAGTTTTTCCCAACAATTGGTATTAGAGTGGTGTGATTGAAGACCGTCTCTAGTGAAGCTTCCGAGAATCATCCACGACAATCCTTTGATAACAGGAAGTCCGAGTAACTTGGAGCGCAAGTAATCGACTAAACACAATCTTGTGCTACATCTGCTATACTGAGATAGTAGTGGCATGCCTAGCACTTGGTTAGTTTTGATTGCGAGCCTCAAGGCCTACACCTAAGGCCCCACAAAGGCACATTTCAAAACTAACTTTGTCCTCTTCTTGCTGCACATTAGCAGGCAAGAGCCCGACTACACATCCAAAGTGCCAATCCCTTGGGGAGCTGTGTTGAGTGTCGAGGAGCCCTATTCGGAGAAATCTTCGCCCGAACAACCTCAACCGAAGTAAGCATAAGGGACACCAAATTGAACCACCCATGTCCATTACCATGCATTCTTGGGCTTCGGCACATAGTCTAGCAACTTGTGGCTCAGCAACCTGGCAAATAATCATGACAAAGATAAATCTCTTCCTTTATATGGAAATCTAGGAACAATGGCCATTCCCTTGACTCGTACTGATGAAAATTTTACTCCATATGAGATTGAGCAAAAAGTTGCCGAATTGGCCTACAGGAAATAGTGATATGCATATGTTTAGGTAGATGTCAACTTCAGCGACTAACTTCATCATGATTCATGTTGATTATTCATCGTTCGGGGCGTATCTCCATCACACTCTCTCGATAGCAAATAAGAAGATATACATCCAATATGAGTGATAGGAAAAAGAATGGAAACTGCTCTAGTGATGCATCAACGCAAGTCCTTTTCATTTCTTTGTTAACTTTTTTTTTCCACGACGACTTTGAACAGACGAATCGAAATACTTCACGATTTGCATGCAACAAAACAATAACAATAATTGTACTCATGCAACAAAACAAAGCCAATTGTATTTGCCAAATGTATATTAGTGAGTGACATGTAGGCTTGTATTATTTCCATGTCAATATTTGTTAGGTACGGTCAGTTTTCTAAATAGGCTAACCTACTAACTTTCTAATGCTTACTGTGCCTCAACAAATGCTGACATGAACATACATGCTGCAAACAGAGGCAACAGACTTTAATACAACAAATTCCAATCAAAGATTAAATTTGAGGTCCGGGAGATCCTCAGACCAACAACAAAAACAACCAGTGTGGAAAGGCATATTGAGTTAAGCGGTCAGCAATGGTGTTGGCTTGGCGGCGCAGATGGGAAGGAGAAACTCCAGCAATCGTAGCCATTGTTGATTTGGCATCTTCAACAATTGGAACAGCATTGGACAAATTAAAGGACTCCTTCAAAGCAGCAACAATCTAGGGCGAGTCGCTCTCAGAGAATCAAATTTTGTAAAGCCTTCTTGGCTGCCAAACCCAAACCCTCTCTAGCCACGGTGCCTCCACGAACAAAGGAGAAAAAGCGTTCACCACCCCAGAAATAGAAGCAGCCACAAATTCTCCGTTTCCGTCTCAAATTATTATTCCAATACCTCTAACCTTCATGTCTATATCCCAAGCAGCCACAAATTCTTCATTATCTTCAATCTTCTTGAAAGTATCGTTTCTCTTAAAAAAAAAAATCTGTACATGTCACTAATGTACATTTGGCAAGTAAATTGAACCGATATTCACTTCTATCCTACCCTATCCAACTCAAGGTAATTAATATTAGATTAAATTACAACAGTGGTCCTCGAATTGTATAGCGAGTTTTGTTTTGGTTCCTGAACGCTAATAATAGTTTCGCATGTCTTTGAATTAAGTTTGATGTTATATTTCACTAAAGGTCCGTTTCATTATCTCTGTCAACTTTTCCATTAACTTAATGTAAAGCAGGAATTTCATTTAAAAATAATCAATAATTGGAAATAATACTATGTTTGTAAAAAATCTTGAATTATCGATACTGGCCCGCGTCGTTATCAGAAGAAAAAAAATGTTAAATAAAAGATAAGAAAATTATTTAGATTAATTTCCAGGAAGTTACTTCAAAGTTAATTATGACAAAAGAGAAACAAGTATATTTCTCATGTTGACACACAGTTCATAACGAAAAACAGGACAAGAACCCAACCAGCTTACGTATTATAACCAATTTTCGAGCTTCATCCTCCATCGCCATTAGTTCAACCCCTCACCCTCATCCATTTCATCTCTCTCTCTCTCTCTCTCTCTCTCTCTCTCTCTCTCTCTCTCTCTCTCTCTCTCTCTCTCTCTCTATATATATATATATATATATATATGTATATTAGGGGTGGGCACTTGGAACCGAAAACCGAAACCGAAACACGAATCGAATCAAACCGCACCAAACGGTTTGATTTTGCGGTTTTGAAACGGTTTCGGTTTCAAAACTGAACCGCAACACACAAAACGGTTTGGTTTCGGTTTTGGGTTTTCAAAACCGCACCGAAACCGAAACCGTACCATATAATAAATAAATGTTATATAATTTATATTTTAAACTTTTCAACTAGGTTATAACTTATAGGTTAGGTTTGGTTTTGCCGTGGGTTTGCAAAACGGTTTGCTTCTGCTTGCATCTCTACTTCTGCCCTTGCGACTGCGAGTCTGCGACCTCAACTCTGCAAATCACTGCCTCTGCGACTACCTGCTTGCATCTCTGCCTCTGCGACTACAACCTCACAGTCACTGAGTCAGCTTGCCTTGCATGCCCATTGCCCAGATCCCCTTCATCTAATCTAATTTCTGCAAAAGCTCTGCAATATGGTAAGAACTTAGAACTTGTATCATTCATCATTCTACAATATTTGATCTCTATATATAGCTAGTAGTACTAATTCCTCCGCCCCTGCTTCACCACCTCTTGCTACAGCCGCCAAAACCCCTATTCCTCCCGCCCACTAATTGCAATGCCATCTCTCTCTCTCTCTATCTTTCTGTCTCTGTGACCCTTTTGATTTCAAGTTGATCAAAATTTTGATGGAAGAAAATTGGTGAAGTGGAAATATATTGAGGGAGTTGTCTTATTAATACTCAGGGAGAGTGATGGAAGAAAAGAAAGAGTAGGGTGAAAAGGCATATGATATTTGTCCTCATTCTCTAATGTTTAAATTTTGTCAACCCACAATTGTTGTCCATGACGCTTGAATTGAGACTGCTCAAACAATATGTAATGTTTTAAGTTTGATTTTTCTTTGCCAAATGTTAGTGAACTGCTTTTCGTAAGGACCTTTTAGTTTTCGATTCTGATCAACGTTTAGAGTATGTTTACTTAAATGAAACATCGGTTCGACATTAACTAGGAATTAGATTAACTAGGGTAGTTGATCTCATTCCCATTCATTATTTTCCTTGTTCGAATCATTGACTTATTTCATTTCAATTAAGTAAACATAACATTAAAATACGAGAAAACAAAGTGCAAAAACAAGATTTGAAATTGGACATTGTGTACATGCTGGGAAAAAAAAACAAACCGAATGTGCTTCAAAGGCACTGCATTTATATGTTACATATTATAAATGGGGCATATATGGTTTTGGTGAAATTGTTTATATGATTAGCGGAAAGTGTTGGAGCCATTGCAGTTCTTTATGTCCTCTTGCAGAAATACACTGCCTTTATCGCCACGGCACAATTCTGTGTCTGTTATAAAATTAATCCACCTTTGTTGAAGAAGATCAAAGATCTCTGCGTCTCTGTTTTGGTGTAGTTTTTGGTGCTGTTTTTTTATGCAGTTTTGGTGCATTATTTTTGGGTGCAATTTTGTGCAGTTTTGTGCAGTTTTTGGTGCAGTTTTGCTGCTGTTTTTATGCAGTTTTGCTGCAATTTACTGCATAAATAAGTGTATATTTTAAATTATACATTTTTTTTCTCTCAAAAACCAAACCGAAACCGTTTGAAACCGTACCGCACCGAACCAAACGGTTTGGTTTTATTTCGGTTTTGACTTCAAAACCGCACCGCACCGCAAAATGTTTTGGTTTCGGTTATGGTTTCACTCGAAACCGCACCAAACCGCACCGCGCCCACCCCTCATGTATATATTACTTTAGTCTAAAGTAGGAGGAAGAGTGGCACTGTGAAATTTTGGGTTGATTTCAGTTTATTTACAAAATTGCCATCGGGCTGATTTCAATCCAATTTTCGATTTATTTACACGATTACCACTGGGCTTAAGAACGGTTTTTCAGTGTTTGGGCTGGATCTGGACTTTGAGTCGGGGAGAGAGAGGGAAGGGGGACAGAAGGGTTGACGGGTTAGAGGGAGAGGTTCGCCGGGATTTAGAGGAGAGGGGAGAGGGGAAAGGATTCGGCAGTGAGGTATGGGTTTAGGGAGAGTAAGGGAGAAGTATGGGGTAGTTTGATTTCCAGGGATTTCTTTTCACCCCTTCACTATGGAGGTATGGGTTTAGGGAGAAAGAGTGGGAGCAGCTTCCGATCACTTCACTCTCTCCTTTCGAAACAATCAGTATGTCCCTCTCTCTCTCTCTCCCTCCCTCTCTCAGTTCAATCAATTACACGATCTGTATACTTATAAATTCTTAGCTGATATACATATACTCTTAAATTCTTGATTTAATATCAAATTTGCTTTTGAAAAACGATTTCTTCTTTTGTTTGGCGATGAATTGTAATAAATTTTCTGTATTTTGGGTAGGTTTATAATCCCATTTAGCAGAGTCGTGTCGCTTCCAAATGAAGAAAATGATAAGTCCTCTTCTTCTGATGCTCAGGTTTTTTCCCATTTACATTCAAAGCAACACCCTTTTGTTTCTTTTTGCATTTGGGTTTTTGCGATTTCTGTTTTTTTTTCTTTGTTTTGTATTTCTAATTTATCGTTTGATGCCGGACAATGGTGATTGTTTGTTTTAGTTTGGATGTTTTTCTGATTTTGGGTTGGTCAGTTTTTTTGGGCTGCTTGAGAAAATGTGATCCCATGTTTTGATTGAGTGAAATAATTAAGAGATAAAAAAGAGTGGAGAATTAGTGTCAAGAGTAGTGATGAAAAAAATGAGGAAAAAAGATAGATGTGGAAGAAAGGGGGGGGAGGGGGACTGGAAATCGAGGAAAGTGAAGAGAAAAAAAAAGGGGGTTAATGTGGGGAGTAGGCAAAAGAGAAAAGCAAGAGAAGGGAGACAGAACAGGAACAAGGTGTGGTTTTGTTGTTAGTTTTATCCAAATTTTTTATTTGGAATTTGATTTGAAGCTTATGTCTTATTAGTTTAGTCTAATTTAGTGTTGGTTTATCTAGGTTTGTAGCTAATTTAATGTTAATGTTGATCTAGGCGTTTTACTTTGTTGTGAACTTATATGGGTTTCGTTTTTTAATTGTTATTTTACAGTTGCTAGGAAAATAAATTACTATAATACACAGGAAAAATTGGATTGATATTATTGGTTTGTACGCAGAAATACAAAGTACCCAAAAATCTGAAGTGGAAAAGAAAGGTATCCATCTCCTTTTCTTCGACTTTTGCTTCGTTTTTACATCTTTTTCCATTTTTGGGTGACGTTTTGTGCTTCATAATTGGCTTTAATACAAAATTATTGAAGCTACTAAACCCCCAATAGGTTCTGTTTGATTGATTGTCTATTTAGGGTGTTTTTTAGTTTTGCTTGCTGGGTTCAGATTCATTTGGGTTTATATGTGATTTCCAGTCGATTATTTTTTTATTAGTTGCAGATCATATTTACTGTGGAAGTTTGAATCTTTGTGGTTGTTTCAGTGTAGTTCTTGGGTACACACACATTTATCCAATAAATAAGTTCATGAGATTGTTTTTAGGGGATGGACAGAAGTCCCTGGCAGCAATCTCTCTATAATCATCGCCGGGAAAATATCGTGGTCATTTTGAGCTCGGATTCAGCCAGCATGTGGTAAGCATTTCTTTTCCGATTACTTTCATTTGTTTATTTGTGAATCAATAACTTTTTTAGGAATAATGAATGTCACAATTGCTGATAAATTGATACTTTGTCTGGAGCTTGAACTGTGGATCTGTGCAATTCTCAAGGACCTGCATCTGGTCCTCTCCCTGATCCTCCTAATGATTATGACACATATTACTCAATGAATCAAGCAAGATCCATAAGGTTGTAGTTGATTATGTTTCTTTTCTGTTTACTAACAAACACTCATTCAGTTACTCCCTAAATTTTGATGGCAATGGTAATAACCTTCATACGTACAGAAATTGCTTACCTTATTATCAGTGTTGTCAGTCATTAACCTCCGACAAAACAAATTCTTTTTTCGTAAGCGTTTGTTTTATATTAGAGTTGCAATAATCTTTCCATACATGTTGTCATACCCCCCTGAGCTTTTGCCAAAGGCACTGACTGGTTGCTGATTTCAGGTTCACGTACAAATGTGACTAGCAGGTAAAGTTCCATAAGGAGGTGGAAGCAGAAGAAGAATTGGCGTCACCCTTCAGTTTTTCAACCAAAAGGAGCTAACCTTTATAAATGATTGAGTAAACTGTCATTTAACCCCCTAAACTATCACGTGAGTGTCAATTTCCTCCCTAAACTATTTTTTTTTAGCCAATTGACCCCCTAAACTATGTTAAAGTGGCTAATTCACCCCCTACCGTTAAGTATCTTTAACTCCATATAATTTTCTGTTAGAAAGTGTCATGTGCTTGGCACATGACCACCTTTTTACCTTTTCTGTCTAAATTTTTACAAAGAAAACATATAAAACAAATATTAAAAAAAAAAAAAACATACAAACCCTAAAATTAATCATTCAAAATAATAGAAAAAGTAAGGCTTTTTATATTAACACCCACAAAATGTTGAATGCATCCCATATTAAAATTTAATATTAAATGACTTATTTACTCCACTATGCAATGATAATTTTGACCTTATTAGGTTTTAAAAAAAATAAAATTTTATAAATACACCCCAAATTACTTTTAGCGTATTATTTATCTTCTCATCTATTAAAACCCTCTCATCATCCATTGTTGAACAAAACCCTAACCAATGAAACTACAAACATGTTGATTGAGAAAAATTGTTTTTGACGAATGAAACACGAAATCGATGTTTCTGAAGCTTCACATGAGGTAAGACTTCACATTTTTCATTGTTTTAGTGATTTCGATGACATCGATAATTATTTAATCTTGCGTTTGTTGCATTATTTAAACTTCTATATTCATATTCATCTTTTAGGGTTCATATTGAAAAATAATGCATAGTGGAGTAAATAAGTCATTTAATATTAAATTTTAATATGGGATGTATTCAACATTTTATTTTTTTAATACAGGCAGAAAAGAGAGAATATAAAATTTTATTTATTTTTAAACCTAATAAGGTCAAAATTGTCATTGCATAGGGGAGTAAATAAGTCATTTAATATTAAATTTTAATATGGGGTGCATTCAACATTTTGTGGGGTGTTAATATAAAAAGCCTTACTTTTTCTATTATTTTGAATGATTAAGTTTAGGGTTTGTATGTTTTTTTTTTTAATATTTGTTTTATATGTTTTCTTTGTTAAGCTTTAGACAGAAAATGTAAAAAGGTGGTCATGTGCCAAGCACATGACACTTTCTAACAGAAAATTAGATGGAGTTAAAAATACTTAACGGTAGGGGGTGAATTGGCCACTTTAACATAGTTTAGGGGGTCAATTGGCTAAAAATAGTTCCCCAGGGGGGAATTGACACTCACGTGATAGTTTAGGGGGTTAAATGATAGTTTACTCTAAATGATTTATACAAGCTTCTTTGTTTTGTATCTCTGAAATTTGAGTTCTTTGACTAAAACTATGAATACTGATTGGTAAATATTTCGTTTTCTATGGGCCATTTGTGTTCTATTTGGGTTGTATTTTGAGTCATGTAATTCAAATTGCAAACAAAAGGCTAAAGAAGATAAATATATTACAAGCTCTCATGGGAAATGTGAAATTGAAACTACACTATGGAATGTTAAATATTTAATCTAAATCTGAAGACCAAAAATAAAATAACTACTTAGTAGAGTTAAATTTTTAGCCTCAAATATCCTTAGGCAGACACAAAATTTTGACCCCAACATCCAATTTTGATAAGAGTTAAGAGTTTTTCTATGACTGTATTACTGTGCTTGATAAATGAATGACGAATTGGAGATAGTTTCTTGCTTATGTTTTTCTTAGGTGTGTACTAAACTGGATGTTGGTTTGGTTATTTCCGAACTTTTCACATGACTTTCATTACCCAATAGAGAATATGAAAAGGAAGTGTTATTGACACTCCAAAAATCTCATTCTACACTCCTCACAAGTGTATTTTTCTTTCTAAACATAGAAAGTTTGGAGTGTAGAATGAGAATTTTGGAGTATCAATAACAATTCCCATATAAAAACCCTAACCTTAATTTTGTAAATTGATTTTGGTACCTGCAAATGAGAAAAGGGTAAAGTTTCTTATCCCTTTAGTGTTTGATCCTGAAATTAATTTATCTGTGAGTCCTGGATTTCTGTACATTTTGGGTAAATTTCAACGACTTACTCTTTTTTAATGCGTTTTTATTTTCTATTTTTGTCTTTGAGCTTCTGCTTTTTGGGCATTTTGGGTTGTATTTTCTATTTCCCAGTCGACTGGAAATATTGAGGGGGAGAGAGAAAAATTGCTCTTCAATAACTATGCTTCTATATTTCTTAAGGTCTGGTATTTGATTAATTAGAAATGACAGCTTTACTCGATTGCTGCTTTTTTTCTATCAATTTAAGGTACTATGAATTGGGACTCGACAATCCACCATATGCTGCCAAGTTCTACGACTTTTGTGGGGCTGAGGATCTTGGGCACTTTCTCTTTGTTTATTACTAATTAGACATTCTAATTTGAAAGTTTTTCTTTTAATCATCTCTTTAATTTGAAGTGATACAGATATAAGATTTATGCAGATGACATATGCCCTTCAGAAATTTTTGCACAGTAATTTGTTTCTCACACACTCATGTTTAATCTTGTACGTCGTTTTTGTTTGATTTTTTTTCATCTGATGGTTAGAAATGAACCAAAACTGTGAAAACCACCTTCCTTTACCGGAAGAGAAAAAGTGTTGAATCCCTTAACAAATCGAGGACAGTTTAATCTGGTTTTACATATTCGATCAAAATTCTTGAACACCGTGTTACTACACAAAAAGAGTAAATAATAAGGATTAAGTATCTAAAACTCCTCAATTTTTTAGTGTAATTCCAAATTGATCTCAATTTTTTTAAACATTCCAAACAAGTACTTAATCTATTGGAAATGTCACATCCATTAAGCCCTAGTTAAAAATCTGTTACATTAACTCGAGCATATTTTGTCTTCAAAATCAATAAAATGTCATGAAAGCATATCATCCACCAACGAATGGTCACCATCAGCCTCATCATGCCATCACCTCCAAATTGATCTCAATTTTTTTAAACATTCCAAACAAGTACTTAATCTATTGGAAATGTCACATCTATTAAGCCCTAGTTAAAAATCTGTTACATTAACTTGAGCATATTTTGTCTCCAAAATCAATAAAATGTCATGAAAGCATATCATCCACCAACGAATGGTCACCATCAGCCTCATCATGCCATCACCTCCAAACAAAACACAAACCCACTAACTCCACCCTACAACTCTTTAAATTTGTTTATTTACTTATTAATTAATTGGTGAGAGGATGAAACATTTCACTGCTATTACTAGAAAACTAACAGAATCTGACATAAGAGCTTTTGTTTCTTTTTCTTTGCTTGCATTAATTTTGTATTGTTTTTTTTTATTTGGTTAGAGAAAGAGGAAGAATATAAGGAGAGGAGAATTATATCCTTCGAGTTTCTAGAAGTTTTAATGTGTTTCGCGTCCTGCATTTTCGTAACGTCTGTACAAGTTGTCACTTAGATCTTTTGGTTTTTGGCTACTTTAGTTTTTCAGCATTGAATTATAGGATTAAAGTTTTTGATTGAGTTCTTATTTAATTCCAGATTGGAATGGGTGCAATATGAGCACTCCTAAAACTGAAAAGTTCTCTGAAATTTGATGGTTGTGTCAGATAGGTTTATCGTCCATGCAAGGATGACGTACCACAATGGAGGATGTTGTGAGTGCATTAAACTTTTCTCTTCCTATTAGAAGTTTTCAGAACATAAAATCCTTTTATGTCTATTCTCAGAAGTTTCAATTGTTGTATCCTTTTTTGTCTTTATTTAGCATGCTATAGTTTGGATTCAATTGAATATGATTTTACTTGACATGTTCAATTGACTGCATATATCTAATTCCATTGGCGGATTATTATCTGTCCTTAGTTTGAATGCATCAGTAAACATTGTTTGTTTCACCACCAAGTACGATTACAGAAAACATATATAATAGACAATTTATTTACTTTTTGATGGACATACTAGAGGATTCGTAAACATGCTAATAGAAAATACTCTTGATAAGCACTAGAGAATGATGTTATTCATGCAATTACGCCTGAAACAGTTGATTCCCGCCGCAACGCATGGGCTTGTTATCTAGTAAAACATATAATTGGAGGAGAAGTTTTCGCTCAACCTTGGAATTTTATGAAAAGAGCTTCCTTTTTTTACATCCAGCACCACAAAAGTGATGGTCCATCCCCAAAACAATTTCTAGGCAGTGAGGGTTCAAACTTAAACCACAAAGAAAAGTCAGTGGTTGTCAGGCATGCAGATAGCAATAATTGTTCTACTTGAGTTGGCAAAGAAACCCAAGCAAGACAAAAAGAAACCCAAGCAACACAAGCCTTGATCCAAACCACAAGAAATGAGAGAAAAAGGAGCATAACAAGTTCTTCTTTGACGGCCTAGCAATGGGCCACAAAAGTGTCGCGTTTTCTCAATTTATCTTCTTCAATGGTAGACTGTGAAATCCTGTCCCTAGAATTTCACTATTAATTATATATCTTGTTATTTAAATTCGTATTACACGTTTTCACTATTTTCATTAGTTAATTTTAAATTCCGTTAATTTAGAAATTAAATTGAATAGTTATCGGTTTGAAATTTGGTATTGAATCTTTAAAATTCGTTGACCTGTCAAGGTCACAAGTAACGTTTTCGAATAGATCTCGAAACCACGAGCACATAGGCGAAAGCCATTTACGAGTCCGGATTATGACGGTATAGTTACGGATATTTGAAGTCGTTTTACTAAACTTTAGATTATAAATTTAATATAACTCCCACTTTGTTGGGGGAGGCCCAATGAAAAAAGGAGAGTGAAAGGCAAGGGACAAATCAGAAAAGAGAGAGAGAAGGTGAGGGACAAAGATAGGGGAAGGGTTGGTGGAGTCTTCTTCTTTCCCTCAGTTTTCTTTTTTGCAGCTCCAAAACGAAGGAGGAAGGAGACGAAGAAGGAATTCGTAAAATTCTGTTTGTTGAGCTTTTGGTGACTGAAGAAATAAACAAAGAAGGAGAGATGGAGGACACAATTGCAGCAAGATTCGATGGACTTCATGTTGGTCCAGTCATTATGATGTCCTTCAGATTAGCAAGATTACCAAGAGATTATACATATAAATGGTGAGTAGCATAACAGACGGAAGGCTTTAAAATGTGTTTGATATTTTCTGGTTTTGTTGATTAATTTTTATAATTTTGAAATCCATGGGTTAATTCCACATGTCCTACAATATCTGTTGTTCTTCGTTTGTGTGTGGTGTTTGTTGATTAGATTCAATGAATGAGCATGAGGTTCTTTTCCTTCAATTTCTTTTCTGGTTTTGGTAGGTGTTGTCGACGCTTGCTACATATATATTTGAATTGAAACTGCCACGATATATTTGGAGTTCTTGGTTTTGTTTAGGGTTTTCTACCATTCAATGAAGCAGTCTGAACATGAATCAATGGTGAGATGCATGTCGTTGTCTAACTCATCTTCAGCTCTGTCTCTTTCACTCTTGAGGTACCTGCTGTTGGAGTACGTTTGCTGTTGTCGATCTACAGGTAAAGCTTCAATTTCCATATTGGGGTTCCATTTTTCTTCATTTCTGGAATTTGGGTTTTAATTTCAGTAATTTATTTCTATTAATTTTGGTTCTGTGTTTAGTAAATTTTGTTCTTAATTTTACTAAGATTTTGAGTTTTTTTTTCCTCTGCAAATTTCGATTAAATTGCTTGCACTCCCTGTATATTAATTATTTGTTTCCAATAGCAGGTAATCAGGTATTGCATATTTTGAAAACTTCGATTAATTTTTTCATGTTCTTTTCTGGTGAGAAGGTTAGCGATAAGCTCTGCACCCAAACTCGAGAGTGACCCACCCTGTTTGCTCTGTTTTTGGATTTCATTTTTAAATTTGATATTTTGTTTGCAGCCACTGGAAAGAGGCCGCATGAAAATTTCTCTTCTGGGAGTTATGAAGGAGTTAGGGAGGAAGAACAGAGTCTTGCCGTCAGATTTAGTAAGTACCTGCCAAAAGCCATGGGATTTGGAAATATCAATTTCTTTCTTGCTTATTAGCTTAAACATCTAAGAACCTAGGTAGTCTTTTTTTTTTTTTTTTTTCCTACTGTCTCACTGCATACAATGTGTTGATTTACACAACAAAGTCGTTCCCCACATGTGTGAGGATCTGTGCGTGCAACCTCATTGGTTAAGCAGACGTTGGTGCTCCATTTTGTGATACCATGGACAAGCAAGAGAGTAAAGAGGAGTTTGATTGCATAATTACTCAGAAAAATGTGTTTATTTTTAACTATTCTGAAGTGAAATCAGTGGTCATCTACTGGTCCAGTTCAATGTTGTCCGAGTTTACAAGGGACGACGCAACACTTATATGATACTTTTCTTATTGGCTGTATGTGAATCATCAATATCTTATGGATTAATATGCTTACCATTTCATATACGTATGTTTTGATTCATGTTAAACTTTGTTTGTATTATTTTTGTGTTTGTCATTGGCAGTTGAATTTGAAAACATTCATAGTTATCCATAGGACCTTGAGGGAGTATGCAATTAGTATTCATATAGATGGTTATTCATGTTAACGATAAAAGCATCTGGTTTAGGTTTGTCCTCAAAATTTATGCTTAGTTGTAAGAATGCTTTTGCTTAGTTGTTCATGTAAAAATGGAACATTATTTTTGTACATATATCATTTTATATTCGTTTAATGTTTGAACTTAAGCTTATTAACTTGGTTATTGGTAAGGCTCTTCTAGAGGCAGTGTTGGCGTTTAGATGATGAGGAAGTAGGCGCTGAGGAGGAAATGGCGAAGTTGGAGGACCAAAAGGTCCATATGAAAGCCGAAGAATCCAAAGGTAAACCCCTTCGAAGTCTTCGATTATGGTGTTCTTTAGTTGATTGCAAGACTAGAACTTGAAAAACTAACACATGCATATAATTTTTTGTGAAGGAACTGCGGTCCAGTGGCTGGATAGAAGAAAAGGACAATGCATGCTCTCTCTCTCTCACGGTAGCTCCGTGTTCCTCTCCCCCCAAACCTAATGGCTTCGGCCCAATTCGGAGCCTGCTCGGATCGGGACCTCTTGGAGATTCGGAGCTCCAGGTGAGGTAATTTTCCCCAAATTGTATTCAATCTATGTTGCTTCATTTCATTTTCCATTTTAATTTGGAATTGTTGATATTTTAGGCGGGTATCGCATGTATAACCAGAACAATTTTTGTGTTGGATTGGGGTCAAATTGTCCAGCTTTATTATCTATTTGGTCGCCTGTGTATTTGTAATCTGAATAATATGAATTAGGGTTTTTCTATTAGTGTCCTATTAGTCAAGAAAGGATGCTTTTTTTTTTGTTTTTTTTGTTATCATGCATATTTAAGCTGTAAACATCTGAAAAACTGCTTTATTGAAGTGAGATTTCCAGTTTTTGAGCTCAATTTCAGGTCTTGAGCTTTGAATTTGTTTACATGTAGCCCAACTGAAGCTATCTACGTCGTAGTTTGAAGTATTTGTATTGGTGACTATGTGTTTTTGTTGCGCAATATGAGTTGCCCCAATATCTTTTGTATGCAATTTGGTGTAGACAAGTAGTTTTTTTGGGAGGGTATTGGAAAAAAAATATGAAATTGATTTGCGCTCAATGCATAGTTAATCTTAAAATGCGGTTTATTAAATTGGTTTGATGATTTATAGATGGTAGCAAATTTGCTATGTCAACTCCTACAAGGAAGAGGCTGATGAGAGACTTCAAGAGGCTGCAACAAGACCCGCCCGCAAGGATTAGCTGGGGGCCTCAGGATAACAATATAATGTTGTTGACGAGGTTAGTTATATTTTAGGCTCTACTTCTGCAAATGTGAACTCTTTACGTGGATACCTAATTTTATGTGAGTTTTAATAGTTATATATCAAACTCCACTGCACTAAACTCTGTGAACAATTATAATTAGAACTTGGATGAAATGGGTTCCATCCAGCAAAACTCTTGCCCTATTAAAAAAATATAAAAAACTTAAAGAAAATTTGATAATTTCTCATAGTTTAGGCCATTTATCCAAGTCAGAATGAGAAACACATATGTTTTCTGTATCTTTAGGCTATATTTTTAGCTGTAAATCGTATGGAGTAAATCTCTTGGTGTCATTCTAAATAGACTGGAAATATGTCTCAAGCAAAATTTACGTTGATGTTTATCAATGGAAATAAGTTTTGAAGTGATTACCTTTCTTTATACAAGTTCTCTTCACAAAGAAACCTATATTATGGTTTCACTTTTACTTGCTTTGGCACGGGGGGAGGTGTCTGGTCATGTAATTGGCGTGTCATTACACACTACATTTTTATTATCCTTATCTTCTATATTAATATCACCATTCTCACCCGAAGGTTGCCTCTTCCAAGTCGGTATTTGATGATCTCCAATCCCTTTTGTGTGATTTCTCTGATTTGAATCTCGGATGGTTCCTCAGGGAGGGCAGATTTTTGGGTTTTTGGTTTTTAGGACCCTTCAATTTTGTTTTGTTTTAACTTTTGAGGTATGATTTTATAGAAATTAACGGTTGGAATTAACTTTGGTAATCTTGATTTTGGTTTGGTTCAGCTAGGGTGTAGTTGAGTCCACCTGTTATGGTGAAGATGGAAGATGCTAAATTTTGCTAAATTTTACTTATTCGTTATTAAGAACTTAATATATATGTAGTTGTCCTGTTTGGCTTTGGCGTTTTGATTGGGTGTTTGTTTGGATTTTGGGAATTACCATTGATAGATAGCATTCAAGCAAGATGCATAACTCATACCCACATTTTTTTTTCATATTCCTTTTCTGCCATCTCTTATTTAGATTTGTGTAATTGGTTGGCTCAAAGATGGTTTACAAGGCAAGGCTCTATGTTCATCTTCAGATTGGTCCATATATTTGTTCAGAATGGAATTTTGGGTAATGATCATTTTCCTCAGCAGTTTGTTGTTTCATCAAAGATATAGTCCGACAATTGCTCGGGTGACAATGTCCTTTGGTGACTGGTTGGATTAGCCCACTTTTCTGTTGGTATATATTTTCTTATGTGGCTTTCTGTACATATTAGACTTCTTCTACTGTAATTTAACAGATTTAATAGTTACTTCATTCAATGAATAGCTCTTCGGTATCCATTTTGAAATCAGCATCATTTACTTTCATATGGATTCACCATCACCTAACAAGGTTTATTTGGACCCAAAACAAATCATAATTAATTGTCACTAATCTGCTGCTTTATTGTCAATAACCCTTTAGATTGGGAAGCACCATACTGTTTCCAATCAATTAGTTTGATGGGTGTTTTAACAATTTCCTAGGGTGGGAAGCACCTAGCTTTTTTTTTGTGTGGAATATTAGTACCATGCTACCATGATAGCTATTATAACTAATAATCAATATGTTGTAAAGATGTCTCAATTATTGAGAACGACGTATATGTTCTGTTAGTTTGATTGAAACTACAATTGGTCAAATTACAAAGAAAATGAAACATTCTCTCTTCTTTTTCTCTCCTATTGCATTTGGGTTTTCTCCTGTTTCTATTTCTATTGATCTAATTTTGGGTGCGGTTGATTTTGGTTGTGTCAGTAACTTGAGATGATTGTAAAGCAGTACATGTTGTGTTGATGCCTTTTACTTTACATGCATATTTGTTTCGTAGGAATTAAACTTGCAACTAAAAAAACGACGTGGTACCTAAGAACCAATGAAGTCAAACTTTGCTTCCTATGTATGGATATGCATGCCATAAGAAACATTCATTTGTAGATTGTATTGTGTCATCAATAATATAGTTTCAATTAATTAGTCTACTACATGAAGGAAAAACACAGAAAAGATAGAGTAGAAAAGTAGAAGGCATAATACCTCAGCACTTGGCAGGAATAGTAAGTTTCTGAAAAAATTGCTAAATAGTCTTACAAATTTAGTCGTTAAACGTTGTACTACAACCCAAGACAAAGATATAGTTTGTTTACAATTCAAAACAAAGTGCTGCTATAATTTGCAACAGCCATGAATCATTTTCGCATAAAGATATTCAAATTTGACGGCACATCGAATAACTAGAAAGCAAAGCAAAATATGCCATGTGCTAACACGGAACTAAATCAAAAGAAGGATTAAATATCGAAAATTTTCCGTAAGGCATCAATTGACAAAATGCTTCTTCTTAATGTGGTCTTCCAAGAAATGAATGCAGATCCAAAACAACTCAAAAAACATCTTAGAATTAATAAATAGAAGCATAAATGGACATGATAGCTCCCTAATTTTGTAAACAAACTATATCTTTGTCTTGGGTTATAGTATAATGTTTAACGACTAAATTTGTAAGACGGTTTAGCAATTTTTTCAAAAACTTACTATTCCTACTAGATGCTCAGGTATTATGCCTTCTACTTTTCTACTTATTATGCCTTCTACTTTTCTACTTTCTCTTTTCTGTGTTTTTCCTCTATGTAGTAGGCTAATTAATTGAAACTATGTTATTGATGACACAATACGATCTACAAATAAATGTTTCTTATGTCATGCATATCCATATATAGGAAGCAAAGTTTGACTTTATTGGTTCTTATGTACCATGTTTTTTTTAGTTGCTTTGTGTGAAAACTATTTATGCCTGTTGCAACTAATACATTTGCGTGGGCACATTTTCTATTATATGGTATAAAAACAAGGATGCTTTTAGACATTTTTCATTCTAGCCCTGTCGTTCGTGTCTTTCGATTTTAGCAACCATAGTTTGAAAAAATTTCTATCCGTAGTTTGAAAATTTTTCCATCCGTAGTTTCAAAAATTTTCTATCGTAGTCAATTTTTTTTTTTATAAACAGTATCTATTGTTATTTTTTCATTTCAACAACCAAATAATTTTAGGTAGATGTCAACTTCAGCGACTAACTCCATCATGATTCATGTTGATTATTCATCGCTCGGGACGTATGTCCATCACACTTTCTCGATAGCAAATAATAAGAAGAAGATATACATCCAATATGAGTGGCAGGAAAAAGAATGGAAACTGCTCTAGTGATGCATCAACGCAAGTCCCTTTCATTTCTTTGTTAACTTTTGTTTTTTTCCACGACGACTTTGAACAGACAAATCGAAATACTTCACGATTTGCATGCAACAAAACAATCACAATTATTGTACTCATGCAACAAAACAAAGCCAATTGTATTTGCCAAACCCTCTCTAGCCACAGTTGCCTCCACGAACAAAGGAGAAAAAGCGTTCACCACCCCAGAAATAGAAGCAGCCACAAATTCTCCGTTTCCGTCTCAAATTATTATTCCATTACCTCTAAAAAAATTGCTTACATGGACATAATACATGTCACTAATGTACATTTTTCTTTTTGAGGACACTAATGTACATTTGGCAAATAAATTGAACCTATATTCACTTCTATCCTACCTTATCTAACTTGAGTTGAAATCTTCTGCAACCAAAAGCCTCTGTGACATCCCTGTCAACTACTAACTCTAGTTTAACACTGTTAACTCAGAAAAAGATTAAAAATAAATAAATAAATGGATCCATCTCTCAGCTCACTCGGATCTGATTTGGTAGTGAGGTAATTCTAGAAAAAACTGGTATTAAAAAAAAAAACTAAGAAGCTGCAAAACCCAACTTTAAAAAATCAATTTTTTTCATATCTGTTTTACATAAAAGTTTACCAAACACTATAATACTATTTTTTTTTTCTTCAAAAACATTTTTACAAAAAATTTATCAAACACTCTGCAACTTTATTTCACGGTCATTTATTCTCGCAACAAACATTTTTTTTTCAAAGAGCACGGTAATACCACACACCAGCCCTCAATCTCACCCTCTTCTACCTCTCAACCCACAGAAACCATAGCGCCTCATCCTTCCTCCCTTCCCTGACATCTTCACCCCTACAACCTATCTACCACAGCTTTCCTTTCAAATTCCAAATTTATAGCACATGGCTTCCAAGCATCGGACGGTCATCGCCACCGTCCTCATTATCCTCCCAACACCAAAAGTCTTCTTCTTCGAAGTGGTGGTTTTGTAATTGTACAAAGATTAAAGCGCGAAAGGCTATACTGGGAAAAGCCCCATCAATGGCGGCGGAGGGCTTCGATTTCTCGTAACGCCGACTGGTAGCCGCGGCCGTCACGGATATGGCGGGTCTCTGTGAAGTAGGTTTGTAGTATAGGGGATCTGGAAACATACAGCGAGATTCTTAATCAAGAGGCCGAGAGGGATGGTTGTGGGATGCTTTGGTGGTGGTCGGCGTTCGGTGGGAGAGATCCTGAGAGAGGCCACAGGGGAGCCACAGAGGCTTTTGGGTGCAGAAGATTTCAACCCATCCAACTCAAGGTAATTAATATTATATTAAATTACAGCAGTGGTCCTAGTATCGTATCGCAAGTTTTGTTTCGGTTCCCGAACGCTAATTATAATTTCTCATGTCTTTGAATTAAGTTTAATGTTTTGTTTCACTAAAAGTTCGTTTCATTATCTCTGTCAACTTTTCCATTAACTTAGTGTAAAACAGAAATTTCATTTAAAAATAATCAATAATTGGAAATAATACTATGTTTGTCAAAAATCTTGACTTATCGGTACTGGCCCGCGTCGTTATCAGAGGAAGAAAAATGTTAAATAAAAGATAAGAAAATTATTTAGATTAATTTCCAGGAAGTTTCTTCAAACCTTTTTATTTTTTTTTTAGTTTCTTCAAATTTAATTATGACAAAAGAGAAACAAGTATATTTCTCATGTTCACACACAGTTCATAACGAAAAACAGGACAAGAACCCAACCAGCTTACGTATTATAACCAATTTTCGAGCTTCATCCTCCATCGCCATTAGTTCAACCCCTCACCCTCACCCTCATCCATTTCATCTCTCTCTCTCTCTCTCTCTCTATATATATATATATATATATCATGAAGAACGTTATTACAAGCAGCAAACACGTTTATACAACCTTAAAACAGTGTTCGCCTCGTCTTCACCTCTCACCACTGTTTCTACTCATGATCCCTACCTTGCTCGTGGCCCAAGACGACTTGCCGCCTGTATACACTCCAGTCGACTTTATCACTGTTGCATGCGGCTATACGGGCCCCCTAATGCAAGATAAGCAATATTGGACTGGAGATATGTACTCGATATACTCCCCCTTAGAAGACCACCAAGCTGCTAGCAAATCCACTGTTAGAGAAGCCCCTCCATCGTCCACCTCCTCCTTCATCAAAGTACCTTATACCTGGGCACGGCTTTCTCACTCTGAATTTACTTACAGATTTTCCTTCAAAACTGCCGGCCAAAAGTTCGTCCGGTTGTATTTCCGCTCGGTTTCTTATGGCCCTAACTTCGAACGCTCCAAAGCACTATTCTCTGTCAAAGCCGGTGGCTTTACCCTTCTCCACGACTTCAATGCTTCAGTCACAGATGCTAATGGGGTTGACACTTTGTACAGAGAGTTCTGTTTGAACGTTGAAGACACAAAGAGCCTGAACATCACATTTGCTCCAAGCATGGCAGCAAGTCCAGATGCGTATGCCTTTATCAACGGAATCGAAATTGTATCCATGCCGACCAATCTTTACTACACTCCTGCCCCAAGCTCCAATAGGCACAACAAGAAAGTATGCACCGAAGAAAACAAGTTTCGCATAGAGAACAACACTGCCCTAGAGATGCTCTACCGAATAAACATCGGTGGACCACAAATCTTATTCACTCAAGACACTGGCATGTACCGCCGCTGGGATGGTTTGGAAGTGGAGATAAATTACTTACAGCCGCTAAGAAGTGTAAGCAGTCACCTACAAGAATTCGGTAGTCAACCTGACTTTGCCGTAATACCAGCATATGCGGCGCCAGAACAAGTTTACCAAACAGGCCTGTCGATTAGCGCGGAATCGGCACCAACCTGGAACATTGGGTACAACCTCACCTGGGACTTCCCTGTAGATTCCAAGTTTTCTTACCTTATTAGATTGCATTTTTGTAGTTGGCAAGAACCCGGAGAAGAGTTTCAAATTTACATAGACAAGCAAACAGTTGAAGAAAGAGCAGACATCTTCTTCTGGACCTGTGATCGAGGCCATGGCCGTGGGATTCCTGTGTACAAAGATTACGTTGTGTCAATGGTTGGCCCTGAAAGCATGGGGAAGAAAACAAATCTTTCTATCGCACTGAAGGACAAGTACAACAAAGGAATATTATTGAATGGGCTCGAAATCTTCAAACTGAATGATTCAAATGGTAATCTCGGCGGACCGAACCATGTCCCAGCTCCATCCAAACCAGTGGAGTCGCAAAGCCCCCCAAATAATTCGTCAAAGAAGACGGTGTTTGAAATCGTTGCTGGTGAAGTTGCCGGCATACTTGTCCTGATCTTTATCCTCGGATTCTTGATTTTCCGACTACTATGGAAAGCCAAGTCCTCGGGCGCCAATTGCAGGACGACCAGGTCAACTATGGCCTGCAGGTCAACTTTACCATCTGATTTATGTCTGTATCTGTCTCTGAAAGAGATCAAATCCGCCACCAAAAACTTCAACGATATGTGTATTATCGGAGTTGGAGGATTTGGAAACGTATACAAAGGATGCATCAGTGATGGCGAGACCACAACCGTTGCAATCAAACGGTTGAAACCCGAATCATCACAAGGGGCACACGAGTTCAAGACAGAAATCGAGCTGCTCTCCCAACTCCGCCACCGCCATTTGGTGTCTCTGATTGGATATTGTACGGATGAAGATGAGATGATCTTAGTATACGATTACATGGCACGTGGGACCCTCGCCAGCCATCTCTACCACACTAACAACCCACCTCTTTCCTGGGCGCAACGACTTCTGATTTGTATTGGAACGGCTCGTGGTCTGCACTACCTTCACTGTGGAACCAAGAGCACTATCATCCACCGTGACGTGAAGAGCACCAACATCTTGTTGGATGAGAAATGGGTGGCAAAGGTTTCGGATTTCGGCTTGTCAAAAATGGGAATGACTACCGCATCTAAGACCCACATGAGTACGATGGTCAAAGGCAGTTTCGGGTATCTGGACCCGGAATATTTCCGACTTCAGCAGCTAACTGTGAAGTCAGATGTGTACTCATTCGGTGTTGTGTTGTTTGAGGTTTTGTGTGGGAGACCCGCTCTAATGCATACGGTGGAGACAAGGCAAATGAGCTTAGCTGAGTGGGCTAGGACTTGTCATGGAGACGGAACACTTGACCAAATCATTGATCCAAATTTGAAGGGTGAGATTGAAGTCAAGTGCTTGAATGTGTTCGTTGATATTGCTATGAGTTGCATACATGATAAAGGAATTGAACGGCCGTCAATGAACGACGTTGTGAATACCCTTGAGTTTGTGTTGCAGCTTCATCAGAGTTGCCTTGAAAGGAATAGTCACAAATGACAATCAGGTGGCCTTCTTCAATGACACTACCGCCTAAACTAGTAGTAGTGAGCAAAGTTCTTCGGAAAGGGAGCCCATCCAATGCATATCTGAGACATCTTTTGCGTCAAATCTCAAGCATTGTGCTGTCATAAATTGAATATCTTACGGTTGTATATGGGGGCATCATTGAGCTCACTATGGTTCATACTTAATAGAATCTTTGTTTATATTTTTGTATTGACACTATTTGTGGCGAGAGATTTTTCAGTGTGACCGTCATACGAAGTGGTACATCACGTGTCGTTATATAAATGATGGGATATGTGCGTTAAAAAGTTAATAACTTAAAAAATAAAATTTCTCACCACTTACATAAAAACATATGGTGTACTATCCGTGTTCCCGTCACAACTAAAAATTTCTCCATTGTGGCAATAAAATCACAATAAAATCAAAGTGCATCCAACACTTGTCCTCTAACAAGTGGCGTCACCATCTTAGTTTTAAGTTTCTATGCGAGTAACAAACTGTAAACAAACGCATCCCTCCCATCGAAATCCACAACAACTTGTCGTCAATTTTCAATGTGAGAGATTTGGTTAGATGAAGAATCATTCTCTTTTCATCATCTCGACATATGGGTAACGACGTTGATGAACTTCCATAAGTTCGTCTCAAGATCACCTATTGCAAGTCATAAAATTTGACTCCACGAGAATCCCACCATACAGTAAGATCTGATAATAACTGATGCAGATCTGATAGTAACTGATGCAAATTCGGAAGCACTCATGAAACTATGCTATCTTTCAAACTTAATTCCCCACACGGTGGCGCGGGGCTAAGGATAGCTAATAGTAGCGGCCAAATTTCCGACCACCCACAACCGCCCTTCTCAGGCCAACATCCAAAACCCACCATTCAATTTTCAAAGTAATCTTTTACCCTCACCATGTGCATATCTGTAAAAATAACTCAACGAAACACTCATAAAAAACTCCATCCCTCCAAACTCCTCTAAACCAAACATAAAAACCAAACACTCATAAAGATATTACTAAAAAAGATCAGTATAATACATCTTCTCAATTGGGTGTATTATTATTTATTTAATAAATATATTAAATAAATTTTATAGGAGTAATTGACGAGATCAAATCTTTTGTACTCAAAATGAAAAGAATACTTAGCTACTCAAAGATGAGTAGGAACCCCTATTCAAAACTTTCAGTGTTTTAATCATAGAGCTTTGTGCTTATGATAAGAACCATTCATATCATGAATTACACTGTAAAGATCTTCTCTGAAAAAAAAAAATTAAAACTAAGATCGTCGGTTTAGTCAATCTATTGTAGCAAATATATAAACAATTCGGAATACTTTTACCAATACAGTTCATTTGTTTTTAAACAGTTTGATGAGGTGACCTTAGTAACAGTTTGATGAGGTGACCTTAGTTTTAATTGATTTTCGGCAAAGTCGATCTTTATAGGGTGATTTATAATATGAACGGTTTTTATTATAAACACGAGTTCTATAAATTGATAACAAATAATTTTGAGAAATTTTGAGTAGAAGTTTATGTTCATCTTTGAATAGTCAAATATTGTTCCAAAATGAATGTGGCCTCTTTATAGCCCCAATTATTATTTGACACATATTAAATTTATGATAACAAAATTTAAAAATGTTAAATTTATAAATACTAGCATATGGGAACACACAAAGTGTGAATTTTTTTTTTATTTTTGTTTTTGAAATAGAAGGAGAGAGGAAGAGAGTGATAGAGAATGCCAGGGTAGGAAATTTTATTTTTTTATATTTTTTTATTTTTTATAATTAAAGATATATTAGGATTACGTGTAAGTGACGTTTTGAAAGAAAAAAAAAGCAAAATTTGATTATAATTAATGATTGGAGCCACGTACAAGCCACATTTATTTTGAGTACTCACGTAATTGACCGGTGTCTTGCAAGAAGGCAAGTCAATGAGTTCAAATATCCCGCAAGTCCACACTGCCGACTCAAAAGCGATCGAATATAATTATTACAACCATCATATTTGTCAAAAATCTTGACGTATATCAATAGGAAATTTGACACGTAATATCAGAAAAAAAAATGAAGATAAAATATTTATATTTTTAAACTCAAAATCTCATGTTCACACAGGTTGTTCACACAGTTTCATTTCATACAAAGAAAAACAAGAACCTCAGCAGCTTCAATATTCTAAGCAATTTTTGAGCTTCATCCTCTCTCTCTCTCTCTCTCTCTCTCTCTCTCTCTCTCTCATGAAGAACATCCCTTACTTGTCATCCATGTTTCTACACATGATCCTCACGGTACTTGTGGCCACGGTACTTGTGGCCGGAGACGACTCGCCGCCTGCCTACCCTCCTGGCGATGTGATCACCATTGCATGTGGGTCTATGATCGCCATTGCATGTGGGCATACCGGCCCCCAAATTCTTGACGATCGATCTTGGACTGGAGATAGGCACTCAATATATTCAGAAGAACGTCAAGCTGGTAACACATCCATCACCAGAGAAGCCCCTTTGTCGTCCTCCTCCTCCGCCAGTCAAGTTCCTTACACCAGGGCACGTCTTTCTCGCTTTGAATTTACTTACAGATTTTCCTTTAATACCACAGGCCAAAAGTTCATCCGCTTGTATTTCTATCCAGCTTCGTATCCCGACTTCAACCGCTCCCAAGCGCTCTTTTCTGTCAAAGCTGGTGGCTTTACCCTTCTCCACAATTTCAATGCTTCGGCCATCGCAGATGTGTATGGGGAAGAGACGTTGTACAGAGAGTTCTGTTTGAACATTGACGATCAAGAGCAAAGCTTGAACATCACATTTACTCCAACCAGAGCGGCAAGCCCAGATGCATACGCATTTATCAACGGAATTGAGATTGTAGACATGCCAAGCAATCTCTACTACACCGAATCCCAGAGCCCCAGTGGGGTTTCTTATGTTGGTACTCGAGGAAAGAAGTTTCTTCGAATAGAAAACAACACTGCTCTAGAGATGGTCTACCGCTTGAACATCGGTGGAGACCCAATTTCGGACACTGGATTGTTCTTCAGATTGTACCGCAACTGGGATGGTGTGGCAGAGGAGGAAAATTATTTAGATGCATTAAGTTTACGTTTAAGCGGTCGACTACAAAGCCCTTCTGTTAGTCTCCACTTTTCCATAATACCAGAGTACACTGCACCATTGGAAGTTTACCAAACAGGCCGGTCAGGGAGCAGACCGGAAGCAAGTGCACGGCCGTACAACCTCACCTGGGAATTCCCTGTAGATTCCAAGTTTTCTTACCTGGTTAGGATGCATTTTTGTGAGTTCCAATCTGACAGAGGCAACCGGAACGGATCTGGAGACTTTCAAATTTACATAGCCAACCAAACAGCTGAAGAAAGAGTCAACATCTTCTTATGGAGTGGTGGATATGGGATTCCAGTGTACAGAGACTACGTTGTGTCAATGGTTGGCCCTGAAAGCATGCATGGCAAAACAAATCTTTCTATCGCACTATATGACTTACACAGTTATGCAACCTTAAATGGGCTTGAAGTCTTCAAACTGAATGACTCAAATGGCAATCTCGGCGGACTGAACCCCTCCCCACCTCCATCAGAACCAGTGGAGCCACAAAGCCCCTCAACTGCTCGTGTGCTAGGCATCGCTGCTGGTCTAGTTTCCGGCATACTTGTCACGATCTCTGTCCTCGGATTCTTCATTTTCATGCAACGACGGAAGGCCAAGTCCTCGAGCGCCAATAACGGGACGACCAAATTAACAAAGATCCAGGGGCCCCCTGTACCGCTTTATTTGTGTCCATACTTTTCACTTGCAGATATAAAAGAAGCCACTGAAAACTTCAATGTCACGTTCATTATAGGAGTGGGAGGCTTTGGAACCGTGTACAGAGGATGCATCGGTGACGGTGTGGCGACCTCCGATGTCGCCATCAAACGCCTGAAACCTAACTCATCACAGGGAGGGAGTCCACGAGTTCAAGACAGAAATCGAGCTGCTCTCCCAACTCCGCCACCGCCATCTGGTGTCTCTGATCGGATATTGTACGGATGAATACGAGATGATCTTGGTATACGATTACATGCCACGTGGGACCCTCGCCAGCCATCTCTACCACACTAACAAGCCACCTCTTTCCTGGGAGCAGCGGCTTCTGATCTGTATTGGCACGGCTCGTGGGTTGCAGTACCTTCACAGTGAGGCCAAGAGCACCATCATCCACCGTGACGTAAAGAGCACCAACATCTTGTTGGATGAGAAATGGGTGGCCAAGGTTTCGGATTTTGGATTGTCGAAAATGGGCATGACAACCATGTCCAAGACCCACATCAGCACGGCTGTGAAAGGCAGTTTCGGTTATTTGGACCCTGAATACTACAGACGACGGCAGCTGACTGAGAAGTCCGATGTGTACTCATTCGGTGTTGTGTTGTGGGAGGTATTGTGTGGGAGGCCCTCTCTGATGCATACGGTGGAGACGAGGCGAAAGAACTTAGCTGAGTGGGCAAAGAGTTGTCATGGAGATGGGACGCTTGATCAAATCATTGACCGCAATTTGAAGGGTAAGATTGAACCCGAGTGCTTAAATAAGTTCATTGAGATTGCTATGAGTTGCATTCATGATAAAGGAATCGAACGACCCTCGATGAATGAGGTTGTGAGGGGGCTTGAGCTTGCATTGCAGCTTCATCGAAAAAGCATTGGAAGTAATGCTGACAATGAGGTTACCTTCTTAAATGACGGTGGCGTTAGTACCGAGCAAGGTTTTGCTAGCAATGAATCCGTCCAATGTATATCCGCGACAATCTTCTCTGAGATTAACGATCCGATTGGAAGATGACGCAAGCAACATCTTCAATGAAATGGGAGCAGTGCAGCCAGAAAGCAATAGAATTTGAATTGGATATTAGTAAATATGTTGCGTCAAATTTCATATCAGTTGTAGTTGAATCCAAATGAACACCAACTAATTCAAGAGAAAATAATGTTCCAATTGCATTCTTAATCACTGTACTCATTACTAAATAGTCCGCATCCGATATGATTAGTTCGGACTTTGTACAAAAATTCCTAGTTAAGTAAAATTTTCACCAAGCAGCATGTGAAAAATGAAGAAGCTGCAGACATGTAAATGTGAAGAAGATGAAGCAAAATATCTAAAGGGGCCACCTGCCTGCTCAAACAACTCAAGTCTATCTCTTCATCAAGAACAAAAGTAGTCAAGTCTTCGATCGGTATAATCCTCCAACCTCTGAATTGACGGGGTGCCTTACGAGAAGCACTATATATCGTATTTTATTTTTCCACTTATTATATGTTGTATTTGATTCACTAAGTTTCGACGTGAAACTTGACGTCCTTTAAACACATCCCATTACATAAGGACGCCAACACTTATAAAAGGAGAACTCGCTCAATTTGTTATCTTATATTGAAGTCAGTGTTCACAATATCTACATTTTAAAATATTTACGAAATTGTTGATATTTCCATCGAAATATTTGAAAAATCCAGGATCAATATGGAAAGGGGTGAAATGTAAAATTCACCCTGTATCAACTAGATATAGGAAAAAATCAATGAATAACGACAATATTTACTAATTCACTACCTATTGCAGATTTAGAGCTTTTGAATTTATTTTTTATTTTTTATTTTTGAGAATTTGTTTTCTAATTTTGATGAATGAGTTGATTTACCCACCCATTGCAAATTTCCATTGAAGACTACCGATATTGATATATTCATCGATATTTCCTAAAATTGCATATTCATATTTTCATTTATATCGTTATTTTAAACACTGGTTAAAGTACACGCATAAAGATTTGAGGAAATGACTTATGCACACCTTTTTTTCTTTCTTACACAATTATTTTTTTTCTAATCATTCATTTAAACAAATAAAAAAATCAATGGCAATAAGTCAGAGAAAGTGTGCAAAAATAAAAAAGAATGTACAAAAATCATTTTTCGAATCCCAATTGAATTGCATGCATGTCAATGACTTAATCAGTGGTTATCCGAGAAAAGTCTGATAAACTTAATTCTCGAGAACTTGCAATGAGAGACACACACACACAACCACACATGACATATCTACTCATAAAAAAGAGCTAAGTGTATTCATGCATACAACCAAATCAACAAATAAACACCTTCATAAAATTTACCATGACGAAACCAATTTTCTTCATCTTGTTGGATTTGTTGCCAAATTCTATTGGGCCTTTAGTTGATCTCACCTGCCCACCAATGGGCCTTTTATCTAGCCCTTTTGAAAAGCCACGGGGTGGCTAGGGTTCTTTAATAAGGCAGGCAGCTGCTGCCCTTTGGTTTAAGCAGCAGCAAAGAAGATTAAAAAGAGTGCCGCAGCCCCATTTTGAAAGCAAAGTGCTCATTTCTTTGGTTAGCAATCACTCTATCAAAGTTGTAGTTGATGTATTAGGTTTGAGCTTTGTATAGAGAGGAAATTATTCTCTATATTTCTTCTCTATTTGTTTATGTGGTGTGTGAGAGCTATTGGGTGTGTTGAGTTTTGGATTGTGAGATTGTCAACACTTTGTAAACACTCCTATTTGATTGATAGTGGATTACTGGTGGGCTCCTATTGTTCTGAGGACATACTCCAGTTACACTAACTGTCAAGAAACCTCGTTAAATCTTAGCGTTTTTTCTTTTTTTGTTCTTGCATTTCATTTGATATATTCCTTATAGGTTAGCTTGAGTTGGTTTTCAATTGGTTTGGTGTTATCCTAGCACAACAATTGGTATCAGAGCACTAGTTGCTCTTGGGTACCGTCTAGTAGCTAAAGATGACAGGCGGGCAAGATGAGAATAGTTTTGGAAGCAGCTCAGGATTTGCAAAAACTACGGTGCAAAATGCAAAGTTTGAAGTCGAACAACTTCGAGATGTGGCAATGTGAGGTCAAGGATGTGTTGGCTCAACAAAATCTACTTGCAGCTTTGGGAGATAAGCTGGAAACTATGTCGAAATTAGATTGGGAGAAATTGAATTTGTGGGCTTGCTCCACAATTTGGTTGTGCCTTACAAAAACTCAGAAGTATTTTGTGATGCGGGAGACGTTGGCAAAGTCGTTGTGGCAAAAATTAGAAGACAAGTATATAGCGAAGAGTTCTGAGAACTGACTATACTTGAAGAAAAAACTCTACCTCTTCCAATATAAAGAAGGTACAAAAACGATTAGACACATTGATGCTTTTAATAAGTTGATTGTCGATTTGATGAATTTAGATAAGGATATTAAGGATGAAGATAAGGCCTTAATATTGTTGAATTCTTTGTCGGATTTTTATGAGCATTTTGTTACTACTACTGTACATGGTAAAGAAACTGTGAAATTTGAAGATATGTCCAATGCCTTGATGAATTATGAAATGAGGCATAGAGATAAAAATCATGATAGTATCTTTGAGGCTTTATTTGGTAAAGGTAGATCGTTGGAGAGGAAATTTTTCTCTAGTAAGAAAAATCAGAGTCTCGACCTAGAGGAAATTCTAAAAGTAGAAAAAGTATGGAAATGGATGAATGTGCTTTTTGTCATACTAAGGGGCACTGGAAGAAAGATTGCCCTAGGTTGAAGACCAAAGATAAAGGCAAAGTGAGTTCTGAAGCTAATGTTACTAAGCTTGAGAATGATTTTTCTGATTTTGCTTTAACCGCTTCATCATCTTTTGATTGTTCTACCAAGTGGGTGTTGGATAAGGGTTATTCATCATTTGACTCCTCACAAGGATTGGTTTTTAAGCTTTAAAGAGTTTGACGGTGGTGTCGTTTTTATGGGATATGATAATCCTTGTACAACGAAAGGGATTGGTACAGTTCGTTTGAAGTTGCATGATGGTATGGCTAAAGAGTCGACAGGTGTTCGTTATGTACGAATTTGAAGAAAAAAAATCTTATTTTTTTGGGTACTTTAGAATCAAATGGCTTCAGGTTTTATTTAGATAGGCAGACATTGAAAGTTACTTATGGCGCACTTGTTGTGATGAAAGCTCCTCGATGTGGTCATTTGTATCTATTGCAAGGAAGCACTATGACAGGTGAAGCAACGGTAGTCTTAGAAAATATGGTCACATTTGATTCAGATACTACTAGACTATGGCATATGAGATTAGGCCATGCCGATGAGAAAGCTCTATAAAGTCTAGTGAAACAAGGTCTTCTAAAAGGTGCCATGACTTGTAAGCTTGATTTCTGCGAGCATTGTGTCTTAGGGAAGCAAACTAGAATGAAGTTTGGTACTGCAGTACATCAAACGAAGGGCATATGAGTGAGGTGTTGAGTATTTTCTTAGGTTGGTGACATTTGTTGATGATTATTCTAAAAGGTTTTAGGTCTACGCTATAAAGCATATGAGTGAGGTGTTGAGTATTTTCTTAGGTTGGAAGAAAATAGTTGAGAACCAGATTAGGAGGAAGATTATGATTTTGGGATCGGATAATGGTGGTGAATACACATTTGACCATTTCTTTAAAGTTTGCAAGAGGAATGAATTGTGAGGCATTTCAATGTCAAGGGAACTCCCCAGCAAAATGGAATTGCAGAAAGATTGAATCGAATATTGCTTGAGAAAGTTAGATGTATGTTGTCTCAGTCGGGTTTGAGCAAGTCATATTGGACAAAGGCAATTACTTATGCATGTCACATCATCAACCAATTACCTTCGGCTGTTGTTCTGGGTAAGATACCAATGGAGGTTTGGATTGGAAAAACTTCTTTTGATTATGACTATATCCGTATTTTTGGTTCACCTGCTTATTTTCATATAACTGAAAATAAACTTAATCTTAGAGCAAAAAAAAAAGGCTATCTTTCTTGGTTTTAAAGTGGTGCCAAACGTTAGAGGTTGTGGTGCCCAGAGATGTGACATTCGATGAAGAAAGTATGTGAATAGACTCTGAGAAGAATGTGAAAGATGTCCAAAGGTAGAGCTTGAGAAAGTTGCATCTAGTACTTCAAATCCTATTTCAGCTGATGTCGAAGCCAATACAAGTGAAGAAGTGGGAGATCATGAGGATGTTGAAGATGTTGAAGTTGAAGACTCTTTTCAAGACGAAGGGCAAGTTTCACCTCAAAAGTCTATTGCCAAGAACAGAGGAAAGAGACATATTACTTAGCCAACTCGGTATAGTGACTACGTTGTTTTTGCTCTTCCTATTATCACCGATGAGATTCCATCCAATTTTGAGGAAGCCATTGAGAGTGAAGAAAATGAGAAGTGGTGCAATGCCATGGATGATGATGAGATGAATTCTCTCTTGAAGAATAAGACTTGAGAGTCAGCTAAATTGCCTAAGGGCAAGAAAGCTATCAGATACAAATGGGTGTATGCCAAGAAAGAAGGTGTTAATGAGAAAAGCAATGTGAGATTTAATGCTAGATTAGTTGCTAAAAGGTATGCACCAAAAAAAAGGCATTGACTACAACGAACGACCATCAATGAATGACGTTGTGAATTCCCTTGAGTTTGTGTTGCGGCTTCATCAGAGTTGCATTGAAAGGAATAGTCACAATTGACAATCAGGTTGCCTTCTTCAATGACACTACCACCTAAACTAGTAGCAGTGAGCAAAGTCCTTAGGAAAAGGAACTCATCCAATGCATATCTGAGACATCTTTAGCGTCAAATCTCAAGCATTATGCTTTCATAAATTGAATATCTTATGGTTGTATGGGGGAGCTCACTATGGTTCATAGAATCTTTGTTTATATTTTTGTATTGACACCATTTAGCCCATTGTGGCAATAAAATCAAAATGCATCCATCACTTGTCCTCTAACGAGTGGCGTCACCATCTTAGTTTAGAGTTTTTATGCGAGTAACACGCTATAAACAAACGCCTCCCTTCCATCGAAATCCCAACAACTTGTCGTAGATTTTCAAAGTGAGAGATTTGGTTAGATGAAGAATCATTCTCTTTTCATCATGTCGTCATATGGGCAAAGCCGTTGATGAACTTCTATTTGTTCGTCTCGAGATCACCGATTATAAGTCATAAAATTTGACTCCACGAATCCCACATACAGATCTGGTACTAACTGATGCAGATTCGGACGCACTCCCACCAACAACAACCGTAATAGACGAAAACATGAAAAATTGAATACAACACAAGAAACCCTTGCGTTCCAAAAGTCTTCCCTACCCCCTAAATTACCTAGCTTATATTCAGAAAATAAACCAGAGCCTTAACAAAAAAATGTTGGATAATAGCAGCTATTGGGTTTAACGGCTATGTAGAAAAAGATGGAATGAAGGATGCTTCAAGGCACATATGAAACTATGCTATCTTTCAAACTTAATTCTCCAGAGAGTGGCGGAGCTAAGAAGAATAGCTAATATTAGCGGCCAAATTTCCGACCACCCACTCCAGCGGCCACTCAAATTCCAACCGCCCTTCTCCAGCCAACATCGAAAACCCACCATTTAATTTTCGAAGTAATCTTGTACCCTCACCATATGCACATCTCTTAAAAAAGCTCAACCAAACACTCATAAAAAACTCCATCCCTGCAAACTCCTCTAAACTAAACACACATAAAGATATTACTAAAAAGATTAGCATAATACATCTTCTCAATTGGGTGGATTATTATTTATTTAATAAAACATTGAATAAATCTAACAGGAATAATTGATTAGATCAAATCTTCTGCATCTAATATGGGTGTGTAGGGCTGGGCAAACGGGTCCTAGATCCGCGGGTCGGGGCGGGTAATGCAGGTACGGGCCGGTTCTTAATTTTGTAAAAACAGATCGGGGCGGGGCGGGGCGGGTAATTGAAGTTTTCGATTAGGGCCGGTTCCAAAAGTATAGGAACCGCGGGTACCCGGACCGGCCCGTTTGTGTTACAATGGACGGACGAGATTTAAGATATCATCCCTAGCCAATCTCAACCGTCGGTTTCAACCCTAGCCAATTCCACCTCCCGAGTTCCAGAAGCTCCTTCAGACTTTCAGTCTCTCGGATTCTCAGACTCTCATTCGACTCGCAGTGCTCACCGCCGTCGGGACCAACACAACAGCACCACCAACTCCGCTGTCGCGACCACCATCACTCACCCCATCACCACCGTCGAGCTCCAACTCTCAGACTTTCACAGCGCTGTCGCGACCAACACAACGACACCACATCCGCCATTGCAACCACCATCATCACCCAAACAGACTGGTTTTTGCCACAAAAAACACCAACAAAATGGGACCTTCTTCCACAACTCAATCCCTCACTCTCTTCACCTCCATCCCCAAAACCCTAATCCTCTCCCCAGAGTCCTACTCTTCATCCCTGCAACTCTCAAATCCCAAGAGACTAAAATCCACCATTACAATGAAAGACAGAAGCAACAACCCACGGCCGTTGCAGAAGGGGAGGTTCCTCAGCATCGAAGCCATCCAGACCGTGCAGGCGTTGAAGAGGGCGCAGAAAGATCAGAGCATTTTGGGCCAAGTTTTCGATTCCAAGTTCCGGCGGTTGTTGAAGCTCGATATGATGGCTGTCCTCCACGACCTCCTCCGCCAGAACGAGTGCATCTTGGCCCTCAAGGTTTGCTCTTGCAGTCTTACTTTCAGTTCATGTTTGTTTTCGATTCGTTTTTCCATGAATTTACCTTGAATGTCGAATTGGGTAGTCTTCAATTTCAACCAGTTGCATAATTTTGATGCAAAAAAGCTATCTTTCTGTTTTTGTTTTCTTTAATTTTGATCATATTTACATAGAATCCCAATAAACCAGTCCGACTTTGTGTTCCAAAACTCATTTTCTCCCTACTTTCCAGCTTTGTGATCGGTATAATGGATTGCATTAACACTTCTTGGTAAATGGTTTGCATGCTAGAAATGGAGTGATTGCTTTAGTTCCCTATGTCGGGGTATTCCCAAATTAAAGTACTTTCCCGAGCAAGAACATAAGATTTATGCTGCATAGTTTGGTTAGCTGGACGGATTTGATAACAGTAGCAGAGCAAGTGCTAGACAAACTAAAAGTAAGGGTGCAACAGTCGGATGCTCGAACTGAGAATTAGAGAACTGGAAGATCGTTCAAGCGTATTGAAGACCATGGCTAAGGCAAAGGAAGTGCCTGCTATTACTAATGTCTGTAAGTGTTTGCATTGTGTAGATCAGTCTACGAAAAATATTCCTCTTTTGATTTTTTTTCAGATGGAGTGTTTTCTTTAAGAAATTATATAAGATGGCACATAAAAGCTTAACTGCTAAGAACCCTCTTACGATTTTTAGATGGAGTGTTTTCTTTAAGAAATTATTTCAGATGGAGTGTTTTTTTTCAGATGGATTTTTAGGCCTTTTTTTTTTTTGAAGTATCTATGTGTTTTTAAGTTTATTTGGTTTTGTGTGTAAGAATGTTTACGACTCTCTTACGATTACAGAGCTAAGATGAAATAAGTCTATACTGAAATTGAATAAGAAGAGAAGAATAGGAAGCCTTGCAATTGTTGCTGTAATTTGAGTTTGAGATGATTCATTTTTGTGTAGAATTTTGAATAACATGGTTAGAAATTGGAATTATGTAAATTTCATTGTTTATGAATTACGACTTAGTTTTTTAATAACACGGGTGGTTTTTGAGTTTGAGATGATTTCTTTATGTAATTTGAGATGATTTTTCTTACGATTTCATTGTTGCTGTAATTTGAGTTTGAGATGATTCATTTCTGTATTACGACTTAGTTTTTTAATAACACGGGTGGTTTTTGAATAACAGTTTTACAACTTGGTTTTCTGAAATGCCAATTACAGCTCTAGGTTTTACAACTTGGTTTTCTGAAATGGCAATTTCAATCTGTGATTTTTTCCATACTGGAATCTGTGTAAACTGGAATCTGTGCAGCAAACATTTTTAAACAGCAAAAAAAAAAAAAAAAAAGGCCCGTGTACCCGGACCGAACCGACCCGTTTCAACAGGGCCGGGTAAGGTCCGGTTCCTATTTTCAGAATTGTAATGCCCGGCCAGGGCCGTCCCGTCTCCTTTAATTTCGGGTCCGGTCCGGTCCCTTCAAAAATGGGCCCGGCCCGGCCCATGCCCAGCCCTAGATGTGGTCTCTTTATGGTTCTAATTATTTTGTAACACGTATTAAATTTATAAAAATAAAGTTAAATTTATAAACATATGTCATTTAATGACTGGGGCCATAGAAATGCCGCATTAATTTTGGGCGGTGATCTCATAATTGACGGGTGTCTTGCAAGAACGCAAGTCAATGAGTTCAAATATCCCGCAAGTCCACAGTGCCGACTCAAATGCATCGATCAAATTATTACTACCAATAGGAAATTTGACGCGTATTATCAGAAAAAAAAAAAAAGAATATAAATATTTTTTTTTTCAAACTCAAGATCTCATGTTCACACAGGTTGTTCACACAGGTTCATACAAAGAAAAACAAGAACCCAAGCAGCTTGCATATTCAAAAGCAATTTTTGAGCTTGCATTGCAGCTTCATCGAAAGAGCATTGGAAGTAATGGTGACAACGAGGTTACCTTCTTAAATGACGGTGGCATTAGTACTGAGAATGTATATCTGCGACAATCTTCTCTGAGATCAATGATCCAATTGGAAGATGACGCAAGCAACATCTTCAATGAAATGGGAGCAGTGTGGCCAGAAAGCAATAGAATTTGAATAGGATATTAGTAAATATTATTTTGCTTCAAATTTCATATCAATTGTATTTAAATCCAATTGAACACAAACTAAATCAAGAGAATCGTGTTCCAATTGCATTCTTAATCACTGTACTCGGTACTAAATAGTCCGCATCCGATGTGATTAGTTCGGACTTTGTACAAAAATTCCTAGTTAAGTAAATTTTCACCAGGCAGCATGTGAAAAATGAAGAAGCTGCAGACATGTAAATGTGAAGAAGATGAAGCAAAATATCTAAAGGGGCCACCTGCCTGCTCAAATAACTTAAGTCTGTCTATTCATCAAGAACAAAAGTAGTCAAGTCTTCGTTCGGTATTATTTCTCCAATCACATCCTCTGAATTGATGGGGTGCCTCAGGAGAACCACTATATATGCGAAGAAGATACATCGAGTGAGTGATGCAGGAAAAAGTATGGAAACTACTCTGCTCCAAGTGATTCTTTAGCACAAGTCTTCTATCATTTCTACACAAGACTTTGAACAAACGATGCAATAGGCAGTTGAAACAGGCAACTTTTGTTACCGCGTTATCTCCCGTGATCAATCCAAAAGACCGTGATGTCAAATTATGGGCCAAAAACTAAATGACTTTGAAGTCTTTGATGATCATAAGGTACTCACAAGGCACAACCATACATATATCTATCACTATAAACAGTGTAAGTGTATCAGACCATAAATCAAAAATAAACCCAATCAACAAACAGTATTACCATGCAGACGAAACCAATTATCATCACTCGGCTTTACCTTTCCTTGTTTCTCCACATGATCATCGTCCCCATATTTGTGGCCGGCGATTCACCGCCTGCCTACGCAGTGGTGGAGCCAGAAAACCAGATCAGGAGAGGTCTTTAAGCCATAGAAAGATTAGCCTTTGAACTATAATTAGTGGGAGAAAAATTAAAGGTTTTGTTTTTCGTATTGACATGAAATTTTTTAATCAAACAAGAATGGCGGAGCTTTAAATTTTGTATGAAAAACCTAGTATTGAAATGAATATATCATAAAAACAAAACTTGTTTACCAGCTTTGATTAAAACAAAATTAACACATTAGAGTTGTACAAAAATTTAAAATTACGACTTAAAATTAGATTTTGCCCTAGATTGTATATGCCTTTTTTTTATATCGACTAGCCAAAAAAGAGAGTATGATTTTTATATGTTAAAAAACAAATTCTCATTGTTATATAATATTCCTTTCATAGTATCCTTGATTAGTTGTATGCTCTGAACAGATTCTCGCATTCGCATATTTCATTATATTTAAATTTACTTATTTTATTTACGTTCATCCATTCTTCATAACTTGCATTCATGTTAAAATGGCTTCGTCACCCTCGAATGTTGGCCAGCATATGCCCATCCTTGTGTTTGAAGGATATCGGAATTGAAACGTGTCAATACCAGACTGAGATGAGAAAAACTTGATGTATGAAAAGTTAAGAGCCAAAAAACTTCAAAATATTAAACTGAGAATTACCAATAAATTAACATTGAGTTGTTGTAATGTTTTACTTTTGACTTTGTGTAAAGCTATGCGAAAGCCACTTTGGTTTTGTGGTAGAAGTTGGATGTAGACAAACCTTTTGCCTTGGAAGTCAATATCGCTTAGACAAATAGGTGGTGGGGTGTAGGGAGCTTTATGCTTTCTCCAATGTGTGAAACCTCTTTTGGGAAGGGATAGGCAACGGTTACGACGGACGGGTAATCGTGGTTATTTACTCATAACCACTTAAGCTTTTATCCGTATAACTGTTTACCTATTGGGTAATTGCATAAACAGTTATATCCATACTTATAACCGTTTATAAACAGTTAACCAAACTCTTAACCGCATACTCATTTAATCGTAACCGTTTACTCATTTTTAACCCGTTTACCCATTTTTTACCCATTTACCCATTTTTTACCTATTTACCCCTTGTTTTACCCATCAACATATTTTTTTAACAACTTGAAACGTAAAATAAATTTTTTTTAACATGTTTTACCCATCAACATGTTTTTTTAACAACTTGAAAAATATTACAATTGTTGTATGCTTATGTCATGCAAGTAGTTCTCGTTACGAAACTTATGTGGTAGGTGTTAGAATAAACATATACCAAAAACATGTAATTATGAATCACAGTGATCAAAATACAAACCCTATTCATAAACCTGTAGCACAGAGAAGAAACTTACCTGTATACGAACTTGAAGAAGCAACCATTCCAGGTTCTGCAGCAAACAAGCACTGCACCTTCTCCTCTCTCCAGTAATCAGTTTGCTCTAACTAATAATTGGTCTTAGTTCGATGATAGAGAATATAAACTGTGAGAGCAGAGGCCACTATATATACACAACATAATCCTCGCCAAATCCCATAAGGATTCCCCTATTAGAAGACAACCAACATAGTGTTTCAGCATAACATGGATTACAAATCCATTCTCAATAAGACTTCCTATCCAAACTTGAAACAAATAACTTAATCCACGAATACTCATGCTCATATTCTAACAGTAGGCAATTGATTAATATCATGATAAGAAAAAGAGAAAATAAAACAAATATTGAGCATCAAAATAGGAACTCAGTGCGTCCATGAAATAAATTAAGAAGCAGTATGGAACTCTGGCCTGGAGATTAGTCCACAGCAAAAAACAATTGCTTCCCTTCCTCAATTATTTACCACATGACAGACCAATCCAAACCTCCATTCTAATAAATCCTGTTTGGATTAAAACTTGAACTTTGGGCTCAAGAAGGAGTTGGCCCAAAGGGAGGCCTAGAAGGAGAGATGGCCGAAGCCTAGCCGAAGCCCAGAAAACAGAAAAGGCCATTTCCGACTTGGTGCAGCTCATTTGAACCACTTACTCACCTACTTAGAGACCAAGTGGTGTAGACCAGCCAGCTAATCAGCCCAAAAGCACTTTACAGTGGCAGTACAAGTAAATAATTGCTGAGTCATTGCCCTTCAAGCTGCATTCGGGCAAGGTTATTGCTACAGGAGGCCAAGCCGAAGTGTCTATAAAAGAAGAAAGATAGATCAGAGATAAGGACACTCAATCAAACAAACAAATACAAGCCCAAACTCTACTCAAAGCCAGATTTGCCTTCAAACGAAGCTGTAGTCAGCCCAAGCCTTCATCCCTCTCGGGATAAACCCTCACCAAAAACCTTTGTAATAGCTCTACTACCTTGTCAAAAACCTGCTGTAGTATCGATTTCTTTCTATAAACTCATCTCCCTACCCCTCTTTCTCAGCTATCAAACCCCTTTGATAAAACCACAAAGATAGGAAGTTGCAAGACGATCGGCCTTGCCCGACAAGGTGAAACCTTGCCCGACCCTCTTTGTTTTTGTCTTTTCATTCATTAATCTAGCAGTATGTTGTACACTTCCAGTTCTATCCAAGTTATTTCTAGTAAGTTGATGATTAAAAAGACTTCTCAGCTCTTGAATCCGATTTGAATATGTCTTCACTGTTTTAATCAGATCTAAGTTCTAAGCCCTTGGGCATGTAAGATTGATCATTCAAAAGTCCTTGGTCTCAAGGCATAAAAAAGAACCTTATGTGGACTTAACTCATCCACGACAGTCTTTGATAAACAAGAAGTCCGAAGTTACTTAGGGTGCAAGTAATCGACCTATCTTTTAGTTTTATTTCTATTATATTATGATTATCGTAGAACGTTTGAGTATAGAAGGAATTCTGATGGGAAGCCTCAAGGCCTATACCTAAGGCCCTATAAAGACACATATTTGGATTCATTCTGCTCTTCGGGCTCAGGTAATCAGAAGTATAATGGTTATAAGACTCTTGCAATCAGTGGATTAAACATTATATGTTCGAGTACTGGGTTAGTTATTGACTGGAAGCCTCAAGGCCTACACCTAAGGCCCCACAAAGGCACCTGTCATAACTAACACGGTCTCTCGGGCATATATACAACTAAAACTCAACATTCGTTTTACATCTGCCATGCTGAAGATGGCAGTGGCACGCCTGAGCACTTAAAAGTTAATCTTGATTGTGAGCCTCAAGGCCTACACATAAGGCCCCATAAAGGCACCTTTCAAAGTTAACTTTGTCCTTCTCTTTCAGCCTTGCCCGAAAAGCCTGCCAGTGAAGCAGAAGCCCGACAAAGCATCAACCGGCGTCAACCTCTCGGGGAGCTGTGTGCTCGTCGGCTAGGAAACATCCCCAGCGGAAATTCTAGCCACGAACATAGTTTTGGCACGCCCGGTGGGATTACATTTTTTTAATCACGCATGTCCAAAAAGAAAAGCCATAAACCTTGCAGAAAGAATACAAAGGACGATTCCTCTCAACCTTTGCTACAAATGGCAGATCAATCAGGAAATCCTTCTTCCCCATCAGGACAGGTGGTCCTGGAAAGCCCAACTTCATCCGGAAAGTCTGAAGTTAAAGGAACTAATGAAGAATTACAGGCTACTATGATACAAGTATTAAAGAGCATGGAAAAAAACTCTTTGGAAACTAAGGTGGAAGTAAGTAGACTGTGTACCTTAACAGGGAATCTACAGAGAAGATTGGATCTGGAGTTTTCCACTCCAAAAGGTGCTCAGGGAAGTGGGATGAATCAGGTTACCATCAGAAGTGAACCAGTCATTCCCTTATTTCCCTTATTAGAAGAAGAAAAGGATAGGGGAAAGAAAAAGGTAGTTCTTGAAGGAAGTCAACCTGTGATAGAACCAGTTCTGGAGAAAGAGTTTCCTAGCTTCCCATTATTATCATTTAATAATAGGAGGCAGAGCGAGCAAGAAAGAACGAAGTATGAGATGCCTATAACAACAGGAGAGTCCAGCGGAAAAGAAAGCTCCACAACTTCAGATAAACCTCTTCCTTATAGGCCACCCATGTTGGCCAATAAGGGAGGAGGAGCCAACTGGAGGAAGCCCAAGTCAAAGAAAGAAGCAGGCGCGAGCAATGACGGAAGCCTGAAGAACGAGTCTGCATTTCTCTTCCAAAATAATAATACAGCTACTTAACAACTGAGGGAGGAGTTGGCTGAATTAAGAAGGACGGTGGCTCAAAATGCTCAACCACTGGCTCGCCCAGTGTTCAGGGTTACTTATCAAAAGCTTTATGCCGAGTACGTTGATGAGCAAAATCCATTTCCCCTCAACTTCAAGATGCCTGCATTTCTAAAGTTCACAGGTGAATATAGCAGCGTGTCCTCCAGAGACCACATTTTCAAAATCTCCAATCATTGTGTGGCATATGAGGACAACCCAAACTACAAGTTGAGGTTGTTTGGGAATTCATTGGCAGGGTTAGCATCTCAGTGGTACTCTCTATTACCCCCTAACTCTATTGCCAACTAGGGGTAGATGGAGATGGCCTTCCATGAACAATTTTACAGAATAGAGCCAGAATTGACTATCAATGATCTTGTTGAAGTCAAAGAATACGATCATGAGTCCACAGAGGATTTCATGATGAGGTTCAGAAAAACAAGGATGAGATGCCAATTCCCTGTTAACCAAGCTCAGCTCATATCAATTGCTCAAAGGGCTCTGAGATTACCTTTGAGGAAAAAAATTTATGATACACAATTCAACGAGCTGCAGGAATTGGTAATTGCTGCTACAAAGTAGGAAAGGCTGTTGCTAGAAGAGCAACAAGTGAAGCATACTTCCAAAGCTCCTTCTTTCTACAAAAACAAAGCTGCGATTCATCGTGTGGAAGTAGGAGAAACCGGGCCAAAGCATGAAGATGGCCATGATAGAGAGGAAGTTGATGTGTGTGCTGCTGAGATGACCACGCCTTTCAAACCACTGATGGTGAAAGGGTTAGTTCAACCCATCAAAGACCAGAAAATTGTGATGAACGATGGAGGCTTCGTTCCTATGAAACCTCCCAAGTACCAGAGTTATTCATTCGATCTGGCCAAGGCACCTGAGATCTATGAAGAACTGGTGCGGGCAAGAGTAATTTTGCCCGACAGTACTAAAAAGATGCCCAAGCTAGAAGAGCTGAGGGGAAAGAAGTATTGTAAGTTACACTATACCTTCAACCATTCTATAGCCAATTGTGTCCAGTTCAGAGATTGGATACAAGACTTTATAGTGAAGGGAAAGCTATTGCTTGACAAGCCCCAAGCTAGTATGATGGTTGATACAAACCCTTTCCCGGAGGCTCCTATCAATATGATCAACCTGATTTGGGTAGAGAAGCCAGGGTCATCAGTTGTTACAGTAGAGGAGGGGGATATATCCCAGGTTATCCCAACACCCCCGCTTAAATAAAAATACCATAAAGGGGACCAAGAGATCATGATCAGGTCCCAAAATTGGTATTAGTAAGGGAAGCAGAAGAAAGAAGAAAATAAACAAGGGGGCAAAGAGTTGCCCGAAATAAGTCCAGACAAGAACCAGAAGTAAAGTAAGCAGAGGCAAAATACATGTTCATTCTACCAAAAGGAGGGTTACAAATGATTCTAGTATAACAGATTTAGATCTTCACTCATCGCAATTATTCGAGAGTGATAAGTTTGCATAATCGCAAAAATCCTACCAGGTTCGGTCAGAACAGTGTGACTATTAACAAGTTGGGACCTAGTGTATTCTAGTTCTGAGTTTGACTTCTTTACTTCTTCAAATTGATGTTCAAGGGTGCCAAGGAGAGTTATTTGCTCAACTTTAAGAGCAACAAGTTATTCTTCCAGCTTCTGGATTTCAGAAGTGACCACTCCGATTCTTTCATTTGTCAGCAAGCCCGCATCCATCAACTGTTCAACCCGTGTAGAAGTACTTAATTCTTTCTCATGGAAACATCTTACACGATTAGCTTGTCTCTCAGCTCTCTGATGTTGATCCCGGAGAGCCCTCAGGTTCTCAAAGAAAGAAAGAAAAGAATCATGTTGAGCTTTGGATAGCTGTCTGGCTTTGAAAAGCTCTATTGTAACCTTCTCTATATCATGGAGAGCCTTAAGGCTGAACGAAGCTGAGAAATCCTTCTTCACCCATTCTTGGAAAGCTCGACATAGCTCTTGAAAGCCGGAAGGCTCAGAAGAACGCTTTGAAGATTTCAGCCTTGTTTCAAGTTGCCCGAATGCTTAAAAAAATGCGGGCAAATTAGCAGTTTTTGGAAATGAAGAAGAAGGAGGAGGATTTCGTACTCTAGTTTCCTCCAATGGGGTAGTACCCACTGATGGGGCAATTTCTGTCTTCCCGGTCTTCTCAATTCCAGGACGGGGGAGCTCTGTCTTACGAACCAAGCGAGGAGGAGAAACTTCTTTAGAACTTGCTGCAAAAACCAAAGAAGACCAGATTAAGACAAGAATACAGTTTGAAGTAAAGGGAAGCTTTGGGAAGAAGAAATATACCTGACTGAGCCCTGGGGCTTTACTAGGAAGAGTACCAACTCCTAGTTGAGGGGAAGACTCCTTATCACCGATAGGGGAAGAAAAGGTTGCGCCTGAACCTTCGCCAATCCCCTAGAAGTATCCAGGGAAATCAGCAATTGTTAGTAAGCAGATTATAAGAGGAAAACAGGGAGAAAATACTCCCATACCTGAGTTTGACCCTGAGGAGAAGGAGGAGGAGGTTCATAGATGGTAACTGTCGGGCAAGCCAACACCTGCAAAACCGCTGCCCTAAAGGTCATAGGAATTTCAGGAGCTATGGGTTCATTACATGTTACCACTGACGAACGGGGTGGCTCATATATTGGAGAAAGCTGCAGAAAATATGAATATAAGTTAATATGAAAGCAATGTACAGGAACTCAATGCAAGAACAGTTGCTCACCAAGTTACTGCCTTCATCCACAAAGTGCAACATAACTCCTGTGGATGGATCAAACTGAGAAGATGGAGTTGCCTCTAGGGCAGAAGGAGAAATCAGAGACTTCAAAGGAGAACCTTGACTAGGCAAGGAGGCAGATACCCCGACCTGGATGAAGATAGAAAAAGAGAAAGGTTCAGGCATTAGTTCTAGAAACTATAGAGTTACCCAATGTTCGAGAAGGAAGAAGATGCACCTCTAAAGGATTAACTCGGGGAGGAGAGAGACTTGTTTCTCGGGCAAGTGGCGAAGAGGCATCGGGCGGAAGGAGCTTTTCCTCTCTTGCGGCCTGACTCAAGTAATCATGCTTAGAGTTTTGTGAAAGTAGGAAAGATTATGCAGACAAAAACATAAACCATACCTCAAGTTCTTTGAGGGTGATATTTCGTAATTCTTCAGCCTTTTTGTGCATTTCAGCTCCTAATGGTTCCTCCTTAGAAGCAATGGTCGGTTTCTTAGATGCTTGAGGTCCTGTTTTCAAGGAAAACAAGGGCAATTAGATAACGAAGAAGGATGGCAATCTGGTGAAGAAGAACAGGAACTCATTTAAAGATTTTTGCTTCTTTCTGCCTGCCTCAGAGGCTGGAGCAGATGAGGCTGAAGACTTGGGAGTTGGGACAGTTCTTGCTCCCTTACTCTTTCTAGTAAGAATTGGTTGTTTAGTCTTGGGTAGAGATGCAGGATCAGAATCTGAGGTCTTGATCACAACTACCTTCTTTCGTTTAGGTGCTTTGACAATCGCCTCAGGTACTTTTTCAGCTTCTGAATCTCCAAAAGATTCCGAAACATCTTCTCCTTCTCCAGCTTCTCGTCTTTCAGCCTCTGCTGCAGCTCCATGAAGAACTATTGCATCAGCTGAGTCATCCTCGGACTCAATGAGTCAATGAGTGCCGATTCAACATCCACTTGGGCTGCAGGATCAAGCAAAGTAAGATTTAAAGGACTTCAGAAGGGAGACATAGTCAAGTTAAGAAGAAGAGATACCTATCAAAAGTAACCGATTCTTTTCTTGGATCATCTCCTTCCAATTTTCAAGTTTGCCCAAACTGGGGTATGATTTGAGAGAAAGTTGACTGAAGAGGCGATCATGAGTCTCTCTCAAGTCTCCTCCATATTTCTTGGTCCATTTATCTTCCCACCAAGAAGAGAAGAGTGAAGTGCATTCAAAATTAAGAATGATGGACTTTCGGGCAGCCTGACTCATGACTTCAAGACTACGTCGGGCAGCTCGAAAGGTCACCTCGGAAGGAGATGGTAATCGAAAGGAAGTGCCACAATGGACAGAGTCAAAGAACGGGATGGGAATGGCTTGCCTAAAACCTAACTGCCTGTTGCAAAAGTTAGGGTGATACACCTCCAACCCTCGATCATATCGATTGCCCCGAACTCCCCAGGCCATGTCTCTCGATTGAATACAACTAATAAATTTCTCCCTGCAAAAGGAGGTGGCATCTTCCCCAGGAGCATCTTGAAAGGCTTGGTCAGAAAACCAAGGATATCTTCTCAAGACCGACGCGCCCCATTCCAAGTCTGATCGAGTCTTACAAACTTTGAAGAAGTAAAAGCAGGCGAAGGTGGAGTGATCTGTAGGAGCAGCTTCAGCTAGGATTCGGGCAGAGGTCACACCCTCTGGGAATTCTAAGTTGGCAGCCCGAAACTCTGGAAAGTACCATTGAAGCCATGTTTGTATCATCCATATGGGCCCATTCAGGTTAGTCTCAAATGGTTCGCCTTGAGTCATTTCAAAAAGAAGATGGTAAAGATGAGAAAGAAGGAATGGACCCGTAGCTACATCATCAAAGTTATGAAGAGCCTCCACTAGGGGGATCCATTCAACCTTCACTCCTTTAGACTTATTGGGGAAGACATGTTTGTTGAGCCAGTATAAGAGGAAATACATGTGCTCTTGATCTTTATCAACATGAGAAGAACCTGCTCCAAAATTTTCCTTTACGAAAGGGATGAATCCCTTGAAGGAGATCCCATAACTCTTGAAGGTTGCAGAATTATATTCCAAGGAAAGGAAAGAGGCGGATGAACCTGAGCTTTCAGCAATAGAAGGGGGAGCCCAATCTTGAGTAATGTCCACTATCCTGCCTGATGGCCTTAGCCCGAACACCTGGGCCATGTCAAGAACAGTTGGAGACATGGGACCCATACGGAAGTCAAAAGTGTTTGTGCCCGAATTCCAGAAAAGAAGAGAAGAAGCAAGCAGTTCGGGCTTGGGAATAATGGAAGTTTTTTAGAGCATGATCAATTCATAAATACCATTATTCATCCATTTCTTCTTAAAAGTTGGCTCTAGTTCATCGATCCACTGAGCCCAAGCCGGACGATATGACGACCACTTGGATGAAGAAATGCCCGACTTAGCCAAAAAGGGATTTGGGGAAAACCAGTTATCCCTGGGCATATTGGTCTCTATCACTGAAGGGACCCGGGAAATCCATGTGGGACCCAACGATTGTGCCCCATGCACTTCAAAGAAAAGCTCAGAATACAAACCTGCCCGAGGGCGATGCAGCCCGTTGAGTAGACGGCGCAAAGTGGCGATGCCTTCGCCAGATTCATAGGATAGTTGGATTTGGCTGGATCCTGAAGCCATTTGATGAAGTTTGGAAAGGGAATGGCAAAGAAGACGACAAAGGTAAAAGATATCGGGCAAAGAGCAATAGAGAATCTGAAAGATTTAGAAAAGTAAAACGTCTGGGAAGTTACGAAATTTTCAATTGCAGAGGGATTTCATGCTAAGAACGCAGAGGATTCGTGGGTTAGTGAAATGATCGCAGGAAAATGATGATTATCTTTAGAAAGTGTGCAAATCCGGAGAAAGAGATGTGGGTTTTAATGGGGAGCTTTTCAATCAATATTGGCGCCTGGAGTTCCAGCCTGAATATCAATTGAAGGGGGCACTGTTTGGATTAAAACTTGAACTTTGGGCTCAAGAAAGAGCTGGCCCAAAGGGAGGCCTAGAATGAGAGATGGCCGAAGCCCAGCCGAAGCCCAGAAAGCAGAAAAGGCCCTTTCCGACTTGGTGCAGCTCATTTGAACCACTTGCTTACCTACTTAGAGACCAAGTGGTGTAGACCAGCCAGCTAATCAGCCCAAAAACACTTTACAGTGGCAGTACAAGTAAATAATTACTGAGTCATTGCCCTTCAAGCTGCATTCGGGCAAGGTTACTGCTACAGGAGGCCAAGCCGAAGTGTCTATAAAAGAAGAAAGAGAGATCAGAGATAAGGACACTCAATCAAACAAACAAATACAAGCCCAAACTCTGCTCAAAGCCAGATTTTCCTTCAAACGAAGCTGTAGTCAGCCCAAGCCTTCATCCCTCTCAGGATAAACCCTCACAAAAAACCTTTGTAATAGCTCTGCTACCTTGTCAAAAACCTGCTGTAGTATCGATTTCTTTCTGTAAACTCATCTCCCTACCCCTCTTTCTCAGCTATCAAACCTCTTTGATAAAATCACAAAGATAGGAAGTTGCAAGACGATCGGCCTTGCCCGACAAGGTGAAACCTTGCCCGACCCTCTTTGTTTTTATCTTTTCATTCATTAATCTAGCAGTATGTTGTATACTTCCAGTTGTATCCAAGTTATTTCTAGTAAGTTGATGATTAAAAAGACTTCTCAGCTCTTGAATCCGATTTGAATATGTCTTCACTATTTTAATCAGATCTAAGTTCTAAGCCCTTGGGCATGTAAGATTGATCATTCAAAAGTCCTTGGTCTCAAGGCATAAAAAAGAACCTTATGTGGACTTAACTCATCCACGACAGTCTTTGATAAACAAGAAGTCCGAAGTTACTTAGGGTGCAAGTAATCGACCTATCTTTTAGTTTTATTTTTATTATATTATGATTATCGTAGAACGTTTGAGTATAGAAGGAATTCTGATGGGAAGCCTCAAGGCCTATACCTAAGGCCCTATAAAGGCACATATTTGGATTCATTCTGCTCTTCGGGCTCAGGTAATCAGAAGTATAATGGTTATAAGACTCTTGCAATCAGTGGAACAAACATTATATGTTCGAGTACTGGGTTAGTTATTGACTGGAAGCCTCAAGGCCTACACCTAAGGCCCCACAAAGGCACCTGTCATAACTAACACGGTCTCTCGGGCATATATACAACTAAAACTCAACATTCGTTTTACATCTGCCATGCTGAAGATGGCAGTGGCACGCTTGAGCACTTAAAAGTTAATCTTGATTGTGAGCCTCAGGGCCTACACCTAAGGCCCCACAAAGGCACCTTTCAAAGTTAACTCTGTCTTTCTCTTTTAGCCTTGCCCGACAAGCCTTGCCCGATAAGCCCGCCAGTGAAGCAGAAGCCCGACAGAAAGCATCAACCGGCGCCAACCTCTCGAGGAGCCGTGTGCTCGTCGGCTAGGAAACATCCCAAGCGGAAATTCTAGCCACGAACAAATCCAAAATATAAACACTGAGTTAATTTGCAGTTGATGGAAGTTAGAACAAGGTGCCGTCATCATCGACGACTAAAAATGGCAACGAATCCACTGTTTTGCCGGAGATGAGAGAGAGACGGCGGCGAGGAGAGAGATGAGCAGCGGGAGTGAAGAGGTCGAACAATTTTAGAGTTTTTAGTTTTTTTATTTTAATATACGGATAACCGCAATTACCCATACCCGTAGATATTTTACCCATTCATACTCTTGGGTGGAACTCTCAGTCTTGTAATCAAACTTTCGGTTCTTGCGAAAAAAACTCATTTTCACAGAAAGTAAACTTGGTCTTTCCCTTCATCTTTCATCCAAAATCTAGCATATATTCTTTCGGTGGGCTCCTCCTACAAACTCTGATCCGCACGACACGAGAGAGGTTTGGTTTCATCGGATAAGAAACCAAACTGTTAAACGGTTATGCAGATAAAAAATGGTAAATGGGACAAAAACGAGTAAACGGTACGCGGTTATAGTTAAATGAAGAAAGAAAGAAAAAAGGAAGTCGACTTCCAAACTAAAATAAAATGTGTATAAATATAGAAAATTATTATTAGCACTTCAAAAATCTCATTTGGCATTCCAAACTTTTTATAATTAGAAAGAAAAATACACTTGTGCGAAGTGTAGAATGAGATTTTTGAAGTGATAATAACAGTTCCCTAAATATGTCTTAACAAATATTGTACGTGCCATTGACTTGGACTTTCGCGATAAGATTTTTGAAGTGCTAATAACAGTTCCCTAAATATGTCTTAACAAATATTGTACGTGACATTGACTTAGACTTTCGCGAATAGGCTTATAATTTCTAGTATCTAATAAATATCCAGATTGAAAATATTCATCGATCTACAAAATTTTCTCATGAAGGTACCCATTTTTTGCCACAGATACCAATATAGAGGCTAAAAGACAATACGATATTCAATACCAGACTGAGATGAGAAAAACTTGATGTATAAAAAGTTAAGAGCCAAAAGACTTCAAAATATTAAACTGAGAATTACCAATAAATTAACATTGAGTTGTTGTAATGTTTCACTTTTGACTTTGTGTAATGCTTTGCGAAAGCCACATTGGTTTTGCGAAAGCTAATTTTTTACCCATTTACCCCTTGTTTTACCTGCACATGTTTTTTTAACAACTTGAAACGTAAAATAAAAAAAAATTCATAATTTTTTTTTATGACAACTAAACATCATTATAGGTATATTTAACATGCATTTCCGTATTTTAATCTTTAAGTTCTTAAAAAAAATTCCTTATTATTGTATTATGATGATAAATGTTACGATTGTTGCATGCTCATGTCATGCAAGTCGTTCTCGTTATGAAACTTATGTGGTAGGCAATTGATTACTATCATCATAAAAAAAAAGGAAGAGAAAATAAAACAAATGCTAAGCATCAAAATAGGAACTCAGTGTGTCCATGAAATAAATTAAGAAGCAGTCTAGGACTCTGGCCTGGAGATTAGTCAGCAGCCAAAAACAATTGCTTCCCTTCCTCAATTATTTACCACATGTCAGACCAATCCAAACCTCCATTCTAATTAATCCGAAATATAAACACTAAATTAATTTGTGGTTGATGGAAGTTGGAATGAGGTGCCGTCATCATCGACGACTAAAAATGGGCAACGAATCCACTGTTTTGCCGGAGATGAGAGAGACGGCGGCGAGGAGAGAGATGAGCAGCGGGAGTGAAGAGGTCGAACAATTTTAGGGTTTTTAGTTTTTTTTTTTTTTTACATTTTACATATATTAATATAAATGTTTAAATGAGTATCCGTGATCCCCGCGAATAATAACCATAACCATTTATTTGTTGTGGTCTATTTTTATCTGACAGAAAGACTAGGGCCGGCGGCAGAGAGAGAGAGAAGAGAGATGTGTGTTTGTAGAATTGTAGGGGAATGTATGTGTTGTTATCCCTCCTACATTGTGCCTTTATTTATAGTAGTAAAGGTAGATAAGATATTTCTTCTCCTCCAAGTAATACAAGTTGTAATAGGAAAGGATAACTAGAATCAATTCTTATCTAGGATTTACACAATCATACTTAAACTAGGAATGTTTACAACACTCCCCCTTGAGTGGGCAATTCTCAAGGTAGATTCAGCATCATGCAGAAGTTGAGGAAGTCGACTCGTCAGCATTGATTCCAAGGAACAACGCTTATTCTCAATAAGGTAGGAACTTGCATAAGTAGTAAGTCTCACTAAAAAACCCTAAGGCTATGGCAAAAACCCGAGTAGGGACAAAATCCATAGTTTAAGGAAAAATGCGTGAGAAATGCAAAGTCAAAAGAAACGTCTACAGGACGTCATAAGGGATATGACCAGCCCAAGATGGGTGCCTCGTTAAAACCTAGTTAGGTAGCAAAAACCCAGTGGGAAAAATGCTCCTAATCGTAGGGAAAAAGAGTACATTAAGATCAAGCAAGTATCCAGAAGATACTCCCCCTAAGTTTGACATAATTCCAAAGAGAAATAGCAAAGTTACAACTCAGAAAGTTTACGCATACCAATTCCATGAACAAGCTTCTGAAACGTCGCCTTCGGTAGTGATTTGGTGAAGAGGTCGGCCAGATTGTCTTGTGATCGGATTTGCGTGACTTCAATCTTCTGATGCTCTTGTTGTTGATGTGTAAAGAATAACTTCGGCGCAATATGCTTGGTGTTGTCTCCTTTGATGTAACCCTTCTTGAGCTGTTCGATGCAAGCTGCGTTGTCTTCAAAAATCGTTGTCGGGGCATTGATGGCGGGATAAAGATCACAGGAGCTTCGAATATGGCCCATTACTGCTCTCAACCAAAAGCATTCCCGAGTTGCTTCATGTAAGGCGAGAATTTTAGCATGGTTAGACGAAGTGGCAACTAAGGTCTGTTTAGTTGACCTCCAAGATATTGCGGTGCCTTCAACGGTAAAGACATAACCCGTTTGAGAACGCGCCTTGTGCGGATCAGATAAGTATCCAGCGTCGGCATAACCAACAAGGTGAGAATCAACCCGATGAGCATAGGGTGCGGCATCACTCGAGGATTCGTAGGGATAGAATAAGCCCAAATCCGTAGTACCCTTAAGGTAACGGAAGATGTCTTTCACGCCAGTCCAATGTCTGCGTGTTGGCGCATTGTTGTATCTTGCCAAAAGATTAACAGCGAAGGAGATGTCGGGTCTAGTGCATTGAGCTAAGTACAATAAAGCGCCTATCGCACTTAGATAAGGAACTTCAGGCTCCAAAATCTCTTCATCATCCTCCTTCGGACGGAAGGGATCTCGCTTTGCATCTAGCGTACGAACGACCATAGGAGTACTCGAAGACTTCGCTTTATCCTCATTAAAACGGCGCAACACCTTCTGGGTGTAGTTCGATTGATGTACTAAGATTCCATCCGAACAATGCTCTATCTCGAGACCGAGACAGTATCGAGTCTTACCTAGATCTTTCATCTCAAATTCCGACTTCAGGTGCGAAGCAGTTCTCGCGAGCTCTTCAGGAGTTCCGATGAGATTCATGTCATCGACATATACTGTAACAATCGCAAATCCGGAATGTGACTTCTTAATGAACACACAAGGGCATAGTTCGTTATTCACATATCCCTGACTAGTCAAATACTCACTCAAACGGTTATACCACATTCTTCCGGATTGTTTCAAACCGTATAGTGAACGCCTCAGCCGAATTGAGAGCGTGTTCCGGGGTTTGGAAATATTTGAACCAGTCAATGTAAGTCCTTCGGGAACTTTCATATAAATTTCCGTATCAAGATCCCCATAGAGATACGCGGTTACTACGTCCATCAGCTGCATATCCAGTTTTTCGGAAACTACCAAACTGATAATGTATCGAAAAGTAATCACATCCATAACGGGTGAGTAAGTTTCGTCATAGTCAATCCCAGGGCGTTGTGAGAAACCTTGTGCTATAAGACGAGCTTTGTAACGCACAATTTCGTTCTTCTCATTACGCTTCCGAACGAAAACCCACTTGTAGCCAACGGGCTTTACATGTGGAGGGGTAGGGACTACAGGTCCAAACACCTTACGTTTCGCAAGTGAATCAAGTTCGACTTGGATTGCTTGTTTCCAGTTTGACCAATCAGCTCTACGTCGACATTCATCAACGGAACGCGGTTCAATGCACTGTTCTAAAAATCCCCGCCTAGCGCCGCCTAGGCCCCGCCTAGGCGCTAGGCCCCAACCCACCGCCCCGATTAATGCCTAGGCCCCAGCCCACCGCCTAGACCACCTAGGCACCCGCCTAGCCCGCCTAGCCCGCCTAGGTTGCAACTCACTTAGACAGAAAATACATAACTTTCATTTTGCATTTTGTTTTTTTCCAATAAATTGTAAAAGACTTGTTGCATACTTGAATGAACAAACATTATATCCTTATTTCACATGTTTTCATTATGTTCCAATACTTCATGATATATATGCATTCTATTTTGTAGTTTATGATGAAATTATATATATTTCAAGTAGAAGCAGACACTTATTTACCTGAAATATGATAGATTTACTTAAATCCGCCTAGTCCGCCTAGGCTCCCGCCTAGGCCCCGCCTAGCCGCCTAGGCGCTAGGCCCCAGCCCGCCGCCCGACTAGCGCCTAGCGATTTTTAGAACCTTGGTTCAATGTCATCGCTCAACATGATCTCAGTAGTTACTCCAAATGCTAATGCATCGTCGACAATCATCTCATTTCTACGCCACACATCATCTAAGCTAGCATAATAGACCGAAATCTCACGATTCTCGGGATGAGGATTCGTCTCTTCAAGGACGCTTCCATAATCTAGAATTTCCTCATGAGTTGGGTAAAATGAGTAAGCGATAGTCGGATTCACGGTAGGCTCTTCAGGACCTTGTGCCGTGGTTTTCCTCTTCCGGGGGTGTGAATCCTTTGAACCAAGGGGTCTGCCATGCTTTTGTGTAGGGGCAGATGATTGGCTAGCCGCTAATGTACGTGGATCACCAGAATTGGCGTCCCGGGCTTCCAAGAGGGTAGTCCGTCGTACATTTGGTACATCTATCTTTGCAGGCGTATTCGCAGCTAGAATATGTGATCTTGTCATGCGCGCTAGATCGGTGAAAGCATCTGGCATGCTCTGAGCTATGCTCTGGAGATCTAATATGCGCTGCACTTCAGCTTCAGACTGAGCGGTGCGGGGATCTAAATGAGACAAAGTGGGAGTCGTCCACGATGATTCACGTCGTTCATTAGGAACGTTGACGTTCTTATCTCCCCCTAACGACGGGAAGACTGTCTCATAGAAGTGACAATCCGCGAAACGAGCGGTAAACAGATCGCCTGTCAAAGGGTCTAAGTAACGAATAATCGAAGGAGAATCATATCCGACATAGATTCCCATCCTTCGCTGAGGCCCCATTTTTGTACGTAAGGGCGGCGAGATCGGCACATAGACCGCACAACCAAAAACGCGCAGATGTGATATGTCGGGTTCGCATCCGGTGACCAACTGAAGGGCACTAAATGGTTGTGTCGCAACAGGCCTCAGGTGGACCAACTTTGCTGCGTGCAATATTGCATGGCCCCAAACAGCGATCGGGAACTTGGTACGTATGACCAACGATCAAGCAATCATTTGTAAACGCTTAATGAAAGCCTCTGCCAGGCCGTTCTGGGTGTGAACATGGGGTACAGGATGTTCAACTTCAACCCCAACCGACATGCAATAGTCATCAAAAAGTTTTAGATTTGAATTCTCCAGCATTATCCAATCGAATAGATTTGATCGGATAATCAGGGTGGTGAGCCCTGAGCTTGATAACCTGAGCCAACAGTTTGGAGAATGCAGCGTTCCTTGTGGACAACAAGCACACGTGTGACCAACGTGTAGAAGCGTCAACCAAAACCATAAAATATCTAAATGGTCCGCAGGGAGGTTGAATCGGTCCACAAATGTCCCCCTGAATCCGTTGTAGAAAAATAGGAGGATTCGAACGAATCTTGTCATAAGAAGGCTTAGTAATAAGCTTTCCCATAGAACATGTTTGACATGCAATTTCATGGATCGAACCTAAGCTTCGGGTTAATGGATGCCCGTGTGAAGTTTTGAGGATACGGCGCATCGCTATTCGTCGAGGATGTCCCAAACGATCATGCCAAAGTGTAATTTCATGCGCGGTCCCTGTGGTAGGGCCAGCCACATAGTGGCATTCTATGGGGCGTATGGTCGTAGTATACAGATCACTCGGGTTGCGCTTCATCTTCTCTAGAATACGCTTCTGGCCATATTCGTAGGAAGTTACGCACAGAAATTCAACTCCGTTTTCTACGTGGGTTTCAGCGTGGTAATTGTTATCTCTAATGTCCTTGAAACTTAGTAACGTTCTTCCGGAACATGGAGAATAGAGTGCCTCAGCAATGGTCAAGATTATACCATTGGACAACATTATACGTGCCTTACCGTATCCTTCGATCAGGTTGGATGGGCCTGAGAGGGTTGTCAGAGGTGCATTCTTAGGTACGAAGTTAATGAAATAGATGCGTTCACGCAAAACAGTATGCGTGGTTGCACTATCTGCCAGACAACTAACTTTCCCACTAGTCATACCTAGAATGAAAAATTAATTTGAATCGGTCACATGCATAAAAGTTTATAAAAACAAGTATCAATTCAAAATAATTTCATTTATTCAAGGATTAAAAACTTAATATCCAAAATAAATCGCCAACTAATAATCCAAAACTAGAAGGAAAATTGTTCAAAATTAACCAAAAAATAAGGTGGGGTTCGGCCACTAGGTGGAATTCGGCCCCAATTGTCTTATTTTAACTGAAAAATAAGTCTATGTCTAATATTCTAATCTTCCATAGGAGAGGTATCCTCCTGAAAGTCAGAAACCTTCATCTTTGTAGTCTCCGGTTCGTCCACTTGCAGGAAGTTTGATTCAAACTTCGTACGACGAAAATGATATGCATCCGCAACCTTCTTGGGAGCACGGCAAATACGGGACCAATGGTCCTTGGAACCACAACGATAGCACATATCGTCATTCATTGTGGCAGGTGCTTTGCCCTTATTCTTGAAGTTCGGGGCCTTGGGAGCGAGGTTTGGGCGCTTCTGGGCTTTGTTTCCTCCTTTGGATGGGCCTTGGCTCTGTTGACCTTGGTGGGATGGCTTCTGGCCGCCCTTACCACGCCTCTTTTGGCGTTTTGGGTGCTGATTAGTGCTATAATGTGCTTCAGGCACAGCAGTAGCCCCAGTAGGTCGAGCTTAATGATTCTTCATCAACAGCTGGTTCTGCTTTTCAGCAAGAAGTAAAACAGAGATCAAATCCGAGAACTTAGTGAACTTCTAAGCTCTATATTGTTGCTGCAGGACAATATTAGAAGCAGAGAAGGTCGAGTAGGTCTTCTCCAGGAGATCCTCTTCAGTCAAAGTTTCATTGTAAAACTTGAGAAGTGATCGGATTCGACAAACTTCAGAATTATATTCATTCACAGACTTAAAGTCTTGGAAGCATAAGTGCTGCCAGTCGTGTCTTGCTTCAGGCAAGAATATGTCCTTTTGGTGATCGAAACGATCAGCCAAAGCGACCCATAATGCACGTGGATCCTCCTCAGCAAGGTACTCAGTTTGCAGAGCGTCATGGATATGTCTTCGGATGAAGATCATAGCAGTGGCTTTTTCAGCTTCGCCAACAGGTGCATCCGTTGCTTCTTCAATAGCAAGACGCAAGTTCTTTGCAATGAGGTGGAGCTTCACATCTTGAACCCACTTGAGGTAGTTCCTTCCAGAAACCTCCAAAGCGGTGAAGTCGAGTTTGTTCAAATTCGACATGTTCCTATCACAAAATGGATGAACAAGATGTGGTTAGTGTAATGGAGAAAAATCAATCCATTCACATAGGAGTAGAACATACAGGTTCTAATAGACATGTATTGGTTTAATTTCGCATGAAAAACTTCGGGTTTCATGGGTGATATGTTTAAGTGAAAACTTCAGGTTTTCAAACAAGGCATGTTTAGAAGAAACTTCGGGTTTCAAAGTAATTATGAACTTCAGGTTCATATATTCCTGCAGGCAAACACAAATATATATGCAAACAAATATGCAAATAATATATGCAAAAATATTGTATAATGATAATTGAATTTATTTATTTATTTTTTTTCGCGGGCGGGCCACTTCAGGTTGGCCCAAAGAAACAAAATTTTTTTTTTTTCGGTATGGGCCGCTGCAGGCGAGCCCAGGAAATAAACAAAAAAAATTTGTTTTCTTTGCGGGCTGGGCCGCTGCAAGCGAGCCCAGCAAAAAAAGTTGTTTTTTTTTGTTACACGGGCCGAGAGACAGAGCCCGAGTAGGGCTCGGGAAAGAGGTCCAAAGAAACCCCAGCCGTGCTGGGTGTGCGATGCCGAAGAAGAAAGCCAAAAAATTTTGACTGCGTCGGGGTTGTTGGGACTTGGGGTGAGTCACGGTTGTCGTGGACAACCACGAAGATAAGAAAATCTCAACGTTTCAACAACTATAAAACCCTAAAAAAAAAATTGAAATCGAATTTTTTTTGAAAAATTCCGACGAGATTCCGGTGAATCTCGGTTCAATTACCGACATGGGACGACTTTAGGTCGTTTATAGCAAGAACCAATAGGTTCGTGGTTGTGGCTGTAGGCCACTCCATGATCGGGGGACACCATGAAGGGTGTCGGGATTTTGGGTTTTTGGGGCTTGGCTCCGTGGGTTTCTAGGAACAAGGAGAGCTGAATGCTCTCTGATTTGCGTGTGATACCCCATTTGCAGGATGGTGGTCACGGGTTCGAAAGAACTCATATCCCAATCGCAAAAAAAAAAATGTTTTTTGTTTTTGTTTTTTTTTCAATTCAATTATATTATTGTTTGGACCCAATTTTACATCATCGGCCCAAGCGATTCAGGCCGTTGAGTGGGCATGATTCTCAACCACCGGATGAGAAAGTGGAGATAATTTGATAATATTATAATTATCTTTTAATCCGAATTATCTGCATCTTCTTAAACCAGATAAACAAGACAAAATTATATCCCAACGGAGAGACAGGTGGAACAGTCCAATGTAATTTGGATTTGTTAGCAGTGTACCGTGTGTGTTAGAACAATTCGGTTTGGATGCCTATTATATAATTATATATATATATATATATGATTATATATATGTATATGCCGTAACCTGCATATGACAAGAAAAGAAAGCCTAGCTAGGCTAGGCTTTTAAATATGATGGGATTATATTTTATTATGCATGCATGGGATAAAGGCTATGTTGAAGTTATCAAGACAAGAAGCCTAGGTGGGCTAGACTTCTAGTGTGATGTGATAAGACTAGATGGGTTTTTATCCTATTTGAAAAGTCACAAACAACAATCTGAAGGATAAGCCTCTGACACGGATCAAATTTTGCTCTGCAAGTTTGAGTTACAGCTGGACTCTACAATATTATCAGGTTGTGCCAAGCAGATATCCAAGTCCTATAAATACAAGAGGTCGTGCAACATTTTAAAGGACCCTGCAAATCAATACAAAATTGCCCTGCGCAAACTCTCAACAATTTGAGATCTTTTTCCTTTTTCTTTTTCGCTGACACATCTTCCGTTGGCATCAACAGCACTGTGGAAGCAACCGGTGATATCTTAAGTCGGCATAGATAGCTCTGTCACCGTAGAGTCAGTCGGTCTCGCAGTATCTTCCGTTGGCATCAACAGCACTGCGGCGAGAACGGTTGATTACCTATCCCAGTCTCGGTCGAAAAGGGTTTCTAAATCCTTATTGGTCGAGGTCACCTCATCAGCCTTCTCGGCAAAGTGAGGTGTTACAGTTATTACATTCGGCACATTGAGAGCCGAATTTGATATTGAACTTCGTAAGATTAGCAACCTTGTCTTCAGGTTCGAGAGCCCAAGAGGCCGAGACGTGTTCCTTTCTCGGCCGCAATCGCAAGACGCAGAAGTCAGTAGCGCGACCTAACGCAACATCAACAAATTTACTCCTCGGCCGACGAGTTGGCACGCCCCGCACACAACCGAAGGACGTAGTTAGCTCAGTAATTACTCGGCCTGCGCGCCACGTAGGCTTGGTAGTTTCTAGGGTCAACAATTATATGCATGTATAATTTTAATGAATCACATATTTACTTTGATGCATATGCAAATAATAGTTTCAATGCATGTACATATGTAAGATTCAATTCATGGCAAATATCAAATTCACATAATTGTAGCAATTTTGGTTATGAAGCATACACAATTTATGTAGAATCTAAAATACGTTAAACGTAAAGTTGGGTCATGCATCATGGTGAATGTTCATGCTATCAGGGCTTGCAAAATATCGAGTTAAAAGCCGTTGTTTGGAAAGAACCTGATTGCGTGATGATATGGATGAACTGGTTTGATGCAGAAAAAATCTCCAACGTCAGATTACTAAGCGCAGCGGTAGGAGCGTGCTGATAATGTGTTGTGGTCTATTTTTATCTGACAGAAAGACTAGGGCCGGCGGCAGAGAGAGAGGAGAGAGATGTGTGTTTGTAGAATTGTAGGGGAATGTATGTGTTGTTATCCCTCCTACATTGTGCCTTTATTTATAGTAGTAAAGGTAGAGAAGATATTTCTTCTCCTCCAAGTAATACAAGTTGTAATAGGAAAGGATAACTAGAATCAATTCTTATCTAGGATTTACACAATCATACTTAAACTAGGAATGTTTACAACATTATTTAAATTTTACAGATAAATAGTTATATCTATAACCGTTTATTTGTTTAAACGGTTATTCATAATCGTAATCGTTAATTTTAAATAGACCGGTAACCGTAACTATACCTGTAGATATTTTGTTCATTCCTACTCTTGGGTGGAACTCTCAGTCTTGTAATCAAACTTTTGGTTCTTGTGGAAAAAACTCATTTTCACAGAAAGTAAACTTGGTCTTTCCCTTCTCGATCTTTCATCCAAAATCTAGCATATCTTCTTTCGGTGGGCCCCTTCTACAAACTGTGCTCCGCACGACACGAGAGAGGTTTGGTTTCATTGGATAAGCAACCAAACTGCTAAACGGTTATGCGAATAAAAAATGGTAAATAGGACAAAAACGAGTCAACGGTACGCAGTTATAGTTAAATGAGTATCTTGTTATGAGTATGGTTAACGGTTTATAGACGGTTATAGATATTGGTATAACTGTTTATGCAATTACTTAACTAGTAAACGATTATGGGGGTATGAGATTAAACGGTTATGATAAAAATTGCAGTTACTCGCCCACCATAACCGTTGTCTATCCCTAATTGTGGTTTATAAAAAAATTTAAAATTATTTAATTGTTAATTTATTAATATTTAATTAATTTTTTAATCCAATTAAGCGGTGGACTCTGCGCACGACATGTAAAACAAATTGATGAAAAATTTAATAGAAGTTTGACATTGCAGCGAATTGATAACTTGATATATAACACTTTTTTTAAAAGGACAACGAGTGGCAAGTCACAGTTATCTATTCATTCTGGGAGTTGGAAAGTGATATATAACATTTCAATGATTAAAAAAAATTAGATATGCAGCACAGTGATTTAAATTTGAGATAGTAAAATATAATGGGGTTTTTGAACATTAGTCCTTGCAAAAGATTAAAATTTTAAAAAAAAAATATGGTGCTAAATTACATATTCAATTTAATCCCTTAAAGTGTACTTTTATCAAAATTTATATTCAATTTTTGTTATTTAATGTGTATTTTTATTTAATCTCTCCACATTGAATTTTAATTTTATTAATATGCACATATTTAGTTCTTTAATTATAAATGAACATAAATGAGAAAATATTAAAAGAAATTTGTGATACAAAAATATATAAATATATAAGTGTACAGAAATGACTGTGCGGAAATATATAAAATTGACTTTTTAGTACCGAAATATTTGTACCTACATGATTGTACCGAAATATATTATAATGAACCTAAATATATGTACTGAAATGTATTATATTGAATTAATGTACCTAAATGTTAATACCAAAATGTATGTACCAAAATGTACGTACTGAAATGCATTATATTAAATTAATGTACCTAAATGTTAATACCAAAATGTATGTACCAAAATGTACGTACTGAAATGCATTATATTAAATTAATGTACCTATATGTTTGTATCAATGGATATACAGAAATATTCAAATGTATTAATGTACCTAAATGAAGAACATACAAAATTGTTATCGGAATATATATTATAAAAAAAAATAAGTTACCTAAATGTAGACATTAAAATATATTATGCTGAATGAAATAAAAATGAAATTTAAATGTAATTAATACATTAAAATAAAAATAAAAGATAAATAAAACATCAAAATATAACTAATAAATGAGATGATTAAATGTACTAGGGACTAAAATTGGATTTTAATCTTACACAAGATTATAATCTAAAACCCATCTTTTTTAAGAATTAAAATGAAGTTCTCTAAAATATAATTTATTCATAATATAATGTAGCTAGAACTTTCTAGCTCATTTACTCCACCAACATAATGTGCTATAATTCGCAGCGTATGCATAAATCTTTCTTTGTGCTTTCATCATGGGCTGGACCTATAACAACAATACGTCGGGTGCGTGGAGGAAAAATTATGGAAACGGCTCCCAGTCATTCTTCAGGGCACGGATTTTTTTTTTTTTTTTTCACACAAAGACTTTGTATAGACTTGTAGCTAAGCAAGATATTTAAATTGATCATTCACAGACATACAATGCGAATAGCAGTGCAAACGGCCTCGTCAAGAGCCTCCAAATTCCAGTGAGAAAATTAGTTAAATAGGCAGCACCTCACCCTTTCTATGTTTTTCTTACAATCATGAACAACCACATCAGCAAACACCCTATTAAAACTCTCACTCCTCTTCTCCTTCCCCTTTTTCTCCGCATGATAGCCATACACATGGCCGGGGCCTTACCGCCCTACGTTCCGTCTGAACAAATCAGCCTTCAATGTGGCTCTGCCGGTCCCAAATTCGACCTAGACTCCCGATATTGGGGTGGAGATATCCGCTCAATTTTTTTTCCATTCGAGCACCAAGCAGCTCGTAACAATTCCGTAGTCAAAGATTCACCTCTCTCTGCTTATTCCGGACAACCGCCTTACAGCTCAGCGAGGCTTTCCCGCTTTAAATTTACCTACACATTTCCACTCTCTGCCGGCCCAGTGTTCATCCGCTTGTATTTCTACCCAGCTACTTACGCCCCCAACTTCAACCGATCCCAAGCCCTCTTCTCAGTCCAAGCCGGTGGCTTTACCCTTCTCCACGACTTCAACACTTCAGCCACGGCTGATGCTTCTGGCTCGGGTACTATATACAGAGAGTTCTGCCTCCACACCGAGTCAGGACATAATTTGAATATCACGTTCACTCCAAGCAACGCAAGCCCAGATGCCTACGCGTTTATCAATGGGATTGAAATTCTCTCCATGCCCCCATATCTTTACTACACTTCACCCCAGAGCCCGGATGGGGTTGCTCATGTAGGCAGTGAAAACACTACTCACATCGACAACAACACTGCTCTGGAGATGGTGTACCGAATCAATATCGGTGGCCAAGTGTAGATCTATTCTAATCACGACACTGGTATGTACCGCAATTGGGAAGGTATGGGAGACGAGTCCAAGTACCTAGACGATTTAAGTAGGAAGTATAGTATTTTACAGCAAAACAGTAGCATTCAGCTTAACTTTTCTAAAATACCAGAGTACTCTGCTCCGAAAGAAGTTTACCAAACCGGCCGCTCAAGGGACAGGAGCGCCGGCCTCTCAATGGACACGAACGGGACCATACGCAACAGCTACAATCTCACCTGGAAATTCCCTGCGGATTCAATGTTTGCTTACTTGGTTAGGCTTCATTTTTGTGAGTTTCTAAGTTACGTTACAATGCCCGGAGACCGGGTATTTCACATCTACATCGACAATCAATCCGCTGAGAAAATGGCGGATATAATCGAGTGGAGTGGTGGAAATGGAAGACCAGTGTACAGAGACTACGTTGTGTTCATGTCGGGGAACCCTGCAATCCCGAAGAAAGTTAATCTCTTTCTTGAACTGGAAGCGGATTCCTGGGATGGGGAAATCTTGAACGGACTCGAAATGTTCAAACTCAGTGAAAATCGGAGTCTCGCCATACCAAGCCCGAACCCACCTCCTATAGCCCCAGCAAAGGGGACACCATCAAAACCTACCAGATCAAGAACTCCTTTGCTTGCCCCGGTTGTCGGTGTAGCTTGCGGAATACTTGGACTCTCTGTCCTTGGGTTCTTGGTTTTTAGGCGGCGGAGGAAAGTCAAGGGCACTGCCTCAGATGGGTCATCATCTTTACCAACACATTTGTGTCATTACTTTTCACTGGCGGAGATCAAAGCCGCCACCCAAAACTTCAGCGAGAGTTTCATTGTTGGTGTAGGCGGCTTCGGTCACGTGTACAAAGGGCATATCGACGGCGGGGCCACTCCCGTTGCTATCAAACGGCTGAAACCCGAGTCATCGCAAGGAGCCCGCGAGTTCAAGACGGAAATCGAGCTGCTTTCACAACTTAGACACCGTTATTTGGTGTCTCTTATTGGGTATTGTACTGATAAAAATGAGATGATTTTGGTGTACGATTACATGGCACGTGGGACCCTCGCTGATCACCTCTACCACACTGACAACCCACCTCTCTCCTGGGGACAACGGCTCCAAATTTGCATTGGCGCTGCGCGAGGCTTGAGCTACCTTCACAGCGATGCGCAGGGCACTATCATCCACCGTGATGTGAAGAGCACAAACATTTTATTGGATGAGAAATGGATGGCCAAGGTTTCGGATTTCGGATTGTCGAAAGTGGGCACGGCCACCATGTCCAAGACCCACATCAGCACGACCGTGAAAGGTAGCTTCGGGTATCTAGACCCAGAATATTACCGACGTCAACAACTGACGGTGAAGTCCGATGTGTACTCATTCGGTGTAGTGTTGTGTGAAGTGTTGTGCGCAAGACCAGCTGTGGTGCATGCAACGGAGACGAGGCAAATGAACTTGGCTGAGTGGACCAAGAGCTGTCATCGCGACGGGGAACTTGATCAAATCATCGATCCGAACATGAAGGGTAAGATTGAAACCGAGTGTTTGAACAAGTATGTGGAAATTGCTATGAGTTGCATCAATGACAGTGGGATGGAAAGGCCGTCAATGAACGACGTTGTGAGGGGGCTTGAGTTTGCATTGCAACTACATCAGAACTGCGGTGAAAGGAACAACGAGGATGCCTTTGCTAGCGTTCCAGGTTGCGCTACTAATGAATCCGTTCAACACATATCTGAGACGATTTTCTCAGAGATCAACGATCCGAATGGAAGCTGATGAGCAACATTAGGAGTAATCTAGCTAGACCTAAGACTTAAGGGCTATGGGTAAGCCTGACCATGATATGAGTATGTTTTTTTCTTATCTATTGTGTTTGAACCCAATTGAATGCTGAATCACTTGCAGTGCCTGCCATTGCTTTATATTGCAGAACTATTTCTACAAACAAACTGCACTTACGCCTACACAATTGCGGGAGAAACTTAAAAGTGCTTCTAGATAGAAGCGTTTTCTAAACAAGCACATGCCCAGTGCTTCTCCAAAAAGCACTCCCAAGCCTTTTCCAAGAAACACACTGATTTTAGTAAAACCTTGTGTATTTTTAATAAAAGCACCTGTCAACAAAAGTGCTTACAAAAACAGTTTCATACGATCCCCAATTTGGCTGGAATATGCTCCATTACAATTTCCGGACAAGAGAATTTTCCTGTTATACGCAACAGAAGTTACTACTGATATAAGCAGTAGATCAGCATTTCGCAAGAGTACAATGTTATACCATTTGTAACCAACACGAGACTATTTTCCTGTCAAAGTTTTCAAAACATTTGATCCAATTCCAAAATAACGGGGAATCAATAACACTTGTTCGTTCAAACTCTCGTAAGTCAATCAAGCACCTACATGAAGATCCGTAAGTTTCTAACGAATAACTAAGCCTTGCACTGCCTGTGATCCATCGTCAGCTATCCTGTTAGCTCGAATGGTGCTGATAACGTTTGCAATATTACCCTGACAATGAGAAACTCTGTCAATATATGATTACATAATGAATGGATAATGCAATACAAAGTGTTTGGGATAAAATCTGAACTTTGGGCCAGAGAGAAAGTCGGCCCAAACCCAAGGCCCAGAGGAAAACTTAGGAGGCAGGAAAGAGGCTTTCGGCTGGGCACAAGTTACAAAGGCCACCTGCTTACCTGCTCAAAGACCACAGGGGGTAGGCTATTCAGTCACTACACAGCCCAATAAAGTACTTTATTGGTGGCATTTATGTAAAAAAGCTAGTGAGTCATCACCAAACCGCATTCGGGCACCGCTATTGCTACAGGAACCCAAGCTGAAGTCGTCTATAAAAGGAGGAAGAGAAGACAGAATTAAGGACACTCAAACAAACAAACAAAAGCCAAAACTCTGCTCAAGCCAGATTTGCCTTCAACGAAGCTGTAGTCAGCACAAGCCTTCATCCCATTCGGGATAAACCTTCCCAAACCCCTGTAATAGCTCTGCTACCTTGTTCATGGTGGTATCGATTCATTTTGTATCCTCTTCTCCCCCGTCAACCCCTCTAAAAGCTTTCAGACCTCTGACAGAGCCACAAAGATAGATTTTGTAAGAAGTTCAGCCTTGGCCGATAAGGTTCAAACTTACCCGACTATCTTTGCTCTGTCTTTGTCTTTTCTTTCTTTTAAAAGCACAATAACATGTTATATATTCCTAGTTATATACAAGTTATTTCTAGCAAAGTCATAATGAAAATGAGTCTTCAGCACTTGAATCCGATCTGAATCGCGTCAGAGTTCAAATCAGATCTAAGTCTTAAGCCCGCGGGCATGTAATTTAAAGATCAGTTTAAAAGTCCTTGGCCTCAAGGCATAAAAAAGAACTCTATGTGGACTCAACCCATCCACGACAATCCTTGATAAGCGAGAAGTCCGAAGTTACTTGGGGCGCAAGTAATCAATCTATTTCTCCGTTTTGTTGTTATTATATCTTGATTCGTAGAAAAGGCTTAAGCATGGAGTGAATTCTGATAGAAAGCCTCAAGGCCTACACCTAAGGCCCCACGAAGGCATCTATTTAGCTTCATTTCATGTTGCGGTCTAGTTGGTCCGAGTATAAGGATTAACTCTGATGGGAAGCCTCAAGGCCTATACCTAAGGCCCTACAAAGGCACTCATTTGGGTTCGTCCTACCTCTTGGATTCAGATAATCAAAGGTATAATAGTGATAAGACTCTGGCAACCATAAAAGACCAAATATGATACATCCAAGCGCTGGTTTAGTTTGACAGGAAGCCTCAAGGCCTATACCTAAGGCCCCACAAAGGCACCTGTTATATCTAACTTGGTTTCTCGGGCGTATACATATTCAATCAAAGCTTAAACACCCATTCAACATCTGCCATACTGAAGATGGCAGCGGCACGCCTGAGCACGACAAAGTTAATCTTGATTGTGAGCCTTAAGGCCTACACCTAAGGCCCCACAAAGGCACCCTTTCAAATTAACTCTGTCCTTCTCTTTCAGAACTGCCCGACGAGCCTTGCCCGAAGTGTGTCTTGCCCGACCAAGATCTGCCCGACAAAGGCTTGCCCGAGCGAGCCCGAGAAGAAAGCAGAAGTACGACAGATACCCTCAACCGACGCCATTCTCCCAAGGGAGCTGTGTGCTCGTCCGCCAGGAGATTCCTGCGACGAACATAGTTTTGGCACGCTCGGTGGGACCCTCTGATCTGAAGATAAAGATAAACATGCCAGAAGATTTACAGAATACATTGTTTCAAATGCTACAGAGACTGAATGAAGCCTCCCTAGGCTCTAGAGATGAGACAGGTTTGGCTCCTCCCAAAGGAGAAAGACACAGGACTACCCAACCAGATGAGGTAGTCATAGTCAACCCTATGTTGCCCTTTTCTGAAGCCCCAGTAAACATGCTCAACATGACCTGGGCAGAGAAAGGAAAAGGGAAAATTATAAGGGAAGAAGAAGAAGGGAAACTAGCCAAACGACCTACGGAAGGAATAGGCAAACCATCCGAGTACCCAAAGGCTGCCATAATCAAAGGGCTGGTTATGTGTAGTAAATGCCAGTGTGAATGTGAACTCGAGATTCCCCCAGCTGGAGTCCTTATTGATCACGAGTTAATTAAAAGAGAAGCCCGCGAAAGGCTTAAGCAGGCAACAAGAAAAAATACTTCCCAAAGCGTTTTTCAACGTTTAGGAGGTGATTCCCAACCCAAGGCGTTGTCAGAAGTATTTCAAAACTATGAAGTTTCTGACGAGTTTCGAAACTATGAAGTTTCTGACGAGGCAGAGGACATGGAAGCCAAACTCCCAAGAAGTACAGAGCAGCTTCAAAATGGCCAAAAGGGGAAGGAAGTCAGAAGAACTGATGGGATAGCTAATCCTGTTAAGAAAGCAACTCCTGCATATCGTGGGCGGAAATGGTATGTAGTTGGAAAAGATGGACAGCCCACCAGACCAATGGGAGCATCCATGGTCAGAAGGGTTCAAAGGCAGCACATAGCCTACATGAATTCCCTGATGACCCCCATCACCTCTGAAGCCTCAAAAAATCAAAAGCCAGAGAGGGCAACATCTGGAAGTAGTAGTCAGCTTCGTTGGCGAAGTAAGAAGGAAGTAGAAAGGGCCAACGGCAAGACGGAGGGTATGGGGAATCATGTGCCACAAAGCCAACATCCTGGCAAATATAGGATCTTAAGAAGGGCTCAGGAAGATCTGACTATGATGCCAACACCTGGTTGGAGGCCAGGGCCCACCCATGAGGAAACTGTTGCATCTGAGAGGAGACCAACCTTTCTGCCTTTGGATCCATTTGGTGAAGTTCCAAAGCAAGCGCTGTACGGAGACATGAATCAACCACAACAGGAAGGGATACCAGAGCCCTTACTACCAGCCGATGCAATGGCCTGGTTAGACGAGTTCATGGATCACATTGGGAGCAAGAAGGAGGACTTGCTCGAACCCAGCAACTTCCACATCAACATGACGTATGTATTATCCGCCATGTTTGGCGCCAGGCCTGACCAGCCCGCTACCATGGAAGGTGATTATTTAACAACTGAGCCGATGATGGCTCACGTCAATGTGGAGGTAGTTACAGAGGAAGACTCAGGCAAGGTTGAATCCTCAAAAGTACCTAAAGGTGGTCCCCTACGGATTTACACAGATAAAATGGTGTTCAGCCGCCCAAGTATTTCGTTGGCCAACCACCTGAAGCCTATATACGTTTCAGCTCATCTGGAAGGTGTACCTTTCAAAAGAATTTTGATTGATGGATGAGCGGCTGTTAACATATTGCCAGCCAAGCAGATGAAGAGGATGGGGAGAAGCACTGAAGATCTTATTCCCACAAACCTTACAGTCTCGAGCTTTTCAGGTGCCATCACCAGGACTCATGGGATATTACCTTTGGAGGTAGATCTGGGGTCCAAGAAAATAATGTTGGCGTTCTTTGTAGTAGACTGCACTTCCACTTACGGGGCCCTACTTGGAAGAGATTGGATTCATCAAAGTTTAGCCATACCTTCTACTCTTCATCAACAAGTGGCTGTATACCACGAGGCAAGTACTGAAGGATCAAGCTTTTGGGAGTTGGTAGAGGCCGAATCACGGCCGTTCCTCCCCTCAGCTAATGTTGCATAAGCAAATTTCTACAATCCCAACGTGGGAATTTTGAAATGTTTAGGAGCTGATGAGAACGGCCGCCCTACCAAGGTGACGGCCCGAAAGCTTCTAGAACAAGGGATGATCCTTACCAAGGAGGAGTGGGAGAGACCCTGTCTTATACCAAACTCCCTATACCATCAATGATCGAACAAAAGAAGAAAGATCAGGTCATGGCAGTCAGATCCCTGATTAAAAGACTGTTGGTGTATGGAAAGGGAAGAAGACAGGAAGAAAAGCTCTTGAACAAAGAAGAGCAGGAGTGGCAGGGGAAAGTTTCTACCAGCCAGCAGGAAAATGAGGAAGAATCTTGCACAGAGGAGTTAGATAAGGCCATTCAAATGGCCGAATGCGTCTACGATATAGACGAGCCAGACGGTCTGCCCGAGAACCCGGAGTTAGTTGAATTTTTGTGTGCAGAACCTGATAAGCCACCTCCAGAAGTCCAGGATCCATTGGAAGTTATTGATCTAGGCACAGAAGAGGATCCGAGACCAATTCAAATCAGCGGTTTATTAAGGATTGAGGATCGGGCCAAGATTATCTCTCTTTTGCAAGAATTCAAAGATTGTTTTGCTTGGCATTACACCGAGATGCCAGGATTAGACCCAGCCTTGGTGGAACATAGAATGCCCATCAAGGAAGGATATAAACCTGTCAAGCAGGCACCACGAAGGATGTCAAATGAGATAGAAGAAAAAGTCAAAGAAGAAATTGAAAGTCTGGTGAAAGCTGGCTTTATTAGACCAGCCAAATATGTAGAGTGGCTAGCCAACATTGTACCCGTTTTAAAAGCTATAACAAAAGCAGTACGGTGTTGTGTTGATTATAGGAATATTAATAGCGCCACACCAAAGGATGAATATCCCATGCCCATGGCTGACTTATCCATAGATGCTGTAGCAAAGCATAAAGTTTTATCGTTTATGGATGGAAATGCCGGTTACAATCAAATAAAGATGGCGCCAGAGGATATTCATAAGACAGCTTTTAGATGTCCTGGTCATGTGGGGGCATATGAATATCTGGTCATGCCATTCGGGCTCAAAAATGCAGGCGCCACGTATCAAAGGGCAATGAATGCCATTTTTCATGATTTAATTGGCCAAAGCATGGAGGTGTATATCGATGACATTGTGGTGAAATCTAAGACAGAAGAGCAGCATCTCGTGGACCTCAAGCAAGCATTGATGAGGATGCAGATCCACAAGTTGAAGATGAATCCAAAGAAATGCGCTTTTGGAGTAAGAGCGGGCAATTTTTTGGGATTCTTGGTGCATCAGAGAGGTGTGGAGGTGGACAAAAATAAGTCTCGGGCAATAGTAGAGTCACTTCCACCTACCAACAAAGTACAGCTTCAGAGATTGCTAGGTAAAATCAACTTCTTAAGGAGATTCATTGCCAATTTGGCGGGCAAAATCCAGCTGCTAACTCGCTACTGAGATTGAAGGATAGGGAGAATTTTGAGTGGGGGCCAACCCACCAGCAGGCATTTGATAGCATCAAGGCTTACTTAACTTCCCCACCAGTGCTGGTGCCACCTCAAAGGGGAAAGCCATTGAAACTATATATTTCTGCATCGGAAAGATCAATTGGGAGTCTACTAGCCCAGAATAATGAAGGAGGAAAAGAGCAGGCTGTGTATTACCTCAGCAGAATTCTGACCGAGGTAGAAACAAGATATTCTCCGGTGGAAAAACTGTGTTTGGCTCTATATTTTACTGCCAGCAAGCTAAGGCATTACATGCTACCTTGTCATGTGCACATTATCGCCAAAACAGATGTGATAAAGTATATGTTGTCAAGACCTATGCTAGCAGGGAGGATTGGGAAGTGGATTCTAGCATTATCAGAATTCAGTTTTCAATACATACCCCAGAGGGCAGTCAAAGGCCAGGCAATTGCTGATTTCCTGACCGAACATCAGGAGTCTCAAAGCGAGGAAATCAATATCCCGGGAAGTTTAGAAGTTGCTAATGTATGGATCCCACCAAGAAGTGATGTTTCAGGCAAAGAAGATTGGATCCAGCAAGAGATAAGGAGAGTAGCAGGTCTTTGGATTACACATTGGAAGCTATATTTCGATGGATCCTACACTCAGAAGGCAGCAGGAGCTGGAATTATGATTATAAACCCTCAAGGGGTTTATCATTACTATTCCTTCCTACTTGATTATCAAGAAAATACCAATAATCGGGCGGAGTATGAGGCATTGATTATCGGCCTGGAAATCCTGATGGACTTGGGGGCAACTGAAGTAGAGATCTTTGGTGATTCAGAGTTAGTGATAAATCAACTAAATGGCGAGTTCAAATGTAGACATATCACTATGGCAGGGTACTATATGGCAGCAACACAACTGCTGAGTTTGTGGGAGTCTGAGATATCAGTCAATCACATTCCTAGGGGATCTAACTTGGCAGCCAATGAAATGGCGCAACTAGCTTCAGGAGTGCCAATGCAAGAAAGGAAGTATGGTGTTGATGTTGAGATCCAAACAAGAAACCTTCCCTCTATCTTGGATCGGAGGTTCAGTCTGGATGTAATGGTTCTAGAGACCGAGGTGGAGGATTGGAGGACACCTATTACTCAGTATCTGAAAGATCCTTCTTCACCCACAAGTAAGAAGAACAGGCAGCAAGCAACCAAGTATGTCTTGTGGACAAAAAATCTGTTGAGAAAGACCCCAGATGGGTTGCTATTAAAATGCTTAGGCCTAGAGGAATCCATGAGAGTAATGGCCGAAGTACATGAGGGAATATGTGGAGCACATCAAGCGGGAACAAAGATGAGATGGCTACTCAGAAGGTATGGTTATTTCTGGCCCGACATGGAAAAAGATTGTAAGTCCTATGCCCGCGGATGTGAAGAATGTCAGAGACATGGACCTCTCCAGCACGTACCATCAGTACCTCTCAATCCAGTGGTCAAGCCTTGGCCGTTCCGAGGATGGGCAATGGACTTCATCGGGCAGATTTATCCGGCCTCTAGTAAGGGACATACTTTCATAATTGTGGCAACGGATTACTTCACCAAATGGGTAGAAGCATCGGCAGTAAAATCCATAACTTCAGCCGTGGTCAAGAATTTTATTGAGACCAAGATCCTGCACAGGTATGGGGTGCCTGAAACTATAGTAACGGATCGTGGGCCATCTTTTATTTCAAATGAGGTTGAAGAGTTTGCAAGCAAGTACAAAATAAAGATGATCCAATCCAGTCCATACTACCCTCAGTCAAATGGGCAAGCAGAAGCTAGCAACAAGATCTTGGTCAACATTATTAAAAGGATGGTGATTGATAGTCCAGAAAGGTGGCATGAGATGCTAGGGAACACGTTGTGGGCATACCGGACTTCTAAAAGAGCGGGGACATGCACGACTCCTTATGCCTTGACTTTTAGGTAAGATGCAGTGCTTCCTATGGAAATCAACGTCAGTTCCGTAAGAATTCAAAACCAATTTGGGTTGCATAGTGCAGAATATATCGAAGCCATGTGTCAAGGTATTGAAGATCTGGATGCAGCCCGAATTGAAGCCTTGAACCAGATTCAAGAAGGAAAGATTGTTGTTGCCCGAGCTTATAACAAAAGGGTGAAGTTAAAGTCTTTCAAGGAAGGAGATTTAGCGTGGAAAACGGTCCTCCCGCTGGGCGCTTAGCTGCGTGGCTTCGGGAAATGGAGCCCGACATGGGAAGGTCCTTTTATTATTAGTCGGGTTTTGAACAAAGGAGGATATTATCTAGCAGACCTCGAAGGCAATGAGCAGAAACACCCTATTAATGCAAAATTCTTGAAGAAATATTGTCTTACATTATGGGATGTTAGGGATTGCTATATCGAAGAGGGAGCAGAGTGAGACGGACCTTAGAAATTCACATGCGGTATTTTGTTCATCCAAACATTTAAAGAAGGCAGAGATGCAGAAATAGATAAAAATACTTATTTCATGTCGACAAATTGATGAGATTACAAGATACCAAATCTTATGTATTACATTTGATCCTCTCTGAAAGTGTTGGTGTCTTCAACTGGTTTCCCGCTATCTTCTTGGTTGAAACCCAATCAGGTGATCGGGTTGTGCGGCCAACATGAGCTTGGTAGAGGACCCTCCCACAAGATCTTCACCATGTATGATGATGAAGCCCGACTTATCACCACAAGTTGTGGGAAGATCAGTCATCAAGAGGAGACCGCCTGACCAAGGGTGTTGGAGGTAGAAGGGTGATCGACCAAAGGTGTTGGAGGTAGCAATCATCAGGTGAAAACTTTCTTTTTTCTCACGAAAGGGGAGTTTCAGGAAACTCCACTCAAAACCTGAGGAACCCATTTCTCAGTGGGGAGACGGACGGATTCAAGGTGGATGAAGGGTGAAGACCAAAATGAAGAAGAGGTGATGATTTGAAAAGGGTTTCCAAAGCCAGAATTTATAGAGAACCAGAAGGCAGTTTAAAGGTCGCAAGAAGCTCAAAGGGCACGCATGCTGTTATTCATTTAATGTTGGCGCTTGGGATCCCAACCTTAACATCAATTGAAGGGGGCACTGTTTGGGATAAAATTTGAACTTTGGGCCAGAGAGAAAGTCGGCCCAAACCCAAGGCCCAGAGGAAAACTTAGGAGGCAGGAAAGAGGCTTTCGGCTGGGCACAAGTTACAAAGGCCACCTGCTTACCTGCTCAAAGACCACAGGGGGTAGGCTATTCAGTCACTACACAGCCCAATAAAGTACTTTATTGGTGGCATTTATGTAAAAAAGCTAGTGAGTCATCACCAAACCGCATTCGGGCACCGCTATTGCTACAGGAACCCAAGCTGAAGTCGTCTATAAAAGGAGGAAGAGAAGACAGAATTAAGGACACTCAAACAAACAAACAAAAGCCAAAACTCTGCTCAAGCCAGATTTGCCTTCAACGAAGCTGTAGTCAGCACAAGCCTTCATCCCATTCGGGATAAACCTTCCCAAACCCCTGTAATAGCTCTGCTACCTTGTTCATGGTGGTATCGATTCATTTTGTATCCTCTTCTCCCCCGTCAACCCCTCTAAAAGCTTTCAGACCTCTGACAGAGCCACAAAGATAGATTTTGTAAGAAGTTCAGCCTTGGCTGATAAGGTTCAAACTTACCCGACTATCTTTGCTCTGTCTTTGTCTTTTCTTTCTTTTAAAAGCACAATAACATGTTATATATTCCTAGTTATATACAAGTTATTTCTAGCAAAGTCATAATGAAAATGAGTCTTCAGCACTTGAATCCGATCTGAATCACGTCAGAGTTCAAATCAGATCTAAGTCTTAAGCCCGCGGGCATGTAATTTAAAGATCAGTTTAAAAGTCCTTGGCCTCAAGGCATAAAAAAGAACTCTATGTGGACTCAACCCATCCACGACAATCCTTGATAAGCGAGAAGTCCGAAGTTACTTGGGGCGCAAGTAATCAATCTATTTCTCCGTTTTGTTGTTATTATATCTTGATTCGTAGAAAAGGCTTAAGCATGGAGTGAATTCTGATAGAAAGCCTCAAGGCCTACACCTAAGGCCCCACGAAGGCATCTATTTAGCTTCATTTCATGTTGCGGTCTAGTTGGTCCGAGTATAAGGATTAACTCTGATGGGAAGCCTCAAGGCCTATACCTAAGGCCCTACAAAGGCACTCATTTGGGTTCGTCCTACCTCTTGGATTCAGATAATCAAAGGTATAATAGTGATAAGACTCTGGCAACCATAAAAGACCAAATATGATACATCCAAGCGCTGGTTTAGTTTGACAGGAAGCCTCAAGGCCTATACCTAAGGCCCCACAAAGGCACCTGTTATATCTAACTTGGTTTCTCGGGCGTATACATATTCAATCAAAGCTTAAACACCCATTCAACATCTGCCATACTGAAGATGGCAGTGGCACGCCTGAGCACGACAAAGTTAATCTTGATTGTGAGCCTTAAGGCCTACACCTAAGGCCCCACAAAGGCACCCTTTCAAATTAACTCTGTCCTTCTCTTTCAGAACTGCCCGACGAGCCTTGCCCGAAGTGTGTCTTGCCCGACCAAGATCTGCCCGACAAAGGCTTGCCCGAGCGAGCCCGAGAAGAAAGCAGAAGTACGACAGATACCCTCAATCGACGCCATTCTCCCAGGGGAGCTGTGTGCTCGTCCGCCAGGAGATTCCTGCGACGAACACAAAGAGTGGTTTGTTATACGGTAGCAATGAATCGGTTCTTAGTGGGCAGTTAATAATGAAAAAGCGGCTGAAGTTACTTACCCTCCAAGTTGCTAACTTTGTTCTTAGTGTAAGCCATTGTGCTTCCCCAAAAACCCTCTCAGTACAGCGGCTGCAGATGAAAGGCCAATTCAGTTGAAGAACAAAGAAGCCTAAAAGAATGAATAAACAACTACATGCATCTTTGTGCGTACGCAGAAGGTACGAAACACAAACTAACCTCACAATCTCCACTTGATTCATCTGGTCCATATTACAGTCCATCAAGTTGGCAGTTATTGCCTTTACCACCCAAAGTTCAACTGCGTCATCATTAATCTGCCAAAAAGAAGTGCATAAGCATAATTAACCATGATGTCAGATTTAAACTTCTAGAACCAGAAAGGTAAGCCAACCTAACCTGAAGCGTATCTCTGATAGCACCGTAAGGAATCCGTCCAGATTCATCAGAACCAAGATCCATCAAGGAAATCAACCGCATCTTAGTTATGCAGTCTTCATGGACAAGACCTATAACATTTCAGAAAGCATAATTTAGACGAACAGAAAAATGTATATAATCCGAAGAAAACCCAGTCAGATGAAACTAAACTTTACCGTAGCTTTTCAGTAAATCAGAATTTGCAGCCTGAAACTCCAAGCAAGCATCCAGCCTATGAGTCAGCAAGATCTTCAAAAGCTGATATGCCAATGCATGCTTAGCATCCTTCTCCAGTTGCCTTACAGCAGGCATATTTAGCAAATCACACTGCAGCGTAACAAACCAACACATCAGTTATCTTAATGCCTAATGGAAGGGGGGAATATGATCATCAGAGCCAACTGCCAAAAACCCAGTTGTTTTGAAGTGATGAAATTAAGTCAGCACTCCGTCCCGTTTATACAGATATTATATGTAACTGCAGAGGAAGCATAGTAGCTTCTTCAAAATGCCAGAAAAACAATAATGTCCGTAAAGAGTCGATTCTAAACTCCACCACATAAAAATAGAATGTTTTTTTTAACAAGAAAAAGAAACATATTTTGTAAAGGATCTAACACGAGTAAATAAGGATGAACAGTCACCAAAGAGAAACATGGACTAAAGAATTAGTTCAAAAAAAATCTTTGAAATTCCACAAGGTCCTACAAAAATACCTGAAACATGTCTGGGGCCTTCACAAATTCCACGATTGTGCGAACAGCTTCCTCTTTGGCTTCACTCAATGTATGCACATCTTCACCAGAAAAAGTTGCCAAGTACTTGGTCAGGAATTTGAAAGACTCCTGTGCCAAGCTGAAAATACAACAGAAAATATAATTAATTGTTCTTAAAACAAAACGTATATAATCCGAAGAAAACCCAGTCAGATTAGTCAAATCTTTGCCACTCGCTTTTGCTTTATTTACACCACTGCCATCAAAGAGGAGACTGGGTTGGTGGGTTATTATGAAAAGTTATGAGGGTAATTTTGTCTTTGAACAGATCTCGATATATTTATGATTTTGCCAGTCTATTCATGTTTGTTTTGAAATGGGCCATCATTTTGCATTATTTACATTCCTGCCATTGCTATATTGCTTGGCTGGAAAAAAATCCCAAAACTCCCAAACCGAACCGAAAAATTCCCGAAACCAAACCAAAAAAATCCCAAACCGAAATTCCCGAAAAAATCCCAAACCGATCCCGAAATTTCGGTACGGGAATCGGTCTCAAGTTTTTGGGATTTCGGTATTCCCAAACCGAACCGAAAAAAAAATATATATATTATTTAATTTTTAAATATATATTTAGATCGACAGAGTCCATAGAAAATGAAGGCTTCAATAGTTGCACATATTCCTGTATGAATGATTTAAATCGACAAAGTCTTGCAATTGTAGCATCTACATTTGAATCCAGATTGGCAAAGTCTTGCAATTGTAGCATCTACATTTAAATTGACATAGTCTTGCAATTGGCACATATTGCAACGGGCTTCTTAGCAGATTGCAGCCCAAAAGTGTTAAAATGTTCAATTTTAGCCCAAAAACATAATATTTTAGCCCAAAAGCCCAAAAGCCCAAAATCATTTCGGGATTCCCGATTTGTCCCGAAATCCCGAAACTATTTCAGGATTCCCGAAAATTGGGATTTCCGAAATTTTGGTTTGGGATCGGTATTGAAATTGGGATTCCCGAAATTTTTGGTTTGGAAATCGGGACAAGGGTTTCGGTATGGGATCCCATACCCAACCACCCCTAGCTTGGGCTGCAGAGACAGAGAGGGTGATAGGCGTGGGATGGCATAGGGGAAGGGAGAGGGAAGAGTGAGGTTGCAGTAAAGGGAGTTAGGGTTGATTTTTTCTCCTCAAATCAAGGGTTGGTGTCGGGATTGAGGGATGGGTCGAAATTGCCACTAGAAGCGATGGGAGAGAGACAGAAACACACCCATTTGGCCTTCATTTCCCCTTTCTCAATAGCATCGGCTCCTGCCTCCATTTTTGTAACTCGGAGCTTCGTCTCTCTGGGTTTTCAAAATTATGGGCTTCGATCATCTCCCCAACAATCCCAGAGCCTCCATTTCTCCCGCTAAGCAAAAGAAAATCAAGGAGGTCTGCAACTACGACCCAAGGTGTAAATTTATTGTTTTTATGGGATTTATTTTCCATGTGGTTTTAGTCCTTGCGGTACCTGCCTCTGGTTATTTTTGCTCACTCATTCACTCTTGGGAATCTGAAATGTTTAATTTGTAGTCACGAACATTACTTAGAACCTCGAACGGATTCATGGGTTGTGAAATTTGAGGAGGAGTAGGATTTGAGAGGATCTTAGATTTTAAAATTCTAATGTAGTGAATTAAAAGGTTTTAAAGGAATTTAGAATTTATTTAAATTTACGTGCAATCAATTAAAAGATTTTAAAATCCATCCAAATATAAGTGTATTAAAAAAATTAAAATTTTGAAGAATTTCAATAAATTGTGGATTTTGTAGCATTTGAGAACAAAAAATACATATAACCATGACTAAAAAGAATTCAACATCATCCCGATTTCAAATCCTTCCACCACAATCCATCACAATCCATTCAAATTTTTTAAAATCCATATGAATTTTGTAGGAATCTTTAATCTCCTTAAATTCTATAAAATCTACCACTTTTAAAATTCTTTAAAATCTTAGTTGACTACGGCCTGTGGTTTTGTTTCAGCTTTTAGGATACGATGGTTGTTTTCTCAACTGCCAAACAGAAAATTGGCGGGATCTGAGAAAAACCATTGTTTAAATTTTGATTTAAGTTTTCTGGATGTGGGTTACTTAGATTTGGAAGAAATGGAAGTGGGTTTGTGTTTTTGGTAAATAATAAAATGGTTGTTGGATTCTGATTTTCTGTATGATTGATATGATATTTGCATATTTTCGGCCTCCATATTCAAGGTGAGCGATTTCAATTTATTGGGTTATTGAATAATTTATGTGAATGATGTGGAGTTGGTTTCAAGAATTCTGTGCATTTACATTTTGAATTTCTGGAATTTGGGTTTTAATTTCAGTAATTCCAAATTTTTTCATGGTCTGTACCCCATCTCTCTCTTCTTCCTGAAGCTCTTTACTTTCAGTGATTATTATTTAGTTTTGACACAACCCTGTTAAAATCCACTGCTCTTCTTTAACGAGGTAGGACTCCAAAAATAAGGCACTTCAACATATCTGCAAACAAACAATTCGGTAGGCACAAACGTTGCTCAAATATAGAACCAAACGAGGCCCAAGAACAGAAAACCAAATCAGAGGCAAGAAAGCACTTGAACCCCCAACTAAAACCAGCGCATTCTCCGTCAAAAGGTGAGATCCCATAAACAAACAACAAATATCATCTCCGAAAAAATCATTGCTCAAACAATGGTGCTAGATCTTAAAAGAAAAGGAAGATAATAACACATAAGCAAAGAAACAGCAAACCCTCCTTTACAATCATGCAGCATATTATGTTGTTCTCGGACCATCTGTTCTATCAATGCTAATTTCCTGCCTTCTTTTGTCCAGGCTGAAGCAATTATGTTGCTGACCTTCTCCCACATTCCCCCACCACCCAGGTAGACTTTTCCAAACACGTGAATTACCATTTGTCTCGAACTGTGTTGTATTTTTTAGAATCTTGAATCGGTATTCCTATAGCTCCATTCTATTTCCTTTGAAAAATTAGTTAATCATTTGTTGTTTTTAGGATTTTTTTTTAAAATGGATTTTTTGTATAATCACTTTATTGTTTTAACTCGACAGGCGTAACTCATGCCCTTGCAACCTTTCCTATATTGGATTCAAGTTTAATTTTCATTTATGTGTTGCAGCTTCAGATTATTTTAGAGCCATATGTATGGAAATAAAAAAGGAGTTTCCGACTATGACACCCAAGAAAGTTAGTAGTCTTCTCTTTCTTTGTTAATTTATTAAGAAATAATTTCCTAAGCATTCTTCTTGTCAACTTACTTATTTGCAGTGTGGGAAGGTTGTTGATTATCTCATTGCCCTTGGCCTTTGTTGCCGGCACAAGTGGTGGAAATCCGCAATCACTTTCTGTGAGTAATATCTCAGTCTCTGTGCATAGTTCACCCTGATTTGTTAATGAGATTGTTCCTTAACTGGACAATTGGTACCCGAAATCTGTATTTATGTCGTTGTCATGCATCAATCTATCTCATGAATCTTCTTATGTTTTCAGTAATTCTTTTGTGTTGCCATGTGATCGTTCAAACAGGTGCACCTGCATTCTTTTCCGGATTTATGGAAGATAGAGAAAAGGTATCCAAGGTTTTCTTTTTCTTTGTTAACAAAAGATCATTGTTGCTTATTGTTTTCTTTTGCTATCCTACTTTTAGAGTGGGTTGTGGGAAAATTCCCAAATTATTGCTTAGGAGTACTAGAATAGGCATTGTGATTCTATTTTTTTATTTCATAAATATCTATTCATATGGAAAATAGGCCAGTGTTTTAAAATGAAAATTTTCTGTTTGAACTATAATATTGGTTTTTTGTGATAAAATTTGGATTTGCCCATTTGGGGATTTTCCTGTTCAGAAGCCAAGGGAATAAGTGGAAGATGCAGAGGCACTGTTGTAAATAACTAACACGTTGTGGAGTTTGTGCTGTGTGTGCCCTTTGTGTCAGATAAGGTTTTTGTCGTTCAGTTATTGCAATCTTTCTGGGTCTTTTGACAGAGAAGATAGGAGACTTTTAAAATTTAAGCAATCTTTATCTTTCTGGTAATTGAATGTCAGGTCCCGTTTGTTAGACCAAGTCCGAGTCTGGTGGTGGGTTCCTCAAATTCAGGAGGTTGTGATCAACCTAAACTCTTATCCAAGAAGAGTTAGATTAGTTCAAACTTCTTTTCGAATGTTAGTTGTTTTCTGTAATACACTTTGTAGTTTCTGTTGTACTTTTGAATTTCAAATAGCCTTGTAAATAGGGATTTCAATCCCTAATGTAATCTGAACGTCAATATAAATACATGCAGCCTTTCTCTGAAAGGGCATGCAAATTGAAGTAAAACCTTGAGAGTTCTTAAGTTTTACATGGTATACGAGCCCTAGCAGTCTAACGACTTAGATCCTGAATTTTTTTTTCCATGGCTGATACCACAAACGGCGCTGCAACTTCCACCAACTCTCTTTCAAACCCTACCATGAATCCTTTCTCCTCCATGACTACGGTTGTCAACATCAAACTGGATCGAACCAACTATCCTCTATGGTTGGCTCAGATCCTACCAATCCTCAAGAGTCGTAATCTGATGGGATATGTTGATGGGTCCATCGTATGTCCACCCAAACATCTTCTTGGTTCTGCTGCTATCAACCCCGCATACACAACCTAGGTGCAGCATGATCAACTGATACTAAGCTGGATCAATGGCTCTCTCATGCCCTATGTGTTGTCCGTCGTCGCCAGCAAGAGGTCATCTCATGACACCTGGGAGGCTCTCGAGCAACGGTATGCTTCTACGTCCCAAAATCGTATCTTGTTTCTTCGCAATGAACTGATGCAAACTAAGAAAGGTGACATGTCTATTGCTGATTATCTTGATCGAATGAACTCGATTGCTGATAACCTTGCCTTAGTTGGCAACCCCGTGAATGATGATGAACTTCTCTAGATTATTTTGAACAATTTGGGCCCTGCCTATGAAATGACAGTGAGTGCTGCTCAAGCACGTGATACTCCAATCGCGTACCCTACACTTGAGGCCCTCCTACTGACTACCGAGAGACGTATGGCTGCACAGAATGCTCAGCATGTGGAGGCTGCTCCGGTGAATGCTTTTGTCACTACCAGAGGTCGTGGTGGAAGACTTCGTGGAAATGGACGTGGTGCTTTTCAGTCCGCACGTGGTGGTGGTGCGGTCAACCCGCGGGGGTCCTTTCCTCGCAACAATAATCAAAGGCGAAACTCGGCCTGCAATGGTGAGAAAATTACTAACACAGGAGAACGACTCACATGCCAAATATGTGGAAAACAAGGGCATCCTGCCCTAGATTGCTATCAAAGAATGAATGCAGCCTATGAAGGGAGAATTCCAGCAAAACAGCTTACTGCCATGGCAACATCTTCGGTTCCTCTCAATAGGCAGAATAATGGACAGTGGCTTTTGGACATCGGTGCTAATGCCCATGTGACTCTAGACATCCAGAATCTGGTAAACCCACAAGAGTATAATGGTAATCAGAATGTAGGTGGTGTAGGTAATGATATTGGCCTTTCTATCTCTTATATGGGTTCGAATCAACTACAAACACAATCTTGCTCATTTAAATTGCAAAATATTTTAAGATGCCCCACTGCCTCAACCAACATTATTTCTGCACACCGATTTACCCTAGACAATAATTGCTATTTACTCATCTTTCCTCATTTTTTTCTTGTTAAGGACCTCAAGACCCGGAAGACGCTTTTCCGCGGGCGATGTGAGAATGGCTTATACCCATTTTTTGGTGGCGGTGGACAGTTCCATAACCCTATTTCAGTGTGTCTAGGCGTTCGAGTCTCGGCTCAAAAATGGCATTCCCGTCTTGGTCATCCTGTGTCTTCTATTATCAAGTTTTTAATTTCCAATAAACAAGTACCAATTCATGGTACTGCTGATGTAACGTTTTGTCAGTTGTGTCCTTTAGGAAAAAGTACTAAGTTACCGTTTAGTACTTCAGAGTCTGTTTCCCAATTTCCCTTACAACTTTTACATTCCGATGTTTGGTGTTCTCCAGTTATTTCAATTGAAGGTTTTCGATATTATGTTTTGTTTGTGGATGATTATTCTAGGTACTCTTGGATTTTTCCCATGAAAAATAAGTCTGAAGTGTTTGAAATATTTGTTCAATTTAAAGCTAAGGTCGAAAATCAGTTTAATACTTCAATAAAAACCCTTCAATGTGATGAAGGAGGTGAGTACAAAAGTAGAGGTTTTCAACAATTTCTTGCAACAAGTGGAATTTCTCAAAGGTTTTCGTGTCCAAAACACCCCGAGCAAAATGGCGTAGCAGAAAGAAAACATCGACATATTGTTGAAACGAGTATTGTCATGCTTTCGCACTCTCACCTTCCAAACAAATATTGGTTTGATGCATGTTCAACAACAACTTATTTAATTAATCGATTGCCAACTCGAGTTTTGTCCCAAAAATCGCCCTATGAGACATTATTTGAAAAACCTCCAAACTATGAGACCTTAAAGGTGTTTGGTTGTAAGTGTTTTCCTTGGCTTGTTCCTTATGCACAAAATAAACTTCAACCCAAGTCAAAACCGTGTGTATTTTTAGGATACTCACTGAATCATCAAGGGTATAAATGTTTGGACCTGTCCACGAGACGAATTTATTTGTCTCGCCATGTTCTATTCGATGAGGACTCATTTCCATTTAAGGAACTCACATCCTTACGGAAAAACGTTGATAACACAGGTAGTTTTGCTTCTCCTGATCTTTTGTTCACATTTCCTATACGTTTGTCAGATACTTCCACCACTTTGCTGAACCCTACCCATCTTTTAGAGTCCTAATCCCAGCCAAACATAACCACGACCAACCCGCCAAATCCTGCCCACCATACCATTTCCCAAAATCCCATGTTATCCGATCCCTCCAACCCGCAAACCACCTTATCTCTCCCTGACCCTAGATCCATGAACCAAAATTTAAATGAGCAAGCCCCAGTTGTTGCGTCACCCACGCCTCAGTCTCTGCCACCTTCAGACCATGATCTTGCTTCCATAAGGCCGCGCATGACGACTCGATCACAGTCGGGAATACAAAAACCTAACCCTAAATATTCTATGGTGAGGAGAAGGATAAATATTATGTGCCTACAAGAAACTAAGTGGGTTGGTAGTAAGGCAAAGGATCTAGAAAACTCAGGGTTTAAACTTTGGTATTCGGGCACAAATAGAACGAGAAACGGTGTTAGCATCATCGTGGACAAGACCTTGGTACAAGATGTTGTAGATGTCAAGAGGGTAGGAGATAGAATCATGGCAATCAAGATTGTAATAGGACAAGAACTTATCAATGTGATTAGTGCGTACGCACCTCAAGTAGGGTTGGATACGAGTTCGAAGGAGAAATTTTGGGAAGATCTTGGAGACTTGGTGCAAGGAATTGCTCAAACGGAGAAGTTATTTATAGGAGGAGATTTAAATGGACACGTGGGCAGGGAGACAGGCAACTATGAAGGTTTTCATGGTGGCCATGGTTTTGGGGAGAGAAACGAGGATGGGGAAGCTATCTTGGATTTTGCAATGGCATATGATCTCTTCTTAGCCAACACTTTCTTTAAGAAGAGAGAAGAACATGTGATCACCTACAAGAGTGGGTCGTCAAAAACACAAATAGATTTTCTTCTAATGAGGAAAGGGGATCGTATAACTTGTAAGGATTGCAAAGTTATACCAGGAGAGAGCGTGGCTAATCAACATCGCTTGTTGGTGATGGATGTACATATCAAAAGAGTAAGACAAAAGAACAAGACTTGGAAGTGCCCAAGGACTAGATGGTGGAATCTAGAAAAACAAGCCATTTTCAAAGAGAAGGTAATCACCCAATGTGTGTGGGATAGAGAGGGGGAAGCTAGCCAAATGTGGGATTCCATGGCTAGTTGTATCCGAAAAGTAGCAAAACAGGTATTAGGAGAGTCCAAGGGCTTTGCCCCACACCAAAAGAAATCTTGGTGGTGGAATGAGGAGGTACAAACAAAGGTGAAGGCTAAGAAGGAATGTTGTAAAGCCTTATACAAGGAGAGGACCGATGAAAATGGTGAAAAGTATAGAAAAGCGAAGCAAGAGGCGAAGAAAGCTGTCAGAGAAGCTAAGTTAGCGGCTTACGACGATATGTATAAACGACTAGATACCAAAGAAGGAGAGTTGGATATCTATAAACTATCTAGAGCAAGGGAAAAGAAGACAAGGGACCTAAACCAAGTGAGGTGCATCAAGGATGAGGATGGAAAGGTTCTTGCTACAGAGAACGCGGTTAAAGACAGATGGAGAGGTTATTTTTATAATCTTTTCAATGAAGGACATGAAATGAGTGCTTCTTTAGGGGAGTTGAGTAACTCAGAAGAGTGTAGAAACTACTTTTTTTATCGTCGAATCCGGAAGGAAGAAGTGGTTGTAGCTTTGAAGAAGATGAAGCATAAAAAAGCAATAGGCCCAGACGATATACCAATCGAAGTGTGGAAACTTTTGGGAGAGACAGGTATAACATGGCTCACTGACCTTTTCAATAGGATTTTGAAAACGAAGAAGATGCCAAATGAGTGGCGAACGAGCACTTTGGTGCCTATTTACAAGAATAAGGGCGACGTACAAAATTGCATGAACTATAGGGGTATTAAGCTAATGAGTCATACAATGAAGCTCTGTGAGAGAGTCATTGAGCATAGATTGAGGCAAGAGACACGGGTTTCGGACAACCAATTCGGGTTCATGCCAGGGCGCTCAACCATGGAGGCAATCTATCTCTTACGAAGATTGATGGAAAGATATAGAGATGGGAAAAAGGATTTACACATGGTCTTTATAGATTTGGAAAAAGCGTATGATAGGGTCCCAAGAGACATTCTTTGGAGGATTTTAGAGAAGAAAGGAGTACGAGTAGCATATATCCAAGCTATAAAGGATATGTATGAAGGAGCAAAGACTGCCGTAAGAACTCATGAAGGACAAACCGAAAGCTTTCCCATAACTGTAGGATTACATCAAGGCTCATCCTTAAGTCCTTACCTTTTTGCGTTGGTAATGGATGAGTTAACAGGACATATTCAAGATGATATTCCTTGGTGTATGCTTTTCGCAGACGATATAGTGTTAATATATGAAACTCAGGAAGGGGTAAATGCAAAGCTTAACCTTTGGAGAGAAGTGTTGGAATCTAAAGGTCTTCGCCTAAGCCGATCAAAGACAGAATATATGGAGTGCAAGTTCAGTGCAAATGGAGGCCAAAACGAGTTAGGGGTGAGAATTGGAGATCAAGAAATACCAAAGAGCGACCGTTTTCGTTACCTAGGATCTATCTTGCAAAAGAACGGAGAATTAGATGGAGATCTCAACCATAGAATACAAGCTGGATGGATGAAGTGGAAGAGTGCATCCGGCGTGTTGTGTGACCGCCGTATGCCACTGAAGCTCAAGGGAAAATTTTATAGGATGGCAATAAGGCCAGCGATGCTGTATGGCACAGAATGTTGGGCGGTGAAACATCAACACGTACACAAAATGGGTGTAGCGGAGATGAGGATGCTTCGTTGGATGTGTGGGCACACGAGAAAGGATAAGATTAGGAATGAGGATATCCGGGGTAAAGTAGGAGTAGCCGAAATTGAAGGAAAGATGAGAGAAAATCGGTTACGGTGGTTTGGACATGTGCAAAGAAGGCCTACTGACGCTCCGATTAGAAGATGCGACTATGGGACAGAGGTTCAGGGCCGAATGGGTAGAGGAAGACCTAGGAAAACTTTGGAAGAGACTCTAAGAAAAGACTTAGAGTACTTGGATCTAACGAAGGACATGACACAGGATCGAGCACAATGGCGTTCTAAGATTCATATAGCCGATCCCACTCAGTGACTTGGATTTTCCAAGTCTCCAACCGAGAAGTTTTCCTCACTCGGGAAATTAAGGGAACACTACCCCAACCTACATGCTCCACTCAGAAAGCTTCAACATACAAGCTTCAACAAAAGAAAATTCAAAGAACTTAGCGAAGAAGGCTTTGGTGTATTTAACACAATACGTTGAAATGAAGGAAAGCTTATTTATTGATATCCCCGATAAGCTACAAATATGTACATATACATGAGTCAAAATAAACGCACAAGAGGGGGCCTTCACAAAGGTTGCTTAGGAGAAGTCTCAGCAGTCGGTAGAGCCCCAGAAAGAGAAGGCACCAGAGGGGGATCATTTGGAGCCTCAGTACTGGACAGAACCCTAGAAGGAGGAGGCATCAGAGGTTGATCATTTGGAGCTTCATTACGCGGTACAGCCCCAGAAGACGAAGGCAATAAATGCCTTTGGAACAAACCCACAAATCTCTGATGATCAAGTAAAACCTGACCATCAGTATCCTTCATCTGGTCAAGCTTCCTCTTCATGTTTGTAGCATAGTCATGTGCGAGCCGGTGCAACTGTTTATTCTCATGCTTGAGCCCTCTAATCTCCTGTTTGAGACTCATCACTTCAGCCGCCAATGATTCAACTTGGCGGGTTCGAGCAAATAGGCGTTGGGCCATATTAGACACAGAACCTGCACACTGAACACTGAGAGCCAGCGAATCCTTAACAGCTAACTCATCAGACCGTTTGGAAAGTAGTCTGTTATCTTTGGGAGTGAGAAGGTTCCTGGCCACCACAGCAGCGGTCATATCATTCTTCATCACGGAATCTCCAACGGTAAGAGGACCAGTAGAGGAGACGAAGGATGGGCGCCATATGTTGTCTGGAGAAGGCGGGGTTGCCTCTTCAACAAAGTTCAAGTCAAAACGACGGTCGGAGGGGCCAGACATTTTCAAAGGTGTTGAAGAGAGAAGAGGTCGGACAAATCAAGATCTTAGAAGTGCAAGAATGAAGCTTCTACTGGTGGAGATTCAAGTGTGCTTTGGAACTTAATGCCAGCCCCTTTAAAAATCTGCACTCGACGGAGCTTCAGAAATCGAAGAGGCGCCTGCTCAGAAATCGAAGAGGCGTTTGCTTTCTCAAAAGCTGGGCTGCTTAGAGATCACGAGGGTTGATCTCAGAAATCGAAGAGGCGTTTGCTTTCTCAAAAGTTGGGCTGCTCAAAGATCACGAAGGCCGATCTCAGAAATCGAAGAGGCGCTCGCTTTCTCAAAAGCTGGGCTCCCTAGAGACCACGAGGGCCGATCTCAGAAATCGAAGAGGCACCTACTTTTCCAGCCTTGTCAGCACCTGTCACACGCACACTCAGCTTTGCGGAAATTATGGGCATTCTGTCAAAGACTTCTGGGGAGGTAGAAAACACATGAATCTTACTGCTCAATCACCCACTTCCCACACGCAACAATAGCTCATGGGTACCACAGATAACTTTGCCAAAGTTCTCTGCCAAAGTTGAGCACGTGAAGCTTGCAGCTCCCACTACATCGCTCTGACCAAGAAGGGTAAAAGAATAGCAAAGAAACAGCACTAACAAAGTTTAGACCCATAAATTTTGAAGGTCTAGCTACCATATTATTACCCACAAGGGTAAAGGAACAGTACCACTGCTGGATAATTGGAAAGTCTATGTGTGTCAACCTCTGTGCTTCGTGGCAAGGTAGACTAGCAAACATGCCCAACCTTTACTCACATTCGAGAAAACACTCCCAATAAGATTGCTTGCTCCAAAATCGAAGAGGCACCGTCATCCGAATCTCGAGAGCCAGACTCCCAACATGACTACTTTCTTAAAAATCGAAGAGAGGGTAAAGGAACAGTACCATTGCTGGATAATTGGAAAGTCCCTGTGTGTCAACGTCTGTGCTTCGTGGCAAGGTAGACTAGCAAACATGCCCAACCTTTACTCACATTCGAGAAAACACTCCCAACAAGATTGCTTGCTCCAAAATCGAAGATGCACCGCCCTCCGAATCTCGAGAGCCAGACTCCCAACATGATTACTTTCTCAAAAATCGAAGAGAGACTGCTCCCCGAATCTCGAGAGCCAGACCCCCAGCATGATTGCTTTCTCAAAAATCGATGAGGCATCGTTCTCCGAATCAATCGAAGAGGCGCTCGCTTTCTCAAAAGCTGGGCTGCTCAGAGACCACGAGGGCCGATCCCAGAAACCGAAGAAGCACCTACTTTTCTAGCCTTGTCAGCACCTGTCACACGCACACTCAGCTTTGCAGAAATTATGGGCATTCTGTCGAAGACTTCTGGGGAAGTAGAAAGCACATGAATCTTACTGTTCAATCACCCATTTCCCACACGCAACAATAGCTCATGGGTACCACAGATAACTTTGCCAAAGTTCTCTGCCAAAGTTGAGCACGTGAAGCTTGCAGCTTCCACTACATCGCTCTGACCAAGAAAGGTAAAAGAATAGCAAAGAAACAGCACTAACAAAGTTTAGACACATAAATTTTGAAGGTCTAGCTACCATATTATTACCCACAAGGGTAAAGGAACAGTACCACTGCTGGATAATTGGAAAGTCCTTGTGTGTCAACCTCTGTGCTTCGTGGCAAGGTAGACTAGCAAACATGCCCAACCTTTACTCACATTCGAGAAAACACTCCCAACAAGATTGCTTGCTCCAAAATCGAAGAGGCACCGTCCTCCGAATCTCGAGAGCCAGACTCCCAACATGACTACTTTCTCAAAATCGAAGAGAGGGTAAAGGAACAGTACCATTGCTGGATAATTGGAAAGTCCCTGTGTGTCAACCTTTGTGCTTCGTGGCAAGGTAGACTAGCAAACATGCCCAACCTTTACTCACATTCGAGACAACACTCCCAACAAGATTGCTTGCTCCAAAATCGAAGAGGCACCGCCCTCCGAATCTCGAGAGCCAGACTCCCAACATGATTACTTCCTCAAAAATCGAAGAGACACTGCTCTCCGAATCTCGAGAGTCAGACCCCCAGCATGATTGCTTTCTAAAAAATCGAAGAGGCATCGTTCTCCGAATCTCGAGAGCCAGATACCACAGACCACTTTTTCAAAGTGCTTTGACAGAGTTAAAACATGTGAAACTGGCAGCTCCCACTACCGTGCTATGACCAAGCAGGGTAAAGGAATAGCATTACTACTTGTTGTTAGGGAGGCTCCTATATATGCCGACCTCCATCCCCAATGAACAGGCAGACCTGCAAAAATGCTCAACCCATCATCATATCTGAGAGGGCACTCCCAACGAAGCCTTTCGAAATATTCAGCTTTCTTTCCCCCCGATAATACCTCTGCAAACAAGCTATACTAGAGCAAGAATATCTCATATCATCAGGGTTAAAAGCAAGAGTATCCCATATCATGCTTTTTCCCTGTCTTTTCTTTTGGCCTTGTTTTTACCTGCAAGACAAGGAGAAAGAGAGCAATCAGTCAGCACTTGGAATCAAGCTCCCAGCCAGGAACTGACTGCTTGGAACCCCTTACCTGATTACTTACCTGGCATTGCTCTCGAGTACTCATCTTCAACATCTTATGTTTCCAGGGAAGATTCCGCATCTGCTTGAGGAACCGATAGGGCAAGTGCGAAGGATACAAGGAAGCATATGGAGACAAGCGTAACAGCACACGTGCCGATACATCCATTACTCTGTCAAAAGCAAAAGTATCCCATATCAGCAGGGTGGAACGTACTCTAGATTTGATGGACTTGTTTTGACCCTCAAATTCTTCAGTCGGCCTTATACTCTGGAGGAAACCAGAAAACCCTCCAGCTCAGTTCAAGAATAAGCCTGTGGAAAGTTACTTCTTCAAAAGCAAAAGTATCTCATATCATCTCTTCTCAGTTTTCTTCTCTTTATCCTTCATGCTGCTGCAAGATGGGGAGAAGGTGAACAATCAGTCGGAGCTCTGATTGCTTACCTTGTCTGTCACCTCTTTCAGCAGACTCTCTAGCTCGGCGACTTGGGGGACTCCTACTACATGGTTTGTATCGCGCTTGACCAAGCCTGAAACTACAAGTAAGGTTCAAGTGAAATTGATACATTACCTTGTGCATCTCCACCAGTTAAAGATACCACTCCTGGATGGAGGAAGAGTACTTCCAGAGAAGATGCCACATCTACCTATGAGACAGATAAGGCAAGTCAAGACGACACCACACTCCGATACTTAGAAGTTTCGTGATTACGAGATCATTCTCCCACAATATTTCCTAATGTCATTTGTACTAAATCATTCACTTGTACTCACTAAAGGAGAGCTTGAACCTATGTACTTGTGTAAACCCTTCACAATTAATGAGAACTCTTCTATTCCGTGGACGTAGCCAATCTGGGTGAACCACGTACATCTTGTGTTTGCTTTCCTATCTCTATCCATTTATATACTTATCCACACTAATGACCGGAGCAATCTAGCGAAGATCACAAAAAGCGACCGTTTTCGCTACCTAGGATCTATCTTGCAAGAGAACGGAGAATTAGATGGAGATTTCAACCATAGAATACGAGCTGGATGGAAAGAGTGCATCCGGTGTGTTGTGTGACCGTCGTAGGCCACTGAAGCTCAAGGGAAAATTTTATAGGACGGCAATAAGGCCAGCGATGTTGTATGGCACAGAATGTTGGGTGGTGAAGCATCAACACGTACACAAAATGGGTGTAGCGGAGATGAGGATGCTTCGTGGGATGTGTGGGCACACGAGAAAGGATAAGATTGGGAATGAGGATATCCGAGGTAAAGTAGGAGTAGCCGAAATTGTAGGAAAGATGAGAGAAAATCGGTTCCGGTGATTTGGACATGTGCAAAGAAGGCCGACTGACGCTCCGGTTCGAAGATTGTGACTACGGGACAGAGGTTCAGGGCCGAAGGGGTAGAGGAAGACCTAGGAAAACTTTGGAAGAGACTTTAAGAAAAGACTTAGAGTACTTGGATCTAACGGAGGACATGACACAAAACCGAGCGCAATGGCGTTCTAGGATTCATATAGCCGACCCCACTTAGTGGGAAAAGGCTTTGTTGTTGTTGTTGTTGATGATGTCTCTACTGATCTCTCTTTAGTTGAACCAACCTGTTTCAGTCAGGCAGTCAAGCTCCACAACTGGAGGGAGGCCATGGTTCAAGAATTTAATGCACTACAGCGATGTGGCACGTGGAAGCTTGTTCCTTATCATTCACACATGAATGTGCTGCCAAACAAATGGGTTTTTAAGATCAAACGACAGGCGGATGGCTCTGTAGAGAGGCATAAGGCGAGGTTAGTCACCAATGGGTTTCATCAACAACCTGGGCTTGATTACACCGAGACCTTTAGTCCTGTGGTCAAGCACATCACCATACGACTGGTTCTTAGTTTGGCAGTTTCAAAAAAATGGCATGTCAGGCAATTGGACGTACAAAATGCTTTCTTGCATGACTTTCTGAATGAGGAAGTATATATGCGACAACCTGCAGGTTTCATTGATGAGCAGCATCCAACCCATGTCTGCAAATTGCAAAGGAGTATATACGGATTGAAACAAGCTCCGAGAGCTTGGTTTCAACACTTTTCAGAGTTTTTGCTTCAATTAGGGTTTCAATCATCCACGTGTGATTACAGTTTATTTGTGTTCAATCACTCTGGTGTCTACTTGATTTTATTGATCTATGTAGATGATATATTGTTGACAGGGAACAGTACTCGCCACATGTCTAGCTTAATACGTAAACTGGGCACTTTGTTTTCCATGAAGGACTTGGGGCCTCTTCATTACTTTCTGGGTGTCGAAGTAACCTATAGTGGTGCTCAAATGCATTTGAATCAGGCTAAGTATGTTGTGGACTTGCTTAAGCGTACAAAGTTTTTGGATGCTAAACCAATTTCCACTCCAGTTTCTTGCGGACAGAAACTCAGTGCTTACAATGGTGAGCCACATGACAATTCTGAGATGTATCGAAATGTTGTCGGAGCCCTTCAGTATTTAACTATCACGAGACCAGACCTCTCTTATGCAGTAAACCAGGTATGTCAGTTCATGCACTCTCCAAAGAATCCTCACTGGATGGCAGTTAAGCGGATTTTTTGATATGTTAAAGCCACATACAATCATGGTCTTGTGTATAAACCTGGTACTGCACACCTTACAGCGTATTCTGATGCTGATTACGCTGGGAATCCTGATACACGGCATTCCACAGGTGGCTTTTGCATTTACTTAGGGTCCAATCTCGTGTCTTGGAGTTCTAAAAATAAGAAAACTGTCAGTAGGTCAAGTTCAGAAGCTGAATATCGGTAGCTTGCTTATACTGCTGCAGAAGTATCATGGTTCCGGTCTTTATTTCGTGACCTACACTTGCATCTTGATCGACCAACAATCTGGTGTGAAAATGTTTCCTCCATTGCCCTCGCTTCAAATCCAGTTTTTCACTCCTGTACAAAGCACTTGGAGGTGGATTATCATTATGTTCGTGAGAAAGTGGTTCGTCAAGAGTTATTTGTGAATTTCATATGTTCTCAAGACCAGATTGCTGATTTTTTACAAAAGGATTGTCCTCTTCACGGTTCAAGCATCTTGTTTCCAAGCTTCCAGTTGTTCCTCCTCCTGTCAGCTTGCGGGGGGCTGTTAGACCAAGTCCGAGTCTGGTGGTGGGTTCCTCAAATTCAGGAGGTTGTGATCAACCTAAACTCTTATCCAAGAAAAGTTAGATTAGGTCAAACTTCTTTTCGAATGTTAGTTGTTTTCTGTAATACACTTTGTAGTTTCTGTTGTACTTTTGAATTTGAAATAGCCTTGTAAATAGGGATTTCAATCCCTGATGTAATCTGAACGTCAATATAAATACATGCAGCCTCTCTCTGGAAGGGCATGCAAATTGAAGTAAAACCTTGAGAGTTCTTAAGTTTTACACCATTAAGTTTCTCTGACTCGCTGTACGTCGGCTTTTGCCATTGACCTATCCCTTGCGACCTCGCCATCAAGTATTCAAGATTTAACTCTAATTCTCCTTTGCGAACTCTCTTCAATTTTTCCTATATGTATTATGAATTACATAAAGTTTGCTCTTCCCAATGTTTAATTGTTGTTAATTTTATAGTTTAATTGTTTCCCCTAATCTGGATTGTTAAGTTTTGAACGTTTCTTTTTCCAAAATCCACATGAACTGAGCTTTAGTGCTGAACAGACCTAGGTTTTATTTCGTGCTGGAATTTATGATGTATTTAGATTGGGAACATAATCTTTGTTGAATTCTAAGTTTTTATCCACTTTCGTTTTTTTTTTCTTCCCTTCAATGGTTTCAATTAATTGTTGTTTTAGTATAATATTGCCTATATGTTTTGGATGAGGTATTTTTCTTACCTTTTTTTTCTTTCTTTTTTATGTTTAAATTTATATGTAATTCATCTTTTGTGAGCATTCATTCCAAGATTTGTTTTGAAAATGATTTCAAAACAAAGAAAAATTATTCTGCTGGTATTCCATCCATAGTTAATAAAAGTTGGTTGTAATTGTTTTCACCATTGTATGTGTTCTAATGTTATGTTTTTCATTGCACAACTGATTAATCGTTATCTTATCACTAAGAATTTTCAATTTGAATATCAGATGAGTTCGAAAGCTTCTTTTCACAATTTGGTAAGGTCGTGGAGCGTAAGATCATATGCGATCAAGTCACAGAGTCCTACAAAACACGTATTATATTCCAAATATGATAAGAAAACTAATTAAACTGAAAACAATAAAATTACAATACCCCATGTAATTTTAATAATGTAGGAGGAAGAGGTGGCAGCAAGGGAACAAGTACAGGGAGCTATTTTCAATGTGTAATTTTAATTATATTTGGCATTGGCTTCCACCTTCTGATTCTATTCTTTCATTATATTTTGTGTTATTGTTCTTCTTTACCATTACAGGCAGTTATTTTTCATAGGGATGCAGCATTTCTTGGTGTTGTACGTGGGCTAGAAGAAGCAGAGAAGGATAAATATTATGTGCCAACAAGAAACTAAGTGGGTTGGTCGTAAGGCAAAGGATCTAGAAAACTCAGGGTTTAAACTTTGGTATTCGGGCACAAATAGAACGAGAAACGGTGTTGGCATCATCGTGGACAAGACCTTGACACAAGATGTTGTAGATGTCAAGAGGGTAGGATATAGAATCATGGCAATCAAGATTGTAATAGGACAAGAACTTATCAATGTGATTAGTGCGTACGCACCTCAAGTAGGGTTGGATACGAGTTCGAAGGAGAAATTTTGGGAAGACCTTGGAGACTTGGTGCAAGGAATTGCTCAGACGGAGAAGTTATTTATAGGAGGAGATTTAAATGGACACGTGGGCAGGGAGACAGGCAACTATGGAGGTTTTCATGGTGGCCATGGTTTTGGGGAGAGAAACGAGAATGGGGAATCTATCTTGGATTTTGCAATGGCATATGATCTCTTCTTAGCCAACACTTTCTTTAAGAAGAGAGAAGAACATGTGATCACCTACAAGAGTGGGTCATCAAAAACACAAATAGATTTTCTTCTAATGAGGAAAGAGGATCGTATAACTTGTAAGGATTGCAAAGTTATACCAGGAGAGAGCGTGGCTAATCAACATCGCTTGTTGGTGATGGATGTACATATCAAAAGAGTGAGACAAAAGAACAAGACTTGGAAGTGCCCAAGGACTAGATGGTGGAATCTAAAAGAAGAAAAACAAGCCATTTTCAAAGAGAAAGTAATCACCCAGTGTGTGTGGGATAGAGAGGGGGAAGCTAGCCAAATGTGGGATTCCATGGCTAGTTGTATCCGAAAAGTAGCAAAAGAGGTATTAGGAGAGTCCAAGGGCTTTGCCCCACACCAAAAGGAATCTTGGTGGTGGAATGAGGAGGTACAAACAAAGGTGAAGGCTAAGAAGGAATGTTGTAAAGCCTTATACAAGGATAGGACCGATGAAAATGGTGAAAGGTATAGAAAAGCGAAGCAAGAGGCGAAGAAAGCTGTGAGAGAAGCTAAGTTAGCGGCTTACGACGATATGTATAAACGACTAGATACCAAAGAAGGAGAGTTGGATATCTATAAACTAGCTAGAGCAAGGGAAAAGAAGACAAGGGACCTAAACCAAGTGAGGTGCATCAAGGATGAGGATGGAAAGGTTCTTGCTACAGAGAACGCGGTTAAAGACAGATGGAGAGGTTATTTTCATAATCTTTTCAATGAAGGACATGAAAGGAGTGCTTCTTTAGGGGAGTTGAGTAACTCAGAAGAGTGTAGAAACTACTCTTTTTATCGTCGAATCCGGAAGGAAGAAGTGGTTGTAGCTTTGAAGAATATGAAGCATAGAAAAGCAATAGGCCCAGACGATATACCAATCGAAGTGTGGAAAGTTTTGGGAGAGACAGGTATAACATGGCTCACTGACCTTTTCAATAGGATTTTGAAAACGAAGAAGATGCCAAATGAGTGGCGAACGAGCACTTTGGTGCCTATCTACAAGAATAAGGGCGACGTACAAAATTGCATGAACTATAAGGGTATTAAGCTAATGAGTCATACAATGAAGCTCTGGGAGAGAGTCATTGAGCATAGATTGAGGCAAGAGACACGGGTTTCAGACAACCAATTCAGGTTCATGCCAGGGCGCTCAACCATGGAGGCAATCTATCTCTTACGAAGATTGATTGAAAGATATACATATGGGAAAAAGGATTTACACATTGTCTTTATAGATTTGGAAAAAGCGTATGATAGGGTCCCAAGAGACATTCTTTGGAGGATTTTAGAGAAAAAAGGAGTACGAGTAACATATATCCAAGCTATAAATGATATGTATGAAGGAGCAAAGACTGCCGTAAGAACTCATGAAGGAAAAACCGAAAGCTTTCCCATAACTGTAGTATTTACATCAAGGCTCATCCTTAAGTCCTTACCTTTTTGCGTTGGTAATGGATGAGTTAACAGGACATATTCAAGATGATATTCCTTGGTGTATGCTTTTCGCAGACGATATAGTATTGATAGATGAAACTCAGGAAGGGGTAAATGCAAAGCTTAATCTTTGGAGAGAAGTGTTGGAATCTAAAGGTCTTCGCCTAAGCCGATCAAAAACAGAATATATGGAGTGCAAGTTCAGTGCAAATGGAGGCCAAAACGAGTTAGGGGTGAGGATCGGAGATCAAGAAATACCAAAGAGCGACCGTTTTCGTTACCTAGGATCTATCTTGCAAAAGAACGGAGAATTAGATGGAGATCTCAACCATAGAATACAAGCTGGATGGATGAAGTGGAAGAGTGCATCCGGCGTGTTGTGTGGCTGCCGTATGCCACTGAAGCTCAAGGGAAAATTTTATAGGACGGCAATAAGGCCGGCGATGCTGTATGGCACAGAATGTTGGGCGGTGAAGCATCAACACGTACACAAAATGGGTGTAGCGGAGATGAGGATGCTTCGTTGGATGTGTGGGCACAAGAGAAAGGATAAGATTAGGAATGAGGATATCCGGGGTAAAGTAGGAGTAGCCGAAATTGAAGGAAAGATGAGAGAAAATCGGTTACGGTGGTTTGGACATCTGCAAAGAAGGCCTACTGACGCTCCGATTAGAAGATGCGACTATGGGACAGAGGTTCAGGGCCGAAGGGGTAGAGGAAGACCTAGGAAAACTTTGGAAGAGACTCTAAGAAAAGACTTAGAGTACTTGGATCTAACGAAGAACATGACACAGGACCGAGCACAATGGCGTTCTAAGATTCATATAGCCGATCCCACTCAGTGACTTGGATTTTCCAAGTCTCCAACCGAGAAGTTTTCCTCACTCAAGAAATTAAGGGAACACTACCTCAACCTACATGCTCCACTCACAAAGCTTCAACATACAAGCTTCAACAAAAGAAAATTCAAAGAACTTAGCGAAGAAGGCTTTGGTGTATTTAACACAATGCGTTAAAATGAAGGAAAGCTTATTTATTGATATCCCCGATAAGTTACAAATATGTACATATACATGAGTCAAAATAAACAAACAAGAGGGAGCCTTCACAAAGGTTGCTTAGGAGAAGTCTCAACAGTCGGTAGAGCCCCAGAAAAAGAAGGCACCGGAGGGGGATCATTCGGAGCCTCAATACTGGACAGAACCCTAGAAGGAGGAGGCATCAGAGGTTGATCATTTGGAGCTTCATTACGCGGTACAGCCCCAGAAGACGAAGGCAATAAATGCCTTTGGAACAAACCCATAAATCTCTGATGATCAAGTAAAACCTGACCATCAGATTCCTTCATCTGGTCAAGCTTCCTCTTCATGTCTGTAGCATAGTCATGTGCGAGCCGGTGCAACTGTTTATTCTCATGCTTGAGCCCTCTAATCTCCTGTTTGAGACTCATCATTTCAGCCGCCAATGATTCAACTTGGCGGATTCGAGCAAATATGCGTTGGGCCATATTAGACACAGAACCTGCACACTGAACACTGAGAGTCAGAGAATCCTTAACAGCTAACTCATCAGACCGTTTGGAAAGTAGTCTGTTATCTTTGGGAGTGAGAAGGTTCCTGGCCACCACTGCAGCGATCATATCATTCTCCATCACGGAATCCCCAACGGTAAGAGGACCAGTAGGGAAGACGAAGGATGGGCGCCATATGTTGTCTGGAGAAGGCGGGGCTGCCTCTTCAACAAGGTTCAAGTCAAAACGACGGTCGGAGGGGCCAGACATTTTTCAAAGGTGTTGAAGAGAGAAGAGGTCGGACAAATTAAGATCTTAGAAGTGCAAGAATTGAGCTTCTACTGGTGGAGATTCAAGTGTACTTTGGAACTTAATGCCAGCCCCTATAAAAATCTGCACTCGACGGAGCTTCAGAAATCGAAGAGGCGCCTGCTCAGAAATCGAAGAGGCGTTTGCTTTCTCAAAAGCTGGGCTACTCAGAGACCACGAGGGTCGATTTCAGAAATCGAAGAGGCGTTTGCTTTCTCAAAAAATAGGCTGCTCAAAGACCACGAAGGCCGATCTCAGAAATCGAATAGGCGCTTGCTTTCTCAAAGCTGGGCTGCTCAGAGACCACGAGGGCCGGATCTCAGAAATCGAAGAGGCACCTACTTTTCCAGCCTTGTCAGCACCTATCACACGCATACTCAGCTTTGCGGAAATTATGGGCATTCTGTCGAAGACTTCTGGTGAAGTAGAAAGCACATGAATCTTACTGTTCAATCACCCACTTCCCACACGCAACAGTAGCTCATGGGTACCACAGATAACTTTGCCAAAGTTCTCTGCCAAAGTTGAGATACGTGAAGCTTGCAGCTCCCACTACATCGCTCTGACCAAGAAGGGTAAAAGAATAGCAAAGAAACAGCACTAACAAAGTTTAGACACATAAATTTTGAAGGTCTAGCTACCACATTATTATCCACAAGGGTAAAGGAACAGTACCACTGTTGGATAATTGGAAAGTCCCTGTGTGTCAACCTCTGTGCTTCGTGGCAAGGTAGACTAGCAAACATGCCCAACCTTTACTCACATTCGAGAAAACACTCCCAACAAGATTGCTTGCTCCAAAATCGAAGAGGCACCGTCCTCCGAATCTCGAGAGCCAGACTCCCAACATGACTACTTTCTCAAAAATCGAAGAGAGGGTAAAGAACAGTACCATTGCTGGATAATTGGAAAGTCCCTATGTGTCAACCTCTGTGCTTCGTGGCAAGGTAGACTAGCAAACATGCCCAACCTTTACTCACATTCGAGAAAACACTCCCAACAAGATTACTTGCTCCAAAATCGAAGAGGCACCGCCCTCCGAATCTCGAGAGCCAGACTCCCAACATGATTACTTTCTCAAAAATTGAAGAGACACCGTTCTCCGAATCTTGAGAGCCAGACCCCCAGCATGATTGCTTTCTCAAAAATCGAAGAGGCATCGTTCTCCGAATCTCGAGAGCCAGATCCCCGATAGGATTGCTTGTTCAAAAACCGAAGAGGCACCACTTTCCCAACTTCAAGAGCCGGATCTCCTTGGATAAAGCTTGTCTGTAATCTTCACACGCCACATCAGCTTTCCAGATACCACAGACCACTTTTTCAAAATGTTGTGACAGAGTTAAAACATGTGAAGCTGGCAGCTCCCACTACCATGCTATGACCAAGCAGGGTAAAGCAATAGCATTACTACTTGTTGTTAGGGAGACTCCTATATATGTCGACCTCCATCCCCAACGGACAGGCAGACCTGCAAAAATGCTCAACCCTTCCTCATATCTGAGAGGGCACTCCCAACAAAGCCTTTCGAAATATTCAGCTTTCTTTCCCCCCGATAATACCTCTGCAAACAAGCTATACTAGAGCAAGAATATCTCATATCATCAGGGTTAAAAGCAAGAGTATCCCATATCATGCTTTTTCCCTGTCTTTTCCTTTGGCCTTGTTCTTACCTGCAAGACAAGGAGAAAGAGAGCAATCAGTCAGCACTTGGAATCAAGCTTCCAGCCAGGAACTGACTGCCTGGAACCTCTTACCTGATTACTTACCTGGCATTGCTCTCGAGTACTCATCTTCAACATCTTATGCTTCCAGGGAAGATACCGCATCTGCCTGAGGAACAGATAGGGCAAGTGAGAAGGATACAAGGAAGCATGTGGAGACAAGCGTAACAGCACACGTGCCGATACATCCACTACTCTGTCAAAAGCAAAAATATCTCATATCAGCAGGGTCGAACGTACTCTAGATTTGATGGACTTGTTTTGACCCTCAAATTCTTCAGTCGGCCTTATACTCTGGAGGAAATCAGAAAACCCTCCAGCTCAGTTCAAGAATAAGCACGTGGAAAGTTACTTCTTCAAAAGCAAAAGTATCCCATATCATCTCTTCTCATTTTTCTTCTCTTTATCCTTCATGCTGCCTGCAAGATAGGGAGAATGTGAACAATCAGCCGGAGCTCTAATTGCTTACCTTGTCTGTCACCTCTTTCAGCAGATCCCCTAGCTCGGCGACTTGGGGGGCTCCTACTACATGGTTTGTATCGCGTTTGACCAAGCCTGAAACTACAAGTAAGCTTTAAGTGAAATTGATACATTACCTTGTGCATCTCCACCAGTTAAAGATACCACCCCTGGATGGAGGAAGAGTACTTCCAGAAAAGATAACACATCTACCTATGAGACAGATAAGGCAAGTCAAGACGATACCACACTCCGATACTTAGAAGTTTCGTGATTACGAGATCATTCTCCCACAATATTTCCTAATGTCATTTGTACTAAATCATTCACTTGTACTCACTAAAGGAGAGCTTGAACCTATGTACTTGTGTAAACCCTTCACAATTAATGAGAACTCCTCTATTCCGTGGACGTAGCCAATCTGGGTGAACCACGTACATCTTGTGTTTGCTTTCCTATCTCTATCCATTTATATACTTATCCACTAATGACCGGAGCAATCTAGCGAAGATCACAAAAAGCGACCGTTTTCGCTACCTACGATCTATCTTGCAAGAGAACGGAGAATTAGATGGAGATCTCAACCATAGAATACAAGCTGGATGGATGAAGTGTAAGAGTGCATCCGGCGTGTTATGTGACCGTCGTAGGCCACTGAAGCTCAAGGGAAAATTTTATAGGACGGCAATAAGGCCAGCGATGTTGTATGGCACAGAATGTTGGGCGGTAAAGCATCAACACGTACACAAAATGGGTGTAGCGGAGATGAGGATGCTTCGTGGGATGTGTGGGCACACGAGAAAGGATAAGATTGGGAATGAGGATATCCGAGGTAAAGTAGGAGTAGCCGAAATTGAAGGAAAGACGAGAGAAAATAGGTTCCGATGATTTGGACATGTGCAAAGAAGGCCTACTGACGCTCTGGTTCGAAGATGTGACTACGGGACAGAGGTTGAGGGCCGAAGGGGTAGAGGAAGACCTAGGAAAACTTTGGAAGAGACTCTAAGAAAAGACTTAGAGTACTTGGATCTAACGGAGGACATGACACAAAACCGAGCGCAATGGCGTTCTAGGATTCATATAGCTGACCCCACTTAGTGGGAAAAGGCTTTGTTGTTGTTGTTGTTGTTGTATTGTTGGTGTAAGTATTTATGTTAAGTACTAGCAAACATAGTGTTGTTGCTCTTGCAAGGGAATTGTCTTTTTTCCCCAGTAAATTACAAGGATTTAGGATGGGAGTAAGTGTATTGCAAATTGCTCTGTTCAATAGAAATATAGACATGCAGGATGGAACCGATCACATATTTGGACCTTATTCTTGGAAGATTATTGCATTATTAAATAAACTGCATATAATTTGGGTTGGGTTGGGTTAGAAGATATGGCTACAAGAGGAATTAAATATGTGGATTGCTATGGAGTTGACAATGCACTGATGAGATTTCTTCCTTTCTGAATGGCGTGTGTTGTCTACAAGGAGGGGAAAAAGAAGGGGAGAAATTCCTTCTCTTCCATTATTTGGTTGGTCAAGGAAGAAAATACTAATCTATATTTCCTCAGTCCTGCCTAAATTAACTGGAGTCTGAAATGTTCTTTAATAAGGCAGGGCAGCTGCTGCCCTTTGGTTTAAGCAGCAGCAAAGAAGAGAAAAAAGGGTGACGCAGCCCCATTTTTAAAGAAAAGAAAAGTGCTTCTCTCTTTGGTTAGCAATCACTCCATCAAAGTTGAGTCTCAAATAGTCTTGGTGAGACAATTCCTGAGTCTCAAATAGTCAAAAAGGTATTAAGATCCTTACCTCATAGATTTCAACCAAAGAAAACTGCCATCACAGAGGTAAGAAATCTAAAAACCTTAAAGCTTTCTGAATTGGTTGGTGCTTTAAAGACTTATGAAATGGAATTGCCACCTCAACCTAAGAAAAGCAAAAGCATTGCTTTACATGCGGTGAAGGAATATTATGATCAGGATGAGGGGGTTAGTGAGGAAGAATTTGCCTTATTGACTAAGCAATTTCAAAAGTTTTTAAAGAACAAAAATTTTAGAGGAAAATCTGGTTCGACATCGAAAAATGTTAAACCTAACTTTTCATTTGGAAAAAGTTCTAAGGTTGATAAAATTGAATATCCTACTGACAAGAGAAAATGTTATGAATGTTCAGGATATAGTCATGAAGCTAAGGAGTGTGCAAACACTCTAAAGAGGATGAAGACTGAAAAAAACAAAGCAATGCTAGCTTCTTGGAGTGAGTCTGAAAGTGAATCTGATGAAGAGTTTAATATTATTGCTTTTGTTGCTCATGTTGATGCAGGACTAGATGAAACCAAGGACTGGGATGACGAAACAGTTATTGAAAAGTACCAGGAGTTGTACCAAGCCTCTCTGAAGATCAAGAAGCAAAATGATGTGCTAAAAGAGAAGGCGAAAATTCTAGAATCTGAGAAGACAAAGACTGAAAACGAGTTTAAGTCTCAGGTAAATGAATTGGAAAAACAACTTGATGGTATGGTTCAAAAACTGCAACAACTAAGGGATAGAATAAGCGATCAGAACAAGTTAATCACTTCACTATCTACTGAACGTGACACACTTAAATATCAGCTTCATGAGTCACAAAGCAAAATTCACAGATTAACCATTGGTGCAGAGAAAATAGACAAAATGCTTAATATGTGTAAACCAAGTGGTGATAAATCTGGTTTAGGATATGTATCTAATCCTAATTCTTCTTCTTCAGTAACAAAGTTTGTGAAGGGTACTAACACGAATATCGCAGGTTCCAAAGCTTATCTAACTTGTCATGCATGTGGTGAGAAAGGTCACATAAGACCTTTGTGTGACAAAAGGAATATGAGTTATGGTAAGTCGACATTAGGTAACATGCAATCTCAATTTGCAAATCTCTTGAAAGAAGTTGGCAGACTTTCTAAGTTAGTTAAAATTCCTCATACTTACATGCCTAAAATGAAACGTATTTGGAGAGCTAAATCAACTTCAACTAATCAAATTTGGAGAAGAAAAGAAAATCATTGTTGTTTGCTTACTCGAGTCATTGAGTCTGACGAATCAAACATCAAGTGTTTAGTTGCCTTTACTGCTTTATCTTCATGTGATTCTGACACTTGGTATTTTGATAGTGGATGTTCCAGGCATATGATAGGTAATCGTAAATGGTTTGATACTCTTATAGAAGAAAAGGTAAGTGGCTCTGTAACCTTTGGTGATGGTAAGAAAGCAACGATAATTGGTAAGGGTACTGTCAAAACCATTGGACTACCTGAATTGCATAATGTGTTGTTGGTTGATAAGCTTACTGCTAACTTGATGAGCATTAGTCAACTATGTGATGACATTGGGAATGTAAATTTTGATTCAGCTAAATGTGTTGTTAGCAAAGAAACTGGTGAAAAAGTGTTGTGTGGACCTAGATCTGAAAACAATTGCTATTGTGCTAATGCTAATCAAATTAATGTGTGTTTCAGGGCAAGCAACAATCTCTTGGATTTGTGGCATCAACGGCTAGGACATATGAATTACAGGGATTTGTTGAAAATATCCAAAAAGCAATATGTACGAGGTCTACCATCTCTAGAAGGTAAACAAGAAGGTGTGTGTGGCGCATGTCAGATTGGTAAGCAAACCAAAAGTGCACATAGCCCAAAGAATTTCATTTCGACCTCACAGCCACTTCAATTGATGCACATGGATTTGGTAGGTCCTGTGCAAACAGAGAGTTTGGGAGGTAAAAAGTACATACTTGTTTTAGTCGATGATTTCTCTCGTTACACATGGGTTGCATTTTTGCATGATAAGTCTGAAGCATTCAAATCATTCCATATTTTGTGCATTAAGATTCAAACTGAAAGAAATGATGTTGTCATTAGAATTAGAACAGACCACGGAACTGAGTTTGACAATGCATCATTCTCTAATTTTTGTGAAAAACATGGAATTCAGCATGAATACTCTGCCCCTATCACCCCTCAACAAAATGGGGTGGTTGAAAGGAAGAATAGAGTGTTATTAGACATGGCACGAGTTATGATTAACGCATCAAATATGGCTAAGTATTTCTGGGCTGAGGCAATCAGCACAGCATGCTATACAGCCAACAGAGTTTTTCTTCGACCTGGAACTAAATGTACACCATATGAGCTGTGGAAAGGTAAGAAACCAAATGTGAGTCACTTACGTGTGTTTGGTAGCACTTGTTACATCTATAAGGATAGGGAGAATTTGGCAAAATTTGATGCACGAAGTGATATTGGAATTTTCCTTGGTTATTCTCTGACAAGTAAGGCATATAGAGTTTACAATTCACGTACAAAGGGTGTTATGGAATCCATAAATGTTGTGATTGATGACTCTAGTGTGCAGGACACAAGGGTGAATGATGGTTTGCAGGTTGATGAAGATGATGGGCATAATCATGATTCAACTTATACAAGAGAATCAGTTGATGCAGCTCTTAATGATGTTCATCACACTTCATCTCAATCACTCCAAACTGGTGCAAAACAAGTTCAAAGAGATCACAAGTCCACTGACATTATTGGTTCTTCGGATGACAAGATGAAGACTAGGCGACAAGTGGCTGAAGAGATCAGTTTTGTGTGCTATGTGTCTTTAATTGAACCCAAAAATGTCAAGGAAGCAGTTGTGGATAATGATTGGATAAATGCCATGCAAGAGGAACTTAATCAGTTCACTCGTAACGATGTTTGGTACCTTGTTCCTCGTCCAAAAGACACCAATATCATTGGTACCAAATGGATCTTTAGAAATAAGACAGATGAGAAAGGAAATGTAGTCAGAAACAAAGCAAGGCTCGTTGCACAAGGCTACACTCAAGTTGAAGGGCTTGATTTTGATGAAACATTTGCTCCGGTGGCGCGTTTGGAATCAGTGAGATTACTGCTAGCTGTGGCATGTCACCTTAAGTTCAAGTTGTATCAAATGGATGTCAAGAGTGCATTTCTTAATGGCTTCCTTAGAGAGGAAGTATATGTTGAACAGCCCGCAGGCTTCAAAGATCCTTTCCACCCTGACCACGTGTATAGACTAAAAAAGGCTATGTACGGACTTAAACAGGCTCCTCGGACTTGGTATGAGCGTTTGTCAAGTCATCTTCTGCAGAAAGGATACATCAGGGGTGCAATTGACAAAACCTTGTTTGTCAAAAAGGTTAACAGTGATTTAATTGTTGCACAAGTTTATGTAGATGATATTGTTTTTGGTTCTACTTCTGAAAGTTTGGTTGTTGAGTTCACTCATGTTATGCAAAATGAGTTTGAAATGAGTATGTGTGGTGAATTGAATTATTTTCTTGGTTTGCAGGTACAACAAATGAAGAATGGCATGTTTCTTTCACAAACCAAGTATGCAAAAGATTTAGTCAAAAAGTTTGGACTTGAAACGACCAAACCTGTGCGAAATCCAATGAGTACCACCGACAAACTTCACAAAGATGAATCATGACCAGATGTTGATCATACTCTGTATCGAAGCATGATAGGGAGTTTACTTTATCTTACTGCAAGTCGTCCTGATATTTCATTTAGTGTTGGTGTTTGTGCTCGTTTTCAATCATGTCCAAAACAATCTCATTTGACTGCTGCTAAACGTATAATACGATATGTGAATGGAACATTGAATTATGGGATTTACTACTCATTTGAGTCAAATGTTGAAATTGCAGGATATTCAGACGCAGATTGGGCAGGTAACATCGATGATCGGAAGAGCACATCTGGTGGGTGTTTCTATCTCGGCAACAATTTGGTTGCTTGGCATAGCAAGAAGCAGAATTGTGTATCTCTCTCCACAGTAGAAGCTGAGTACATTGCTACTGGAAGTTGTTGCACACAAGTATTGTGGATGAAACAAATGCTTTGTGACTACGGTTTTGTACAAGGGAAGTTAATCATTTTCTGTGATAATCAAAGTGCCATAAACATCTCAAAAAATCCAGTTGAACACTCACGCACTAAGCACATAGATATCTGTCATCATTTCATTCGTGACTTAATTGAAGATGATATACTTGCACTTGAATACATACCCACTGATAAGCAACTAGCCGATATCTTTACCAAGGCCCTTGATTGTAATAGGTTTGAACAACTTAGGAACTCAATTGGTGTATGTTCTGTTGAGCATTAATTCCTTTTACTTAGAGTTTTCTTTTTGCATATTCATAGTGTGCTTGCATGTCGACTAGAACTGTGTGTTTTGCATTATTGGTTGTTTTAAGTTTTAATATCACATAGGACTGTGTGTTCTGCATAACCATCATTTGCTTGCGTGTAGAATAGGTTTGCTTGTAACATTCCATCCCTGATCTAATCTGGTGAAATTTTCTTGAACTGAGATTGGCTTCCAAGTTTAAATAAATGTCGACATGAAATACTATCGTTCTTGGTTCTTATTACCTCAGCTCTCACAGTTTTTTGTAACTCAGCTAATGTTGTGAGACCCATTCGCTCTTGCTAATTTCCATTATGAAAAGTGTGCAGATTTGGGACGAAATGGAAAAAGCTACCTGTGTATGGGTGTGAAAGCTCCATAAAGAAGATGCCTGTGTAAAATTTGACAGTCATCTAAACTATATGGGAAGGGCTACCCCTCACACTAGAGTGAAAGCTACCATTAAAATAGTTGATGCACTGTGTGGGTTGGTCCTCTCTCATTTTTGAGGGAGTTGATAGATGCTTGCATCTTGTAGACCTTCAACGATAGGGCTCCTCTCGCCCCTTCCCCGTTAATGGTCCTTATTCGTCAAATTCATTTTGTGCAAATAATCTATACTTTTCTCTAGCTTGATGTGGAGTCTCACATATTTTGAGTGCCACCATTATACAATAACACTTCAAAAGTTTCTGTAATTCATGTCCACATTTATTTCTCCTTTTCCAGCTAGAAAGGCTCTGCTTGAAACTCACTTTTTGAGGATCAGGGGGTAGGATTTGCATTTCATATTGTATGATTGATCACTCATATCATGTTTAGGTTTTTTGGAATTATGCTCAACACTTCTTTCACTGGTTGAATTCCTAGTCTGTTCTCAAAACCAAGTTCCTTTCTCTATCACTTTCTTTCCGCTGCCTCTGACCATTGCACCACCTGAACCTACTACTTCTATTCCTTAGCTTTTTATTTTCTTTTATACTTTGACGTTTTCTGGACAAACAAAAAGGGGGAGTTGGTTTAGGGGGAGTCATTTGTTCTAATGCATATTACTCTGATCTAATATTTAGAGCATATTACTCTGATCTAATATTTCTCTTAATATGCAGATGTTGCACTACAGTGGCTGAGCAAAATCACATGACAATATTTTTTTTTGGGCTTGGTTTACCATGGTTTTGTTTTGTCTAGAAAATACCAAAGGGGGAGATTGTAAATGTGATTTAATTTGGCTTATTTTCTAGACAAATTGTAATGGATATTTAATCAAGTATGTAATTGATCTTTTAATTATCATACAAGATCTCATGTCAATTAGTTTTATTAGTCCAATCCTTGTGGATTAGATTGGCCGGTCAAAGATAATGGCAACATCAACTGATTTCTGGAGAAAATGAAGGGATTGCTAGTCCGAGAAAAGGGGGTAAGGTCACCTATTTAATAGGTCCTTCACACTCAGAGGAGGACACGCTTTCGCAACGCAAATTATTCATATTACATTTGAGTGAGCAAAGGAAGCTATTCTGCACTGCGTTCAAATCCAGCTGTGTGCAATCATGCTGTGTGCATCAGACGTTCAAGATTGAGAGGACAAGGCTTAATAGGTTGTGTACCTGGGTCTCGTATGAATCTTGTAAAGTCTTCACCTTTATCTTAGTGGATTATTTGTTGGCAATCTTGCCCAAGGGTTTTTCCTCTCTGAGGTTTTTCCCCTTGTAAAGCTAATTCTTGTGTGTTTGGTATTTTCTTGTGATTTTGCTTTGTCTTTATAAGTTCTTTACATAGACTGGGTTTAAAATTGACATTCAATCTTCTAGTTTGAATTCTTGGTTTTACTTTACACTTTCATATTCCAAATATGATAAGAAAACTAATTAAACTGAAAACAATAAAATTACAATACCCCATGTAATTTTAACGTGTATAATGTAGGAGGAAGAGGTGGCAGCAAGGGAACAAGTACAGGGAGCTATTTTCAATGTGTAATTTTAATTATATTTGGTATTGGCTTCCACCTTCTGATTCTGTTCTTTCATTATATTCTGTGTTATTGTTCTTCTTGACCATTACAGAGGGAGCTATTTTTCATAGGGATGCTGCATTTCTTGGTGCTGTACGTGGGCTAGAAGAAGCATCAGCTTCTGAGGGTGTCATTCATTGCATGTGGCAAGTACTTTGTGTTTTACAGATCTATGCTTTCTGTGCCAATTTTTTATTGTTTTTTTGCTCTTGCAAGGGAATTGTCTTTTTTCCCCAGTAAATTACAAGGATTTAGGATGGGAGTAAGTGTATTGCAAATTGCTCTGTTCAATAGAAATATAGACATGCAGGATGGAACCGATCACATATTTGGACCTTATTCTTGGAAGATTATTGCATTATTAAATAAACTGCATATAATTTGGGTTGGGTTGGGTTAGAAGATATGGCTACAAGAGGAATTAAATATGTGGATTGCTATGGAGTTGACAATGCACTGATGAGATTTCTTCCTTTCTGAATGGCGTGTGTTGTCTGCAAGGAGGGGAAAAAGAAGGGGAGAAATTCCTTCTCTTCCATTATTTGGTTGGTCAAGGAAGAAAATACTAATCTATATTTCCTCAGTCCTGCCTAAATTAACTGGAGTCTGAAATGTTCTTTAATAAGGCAGGGCAGCTGCTGCCCTTTGGTTTAAGCAGCAGCAAAGAAGAGAAAAAAGGGTGACGCAGCCCCATTTTTAAAGAAAAGAAAAGTGCTTCTCTCTTTGGTTAGCAATCACTCCATCAAAGTTGTAGTTGGTGTATTAGGTTTGAGCTTTGTATAGAGAGGAAATTATTCTCTTTATTTTCTTCTCTATTTGTTTTTTTTTTTGTGTGTGAAAGCTACTAGGTGTATTGGGATTTTGGATTGTGAGATTGCCAACACTTTGTAAACACTCCCATTTTATTGATAGTGGGTTATTGGTGAGCTCCTACTGCTCTGAAGACATACTTCAATTATACTGATTGTCAAGGAACCTCGTTAAATCTTAGTGTCTTTTCTATTTTTGTTCTTGCATTTCGTTTGATATATTTCCTATGGGTTAGCTTGAGTTGGTTTTCAATTGGTTTGGTGTTATCCTAGCACAACAATTGGTATCAGTGCACTGGTTGCTCTTGGGTACTGTCTAGTAGCTAAAGACGTTAGACGGGCAAGATGAGAATCTTTTTTAAAGCAGCTCAGGATTTGCAAAAACTACGGTGCAAAATGCAAAGTTTGAAGTGGAAAAGTTTGATGGTACAAATAACTTCGGGATGTGGCAATGTGAGGTCAAGGATGTGTTGGCTTAACAAGATCTACTAGTAGCTTTGGGAGATAAGCTGGAAACTATGTCGAAGTTAGATGGGAGAAATTGAATTTATGCGCTTGCTCCACAATTCGGTTGTCCTTACAAAAACTCAAAAATATTTTGTGCTGTGGGAGACGTTGGCAAAGGTATTGTGGCAAAAATTAGAATACAAGTATATGGCAAAGAGTGCGAAGAACCGGCTACACTTGAAGAAAACACTCTACTGCTTCCAATAAAAAGAAGGTAAAAAAATGTCGATTTGATGAATTTAGATGAGGATATTAAGGGTGAAGATAAGGCCTTAATATTGTTGAATTCTTTGTCAGATTTTTATAAGCATTTTGTTACTACTATTATGCATGGTAAAGAAACTGTAAAATTTGAAGATGTGTCGAATGCATTGATGAATTATGAATAGAGACAAGAATCATGATAGTATCTCTGAGGCTTTGTTTGTTAGAGGTAGATCACTAGAGAGGAAATTTTTCTCTAGTAAGAAAAAAATCAGAGTCTCAACCTAGAGGAAATTCTAAAGGTAGAAAAAGTATGGAAATAGATGAATGTGTTTTCTGTCATACTAAGGGGCACTAGAAGAAAGATTGCCCTAGGTTGAAGACCAAAGACAAAGGCAAAGTGAGTTTTGAAGCTAATGTTGCTGAGCTTGAGAATGATTTTTCTGATTTTGCTTTAACCGCTTCATCATCATTTGATTTTTCTACCAAGTGGGTGTTGTATACGGGTTGTACTTATCATTTGACTCCTCGCAAGGATTGGTTTTTAAGCTTGAAAGAGTTTGACAGTGGTGTCGTTTTCATAGGACATGACAATCATTGTACAACGAAAGTGATTGGTACAGTTTGTTTGAAGTTGCATGATGGTATGGTTAAAGAGTTGACAGGTGTTCGGTATGTACGAATTTGAAGAAAAAAAAATATTTCTTTGGATACTTCAGAATCTAAGGATTTCATGTTTTATTTAGATGGGCAGACATTGAAAGTTACTTAAGGCGCACTTGTTGTGATGAAAGCTCCTCGATGTGATCATTTGTATCTTTTGCAAGGAAGCATTGTGACAGGTGAAAGAGCGGTAGTTTCAGAAAATATGGTCACATTTGATTCAGATACTACTAGACTATGACATATAAGATTAGGTCATCCTGGTGAGAAAACTCTACAAGGGCTAGTGAAACAAGGTCTTCTAAAAGGTATCATGACTTCTAAGCTTGATTTCTATGAGCATTGTGTCTTGGGAAAGCAAACCAGAATGAAGTTTGGTATTGCAGTACATCAAACGAATAACATTCTTTATTATGTGCATTCAAATGTTTAGGGTTCCACAAAGACTCCCTCTTTCAGTGGTAAATATTGGTTCGTGATCTTTGTTGATGATTATTCTAGAAGGTCTTGGGTCTACGCTATGAAGCATAAGAGTGAGGTGTTGAGTATTTTCTTTGGTTGGAAGAAAATAGTTGAGAACCAGATTAGGAGGAAGACTAAGATTTTGAGATCGGATAATGGTGGTGAATACACATTTGACCATTTCTTTAAAGTTTGCAAAGATGAAGGAATTGTGCGGCATTTCAGTGTCAGGAGAACTCCACAACAAAATGGAGTTACAAAAAGATTGAATCGAATATTGCTTGAGAAAGTTAGATGTATGTTGTCTCATTCGGGTTTGAGCAAGCCGTTTTGGATAGAAGTAGTTACTTATGCATGTCACATTATCAATCGGTTACCTTCAACTATTGTTTTGGGTAAGATACCAATGGAGGTATGGATTAGAAAAACTTCTTCTGATTATGACTATATTCGTATTTTTGGTTACCTGTTTATTTTCATGTAACTGAAAATAAACTTAATCCTAGAGCAAAAAAAAAGGTTATCTTTCTTGGTTGTAGAAGTGGTGTCAAACGTTACAAGTTGTGGTGCCCATAGATGTGACATTTGATGAAGAAAGTATATTAAGAGACTCTGAGACGATTGTGAAAGATGTCCAACAAGTAGAGCTTGAGAAAGTTGCCTCTAGTACTTCAAATCTTATTTTTGCTAATGTCGAAGCCACTACAAGTGAAAAAGTGGGAGACCATGAGGATGTTGAAGAAGTTGAAGTTGAAGACTCTTTTCAAGACGAAGAGTAAGTTTCTCCTCAAGAGTCTATTGCCAAAAACAAAGGAAAGAGACATATTATCAAGCCAGCTCGGTATAGTGACTACGTTGCTTTTGCTCTTCCTATTATCACCGATGAGATTTCATCCAATTTTGAGGAAGCCATTGATAGTGAAGAAAATGAGAAGTAGTGCAATGCCATGGGTGATGAGATGAATTCTCTCTTAAAGAACAAGACTTGAGAGTTAGCTAAACTGCCCAAGGGCAAGAAAGCTATCGGTTGCAAATGGATGTATGCCAAAAAAGAAAGTGTTGATGAGAAAAGCAATGTGAGATTTAAAACTAGATTATTTGCTAAAGGGTATGCACAAAAAGAGGGCATTGACTACAACGAACGGTCATCAATCAATGACGTTGTGAATGCCCTTGAGTTTGTGTTGCAGCTTCATCAGAGTTGCATTGAAAGGAATAGTCATAAATGACAATCGGTTGCCTTCTTCATTGACACTACCACCTAAACTAGTAGTAGTGAGCAAAGTCCTTAGGAAAAGGAACTCATCCAATGCATATCTGAGACATCTTTAGCGTCAAATCTCAAGCATTATGCTTTCATAAATTGAATATCTTATGGTTGTATGGGGGAGCTCACTATGGTTCATAGAATCTTTGTTTATATTTTTGTATTAACACCATTAAGCCCATTGTGGCAATAAAATCATAATAAAATCAAAATGCATTCAGCACTTTTCCTCAAACAAGTGGCGTCACCATCTTAATTTAGAGTTTTTATGCAAGTAACATGCCGAAAATGTTGGATAATAGCAGCTATTGGGTTTAGGCTATGTAGAAAAAGATGGAATGAAGGATGCTTCAAGGCACATATGATACTATGCTATCTTTCAAACTTAATTCTCCAGAGAGTGGCGGAGCTAAGAAGAATAGCTCATATTAGCGGCCAAATTTCCGACCACCCACTCCAGCGGCCACTCAAATTCCGACCGCCCTTCTCCCTTCTCCAGCCAACATCCAAAACCTACCATTTAATTTTCAAAGTAATCTTTTACCCTCACCATATGCACATCTCTAAAAAAAACTCAACCAAACACTCAAAAAAAACTCCATCCCTGCAAACTCCTCTAAACCAACAAAAAAAACCAAACACTCGTAAAGATATTACTAAAAAACCAAACATCTTCTTAGTTGGGTGGATTATTATTTATTTAATAAAACATTAAATAAATCCAACAGGAATAATTGATTGGATCAAATCTTCTACACTTGAAATGGATGTGGCCTCTCTATAGTCTTAATTATTGTTTGATACATATTTGATAATTTGGGCCACAGAGAGACCCTACTAATTTTCGACGGTGATCTCGTAATTGACGGGTGTCTTGCAAGAACGCAAGTCAATGAGTTCAAATATCCCGCAAGTCCACACTGCCGACTCAAATGCATCGAATCAAATTATTACTACCAATAGGGAATTTGACGCGTAATATCAGAAAAAAAAATGAAAAAAAGAAGAGATATTTATTTTTTCAAACTCAAGATCTCATGTTCACACAGGTTCATACAAAGAAAAGCAAGAACCCAAGCAGCTTGCATATTCAAAAGCAATTTTTGAGCTTGCATTGCAGCTTCATCGAAAGAGCATTGGAAGTAATGGTGACAACGAGGTTACCTTCTTAAATGATGGTGGCGTTAGTACTAAGCAAGGTTTTGCTAGCAATAAATCCGTCCAATGTATATCTGCGACAATCTTCTCTAAGATGAACGATCCAATTGGAAATGACGCGGGCAACATCTTCAACGAAATGGGAGCAATGCAGCCAGAAAGCAATAGAATTTGAATAGAATATTCGTAAATATTTTGCGTCAAATTTCATATCAATTGTATTTAAATCCAATTGAACACAAACTAAATCAAGAGAATCATGTTCCAATTGCATTCTTAATCACTGTACTCAGTACTAAATAGTCCGCATCCGATGTGATTAGTTCGGACTTTGTACAAAAATTCCTAGTTAAGTAAACTTTTCACCAGGCAGCATGTGAAAAATGAAGAAGCTGCAGACATGTGAATGTGAAGAAGATGAAGCAAAATATCTAAAGGGGCCACCTGCCTGCTCAAATAACCCAAGTCTGTCTTCATCAAGAACAAAAGTAGTCAAGTCTTTGATCGGTATTATTTCTCCAACCACATCCTCTGAATTGACGGGGTGCCTCAGGAGAACCATATGCGAAGAAGATGCATGGAGTGAGTAAAGATTGTACCCAGTGCACAAGGCTCCCGCTTTAAGCAGGGTCTGGGAGAGGTGAATGTCGGCTAGCCTTACCCCCATTTATGGAGAGGTTGCTCCCAAGTCTCGAACCCGAGACCTACCGCTCATGGACGAAGTCACTTGCCATCGCACCAAGTGCGACCTCTTAAGATACATGGAGTGAGTGATGGAGGAAAAAGTATGGAAACTGCTCCGCTCCTACTGATTCTCTAGCGCAAGTCTTCTATCATTTCTACGCAAGACTTTGAACAAACGATGCAATAGGCAGTTGAAACAGGCAACTTTTGTTACCGCGTTATCTCCCGTGATCAATCCAAAAGACCGTGATGTCAAATTATGGGCCAAAAATTAAATGACTTTGAAGTCTTTGATGATCATAAGGTACGCACATGGCACAACCATACATATATCTATCACTATAAACAAGTGTAAGCGTATCACACCATAAATAAAAAATAAACCCAAGTAACAAACAGTATTGCCATGCAGATGAAAATTATCATCACTCGGCTCTACCTTTCCTTTCTCCACATGATCATCGTCCCCATATTTGTGGCCGGTGATTCTCCGCCTGCCTATGCAGTGGCGGAGCCAGAAAACAAGATCAGGAGGGGCCTTTAAGTCATAGAAAGATTAGCCTTTGAAATATAATTAATGAGAGAAAAATTAAAGGTTTTGTTCTTTGTATTGACATGAAAAATTTTAATCAAACAAGAATGGTAGAGATTTAAATTTTGTATGAAAAACCTAGTATTGAAATGAATATATCATAAAAACAGAACTTGTTTACTAGGTTTGATTTAAACAAAATTAACACACTAGAGTTGTACAAAAATTTAAAATTACAACTTAAAATTAGATTTTGCCCTAGATTGTATATCCTTTTTTTTTATATCGACTAGCCAAAAAAGAGAGTATGATTTGTATATGTTATAAAACAAGGCTTAGTTTTAATATGGTAATAAGTAAGGCAAATTATAAGAACTTTTTTTTTTCTCAGTTTAAAAAAAAATGCTGGAACGCCAAGAAGTCTCGAACCCAGCCATTTGGAGTTGCAAAATCCCAGTAAACCATGAGCCACAAGCTCATGTTTGTAAAATCTTGCAGAGAGTACCTACATACGCTAAATTTTCAGGGTAGGCCTGGGCTATCTTCTATGTAGCTCCGCCACTGCCCACGGGCCTCCAGTTGAAGATATCACGGTTAAATGTTGTTATTCCGGAACGGTGTTCAATGAATATGATAAACGATTTTGGAGTGGAGATGTCAACTCAAAATGAAACCACTAACTATATATCGTATGTTATTTTTCCACGCATTATATGTTGTATGTGATTCACTGAGATTCGACGTGAAACTTTACATCTTTTAAACACATCCCGTTACATAAGGACGTCAACTCTTAGAAAATGAGAACTTGCTCAATTTTTTTCTTATATTGAAGTCAATGTTTAAAATATTTACGAAATTGTTAAGTCGTAAGTTTCAAACTCTCATTGTTATATAATATTCTTTTCATAGTATCTTTGATTAGTTGTATGCTCTGAACAAGTTCCCGCATTCACATATTTCATTATATTCAAATTTACTTATTTATTTACGTTCGTCATTTCTTCATAACTTGCATTCATGTTAAAATGGCTTCATCACCCTCGAAAGTCGGTCAGCACATCTCCATCCTGATGTTTGGAGGATATCGGAATCGAAACGTATCAATACTAGATTGAGATGAGAAAAACTTGATGTATGAAAAGTTAAGAGCCAAAAAACTTCAAAATATTAAACTGAGAATTACCAATAAATTAACATTGAGTTGTTGTAATGTTTTACTTTTGACTTTGTGTAATGCTATGCGAAAGCCACATTGGTTTTGTGGTAGAAGTTGGATGTAGACAAACCTTTTGCTTTGGCAGTCAATATCGCTTAGACAAATAGGTGGTGGGGTGTAAGGATGGGCAACGGTTATGACAGGCGGGTAATCGTGGTTAGTTACTCATAACCATTTAAACTTTTACCCGCATAACCGTTTACCCGTTGGGTAATTGCATAAATAGTTATACTCATACCTATAACTGTTTATACACAGTTAACCAAACTTATAACCGTATACTCATTTAACTCTAACATTTTACTCATTTTTAACCTTTTTACCCATTTTTTACCCACTCACCCCTTGTTTTACCCATCCACATGTTTTTTTAACAACTTGAAACATAAAATAAAAAATTGTCATAATTTTCCTTTTATGACAATTAAACATTGTTATAGGTATATTTAACATGCATTTCCGTATTTTAATCTTTTAAGTCCTCAAAAAATTCCATATTATTGTATCATGATGAAAAATGTTATGATTGTTGCACGCTCATGTCATGCAAGTCGTTACGAAACCTATGCGGTAGGCAATTGATTAATATCATCATAAGAAAAAGAGAATAAAACAAATACTGAGCATCAAAATAGGAACTCAGTGCATCCATGAAATAAATTAAGAAGCAGTCTGGGACTCTGGCCTGGAGATTAGTCAGCAGCCAAAAACAATTGCTTCCCTTCCTCAATTATTTACCACATGTCAGACCAATCCAAACCTCCATTCTAATTAATCCGAAATATAAACACTGAATTAATTTGCGGTTGATGGAAGTTGGAACGAGGTGCCATCATCATCGACGACTCAAAAGGATATGAGAGAGACGGCGGCGAGGAGAGAGATGAGCGGCGGGAGTGAAGAGGTCGAACAATTTTAGGGTTTTTAGTTTTTTATTTTATTTTAATAGACGGATAACCAATACCCGTATATATTTTGCCCATTCATACTCTTGGGTGGAACTCTCAGTCTTGTAATCAAACTTTCGGTTTTTGTGGAACAAACTCATTTTCACAGAAAGTAAACTTGGTCTTTCCCTTCATCTTTCTTCCAAAATCTAGCATATATTCTTTCGGTGGGCTCCTCCTACAAACTCTGCTCCGCACGACACGAGAGAGGTTTGGTTTCTTCGGATAAGAAACCATACTGTTAAACGGTTATGCACATAAAAAATGGTAAATGGGACAAAAACGAGTAAACGACACGCGGTTATAGTTAAATAATTATCATGTTGTGAATATGGTTAATAGTTTATAAACGGTTATGGATATTGGTATAATAGTTTATGTAATTACTTAACTGGTAAATGGTTATGCAGTATGAGATTAAATGATTATGTTAAAAACTGGTTTTTACTCATCCATCATAACCATTGCATATCCCTAATTGTGGTTTATAAAAAATTTAAAATTATTTTATTCTTAATTTATTAATATTTAATTAATTTTTTAATCCAATTAGGCTAGGAGGTGGACTTTGTGCACGGTATGGCAGCAGTTAACAGACAAATTGATGAAAATTTTAATGAAAGTTTGACATTGCAACCAATTGATAACTTGATATATAACTTTTGTTTTTAAAAGTGAGACAATGAGTGGCAAGTCACGGTTATCCAGCTCTTCCGGGTGACGAAAAGTGATATATAACATTTCAGTGATTAAAAGATTTGCCGAAAGAAGTAACAAACAAGGTAAGCAATCAGAGTTCCAAGCAATCAATCCCAAATCAGAAGTTTGATTTCGAGTTCCGGCTGATTGTTCTCATTCTCTCTATCTTGCAGGTAGCAAGAAGGATAAAGAGAAGAAAAATGAGAAGAGATGATATGAGATACTTTTGCTTTTGAAGAAGTAACTTTCCACAGGCTTATTCTTGAACTGGTCTGAAGGGTTTTCTGGTTTCCTCTAGAGTATAAGGCCGACTCAAGAATTTGAGGGTCAAAACAAGTCCATCAAATCAAGAGTGCGTTCGACCTTGATGATATGTGATACTTTTGTTGTTGACAAAGTAATAGATGAATCGGCACGTGTTCTGTTGCGCTTGTCTCCACATGCTTCTTTGTATCCTTCTCACTTGCCCTATCTGTTCCTCAGGCAGATGTGGTATCTTTTCTGGAAGCATAAGATGTTGAAGATGAGTACCCGAGAGCAATGTCAGGTAAGTAATCGGGCAAAGAGTTCCAGGTAGTCAGTTCATGACTGGAAGCTTGATTACAAATGCTGACTGATTGCTTTCTTTATCCTTTTCTTGCAGGTAAGAACAAGGGCAAAGGAAAAGACATGGAAAAAGCATGATATGGGATACTCTTGCTTTTGACCCTGATGATATGAAATACTCTTACTCTGGTGTGGCTGGTTTGCATAGGTATTATTGGGGGGAAGAAAGCTGAGTATTTCGAGAGGATTCGTTGGGAGTGTCCTCTCAGATATGAGGAAGGGTTGAGCATTTTTACAGGTCTGCCTGTCCGTGAAGGATGGAGGTCGACATATATAAGAGTCTCCCTAACAAGAAGTAGTAATGTTATTCCTTTACCCTTCTTGGTCATAGCAATGTAGTGGGAGCTACAAGCTTCACGTGTTTTAACTTTGTCAAAGCAATTTGAAAAAGTGGTCTGTGGTATCTGGAAAGCTGATGTTACGTGTGAAGATTGCAGACAAATTTTATCCAAGGAAATCTGGCTCTCGAAGTTCGGAGAGCGGTGCCTCTTCGGTTTTCAAACAAGCAATCATGTTGGGGATCTGGCTCTCGAGATTCAGATAGCGTTGCCTCTTCGATTTTTGAACAAGCAATCCTATTGGGGATCTGTCTCTAGAGATTCAGATAGCGGTGCTTCTTCGATTTTTGAGAAAGCTATCTTGGTAGAAGTCTGGCTCTCGAGATTCGGATAGCGATGCCTCTTCGATTTTTGAGAAAGTAATCATGGTGGGAGTCTGGCTCTTGAGATTCGGATAGCGGTGCCTCTTCGATTTTTGAGAAATCAATCCTGGTGAGAGTCTGGCTCTCGAGATTCGGGGAGCGGTGCCTTTTTTATTTTTAAGAAAGTAATCATGTTGGGAGTGTTTTCTCGATATGAGTAAAGGTTGGGCATTTTTGCCAGTCTGCCTTGCCACGAAGCACAGAGGTTGACACACATAAGGACTTTCCAGTTATCAAGCAGTGGTGTTGTTCCTTTACCATTGTGGGTAATGGTAGGGTAGCTGGACCTTCAAAATTTATATGTCTAAACTTTGTCAGAGATCTTTGGCAAAGTTATCTGTGGTACCCGAGGAGCTGATGTTGCGCGTAGGGATTGTCGACATATTTTACTCAGGAAAATCTGCTTTTCGAAATCCGGAAAGTGGTGCCTCTTGGATTTTTGAACAAACGGCCCCTTCTCGAAATCCGAAGAGTGGTGCCTCTTCTCTCTTTTTCCCTCTCTTTTCTATCATTTTTCTCCCCAGGTAAAGTCTCTATCTAGAACTCTCTCTCTTCTTGTCTCTCCCTATCACCTTTGCAACTCTCTTTGAGCTCGCACACAGCAAACAACAACGAAAATCCTCCCACCAAGACTCACGCCGGTGAACCACCACCCTCTGGACCTTCTTATAACGATCCTCAAACCTGGAATGATAGAAAAACCCCTTCAAAATCCCCTTCTATCGTGCTGCATTGTACACAGAGTTTTCCCAGCTAGTTCTCGCTGTCTCTAGCAAAGGTAAGGCTTAAACCATCCAAAAATTTGGTAAATCATGTATGTGGGTATGGTTAAGATGTTTTTAAGTTGTATGGTAATCATACAATAATGCACACAACTTGAGTATGTATATGTTTATGGTCATAGGACATAGTCGAGGAACGGTGAGATATTATTACATACTTCTAGCTTCATTGGCAAAACCAGTGTCAGACAGCTTCACTAGCCACGGCTAGTGTCAGTGTGTTATGTTATATTTATTCTCTGGCGTAACCCAGAGTCGTACAGCTTCACCTTCAGGTGATAGGACCTACCATATTGCTTCACTGGCACCCAGTGTAGTACAGCTTCACCTTCGAGTGATGGTTATGCCTTCGGACGACTATGATACCCCTAATTGAGTACTTTATTATTTTGTGTTTACGAGCTTTCTCGGATTTACCTTTGGGCGATTTCGGTACCACTTTTAAACATGGTTTTATTATCTACGAAGGTTTTCATGGCATGTTAGAGTTTTCAGAAAAACCTACTATGTAGTATTATATAATATTTTCAAAACAGAGGTTAGTATGTTTAGAAAGAAAATGGTTTTAGTATTATATAATGTTTTCAAAACAAAGGGTTAGTATGTTCGGTTTTAGTATTACCTAATGTTTTCAAAACAAATGGTTAGTATGTTAAAAAAGAAAACGGATTATTATTATTATTATTATTATAAACTTTGGTCCACTCACATTTTGTTTTGCGCTTTCTTCAGAACTTAGAATTGAGACGTACGATCCCGGCATCAAGGCAAACCCGTATCGATACCTTCGAGTCCTCTCGGTGTAGGACTCCCCTTTCTTTGTAATCTCATTGCTATATAATATTCCTTTTGTAGTATCATTGATTAGTTGTATACTCTAACACGATCCCGCATTCACCTATTTCATTATATTTAAATTTACTTATTTTATTTACATTCGTCCTTTCTTCATAACTTGCATTCATGTTAAAATAGCTTCATCACCCTTGGGTATCGGCCAACACGTGCCAATCCTAGTGTTTGGATGATATTGGGATCAGAGCATGTCAATACCAAACTGAGATGAGAAAAACTTGATGTATAAAAAGTTAAGAGCCAAAAAACTTCAAAATATTAAACTGAGAATTACCAATAAATTAACATTGAGTTGTTGTAATGTTTCACTTTTGACTTTGTGTAATGCTTTGCGAAAGCCACATTGGTTTTGCGAAAGCTAATTTTTTTACCCATTTACCCCTTGTTTTACCTGCCGCATGTTTTTTTAACAACGTGAAACGTAAAATAAAAAAATTTCATAATTTTCTTTTTATGACAACTAAACATCATTATAGGTATATTTAACATGCATTTCCGTATTTTAATCTTTAAGTTCTTAAAAAATTCCATATTATTGTTGTATGCTCATGCCATGCAAGTCGTTCTCGTTATGAAACTTATGTGGTAGGCAATTGATTACTATCATCATAAAAAAAAGGAAGAGAAAATAAAACAAATGCTGAGCATCAAAATAGGAACTCAGTGTGTCCATGAAATAAATTAAGAAGCAGTCTGGGACTCTGGCCTCGAGAATAGTCAGCAGCCAAAAACAATTGCTTCCCTTCCTCAATTATTTACCACATGTCAGACCAATCCAAACCTCCATTCTAATTAATCCGAAATATAAACACTAAATTAATTTGTGGTTGATGGAAGTTGGAATGAGGTGCCGTCATCATCGACGACTAAAAATGGGCAACAAATCCACTGTTTCGCCGGAGATGAGAGAGACGGCGGCGAGGAGAGAGATGAGCAGCAGGAGTGAAGAGGTCGAACAATTTTAGGGTTTTTAGCTTTTTTTTTTTTTACATTTTATATATATTAATATAAATAGGGCGTCAGGTAGTCGACAGCCGGCACTCCATGATCACGTTGAATCCTTATGAAAATGAATCCAGAACAAAATCGCGCTAAAGCTAGGGCGTCACCCGTAAGTGGCGCGCTGTGTGGCCCGAGCACAGTGATAAGTGAGCAAGGGTCGCTGTATCCCCATCGGCACCCGGATGCAGTGTTAAATGAGCAAGGGGGCCATAGAAACTTCTTTTCGAACGACTCCACTCAAAGTTGTTTGGGAGCATATGCTCCTATCAACTTTACCCGGGACACACAAAAGAAGTACTTTGATCCTATTAGACGGGGGAGGGTGAAGAAGCTAGGACAGAAGGGTAGAGTTCAAGAGAGCAAAATGCGTTTAGGAACGTGGAATATAGGAACCTTAACGGGAAAATCTATGGAAGTAGTGGAAGTTATGGTGAGGAGAAGGATAAATATTATGTGCCTACAAGAAACTAAGTGGGTTGGTAGTAAGGCAAAGGATCTAGAAAACTCAGGGTTTAAACTTTGGTATTCGGACACAAATAGAACGAGAAACGGTGTTGGCATCATCGTGGACAAGACCTTGGTACAAGATGTTGTAGATGTCAAGAGGGTAGGAGATAGAATCATGGCAATCAAGATTGTAATAGGACAAGAATTTATCAATGTGATTAGTGCGTACGCACCTCAAGTAGGGTTGGATACGAGTTCGAAGGAGAAATTTTGGGAAGATCTTGGAGACTTGGTGCAAGGAATTGCTCAGACGGAGAAGTTATTTATAGGAGGAGATTTAAATGGACACGTGGGTAGGGAGACAGGCAACTATGGAGGTTTTCATGGTGGCCATGGTTTTGGGGAGAGAAACGAGGATGGGGAAGCTATCTTGGATTTTGCAATGGCATATGATCTCTTCTTAGCCAACACCTTCTTTAAGAAGAGAGAAGAACATGTGATCACCTACAAGAGTGGGTCGTCAAAAACACAAATAGATTTTCTTCTAATGAGGAAAGGGGATCGTATAACTTGTAAGGATTGCAAAGTTATACCAGGAGAGAGCGTGGCTAATCAACATCGCTTGTTGGTGATGGATGTACATATCAAAAGAGTGAGACAAAAGAACAAGACTTGGAAGTGCCCAAGGACTAGATGGTGGAATCTAAAAGAAGAAAAACAAGCCATTTTCAAAGAGAAAGTAATCACCCAGTGTGTGTGGGATAGAGAGGGGGAAGCTAGCCAAATGTGGGATTCCATGGCTAGTTGTATCCGAAAAGTAGCAAAAGAGGTATTAGGAGAGTCCATGGGCTTTGCCCCACACCAAAAGGAATCTTGGTGGTGGAATGAGGAGGTACAAACAAAGGTGAAGGCTAAGAAGGAACGTTGTAAAGCCTTATACAAGGATAGGACCGATGAAAATGGTGAAAGGTATAGAAAAGCGAAGCAAGAGGCGAAGAAAGCTGTGAGAGAAGCGAAGTTAGCGGCTTACGACAATATGTATAAACGACTAGATACCAAAGAAGGAGAGTTGGATATCTATAAACTAGCTAGAGCTAGGGAAAAGAAGACAAGGGACCTAAACCAAGTGAGGTGCATCAAGGATGAGGATGGAAATGTTCTTGCTACAGAGAACGCAGTTAAAGACAGATGGAGATGTTATTTTCATAATCTTTTCAATGAAGGACATGAAAGGAGTGCTTCTTAAGGGGAGTTGAGTAACTCAGAAGAGTGTAGAAACTACTCTTTTTATCGTCGAATCCGGAAAGAAGAAGTGGTTGTAGCTTTGAAGAAGATGAAGCATAGAAAAGCAATAGGCCCATACGATATACCAATCGAAGTGTGGAAAGTTTTGGGAGAGACAGGTATAACATGGCTCACTGACCTTTTCAATAGGATTTTGAAAACGAAGAAGATGCCAAATGAGTGGCGAACGAGCACTTTGGTGCCTATCTACAAGAATAAGGGCGACATACAAAATTGCATGAACTATAGGGGTATTAAGCTAATGAGTCATACAATGAAGCTCTGGGAGAGAGTCATTGAGCATAGATTGAGGCAAGAGACACGGGTTTCGGACAACCAATTCGGGTTCATGCCAGGGCGCTCAACCATGGAGGCAATCTATCTCTTACGAAGATTGATGGAAAGATATAGAGATGGGAAAAAGGATTTACACATGGTCTTTATAGATTTGGAAAAAGCGTATGATAGGGTCCCAAGAGACATTCTTTGGAGGATTTTAGAGAAGAAAGGAGTACAAGTAGCATATATCCAAGCTATAAAGGATATGTATGAAGGAGCAAAGACTGCCGTAAGAACTCATGAAGGACAAACCGAAAGCTTTCCCATAACTGTAGGATTACATCAAGGCTCATCCTTAAGTCCTTACCTTTTTGCGTTGGTAATGGATGAGTTAACATGACATATTCAAGATGATATTCCTTGGTGTATGCTTTTCGCAGACGATATAGTGTTGATAGATGAAACTCAGGAAGGGGTAAATGCAAAGCTTAACCTTTGGAGAGAAGTGTTGGAATGTAAAGGTCTTCGTCTAAGCCGATCAAAGACAGAATATATGGAGTGCAAGTTCAGTGCAAATGGAGGCCAAAACGAGTTAGGGGTGAGGATCGGAGATCAAGAAATACCAAAGAGCGACCGTCTTCGTTACTTAGGATCTATCTTGCAAAAGAACGGAGAATTAGATGGAGATCTCAACCATAGAATACAAGCTGGATGGATGAAGTGGAAGAGTACATCCGGCGTGTTGTGTGACCGCCGTATGCCACTGAAGCTCAAGGGAAAATTTTATAGGACGGCAATAAGGCCGGCGATGCTGTATGGCACAGAATGTTGGGCGGTGAAGCATCAACACGTACACAAAATGGGTGTAGCGGAGATGAGGATGCTTCGTTGGATGTGTGGGCACACGAGAAAGGATAAGATTAGGAATGAGGATATCCGGGGTAAAGTAGGAGTAGCCGAAATTGAAGGAAAGATGAGAGAAAATCGGTTACAGTGGTTTGGACATGTGCAAAGAAGGCCTACTAACGCTCCGATTAGAAGATGCGACTATGGGACAGAGGTTCAGGGCCGAAGGGGTAGAGGAAGACCTAGGAAAACTTTGGAAGAGACTCTAAGAAAAGACTTAGAGTACTTGAATCTAACGAAGGACATGACACAGAACCGAGCACAATGGCGTTCTAAGATTCATATAGCCGATCCCACTCACTGACTTGGATTTTCCAAGTCTCCAACCGAGAAGTTTTCATCACTCGGGAAATTAAGGGAACACTACCTCAACCTACATGCTCCACTCACAAAGCTTCAACATACAAGCTTCAACAAAAGAAAATTCAAAGAACTTAGCGAAGAATGATTTGGTGTATTTAACACAAACGTTGAAATGAAGGAAAGCTTATTTATTGATATTCCCGATAAGCTACAAATATGTACATATACATAAGTCAAAATAAACAAACAAGAGGGAGCCTTCACAAAGGTTGCTTAGGAGAAGTCTCAGCAGTCGGTAGAGCCCCAGAAAGAGAAGGCACCGGAGGGGGATTATTCGGAGCCTCAGTACTGGACAGAACCCTAGAAGGAGGAGGCATCCGCGATTGATCATTTGGAGCTTCATTACGCGGTACAGCCCCAGAAGATGAAGGCAATAAATGCCTTTGGAACAAACCCACAAATCTCTGATGATCAAGTAAAACCTGACCATCAGACTCCTTCATCTGGTCAAGCTTCCTCTTCATGTTTGTAGCATAGTCATGAGCGAGCCGGTGCAACTGTTTATTCTCATGCTTCAGCCCTCTAATCTCCTGTTTGAGACTCATCACTTCAGCCGCCAATGATTCAACTTGGCGGGTTCGAGCAAATAGGCGTTGGGCCATATTAGACACAGAACCTGCACATTGAACACTGAGAGCCAGCGAATCCTTAACAACTAACTCATCAGACCGTTTGGAAAGTAGTCTGTTATCTTTGGGAGTGAGAAGGTTCCTGGCCACCACCGCAGCGGTCATATCATTCTTCATTAGGGAATCCCCAACAGTGAGAGGACCAGTAGGGGAGACGAAGGATGGGCGCCATATGTTGTCTGGAGAAGGCGGGGCTGCCTCTTCAACAAGGTTCAAGTCAAAACGACGGTCGGAGGGGCCAGACATTTTCAAAGGTGTTGAAGAGAGAAGAGGTCGGACAAATCAAGATCTTAGAAGTGCAAGAATGGACCTTCTACTGGTGGATTTCAAGTGTGCTTTAGAACTTAATGTCAGCCCCTATAAAAATCTGCACTCGACGGAGCTTCAGAAATCGAAGAGGCGTTTGCTTTCTCAAAAGCTGGGCTGCTCAGAGACCACGAGGGTTGATCTCAGAAATCGAAGAGGCGTTTGCTTTCTCAAAAGCTGGGCTGCTCAAAGACCACGAAGGCCAATCTCAGAAATCAAAGAGGCGCTCGCTTTCTCAAAAGTTGGGCTGCTCAGAGACCACGAGGGCCGATCTCAGAAATCGAAGAGGCACCTACTTTTCCAGCCTTGTCAGCACCTATCACACGCACACTCAGCTTTGCGGAAATTATGGGCATTCTGTCAAAGACTTCTGGTGAAGTAGAAAGCACATGAATCTTACTGCTCAATCACCCACTTCCCACACGCAACAATAGCTCATGGGTACCACAGATAACTTTGCCAAAGTTCTCTGCCAAAGTTGAGCACGTGAAACTTGCAGCTCCTACTACATCGCTCTAACCAAGAAGGGTAAAAGAATAGCAAACAAACAGCACTAACAAAGTTTAGACACATAAATTTTGAAGGCCTAGCTACCATATTATTACCCACAAGGGTAAAGGAACAGTACCACTGCTGGATAATTGGAAAGTCCCTGTGTGTCAACCTCTGTGCTTCGTGGCAAGGTAGACTAGCAAACATGCCCAACCTTTACTCACATTCGAGAAAACTCCCAACAAGATTGCTTGCTCCAAAATCGAAGAGGCACCGTCCTCTGAATCTCGAGAGCCAGACTCCCAACATGACTACTTTCTCAAAAATCGAAGAGAAGGTAAAGGAACAGTACCATTGCTGGATAATTGGAAAGTCCCTGTGTGTCAACCTCTGTGCTTCGTGGCAAGGTAAACTAGCAAACATGCCCAACCTTTACTCACATTCGAGAAAACACTCCCAACAAGATTGCTTGCTCCAAAATCGAAGAGGCACCGCCCTCCGAATCTCGAGAGCCAGACTCCCAACATGATTACTTTCTCAAAATTCGAAGAGACACCGCTCTCCGAATCTCGAGAGCCAGACCCCCAGCATGATGGCTTTCTTAAAAATCGAATAGGCGCTCGTTTTCTCAAAAGCTGGGCTGCTCAGAGACCACGAGGGCCAATCTCAGAAATCGAAGAGGCACCTACTTTTCCAGCCTTGTCAGCACCTGTCACACGCATACTCAGCTTTGCGGAAATTATGGGCATTCTGTCGAAGACTTCTGGTGAAGTAAAAAGCACATGAATCTTACTGTTCAATCACCCACTTCCCACACGCAACAATAGCTCATGGGTACCACAGATAACTTTGCCAAAGTTCTCTGCCAAAGTTGAGCACGTGAAGCTTGCAGCTCCCACTACATCGCTCTGACCAAGAAGGGTAAAAGAATAGCAAAGAAACAGCACTAACAAAGTTTAGACACAAACTTTGAAGGTCTAGCTACCATATTATTACCCACAAGGGTAAAGGAACAGTACCACTGCTGGATAATTGGAAAGTCCCTGTGTCAACCTCTGTGCTTCGTGGCAAGGTAGACTAGCAAACATGCCCAACCTTTACTCACATTTGAGAAAACACTCCCAACAAGATCGCTTGCTCCAAAATCCACCGTCCTCCGAATCTCGAGGGCCAGACTCCCAACATGACTACTTTCTCAAAAATCGAAGAGGGTAAAGGAACAGTACCATTGCTGGATAATTGGAAAGTCCTTGTGTGTCAACCTCTGTGCTTTGTGGCAAGGTAGACTAGCAAACATGCCCAACCTTTACTCACATTCGAGAAAACACTCCTAACAAGATTGCTTGCTCCAAAATCGAAGAGGCACCGCCCTCCGAATCTCGAGCGCCAGACTCCCAACATGATTACTTTCTCAAAAATCGAAGAGACACCGCTCTCCGAATCTCGAGAGCCAGACCCCCAGCATGATTGCTTTCTCAAAAATCGAAGAGGCATCATTCTCCGAATCTCGAGAGCCAGATCCTCGATAGGATTGCTTGTTCGAAAACCGAAGAGGCACCATTTTCCCAACTTCAAGAGCCGGATCTCCTTGGATAAAGCTTGTCTGTAATCCTCACACGCAACATCAACTTTCCAGATACCACAAACCACTTTTTCAAAGTGCTATGACCAAGCAGGGTAAAGGAATAGCATTACTACTTGTTGTTAGGGAGACTCCTATATATGTCGACCTCCATCCCCAACGGACAGGCAGACCTGCAAAAATGCTCAACCCTTCCTCATATCTGAGAGGGCACTCCCAACGAAGCCTTTCGAAATACTCAGCTTTCTTCCCCCTGATAATACCTCTGCAAACAAGCTATACTAGAGCAAGAATATCCCATATCATCAGGGTTAAAAGCAAGAGTATCCCATATCATGCTTTTTCCCTGTCTTTTCCTTTGGCCTTGTTCTTACCTGCAAGACAAGGAGAAAGAGAGCAATCAGTCAGCACTTGGAATCAAGCTTCTAGCCAGGAACTGACTGCCTGGAACCCCTTACCTGATTACTTACCTGGCATTGCTCTCGAGTACTCATCTTCAACATCTTATGCTCCCAGGGAAGATACCGCATCTGCCTGAGGAACAAATAGGGCAAGTGAGAATGATACAAGGAAGCATGTGGAGACAAACGTAACAGCACACGTGCCGATACATCCATTACTCTGTCAAAAGCAAAAGTATCCCATATCAGCAGGGTCGAACATACTCTAGATTTGATGGACTTGTTTTGACCCTCAAATTCTTCAGTCGGCCTTATACTCTGGAGGAAACCAGAAAACCCTCCAGCTCAGTTCAAGAATAAGCCTGTGGAAAGTTACTTCTTCAAAGGCAAAAGTATCCCATATCATCTCTTCTCATTTTTCTTCTCTTTATCCTTCATGCTGCCTGCAAGATAAGGAGAATGTGAACAATCAGCCGAAGCTCTGATTGCTTACCTTGTCTGTCACCTCTTTCAGCAGATCCCTTAGCTCGGCGACTTGGGGACTCCTACTACATGGTTTGTATCGCGCTTGACCAAGCCTGAAACTACAAGTAAGCCTCAAGTGAAATTGATACATTACCTTATGCATCTCCACCAGTTAAAAATACCACCCCTGGATGGAGGAATAGTACTTCCAGAGAAGATGTCACATCTACCTATGAGACAGATAAGGCAAGTCAAGACGATACCACACTCCGATACTTAGAAGCTTCGTGATTACGAGATCATTCTCCCACAATATTTCCTAATGTCATTTGTACTAGATCATTCACTTGTACTCACTAAAGGAGAGCTTGAACCTATGTACTTGTGTAAACCCTTCACGATTAATGAGAACTCCTCTATTCCGTGAACGTAGCCAATCTGGGTGAATCACGTACATCTTGTGTTTGCTTTCCTATCTCTATCCATTTATATACTTATCCACACTAATGACCGGAGCAATCTAGCGAAGATCACAAAAAGCGACCGTTTTCGCTACCTAGGATCTATCTTGCAAGAGAACGGAGAATTAGATTGGAGATCTCAACCATAGAATACAAGCTGGTTGGATGAAGTGTAAGAGTGCATCCGGAGTGTTGTGCGACCGTCGTAGGCCACGGAAGCTCAAGGGAAAATTTTATAGGACGGCAATAGGGCCAGCGATGTTGTATGGCACAGAATGTTGGGCGGTGAAGCATCAACACGTACACAAAATGGGTGTAGCGGGGATGAGGATGCTTCGTGGGATGTGTGGGCACACGAGAAAGGATAAGATTGGGAATGAGGATATCCGAGGTAAAGTAGGAGTAGCCGAAATTGAAGGAAAGATGAGAGAAAATCGGTTCCGGTGATTTGGACATGTGCAAAGAAGGCCTACTGACGCTCCGATTCGAAGATGTGACTACGGGACAGAGGTTCAGGGCCGAAGGGGTAGAGGAAGACCTAGGAAAACTTTGGAAGAGACTCTAAGAAAAGACTTAGAGTACTTGGATCTAACGGAGGACATGACACAAAACCGAGCGCAATGGCGTTCTAGGATTCATATAGCCGACCCCACTTAGTGGGAAAAGGCTTTGTTGTTGTTGTTGTTGTATATATATTAATATAAATGTTTAAATGAGTATCCGTGATTCCCGCAGATAATAACCATAACCATTTATTTAAATTTTACAAATAAATAGTTATATTCATAACCATTTATTTGTTTAAACGATTATTCATAATCGTAATCGTAAATTTTAAATAGACCGGTAACCATAACTATACCCGTAAATATTTTGTTCATTCCTACTCTTGGGTGGAACTCTCAGTCTTGTAATCAAACTTTTGGTTCTTGTGGAAAAAACTCATTTTCACAGAAAGTAAACTTGGTCTTTTCCTTCTCGATCTTTCATCCAAAATCTAGCATATCTTCTTCCGGTGGGCCCCTCCTTCAAACTGTGCTCCGCACGATACGAGAGGTTTGGTTTCATTGGATAAGCAACCAAACTGTTAAACGGTTATGCAAATAAAAAATGGTAAATAGGACAAAAATGAGTAAACGGTACGCAGTTATAGTTAAATGAGTACCTTGTTATGAGTATGGTTAACGGTATATAGACGGTTATAGATATTGGTATAACTGTTTATGCAATTACTTAACTAGTAAACGATTATGGGGGTATGAGATTAAACGGTTATGATAAAAATTGCGGTTACTCGCCCACTATAACAGTTGTCTATCCCTAATTGTGGTTTATAAAAAAATTTAAAATTATTTTATTGTTAATTTATTAATATTTAATTAATTTTTTAATCCAATTAAGCGGTGGACTCTGCGCACGACATGTCAAGCAAATTGATGAAAAATTTAATAGAAGTTTGACATTGCAACGAATTGATAACTTGATATATAACACTTTTTTTAAAAGGACAACGAGTGACAAGTCACAGTTATCCACTCATTCTGGGAGTTGGAAAGTGATATATAACATTTCAATGATTAAAAAAAATTAGATATGCAGCACAGTGATTTAAAATTGAGATAGTAAAATATAATGGGGTTTTTGAACATTAATCCTTGCAAAAGATTAAAATTTAAAAAAAAAATCTGGTGCTAAATTACTTATTCAATTTAATCCCTTAAAGTGTACTTTTATCAAAATTTATATTCAATTTTTGTTATTTAATGTGTATTTTTATTTAATCTCTCCACATTGAATTTTAATTTTATTAATATGCACATAGTTAGTTCTTTAATTATAAATGAACATAAATGAGAAAATATTAAAAGAAATTTGTGATACAAAAATATATAAATATATAAGTGTACAAAAATGACTGTGCGGAAATATATAAAATTGACTTTTTAGTACCGAAATATTTGTACCTACATGATTGTATCGAAATATATTATAATGAACCTAAATATATGTACCGAAATGTATTATATTGAATTAATGTACCTAAATGTTAATACCGAAATGTATGTACCGAAATATAGTATATTGAATGAATGTACCTAAAAGTCAGTACTCAAATGTGTGTACCAAAATGTACGTACTGAAATGCATTATATTAAATTAATGTACCTATATGTTTGTATCAATGGATATACAGAAATATTCAAATGTATTAATGTACCTAAATGAAGAACATACAAAATTGTTATCGGAATATATATTATAAAAAAATAAGTTGCCTAAATGTAGACAATAAAATATATTATGCTGAATGAAATAAAAATTAAATTTAAATGTAATTAATACATTAAAATAAAAATAAAAGATAAATAAAACATCAAAATATAACTAATAAATGAGATGATTAAATGTACTAGGGACTAAAATTGGATTTTAATTTTACACAAAATTATAATCTAAAACCCATCTTTTTTAAGAATTAAAATGAAGTTCTCTAAAATATAATTTATTCATAATATAATGTAGCTAGAACTTTCTAGCTCATTTACTCCACCAACATAATGTGCTATAATTCGCCAGCGTATGCATAAATCTTTCTTTGTGCCTTCATCATGGGCTGGACCTATAACAACAATACGTCGGGTGCGTGGAGGAAAAATTATGGAAACGCTCCCGGTCATTCTTCAGGGCACGGATTATTATTATTTTTTTTTTTCACACAAAGACTTTGTATAGACTTGTAGCTAAGCAAGATATTTAAACGGCCTCGTCAAGAGCCTCCAAATTCCAGTGAGAAAATTAGTTAAACAGGCAACACCTCACCCTTTCTATGTTTTTCTTACAATCATGAACAACCCCATCAGCAAACACCCTATTAAAACTCTCACTCCTCTTCTCCTTCCCCTTTTTCTCCGCATGATATCCATACACATGGCCGGGGCCTTACCGCCCTACGTTCCGTCTGACCAAATCAGCCTTCAATGTGGCTCTGCCGGTCCCAAATTCGACCAAGACTCCCGATATTGGGGTGGAGATATCCGCTCAATTTTTTTTCCATTCGAGCACCAAGCAGCTCGTAACAATTCCGTAGTCAAAGATTCACCTCTCTCTTCTTATTCCGCGCCTTACAGCTCAGCGAGGCTTTCCCGCTTTAAATTTACCTACACATTTCCACTCTCTGCCGGCCCAGTGTTCATCCGCTTGTATTTCTACCCAGCTACTTACGCCCCCAACTTCAACCGATCCCAAGCCCTCTTCTCAGTCCAAGCCGGTGGCTTTACCCTTCTCCACGACTTCAACGCTTCAGCCACGGCTGATGCTTCTGGCTTGGCTACTATATACAAAGAGTTCTGCCTCCACACTGAGTCAGGACATAATTTGAATATCACGTTCACTCCAAGCAACGCAAGCCCAGATGCCTACGCGTTTATCAATGGGATCGAAATTATCTCCATGCCCCCATATCTTTACTACACTTCACCCCAGAGCCCGGATGGGGTTGCTCATGTAGGCAGTGAAAACACTACTCGCATCGACAACAACACTGCTCTGGAGATGGTGTACCGAATCAATATCGGTGGCGAAAGGTGGATCTCTTCTGATCAGGACACTGGTATGTACCGCAATTGGGAAGACGAGTCCAACTACCTAGACGATTTAAGTAGGAAGTATAGTATTTTACAGCAAAACAGTAGCATTCAGCTTAACTTTTCTAAAATACCAGAGTACTCTGCTCCGAAAGAAGTTTACCAAACCGGCCGCTCAAAGGACACGAGCGCCGGCCTCTCAATGGACCCGAACGAGACCATACGCAACAGCTACAATCTCACCTGGAAATTCCCTGTGGATTCAATGTTTGCTTACTTGGTTAGGCTTCATTTTTGTGAGTTTCTAAGTTACGTTACGAATCTCGGAGACCGGGTATTTCACATCTACATCGACAATCAATCCGCTGAGAAAATGGCGGATATAATCAAGTGGAGTGGTGGAAATGGAAGACCAGTGTACAGAGACTACGTTGTGTTCATGTCGGGGAACCCTGCAATCCCGAAGAAAGTTAATCTCTTTCTTGAACTGCAAGATTCCTGGAATGGGGCAATCTTGAACGGACTCGAAATGTTCAAACTCAGTGAAAATCGGAGTCTCGCCAGACCAAGCCCGAACCCACCTTCTATAGCCCCAGCAAAGGGGACACCATCAAAACCTACCAGATCAAGAACTCCTTTGCTTGCCCCGGTTGTCGGTGTAGCTTGCGGAATACTTGGACTCTCTGTCCTTGGGTTCTTGGTTTTTAGGCGGCGGAGGAAAGTCAAGGGCACTGCCTCAGATGGGTCATCATCTTTACCAACACATTTGTGTCGTTACTTTTCACTGACGGAGATCAAAGCCGCCACCCAAAACTTCAGCCAGAGTTTCATTGTTGGTGTAGGCGGCTTCGGTCACGTGTACAAAGGGCATATCGACGGCGGGGCCACTCCCGTTGCTATCAAACGGCTGAAACCCGAGTCATCGCAAGGAGCCCGCGAGTTCAAGACGGAAATCGAGCTGCTCTCACAACTTAGACACCGTTATTTGGTGTCTCTCATTGGGTATTGTACTGATAAAAATGAGATGATTTTGGTGTACGATTACATGGCACGTGGGCCCCTCGCTGATCACCTCTACCACACTGACAACCCACCTCTCTCCTGGGGACAACGGCTCCAAATTTGCATTGGCGCCGCGCGAGGCTTGAGCTACCTTCACAGCGATGCGCAGGGCACTATCATCCACCGTGATGTGAAGAGCACAAACATTTTATTGGATGAGAAATGGGTGGCCAAGGTTTCGGATTTCGGATTGTCGAAAGTGGGCACGGCCACCATGTCCAAGACCCACATCAGCACGGCCGTGAAAGGTAGCTTCGGGTATCTAGACCCAGAATATTACCGACGTCAACAACTGACGGTGAAGTCCGATGTGTACTCATTCGGTGTAGTGTTGTGCGCAAGACCAGCTGTGGTGCATGCAACGGAGACGAGGCAAATGAACTTGGCTGAGTGGACCAAGAGCTGTCATCGTGACGGGGAACTTGATCAAATCATCGATCCGAACATGAAGGGTAAGATTGAAACCGAGTGTTTGAACAAGTATGTGGAAATTGCTATGAGTTGCATCAATGACTGTGGGATGGAAAGGCCGTCAATGAACGACGTTGTGAGGGGGCTTGAGTTTGCATTGCAACTACATCAGAACTGCGGTGAAAGGAACAACGAGGATGCCTTTGCTAGCGTTCCAGGTTGCGCTACTAATGAATCCGTTCAACACATATCTGAGACGATCTTCTCAGAGATCAACGATCCGAATGGAAGATGATGAGCAACATTAGGAGTAATCTAGCTAGACCTAAGACTTAAGGGCTATGGGTAAGCCTGACCATGATATGAGTATGTTTTTTTCTTATCTATTGTGTTTGAACCCAATTGAATGCTGAATCACTTGCAGTGCCTGCCATTGCTTTATATTGCAGAACTATTTCTACAAACAAACTGCACTTACGACTACACAATTGCGGGAGAAACTTAAAAGTGCTTCTAGATAGAAGCGTTTTCTAAACAAGCACATGCCCAGTGCTTCTCCAAAAAGCACTCCCAACCTTTTTTCCCAGAAACACACTGATTTTAGTAAAACCTTGTGCATTTTTAATAAAAGCACTTGTCAACAAAAGTGCTTACAAAAACAGTTTCATACGATCCCCAATTTGGCTGGAATATGCTCCATTACAATTTCCGGACAAGAGAATTTTCCTGTTAAACGCAACAGAAGTTACTACTGATATAAGCAGTAAATCAGCATTTCGCAAGAGTACAATGTTATACCATTTGTAACCAACACGAGACTATTTTCCTGTCAAAATTTTCAAAACATTTGATCCAATTCCAAAATAACGGGGAATCAATAACACTTGTTCGTTCAAACTCTCGTAAGTCAATCAAGCACCTACATGAAGATCCGTAAGTTTCTAACGAATAACTAAGCCTTGCACTGCCTGTGATCCATCGTCAGCTATCCTGTTAGCTCGAATGGTGCTGATAACGTTTGCAATATTACCCTGACAATGAGAAACTCTGTCAATATATGATTACATAATGAATGGATAATGCAATACAAAGAGTGGTTTGTTATACGGTAGCAATGAATCGGTTCTTAGTGGGCAGTTAATAATGAAAAAGCGGCTGAAGTTACTTACCCTCCAAGTTGCTAACTTTGTTCTTAGTGTAAGCCATTGTTCTTCCCCAAAAACCCTCTCAGTACAGCGGCTGCAGATGAAAGGCCAATTCAGTTGAAGAACAAAGAAGCCTAAAAGAATGAATAAACAACTACATGCATCTTTGTGCGCACGCAGAAGGTACGAAACACAAACTAACCTCACAATCACCACTTCATTCATCTGGTCCATTTTACAGTCCATCAACTTGGCAGTTATTGCCTTTACCACCCAAAGTTCAACTGCGTCATCATTAATCTGCCAAAAAGAAGTGCATAAGCATAATTAACCATGATGTCAGATTTAAACTTCTAGAACCGGAAAGGTAAGCCAACCTAACCTGAAGCGTATCTCTGATAGCACCGTAAGGATGTTGGATTATGTGGCCAAGTGGCCATATACTTTAGAATAAACAAACCAAAAGTGGACAACATCCTTCCTTGTTTTGGGGAGGAAAACATGGAACTTGTCTAAAGGTTTTTTGTTCTTTGGTCCATGTGAGAAGTCACGGAGGACTTAATGAATTTTAGCAGCAATTGCTGCTTTTGGTTGTAATGAGAAGAAAGACAGTCGGATAGAAGAATAGAAAACAGAGAGCAGAAAAAATTGGGGAGCCGAAGAGAAGAGAGGGAGAGAAAGAAGGTACTGCTGCAGTACCATTTTCAGAGAGGAGTTGTTGTTCCTTTCATTGGATAGTTCTCACTCCATCAAAGTGTTATTGTTGTAATAGCTTTGAGCTTTGTATAGAGAAGAAATTAATCACTATATTTCTTTCTCTATTTGTTTCTTTAGAGTGTGAGAGTTATTGGGTGTATTGGGTTATTTGGGTTGTGAGATTGCCAACACTTTGTAAACTCCCATTTGATTGATAGTGGATTATTGGGTGAGCTCCTACTGCTCCGAGGACGTACTCCAGTTACACTGACTGTTGAGGAACCTCGTTAAAATCTTGGTGTCTTTTATATTTTGTTCTTGCATTTTCATTTGATAAATTTCCTGTGGATTAGCTTGAGTTGGTTCCATAAAAGGTTTTGGTGCTATCCTAGCACAACAATTGGTATCAGAGCACTGGTTGCTCTTGGGTACTGTCTAGTTGCCAAAGATGTCAGACGGGCAAGATGAGAATCCTTTTGGAAGCACCTCCGGGTTTGCAAGAACTACGGTGCAAAATGCAAAGTTCGAAGTGGAAAAGTTTGATGGCACAAACAACTTCGGGATGTGGCAATGTGAGGTCAAAGATGTGTTGGCTCAACAAGATCTACTTGCCGCTTTGGGAGAGAAGCCGGAAGCTATGTCGAAGCCGGAATGGGAGAAATTAAATTTGTGGGCTTGCTCTTCAATTCGGTTGTGCCTTGCAAAAACTCAGAAGTATTTTGTGATGCGGGAGACGGTAGCAAGTGTGTTGTGGCAAAAATTGGAAGACAAGTATATGACGAAGAGTGCAGAGAACCGGCTACACTTGAAGAAAAAGCTCTACCGCTTCCAATTCAAAGAAGGTACAAAAATGATTAGACACCTTGATGCTTTTAATAAGTTGATTGCCGACTTGTTAAATTTAGATGAGGATATTAAGGATGAAGATAAGGCCTTAATATTGTTGAATTCCTTGCCGGACTCTTATGAGCATTTTGTTACCACTATTATGCATGGTAAAGAAACTGTGAAATTTGAAGATGTGTCAAATGCCTTGATGAATTATGAAATGAGGCATAGAGATAAAAATCATGATAGTACCTCTGAAGCTTTATTTGTTAGAGGTAGATCATCGGAGAGGAGGTCATCTTCTAGTAGGAAAAAATCACAGTCTCGACCTAGAGGAAACTCTAAAGGTAGAAAACCTTTGGAAAGGGATGAATGTGCCTTTTTTCGTAATAAGGGCCATTGGAAGAAAGATTGTCCTAAGTTGAAGGCCAAGGGTAAAGAAAGTTCTGAAGCTAATGTTGCTGAAGTTGAAACAGATTTTTCTGATTTTGCTTAACCACTACCTCATCATTTGATTGTGTCACTAAATGGGTGTTGGATACGGGTTGTACTCATCATATGACTCCTCACAAGGATTGGTTTTCAAGCTTGAAAGAGTTTGATGGTGGCGTTGTGTTCATGGGAGATGACAATCCTTGCACAACAAAAGGGATTGGTACAGTTCGTTTGAAGTTGCATGATGGCATGGTTAAAGAGTTGACAGGTGTTCGGTATGTACCGAATTTGAAGAAAAATCTTATTTCTTTGGGTACTTTGGAATCCAAGGGTTTCAGGTTTCATTCAGATGGACAGACATTGAAAGTTACTTATGGTGCACTTGTTGTGATGAAAGCTCCTAGATGTGGCCATTTGTATTTATTGCAGGGAAGCACTGTGACAGGTGAAGCATCTGTAGTCTCTGAAAATATTGGCACATCTGATTCAGATACTACTAGATTGTGGCATATGAGATTAGGCCATGCTGGTGAGAAAGCTCTACAAGGGCTTGTGAAACAAGGTCTTCTAAAAGGTGCCACGACTTGTAAGCTTGATTTCTGTGAGCATTGTGTCTTGGGAAAGCAAACTAGAGTGAAGTTTGGTACTGCTGTACATCAGACGAAGGGCATTCTTGATTATGTGCATTCGGATGTTTGGGGTCCTACAAAGACTCCCTCTTTGAGTGGTAGACATTGGTTCGTGACCTTTGTTGATGATTATTCAAGAAGGTCTTGGGTCTACACTATGAAGCACAAGAGTGAGGTGTTAAGCATTTTCTTGGGTTGGAAGAAAATGGTTGAGAACCAGACTGGGAGAAAGATTAAGATTTTGAGATCGGATAATGATGGTGAATACACATCCGATCCTTTCTTTAAAGTTTGCAAAGAATAAGGAATTGTGAGACATTTCAGTGTTCGGGGAACTCCACAACAAAATGGAGTTGCAGAAAGATTGAATCGAACCTTGCTTGAGAAGGTTAGATGTATGTTGTCTCAGTCGGGTTTAAGCAAGTCATTTTGGGCAGAAGCAGTTAATTATGCATGTCACATCATCAACCGGTTACCCTCAGCTGCTATTCAGGGTAAGACACCAATGGAGGTATGGACTGGAAAACCTTCTTCTGATTATGATCATATTCGTATTTTTGGTTCACCTGCTTATTTTCATGTAACTGAAAATAAACTTGATCCTAGAGCCAAAAAGGCTATCTTTCTTGGTTTTAGTAGTGGTGTAAAAGGTTACAGGTTGTGGTGTCCAGAGATGAAGAAACTTGTAATCAGTAGAGATGTGACATTTGATGAAGAAAGTATGTTCAAAGACTCTGAGAAGAATGTGAAAGATGTCCAACAGGTGGAGCTTGAGAAAGTTGCCTCTGGTACTTCAAATCCTATTTCCGCTGATGTCGAAGCCACTACAAGTGAAGAAGTTGGAGACCATGAGGATGTTGAAGAAGTTGAACTTGAAGATTCTATTCAAGTTGAAGATGAAGTTTCACCTCAAGAGTCTATTGCCAAGAATAGAGGAAAGAGACAAATTACCAAGCCAGCTCGGTATAGTGACTATGTTTCTTTTGCTCTTCCTATTATCACTGATGAGATTCCATCTAATTTTGAGGAAGCTATTGTGAGTGAAGAGAAGAATAGGTGGTGCAATGCCATGGGTGATGAGATGAATTCTCTCTTGAAGAACAAGACTTGGGAGTTAGCTAAATTGCCTAAGGGCAAGAAAGCTATCGGTTGCAAATGGGTGTATGCTAAGAAGGAAGATGCTGATGAGAAAAGCAATGTGAGATTTAAAGCAAGATTAGTTGCTAAAGGGTATGCACAAAAGGAGGGCATTGACTACAATGAAATCTTTTCTCCGGTTGTGAAACACTCCTCAATTCGCATTATGTTAGCTTTTGTTGCACAGTATGATCTTGAGTTTGTGCAACTTGATGTGAAGACGGCTTTCCTACATGGTGATTTGAATGAAGAGATTTATATGTGTCAACCGGATGGGTATGTAGTGAAAGGGAAGGAGAATTTGTTTTGCAAATTGAAGAAATCACTATATGGCTTGAAGCAATCTCCAAGAAAATGGTATTTGAGGTTTGATAAATTTATGAGAGGCCAAAATTATTCTAGAAGTCAATATGATCATTGTGTGTACTTCAAGAAGTTGCAAGATGGGTCTTTCATTTATTTATTGATATATGTTGATGATATGTTGATTGCTTCAAAGAATGTTGAAGAGATTGAGAAATTGAAGAAACAAATGAAGAATGAGTTTGAGATGAAGGATCTTGGTGAAGCAAAGAAGATCCTTGGCATGGAGATCACTAGAGATAGAGAGAAGGGTTTGGTCAGTTTGAATCAAAGACAATACCTTGAGAAGTTGATTCGGAAGTTTGGAGTTCATGATTCAACTAAACCGGTTAGTACCCCTTTGGCTCCTCATTTTAAATTGAGTTCTCTACAATGTCCTAAAACTGATAAAGAGAAGCTGCAAATGAAGAATATACCATATGCAAATTTGGTTGGTAGTTTGATGTATGCAATGGTATGTTCTAGACCGGATATTGCTCATGCAGTTGGCATGGTGAGTCGATATATGCATAATCCAGGTAAAGAGCATTGGCAAGCAGCTAAGTGGATATTGAGGTATCTCCATGGTACTCGAGACGTTGGTTTATGCTTTGAGAGAGATGACTCTGGTATTGGTCATTTTGCAGTTGGTTATGTTGATTCAGATTATGCAGGTGATCTGGATGGAAGGAAGTCTACTACAGGCTATGTGTTTACTATGGCTAAAGGGCCAGTTTGTTGGAGGTCCATTTTGCAGTCGTCTGTTGCCTTGTCTACTACAGAGGCTGAATATATGGCAGTTGCTGAAGCTATAAAGGAGGCCATTTGGATACATGGGCTGATTAGAGATTTGGGGGTTGATCAGAAGCAGGTTGAGGTACATTGTGATAGTCAGAGTGCCATTTATTTGGCTAAGTATCAGGTTCATCATGCAAGGACCAAGCACATAGATGTGCGTTATCACTTTGTTCGTGAAATTGTTGGTGAAGGGGAAATCATTCTCCAGAAGATTCCAACTAAAGACAACCCCGCTGATATGTTGACTAAGGTTGTTGGTGTAGCCAAGTTTGTTCACTGTTTGAACTTGGCTCACATTATGCCTATATAAAGAAGGCGTTGAGCAGTAGGAGTTTTGGAGCATTTGGCTCGGCATGAGTTGTTCTCTTGCTAGTGTTTGGGAGTGATGTTGTGTGCTAATTGTGTTGGTTGGCTTATCATGGCGTTTTCGGAACTTGGCCAAGGTGGAGATTGTTGGATTATGTGGCCAAGTGGCCATATACTTTAGAATAAACAAACCAAAAGTGGACAACATCCTTCCTTGTTTTGGGGAGGAAAACATGGAACTTGTCTAAAGGTTTTTTGTTCTTTGGTCCATGTGAGAAGTCACGGGGGACTTAATGAATTTTAGCAGCAATTGCTGCTTTTGGTTGTAATGAGAAGAAAGACAGTCGGATAGAAGAATAGAAAACAGAGAGCAGAAAAAATTGGGGAGCCGAAGAGAAGAGAGGGAGAGAAAGAAGGTACTGCTGCAGTACCATTTTCAGAGAGGAGTTGTTGTTCCTTTCATTGGATAGTTCTCACTCCATCAAAGTGTTATTGTTGTAATAGCTTTGAGCTTTGTATAGAGAAGAAATTAATCACTATATTTCTTTCTCTATTTGTTTCTTTAGAGTGTGAGAGTTATTGGGTGTATTGGGTTATTTGGGTTGTGAGATTGCCAACACTTTGTAAACTCCCATTTGATTGATAGTGGATTATTGGGTGAGCTCCTACTGCTCCGAGGACGTACTCCAGTTACACTGACTGTTGAGGAACCTCGTTAAAATCTTGGTGTCTTTTATATTTTGTTCTTGCATTTTCATTTGATAAATTTCCTGTGGATTAGCTTGAGTTGGTTCCATAAAAGGTTTTGGTGCTATCCTAGCACAACAATTGGTATCAGAGCACTGGTTGCTCTTGGGTACTGTCTAGTTGCCAAAGATGTCAGACGGGCAAGATGAGAATCCTTTTGGTTGCTCTTGTTGCTCTTGGGTGCTATCCTAGCACAACAAAGGAATCCGTCCAGATTCATCAGAACCAAGATCCATCAAGGAAATCAACCTCATCTTAGTTATGCAGTCTTCATGGACAAGACCTATAACATTTCAGAAAGCATAATTTAGACGAACAGAAAAATGTATATAATCCGAAGAAAACCCAGTCAGATGAAACTAAACTTTACCGTAGCTTTTCAGTAAATCAGAATTTGCAGCCTGAAACTCCAAGTAAGCATCCAGCCCATGAGTCAGCAAGATCTTCAAAAGCTGATATGCCAATGCATGCTTAGCATCTTTCTCCAGTTGCCTTACAGCAGGCATATTTAGCAAATCACACTGCAGCGTAACAAACCAACACATCAGTTATCTTAATGCCTAATGGAAGGGGGGAATATGATCATCAGAGCCAACTGCCAAAAACCCAGTTGTTTTGAAGTGATGAAATTAAGTCAGCACTCCGTCGCGTTTATACAGATATTATATGTAACTGCAGAGGAAGCATAGTAGCTTCTTCAAAATGCCAGAAAAACAATAATGTCCGTAAAGAGTCGATTCTAAACTCCACCACATAAAAATAGAATTTTTTTTAACAAGAAAAAGAAACATATTTTGTAAAGGATCTAACACGAGTAAATAAGGATGAACAGTCACCAAAGAGAAACATGGACTAAAGAATTAGTTCAAAAAAAATCTTTGAAATTCCACAAGGTCCTACAAAAATACCTGAAACATGTCTGGGGCCTTCACAAATTCCACGATTGTGCGAACAGCTTCCTCTTTGGCTTCACTCAATGTATGCACATCTTCACCAGAAAAAGTTGCCAAGTACTTGGTCAGGAATTTGAAAGACTCCTGTGCCAAGCTGAAAATACAACAGAAAATATAATTAATTGTTCTTAAAACAAAACGTATATAATCCGAAGAAAACCCAGTCAGATTAGTCAAATCTTTGCCACTCGCTTTTGCTTTATTTACACCACTACCATCAAATACGAGACTGGGTTGGTGGTAATTTTGTCTTTCAACAGATTTCGATATATTTACGATTTTGCCAGTCTATTCATGTTTATTTTGAAATGGGCCATCATTTTGCATTATTTACATTCCTGCCATTGCCATAGTGCTTGGGCTGCAGAGACAAAGAGGGAGATAGGCGTGGGATGGCAGAGGGGAAGGGAGAGGGAAGAGTGAGGTTGCAGTAAAGGCAGTTAGGGTTGATTTTTTCTCCTCAAATCAAGGGTTGGTGTCAGGATTGAGGGATGGGTTGAAATTGCCACTAGAAGCGATGGGAGAGAGAGACAGAAACACACCCATTTTGCCTTCATTTCCCCTTTCTCAATAGCATCGGCTCCTGCCTCCATTTCTGTAACTCGGAGCTTCGTCTCTCTGGGTTTTCAAAATTATGGGCTTCGATCATCTCCCCAACAATCCCAGAGCCTCCATTTCTCCCGCTAAGCAAAAGAAAATCAAGGAGGTCTGCAACTACGACCCTAGGTATAAATTTATTGTTTTTATGGGACTTATTTTCCCTGTGGTTTTAGTCATTGCGGTACCTGCCTCTGGTTATTTTTGCTCGGCTCACTCATCCACTCTTCGGAATCTGAAATTTTTAATTTGTAGTCACGATCATTACTTAGAACCTCGAACGGATTCATGGGTTGTGAAATTTGAGGAGGAGTAGTCAACTCGGATTTAAGAGGATCTTAGATTTTAAAGTTCTAGTGTAGTGAATTAAAAGGTTTTAACGGAATTTAGAATTTATTCAAATTTACGTGCAATTAATTAAAAGATTTTAAAATTTATCCAAATGTAAATGTATTAAAAAAATTAAAATTATGAAGAATTTCAATAAATTATGGATTTTGTGGGATTTGAGAACAAAAATTATATATAACCATGATTAAAAAGAATACAACCTCATCCCCTAAGATTACAAATCCTTCCACCACAATCCATCACAATCCATTCAAATTCTTTAAAATCTATATGAATTTTGTAGGAATCTTTAATCTCCTTAAATTCTATAAAATCTACCACTTTTAAAATTCTTTAAAATTCTTTAAAATCTTAGTTGACTACAGCCCTTTGGTTTTGTTTCAGCTTTTAGGATACAATGGTTGTTTTCTCAACTGCCAAACAGAAAATTTGGTGGATCTGAGAAAAACCATTGTTTAAATTTTGATCTAAGTTTTCTGGAAGTGAGTTACTTAGATTTGGAAGAAATGGAAGTGGGTGTTGGTATTCAAAGTTTACTAACTCAATACCAAAATATGTGGGTGATAAGTTTACAAACTCTATCACACCTCTCACTTTGCACTCTCAATAAAATTGGACAAACGAAAGAGAAGTAGCAAGCTTGGTGATAACAAAACCACTTTGAAATATTAGAAGAGTTTATAACTCTTAAAGCTTACAAGCTGAAAATGAGTATGAGAATTGGATTGATATACTAAAGCCTAGCAAGAAGGCCTATTTATACAAAACAGAAATTGATAAACAATACAACAACATGCAATGAATGATGGTGTTTACCATCTTTACACCCTTTCACACATGCACCAGCTGCTAGCTAGACACTTTCACACACATGCTTTGCATCCTTCTGGCTTGCAATCACCACATTTGGCCATCACATGGCAACAAGCATGTTTGTAGTTGCTGGAAATGTGAATACAACCTATAAAGCAACTAACAGTTGGCAGCAACAACCTTTTCTTATTTGAATTTCCAACACACCTCCTCAAATCAAAACGCCTTCATTCCTAGCATTTCACGTAGCAGCCGGAATGATTCAACTGGCAGGGGCTTTGTGAAGTTGTCAGCCACTTGTTCCTTGGTGTGACAATAGACAAGTTCGATTGTCTTTTGTTTCACATGGTCCCTCAGAAATGGAACCTGGTATCAATATGCTTGCTCCTTCCATGTTGGACTGGATTCCTAGCAAGCTTGATAGCTGAGATGTTATCCACATGAATCACAGTCGATTCCACTTGTGGATGACACATTGACTTCAACGTATTTCTTAACCAAATTGCCTCACACACAGGTGAGGCTACAACAACGTATTCAGCTTCACACCATGACAAAGCAACAATTGATTGTTTCTTTGAAGTCCATGAGAAAGTTGTTGATCCTAGAAAAAACACATAGCCAGTTGTGCTTTTCCTTTCATCTTGGTCACCTCCCCAATCACTATCTGAATAACCAAATAATTTTGCATCTTCACTAAAATTATAAAACAGACCATAGTTTAGAGTACCTCTTATGTACCTCAAAATTCTCTTGGCGGCCAGCCAATGAGACTCCCTTGGTGTTTCCATGTACCGACTCACGAGTCCAACACCATAAACTATATCAGGTCTTGTGATTGTAAGGTACCTTATGCTTCCAACCAAGCTTTCTGATAAGCTCATATTTATATATATTTTACATAAAATTCACTTGTCTTTTCTTAGTTAGTTCCTTATATTTTTGAGCTATTTACTATGTTTTTGTGTTTTGTGTGATTTATCAAGCAAAGAAAAGAAAAGTAGCACAAGTGAATTATTAAGTAACAAATTCGTCAAAACTGCCTGTGCAGATTATCTGACTTTGGAAGCATGTTACAAACAGCTCAGAATGAATGAGAGAATGAGCCTTATATGCGTGGAAAACTACGGATGTTTATTTTCTGGAGCAATTTGCGGATTGTTAATCTCATTTTTCTAGAAGAAGTTATGGGCATTGTAACACTGAAAGGTCAGAAAAGGGCTAAGAAGATTTGGCTAATAAAAAGAGAAAGGCAACACATGGGCAAAGGAAACACACACACATGGGCAGAAAATGGGTGGATTGTTGGCTGAAATAATGAAGAACATGTGTCTGCAAATGCAAAGGAAAAACACACACACATGGGCAAAGGAAACACACACACATGGGTAGGAATTATGTGTGTTTTGTGGTTGAAATGATGACGCATGTGTGTGTAAATGTAAAGGAAAACATGGCAGAAAATGTGTGTGTTTGGTGTTTGAAATGATGAAGCATGTGTGTGTAAATGTAAAGGGGAAACATGACAACACACACCCACACAAGCTGCACATGCAAAGGAAATGGAGTGGTCCTCTCTCAAGCCTATAAATACCACCTCCCATATTCATCAACAGAACATATTTTCTCCTTGCTTTGGCCGAAACTTCCCACCACCATTCTCTCTAATTTCAGCCAAAAACCACCCCTAGCCACACCACCCATCAATCCTAAACCTTTCCATACCATTCCTCATCCATTCTACACCATAAAAACCACCCAAAACCGTCCAAAACCTCTAGTGCCGCTGCTTGCAAGGAATGAAAGAGAATGAACATCTTGTGTCGTGCCTATGCCCAAGCCTTGGGAGTGTTGGAGCGTTTCTAGGTGTTTTCTATCTTTGTTTTTAATGTCTAAATTTATGCATCTTTGCTTTGTAAGTATGAGGAACTAAACCCTTCTTAGTTAGGGGGTGATTCGAAACTATGTTCATGCTTACAATATGATTTGATTACATCCAGTTGTGATTCATAAGTTGTGAATTCAATTTACTTATCCGTTCGTATAAAAACTGATTTGTGTATGTTGGTTGAGAGTGCACGCTTAATTTTCATGCATGAATTTGACGCTAGAATATAAGGGAGTTTCACCTAATCGTTATGAACTTATATTCACAAGTAGTGAAGGTTGCTAGTCACAATCACGTTAAGTAAATTCTTGGCATAAGTTTCATGCAAATCATAGTAACGAGTGCCTCGTCAATGCTTATGTTTTTCATAGAACTTAATGATTCTTGCTTGTATCTCTATTATGCAATTCATGTAGGGAACTTGTAGGGAATGTTTTGGGTTGTCGTATGCAATCATCCAACCCAATAACTTGTGGAAAAACTGAGGGTTAATTAGTGCAATTCACGGTTAATTTGGGGCGTTGAGTATTCATAGCTTATCGAAAAGCAACTGGAAATCGTTTTGTATGCAAGTGTGACATGTGTGGAGAAGAACCTCCTAGCTAGCCTTCCATCCATAAGTTTCATCCAAATTCATTTACAATCTGTTGTGTTTTACAAGTTTGTTTTGTTTTCAAATTCGTCAAGAACCAATCTCCCATTTATTTCAAAGTGTTAGATTAGTTAGTAATCACTTTAGTTTGTGTTTTTAAGTGTCTTGAGTCAAGTCATAACCCAATTTCGTCCAATTTAGTGTTAGGTGTTCAAAACTGCCCAGAAAGTGTTTTTAAGGCATTTTTGAGTGTTTATTTGCTGTTTTGAATCTTTTTGTTTATCTTAGTATTTTAAAGTATAGTTTTGCATTCTTTGAGTCTAGTTTAGTTTTTTAAACTTTGTTTTTACGTTTTCAAGTCAGTTTCCAAGTGATTTAGCAATCCCTCCTAATCCCCGGCCTAGAACAATCCCTACTTACATACTTTACTACATTTGATAAAAAGAGGGTTTAATTTGTGTGCTTATATATTTCGCATCACTTTTGTACACGGTTGAGTTTACAAACTCACCTTCTCCTTCCTTGGGCAGCTTTAATCCAGTTGCAACTAAAGTGTTGACAATATTGCACTTGTCCATATTGAATTTCTCCAATATATCTCTTATGTACTTTTGTTGAGAGATGTAGATACCGTCACTTTCTTGCTTCACCTCTATGCCAAGAAAGTATGCCATTAATCCATTGTCAGTCATCTCGAATTCACTGAACATGGATTGCTTGAACTCACAGAACATTGCTTCATTGTTTCCTGTAAACAACAAGTCATCTGCATAGAGACAAATAATTAAGAACTCCCCTTTTTCACCGTTCTTCATGTAAACTAAATGCTCGTATGGACATTTCTGAAATCCATTTTGGTGAAGGTAGTTATCAATCCTTGAGTTCCAAGTTCGTGGTGCTTGCTTGAGGCCATATAAAGCCTTCTTCAAACGATACACCTTATCTTCTTCTCCTTGTACTTGGAAGCCTTCTAGTTGTTCCACGTACACTTCTTCCTCAAGTACTCCATTAAGGAAGGCTGACTTGACATCTAGTTGATAAATTTTCTATTTATAATGAGCGGCAAGAGAGATTAGCAATCTTTTCGGCCTCCATAAAATGGTTGTTGGATTCTGATTTTCAACAGTGGGTTTGTGCTTTTGGTAAATAATAAAATGGTTGTTGGATTCTGATTTTCTGTATGATTGATATGATATTTGCATATTTTCGGCCTCCATATTCAAGGTGAGCGATTTCAATTTCTTGGGTTATTGAATAATTTATGTGAATGATGTGGAGTTGGTTTCAAGAATTCTGTGCATTTACATTTTGAATTTCTGGAATTTGGGTTTTAATTTCAGTAATTCCAATTTTTTTCATGGTCTGTACCCCATCTCTCTCTTCTTCCTGAAGCTCTTTACTTTCAGTGATTATTATTTAGTTTTGACACAACCCTGTTAAAATCCACTGCTCTTCTTTAACGAGGTAGGACTCCAAAAATAAGGCACTTCAACATATCTGCAAACAAACAATTCGGTAGGCACAAACGTTGCTCAAATATAGAACCAAACGAGGCCCAAGAACAGAAAACCAAATCAGAGGCAAGAAAGCACTTGAACCCCCAACTAAAACCAGCGCATTCTCCGTCAAAAGGTGAGATCCCATAAACAAACAACAAATACCATATCCGAAAAAATCATTGCTCAAACAATGGTGCTAGATCTTAAAAGAAAAGGAAGATAATAACACATAAGCAAAGAAACAGTAAACCCTCCTTTACAATCATGCAGCATATTATGTTGTTCTCGGACCATCTGTTCTATCAATGCTAATTTCCTGCCTTCTTTTGTCCAGGCTGAAGCAATTATGTTGCTGACCTTCTCCCACATTCCACCACCACCCAGGTAGACTTTTCCAAACACGTGAATTACCATTTGTCTCGAACTGTGTTGTATTTTTTAGAATCTTGAATCGGTATTCCTATAGCTCCATTCTATTTCCTTTGAAAAATTAGTTAATCATTTGTTGTTTTTAGGATTTTTTTTTTTTAAATGGATTTTTTGTATAATCACTTTATTGTTTTAACTCGACAGGCGTAACTCATGCCCTCGCAACCTTTCCTATATTGGATTCAAGTTTAATTTTCATTTATGTGTTGCAGCTTCAGATTATTTTAGAGCCATATGTATGGAAATAAAAAAGGAGTTTCCGACTATGACACCCAAGAAAGTTAGTAGTCTTCTCTTTCTTTGTTAATTTATTAAGAAATAATTTCCTAAGCATTCTTCTTGTCAACTTACTTATTTGCAGTGTGGGAAGGTTGTTGATTATCTCATTGACCTTGGCCTTTGTTGCCGGCACAAGTGGTGGAAATCCGCAATCACTTTCTGTGAGTAGTATCTCGGTCTCTGTGCATAGTTCACACTGATTTGTTAATGAGATTGTTCCTTAACTGGACAATTGGTACCCGAAATCTGTATTTATGTCGTTGTCATGCATCAATCTATCTCATGAATCTTCTTATGTTTTCAGTAATTCTTTTGTGTTGCCATGTGATCGTTCAAACAGATGCACCTGCATTCTTTTCCGGATTTATGGAAGATAGAGAAAAGGTATCCGAGGTTTTCTTTTTCTTTGTTAACAAAAGATCATTGTTGCTTATTGTTTTCTTTTGCTATCCTACTTTTAGAGTGGGTTGTGGGAAAATTCCCAAATTATTGCTTAGGAGTACTAGAATAGGCATTGTGATTCTATTTTTTTTTTCATAAATATCAATTCATATGGAAAATAGGCCAGTGTTTTAAAATGAAAATTTTCTGTTTGAACTATAATATTGGTTTTTTGTGATAAAATTTGGATTTGCCCATTTGGGGATTTTCCTGTTCAGAAGCCAAGGGAATAAGTGGAAGATGCAGAGGCACTGTTGTAAATAACTAACACGTTGTGGAGTTTGTGCGGTGTGTGCCCTTTGTGTCAGATAAGGTTTTTGTCGTTCAGTTATTGCAATGTTTCTGGGTCTTTTGACAGAGAAGATAGGAGATTTTTAAAATTTAAGCAATCTTGATCTTTCTGGTAATTGAATGTCAGGTCCCGTTAAGTTTCTCTGACTTGATGTACGTCGGCTTTTGCCATTGACCTATCCCTTGCGACCTCGCCATCAAGTATTCAAGGTATGGATTTAACTCTAATTCTCCTTTGCGAACTCTCTTCAATTTTTCCTATATGTATTATGAATTACAGAAAGTTTGCTCTTCCTAATGTTTAATTGTTGTTAACTTTATAGCTTAATTGTTTCCCCTAATCTGGATTGTTAAGTTTTGAACGTTTCTTTTCCCAAAATCCACATGAACTGAGCTTTAGTGCTGAACAGACCTGAGTTTTATTTCGCGCTGGAGTTTATAATGTATTTAGATTGGGAACACAATCTTTGTTGAATTCTAAGTTTTTATCCACTTTTGCTTTTTTTCCCCCTTCAATGGTTTCAACTTTCAATTAATTGTTGTTTTAGTATATAATATTGCCTATATGTTTTGGATGAGGTATTTTTCTTACGTTTTTTTTTCTTTCTTTTTTATGTTTAAATTTATATGTAATTCATCTTTTGTGAGCATTCATTCCAGGATTTGTTTTGAAAATGATTTCAAAACAAAGAAAAATTATTCTGCTGGCCTTCCATCCATAGTTAATAAAAGTTAGTTGTAATTGTTTTCACCATTGGATGTGTTCTAATGTTATGTTTTGCATTGCACAACTGATTAATCGTTATCTAATCACTATGAATTTTCAATTTGAATATCAGATGAGTTCGAAAGTGTTGGTATTGAAAAGTTTACTAACTCAACACCAAAATATGTGGGTGATAAGTTTACAAACTCTATCACACCTCTCACTTTGCACTCTCAATAAAATTGGACAAACAAAAAGAAAGAAGTAGCAAGCTTGGTGATAACAAACACTTTGAAATATTAGAAGAGTTTACAACTCTTAAAGCTTACAAGCTGAAAATGAGAATGGGAAATGGGATTCGGATGGGATGCAATAAGGCTTAGCAAGATAGCCTATTTATACAAAACTGAAATGAATAAACAATGCAACAACACATGCAATGAATGGGGTGTTTAACATCTTTACACCCTTTAAAACACATGCAGGAATTTTGGACAGTCTAGCACACATATGCAGCTGTCTTTCCAGCTTGCAATCAACACTCTTTCGGCTAACACATCACATGGCAGCACACAGCTGCCGTCTTTCAACAGCTTTCGGTTAACAGATGGAGGAATGTTTGCTGGATACAACCTGGAAAGAAACTAACAGCTAGCAGCTGCCATTTACAACCTGTTTTGATTTGAATTTCCAACACACCTCCTCAAATCAAAACGCCTTCATTCCTAGCATTTCACGTAGTAGCCGAAATGATTCAACTGGTAGTGGCTTAGTGAAGATGTCTGCCACTTGTTCCTTCGTGTGACAATAGACAAGTTCAATTGTCTTTTGCTTCACATGATCCCTCAAAAAATGGAACCTGGTATCAATGTGTTTGCTCCTTCCATGTTGGACTGGATTCCTAGCAAGCTTGATAGCTGAGATGTTATCCACATGAATCACAGTCGGTTCCACTTGTGGATGACATATTGACTTCAACAGATTTCTTAACCAAATTGCCTCACACACAGTTGAGGCTACAGCAACGTATTCGGCTTCACATGATGACAAAGCAACAATTGATTGCTTCTTTGAAGTCCATGAGAAAGCTGTTGATCCTAGAAAAAACACATAGCCAGTTGTGCTTTTCCTTTCATCTTGGTCACCTCCCCAATCACTATCTGAATAACCAAATAATTTTGTATCTTCACCAAAATTATAAAATAGACCATAGTTTAGAGTACCTCTTATGTACCTCAAAATTCTCTTGGCAGCCAGCCAATGAGACTCCCTTGGTGTTTCCATGTATCGACTCACGAGTCCAACTCCATAAACTATATCAGGTCTTGTGATTGTAAGGTACCTTAGACTTCCAACCAAGCTTTTGTACACGGTTGAGTTTACAAACTCACCTTCTCCTTCTTTAGACAGCTTCAATCCAGTTGCAACTGGAGTGTTGACAATATTGCACTTATCCATATTGAATTTCTCCAATATATCTATCATGTACTTTTGTTGAGAGATGTAGATACCGTCACTTTCTTGCTTCACCTCTATGCCAAGAAAGTATGACATTAATCCATTGTCAGTCATCTCAAATGCACTGAACATGGATTGCTTGAACTCACAGAACATTGCTTCATTGTTTCCTGTAAACAACAAGTCATCTACATAGAGACAAATAATTAAGAACTCCCCTTTTGCACCATTCTTCATGTAAACTGAATGCTCGTATGGACATTTCTGAAATCCATTTTGGTGAAGGTAGTTGTCAATCCTTGAGTTCCAAGCTCGTGGTGCTTGCTTGAGGCCATACAAGGCCTTCTTCAAACGATACACCTTTTCTTCTTCTCCTTGTACTTGGAAGCCTTCTGGTTGTTCCACGTACACTTCTTCCTCAAGTACTCCATTAAGGAAGGCTGACTTGACATCTAGTTGATAAATTTTCCATTTATGATGAGCGGCAAGAGAGATTAGTAATCTTACCGTGTCAAGTCTTGCAACTGGAGCATAGACTTCATCATAGTCCACTCCATACTTCTGTTTGTAGCCCTTTGCTACAAGCCTTGATTTGTACCGATCCACACTCCCATCTGCAGTGTGTTTGATCTTGTACACCCACTTGACACCAATTGCCTTCTGATTTGGTGGGAGCTTTGTCAACTCCCAAGTGTCATTCTTCTCGATGGCATGGATTTCTTCCTCCATGGCTATTCTCCAACGATCTTCTTCCACAACTTCATTGAATGAGAGAGGCTCGTGGTCTGATACAAGCAGAAAAGGTTGGTTTCTTCTTCTTCTTCTTGTCCATATATCTCGGTGAGACTTCTTAGTCTCACTGGAGTTGAAAAGCTGCTTTCTTCACTAGATGTAGGACCACTCCTTGCAGTTCTGTGCAATGGAGTTGTTGTGGTTGTTTGAGCAGGTTGTTGCTCAACAGGTGGTACAACTTCTGGTTCTTCAAAATTAGTGGAGACGATCTTCTCTTTACTGACTTCTTTGTTGTTCCACTTCCATGCCTCTTCCTCACTGAAGATGACATCTCTACTAACCACTAGCTTGCCAGTTAGTGGGTTGTAGAGCTTGTATGCCTTGGACTCTTCACTATAGCCCACAAACACACACTTCTCGCCTCGATCATCAAGCTTCCTTCTCTTGGCTTCTGGAACTTGAGCATATGCAACACACCCAAAAACTCTTAGGTGTGCAACACTCGGCTTGTATCCACTCCAAGCTTCTTGTGGTGTCATCCTCTTGACACTCTTTGTTGGACATCGATTCAACAAATAAATCGAACAAGCTACAGCTTCTGCCCACAATTCTTTTGGCAAATTCTTCTCCTTAAGCATGGACCTTGTCATGTCAAGGATGGTTCGATTCTTTCTTTCGGCTATCCCATTTTGCTGTGGGGTATAGGCAGCAGTCAGTTGATGCCTAATTCCTTGCTTCTTGCAGTATGCTTGGAAAGCATTGGAGGTGTACTCTCCACCTCTATCTGATCTCACAGCCACAAGCTTGTGGTTGCTTTCAGCCTCTGTGAGTGCCTTGAACTCCTTGAAGATTTTTAGGGCAGCCGACTTCTCTTTGAGAAAATAAACCCAAGTCTTCCTACTAAAATCATCAATGAAAGTAATAAAATACCTATTACCTCCATAAGACATGGGATCCAATGGACCACATATATCTGTGTGCACCAACTGCAGTGGTGCCTTTGCTCTCCATGTATCACCAACAGGGAACGATAGTCGTGCTTGCTTGCCAAGCACACAACCTTCACATACTTGGCTTGTGACTTCAATCTGGGGTAGACCACGAACCATTCCTCCACTTGACAGCAACTTTAGGCCATTGAAATGAAGATGGCCAAATCGAAGATGCCATTTCCATGACTCATCTTCCATTACACCGATGTTGCAACTCCCAATCTTTGTGTTCAACTTCAACGGGAACATTCGGTTCTTTGACATTTGAACACGTGCAATAAGTTTTCTCCTTGCATTCCTGAGAGTGAGAAACATATCCTCCATATGTATAATATACCTTTTCTGGAGCAGTTAACCAATGCTCAGAATGTTGCTCTTCATACCTGGTATGTAGTAGGTATCGGAGATGTATTCTTCTCTACCATCCTTCTGGATGATCTTGATCTTCCCTTTGCCTTCAACTGGCAATTTTGAGGAGTCACCAAGACTTACAGATCCATAGGCCCCATCTTTGAGTTCGGCAAAAAACTCCTTCTTTCCACACATGTGATTGCTTGCACCAGAGTCCAAATACCAAACATCTTGTTGGCTACTGGAATCATGGTGTGCTAGTAAGACTGTTAATTCCTCACCAGCATTTCCATTTGATTCTGCCATGTTGACATGCTCACCATTTTTATATGAACATTCATTTGCATAATGTCCATATTGCTTGCAAGTGTGACATTGGATATGCGTCTTTCCTCGGGTAGATCTCCACTCTTGAGATTGACCTCGGTTTTGTTCATAGCCTCGACCTCTTCCTCGGGCTCGTCCTCGGCTACGGTTGGATGAACTCCCACGACATGAGTTCCCCTGCCCACGACCTTTATTTGGTTTGTCAATTTTCAATTTTGACTCCAAAGCTTGCTCTAGTGTTGTGGGGCTTGCATTCTTCTGAATGCGTTGCTCGTGAACTAGGAGGGATCCTAGTAGCTCCTCTGCGCTCATCGCCTCCAAATTCTTGGATTCCTCAATGGCAGTCACCACATGCTCAAACTTAGATGTGAGTGACCGGAGTATCTTCTCCTCAACTCGTACTTCATCGAGTCTCTCGCCATTTCTCCTCATCTGATTTACTATCACAATGAGCCTTGAGTGATAGTCAGAGATGCTCTCCCCTTCATTCATGTGAGCAGTTTCAAAATCTGCTCGAAGTGATTGTAACCTCACTTTCTTGACTCGATCTACTCCTTTGTAGATTGTACTGAGTGTGTCCCATACTTGTTTGCTCGTTGTTGCTTCTGCAACCTTCTCGAACGTTGAATCTTCTAATCCTTGATAGAGAAGATACAACGCCTTCTGGTCCTTCTTTCGTAAATCCTTGAGAGTGTTCCTTTGATCTGCAGTATATGTGGCTTCTTGCTCGGTAGTGGGTACAACATACCCATTACTGACAACTTCCCATAGCTCTTGTGATCCAAACAATGCTTTGAATTGGATGCACCATCTTTCATAATTTTCTTTCCTCAATGTGGGAACTTGGAGCTGCACTAAGTTGGATGTCATAACTGCTGCACCTGCCAGAATGGTATTCTGGCTCTGATACCAACTGTTGGTATTGAGTAGTTTACTAACTCAACACCAAAATATGTGGGTGATAAGTTTACAAACTCTATCACACCTCTCACTTTGCACTCTCAATAAAATTGGACAAACAAAAAGAAAGAAGTAGCAAGCTTGGTGATAACAAACACTTTGAAATATTAGAAGAGTTTACAACTCTTAAAGCTTACAAGCTGAAAATGAGAATGGGAAATGGGATTCGGATGGGATGCAATAAGGCTTAGCAAGATAGCCTATTTATACAAAACTGAAATGAATAAACAATGCAACAACACATGCAATGAATGGGGTGTTTAACATCTTTACACCCTTTAAAACACATGCAGGAATTTTGGACAGTCTAGCACACATATGCAGCTGTCTTTCCAGCTTGCAATCAACACTCTTTCGGCTAACACATCACATGGCAGCACACAGCTGCTGTCTTTCAACAGCTTTCGGTTAACAGATGGAGGAATGTTTGCTGGATACAACCTGGAAAGAAACTAACAGCTAGCAGCTGCCATTTACAACCTGTTTTGATTTGAATTTCCAACAGAAAGCTTCTTTTCACAATTTGGTACGGTCGTGGAGCGTAAGATCATATGCGATCAAGTCACAGAGCCCTACAAAATACGTATTATATTCCAAATATGATAAGAAAACTAATTAAACTGAAAACAATAAAATTACAATACCCCATGTAATTTTAACGTGTATAATGTAGGAGGAAGAGGTGGCAGCAAGGGAACAAGTACAGGGAGCTATTTTCAATGTGTAATTTTAATTATATTTGGTATTGGCTTCCACCTTCTGATTCTGTTCTTTCATTATATTCTTTGTTATTGTTCTTCTTGACCATTACAGGGAGCTATTTTTCATAGGGATGCTGCATTTCTTGGTGCTGTACGTGGGCTAGAAGAAGCATCAGCTTCTGAGGGTGTCATTCATTGCATGTGGTAAGTACTTTGTGTTTTACAGACCTATGCTTTATGTGCCAATTTTTTATTGTTATTATTGTTGGTGGAAATATTTATGTTAAGTACTAGCAAACATAGTGTTTTTGCTCTTGTAAGGGAATTGTCTTTTTTCCCCAGTAAATTACAAGGATTTAGGATGGGAGTAAGTGTATTGCAAATTGCTGTTAGAGTAATTTGAATTAGCTGGGTTTCTATGCAAGTAATAAATCTGAGAGAATAGAGAAAGATGCAATATGAAGAAATGCTCTGCTCACCCTTAAAGTCTGAGAGGTGATATTTTCATATATCACACAAAACACACGCACTAAGGCATAAGTACATAACTGTTAGCCTTAGCTGGATACACACAACCAACAATACAATCTCAGCCTTACACTTGTCATAATCTAAGACTAAGTGAATACACAATTCAAAACAAGGCTTATTTACTTTAACTTTACTTAGCTCACAGCTTATACACTAATACTCCCCTTTAAGCTTTAAGCTGATACAACTCCAAGCTTATATCTGAGATAGTTGAATCTCTCTTTTGGTAAGGCCTTGGTAAAAATGTCTGCCACTTGTTCTTTGGTTAGACAGTATACCAAATCAACAATTCCCTGCTGTAAGACATCCTTTATGAAGTGATATCTTATGTCAATGTGCTTAGTCCTTTGGTGAAACACTGTATTTTTAGTTATTGAGATTGCAGACGTATTGTCACACTGCAAAAGAGTTGCTTCAGCTTGTAACTCTCCAAAATCTTCAAGAACAAACCTGATCCATATAGCTTGAGATGTTGTTTCGACAGCACTAATATATTCAGCCTCTGCTGTGGATAGTGCAACACAATTTTGTTTCACAGAAGCCCATGAGAACACTCCACTGCCAAAAGAAAAAGCATAGCCTGAGGTACTCTTGCTGTCATCTATTGATCCTCCCCAATCATTATCACAGAAACCAACTAAAACTGCCTTCTTGCCTTTCATATAATGCAAACCATAATCCAGTGTTCCTTTGATATATCTGAGCACTCTCTTAGCTATCCCATAGTGCTTGTTAGAAGGACCATGCATATATCTAGCTAACAAACTAGCTGCATACATCACATCTGGTCTTGTAGCAGTAAGATACAATAAACTGCCTACAAGCTTTCTGTATTTCTCTTCATCTACTGCACCACTTCCATCTTCTTTACTTAACTTTTCAGTAGCCACAAGAGGTATAGAGACAGATTTACATTCTTTCAATCCAAACTTATCCAACAGGGAAGAGGCATACTTCTTTTGATGAATGAAGATGCTAGATTCTGTTTGAATCACCCCCATCCCCAGGAAATGGTGAAGAAGGCCCAAGTCTGACATCTCATACTTCTCCTTCATATCTTCTTTGAACTCATCCAGCATATCTTGATTGTTTCTAGTATACACAATATCATCCACATATATGGAGACTATTAGTATATCCCTTTCTCCCCTTGTCTTAGTGTAGAGAGTTGTTTCACTTAAGCTTTTCTCAAACCCACACTTAGCAAAATAACTGTCAATCTCTCCATACCAGGCCCTAGGCGCCTATTTCAAGCCATAAAGAGCCTTGTGCAATTTGTAAACCTTATCTTCCTTGCCATTAATCACAAACCCTTCAGGTTGATCAACATATACTTCTTCCTGCAATATTCCATTTAAGAAAGCAGACTTAACATCTAATTGAAATAGCTTCCAGCTTCTGTGTGCAGCAAGTGCAATCAGTGTTCTGATGGTGTCCAATCTGGCAACTGGAGCAAAAGTCTCATTGTAATTGAGTCCTGGTTTCTGCACATATCCTTTAGCAACTAGCCTTGCCTTGTTCTTTTGTATTGAGCCATCCAAATTCAGTTTGGTTTTGAACACCCATTTCACACCAATAACCTGCTTATCACTTGGTCTGTTTACAAGCTTCCAAGTCTCATTTTTCTCAATCATGGATAATTCTTCTTTCATAGCTTTTATCCAAGCTTTATCTTGTGCAACTTCCTCATACTTCTCTGGCTCCACAATACAAAGATTGCATTGCGCTAGGATATCACTGATATTTCTCCATTTAACTGGTGTATGATCATAAGGACTAGTGATCTCAACAGTTTCAGAGACATCTCTATCTTGTTCTTCCATTTGATTACTATTTTCTACTTCTGTCACTTCTTGTAGACTGAAATCACTCACAGTCCTATACTGATCTTGAATGTCAGTTATTGCAATAGATTTCTCTGAATTTTGCTTCCAATTCCAAGATATAGTTTCATCGAATACCACATCCCTTGATAGGATTAAGTTCCTTGAACATGGATCAAATACTCTGTACCCTTTCTCACAAGTTGCATAACCCACAAACACACCTTTGACAGACTTTGCATCAAGCTTTTGTCTTCTTTCCGCTGGTACATGAACATAACAGAGTGATCCAAACACTTTTAAGTGACCAATCCCTGGTTTTCTCCCACTATAGGCTTCAAAAGGAGTTATATTATCAAGAGCTTTTGTAGGTGATCTGTTTAGAATATAAACAGCTGTATGTACAGCTTCTGCCCACAGAAAGTATGGCATGCTTTTATCATGAAGCATTGCCTTAGCCATCTCTACAACTGTTCTATTCTTTCTCTCCACTACTCCATTTTGCTGTGGAGTATAAGCAATGGATAACTGTCTTTGTATGCCTTCAGATTCCAACAACTTGCTGAATTCAGTTGAGAGAAATTCTCCCCCCTGTCACTCCTTAGGCATTTCACTTTAAATCCACATTGTAACTCCACCATTGCTTTGAACTTTTCTGAAACAGATTAGTGCCTCAGACTTATGTCATAGGAAATAAACCCATGACATTCTTGTGTGATCATTAATAAACAACATGAAATATTTATTCCCAGCAATTGATTCATTATTCATGGGACCACACAAATCTGTGTGTATCAATTCTAGAGGATTCTTAGCTCTCCAAGCTTGTCCTTTTGGAAACCAATCTCTGTGTTGTTTTCCCATTTGACATCCTACACACACACCATCAACATCTTCAAGGTGTGGAAGACCATGCACCATTTCTTTTTCTCTAAGCTGCTTGAGGCTTCTAAGATTTAGGTGTCATAGTCTCTTGTGCCAAGTCCAGGTACATTCAGTTACACTAGCCTTCAATGCAACTTGATCAGTTTGCATTAAAGACAAAGGGTAGCACCTATTACTTTTCATCTTAACCTTGATAACCAGACAATCAAGTGAAGGACCATCAAATATACAACACTCTCTTCCACCAAATAGCAAATAATATCCATGTTCGTCCATCTGTCCCACACTCAACAAATTTTCCTTCAAACCAGGTAGAAACATGACTTCCTTGATGCATTTACTACCAGAATTTGTATCAATCACAAGTGAACCTATTCCAGCAACATCTACCAGATTTCCAGTGGGCATTTGTACTTTTCCAGTGACATTTGCCCTTACATCCATAAGTAGCTCAGCATTTCCAGTCATGTAGTTACTACAACCACTATCAATGTATCAGTTTTCATTCACCTTGACTTCAGTAATTGCATTGTTAGCATAAAACAAATTGCCTGTCACTTCTGCTTGATTAGCACAGTTTGCCTTCTGAACAACCTTGCCTGCTGTGCATTCTCTAGCCCAATGCCCGAACCTATCACAGTTGTGACATTTGGATTGCCCCTTGTATCGACATTCTCCAAAGTGAAACTTAGAGCACACTTTACACTGTGGTTTAACTATATCTTGCTTCATGAATCCTAAAGAAGATGAATTCTGTGCAGAATTAGTAAATGATCTCTGTTGGAACTTAGGCTTAGACTCCCATTTCTTGCCTTTAGAATTCCAGTTTTTCTGAGATCTGGATGAACCAGAGTATGCACTACTCCTGTTTTGTTCCTTTAGATTCACAGAAAGTGAAGAGAATGCTTTCTCAGTTGCATCAACAGTATGTAAATCAAACCGTTGTTCTTGGCTTTTCAAAATTGCTACAACTTCCTGCAATTCTACAGTCTCCAAGCATTTTGTATTTTAAATGACTAGACATATGGGATCATATGGTTTACTAAGACTAATCAGAACTTTCTGTACAAGCCTTTCATTAGACAGAATCTCACCAAATGTTTTCATCTGATTAATCAATTCATTTAGCCTAGTAAGATATCCAAACAGAGTTTCATCATCACGCATCCTAGCATACTCAAATTCACGTCTCAGATTTTGTAGTTTCACAGATCTTACCTGATCACCACCATGGTACTCACCATATAACAGATCCCATGCCATCTTCGCAGAATCTGCATTAGCTATCCGAGGAAATATCTGATATGAGACTGCATTCTGAATAATACCCAGAGCTTTTGCATCTTGCATATATGTTGCGACCATTTTCTCATCGTCTTCTTCTTCCTCTGAGCTTCCTTCAGCCTTCTTCTTCTTCTTTGTTTCTGAGATCGTAATCCCTTTTTCAACTAATTTCCATAACCCATGAGATTTGAAGATCGTCACCATCTTGATTTTCCAGAACTCGTAGTTCTCACCGGAGAAGATCGGAGTACTCACCTCAGAACTTCCAGATCCAGCCATCTCTTAGCTTAGACGAGACGAACACAAACCGAAATCGGATTCTATGGTGTTTTGGCGTCTTCGCCTGAATCGGAACGAGCTCGAGTGTAGCTCGATTACTTCACAGTTTACTCCCATATCTCAAATGATCGAACCTGGCTCTGAGGCCATGTTAGAGTAATTTGAATTAGCTGGGTTTCTATGCAAGTAATAAATCTGAGAGAATAGAGAAAGATGCAATATGAAGAAATGCTCTGCTCACCCTCAAAGTCTGAGAGGTGATATTTTCATATATCACACAAAACACACACACTAAGGCATAAGTACATAACTGTTAGCCTTAGCTGGATACACACAACCAACAATACAATCTCAGCCTTACACTTGTCATAATCTAAGACTAAGTGAATACACAATTCAAAACAAGGCTTATTTACTTTAACTTTACTTAGCTCACAGCTTATACACTAATAATTGCTCTGTTCAATAGAAATATAGACATGCAGGATGGAACCGATCACATATTTGGACCTTATTCTTGGAAGATTATTGCATTATTAAATAAACTGCATATAATTTGGGTTGGGTTGGGTTAGAAGATATGGCTACAAGAGGAATTAAATATGTGGATTGCTATGGAGTTGACAATGCATTGATGAGATTTCTTCCTTTCTGAATGGCGTGTGTTGTCTGCAAGGAGGGGAAAAAGAAGGGGAGAAATTCCTTCTCTTCCATTATTTGGTTGGTCAAGGAAGAAAATACTAATCTTTATTTCCTCAGTCCTGCCTAAATTAACTGGAGTCTGAAATGTTCTTTAATAAGGCAGGGCAGCTGCTGCCCTTTGGTTTAAGCAGCAGCAAAGAAGAGAAAAAAGGGTGCCGCAGCCCCATTTTTAAAGAAAAGAAAAGTGCTCCTCTCTTTGGTTAGCAATCACTCCATCAAAGTTGTAGTTGGTGTATTAGGTTTGAGCTTTGTATAGAGAGGAAATTATTCTCTATATTTTCTTCTCTATATGTTTTTTTGGTGTGTGAGAGCTACTAGGTGTATTGGGATTTTGGGTTGTGAGATTGCCAACACTTTGTAAACACTTCCACTTTATTGATAGTGGGTTATTGGTGAGTTCCATCTTCTCTGAGGACATACTTCAGTTATACTGACTGTCGAGGAACCTCGTTAAATCTTAGTGTCTTTTCTATTTTTGTTCTTACATTTCATTTGATATATTTCCTATGGGTTAGCTTGAGTTGGTTTTCAATTGGTTTTGTGTTATCCTAGCACAACAATTGGTATCAGTGCACTGGTTGCTCTTGGGTACTGTCTAGTAGCTAAAGACGTTAGAAGGGTAAGATAAGAATCTTTTTTTAAAGTAGCTCAGGATTTGCAAGAACTACGGTGCAAAATGCAAAGTTTGAAGTGGAAAGGTTTGATGGTACAAATAACTTTAGGATGTGGCAATGTGAGGTCAAGGATGTGTTGGCTTAACAAGATCTACTAGTAGCTTTGGGAGATAAGCTGGAAACTATGTCGAAATCAGATGGGAGAAATTGAATTTGTGCGCTTGCTCCACAATTCGGTTGTCCTTACAAAAACTCAAAAGTATTTTGTGCTGTGGGAGACGTTGGCAAAGGTATTGTGGCAAAAATTAGAATACAAGTATATGGTGAAGAGTGCGAAGAACCAGCTACACTTGAAGAAAACACTCTACCGCTTCCAATAAAAAGAAGGTAAAAAAATGTCGATTTGATGAATTTAGATGAGGATATTAAGAGTGAAGATTAGGCCTTAATATTGTTGAATTCTTTGTTAGATTTTTATAAGCATTTTGTTACTACTATTATGCATGGTAAAGAAACTGTAAAATTTGAAGATGTGTCGAATGCGTTGATAAATTATGAATAGAGATAAGAATCATGATAGTATCTTTGAGGCTTTGTTTGTTAGAGGTAGATCACTGGAGAGGAAATTTTTCTCTAGTAAGAAAAAAATCAGAGTCTCAACCTAGAGGAAATTCTAAAGGTAGAAAAAGTATGGAAATAGATGAATGTGCTTTCTGTCATACTAAAGGGCACTAGAAGAAAGATTGCCCTAGGTTGAAGACCAAAGACAAAGGCAAAGTGAGTTTTGAAGCTAATGTTGCTGAGCTTGAGAATGATTTTTCTGATTTTGCTTTAACCGCTTCATCATCATTTGATTTTTCTACCAAGTGGGTGTTGTATACGGGTTGTACTTATCATTTGACTCCTCGCAAGGATTGGTTTTTAAACTTGAAAGAGTTTGACGGTGGTGTCGTTTTCATAGGACATGACAATCATTGTACAACGAAAGTGATTGGTACAGTTTGTTTGAAGTTGCATGATGGTATGGTTAAAGAGTTGATAGGTGTTCGGTATGTACGAATTTGAAGAAAAAAAAATATTTCTTTGGATACTTTAGAATCTAAGGATTTCATGTTTTATTTAGATGGGCAGACATTGAAAGTTACTTAAGGCGCACTTGGTGTGATGAAAGCTCCTCGATGTGATCATTTGTATCTTTTGCAAGGAAGCATTGTGACAGGTGAAAGAGTGGTAGTTTCAGAAAATATGGTCACATTTGATTCAGATACTACTAGACTATGGCATATGAGATTAGGCCATCCTGGTGAGAAAACTCTACAAGGGCTAGTGAAACAAGGTCTTATAAAAGGTGTCATGACTTGTAAGCTTGATTTCTACGAGCATTGTGTCTTGGGGAAGCAAACCAGAATGAACTTTGGTACTGCAGTACATCAAACGAATAACATTCTTTATTATGTGCATTCAAATGTTTAGGGTTCCACAAAGACTCCCTCTTTTAGTGGTAAATATTGGTTCGTGACCTTTGTTGATGATTATTCTAGAAGGTCTTGGGTCTACGCTATGAAGCATAAGAGTGAGGTGTTGAGTATTTTCTTTGGTTGGAAGAAAATAGTTGAGAACTAGATTAGGAGGAAGATTAAGATTTTGAGATCGGATAATGGTGGTGAATACACATTTGACCATTTCTTTAAAGTTTGCAAAGATGAAGGAATTGTGCGGCATTTCAGTGTCAGGGGAACTCCACAACAAAATGGAGTTGCAGAAAGATTGAATCGAATATTGCTTAAGAAAGTTAGATGTATGTTTTCTCAGTCGGGTTTGAGCAAGTCGTTTTGGATAGAAGTAGTTACTTATGCATGTCACATTATCAATCGGTTACCTTCAACTATTGTTCTGGGTAAGTACCAACGGAGGTATGGATTAGAAAAACTTCTTCTGATTATGACTATATTCGTATTTTTGGTTCACCTGTTTATTTTCATGTAACTGAAAATAAACTTAATCCTAGAGCAAAAAAAAAGGTTATCTTTCTTGGTTGTAGAAGTGGTGTCAAACGTTACAAGTTGTGGTGCCCAGAGATGTGACATTTGATGAAGAAAGTATATTAAGAGACTCTGAGACGATTGTGAAAGTTGTCCAACAAGTAGAGCTTGAGAAAGTTGTCCAACAAGTAGAGCTTGAGAAAGTTGCCTCTAGTACTTCAAATCTTATTTTTGCTAATGTGGAGCCACTACAAGTGAAGAAGTGGGAGACCATGAGGATATTGAAGAAGTTGAAGTTGAAGACTCTATTGATGCACAAAACTGGAGGATATTGAAGAAGTTGAAGTTGAAGACTCTATTGATGCACAAAAGGTTATCTTTTGCTCTTCCTATTATCACCGATGAGATGAGATTCCATCCAATTTTGAGGAAGCCATTGAGAGTGAAGAAAATGAGAAGTAGTGCAATGCCATGGGTGATGAGATGAATTCTCTCTTAAAGAACAAGACTTGAGAGTTAGCTAAACTGCCCAAGGGCAAAAAAGCTATCGGTTGCAAATGGGTGTATGCCAAGAAAGAAAGTGTTGATGAGAAAAGCAATGTGAGATTTAAAACTAGATTAGTTGCTAAAGGGTATGCACAAAAAGAGGGCATTGACTACAATGAACGTTCATCAATCAATGACGTTGTGAATGCCCTTGAGTTTGTGTTGCAGCTTCATCAGAGTTGCATTGAAAGGAATAGTCATAAATGACAATCGGTTGCCTTCTTCAATGACACTACCACCTAAACTAGTAGTAGTGAGCAAAGTCCTTAGGAAAACGAACTCATCCAATGCATATCTGAGACATCTTTTGCGTCAAATCTCAAGCATTATGCTTTCATAAATTGAATATCTTATGGTTGTATGGGGGAGCTCACTATGGTTCATAGAATCTTTGTTTATATTTTTGTATTAACACCATTTAGCCCATTGTGGCAATAAAATCATAATAAAATCATAATAAAATCAAAATGCATTCAGCACTTGTCCTCAAACAAGTGGCGTCACCATCTTAATTTAGAGTTTTTATGCAAGTAACATACCGAAAATGTTGGATAATAGCAGCTACTGGGTTTAGGCTATGTAGAAAAAGATAGAATGAAGGATGCTTCAAGGCACATATGAAACTCTGCTATCTTTCAAACTTAATTCTCCACAGAGCGGCGGACCTAAGAAGAATAGCTAATATTAGCGGCCAAATTTCCTACCACCCACTCCAGCGGCCACTCAAATTCCGACTGCCCTTCTCCCTTCTCCAGCCAACATCCAAAACCCACCATTTAATTTTCAAAGTAATCTTTTACCCTCACCATATGCACATCTCTAAAAAAAACTCAACCAAACACTCAAAAAAAACTCCATCCCTGCAAACTCCTCTAAACCAACAAAAAAAACCAAACACTCATAAAGATATTACTAAAAAGATACTAAAAAACCAAACATCTTCTTAATTGGGTGGATAAAAAACCAAACACTCATAAAGATATTACTAAAAAGATACTAAAAAATCAAACATCTTCTTAATTGGGTGGATTATTATTTATTTAATAAAACATTAAATAAATGGAACTTTAACGAAAAGCTCCCGGTACTGTTCACTTTAACGAAAAACCACATTTTTACACTAAAAAGTCAATCCTGGTACTATTCACTTTACCCTTTATTTTGTCCTTATCATTAAAACTCAAAGTTTTCAAACCTTTTTCATTAGTTTTCCTTTAAATTAAATCCAACAGGAATAATTGATTGGATCAAATCTTCTACACTTGAAATGGATGTGGCCTCTTTATGGTCTTAATTATTGTTTGACACATATTTGATAATTTGGGCCACAGAGAGACCCCACTAATTTTCGACGGTGATCTCGTAATTGACGGGTGTCTTGCAAGAACGCAAGTCAATGAGTTCAAATATCCCGCAAGTCCACACTGCCGACTCAAATGCATCGAATCAAATTATTACTACCAATAGGGAATTTGACGCGTAATATCAGAAAAAAAATGAAAAAAAAGAAGCGATATTTATTTTTTCAAACTCAAGATCTCATGTTCACACAGGTTCATACAAAGAAAAGCAAGAACCCAAGCAGCTTGCATATTCAAAAGCAATTTTTGAGCTTGCATTGCAGCTTCATCGAAAGAGCATTGGAAGTAATGGTGACAACGAGGTTACCTTCTTAAATGATGGTGGCGTTAGTACTAAGCAAGGTTTTGCTAGCAATAAATCCGTCCAATGTATATCTGCCACAATCTTCTTAAATGAGGTTACCTTCTTAAATGATGGTGGCGTTAGTCCTTAGATCAACGATAAGATTGGAAGATGATGGGTGCAACATCTTCAACGAAATGGGAGCAATGCAGCCAGAAAGCAATAGAATTTGAATAGAATATTCGTAAATATTTTGCGTCAAATGTCATATAAATTGTATTTAAATCCAATTGAACACAAACTAAATCAAGAGAATCATGTTCCAATTGCATTCTTAATCACTGTACTCAGTACTAAATAGTCCGCATCCGATGTGATTAGTTCGGACTTTGTACAAAAATTCCTAATTAAGTAAACTTTTCACCAGGCAGCATGTGAAAAATGAAGAAGCTGCAGACATGTGAATGTGAAGAAGATGAAGCAAAATATCTAAAGGGGCCACCTGCCTGCTCAAATAACCCAAGTCTGTCTTCATCAAGAACAAAAGTAGTCAAGTCTTTGATCGGTATTATTTCTCCAACCACATCCTCTGAATTGACGGGGTGCCTCAGGAGAACAACTACATATGCGAAGAAGATACATGGAGTGAGTGATGGAGGAAAAAGTATGGAAACTGCTCCGCTCCTAGTGATTCTTTAGCGCAAGTCTTCTATCATTTCTACGCAAGACTTTGAACAAACGATGCAATAGGCAGTTGAAACAGGCAACTTTTGTTACCGCGTTATCTCCCGTGATCAATCCAAAAGACCGTGATGTCAAATTATGGGCCAAAAACTAAATGACTTTGAAGTCTTTGATGATCATAAGGTACTCACAAGGCACAACCATACATATATCTATCACTATAAACAAGTGTAAGTGTATCAGACCATAAATCAAAAATGAACCCAAGCAACAAACAGTATTACTATGCCGATGAAACCAATTCTCATCACTCGTCTTTAACTTTCCTTGTTTCTCCACATGATCATCGTCCCCATATTTGTGGCCGGCGATTCACCGCCTGCCTACGCAGTGGTGGAGCCAGAAAACTAGATCAGGAGGGGCCTTTAAGCCATAGAAAGATTAGCCTTTGAAATATAATTAATGAGAGAAAAATTAAAGGTTTTGTTTTTTGTATTGACATGAAAAATTTTAATCAAACAAGAATGGTGGAGCTTTAAATTTTGTATGAAAAACCTAGTATTGAAATGAATATATCATAAAAACAAAACTTGTTTACCAGCTTTGATTAAAACAAAATTAACACATTAGAGTTGTACAAAAATTTAAAATTACAACTTAAAATTAGATTTTGCCCGAGATTGTATATGCCTTTTTTTTATATCGACTAGCCAAAAAAGAGAGTATGATTTTTATATGTTAAAAAACAAGGCTTTGTTTTAATATGGTAAAAAATAAGGCAAATTATAAGAACTTTTTTTTTCTCAGTTAAAAAAAAAACGCCAAGAAGTCTCGAACCCAGCCATTTGGAGTTGCAAAATCCCAGTAAACAATGAGCCACATGCTCATGTTTGTAAAATCTTGGAGAGAGTACCTACATACGCTAAATTTTCAGGGTAGGCCTGGGCCACCCTCTATGTAGCTCCGCCACTGTGCCCACGGGCCTCCAGTCGAAGATATCACCGTTAAATGTTGTTATTCCGGTACGGTATTGAATGAATATGATAAACTATTTTGGAGTGGAGATGTCAACTCAAAATGAAACCACTAACTATATATCGTATATTATTTTTTCACGCATTATATGTTGTATGTGATTCACTGAGATTCGACGTGAAACTTTACGTCCTTTAAACACACCCCGTTACATAAGGACGCCAACTCTTAGAAAATGAGAACTTGCTCAATTTCTTTTCTTATATTGAAGTCAATGTTTAAAATATTTACGAAATTGTTAAGTTGTAAGTTTCAAATTCTCATTGTTATATAATATTCCTTTCATAGTATCCTTGATTAGTTGTATGCTCTGAACAGGTTCCCGCATTCGCATACTTCATTATATTTAAATTTACTTATTTTATTTATGTTCGTCCATTCTTCATAACTTGCATTCATGTTAAAATGGCTTCGTCACCCTCGAATGTTGGCCAGCATATGCCCATCCTTGTGTTTGAAGGATATCGGAATTGAAACGTATCAATACCAGACTGAGATGAGAAAAACTTGATGTATGAAAAGTTAAGAGCCAAAAAAATTCAAAAATATTAAACTGAGAATTACCAATAAATTAACATTGAGTTGTTGTAATGTTTTACTTTTGACTTTGTGTAATGCTATGCGAAAGCCACTTTGGTTTTGTCGTAGAAGTTGGATGTAGACAAACCTTTTGCCTTGGAAGTTAATATCGCTTAGACAAATAGGCGGTGGGGTATAGGGAGCTTTATGCTTTCTCCAATGTGTAAAACCTCTCTTGGGAACGGATAGGCAATGGTTACGACGGACGGGTAATCGCGGTTATTTACTCATAACCACTTAAGCTTTTATCCGTATAACCGTTTACCTGTTGGGTAATTGCATAAATAGTTATACCTATACCTATAACCGTTTATAAACAGTTAACCAAACTCATAACCGCATACTCATTTAATCGTAACCATTTACTCATTTTTAACCCGTTTACCCATTTTTTACCCGTTTACCCATTTTTTACCCATTTACCCCTTGTTTTACCCATCAACATGTTTTTTTAACAACTTGAAACGTAAAATAAAAATTTGTCATAATTTTCTTTTTATGACAATTAAACATCGTTAACATGCATTTCCGTATTATAATTTTTTAAGTCCTCAAAAAATTTCCATATTATTGTATCATGATGAAAAATATTACGATTGTTGTATGCTTATGTCATGCAAGTAGTTCTCGTTACGAAACTTATGTGGTAGGTGTTAGAATAAACATATACCAAAAACATGTAATTATGAATCACAGTGATCAAAATACAAACCCTATTCATAAGCCTGTAGCACAGAGAAGAAACTTACCTGCATACAAACTTGAAGAAACAGCCATTCTAGGTTCTGTAGCAAACAAGCAGTGCACCTTCGCCTCTCTCCAGTAATCAGTTTGCTCTAACTAATAATTGGTCTTAGTTCGATGATAGAGCATATAAACTGTGAGAGCAGAGGCCACTATATATACACAACATAATCCTCGCCAAATCCCATAAGGATTCCCCTATTAGAATCCTTATAGACAACCAACATAGTGTTTCAGCATAACATGGATTACAAATCCATTCTCAATAAGACTTCCTATCCAAACTTGAAACAAATAACTTAATCCACGAATTCATACTCATGCTCATATTCTAACATTAGGCAATTGATTAATATCATGATAAGAAAAAGAGAAAATAAAACAAATATTGAGCATCAAAATAGGAACTCAGTGGGTCCATGAAATAAATTAAGAAGCAGTATGGGACTCTGGCCTGGAGATTAGTCCGCAGCCAAAAACAATTGCTTCTCTTCCTCAATTATTTACCACATTTCATGTTGGAATTAAATAGAATTTGGTTTTGATCGAATGGTTGAGAAGGAAGGAACCAACAGTTAAGTGAATGCTTATTCTCATACTTTAGATTACTATTTGTTAATCAAGGGTTGATATTGCTCTAGAGTAGCTTGTAAAAGAAAAGTCCAATGTGTTGATATTTCAATGAAAATATCTGTGCTTGCTCCAGACAGAGGAACACTGCACTTTCCTAAAAAATTCCAAATTCTTGTCCCTTGTCAATTTCCCGAAAGTCATCATACCAACTACAAATTAACACTCAAGAATTTATCATGGTATCAGAGCTTAGGTTCTGATCAATTTCAGGACTGGGCGTTTTGTGTGCTAAGAAAAGGGGAAAAACAAACCCAGATTTTGATAAACCTCATCTGGTCTTACAAAGCCTCACATGGCTACCTCGAGCATTGGAGGAGATCTGAGGGCTCCTATCTTTAATGGGTCCAACTATGATTTTTGGTCCATCAAGATGAAGACCGTATTCAAATCACATAATCTCAGAAATTTGGGGGACAAGGGTTTTGAAATCGTAGAAACTGAAGATGATTCTAGCGATGAAGATCGACAGTCTGTGAAGAAGATATCAATGAAGGTTAATGAAACCAGAGATGCAAAAGCTCTTGGTATCATTCAAGGGGCATTGTCTGATGAGATTTTTCCTCGAATCTCAAACTTTGAAACCTCCAAGGCTGCGTGGGATGTTCTTCAACAAGAATTTCGTGGTGACAAAAAGGTTAGATATGTCAAACTACAATGTTTAAGGAGAGATTTTGAGTACACTAGGATGAATGATGGTGAAGCTCTATCTGCTTATTTAACAAGAATGACTGATATTGTGAACCAAATGAAAACTCTTGGTGAAGAACTGTCAAACCAAAGATTAGTGCAGAAGATACTTATTAGCTTGCCTAAATCTTATGATTCAATCACATCTATTATAGAAGAAACTAAGGACCTTGACTCCATTGAGGTTCATGAGGTGATTGGTACATTGAAAGGCTATGAGCAGAGGTTAAACATGCACTCTGAAAACTTAGCTGAAAAGGCTTTTGCTAGCCTAAGTGTGACTGAGGGAGATAGCAGTTACAAGGCTCAGGGGAACAACTCAAATCAAAAGAAATTCTGGAAAGGAAATGGGAAGAAATGGGACAACAAGCATACTCCACAATCAAGATCAGAAACTAGCAGTGATTCTACCAAAACTAAGTGTAAAATCTGTGATAAATTACACTATGGTGTTTGCTGGTTCAAGGGAAAACCCAAATGCACCAAGTGTGACAGATTTGGCCATCTAGCAAAAGATTGTAATCCAAGAAAGAACCAAGCTGTCAACTATACACATAGAGCAGAAGAAGAAAAAGTAAATGTCTTTTATGCTTGTAGTGTTGCAAGAACCGAAAATAAGAAAGGAATCTGGTATATTGACAGTGGATGCAGTAATCATATGACTGCATATGAATCATTGTTAATCAACATTGACAGAAGCTTCAATTGCAGAGTTAAAATGGGGAATGGATAACTTGTGGAAGCTACTGAAAAATGAACTCTTGTTCTAGAGACAAAGGGTGGAAGAAGATTCATCAAGGATGTGATACTTGTACCTAGCCTAGATGAGAATCTCCTTAGTGTGGGACAGATGATTGCTCATGGTTATTTCTTACTTTTTGGAGACAATATGGTGGAGATCTTTGATGACAGAAGCCTCCAAAACTTGGTAACACAAGTTGGCATGACAGGGAACAACAGTTTTCCACTTATGCTAGATTACAATGACTCAATTGCTCTAAAAGCAAGTGTTGCAGAAAACTCTTGGTTATGGCACAAGAGGTTTTGACATCTAAACTTTCACAGTTTAAAGAGATTGGAGAAATTAAAAATGGTGACTGGTCTTTTTGAGTTACAAGAGACTAAAGAACCATGTGAAGGTTGCATATTGGGGAAACATCATAGGGACTCTTTTGAAACTGGAAATCCATAGAAAGCAAGCCAACCTCTAGAACTCATTCACACAGATGTGTGTGGTCCAATGAAGACACCTACACTTAGTGGGAATAAATACTTTCTATTATTCATTGATGACTGCACCAGGATGGTTTGGGTATACTTTAGGAGAAACAAGAGTGAAGTATTTTCAATCTTCAAGAAATTCAAGGTGATGGTTGAACTTCAGAGTGGTTTCAAGATCAAAAGGCTAAGAAGTGACAGAGGTGGTGAGTTCACTTCATTTGAGTTCCAAGAATTCTGTGAAGGAGCAGGATTACAGAAGTAACTAACAGTGGCCTACACACCACAACAGAATGGTGTAGTAGAGAAGAAGAACATGATTGTGGTTGAAATGACTAAGTCAATGCTACATGATAAGAAAATGCCACTTTCTTTTTGGGGTGAAGCTATCAATACATATGTGTATCTCCTAAACAGGTGTCCAACTAAAGTACTTGAGAAGAAAACACCTTTTGAGGCATTTAGTGGCAGAAAACCAAGTGTGAAGCACTTGAAGGTGTTCGGATCAATCTGCTATGTACAGATACCATCTCAATTAAGACACAAGCTTGAAATCAATAGTATCAAGTGTGTTCTTGTAGGCTATGGAAGCTGTGAAAATGGTTATAGGCTCTACAATATTGAGTCACATAAAGTGATTATCTCAAGAGATGTGGTGTTCAAGGAAAATGAGGCATGGAATTGGGAAACCAACAACATTGACACCATTTCATTTCCACTAACAATGGAAGAAGCACAAGCTGATGTGCAAATTGAGAATGAACCTGTTATACAAAATGGAAGACAAAATGAATTTTCAACCTCAACACAAGGATCTCAGTCCTCTACTTCAAATGCAAACAGACAAGAATTGCAGGATTCCTCCCCAGAAACAACTCCATTGAGAATGAGGAGTTTAGATGAGATCTATGCAGTATGTAACTATTGTGTTGTTGAATCAGAGAGTTTTGAAGAAGCTGAGAAGGATCAATCTTGGCAGAAAGCAATGAGTGAAGAAATTGCCATGATTGAGAAAAAACTCTACTTGGAAATTGGTAAATAGACCGAGTGATAAACCTGTGATAGGTGTGAAATGGATCTACAAGACCAAACTGAATTTGGATGGATCAATACAGAAGAACAAAGCAAGATTGGTTGTCAAAGGTTATTCACAACAACTTGGGGTAGATTTCAATGAAACCTTTGCCCCAGTGGCAAAGTTAGATACCCTTAGAACCTTGATTGCTCTTGCTACCCAAAAGGGATGGAAACTTCACCAATTAGATGTTAAATCAGCCTTTCTAAATGGCACTCTGGAGGAAGAAGTGTATGTGGATCAACCACAAGGATTTGAAGTTCCAAATGAAGAAGAGAGGGTGTATAAGTTAAACAAAGCACTATATGGACTCAAACAAGCCCCCAGGGCTTGGTACAGTGAGATAGACTCTTATTTCAGCAAAAGTGGATTTAACAAAAGTCCTAGTGAAGCTACATTGTATACAAAAACTGGTGAGAACTCTGAGATGTTTATCCTGTCTATATATGTTGATAATGTGGTCTTTACTGGTAATTGTGAAGAAATAATTGAAGAATTCAGAAGGGACATGATGAGACAATATGAGATAACGGATCTTGGCTTGTTGCATCACTTCTTAGGAATTGGAGTAATACAAGAAGTTACTGGGATTTTCATACATCAACAAAAGTATGCACAATCATTGCTTGACAATTCAATCTAGAAGGATGCAAATCTGTGGCAACACCATTGATCACAAATGAGAAACTTTGTAAAGTTGATGGTTCTGAACCTGCTGATGAAAGCTTATACAGAAAAATAGTTGGAAGTTTACTTTACTTGACTGCCACAATGCCTAACATTATGTATGCAGCCAGTCTCTTATTAAGGTTCATGCATAATCCCACAAGAATTCACATGGGAACTGCCAATAGAGTACTTAGGTATATCTCAGGGACCTTGGACTATGGAATCAAGTATGAAAAGGGAAAAAAAGCAATTCTGGTAGGCTTCTGTGATAGTGATTGGGGTGGCAGTGAAGATGACATGAGAAGTACTTCAGGATATGCATTTACATTTGGTTATGGGATATTTTCTTGGGCCTCTGTCAAGTAACAAAGTGTTGCACTGTCTACGGCTAAGGCATAGTATGTGAGTGCTGCAATGGCTACCTCCCAAGCTATATGGTTGAGGTTTGTGTTAAAGGATTTTGGTGAAATGCAAGTGGATGCTACACCACTTATGTGTGACACATCAACAATAGCTATGACAAAAAATCCTATTTTTCACTAGAAAACCAAGCATATCAAAAGGAAGTTTCACTTCATAAGGGAAGCTTTGCAGGAGAATACAATTGAACTGATCTACTGCAAATCACAAGATCAAATGGCAGACATCTTCACCAAAGCTCTACCAAAGGAAAGATTTGTCTATCTCAGAGGAATGCTTAGGATCAAAACCATAATTCATTTAAAGGGGAGTGTTGGAATTAAATAGAATTTGGTTTTGATCGAATGGTTGAGAAGGAAGGAACCAACAGTTAAGTGAATGCTTATTCTCATAGGACAAGTGTATGCTTTAGATTATTGTTTGTTAATCAAGGGCTGATATTGCTCTAGAGTAGCTTGTAAGAGAAAAGTCCAATGTGTTGATATTTCTATGAAAATATCTGTGCTTGCTCCAGACAGAGAGAACACTGCACTTTCCTCAAAAATTCCAAATTCTTGTCCCTTGTCAATTTCCCGAAAATCATCATACCAACTACAAATTAACACTCAAGAATTTATCATGTCAGACCAATCCAAACCTCCATTCTAATTAATCCGAAATATAAACACTGAGTTAATTTTCAGTTGATGGAAGTTGGAACAAGGTGCCGTTATCATCGACGACTAAAAATGGCAATGAATCCACTGTTTTACCGGAGATGAGAGAAAGACGGCAGCGAGGAGAGAGATGAGCGGCGGGAGTGAAGAGGTCGAACAATTTTAGAGTTTTTAGTTTTTTTTATTTTAATATACGGATAACCGCAATTACCCATACCCGTAGATATTTTACCCATTCATACTCTTGGGTGGAACTCTCAGTCTTGTAATCAAACTTTCGGTTTTTGTGGAAAAAACTCATTTTCACATAAAGTAAACTTGGTCTTTCCCTTCTTCATCTTTCATCCAAAATCTAGCATATATTCTTTCGGTGGGCTCCTCCTACAAACTCTGATCCACACGACACGAGAGAGGTTTGGTTTCATCGAATAGGAAACCAAACTGTTAAACAGTTATGCAGATAAAAAATGGTAAATGGGACAAAAACGAGTAAACGGTACGCGGTTATAGTTAAATGAAGAAAGAAAGAAAAAAAGAAAGTCGACTTCCAAACTAAAATAAAATGTATATAAATATAGAAAATTGTTATTAGCACTTCAAAAATCTCATTTGGCACTCCAAACTTTCTATAATTAGAAAGAAAAATACACTTGTGCGGAGTGTAGAATGAGATTTTTTCCACAACGACTTTGAACAAACGAATCGAAATACTTCACGATTTTCATGCAACAAATCTATCACAATTATTGTACTCAAGCAACAAAACAAAACCAATTATATTTTCCAAATGTATATTAGTGAATGACATGTAGGCTTGTATTATTTCCATTTCAATATTTGTCAGGTACGGTCAGCGTTGTACCAAAGTCCTACAGGCTTATCCTTGAACTGACCTGGAGGGTTTTCTGGTTTCCTTCAGAGTATAAGGCCGACTCAAGAATTTGAGGGACAAAACAAGTCCATCAAATCTAGAGTACGTTCGACCCTGATGATATGAGATACTTTTGCTGTTGACAAAGTAGTGGATGTGGCATGGCAAGGCTTTGCTCTTTGGCGACGACGTCAGTGAAAGGTTGTTGAAGCTTCTCGAGCTATTCGGATAAGGCAACGATGTTGAGCTTGGATTTGACTTAGACTCCTCCGTCTAGATTATGCGGTTCTGCAGGGAGAGCGTCGTGCTATAGTGATATGTTATAGCTCATCGTTGAACCTTCTGCTTCAATCTTTTGCATCGCGGAAGTGGTGCGCAACCTTTGCATTTAAATGGTCCTTCAAAGCACTGCTCCTCATCGACTCATCCATGTGTGGCAGCTTCAGTGTAAAGTGTCAATATCGTATCAACTGTTCTGAGGTATTTGCCGAATGACTTCGTGACCTTGACAACAGTTAAGGATAAGTACTCAAGAGCAATGTTAGGCAAGCAACCATGCAAAGATTCCGGGCAATCAGTTCCAGATCGGAAGTTTGATTCTAACTTTGTTCTGACATTGACACGTGTCGTGTTGTGATTAGCTTCTGATGTTGTTGATGCACAAAACCGGATGGTCTTGGAACAACGTAAATCCGACCGTGGATCTGCACAAACGCTCAAGAACACGATTAACACAAAGAACACAAGGATTTTATCGTGGTTCACCCCAATGTATGGGCTACGTCCACACTGTAGTTGATATTGTTTCTCTGTATGTGTATGGATACAAGTGTTTGGGGAAGTCCCCCGGAGAAAGGAGGGTGGGGGAGAAGGAAGGAGAGCCTCTTGAATTGTATGAGGACTCTCTCTCTAAATGTATGAGAGTTTTGAGCCTTGTAGGATGGTTTGGCTATCCCCCCCAGAATGAGGGGAGGAGTCCCCTTTTATAGAATAAGGGGCTCCTCCTCTTTTACAAAGTATGGGCTTTTAGTGTGAGGCCCAAATACAAGGCCCAAGTCCCAAATATACGAGGCCCTAAATATGGTATAAACAGTAGTCCCCCAAGTCTTCAGTCAAGAGAGTCTTTTGGCTGGAGACTTGAAATTCAGTCCATGTGTGGGCCGAAGTAACTAAATGTTGTCTAGAACTGATGCTCGATATGAGGCGGTGCCCAATCTGAAATGATGCTCAACTAGAAGTAGCACATGTTGCGAGGCCGTTCTGCTTGTAGCTTGTGTTGCCTTGGTTGGCTCGGCTTGTGGCGTTTGAAGGTGAGGGAGTCCCTTTTATAAAATAAGGGTTCGCTCCTCAGTACATGAATAATGGGCTAGAGTCCCCCAAGTATTTTTCATAAGTGCTCTCTAAAAGTGAAGGAGTCCCTTTTATAGAATAAGGGCTCGCTCCTCAATACATAAGTGATGGGCTAGGAGTGATGTTTGCAGCAAGACGGTTGCTCAGCTGGCGGCGTTGCTCTCTAATGAAGGTAAGGGAGTCCCTTTTATAGAATAAGGGCTCGCTCCTTAATACATAAATAATGGGCTAAGTCCCCCAAATATTTTTCATGAGGCCCAATTGAGGCCCAATCTATGGTACATAATGTAGTCCCCCAAGTCTTCGGTCAATAGAGTCTGTTGGCTGGAGACTTCAAATTGAATCCATGTATAGGCCGAAGTGGCGGTTGTTCGGAGGCGGTATTTGTATACCCTGCACTGAAGCTTTGTAGGTGAAGCTTTGTAGGTGAAGCTTTGCAAGTGAAGCTTTGAAGCTAGAGCTCTGTAAATGAAGTCTTTGAAAGCCAGAGCTTTTGTAAATGAAGCTTTTAAAGCTAGAGCTTTTGTAAAGGAAGCTTTTGAAGCTGATTGACATGAGTGATGCTCATGAATGTTTATGTTGATTGACATGAGTGATGCTCATGGATGTTGTCATGAGTGATGCTCATGAATGTTAACATGAGTGATGCTCATGAATGTTGACATGAATGATGGTCATGAATGTTTATGTATGATTGTCATGAGTGATGCTCATGAATGTTTATGTATGAATGACATGAGTAGTGCTCATGTATAATTTGGAGTACTAGGCGTACTTTTGATCATCTGGTTTGAGCTATTTTGAGCTGATAGGCTTTCGCCCTCCACAACATGCTAGCCCATTTGTTTTGGGCTTTGCCTTTTTTTTTTTTTTTTTTTTTTTTTTTTTTTTTTTTTTTTTTTTTTGACCCTCTGATGGGGTTTATATATATTATCCTCTGATGGGGTTTATACAGATGTCTCCGAAAGATAATAAAAATAAATTACATCATTCGGATGGGGTGTTTATTCCTCATTTTTAATTTCTTTTTGCTTTCTCTTTTCTGCTTTGTTCCCCATTGCTTTTCTGCTTTTCTTTATCTCCGCACCTTTGTTGCTTTAGACTTGCTTGAATCGACGAATATGACTCATTGGTGACAGCTTGCATCTCTTTTGCTTTTGTGTTTCTTTTTTGTTGGATAAGACCGAATCTTGAAGCTTTTTCTGGATGGACGAAATGTTGGAATCCTTCTTTTCGGATTTGGACTCCAGTTTCTTAATTGGGGCGGGCAGATGGCAGACAGTCATCATATCATTAATAATAAAGAAAATTTATTATTAACTTATCTTCTGCCTGTCTTCCACTATTGTCTTCCTCATGTCCGCTCATCTTTGACCACCATCTCTAAAAGTACAAACCCAGAGTCCTTAGGTGTAGACCGGATCTGTGATTGCAAGCGGGTCAACCGGGCGAATCAGGAGGCGTCGCTGCCTCTCTCTTCAGATCTTCCTCGCAGTTTTGGCGAGAACGTGGTTGCCTCTCTCTTATTCCAACTTTCTCGATTTCATGCAATTCCTGAGCTTTAGACGCCATTTCCGAGTTTAAAGTTTAAAACTTTGGCCTCCAACCCCTTCTCACGCTCCTCAACCTCCTGCTGCCGTGTCTGGAGCGAGTTCCGCTCCAAGTAAAAAAAACCGTCCTAGAGCTCCTCGAACCGAGTCTTGGACGAGTCAATGCGGTCCAAGAAGTGTTTCCACTGCAGGGCCAGATTCCTCTGCTTCAACTCCAGTTCATCCTAACCGGACAACATCGATTCCATCGCTGGCGTTTCTGCAACTTCTAAGTTGCGATTTTCAGTTTTGCTGCAATACGACGATGTATCGGCTATGGCGGAAGCTTCAAGCTTTCTTTTTCAGCTTGACGTTCTCAGTCCCTCAGAGCATATGCAGTGCTCAGTGGGTTAATTAATTGCAAGATGTTGGATCGGGACGGTGTCGTTTTCGATCTGGTTTTCGTCGTCCTCGGAGTCGACGGCGGAGACTGGCTGGTAGAACTCGGCGGCGGGTGCATCGTCGTCGTCATCGAGGTTGGTGTCAGAATCGCTTCCGTTCTAGTAATCTATGACTTGGATGATGTCAGGCGGAGCTGTGGCGTTCATCGTCGTCTTCCAACTTCCAGCGGTGAAGAGAACCAAAAATCTGAGAAGAGTGAAATTGTTGGTGGGGAAATAGACCGGAAACAAAACCTCTTTTCCTTTTCCCCATTACAGTGGGTAACAGATGCTCTTAGGCTCATATCTGAACCAGATCTACCACCGCGGCGCCACCAACAGAGTAATCGGTGGTGTTGGTCGCAGCACATCCTGAAACCGAGCCACAAGTCGTGTCGCACATACAGAAAGTGGTACGTGCCCGGAGTTAGAGGTTGGATGCAAGATCCCAACCAGATGCGACGCCACCATAGAAGTGGTGGTCGGTGTTAGTCGCAGGTGCAACCGAGTAATCGATGATGCTGGTCACAGTAGTAGCTGCAGCCGTGGTGGTGAGTGTGAGGCTTGTGAGCGGCAGATGCAGAGAACCCAGAAAGGATTGGCCCGGAGGTTTGGGTCCTTGCGGTAGAGGATTAGCCTGGAGGTTTGGGGGAGATGGGGCCGGGTCGAATGTCTCACGCGGATCCGGCGGCACCGAGAGAGAAACAAAACACACGATCTTTCCCTTGTTCGGTGACAGGGCTAAAGTCAAGGGTCTTGACGGCTTGCCCGTTCTTCTTCTTCGCATCAGACTTAAAAACCCTGAGGCTCTTGTGGACGGCATTGAGCCTGATGAGGGTTGGCTTTCTTGCTTCTCTTTTTTGTGATCTGGGTTTTTCTTATTTTCTGGAGTTTCTTTTTGTTTTCATAGTTGTTGGATGGAAGAAGAAAATCACAAAAGTAAGAATCGTGAGAAGAGTTGTAAGGCAGCCATTTGATAGCACTGGAAGTTGTTTGCAGATTCACGGTGGAGGTGAAAAAATGAAAGAGAACCGACATAACTTTTTGTATCGTTCCCACAGACGGCGCCAAATGTTGATGCACAAAACCGGATGGTCTTGGAACAACGTAAATCCGACCGTGGATCTGCACAAACGCTCAAGAACACGATTAACACAAAGAACACAAGGATTTTATCGTGGTTCACCCCAATGTATGGGCTACGTCCACACTGTAGTTGATATTGTTTCTCTGTATGTGTATGGATACAAGTGTTTGGGGAAGTCCCCCGGAGAAAGGAGGGTGGGGGAGAAGGAAGGAGAGCCTCTTGAATTGTATGAGGACTCTCTCTCTAAATGTATGAGAGTTTTGAGCCTTGTAGGATGGTTTGGCTATCCCCCCCAGAATGAGGGGAGGAGTCCCCTTTTATAGAATAAGGGGCTCCTCCTCTTTTACAAAGTATGGGCTTTTAGTGTGAGGCCCAAATACAAGGCCCAAGTCCCAAATATACGAGGCCCTAAATATGGTATAAACAGATGTTAACACATATCGTGCTATGATTAGCTTCTGATGTCGACACGTATCGTGCTATGATTGGCCTCCTGGTTGGAGGGAAACTCTTCTGGGTCCTTGACGGTATAACGTTGACTGGTGCTCGGTAGTTTCAGAATTGATCAAGTATGGTACAAACAGTGCTCCCCTAAGTTCCCGAGTGAGGGAAGCTCATCGGTTGGGGACTTGCAAGATCCAAGCCGCTGAGTAATCATGAAACTTCTAAGTACCGAAGTGTGGTATCGTTTTCACTTACCTTTTCTGTCTCATAGGTAGATGTGGTATCTTCTCTGGAAGTATTTTTCCTCCATCCAGGGGTGGTATCTTTAACCAGTGGAGATGTACAAGGTAATGTATCAATTTCACTTGAAGCTTACTTGTAGTTTCAGGCTTGGTCAAACGCGATACATACCATGTAATAGGAGTCCCCCAAGTCGCCGAGCTAGGAGATTTGCCGAAAGAAGTAACAAACAAGGTAAGCAATCAGAGTTCCAAGCAATCAGTCCCAGATCAGAAGTTTGATTTTGAGTTCCGGCTGATTGTTCTCATTCTCTATATTTTACAGGCAGCAATAAGGATAAAGAGAAGAAAAATGAGAAGAAATGATATGAGATACTTTTGCTTTTGAAAAAGTAACTTTCCACAGGCTTATTCTTGAACTGGGCTGAAGGGTTTTCTGGTTTCCTCCAGAGTATAAGGCCGACTCAAGAATTTAAGGGTCAAAACAAGTCCATCAAATCAAGAGTGCGTTCGATCTTGATGATATGTGATACTTTTGTTGTTGACAAAGTAATAGATGAATCGGCACGTGTTCTGTTGCGCTTGTCTCCACATGCTTCCTTGTATCCTTCTCACTTGCCCTATCTGTTCCTCAGGCAGATGTGGTATCTTTTTTGGAAGCATAAGATGTTAAAGATGAGTACTCAAGAGCAATGCCAGGTAAGTAATCAGGCAACGAGTTCCAGGTAGTCAGTTCCTGACTGGAAGCTTGATTACAAATGTTGACTGATTGCTTTCTTTCTCTTTGTCTTGCAGGTAAGAACAAGGTCAAAGGAAAAGACATGGAAAAAGCATGATATGGGATACTCTTGCTTTTGACCCTAATGATATGAGATACTCTTGCTCTGGTGTGGCTGGTTTGCATAGGTATTATTGGGGGGAAGAAAGCTGAGTATTTCGAGAGGATTCGTTGGGAGTGCCCTCTTAGATATGACGAAGGGTTGAGCATTTTTGCAGGTCTGCCTGTCCGTGGAGGATGGAGGTCGACATATATAAGAGTCTCCCTAACAACAAGTAGTAATGTTATTCATTTACCCTTCTTGGTCATAGCAATGTAGTGAGAGCTGCAAGCTTCAGGTGTTTTAACTTTGTCAGAGCATTTTGAAAAAATGGTCTGTGGTATCTGGAAAGTTGATGTTGCGTGTGAAGATTGCAGACAAATTTTATCCAAGGAAATCTGGCTCTCGAAGTTCGGAAAATGGTGCCTCTTCGATTTTCAAACAAGCAATCCTGTTAGGGATCTGGCTCTCGAGATTCAGATAGCGTTGCCTCTTCCATTTTTTAACAAGCAATCCTATTGGGGATCTGTCTCTCGAGATTTAGATAGCGGTGCCTCTTCGACTTTTGAGAAAGCGATCCTGGTAGGAGTCTGGCTCTCGAGATTCGGATAGCGATGCCTCTTCAATTTTTGAGAAACTAATCATGGTGGGAGTCTGGCTCTTGAGATTCGGATAACGGTGCCTCTTCGATTTTTGAGAAAGCAATCCTGGTGAGAGTCTGGCTCTTGAGATTCGGGGAACGGTGCCTTTTTGATTTTTTAGAAAGTAATCATGTTGGGAGTGTTTTCTTGATGTGAGTAAAGGTTGGGTATTTTTGCCAGTCTGCCTTGCCACAGAGCACGGAGGTTGACACACATAAGGACTTTCCAGTTATCAAGCAGTGATGCTGTTCCTTTACCATTGTGGGTAATGGTAGGGTAGCTGGACCTTCAAAATTTATATGTCTAAACTCTGTCAGAGATCTTTGGCAAAGTTATCTGTGGTACCCGAGGAGCTGATGTTGCGTGTAGAGATTGTCAACATATTTTACTCAGGAAAATCTGCTTCTCGAAATCCGGAGAATGGTGTATCTTCGATTTTTTAACAAACGGCCCCTTCTCGAAATCCGAAGAGTGGTGCCTCTTCTCTCTTTTTCCCTCTCTTTTCTATCATTTTTCTCCCCAGGTAAAGTCTCTGTCTAGAACTCTCTCTCTTCTTGTCTCTCCCCCTCACCTCTGCAACTCTCTTTAAGCTCGCACACAGCAAACAACAACGAAAATCCTCCCACCAAGACTCACGTCGGTGAACCACCACCCTCCGGACCTTCTTATAACGATCCTCAAACCTGGAATGATAGAAAAACCCCTTCAAAATCCCCTTCTATCGTGCTGCACTGTACACAGAGTTTTCCCAGCTAGTTATCGCTGTCTTTAGCGAATGTAAGGCTTGAACCTTCCAAAAATTTGGTAGATCATTTATGTGGGTATGGTTAAGATGTTTTTAAGTTGTTTGAGTGTTGTTGGAACGCAATTATAACTCGGGGAACCCTTCCCCAGTTTTCGGACAAGGATCACAACTTTTGCAGGTGTTTTTCGGCAATCTTCGGCCACCACTCGGCCTCTTTTTGGTACTAACCTCTTCGCCTCATTCTAAGCTTCATTTCCATAGGTGAAACATCGATTTTAGTAGAGAAATAAGCTCGAACGGAACTCTGGAAATGTTGCCCAGAAACCGACCAACCTCAGGCCTCGCGAGGAATGTGGGTACGCATGTACTCGCGGATGCGTGAGGCTGCGAGTGGGCTACAATGCTAGCTGCGTGGAGCACACGCGCCTCCAACGGAGGTACTATGCTATGTTGCCGTCCACGGTATCTCCAGTGACTTTTCCGGCCAACTTTTTGCAACGCAAATCAATGCATGCAATGGTGTATGGCCTTTTGGGCCATCGTCCCATGGCGGCACGTGAGAGAAACTGAGGTCCCTCCTTACATTTTTTGACGTCCCAAATCTGAATCTAACGTCCGTTTTTCCAAATTCAATCGTCTTAGTAGGGTTTTAATAATTGTTCCCTTTATGTGCTTATGTGCATGCATTTGTTGGTGGCGATCTCGTCCTCCCATGCCTGAATGGCTCTTCGGCGACGGAGTATTTTGAGCATTTAAGCCCCGATGATTTGGAAGATTATTATTTATGTTTTCGATGCTTATCTAGCAGGTAATCATACAATAATACACACAACTTGAGTATGTATATGTCTATGGCCATAGGACATAGTCGAGGAACGGTGAGATATTATTACATACTTCTAGCTTCATTGGCAAAACCAGTGTCAGACAGCTTCACTAGCCATGGCTAATGTCGGTGTGTTATGTTATATTTATTCTCTGGCGTAACCCAGAGTCGTACAGCTTCACCTTCAGGTGATAGGACCTACCATAATGCTTCACTGGCGTAACCCAGTGTAGTACAGCTTCACCTTCGAGGGATGGTCCTTCGGACGACTATGATACCCCTAGTTGAGTACTTTATTATTTTGCGTTTATGAGCTTTCTCGGATTTACCTTTGGGCGATTTCGGTACCACTTTTAAACATGGTTTTATTATCTACGAAGGTTTTCATGGCATGTTAGAGTTTTCAGAAAAACCTACTATGTAGTATTATATAATATTTTCAAAACAAAGGTTAGTAAGTTCAGAATGGGTTTGTATGTTCGGTTTTAGTATTACCTAATGTTTTCAAAACAAATGGTTAGTATGTTCAAAAAGAAAACGGATTATTATTATTATTATTATTATAAACTTTGGTCCACTCACATTTTGTTTTGCGCTTCCTTCAGGACTTAGAATTGAGACGTACAATCCCGGCATCAAGGCAAACCCGTATCGGTACCTTCGAGTCCTCTCGGTGTAGGACTCCCCTTTCTTTGTAATCTCATTGCTATATAATATTCCTTTTGTAGTATCATTGATTAGTTGTATACTCTAAACACGATCCCGCATTCACCTATTTCATTATATTTAAATTTACTTATTTTATTTACATTCGTCCTTTCTTCATAACTTGCATTCATGTTAAAATAGCTTCATCACCCTCCGGTGTCGGCCAACACGGGACAATCCTAGTGTTTGGATGATATTGGGATCAGAGCATGTCAATACCAGACTGAGATGAGAAAAACTTGATGTATAAAAAGTTAAGAGCCAAAAAACTTCAAAATATTAAACTGAGAATTACCAATAAATTAACATTGAGTTGTTGTAATGTTTCACTTTTGACTTGGTGTAATGCTTTGCCAAAGCTAATTTTTTACCCATTTACCCCTTGTTTTACATGCCCACATGTTTTTTTAACAACTTGAAACGTAAAATAAAAAAATTTCATAATTTTCTTTTTATGACAACTAAACATAGGAACTCTGTGTCCATGAAATAAATTAAGAAGCAGTCTGGGACTCTGGCCTGGAGATTAGTCAGCAGCCAAAAACAATTGCTTCCCTTCCTCAATTATTTACCACATGTCAGACCAATCCAAACCTCCATTCTAATTAATCCGAAATATAAACACTAAATTAATTTGTGGTTGATGGAAGTTGGAATGAGGTGCCGTCATCATCGACGACTAAAAATGGGCAACGAATCCACTGTTTTGCCGGAGATGAGAGAGACGGCGGCGAGGAGAGAGATGAGCAGCGGGAGTGAAGAGGTCGAACAATTTTAGGGTTTTTAGTTTTTTTTTTTACATTTTACATATATTAATATAAATGTTTAAATGAGTATTCGTGATCCCCGTGGATAATAATCATAACCATTTATTTAAATTTTACAGATAAATAATTATATTCATAACCGCTTATTTGTTTAAACGGTTATTCATAATCGTAATCGTAAATTTTAAATGGACCGGTAACCGTAACTATACCTGTAGATATTTTGTTCATTCCTACTCTTGGGTGGAACTCTCAGTCTTGTAATCAAACTTTTGGTTCTTGTGGAAAAAACTCATTTTCACAGAAAGTAAACTTGGTCTTTCCCTTCTCGATCTTTCATCCAAAATCTAGTGTATCTTCTTTCGGTGGGCCCCTCCTACAAACTGTGCTCCGCACGACACGAGAGAGGTTTGGTTTCATTGGATAAGCAACCAAATTGTTAAACGGTTATGCGAATAAAAAATGGTAAATAGGACAAAAACGAGTAAACGGTACGCCGTTAAATGAGTATCTTGTTATGAGTATGGTTAACGGTTAATAACAAACTTGAAGTATTCCTGAATTATTAACAGGTCCCTGTTTATAACCGCATTTAATACCCATAACCACATATTTAAATTTCACATATAAAAGAGTACACCTATAATCGTTTATTTATCTAAACAGTTATTCATAACCATAACAGTGAATTTTAAATAGACGAGTAACTGCAGTTATCCATAACTGCGGGTATTTTACCCATCCCTAGTTGGAACTGGCCTAAGGAAATTGAATTGAATTAATATGATGCAATAGGTACACACAAGTTAGTGCATATCATTAATAACCAAAATTTGGCCATCAAATTCCATAAATGTCAATTCTTTAAGAAACTTCCAAGTATAGCAAAAGCAGACTCGCAACTTTACCCAAATACCCTCACATGATCAAGAGAAATCACAAGTTCTAATCTAGAAGCTGCTCTTTTACTATAGTCGGTATGGATGCAAAGCCATTGTTCTATTATCCAAGGAACAACTTTATTCGAGAAAAAAAAACTACAATGTCTTACAATTTATAATCAAGCAAAATAATAAAAATTTAAATTCAAATTACTGAGTTGCCTAAATCGTGAAAGGGATACAAATTTGTTTACCAGATGAAAGATTCTTGATTGATGCTTGATCAAAATTGCGTTTTTATGCCTTGAGATGAAATGGACATTCACTTCTGAGCTCACCCTTTTTATTTCCACAGAAATTTTTTGACATAGATAAAGTACGTGTTTAGTTTATAAAGGAGAATCAATGATCTTAATTATGAGCATGTTATCAATATGAATTGGAAAAGAAATTATGAATTTTCACCGAGAGAGAGAAGTGGAAGACAATTCAAGAAATATGGACGAAGAATCGCCTTGATAAAATTGTAACAATGGTGGTTGTAGAGATGAGACCGTTGAATGTGGAAGTTTTCTGGGCTAGTTCGACATTTCCCGGCAATTGGCATGCGACTCCCGGGTGTTTCTGTTGAACAAAAAGAGTATCCAAGATAACTCTAATGATCCCAAGGAGAAGAAAATAAAGCACACTCTTAAAGAAAGCTCACAAAAACACTAATTAGCAAAGCTTTTCTTATTTAGCACTTAGCTTTGTTTTTCCTTTGGATGATTTACAAGGCTTGGGGACTTGGGTATTTATAGCAAACCAAATGAAAGCTACTTAATTAAACTAAGATTATTTACTACCACACAAAACACATTAATTGCACCTAATTATTTGTTTTCACACACAACATAACTTTGCCTAACTTTGCTTTGTTTTCACACACAACCTAACTTGCCTAACTTTGCAATTGTAAGCACTTACATCATCAAACTAGATATGGACTTGGACTTTAGATTGGGTTGTGGATTACTTATGGTTTTGGGTTGACATTGATTCTCAACACTCCCCCTCAATGTCAGCTCTCATTCTTTGCACTGTGTTGAGCAGACAACGAAACATTTCGAGCTTACCTGTACTCAAACTTTTTGTGAACAAGTCTGCAACTTGATCATTCGTCTTAACTTGTCTCATCTCAATCTCTTCTTGCAAGACCTTCTCTCTAATGAAATGATAGTGTACCTCCACATGTTTAGTTCTTGCATGAAAGACTGGATTTTCTGCCAAGCGAATTGCCGATTGATTATCACAGTACAATGGTACCGAATAATCTACTGGTTGATGTAGATCACTCATCAACTGTACCAGCCATGCATTCTCTTGAGCTGCCATTGCTGGTGCTCTATACTCTGTTTCTGTGGTTGAAAAAGATACTGTCGGCAGTCTCTTGCTACACCAAGAGATGATTCCAGAACCAAGCTTAAACACATACCCAGTTGTTGATCTCCTGGTGTCATGATCTCCCGCATAGTCAGCATCACAGTAACCAACTAACTTGCAGTCTTCACATTTCTTGTACAAAAGACCATAGTCAATTGTACTCTTCACATATCTCAGTATTCGTCGAACTGCTTCCAAATGAGGCTTCTTTGGATTTTGCATGTACCGACTCATCACACCAACTGCATAAGAAATGTCAGGTCGAGTCAAGGTTAAGTAGATCAGACTACCTACCAATTGTCGATACATAGTTGCATCTTCCAAATCGTTTCCTTCATGTGCACACATTTTGGCATTTGGTTCCATCGGTGTCAAAGTCGGCTTGCATTCGAGCATTCCAAACTTCTTCAATAAATCTTTGGAATATTTTTGCTGACAGAGAAATATTCCTTCTTGTGTGCGATCAATCTCTAGACCAAGGAAGTGCTTGAGCTGTCCAAGTTCCTTCATCTGGAAACGGATTGATAAATTCTCCTTCGTCCGAAGAATTTCTGCCTCGTCATCACCAGTTATGATTAAATCATCCACATACACTAGCACAATAGCTAGCTTTCCTTCATTGGCTTTGACAAACAAGCTGGAATCTGCAGGTGTTACTGAATAACCACTTTGTGTTAGAAATTCAGCAATCTTACCATACCACGCCCTGGGTGCTTGTTTCAATCCGTAGAGTGCTTTCCGCAGTTTACACACATATTCAGGATGATCTTGGCTTTGAAATCCCATTGGTTGGATCATGTAGATCTCCCGATCCAACTCTCCATGAAGAAAAGCATTCTTCACATCCATTTGCCACATATTCCAGTCTTTGTTGGCTGCAAGTGCAAGTAAGACTCGTACTGTTGTAAGTTTCGCCACTGGACTAAACGTTTCATCATAGTCTAGTCCATACTGTTGAGAGAAACCACGAGCTACCAATCGTGCCTTGCACCTCTCGATTGACCCATCTGGACGGCGCTTTATCTTGTAAACCCACTTGCACGATATGGATTTCACATCTCTTGGCTTTGGCATGAGATCCCAAGTCTGATTTTGCTGAAGTGCATCGATCTCTTCTTTCATAGCTGTCATCCACTCAGAACTCTGCGATGCTTCTTCGAACGTCTCAGGTTCTGTTGATTCTTCAATTATGGCTGCATTGGCGTATTTAGGATTTGGCCTTCGGGTTCTTGTTGACCTTCGGAGTTGAGATTGTGGAGTTGATTCTTCCGTTTCACTCGGCCCACCTTCTTCGTTTGGTTGTTGATACACGCCAGTTTGCCAAGGATTCTGAGCCACTATTTGTTCGACATCATTGCCATTTGGATCTCCTGATTCATCTGAACTTGGTTGGAGTTGGATAGTATGCTCCCCCATCTTCTGTTGCAGCTGTTCTCCAAATTCTCTGGAGTCTGGTAGCACCTCATTCTCTGAGGACCACCAAGAGGACACTTCATCAAACACCACATCTCGTGAAGTGTAACATCTTCCACTTGTTGGATCATTATTGTAGTCAATTCGTTCTGGTGTTATTACCGTGAGAGCTAATTCTTCTTCCTCCGTAGCGAATAGTGTTTCAGCATCCCAACCATCTTCGTTATTCTCCTTAGAACTGGAAGTAGCAGCATTACTTTCAGCAGACTTTTTCTTGGCCCAACAATCTTTTGCCATGTGGCCCATCTTCCCACAGTTGTAACACTCGTCATTGAACTTTCTACTATTACTGCGATTCTTCGAAGCTCCCCTGGACGAGAGCCTCCATTTCCTTGGTGATTTTTCATCTTGTCACCATCCTTTTTAGATCCACCACCAGTGTGCCGCTTGAAGGTGTCTTTGCTTTTGCTGGTGTAGAGCGCTTCTTCTTCTCCCTTCAACGAGACTTCTCCCATTTGCTTGGCCATAGCTTCTTGACCTGCAAGCAAATTTTCAAACTCAACAAGTGATGGTTGTGTCGGCCATCCCTGTATAGCGGCAATAAACCCACGATATTCGGGTCTCAAACCATGGATAATTATTCTCTTCATCCTGGTTTCCCCAATAGGAGCTGTTGGATCTAACTCTGAAATTTCGCAGCATATCGACTTCACCTTGTGAAAGTACTGGGCAATCGTCATGTCGCGTTGCGCCATCGATAGCAGCTCGTTCTCGAGAAGTTGCAGTCTTGTATCATTCTTCTTTGAGAAGAGTGTAACAAAAGTGTCCCATGCTTCCTTTGGTGTTTTGGCATCCCGAATGTGCTCCAACATTTCTTCTTCAATTGTGGTCTTTAAAGCAAACATTGTTTTGCCTGCTTTAATTTTCCACTTTCGCAAGACGCCATTGGCATCTTCTGTCGCCGGTTGTGTAACTTCTCCACCACCGACAACCTCCCAAAGGTCCTGACCTTGTAAGTAAGACTCCATACATGTTGCCCACGTGTTGTAGTTTTTGTTGTTGAGCTTCTTGATTCCTCCAACTACTTGAAGGTCACTCATCGTGCCGGCAAGACTTCGACTGTACCGATCAAGCTTGACTAACAAACTTGCAGAGTACCAAACTCCTCACGACTCAAGATAGCTCCACCAAGAACGATCCCTGACCGTCTTGGCTCTGATACCAATTGTTGAACAAAAAGAGTATCCAAGATAACTCTAATGATCCCAAGGAGAAGAAAATAAAGCACACTCTTAAAGAAAGCTCACAAAAACACTAATTAGCAAAGCTTTTCTTATTTAGCACTTAGCTTTGTTTTTCCTTTGGATGATTTACAAGGCTTGGGGACTTGGGTATTTATAGCAAACCAAATGAAAGCTACTTAATTAAACTAAGATTATTTACTACCACACAAAACACATTAATTGCACCTAATTATTTGTTTTCACACACAACATAACTTTGCCTAACTTTGCTTTGTTTTCACACACAACCTAACTTGCCTAACTTTGCAATTGTAAGCACTTACATCATCAAACTAGATATGGACTTGGACTTTAGATTGGGTTGTGGATTACTTATGGTTTTGGGTTGACATTGATTCTCAACAGTTTCCCCTCCCTCTTTGAACAATGACGCAGAACATAAAAAAGATTTTGATTTTTGGATGTAATTAGATTTTAATTTTAAGAGTGTTTGAAATTAGAGATCAGATTTTGGCTATTAATGATAAAAATTCTATTATATACTTCCACTACGATGTTAGTGAAGTTACATACAAAACATCGAAAGGCAAAATTCATTCACTATATTTGTGGAAATTTTCAGGTCGACGGGCCGAGGGCCCACTCCAACAACATCGATACTGTCCCCACTTAACCACCTGCACAATCCTCAGGTGTGGGGTTTTATCACAAAAGGCCTCGATGTTAGTTAGAGAGGGGTATTTCTATTTAAAGCATTTTCAATTGGGCCCTCTGGCCGATGTGGGACAACACTGGGGTTCCAACACTCCCCCGCATGTGAGACCCCATTTATGGGTCACACGTGAAAATCCACATCGGCAACCACGTGGAGCCATTGGGGACTCACCCATCACGCGGGGCCATTGGAGACCCACCCAAACACGTGGCATCTTTGGCCTACGTGGACATCGCGCGGGGCCAAAGGGGACCCACCCAATCACGTGGCAGTACGGGCCCGCCTCCTGGCTCTGATACCATGTGGAAATTTTCAGGTCGACGGGCCGAGGGCCCACTCCAACAACATCGATACTGTCCCCACTTAACCACCTGCACAATCCTCAGGTGTGGGGTTTTATCACAAAAGGCCTCGATGTTAGTTAGAGAGGGGTATTTCTATTTAAAGCATTTTCAATTGGGCCCTCTGGCCGATGTGGGACAACATTGGGGTTCCAACAATATTCAAATGTATGTCGACGGAAGAATAGAAACAGTCTTTCAAATTTTGTTAAAATTGAAGATAAAAATGAATTAGTCGTGAAGTAATATTATCCTCTTCAAATTAAGTTAAATATCCCGATCAATACATTAAGGATGCTTAATTTTCAAGAGTGTAGAAGGAATGAGTGAAGCACAAATATCTCGAGTGCATATTTAAAGATCATGCTTAATTTAGCGTGTAATAGAGGTTCGACATCAACGACATGCTAAAAACTTAAAGGTCATTTTCGGGTGGATGCTATATTAATGAAAGAGATTGAATCTCTACATGTGGTTGATAGACCATCACTCCTATTCTTGTACTCTTGGGGTTGAGGTACTCGGTTAGGGAGTAGGATTCTATCTCCTCCTATTCTCATCAAGCGGCATCACATTCATATTCAAAGAAGCACCTTTGGCATCGTCTTCCATCCGCAAAGTTCCATGCTCCACACATCACAGATTTCTCACTCCGATTTTACTTGCAGAATATTTAACCTCACTACTTCCGGCCAAAGCTACTTGTGTCGTTCATTGGGAACCAAGCAAAATATTTAAGTCGGGTGTGTTATCCCGTAGTCAAGAACACAAGTCTTAAGTAAAAGTATACACATCATGACAGGAAGATACATCCATCCAATGTGATAGAGGAAAAGGAATGGAAATTGCTCAAGTGATGCTTCAGCGCAAGTCTCTTCTATGCAAAGACTTTGAACAAACCCTGGCTGACTCTTCTTGTTTACCTTTCCTTGTTTGTGTTTGCACACCATTGTGACCCTATTGTACGTCCACCATGCATGGACTTAAAAATAAGTTGCGCTATTCTTCATATTGCCAATTGGTTCTATGGTGGAACATTAACTTTCTTTAGGAGATTCGCCAACGATCTACACTCCAGTGGAAGATATCACCATAAAATGTGGCTATTCCCGCAGCATATTTGATCGGTGTGATAAACGAAATTGGAATGGAGATACTTACTCAAACATTTTCTGCTTTAGAAGCACACCAAGCAGCTGGTATCACATCCATATCCAAAGCACCACCTTCAATGTCGTCGTCCTCCGTCCGCCAAGTGCCATACACCACAACACATCATTCTCGCTCCGATTTTACTTACAGAGGAGGAGCTGCTCATAGAACTGATGCAAATAGCAATTTTTGTTAGCACAAAAGTCGTTCTTTTCTACACAAGTAAATAATAAGAGATTTTACTGTATCTCCAGAAAGGTGGTATTATTTCTCCAACCACATCCTCTAATTGAATTGACAAGAACCATGTATTATTTCTCCAACCACATCAAGTGACTCATTCTTCACCGCACAAAGACTTTGTGTAGACTTGTAGCTAAGCAAGATATTAAAGTGATCATTCACAGAAATACAATGCGAATAGACCTCATGAAGAGACCAAATTCCAGTGAGAAAATGAGTTAAACAGGCAACACCTCACCCTTTCTATGTTTTTCTTACAATCATGAACAACCCCATCAGCAAACACCCTAATAAAACTCTCTCTCCTCTTGTCCTTCCCCTTTTTTTCCACATGATAACCATGTGCATGGCTGGGGACTCGCTGCCAATCTACCATCCGTCGGAACAAATCGAACTTCAATGTGGCTCTTCCGGTACCGAAGTCAGCCAAGACTCCAAATATTCGGGTGGAGATATTGACACAATTTTTTTTCCATTCGAAGCAGCTGGTAACAAATCCATATTCAAAGAAGCACCTTCTCCCCCTTATTCCGGCGAAGTGTCTTACAGCACAGCAAGGCTTTCCCGTTTTGAATTTACCTACACATTTCCAATCTCTTCTGGCCCAAAGTTCATCCGCTTGTATTTCTACCCAGCTTCATACGCCCCCAACTTCGGCCGATCCCAAGCCCTCTTCTCAGTCAAAGCCGGTGGCTTTACCCTTCTCCATGACTTCAACGCTTCAGTCACTGCTGATGCTTCTGGCTCGGATACTATATACAAAGAGTTCTGCCTCCACACTGAGTCAGGACAGAATTTGAATATCACATTCACTCCAAGCAAAGCAAGCCCAGATGCCTACGCGTTTATCAATTTTATTGAAATTAACTCCATGCCCCCATATCTTTACTACACTTCACCCCAGAGCCCAGATGGGGTTGCTTATGTAGGCAGCGAAAACACGATTCGCATCGAGAATAACACTGCTCTGGAGATGGTGTACCGAATCAATATCGGTGACGAAAGGCAGATCTATTCCTATCTCGATACTGGTCTGTACCGCAAGTGGGATAGTTTGGAACTCGAGTTCAACTACCTAGACGATTTAAGTAGGAAGTACAGTGTTTTACCGCTAATCAATAGCGTTCAGCTTAACTTTTCTGAAATACCAGAGTACTCTGCTCCGAAAGAAGTTTACCAAACCGGTCGCTCAATGGGTATGAACAAGACCATAAACAAGAGCTACAATCTCACCTGGGAATTCCCTGTGGATTCAATGTTTGCTTACTTGGTTAGGCTTCATTTTTGTGAGTTTGAAGGTGATATTACAATGCCCGGACGACGGGTATTTAACATCTACATCGCCAATCAATCCGCTGAGAAAATGGCGGATATAATCGAGTGGAGTGGTGGAAATGGAAGACCGGTGTACAGAGACTACGTTGTGTTCATGTCGGGGAACTCTGCAATCCCGAAGAAAGTCAATCTCTTTCTTGCACTTGAAGCAAGCAAGAAGGATTGGTTGACTAATTACAACGACGCAATCTTGAGCGGACTCGAAATGTTCAAACTCAGTGCAAATCAGAATCTTGCCGGACCAAACCCCGACTCACCCCCAGAACCAAGCACCAGGTCAAGAACTCCTTTGCTTGCCACGGTCATTGGTGTAGCTTCCGGCATACTTGGACTCTCTGTTCTTGGGTTCTTGGTTTTTAGGCGGCGGCAAAAAGTCAAGTATACTGCCTCAGATGGGTCGTCATCTTTACCCCCACATTTGTGTCGTTGCTTTTCACTGTCGGAGATCAAAGCCGCCACCCAAAACTTCAGCCAGACTTTCATTGTTGGTGTTGGCGGCTTCGGTCACGTGTACAAAGGGCATATCGACGGCGGGGCCACTCCCGTTGCAATCAAACGGCTGAAACCCGAGTCATCGCAGGGAGCCTGTGAGTTCAAGACGGAAATCGAACTGCTCTCACTACTCAGACACCGCCATTTGGTGTCTCTCATTGGGTATTGTACTGATAATAATGAGATGATTTTGGTGTACGATTACATGGCACGTGGGACCCTCGCCGACCATCTCTACCACACCGACAACCCACCTCTCTCCTGGGGACAACGGCTCCAAATTTGCATTGGCGCCGCGCGAGGGTTGCGCTACCTTCACAGCGAAGCCCAGGGTACTATCATCCACCGTGATGTGAAGAGCACAAACATTTTATTGGATGAGAAATGGGTGGCCAAGGTTTCAGATTTCGGATTGTCGAAAATGGGCACGACCACCATGTCCAAGACCCACATCAGCACGGCCGTGAAAGGCAGTTTCGGGTATCTAGACCCGGAATACTACCGACGTCAACAACTGACGGTGAAATCCGATGTGTACTCATTCGGTGTAGTGTTGTGTGAAGTATTGTGTGCAAGACCAGCTGTGGTGCATGCAGCGGAGACAAAGCAAATGAACTTGGCTGAGTGGACCAAGAGCTGCCATTGCGACGGGGAACTTGGTCAAATCATTGATCCGAACATGAAGGGTAAGATTGAAACCGATTGTTTGAACAAGTTTGTGGAAATTGCTATGAGTTGCATCAATGATAGTGGGATTGAACGGCCGTCAATGGACGATGTTGTGAGGGGGCTTGAGTTTGCATTGCAACTACATCAGAATTGCCGTGAAAGGAACGACGATGAAGCCTTCACTAGTGTGCTAGGTTGCGCAACGAATGAATCCGTTCTGTGTATATCCGAGACGATCTTTTCAGAAATCAACGATCCGAATGGGAGATGATGAGCAACATTAGAGTAATCTGGCTAGAATTATATGATGTGTTAGCAAGTCAGTTAACTATTTCTTATCAATTGTGTTTGTACCCAAATGAATGCTGAATTACTTGCAGTGCCTCACATTGCGTTATTCTGCTTCTGGAATAGCTAATAGCACTTTCCACTAACAAACTGCACTTTGCATGTGGTCCAATAAAAGCACTTATCAACAAAGCCGATTACAAAAGCAGTTTCATACCATCTCCAATTGGGTAGGAATGATAGATCCAAATCTTGTGGAAAGAACTATAAAACGGGTAGACAATCGAGTCAAGAAATATCACCTGGGGCTGGAATATGCTCCATTACAATTTCCAGAAGAAGAGAATTTTCCTGTTAAACGCAACAGAAGTCACTACCAATATAAGCTCATTTCGCAAGGGTACAATGTTACAACATTTGTAACCAACAAGAGCCTATTTTCCTGTAAAAAAGTTTCAAAACATTTGATCCAATTCCAAAATAACGGGGAATCAATAACAATTCCGTTCAACCTCCCATAAGTCAATCAAGCACCTACATTAAGACCGACTAATTTCTAACGAATAACTAAGCCTTGCACTGCCTGTGACCCATCGTCAGCCATCTTGTTAGCTTGAATAGTGCTGATAACGTTTGCAATATTACCCTGACAATGAGAAACTCTGTCAATATACGATTATATAATGAAGATTTATGGACAATGCAACACAAACAGTGGTTTGTTATACGGTAGCAATGAATCGGTGCTTAGTGGGCAGTTAATAATGAAAAAGAGGCTGAAGTTACTTACCCTCCAAGTTGCTAACTTTGTTCTTAGTGTAAGCCATTGTTCTTCCCCAAATACTCTCTCAGTACAGCGGCTGCAGATGAAAGGCCAATTCTGTTCAACAACAAAGAAGCCTAAAAGATTGAATAAACAACTATATGCATCTTTGTGCGTACGCAGAAGGTACGAAACACAAACTAACCTCACAATCACCACTTGATTCATCTGGTCCATTTTAGAACCAGAAAGAAGTGCATAAGCATAATTAACAATGATGTCAGATTTACACTTCTAGAACCAGAAAGGTAAGCCAATCTAACCTGAAGCGTATCTCTGATAGCACTGTAAGGAATCCGTCCAGATTCATCAGAACCAAGATCCATCAAGGAAATCAACCTCATCTTAGTTATGCAGTCTTCATGGTCAAGACCTATAACATTTCAGAAAGCATAATTTAGACGAACAGAAAAATGTATATAATCCGAAGAAAACCCAGTCAGATGAAACTAAACTTTACCGTAGCTTTTCAGTAAATCAGAATTTACAGCCTGAAACTCCAAGTAAGCATCCAGCCTCTGAGTCAGAAAGATCTTCAGAAGCTGCTATGCCAATGCATGCTTAGCATCCTTCTCCAGTTGCTCTACAGCAGGCATATTTAGTAAGTCACACTGCAGCATAACAAAACCAACATATCAGTTATCTAAATGCCTAATGAAAGGGGGGAATTTGATCATCGTCAGAGCCAAATGTCAAACACCCAGTTGTTTTGAAGTGATGATATTAAACCAGCACTCCGTCGTGTTTATACAGATATTATATGTAACTGCAGAGGAAGCATAGTAGCATCTTCAAAATGCCAGAAAAACAATAATGTCTATAAAGAGTCGATTCTAAACTACTACACAATTAGATAAGGAATGTTTTTTAACAAGAAAAAGAAACCTACTTTGTAAAGGATCTAACACGAGTAAATACGGATGAACAGTCACCAAAGCGAAACATGGACTAAAGAATTAGTTTAAAAAAAATCTTTGAAATTCCACAAGATTCTACAAAAATACCGAAACATGTCTGGGGCCTTCACAAATTCCACAATTGTGCGTACAGCTTCCTCTTTGGCTTCACTCAATGTATGCATATCCAGGGATGGACAAATACTTATTGGTTATGGGTAATCGTGGTTATCCGCCCATTGAAATTTGACGGTTACAGTTATGGGTATAACTGTTTACCCGTGAAATTTAAATGGACGGTTATGGGTATTACCTGCGGTTATAAACGGGTACCCATTTAATCATTTATTTTAATATATGTAAAACTAAAAAAAATTTAGTTTCTAGCTAAGTTTAGTATCCCGAGACATATTTGGTTATAAAGGGTCATAATATATATATGCCTCACTTGAGAAAAAAATATAGTTGATAGAAAGGGCCAATGTTTAATATATGTGATTGAATGTGCTAAAACATTAGAGTGTTCGACAGTTTTGTTTTGGAGTCTTTTGGAGCTTTGGCCAACTCAAGATAATGATTACATTGAGCTTTTAGAAACATGTTATTGTCGGCTAATGCGTACCTATATATATATTTAATTGGCCTCGTGTAACAGCCCGTCCCTGATTTTAAGAGTTTTTAAAGTTTTAATAAAGGATTTTGCAAAAATGCCCTTCGAGGCACGTGCTTTGTTCGAGGTTAATCGTCGTATTGTGCCATCTAAGATTTATTTTCTTGACATATCCTCGTAGTATTCGTCGCTACGGACGTGTGGGTGCAGACGGTTCGTGATTTGGAGTTATATCGAAAAAGTTGTTAACGTTTGAAATTTGGGATTTTAAGGAATTATAATTTTAGTTAAATCTAGAATTTCTTTACTCTTTGAGATCTTCAATTCTGTATTTTTTTAGAATTTTTGGAAATAGTTGGATTTTCCAGCGAGCCGGGGCGGCCAACCGCCACCCGCTGCGGCCCATGCATGGCCAGTGGCCAGCCAATGTCATTCTTAGCTTGTGTTTAAGGTTCTAGGTTCAGTTTTGATAATTGATGGACGTAAATTGAGTAATTGAACCTAAGTTGGTTACGATTCGTGGTTAGGTGAAAATGTGAATTGACGATCCGACCGTTGGATCGTTACCAAACTTTGATACGTTGTAATATGTAATATTTGAGGATTATAGGAACTTACGGATCGGGAATCCGATTTATGGATCTTTCAAAATTGGAGTTGTAAGTTCATAATATAGAATGTTAACCGTCACTTGGTTTTGGAAATTGATGGAGATCCAACCGTTGGATGGTAATGAAATTTTAGGATGTTGTCCTAGAGGTATATTGTGGACCTCTGGAATTTATGGATTGGAAATCTGAGTTGCGGATCTTCCGGATCGAATTGCGTAGTGACGTGTTTTATATAAGTTATATATTCTATCGATATGATTTCTGAGATTGGATTTGATTATTGTTCTAGGCGCCGATCGTCATGACGCCTTGATGTATTGTGCTAGGGAGTTGTTGGGCGAACTCCAGGTGAGTGGGCAGTATTTTCTGTTTATACCTATATACTATTGATTTTCCCAGAAATTGAAATTAAATGAAAGTATGTTTTAAAATGCCATGCATACATATATATGAAATATATGAATTGGTAATCGTTGCATATATATGTGAATTGGTGCTACGGACGCACAGGTGAGTATCAGGTGAGTTTTATATTGTTCATATGATTTGTTGATGATGTGAATTATGTTGAGAGCTCATAACCTGCACCCATGGTGTTAGTGCTTATATTATTCACCCCGCACCGCACGCTCACCTTGGATCCAAGTAGGTGCATGTCGTACAGACCATGAGAGGGTTCCGACATGTCGTACAGACCATGAGAGGGTTCCGACTGATAGGTGACTTTATATTATGTGCACAGTTGATTGATGAGAGAAGCACTAGAGTGTATTATTACATTATCCTTATCGTACAGACTACTTTAGGTAGTTCCGATTTATGTGCAGAGTAGTGCCGTACAGGTCACAGTGGTGACTCCGGTTGGATTGGATATTGAGCTATAGAATTAACCGAACAGGACCAACTGCAGGGTCTCCGGTTGATTCCTTATTGCACCTGTTATATTGATGCATCTTTATTATGTTTTGATGCATAACATGGCATATTTTCTCGAAAAGTGTTAAAGACTTGTGATTTGAGTTTTGAAATTATATATGGTTATATATATACTATTTTCTGGGAAAATATACAGGTTTTACAGCGAGGGGTTAGAAATGTTGTTAAATGAAATGTTTTCGAAAAACTTTGTTTTACTGACCCACTCAACTTTGTTTTGCGCCCCTCCAGGTTCAAGTTAGCAGAGCTTTGGTGGCCATGAGGAAACCAATGGTGTTCTGACAGAATTCACAAAAGTAGGACTCACCCTCGGGTGTTTCATCTTAGTAATTGTATTTTTTTCAAAGCTTCCGAACTGTGTAAATGGTTACGTCACTCTCACGTGACGGCCAACATGCCCTCCTTCGGGACGGGGTGTGTCAGTTGGTATCAGAGCCTAGGTTGCAGTCCTGGACATCTTGAGAATTCCCTAGTGTCTTCTGTCAGAACTTTACCGCCTCGAAGATAGCCACTTTGTTCAGATGAACTTAGTTTTCCCGATTTGACTTAGTTATAGGAAACTACTACTAATGTGATTCAGTCTATTACCCAAAGGATTCCTCTTGAGACTGTGTATAAGTTGAATTTGAATCACTTTATGGAAATGAAAGACCGGAGGGAGCAGATCGATGGCTTAATCATTTGGAAAAGGCGTTTTAGATTCTGCAAGTTAAAGGAATATTTCTTTTGAAAGGTAGGTCGAGATGACTACCTGGTTTTTGAGTATTGAAATTGCATCCTGGTGGAGATAGGAGTCTTATACGATGTTACCGGAGGAAACAGCTGATTGAGAATTGTTTAAAGAGTTGTTTAAGAAAAGGTTTATTCCTCCGGCATATATGGACGGTAAGAAGCAAGATTTTATAATTTGAGACAAGGAAAAGAATGAGAATCAAAGGAATGATGACCAAGGTAAAGGTCATGTGTCTCAAAAACCTCACAAGACTTAGAGCTTCAAAAGAAGTGGGGTTAATTCTAGTTCTGCCAACAGAGATTTTAGTACCATTGATCATATGCGCGGTGGTAGATTTACTGGAGATCCTAGATTGCAGAGGTGAGGTGACTCTGGTAGAGGAAATGTACCTTTGTGCCGTAGGTACAATAATAGACAATTTGGACAATGTGGGAAGCAGTGAATGTGTTCATGTGGACAGATGGGACATAGAGTTATGAATTCTCCCTAGAATCAGTTGATACCCAGCATTCTTCATTGATCACCAGTACCGATCCAGCAAGTTTCTGGATCTAGTAGTTATGATCAGTTGGGTCGTGGGTACAAGGATATTTGATGAGTTATGAGTCTAGTCGTACAGGTCATACTAGCTGACTCCGGCTGATATATTTTATGTTATTGATGATGTTGCCAAAGAAAGTAGTGAATGAGCACAATCGATGAGTGTATATGTATTTCTAATGAAGAGTAAGATGATAATATTACACCCTTAAGAATTGTTGCTTACTTATCGAGACGACAGTGAGTTATCGTTATTGCGGGCTGCAGACCGTAATATCTATAACTTATTTGTTGGATTCGTTAAGTAGGTAAACAGGTAGGTCATTCTATATCGATTATGATTATTCAGGGTGTCCAGTGATGGTGGAAGAAGTAGTTATGCCAGCAAATCTTATCCCGTTAGACATTGTGGATTTCGATGTGATTTTAGGCACAGATTGGTTGCATTATAATCGTGCCAATATGGATTGCTACGAGAAATCAGTTACTTTCCATTGTCTTGGATTATCAGAGGTTACTTTTGTGAGTGAGCAAAGTGGAGTGAGACATGTCGTTATTTCTGTTGTGAGAGCAAATAGATTGTTATCAAAAGGTTACCAAGGATACCTAGCTCATGTGGTATTGCAGGATCGTACTCCTAGTATTGTGGATGATGTACGAGTGGTAAACATTTTCCTAATGTGTTTCCGGAATGATTTACATGGATTGCCACCAGACAGAGATGTGGTGTTCACTATTGAATTGTCTCCAAGTACAGATTTTATGTTATAGATTGATTCCTACAGAGTTAAAGGAATTGAAAATTCAGTCATAGGAATTGGTTGATAAAGGTTTCAGTCAACTTAGTACGTTACCTTGGAAAACCCCAGCTTTGTTTATAAGGAAGAAAGACGGGACTTAAGAATATGTATGGATATTAGGCAATTGAATCGGGTAACGAGTAAGAACAGTTATCCATTGTCGCGCATTGATGATTGTTTGATCAACTTAGAGGTGCCTATGTGTTTTCAAGGAAAAGAGTTGAAGTCTGGTATACTCTTAAGTTGAAGGTAAAGCATGCTAGTCAACTTTGACAAATGTCAATTTTGGACGAATCAAGTGACATTTCTGGGACATGTTATATCCGCTTAAGGTATTCAAGTGGATCCTTAAAAGGTAGCAGCGGTTGAGAATTGGGAACAACCTCGAAACGTCACTGAAGTACTGAGTTTTCTTGGCCTAGCAGACTACTATAGACGTTTGTAAAGGATTTTTAGTCATTGTTTTGCCATTGACGGAATCGACTAGAAAAGAGATTAGGTTTGAGTGGGATGAAAATTGTGAGCAAAGTTTCAGCAACTGAAGTATTATCTCACTCATACACCTGTTTTAGCACTCCCCGATGATAACGATAATTATGAGGTCTACAGTGATGCATCGTTGAATGGTTTAGGATGTGTGTTGATGCAACATGGTAGAGTGATTGCTACACTTCAAGACAATTGAAACCTCATGAAATGAATTACCCTACTTATGATTTGGAATTAGCAACTATCATCTTTGCTTTGAAGATTTGGAGACATTGTCTTTATGGGGAGAAAAGTGCAAGATTTTACGGTCATAAGAGTCTCCAGTATCTGTTTACTCGGAGAGATCTTAAACTTCATCAACGAAGGTGGATTGAGTTGCTAAAAGATTAGGATCGCATGATTGAGTATCATCTTGATTGTGGAACTATGGTAACTGATGCACTTAGTAGGAAGACTTCAGCTAGACTTCATGCCAGTTATGATTGTTATGGTCTTCTTCTTGATGATTTACGGTTCACTGGAGTGAAGTTAGGAGTGGAAGATAAAGAAGAAGCCTTACTTGTTAATTTTCAAGTTAAGCCAAATTTTAGCGGGTCGTGTGCTTGAAACTCAGATGGAAGATGAAGAGACCCAAGAATTAATTGAGGCAAGGAACGACGAGAAAAAGAAAGACCTCAGGGTTAAAGAATCAGATGGCATGATTATGCAAGAGAACAGGATTATTAATACGGAATCAAAGAAAGTAATTTTGGACGAAGCAAACTGTTCAGCTTATACAATGCATCCTGGAGGTACTAAAATATATCATACCATTCGACCATATAAAAAGGGAGATTGTTGAATTTGTGAATAGGTGTATCAGTCGTCAGCAAGTCAAAGTAAAAAGAAATGAGTCTTTTTGGATTGATGCAGCCACTTTCCGTTCCACAGTGGAAATGGGAAAATATCACTATGGATTTTGTGTACAAGTTTCCTCGTACACGGAACGGGTGTGATGGCGTTTGGGTAATTATTGATCGACTTACTAAGTCAGCACAGCTTATCATCCTCAAACAAATGGTCAGTCAGAGAGAACCATTCAGACTTTAGATGACATGCTAAGATCTTCAATGTTGCAGTTTGGTGACGCTTGGCATAAGCGGTTGGATTTGACGGAATGTGTCTACAACAGTAGCTTTCGTTCGAGCATGGGTATGACATCGTTTGAGGCATTATATGGGAAAACTTGTCGTATACTTTTGTGTTGGTCTAAAGTTGGTGAAAGACATTAGTGGACCCTGAGATAGTAGAGGAGACTACTCAGCATGTTCAAGTGATTAAAGCTATTATGAAAGTGGCCCAGGATCGACAAAAAAGCTTAGTAGACAGACATGCCACTGATCAGGTGTATAATGTAGGTAATTGAGTATTTCTGAAGCTTTAACCTTGGAAAGGTGGGGTTCGGTTCGAGACGAAAGGTAAGTTAAGTCCTAGGTACATCGGACCTTATGTGATCACCGCGAGAGTCGGTGAAGTTGCTTACAGGCTTGAGTTGCCTCCAGAGTTGTCGAAAGTGCATAATGTGTTCTATGTTTCCATGCTTCGATATTATGTCTCAGATCATTCACATGTGATACCTCATCAACCTTTGGAAGTCAATCTGGATTTGACGTATGATGAGGAGCCAGTGACTATCTTGTATTGGAAAGACATTGTGCTGAGGAATAAGACAATGAGTTTGGTGAAAGTTTATGGAGGAATCTTTCAGCGGAAGAAGCTACTTGGAAATCAGAGAATCGGCTGAGAGAGAACTATCCCAGATTATTTTATGGTTTGATGAATTGTAATTATTGTGTGAATTTCGAGGACGAAATTCTATAAGATGGGTAGATTGTAACAGCCCGTCCCTGATTTTAAGAGTTTTTAAAGTTTTAATAAAGGATTTTGCAAAAATGCCCTTCGAGGCACGTGCTTTGTTTGAGGTTAATCATCGTTTCGTGCCATCTAAGATTTATTTTCTTGACATATCCTTGTAGTATTCGTCGCTACGGATGTGTGGGCACAGACGGTTCGTGATTTGGAGTTATATCGAAAAAGTTGTTAATGCTTGAAATTTAGGATTTTAAGGAATTATAATTTTAGTAAAATCTAGAATTTCTTTTATGAAAATGGATGGCCCAGATTAAAGGAAATATGAAATGGATGGCTTGGATGTAAGAGAAAGAAAATAAAAATAAATGATGAAGAAAGTTTTGTATGTGTGTGTGCGTGAGAGGAAAGCACTAGGGAAGAAGAAGAGAAAATTAGAGATTGGGCAAAGCTGCCCAATCGGAGAAGAAGAAGGAGAGGCCGAATGGGGAAAGGCCGAATGGGGAGAGGAGAGAGGAACTAGCTTGGCCAACCAGAAGAAGGAAAGGAGGAAAGGAGAGAGGGCGAGAAGCGAAGGAGAGAAGGAAGAAAACGAGTCTTCACCAGCAACCCGTTTCGACCCGCGACACCCACACCCAAATTCCAACGGTTTTCACCGGAATTCTCACAAATTGGATCAAGGTACCACTTCCAATCATCACCTAGGCCTTCCCTCTTCATGTTTCATCCAAAAAATCAATGAATTTCGTGGTGATTTCGCGAAGAACACCCACACGGGTGCCGCGACTTTCTTGTTCAAAATTCACCCAATCCCGACGCAATTTCTTTCAATTGCCACCACCCATACATTTCTATTGAGGCCTAGAACAAAGCCCAAACATTGGTTGGGACGGCGGAGTTGATTTGAAGACGAATTGGAACTCACCCAATTCTAGGGTTCCGCACGGATTTTGGTGAAATTGGAGCTCTTCCAGGCCAAATTGGCCTTGGCCACAGGTATAAATTTGCTCTACTCTTTGAGATCTTCAATTTTGTATTTTTTTAGAATTTTTGGAAATAGTTGGATTTTCCAGCGAGCTAGGGCGGCCAATCGCCACCCGCGGCGGCCCGTGCATGGCCAGTGGCCCGCCAATGTCATTCTTAGCTTGTGTTTAAGGTTCTAGGTTCATTTTTTATAATTGATGGACGTAAATTGAGTAATTGAACCTAAGTTGGTTACGATTCGTGGTTGGGTGAAAATGTGAATTGACGATCCGACCGTTGGATCGTCACCAAACTTTGATACGTTGTAATATGTAATATTTGAGGATTATAGGAACTTACAGATCGGGAATCCGATTTATGGATCTTTCAAAATTGGAGTTGTAAGTTCATAATATAGAATGTTAACCGTCACTTGGTTTTGGAAATTGACGGAGATCCGACCGTTGGATGGTAATGAAATTTTAGGATGTTGTCCTAGAGGTATATTGTGGACCTCTGGAATTTATGGATTGGAAATCTGAGTTGCGGATCTTCCGGATCGAATTGCGTAGTGACGTGTTTTATATAAGTTATATATTCTATCGATATGATTTCTGAGGTTGGATTTGATTATTGTTCTAGGCGCCGATCGTCATGACGCCTTGATGTATTGTGCTAGGGAGTTGTTGGGCGAACTCCAGGTGAGTGGGCAGTATTTTCTGTTTATACCTATATACTATTGATTTTCCCAGAAATTGAAATTAAATGAAAGTATGTTTTAAAATGCCATGCATATATATATATGAATTGGTAATCGTTGCATATATATGTGAATTGGTGTTGTGGACGCACAGGTGAGTATCATGTGAGTTTTATATTGTTCATATGATTTGTTGATGATGTGAATTATGTTGAGAGCTCATAACCTGCACCTATGGTGTTAGTGCTTATATTATTCACCCCGCACCGCATGCTCACCTTGGATCCAAGTAGGTGCATGTCGTACAGACCATGAGAGGGTTCCGACATGTCGTACAGACCATGAGAGGGTTCCGACTGATAGGTGACTTTATATTATGTGCACAGTTGATTGATGAGAGAAGCACTAGAGCGTATTATTACACTATCCTTATCGTACAGACTACTTTAGGTAGTTCCGATTTATGTGCATAGTAGTGCCATACAGGTCACAGTGGTGACTCCGGTTGGATTGGATATTGAGCTATAGAATTAACCGAACAGGACCAACTGCAGGGTCTCCGGTTGATTCCTTATTTCACCTGTTATATTGATGCATCTTTATTATATTTTGATGCATAACATGGCATATTTTCTCGAAAAGTGTTAAAGACTTGTGATTTGAGTTTTGAAATTATATATGGTTATATATATACTATTTTCTGGGAATATATACAGGTTTTACAGCGAGGAGTTTGAAATATTGTTAAATGAAATGTTTTCGAAAAACTTTGTTTTACTGACCCACTCAACTTTGTTTTGCGCCCCTCCAGGTTCAAGTTAGCAGAGCTTTAGTGGCCATGAGGAAACCAACGGTGTTCTGACAGAATTCACAAAAGTAGGACTCATCCTCGAGTGTTTCATCTTAGTAATTGTATTTTTTTCAAAGCTTCCGAACTGTGTAAATGGTTACATCACTCTCACGTGATGGCCAGCATGCCCTCCTTCGGAACGGGATGTGTCACCTTGAGTTTTCAATAAATATTTGACCCAAAAATTAGAAATCAATTAAATGGTTTGGATCGATGAACATATGTTTCCAAAATAAAAATCCAAATATTATCAAATTAGCTTATTAGCAAACTAATGTGTACTTACATACACACACACACACACACACACACACACACACACACACACACACACATATATATATATATATATATATATATATACAAGAATATTAATTAACCTACAACCATGCATGATTCTTGTAATAGATTGACCGTCAAATAATTAGGTGACATCGTATATATTGATAAATAATATTGCCGTTAATACAAAAATTCATGTTAAATGTATGTATAACAATATTTAATTGTTAGAAAAAGAAAATTATGACAAATTTCTTTTTAATTTTTAAGTTGTTAAAAAAATAGGTAGACGGGTGAAAAAAAGAAGAGTAAACGGGTACGCGGTTATGATTAAATGGGTATGCGGTTATGTATAAATGGGTATGCAATTATGAGTTTGGTTAATCGTTTATAAACGATTATGGGTATGAGTATACCCGTTTATGTAAATACCCAACGGATAAACGATTATGCAGGTAAAAGCTTAATCGGTTATGGGTAAATAACTGTGGTTACCCGTCCACCATAACCGTTGTCTATCCCTACTCAGTACAGCCGGCCAAAAGTTCATTCGCTTGTATTTCTACCCAACATCGTATCCCAACTTCGACCGCTCCAAAGCACTCTTCTCTGTCAAAGCCGGTGGCTTTACCTTTTTCTCCAGGACTTCAACGCTTCTGTCACTGCAGACGCTTATGGGGTGGAGACGCTGTACAGAGAGTTCTGTTTGAAAATTCGCGAAGAACAGAGTCTAAACTTCACATTTAGTCCAAGAAGAGAAGCAAGCCTGGACGCGTTTGAGTTTGTCAATGGAATTGAGATTGTATCCATGCCAAGCAATCTTTACTACACTCCTGCCAAAAGCGCCAATGGTGTTTATTATGTAGGCACCGGAAGAAAGAATGTCCAAATAGAAAACAACACAGCTCTGGAAATGGTTTTGCCGAATAAACATCGGCGGAAGCCCATTCTTACCCAATTCAGACACTGGCATGTACCGGAACTGGGAAGGTTTGGCAGATGAGGAAACTTACTTAGAGAGCCTTTTAAGTTTAAATTCGAGCAGTCTGCAACAAAATACTTATGCTGAACTCAACTTTTCCATAATACCAGAGTATACTGCGCCGAAAAAAGTTTATCAAACAAGCCGGTTAATGAGCGGAGAAACACCCGAAAACTTGCTTACCAGTCAAACAAGTTCACCTACACCATATAATCTCACTTGGCAATTCCCTGTACATTCAAAATTCTCTTAGGCTGCACTTTTGTTATCTTCCACGACAAGAATACACTTTTGGAAGTGGACTTCAAATTTACATAGCCAATCAGACAGCTGAAGGAGCCAATATATTCGAATGGAGTGGCGGATTTTCGATCCCAGTATACAGAGACTACGTTGTGTCAATCGGCCCCAGAAGTACGAAGAAGAAAACAAATCTTTCTATCGCGTTTTATCACTACTACAACAAAGATGTATTAAATGGGCTTGAAATCTTCAAACTGAATTACTCAAATGGAAATCTCGGGGGACCCAACCCTGATCCACCTCCAGGTCCCCCACCACTTCTAGGTCCTCCACTGAAGCTGCTGGTGGGGTCGAAAGGTATAAATTCTCCTCATTTGCTTGGCATAGTTGCTGGTCTAGTTTCCGGCATACTTGTGCTGATCTCTGTCCTCGGATTCTTCATCCTCATGCGGCGATGGAAAGCCAAGTCATCTACTAAGTCAACAAAGACCCACAAATCAACTTTACCCCATTATATGTGTCCTTACTTTTCACTTGCAAAGATCAAAGCCGCCACCCAAAACTTCAGCGAGTCCTTCATTATTGGAGTTGGAGGCTTTGGAAACGTGTATAAAGGATGCATTGGTGGTAGTGAGGCCATCGTCGTTGCAATCAAACGACTGAAACCGGAATCATCACAAGGGGAACACGAGTTCAAGACAGAAATCGAGCCGCTCTCACAATTCTGCCACCGTCATTTGTTGTCTCTGATTGGATATTATACTGATGAAGATGAGATGATCTTTGTTGATGCACAAAATCAGTGAGGACTTTGGTACAACAGAAAGTGTTAAGTTTGTGACCTTCGCTAGATTGCTCCGGTCACTAGTGTGGGTAAATATGTAAATGGATAGAGACAGGGAAGCAAACACAAGATGTACGTGGTTCACCCAAATTGGCTACGTCCACGGAGTTGATGATTTCTCATTAATTGTGAAGGGTTTACACAAGTACATAGGTTCAAGCTCTCATTTAGTGAGTACTAGTGAATGATTTAGTACAAATGACATTAAGAAATATTGTGAGAGAATGATCTCATTTTATAGAAGAGTTTCCAGCTTTGTTCTAACATTGACACGTGTCGTGTTGTGATTGGCTTCTGATGTTAACACGTGTCGTGCTGTGATTGGCTTCTGATGTCGACACGTGTCGCACTGTGATTGGCCTCCTGGTTGGAGGGAAACACTTCTGGGTCCTTGACGGTATAACGTTGACCGGTTCTCAGTAGTTTCGGGATTGGTCAAGTATGGTACAAACAATCTTGGCATACGATTACATTGTTGGAGCAATATTAGAAAATATGAAAATCACAACATCAATAGTATACAAAATTCATATAAACAACTAGAGATAAAGTTAGGAAAACTGACAAACTTGAATATTGAGGCTTGCATAAATGCAATGTCCTAAAGACAGAATTTCGCCCCTACTATTGTGCTTGTAGTTCAGTAGGCGTCCGTCTCCCAGGATTCAACAATCTATAATCTGAAGTCAAAACACTTCAATCTTCGGACTCTGGCGAACTTCATATATTTTGTATTCTCAAGACACGACTCGGATTTCTACTAAGACATTGGAGAAAACTCTTCTTTTCATTCTATTAGACAGGTGGGATGCTTGAGTTTATATAGAACTCAAGGCACCATTTTTGAAACAATATGACTGTTGTATAAAGTTTCAACGAACAGATACAACTCATGAATTTGAATTCAACTATGACACATGACTCTTATTTTTCATTCATACAAAAATTAAATATTATAATATATAATTTCCAACATACATGACACGAGGGACTCTCGCTGACCATCTCTACCACAACAATAGAGACATCCCACTTCTCCCTTGGGAACAACGTCTTCAAATTTGTATTGGCGCCGAGCGAGGGTTGTACTACCTTCACAGTGGTACCAAGGGCACAATCATCCACCGCGATGTGAAGGGCACAAACATTTTATTGGATGAGAATTGGGTGGCCAAGGTTTCAGATTTCGGCCTGTCGAAAATGGGAATCACCACTGCATCCAAGACCCACATCAGTACCATTGTCAAAGGTAGTTTCGAGTATTTGGACCCGGAATACTACTGATGTCAACGACTTACTGAGAAGTCTGATGTGTACTCATTCGGCGTAGTGTTGTGGGAAGTATTATGTGCAAGGCCAGCTGTAATTCATACGGCGGAGACAAGGCAAATGAACTTGGCTGAGTGGGCAAAGAATTGCCATCGCAATGGGGAACTTGATCAAATCATTGATCCAAGCATGAGGGGTAAGATTGAAATTGAGAGTTTGAACAAATTCGTTGAAATTGCCATGAGCTGCATCAGTGATAGAGGGATTGAACGACCGCCAATGAATGACGTTGTGAGGGGACTTGAACTTGCACTGCAGCTTCATCAAAAGAACATTGGTAGTGAGGGTTACAATGAGGTTACAGACCGATGTTGTGCTGCATATGGATCCATTCAGTGTATATCCGCGACAATCTTCTCAAAGATCGATGACCCGAATGGAAGATGATGAGCGTTGGCCACAAGCAAAGGCTATGATATCAATGGGATTGTAATATATGCTCTGTCAGTTTTAAATCAAATATATTTGAACCCAATTGAATGCAAATTTATATGCAGTGACTCACTTCCGATCTTAATCATTGTACTCAATACTAAATACATTGGTCTAAAAATTTCCGCCCAGCACTGCGCTTGGCGGCTGACCACCACCTCGATTATTCATGAGGTGTTTGAAAATTGAGAAAGCATGCCGAGACCTCCTTAGGTGTTTGCCTAGCCCGCCTAGATGCCCCCTTAGCCCGCCTAAGCACGCGCCTAGGTCGCGACTCTTACTTAGATATAAAATCGATAAATTTCATTTTTGGATTTTATTTTTGTTTAATAAATTATAAGAGATTTGTTGAATACTTGAATAAACACTTTTTATATGTTTGTTCTCCATATTTTTCAATATGTTATTTTATTTTGTTTTGTGAGTTATATGTTATTTTCATTTATATGTCATTTTATTTTGTGATTTAATATACCAATACAATTATATATTTTTGTAACTATTAATAGACACTTATTTATACGATATATAATAAATTTACTTAAATTCGTCTAGTCCTCCTAAACTTCCGCCTCACCGTCTAGGCGCTAGACCCAAATCCACCGCCCGACTATGCCTAGTGTCTTTTACAACCTTACTAAATAGTCCATAAAAGATAGATTAATTTGGACTTGGGACAAAATTAAATTCCTGGTTAAGTAATTTGATTTCCAAGTAGCATGTGAAAAAATGAAGCAGGCATGAAAATGTGAGGAAGATAAACTAAAATAAATAACTCAAGTCCCTATCTCAGCATCAAGAACGCAAGTCAAGTCTTCGATCGGTATCTTCTTCCTCTGCGAAGAAGATATACATCGATTGGACGGAAGAGTTGTTCCAAGTCGGAAAGTGAAGCCCACAAACCAAGTAGTGACGGTTGAAAGCCTCAAACATGGCGGGCATGAATTGGAGGTACAGTGACGGTCGACAACCGCCTCCGTCGGCGATGAATTTGGCCGTCAGAAAGAGTCTTATGGTATGTTGAATTTCTCGAATTTCCCTTTATTTGGGTTTCCTCTATCCTTTTTGCGTTTGATTGGGAGTTTATAAATTAGGGTTTTGGGGGATTTAAGGGTTTCTGACTCTTTTTTATTTTTTTTATTTTTTTATTTTTCCAGAAATACTCAAATCAAAACTGACTTTTCTGTTGCCGGCGACCTCTGCTTGCTTGCTCCCTTTCTCAGTCGATGAGTTTATAAGAAAGGTGTATATTTGTTTGATTGATAAATAATGGTCCAACAATTTTTTTCCCAAAAAGTCATGTTTCATTGGTACTTTTATTTGGCGGTTGCTGAGAAAGAAAGAAAGTTCTAAAATTTGATTTGGATTTTGAAGGGGTGCAGAACCTAAGCTGTTGGCCTTCTCTGCAGCTCTTGGCCTTACCATTGGATTATTTTCAAGATGCGGTACGTATATTTGCTAAGGTTTTCTGGGAAATCTAATACTGTTTGTGGATTATGGTTGTATATTCATTGTTGGTTTAACTTCTTTGCCGAAGTTAGTGAAGTTGAGAGGGACAACCGAGTCCTCAGGTCTCTTTCTCTCTGTGCATGCATGTATGCATACATAATGTTGTATGTATGTGGATGTGATGACAGTTTAATTGTATAAACTAGGGTTTCGGGCGATAGGATTGTTTATCATGTTTCGCAATTAAATGGAAAAAAAAAGGCTGACTCAAATTAACTTCATAGCAATTTGTTTTGCCCTGATTGAAATTGAATTGGTTGAAATATGTATAATTGGTTTGGCTGTGTATTCGATTTATTGACGAGGCGTGCAGTTTATTCAAATTGCTTATTCGTAGAAGAATTTGACTAGTTTTGTGGAGCTGCGGACTGTGTTATGCAGCGTAATCCATTAAATGTGATTGGACATGATTAGAAGAATATGTTATGTAGTATTGTTTGAGAAAAGAATAATGGGTCATAGGCTCATAGGTAGCTGAAAGCATTGTCGAATATAATTTTAGGCAAGTGCTCAAATTGTGAGAGATATTACTAGACATTGCTTTTTCTGTGGTTTAATAAAAATCCTAGCATGCCAAAAATATCTCAAAAGTCATATCGCGGAATATCATCGCAGAAATCAAAACAGTAAACGTCTAATAGATCGTCTCGTAAGCGCGGTGTGCTACTAGAAAGATCACTGAATAAATATAACTTCCGGCCCAGTGCCTGCACCGTGGTCTCTGCCCGTAGCCAGAAATTACCAACTCCCGGCCCAATGCTTGCTCCATGTCCCTCAGCCCGTAGCTAGGGATTATTTCTCCCAGCCTAAATGCCAACACTAGATCCTCGCCCCAGGCGGCATAGTGTCCTCTAGGTACGCACAAATAGTTACGCCTCTCATAAATAACCACTTCATAGTATAAAGTCATCCATCGTCTATACTATAAAGAGGGGTTTCTAAAACATGTTCTAGCATCCTATCGTCATCCATCAGATAGTCTATCAAATCATGGTTTTTATAGAAAATACGATATATTAAAATATAGCTCAATATAGGCCAACAATTAATTCCTCACCAAAAACACGAGACGAAAATCAACAAATTCATTAAACAGGCTTAACATAAATCGAATCATAAATTCGTAGGCATGCTAATCATTTATGCAATTAAATTATAAAATCATGTAATTTTAGAAGGGGTTCACTCACCTTTGTTTTGCGCTCCCATTCAGGACTTAGGATCAAGGCACCTAATCCCGGCGTCAAGACACTTCCGCAGCAGTATCTTTGAATCCTCTCGATGTATGACCCACTTCTTTATTCATTCAATTTTATCTTAATTCTTTTTAGTGATTAAGTTTAGTTGTATGCTCTGAACACGTTCCTAAAATTTTAATTCATTGTATTTTAAATTTCTAACTCTTATTTATTTCTTATTCTTCGCTTTTGTATCAATTAATGGCTTTCGTTAGACCTAACAGTTTTTGACACGACACGGTGACACGACACGAAAACGACACGAAAATAACGGGTTTCGGGTCAACACGATAACTTATTGGGTCACTATCGGGTGACCCGTTAAGAACCCGTTAATAACGGGTTCTTAACAGGTATACACGCGGATAACACGTGGGTAACCCGTTTCGACCCGTTAAGAAAAAAATTATTTTAATAATTTTAAAGTTTAATTACTAAAAGATTTATTATAAAATACAATAGTCATATTAATATATACAATATATTCTATATTAAATATATAGTTTTGTATTATTGTTCTATATAAATTATAAAAAAATAAAAAAAAGTTTTAGTCATTATTTATTTTTATTATGAGAGTTCCTTATTATCATTACTAGGATAAATTTTACATAACATATTCTTGTCCAAAATTAAAATATACTAGTATAGTATTTGTATATGCAAGAACTAAGAAGACATACATACAAGTATGAAAAATGTGAAAGAATATATAAACACTCGTGATTTATCATTATTCCTTCACGAAGAGATAATTGTTACACTTATATTATCGTTTAGATTTTTAAAATCCTTCAAACCCTCATGAATAATGTTTTTTATTTGAGAGCAAAATTAATAAAATTAATAATAATTATTGTAGAAGTGTAAAAAATGTAAAAAAATATATATACAATCACTCATATATAAAAAATGTAAATACTTTAAATTAAAGATCAAATTTATTCATTACATTCTTATAGGGTCGAGGAGTGTATATGTACAAAATCATCAAAATCGGAGCTAAAATAACTGTTAAATTATGATTTTTCGTTTATAACTGTCGAAAACTTTTGTTCTGTTACGTAATCTCTGAATGTTTGTTTTTTACAATTTTTTACGTTTGCAATCTTGGAATGTGTACAAATAAGTTTGACGGTTGGATCATTGAAAAAAGTTTCGTAGAATGCATATTGCATCAAAACGGTAGATTAAACAAACACTTAGAGTTAATATTATACTTCTATTAAGTATAAAATAAGTTTTTGTGGTATCCATTAGTGTAAATACTTTAAATTAAAGATCAAATTTATTTATTACATTCTTATAGGGTCGAGGAGTGTATCTGTAAAGAATCATCAAAATCGGAGCTAAAATAACCATTAAATTGTGATTTTTCGTTTATAACCGTTGATAACTTTTGTTCTGTTACATAATCTCTGAATGTTTGTTTTTTACGATTTTTTACATATGCAATCTTGGAATGTGTACAAATAAGTTTGACGGTTGGATCATTAAAAAAAGTTTCGTAGAATGCATATTGCGTCAAAATAGTAGATTAAACAAACACTTAAAGTTAATATTATACTTCTATTAAGTATAAAAAAAAGATTTTGTGGTATCCATTAGTGTAAATACTTTAAATTAAAGATCAAATTTATTCATTACATTCTTATAGGGTCGAGGAGTGTATCTGTAAAAAATCATCAAAATCGGAGCTAAAATAACTGTTAAATTGTGATTTTTCGTTTATAACCGTCGAAAACTTTTGTTCCGTTACGTAATCTCTGAATGTTTGTTTTTTACGATTTTTTATGTATGCGATCTCGGAATGTGTACAAATAAGTTTGATGGTTGGATCGTTGAAAAAAGTTTCGTAGAATGCATATTGCGTCAAAACAGTAGATTAAACAAACACTTAGAGTTAATATTATACTTCTATTAAGTATAAAATAAGTTTTTGTGGTATCTACTAGTGTAAATACTTTAAATTAAAGATCAAATTTATTCATTACATTCTTATAGGGTCGAGGAGTGTATCTGTAAAAAATCATCAAAATCGAAGCTAAAATAACCGTTAAATTGTGATTTTTCGTTTATAACCGTCGAAAACTTTTGTTCCGTTACGTAATCTCTGAATGTTTTTTTTTTACGATTTTTTATGTATGCGATCTCGGAATGTGTACAAATTCGTTTGACGGTTGGATCGTTGAAAAAAGTTTCGTAGAATGCATATTGCGTCAAAACAGTAGATTAAACAAACACTAAGAGTTAATATTATACTTCTATTAAGTATAAAATAAGTTTTTGTGGTATCTACTAGTGTAAATACTTTAAATTAAAGATCAAATTTATTCATTACATTCTTATAGGGTCGAGGAGTGTATCTACAAAAAATCATCAAAATCGGAGCTAAAATAACCGTTAAATTGTGATTTTTCGTTTATAACCGTCGAAAACTTTTGTTCCGTTACGTAATCTCTGAATGTTTGTTTTTTACGATTTTTTATGTATGCGATCTCGGAATGTGTAAAAATATGTTTGATGGTTGGATCGTTGAAAAAAGTTTCGTAGAATGCATATTGCGTCAAAACAGTAGATTAAACAAACACTTAGAGTTAATATTATACTTCTATTAAGTATAAAATAAGTTTTTGTGGTATCTACTAGTGTAAATACTTTAAATTAAAGATCAAATTTATTCATTACATTCTTATAGGGTCGAGGAGTGTATCTTTAAAAAAATCATCAAAATCGGAGCTAAAATAACCGTTAAATTGTGATTTTTCGTTTATAACCGTCGATAACTTTTGTTCCGTTACGTAATATTTGAATGTTTGTTTTTTTACAATTTTTTACGTATGCAATCTTGGAATGTGTACAAATAAGTTTGACGGTTGGATCGTTGAAAAAAGCTTGTCATTACGAGTGTTTATATATTTTTTCTATATTTTTTTACACTTCTACATTAATTAAAAAACTATTAAAGACTTTAGGTAAGCGAAAATATACTTAAAACAAAATTGCGTTTTTATGTTTTGGATGTGATAATATGGAATTATATACTTATTTAGTATTATGTTTTTCATTTGATTATTTATTGGTTTAAAATATATTTTCCTTAACGGGTAACGGGTCGGGTCATATTACCTGTTAATATTATCGGGTCGATTTCGGGTTGGGTCATTTTACCCGTTTATTTTAACGGGTGTTACACGACACGACCCGTTAAGATATCGGGTATGACACGAAAACGACACGAACACGGAAAACACGACACGAATGCCAGGTCTAGCTTTCGTCACCCTCGGGTGTCGGCCAGCACGTGTCTATCCTGGTATTCGTGGAATATCAGGGTCGGGGCGTGTCATTTGAAGTACTGAGGGGAGGATTAATATTTTTGGAGCTTAACTGGAGTCAACAAATGAGACTTCTTTCTGGGAAATTTAAACCCCCGTGATTCAGGTTTACATAAAATAGGACTTATGGAATAGACTTCATAGTTGTACATCTATGGCATCATTACACTATGAAATAGGACTTTAAATTCGCTGCTCTAACTTTGATGGCCTTCCAGATTAGAGTTATTATTACGTTTTCTCTCTCAGTCATGACTTAGGTACTACAGAATAGGTTTTTGTGCATCTGTTTATTTGTAATTGTCCAAATAGCAATGTAACTGTTGAATAGGTTTTTGTGTATCTTTGCTGCTCTGTATGAATTAGCTTGAGGTTGCTTGACATTGACGGTGAATTTACCTTGAGGTTTTGTAACCTTACAAATAAACGTCTCTCTGTCATGACATATATTGTGATTTTTTTTACTTCCATCTGTTTGTTGATATAATCCTTTAGGTAGAGCATGTTATGATGTTTACAATTTGATAAATAACGTTAAGTCATAATGAATTCAACCGTTGTATGGTTTACAGTTATTTAGAATTCATAGATGTAGGAGAAGATACATAGGAACTTAAAAAATCTAGAACAATGAAAAACTATGCATATATTGTGTAGCTGTGTAGCTTTTGTTCTAATAGGCAGCTACATCCAGCAGGGATCAAGCAAGCGTTTCACTTGCCAGGAGTGATTGTCACCATCTTTGTGACATTAGACATTTCTCTAAGAAGCATCTCTTCCTCTGTGAAAATCAATTCCAGAGAAAGAACTGTTCCGATGTTGACGACTTCAGTTAACAAGCCTGTGCTGTTGAGATTTTCCCATGTCAAATATAGAAGTCATCAAACGTTTCTCAGGATCAATGCCACTTGGTACCTGAGTTACAATTTATATTTCCATTGACATTGGGTTAGTTTATTTACTTTCAGTTGTATTCTTAAATTCTTGTTGTACTGAATGCAGGAAGGTGAGAGTGCTCGATTGTGATCAAATTTGGGTGAGAACCGTCAAACTCTAATCCTAATTTTTTCCTCTTTTGAACCATGCAAATTAAGTGTCATTGGATTTACTGTTTGTATTTTCTCGGAATTTCACCATAGGGTTGATGATTTTTGTATTATTAAACTTGGTCGTCGCTTCTTTTCCATCGTTGCTGTCATTTTTTTTCGTATCTCAAATCAAAATTGTATTTGCTTATTTTGTTTTTCAAGTTCAAACGAGGCCATCAGTTTTGTCAATTGTAGTCTGACTGGGTCGTTCATCAATGCAGAAGCATGGCCTCTCACAAAAATGGCCAGACTTGATCAAGCTTTTAGTTGATGGGCCAATCTGGAAGTGTATTCAACTGCTATCTGTACTTGCCCTCCGGGTATTAGATTTCTTGCAATTTTACTTTTACAGTGCTTTTATAGTTTGCCATTTTCTTTTGAGAGCCTTTTAATTCTTATCACATAAGGGAGCGGGACTTCATGTGTGCAAGTTTTTGTTTCGTTGTATTTCGTGTTTAAAAGTTAATGCATGACTCGAGGATGAGTTTTAGCTTATCCCACTTATCTTTTACACTCTTGCTTCATTCATGTACTGAGTCATGGTTTAACTGTCTAAATTCAAGAACTAAAAATGGCCAGCAGGCTAAAAAGCAATTAGATTTTGAGATGCATATTATGCTTTCTCATTAGAGGTCGCACTTGGTGCGATGGCAAGTGCCTTCGCCCATGAGCGGTAGGTCTCGGGTTCGAGACTTGGGAGCAGCCTCTCCATAAATGGGGGTAAGGCTAGCCGACATTCACCTCTCCCAGACCCTGCGTAAAGCGAGAGCCTTGTGCACTGGGTACGACTTTTTTTATTATGCTTTCTCATTATTTCTTTGTTTTGTAATTTTCATTTATTAATGTTCTTTTGGCAGCTTATTCGATTGTATTTGTGGTTTTCCGGGGACAATCAGACCGTCTCCTTAAACATCGATCCTCACAAGATTGTCAAACCCTTACTTTTCACTGCAGCAGAGACCCCCAATTCATTTTATAGTCCTTTCAATTAATTTGGCAGCTGAAGTTTTCCTCATTTTTATTTTTTTTTATTTTTTATTTTTTACTTGAATTTGATTTGATTGTGATAGGTCTAGAGTGAAAGCTCTGCTGGAGGTGGAGGTGAGAAGTATTCTTCCCGTTCAAGATGCTGCCGAGATAGCAATGGCGGGCTTAGTGTTGTCTCAAAGTGATTGTCGCACACCTCGCCTTCTCCTCTCCATCGCACTCCTTACCAGAACTCGAATCAATGGTGAGATGCATGTCGTTGTCTAACTCATCTTCAGCTCTGTCTCTTTCACTCTTGAGGTACCTGCTGTTGGATTCTGTTTGCTGTTGTCGATCTACAGGTAAAGCTTCAATTTCCATATTGGGGTTCCATTTTTCTTCATTTCTGGAATTTGGGTTTTAATTTCAGTAATTTATTTCTATTAATTTTGGTTCTGTGTTTAGTTAATTTTGTTCTTAATTTTACTAATATTTTGAGTTTTTTTTTCCTCTGCAAATTTCGATTAAATTGCTTGCAATTGAATTATTTTGTAATTTTCTATAAAACTCCCTGTATATTAATTATTTGTTTCCAATAGCAGGTAATCAGGTATTGCATTTTTTGAAAACTCCGATTAATTTTTTTCATGTTCTTTTCTGGTGAGAAGGTTAGGGATAAGCTCTGCACCCAAACTCGAGAGTGACCCAGCCTGTTTGCTCTGTTTTTGGATTTCATTTTTAAATTTGATATTTTGTTTGCAGCCACTGGAAAGAGGCCGCAGGAAAATTTCTCTTCTGGGAGTTATGAAGGAGTTGGGGAGGAAGAACAGAGTCTTGCTGTCAGATTTAGTAAGTACTTGCCTAAAGCCATGGGATTTTGAAATATCAATTTCTTGCTTGCTTATTAGCTTTAAACATCTAAGAACCTAGGTAATCTTTTTTTTTTCCCTACTGTCTCACTGCATACAATGTGTTGATTTACACAACAGAGTCGTTCCCCACATGTGTGAGGATCTGTGCGTGCAACCTCATTGGTTAAGTAGACCTTGGTGCTCCATTTTGTGATACCATGGACAAGCAAGAGAGTAAAGAGGAGTTTGATTGCATAATTACTCAGAAAAATAAGTGTATTTATTTTTAACTATTCTGAAGTGAAATCAGTGGTCATCTACTGGTCCAGTTCAATGTTGTCTGAGTTTACAAGGGACGATGCAACACTTACATGATACTTTTCTTATTGGCTGTATGTGAATCATCAATATCTTATGGATTAATATGCTTACCATTTCGTATACATATGTTTTGATTCATGTTAAACTTTGTTTGTATTATTTTTGTGTTTGTCATTGGCAGTTGAATTTGAAAACATTCATAGTTATCCATAGGACCTTGAGGGAGTATGCAATTAGTATTCATATAGATGGTTATTCGTGTTAACGATAAAAGCATCTGGTTTAGGTTTGTCCTCAAAATTTATGCTTAGTTGTAAGAATGCTTTTGCTTAGTTGTTCATGTAAAAATGGAACATTTTTTTTGTACATATATCATTTTATATTCGTTTAATGTTTGAACTTATGCTTATTAACTTGGTTATTGGTAAAGCTCTTCTAGAGGCAGTGTTGGCGTTTAGATGATGAGGAATTAGGCGATGAGGAGGAAATGGCGAAGGCGGAGGACCAAAAGGTCCATATGAAAGCTGAAGAATCCAAAGGTAAACCCCATCAAAGTTTTCGATTATGGTGTTCTTTAGTCGATTGCTAGACTAGAACTTGAAAAACTAACACATGCAAATAATTTTTTGTGAAGGAATTGCGGTCCAGTGGCTGGATAGAAGAAAAGGACAATGCATGCTCTCTCTCTCTCTCACGGTAGATCCGTGTTCCTCTCCCCCCAAACCTAATGGCTTCAGCCCAATTCGGACCCTGCTCAGATCGGGACCTCTTGGAGATTCGGAGCTCCATGTGAGATAATTTTCCCCAAATTGTATTCAATCTATGTTGCTTCATTTCATTTTCCATTTTAATTTGGAATTGTTGATATTTTAGGCGGGTATCGCATGTATAACCAGAACAATTTTTGTATTGGATTGGGGTCAAATTGTCCAGCTTTATTAGCTATTTGGTCGCCTGTGTATTTGTAATCTGAATAATATGAATTAGGGTTTTTCTATTAGTGTCCGATTAGTCAAGAAAGGATGCTTTTTTTTTTTTTGTTATCATGCATATTTAAGCTGTAAACATCTGAAAAACTGCTTTATTGAAGTGAGATTTCCAGTTTTTGAGCTCAATTTCAGGTCTTGAGCTTTGAATTTGTTTACATGTAGCCCAGCGAAAGCTATCTACGTCGTAGTTTGAAGTATTTGTATTGGTAACTATGTGTTTTCGTTGCGCAATCTGAGTTGCCCCAATATCTTTTGTATGCAATTTGGTGTAGACAAGTAGTTTTTTTGGTGGGTATTGGAAAAAAATATGAAATTGATTTGCGCTCAATGCATAGTTAATCTTAAAATGCGGTTTATTAAATTGGTTTGATGATATATAGGTGGTAGCAAATTAGCTATGTCAACTCCTACAAGGATGAGGCTGATGAGAGACTTCAAGAGGCTGCAACAAGACCCGCCTGCAAGGATTAGCTGGGCGCCTCAGGATAACAATATAATGTTGTTGACGAGGTTAGTTATTTTTTAGGCTCTGCTTCTGCAAACGTGAACTCTTTACATGGATACCTAATTTTATGTGAGTTTTAATAGTTATATATCAAACTCCACTGCACTGTGAACAATTATAATTAGAACTTGATGAAATGGGTTCCATCCAGCAAAACTCCTGCCCTATTAAAAAATATAAAAAACTCAAAAGAAAATTTGATAATTTCTCATAGTTTAGGCCATTTATCCAAGTCAGAATGAGAAACACAGATGTTTTCTGTATCTTTAGGCTATATGTTTGGCTGTAAATTGTATGGAGTAAATCTCTTGGTGTCATTCTAAATAGACTGGAAATATGTCTCATGCAAAATTTACGTTGATGTTTATCAATGGAAATAAGTTTTGAAGTGATTACCTTTCTTTATACAAGTTCTCTTCACAAAGAAACCTATATTATGGTTTCACTTTTACTTGCTTTGGCACGGGGGGAGTGTCTGGTCATGTAATTGGCGTGTCATTACACACTACATTTTTATTTTCCTTATCTTCTATATTAATATCACCATTCTCACCCGAAGGTTGCCTCTTCCAAGTCGGTATTTGATGATCTCCAATCCCTTTTGTGTGATTTCTCTGTTTTGAATCTCGGATGGTTCCTCAGGGAGGGCAGATTTTTGGGTTTTTGGTTTTTAGGGTTTTATGTCTTGGAAGTTTTCTTTATTTTTTGGGTATAAATCTCCGGATTTTGGGGTTTTTAAAGTGGTGGATTTATGGAAATTCAAATTCTTGCATTCACAAATCCATGTAAAACCCTTCAATTTTGTTTTGTTTTAACTTTTGAGGTATGATTTTATAGAAATTAACGGTTGGAATTAACTTTAGTAATCTTGATTTTGGTTTGGTTCAGCTAGGGTGTAGTTGAGTCCACCTGTTATGGTGAAGATGGAAGATGCTAAATTTTGCTAAATTTTAGTATTAAGAACTTAATACATATGTAGTTGCCCTGTTTGGCTTTGGCGTTTTGATTCGGTGTTTGTTTGGATTTTGGGAATTACCATTGATAGATAGCATTCAAGCAAGATGCATAACTCATACCCACATTTTTTTTTTCATATTCCTTTTCTGCCATCTCTTATTTAGATTTGTGTAATTGGTTGGCTCAAAGATGGTTTACAAGGCAGGGCTTTATATTCATCTTCAGATTGGTCCATATATTTGTTCAGAATGGAATTTTGGGTAATGATCATTTTCCTCAGCAGTTTGTTGTTTCATCAAAGATATAGTCCGACAATTGCTCAGGTGACAATGTCCTTTGGTGACTGGTTGGATTAGCCCACTTTTCTGTTGGTATATATTTTCTTATGTGGCTTTCTGTATATATTAGACTTCTTCTACTGTAATTTAACAGATTTAATAGTTACTTCGTTCAATGAATAGCTCTTCAGTATCCATTTTGAAATCAGCATCATTTACTTTCATATTGATTCACCATCACCTAACAAGGTTTATTTGGACCCAAAACAAATCATAATTAATTGTTCACTAATCTGCTGCTTTATTGTCAATAACCCTTTAGATTGGGAAGCACCATGCTGTTTCCAATCAATTAGTTTGATAGGTGTTTTAACAATTTCCTAAGGTGGGAAGCACTTAGCTTTTTTTGTGTGGAAGATTAATACCATGCAACCATGATAGCTATTATAACTAAGAATCAATATGTTGTAAAGATATCTCAATTATTGAGAACGACGTATATGTTCTGTTAGTTTGATTGAAACTACAATTGGTCAAATTACAAAGAAAATGAAACATTCTCTCTCGTCTTTTTCTCTCCTATTGCATTTGGGTTTTCTCCTGTTTCTATTTCTATTGATCTAATTTGGGGTGCGGTTGAATTTGGTTGTGTCAGTAACTCGAGATGATTGTAAAGCAGTACATGTTGTGTTGATGCCTTTTATTTTACATGCATATTTGTTTCGTTGGAATTAAACTTGCAACTAAAAAAACAACGTGGTACCTAAGAATCAATGAAGTCAAACTTTGCTTCCTATACATGGATATGCATGCCATAAGAAACATTCATTTGTAGATCGTATTGTGTCATCAATAATATAGTTTCAATTAATTAGTCTACTACATGGAGGAAAAACATAGAAAAGAGAGAGTAGAAAAGTAGAAGGCATAATACCTGAGCACCTGGCATGAATGGTAAGTTTTTGAAAAAATTGCTAAACAGTCTTACAAATTTAGTCGTTAAATGTTGTACTATAACCCAAGACAAATATATAGCTTGTTTACAAATCAAAACAAAGTGCTGCTATAATCCGCAACAACCATGAATTATTTCCGCATAAAGATATTCAAATTTGATGGCACATCGAATAACTAGAAAGCAAAGCAAAATATGCCATGGGCTAACACGGAGCTAAAACAAAAGAAGGATTAAATATCGAAAATTTTCCATAAGGCATCAATTGACAAAATGCTTCTTCTTAATGTGGTCTTCCAAGAAATGAATGCAGATCCAAAACAACTAAAAAAACATCTTAGAATTAATAAATAGAAGCATAAATGGACATGATAGCTCCCTAATTTTGTAAACAAACTATATCTTTGTCTTGGGTTATAGTATAATGTTTAACGACTAAATTTGTAAGATGGTTTAGCAATTTTTTCAAAAACTTACTATTCATACTAGATGCTCAGGTATTATGCCTTCTACTTTTCTACTTATTATGCCTTCTACTTTTCTACTTTCTCTTTTTCTGTGTTTTTCCTCCACGTAGTAGGCTAATTAATTGAAACTATGTTATTGACACAATACGATCTACAAATGAATGTTTGTTATGTCATGCATATCCATATATAGGAAGCAAAGTTTGACTTCATTGGTTCTTATGTACTATGTTGTTTTTTTAATTGCTTTGTGTGAAAACTATTCATGCATGTTGCGACTAATACATTTGCGCGTGCACATTTTCTATTATATGGTATAAAAACAAGGATGCTTTTAGACATTTTTCATTCTACCCCTATCGTTCGTGTCTTTCGATTTTAGCAACCATAGTTTGAAAAAATTTCTATCCGTAATTTGAAAATTTTTCTATCCGTAGTTTCAAAAATTTTCTATCGTAGTCAATTTTTTTAAATTTTTTTTTATAAACAGTATCTATTGTTATTTTTTCATTTCAACAACCAAATAATTTTAGGTAGATGTCAACGTCAGCGACTAACTTCATCATGATTCATGTTGATTATTCATCGCTCGGGACGTATCTCGATCACACTCTCTCGATAGCAAATAATAAGAAGATATACATCCAATATGAGTGGCAGGAAAAAGAATGGAAACTGCTCTAGTGATGCATCAACGCAAGTCCTTTTCATTTCTTTGTTAACTTTTTTTTTTTTCATGACGACTTTGAACAGACAAATCGAAATACTTCACGATTTGCATGCAACGAAAAAATCACAATTATTGTACTCATGCAACAAAACAAAGCCAATTGTATTTGCCAAACCCTTGCTAGCCACAGTCGCCTCCACGAACAAAGGAGAAAAAGCGTTCACCACCGCAGAAATAGAAGCAGCCACAAATTCTCCGTTTCCGTCTCAAATTATTATTCCAATACCTCTAACCTTCATGTCTATATCTAGACCTGTAAACGGGTCGGGTTTATTGGGGTTGGATCTGGTTCAACCCAACCCGTTAAGTTAACGGGTCACCCGAAACCAACCCGTTTCATCTGTTAACAATTATTATTATTATTTTTTTGTATAGAGTTTATATTTTGTTGTTAAGATTTTATTGAAATTACTAAAATATCATCAACTAAGGGGTGTTAACGGGTCTAACGAGTTGACCCAAAGTGACCCGTTATTTAACGGGTTCACCCGTTAAGCATCCACCAAAATATTAATATTAACGGGTTGGGTCGGATCGGGTTCAAAATGCCAGGTCTATCTATATCCCAAGCAGCCACAAACTCTTCATTATCTTCAATCTTCTTGAAAGTATTGTTTCTCTTAAAAAAATTGCTGACATGGAAATAATACATGTCACTAATGTACATTTGGCAAATAAATTGAACCTATATTCACTTCTATCATACCCTATCCAACTCGAGTTGAAATCTTCTGCACCCAAAGCCTCTGTGACATACCTGTGGCCTTTCTTAGAGCTTGACACCTGTCAACTACTAACTCTAGTTTAACACTGTTAACTCAGAAAAAGATTAAAAATAAATAAATAAACGGATCCATCTCCATCGCGCTCTCAGCTCTCTCAATCTCACCCTCTTCTACCTCTCAACCCATAGAAACCATAGCGCCAACTCCTTCCTCCCTTCCCTGCCATCTTCACCCCTACAACCTATCTACCACAGCTTTCCTTTCAAATTCCAAATTTATAGCACATGGCTTCCAAGCATCGGACGGTTGTCGCCACCGTCCTCATTATCCTCCCAACACCAAAAGTCTTCTTCTTCCGAGTGGTGGTTTTGTAATTGTACAAAGATTAAAGCTCGAAAGGATATACTGGGAAAAGCCCAATCAATGGCGGCGGAGGGCTTCGATTTCTCTTAACGCCGACTGGTAGCCGCGGACCTCACGGATATGGCGGGTCTCTGTGAAGTAGGTTTGTAGTATCGGGGATCTGGAAACATACAGCGAGATTCTTAATCAAGAGGCCGAGAGGGATGGTTGTGGGATGCTTTGGTGGTGGTCGGCGTTCGGTGGGAGAGATTCTTAACCACTATACCACTTATGTTGTTGTGATAATATGCTATAATATTTATATATATGGTTTTGTTTTGAATTCTTTTTACAAGAAACAAATTTGCACATATTCCAAATTTTTTGTGGTATTATATTTTAAATTGTGTCAATTAAATACTTAGTCAATGATATGTGGTTTTTAATTTTTCTATTTTTTATTTGGTCACTTACATGGTAGGGCTGGAAAAGATTCCGGAAAATCCCAAACCAAACTGAAAAGTCCCAAACCCAAACCGAAAAATCTCAAACCAAAACCATCCTGAAGTTCGGGAATCCCATCCCGAAAAATACTGAAATTTTCGATATGGGATTGGTTTCCAAATCCCATTTGTTTGGTAATCCCGAAAAATACCGAAGTATTCGGTTTCCTATTGACTTTTGGGTTGTGGTTCTTGAAAACCATTGTCATGGTTGCTAACTACTCTTCAAAATACACTCACTCTGCACATAGAGATGATGAAGATAGTGAAAATTTTGAACCTCATGGGAACTCTATGTGGTATTAAGTCACTCATGTATCTTACCATGCAATGTATAAAGTGTAAAATATTGTACTAATTCATTATATATAAATGATTATGGTGTGTTTAGACTTCTTTCATTAATTACTACATATTTTCTACACTCACAATGTTTGTCAGCTCGCTATATAATCAACTTGATAATGTTAAATCCATTATGCAATGCATTTCCTTCCAATTTTTTGTGATAAACTAATAGATAATTGACTAAATAAACATCATGCAAAATTTCAATAAAAATTTCCAAGTTTTTCTTACAATTTCCGTGGTTTCCATGTAAATTTTATGGATATCGATATTATCCCGATATTTCCATCGATATTTCCGTGTTTTCGGACTACCGATATTTCCGATATTACCGATATTTTCTTCCTTGATCCTGAGAGAGGCCACAGGGGAGCCACGGAGGCTTTTGGGTGCAGAAGATTTCAACCCATCCAACTCAAGGTAATTAATATTAGAAAACTAATGAAAAGGGTTTGAAAACTTTGAGTTTTAACGATAAGGACAAAATAAAGGGTAAAGTAAATAGTACCATGATTGACTTTTTAATGTAAAAATATGATTTTTCGTTAAAGTTTCCATTAATATTAGATTAAATTACAGCAGTGGTCGCTAGTATTGTATCGCAAGTTTTGTTTCGGTTCCCGAACGCTAATAATAATTTCTCATGTCTTTGAATTAAGTTTAATGTTATGTTTCACTAAAAGTCCGTTTCATTATCTCTGTTAACTTTTTCATTAACTTAGTGTAAAGCAGGAATTTCATTTAAAAATAATCAATAATTGGAAATAATACTATGTTTGTGAAAAATCTTGACTTATCGGAGGAAGAAAAATGTTAAATAAAAGATAAAGAAAATTATTTTGATTAATTTCCAGGAAGTTTCTTCAAACTTTTTTTTTTTTTTTTTAGTTTCTTCAAAGTTAATTATGACAAAAGAGAAACAAGAATATTTCTCATGTTCACACACAGTTGATAACGAAAAACAGGACAAGAACCAAACCAGCTTACGTATTATAACCAATTTTCGAGCTTCATCCTCCATCGCCATTAGTTCAACCCCTCACCCTCACCTCATCCATTTCATCTCTCTCTCTCTCTCTCTCTCTCTCTCTCTCTCTATATATATATATATATATATATATATATATATATATATATATATATATATCATGAAGAACGTTATTACAAGCAGCAAACACGTTTATACAACCTTAAAACAGTGTTCGCCTCGTCTTCACCTCTCACCACTGTTTCTACTCATGATCCCTACCTTGCTCGTGGCCCAAGACGACTTGCCGCCTGTATACACTCCAGTCGACTTTATCACTGTTGCATGCGGGCCCCTAAGAGCAATTACACCCATGGAGCCCTTCTCCCTGGCAATTTACTATTCAATCCACCCTATTAAACAGTAACTGCCATAAATAAATAGTAACTACCATTAATAAACAGTAATTACCATTTACATCTCCACCCTTGAAATTTTCGCAATAAGCAATTAAAATAATAATTGTTTTGTTTGTTTAAATAATAAAAAAAACTTCCCTCTCTCTCTGTCTCTCTCTGTCTCTCTGACTCTCTGACACAAAAATAAAATAAAATATTACAAAGCCCTCGAGCCACAGGCCCGTCGACTTCCCACCCCCCTTCGCTCGGCCTCCCACCCTCACTCGGGCCCTTCCTCGCTGGAGCTGCTCCCACCGGCCCTCAGGCCCTTTCTCCTCCCCTGTCGCCCGAGCAACCAGCATCCGCTGGAGTTGCTCTAATGCAAGATAAGCAATATTGGACTGGAGATATGTACTCGATATACTCCCCCTTAGAAGAACACCAAGCTGCTAGCAAATCCACTGTCAGAGAAGCCCCTCCATCGTCCACCTCCTCCTTCATCAAAGTACCTTATACCTGGGCACGGCTTTCTCACTCTGAATTTACTTACAGATTTTCCTTCAAAACTGCCGGCCAAAAGTTCGTCCGGTTGTATTTCCGCTCGGTTTCTTATGGCCCTAGCTTCGAACGCTCCAAAGCACTATTCTCTGTCAAAGCCGGTGGCTTTACCCTTCTCCACGACTTCAATGCTTCAGTCACAGATGCTAATGGGGTTGACACTTTGTACAGAGAGTTCTGTTTGAACGTTGAAGACACAAAGAGCCTGAACATCACATTTGCTCCAAGCATGGCAGCAAGTCCAGATGCGTATGCCTTTATCAACGGAATCGAAATTGTATCCATGCCGAGCAATCTTTACTACACTCCTGCCCCAAGCTCCAATAGGCACAACAAGAAAGTATGCACCGAAGAAAACGAGTTTCGCATAGAGAACAACACTGCCCTAGAGATGCTCTACCGAATAAACATCGGTGGACCACAAATCTTATTCACTCAAGACACTGGCATGTACCGCCGCTGGGATGGTTTGGAAGTGGAGATAAATTATTTACAGCCGCTAAGAAGTGTAAGCAGTCACCTACAAGAATTCGGTAGTCAACCTGACTTTGCAGTAATACCAGCATATGCGGCGCCAGAACAAGTTTACCAAACAGGCCTGTCGATTAGCGCGGAATCGGAACCAACCTGGAACATTGGGTACAACCTCACCTGGGACTTCCCTGTAGATTCCAAGTTTTCTTACCTTATTAGATTGCATTTTTGTAGTTGGCACGAACCCGGAGAAGAGTTTCAAATTTACATAGACAAGCAAACAGTTGAAGAAAGAGCAGACATCTTCTTCTGGACCTGTGATCGAGGCCATGGCCGTGGGATTCCTGTGTACAAAGATTACGTTGTGTCAATGGTTGGCCCTGAAATCATGGGGAAGAAAACAAATCTTTCTATCGCACTGAAGGACAAGTACAACAAAGGAATATTATTGAATGGGCTCGAAATCTTCAAACTGAATGATTCAAATGGTAATCTCGGCGGACCGAACCATGTCCCAGCTCCGTCCAAACCAGTGGAGTCGCAAAGCCCCCCAAATAATTCGTCAAAGAAGACGGTGTTTGAAATCGTTGCTGGTGAAGTTTCCGGCATACTTGTCCTGATCTTTATCCTCGGATTCTTGATTTTCCGACTACTAAGGAAAGCCAAGTCCTCGGGCGCCAATTGCAGGACGACCAAGTCAACAATGACCTGCAGGTCAACTTTACCGTCTGATTTGTGTCCTTGTCTGTCACTGAAAGAGATCAAATCCGCCACCAAAAACTTCAACGACATGTGTATTATCGGAGTTGGAGGCTTTGGAAACGTGTATAAAGGATGCATCGGTGATGGTGAGACCACAACCGTTGCAATCAAACGGTTGAAACCCGAATCATCACAAGGGGCACACGAGTTCAAGACAGAAATCGAGCTGCTCTCCCAACTCCGCCACCGCCATTTGGTGTCTCTGATTGGATATTGTACGGATGAAGATGAGATGATCTTGGTATACGATTACATGGCACGTGGGACCCTCGCCAGCCATCTCTACCACACTAACAACCCACCTCTTTCCTGGGCGCAACGACTTCTGATTTGTATTGGTGCGGCTCGTGGTCTGCACTACCTTCACTGTGGAACCAAGGGCACTATCATCCACCGTGACGTGAAGAGCACCAACATCTTGTTGGATGAGAAATGGGTGGCAAAGGTTTCGGATTTCGGCTTGTCAAAATTGGGAATGACTACCGCATCCAAGACCCACATGAGAACGATGGTCAAAGGCAGTTTCGGGTATCTGGACCCGGAATATTTCCGACTTCAGCAGCTAACTGTGAAGTCAGATGTGTACTCATTCGGTGTTGTGTTGTTTGAGGTTTTGTGTGGGAGACCCGCTCTAATGCATACGGTGGAGACAAGGCAAATGAGCTTAGCTGAGTGGGCTAGGACTTGTCATGGAGACGGAACACTTGACCAAATCATTGATCCAAATTTGAAGGGTGAGATTGAATTCAAGTGCTTGAGTGTGTTCGTTGATATTGCTATGAGTTGCATACATGATAAAGGAATCGAACGGCCGTCAATGAACGACGTTGTGAATACCCTTGAGTTTGTGTTGCAGCGTCATCAGAGTTGCCTTGAAAGGAATAGTCACAAATGACAATCAGGTGGCCTTCTTCAATGACACTACCGCCTAAACTAGTAGTAGTGAGCAAAGTTCTTCGGAAAGGGAACCCATCCAATGTATATCTGAGACATCTTTTGCGTCAAATCTCAAGCATTGTGCTGTCATAAATTGAATATCTTACGGTTGTATATGGGGGCATCATTGAGCTCACTATGGTTCATACTTAATAGAATCTTTGTTTATATTTTTGTATTGACACCATTTAGCCCATTGTGGCAATAAAATCAAAATGCATCCAACACTTGTCCTCTAACAAGTGTCATCGCCATCTTAGTTTAAAGTTTCTATGTCAGTAACAAACTGTAAACAAACGCATCCTTCCCATCAAAATCCACAACAACTTGTCTTCGATTTTCAATGCGAGAGATTTGGTTAGATGAAGAATCATTCTCTTTTCATCATGTCGTCATATGGATAACGACGTCGATGAACTTCCACTAGTTCGTCTCGAGATCACCTATTGTGAGTCATAAAATTTGACTCCACGAGAATCCCACCATACAGTTAGATCTGATACTAACTGATGCAAATTCGGAAGCACTCATGAAACTATGCTATCTTTCAAACTTAATTCTCCACACAGTGACGCGGAGCTAAGGATAGCTAATAGTAGCGGCCAAATTTCCGATCACCCACTCTAGCGACCACCCAAATTCCAACCGCCGTTCTCAGGCCAACATCCAAAACCCACCATTCAATTTTCGAAGTAATCTTTTACCCTCACCATGTGCACATCTGTAATAAAAACTCAGCGAAACACTCATAAAAAACTCCATCCCTGCAAACTCCTCTACACCAACATAAAAACCAAACACTCATAAAGATATTACAAAAAAAATTAGTATAATACATATTCTCAATTGGGTGGATTATTTTTATTTAATATATATATATATATTAAACAAATCTTATAGGAGTAATTGACGAGATCAAATCTTGTGTATTCAAAATTAAGAACAATACTTGACTACTTAAAGATAAATAGGAACTCTTACTTAAACCTCTTAGTGTTTAACTCATAAAGTTTTGTGCTTATGATCAAAATCGTTCATACTATTAATCACACTGTAAAGATCTTTTCTGCAAAAAATAAATTAAAACTAAGGTCGTTTAGTCAATTGATTATAACAAATACATATACAGTTTGTAATGCTTTTACCAATACTGTTCATTTGTTTTTAAACAGTTTGATGAGTGGATCTTAGTTTTAATGGATTTTCGGCAAAGGCGATTTTTATAAGATAATTTATAATATAAACGATTTTGATTATAAACACGAAGTTCTATAAATTGATAATGAACAATTTTGAGAAATTTTGAGTAGAAATTCATGCTCATTTTTTAGTAGCCAAGTATTGTTCCAAAATGAATGTGGCTTCTATGTAATCCCAATTATGATTTAACATATGTTAAGTTTATGATAATAAAATTTTAAAAAGTTAAGTTTATAAAAATTTGATAATTAATGATTGAAGCCACATTTATTTTGAGTACCGATCACGTAATTGACGGGTGTCTTGCAAGAACGCAAGTCAATGAGTTTAAATATCCGGCAAGTCCACACTGCCGACTCAAAAGCGACCGAATATAATTATTACTACCCTCATATTTGTCAAAAATCTTGACGTATCAATAGGAAATTGACGCGTAGTATCAGACAAAAAAAAAGATAAAATATTTATATTTTCAAACTCAAAATCTCATGTTCACACTGGAAATTTTTTTAATTGTCACAGAAATAAGAATATATCACGTATTTTTATGCAAACGGTGGAAAATTTTAATTTTTAAGTTATTAACTTTTTAACGTACATAACTCATAATTTATATAAAAACACATAATGTATGTCTCGTGATGATCACACTGAAAAATCTGGTTGTTCACACAGGTTCATTTCATACAAAGAAAAACAAGAACCCAAGCAGCTTGCATATTCTAAGCAATTTTTGAGCTTCATCCTCTCTCTCTCTCTCTCTCTCTCTCTCTCTCTCTCTCTCTCTCTCTCTCTCTCTCATGAAGAACATCCCTTACTTGTCATCCATGTTTCTACACATGATCCTCACGCTACTTGTGGCCGGAGACGACTCGCCGCCTGCCTACCCTCCTGGCGATCTGATCACCATTGCACGTGGGCCTATGATTGCCATTGCATGTGGGCATACCGTCCCCCAAATTCTTAACGATCGATCTTGGACTGGAGATAGGCACTCAATATATTCTCCCTCCGAAGAACGCCAAGCTGGTAACACATCCATCACCAAAGACGCCCCTTTGTCGTCCTCCTCCTCCGCCAGTCAAGTTCCTTACACCAGGGCACGTCTTTCTCGCTTTGAATTTACTTACAGATTTTCCTTTAATACCACAGGCCAAAAGTTCATCCGCTTGTATTTCTATCCAGCTTCGTTGATGAATATCGTCTTTGCTGATGAATAATCAAGCTCTCTTACTTCAATACCTGCTGCAATGGCAGCATGGTTTATATACAAGTTTACAAGCATGCAATAAACAATAATACTGTCCTTAACCCTTGCTGTACTGACAGCATGGTTTATATACAAGTTTAATACACGCATGCAATAAATAATGCAGGTGGCAGAAACCATGTGAAGTATTCCTTCTGTCAGGTTGTGCAGCTAAGTATTCCTTCTGTCAGGTTGTGCAGTCTTCTGTCAGGTTGTGCAGCAAGTGGATTGCAGCTGGAAGGTTGAGGTTGAATTGGTGGTGCTGTCGTGGACCTTGCTGTCGTGGACCTTTCTTTAGGGTTTGGAGTTTTATGTGAGGTTTATCACGCCCCCGCAAGCTGACGGGGCGTTGACGAACGGGAAGCTTGGAGATAAGATAATGGAAACGGACAGAGGACAAACCCTTGGTTAAAAAATCAGCAATTTGATCTGTGGTAGCCACATAACCAACCTCTAGTTCCTTGCGAATGACCTTTTCCCTTATGTAGTGATAATCCACTTCAACATGGCGCATGCGAGCTTGATAAACAGGATTGGAAGCAACAGCAATGGCGCTGATATTGTCACACCAGAGACGAGGTGGCTGTAATGGTAGATATAAATCACGGAATAGATTTCGAAACCATGATAGATGGGCAGAAGTATAGGCAAGTTGACGATACTCCGCCTCTGTGCTGGACCGGGACACTCCACGTTGCTTTTTCGAACTCCAAGAAATTAAATTATCTCCAAGAAATATGCAGTGACCTCCAGTGGAATGACGGTCATCAGGGTCGCCGGCGTAGTCAGCGTCAGCGAAGGCAGTTAGAGTGAGGGGACTGGGTTTGTAAATTAAGCCATGATCATGTGTGCCTTTCAAATACCATAAGATGCGTTTGACTGCAGCCCAATGTGCAGTAGTTGGAGAGTGCATGAACTGACACACTTGGTTGACAGCGTAAGCAATATCAGGACGTGTAAATAGAAGATATTGAAGGGCGCCCACAAAACTGCGAAAAGAAGATCCATCTGAGATAGGCTCTCCATCATATAAACTCAAGCGTTTACCACTGGGAACTGGCGTTGAGATGGGCTTGGCGTCAGCCATATTAGTTGTCTGTAGAAGCTCCAAAATATACTTGGATTGAGTAAGATAGAAAGCAGAAGGCGTCCGTGAAACCTCCATCCCCAAGAAGTAGTGTAAGGGCCCAAGATCTTTCATTGCAAAATGAGTACCAAGCTGCGTGATAAACTGAGACAAGTGAGCATTGCTGTTCCCCGTGATTAATATGTCATCCACATAGATAAGAAGATAAATGATTGTTGAGCCGTCAAAATAGGTGAAGAGAGACGAGTCAGCTTGGGAAGCAGTGAAGCCCAAGTCTTCGAGTTTCTGGGAAAAACATTGAAACCAAGCACGGGGTGCTTGTTTTAAACCATATAGGGATCGTCTAAGTCGACACACATGAGAGGGAAACTGTGGATCAATGAAACGGGCAGGTTGGCGCATATAAACTTCCTCATTCAACGTGCCATGAAGGAATGCATTTTGAACATCAAGCTGGCGGATAGGCCACTGAAAATGAAGAGCAATAGAGAGAATGAGCCGAATTGTGGCATGTGTGACCACCGGACTGAAGGTTTCCCAGAAATCAATTCCCTCTTGCTGATGAAAGCCATTGGCAACTAGTCTCGCTTTAAAACGCTCGATGGAACCATCAGATTTCTTTTTGATGCGATACACCCATTTATTAGGTAATACATTCATAGAAGACTTGTAGGGTACCAAAGTCCAAGTGCCAGTACGCTGTAAAGCGTTGAATTCTTCTGCCATTGCTTGGCGCCATTGGGTAGACTTATTGGCCTGTGAGAAACATGTGGGCTCAACCAAAGTATTAGTAATGTTAGTGATGCAAGCATATCTTAGATTGGGTTTTCGAATTCCTTGTTGACCACGTGTGATCATGGGATGAGTGGATGGAGCAGTAGGAAAAGTGATGTTGGCAGGTTCAATATTCACGTGAGTAGTCGGAGTTGGTGAGTGAGAATGAGAGGCTGGAATAGATAAGGGAAGGGTAGTATGGGAAGCCGTGGTAGGTAGTGGTAGGGGGTGAGGGAAAGAGGTGGGGACAATGGGGTTTTGAAGGGAAGGAGGGGTCCGTGGGTTCGGATGTGGTTGGGTGTAATGGAAGGTATCAATATCCAGGACATGGTCCAACTGACTAAGGTTTGACAAGGTCGGAGGAACAAGTTCTTTATATGGAAAACTCTTTTCATGAAAACAACATGACGAGACAGAAAAGACTTGCCAGTGGTAGGATCATAACATTTATAACCTTGATAATTTAATGAGTATCCTAAGAAAATGCATTGTTTAGATCGAAACTTAAGTTTAGTATCAGTGTATGGACGTAAATAGGGAAAACAAGCACAGCCAAATACCTTGAGAAAATCATACTGTGGTGATTTTGAAAACAGTTTTTGGAAAGGAGAGATGCCATTCAATATTTTGGTGGGAAGACGATTAATGAGATAATTTGCAGTTTGAAAAGCGTCATCCCAAAAAGTGTGAGGAAGAGACGCATGAGCAAGTAAAGTTAAGCCAATTTCAACAAGATGACGATGTTTGCGTTCCACGAGACCGTTTTGCTCGGGATGATGAGGACAACTGAGTCTATGATGAATGCCATGTTGAGTGAAAAAGTGTTTAAAAGAAGAATTGACAAACTCTCCTCCACCATCAGATTGAAAAAATTTAATTTTGGTGTTGAACATATTTTTTGTAAGCTTTTTAAAATTAACAAAGGTTGGATAAACATCAGATTTTAACTTTAAAGGATAGAGCCATGCATATCGAGAAAAATCATCCACAAAAACAACATAATACTTGTAACCATTAATGGAATAAGAAGGAGAAATCCACACATCTGAATGTATTAATTCCAAAGGAAATGATGACTGGGAAGAGGATAAATTAAATGGCAACTTATGACTTTTGCCGAGGGGACATGATGAACAAAAGTCGTAGGTTGCATTACCAGTTAATGGTAATATATTTTTGGAAATTAGATTACGTAAAACATAAATTGCAGGATGACCCAACCTAGAATGCCAAGTAGCATCCGACACTCTAACACCGACAAATGCAGAGACTCCATTGTTGACCACAGAAGAACTTGAAAATGGATAAAAACCATTTTTACTCCGGCCTTGCAAAAGCATCTTCCCCGTTTGAAGGTCCTGAACACGGTAGGAATTGGGATATAAGGTCAGTGAACAATGATTGTCTTTGGTAAATTGATTGATGGAAATAACATTAGTAGAAGCATTAGGGCAGTGAAGGGTGTTGGGAAGGGTAAAGGAGTGATTGGGTGTGTGAATAATAGAAGTGCCAACATGAGAAATGTGCAAACCTGATCCATCCACCACACCATTAACATTGTCAGTGCCATTGTAAGGACGAGGATTCGAAACCTGATTCAAATCATGAGTGATATGTGCATTGGCTCCAGAGTCAAAAAGCCAGTTTTGAATGCCAGAGGGAGAAGCAGACGCCGGAGACGGTGCAGCAGCAGCATAAGCTTGGAGACGTGGAGCAGGAACACGTCCTTCATAAGCCATATTGAGGCGATTGAAACAATCGATGGCAGAATGGCCGTGACGACGACATATTTGGCATTGGATACGGCCACCAGATTGGGTTGGAGAAGGAGGAGCACCAAGAATGCCATAATGGGTTTGTCGGGGTGGAGGAGCATGGTGTTCTTGGCCTTGTGGACGAGGAGGAAACTGGCCACGGCCGCCATTGAAGTGACCACGGCCTCCTCGAAAAGCACCGCGACCACGAGAAGGTCCTGAACTACCCCGTCCAGCAGCAAGGGCAGTGGGCCCATTTTCAAACACAGTATGAAGCTTTTGACGTCTCTCTGCACCAAGAAGAAGAGCCTCCAAGGCACTGTAAGTGATGGCCTCATCCCTTGCTTGTGCAGAAGCAACAGTACTCTCATAAGCAGGCCCAACATTATTTAAAATAATGGCAACAAGATCAGAGTCAGTCACAGGAGAACCAGAGAGGGAGAGAGTGTCAGCAAGACCATTAATACGATTAAGAAACTCAGCAATAGAGGAATCACCACGATGGGTATTCATAAGCTCACTACGCAATTGGAGGAGGCGGCCAGTAGATTGAGAAGCATACCTGTCTCGTAAACAAGTCCATGCAGAATGAGAACTTGTCTTATTAATAAGAGAGGCAAGAACGGTGGGATGAACCGAACTGTTGATCTAAGAGAGGACCATAGCATCGTGTTGAATCCATGCATCAAAGTCAGGATTGACTTTATCAGTGAGTTGGCCATCATCATCCTGCAAGAAGGCAGGAGGACATTGGTTGGTTCCATCAACAAAGGACACCAGATTCCTACTTCGAAGCAAGGGCAACATCTGGGCATGCCATAGGGGATAGTTGGTACGATCCAACTTTATAGTCAGAAAGTTGGAAGCATTTGGAAGAGAGGGAATAGCAACGGGAGTTGAGGGATTTAAACTGGACGCCATGAGAGAGAGAAGAGAAAAAAAATAAAAAATTAAAGCTTTTGGTCGTTAGACTGTTAGCTCTGTGATACCATGATGAATATCGTCTTTGCTGATGAATAATCAAGCTCTCTTACTTCAATACCTGCTGCAATGGCAGCATGGTTTATATACAAGTTTACAAGCATGCAATAAACAATAATACTGTCCTTAACCCTTGCTGTACTGACAGCATGGTTTATATACAAGTTTAATACACGCATGCAATAAATAATACAGGTGGCAGAAACCATGTGAAGTATTCCTTCTGTCAGGTTGTGCAGCTAAGTATTCCTTCTGTCAGGTTGTGCAGTCTTCTGTCAGGTTGTGCAGCAAGTGGATTGCAGCTGGAAGGTTAGGTTGAATTGGTGGTGCTGTCGTGGACCTTTCTTTAGGGTTTGGAGTTTTATGTGAACTAGGTTTATCATTCGTATCCCGACTTCAACCGCTCCCAAGCGCTCTTTTCTGTCAAAGCCGGTGGCTTTACCCTTCTCCACAATTTCAACGCTTCAGCCATTGCAGATGTGTATGGGAAGGAGACTTTGTACAGAGAGTTCTGTTTGAACATTGATGATCAAGAGCAAAGCTTGAACATCACATTTACTCCAGCAGCAAGCCCAGATGCATACGCATTTATCAACGGAATTGAGATTGTAGACATGCCAAGCAATCTCTACTACACCGAATCCCAGAGCCCCAGTGGGGTTTCTTATGTTGGTACTAGAGGAAAGAAGTTTCTTCGAATAGAAAACAACACTGCTCTAGAGATGGTCTACCGCTTGAACATCGGTGGAGACCCAATTTCGGACACTGGACTGTTCTTCAGATTGTACCGCAACTGGGATGGTGTGGCAGAGGAGGAAAGTTATTTAGATGCATTAAGTTTACGTTCAAGCGGTCGACTACAAAGCCCTTCTGTTAATCTCAACTTTTCCATAATACCAGAGTACACTGCACCATTGGAAGTTTACCAAACAGGCCGGTCAGGGAGCAGACCGGAAGCAAGTGCACGGCCGTACAACCTCACCTGGGAATTCCCTGTAGATTCCAAGTTTTCTTACCTGGTTAGGATGCATTTTTGTGAGTTCCAATCTGATAGAGGCAACCGGAACGGTTCTGGAGACTTTCAAATTTACATAGCCAACCAAACAGCTGAAGAAAGAGCCAACATCTTCTTATGGAGTGGTGGATATGGGATTCCAGTGTACAGAGACTACGTTGTGTCAATGGTTGGCCCTGAAAGCATGCATGGCAAAACAAATCTTTCTATCGCACTATATGACTTACACAGTTATGCAACCTTAAATGGGCTTGAAGTCTTCAAACTGAATGACTCAAATGGCAATCTCGGCGGACTGAACCCCTCCCCACCTCAATCAGAACCAGTGGAGCCACAAAGCCCCTCAACCGCTCATGTGCTAGGCATCGCTGCTGGTCTAGTTTCCGGCACACTTGTCATGATCTCTGTTCTCGGATTCTTCATTTTCATGCAACGACGGAAAGCCAAGTCCTCGAGCGCCAATAACGGGACGACCAAATCAACAAAGATCCAGGGGCCCCCTGTACCGCTTTATTTGTGTCGATACTTTTCACTTGCAGATATAAAAGCAGCCACTGAAAACTTCAATGTCACGTTCATTATAGGAGTTGGAGGCTTTGGAACCGTGTACAGAGGATGCATCGGTGACGGTGTGGCGACCTCCAATGTCGCCATCAAACGCCTGAAACCTAACTCATCACAGGGAGTCCACGAGTTCAAGACAGAAATCGAGCTGCTCTCCCAACTCCGCCACCGCCATCTGGTGTCTCTGATCGGATATTGTACGGATGAATGCGAGATGATCTTGGTATACGATTACATGCCACGTGGGACCCTCGCCAGCCATCTCTACCACACTAACAAGCCACCTCTTTCCTGGGAGCAGCGGCTTCTGATCTGTATTGGCACGGCTCGTGGGTTGCAGTACCTTCACAGTGAGGCCAAGAGCACCATCATCCACCGTGCGTAAAGAGCACCAACATCTTGTTGGATGAGAAATGGGTGGCCAAGGTTTCGGATTTTGGATTGTCGAAAATGGGCATGACAACCATGTCCAAGACCCACATCAGCACGGCTGTGAAAGGCAGTTTCGGTTATTTGGACCCTGAATACTACAGACGACGGCAGCTGACTGAGAAGTCCGATGTGTACTCATTCGGTGTTGTGTTGTGGGAGGTATTGTGTGGGAGGCCCTCTCTGATGCATACAGTGGAGACAAGGCGAAAGAACTTAGCTGAGTGGGCAAAGAGTTGTTATGGAGATGGGACGCTTGATCAAATCATTGACCGCAATTTGAAGGGTAAGATTGAGCCCGAGTGCTTAAATAAGTTCATTGAGATTGCTATGAGTTGCATTCATGATAAAGGAATCGAACGACCCTCGATGAATGAGGTTGTGAGGGGGCTTGAGCTTGCATTGCAGCTTCATCGAAAAAGCATTGGAAGTAATGCTGACAATGAGGTTACCTTCTTAAATGACGGTGGCGTTAGTACCGAGCAAGGTTTTGCTAGCAATGAATCCGTCCAACGTATATCCGCGACAATCTTCTCTGAGATCAACGATCCGATTGGAAGATGACGCAAGCAACATCTTCAATGAAATGGGAGCAGTGCAGCCAGAAAGCAATAGAATTTGAATAGGATATTAGTAAATATGTTGCGTCAAATTTCATATCAGTTGTATTTGAATCCAAATGAACACCAAGTAATTCAAGAGAATCATGTTCCAATTGCATTCGTAATCACTGTACTCATTACTAAATAGTCCGCATCCGATGTGATTAGTTCGGACTTTGTACAAAAATGCCTAATTGAGTAAATTTTTCACCAGGAAGCATTGAAAAATGAAGAAGCAGACATGTAAATGTGAAGAAGATGAAGCAAAATATCTAAAGGGGCCACCTGCCTGCTCAAATAACTCAAGTCTATCTCTTCATCAAGAACAAAAGTAGTCAAGTCTTCGATCGGTATAATCCTCCAACCACATCCTCTGAATTGACGGGGTGCCTTACGAGAAGCACTATATATCTTATTTTATTTTTCCACTCATTATATGTTGTATTTGATTCACTAAGTTTCGACGTGAAACTTGACGTCCTTTAAACACATCCCATTACATAAGGACACCAACACTTATAAAAGGAGAACTCGCTCAATTTGTTCTCTTATATTGAAGTCAGTGTTCACAATATCTACATTTTAAAATATTTACGAAATTGTTGATATTTCCATTTTAATATTTGAAAAATCAAGGATCAATATGGAAAGGGGTGAAATGTAAAATTCACCCTGTATCAACGAGATATAGGAAAAAATCAATGAATATAAAAAAATCAATGAATATCGATGATATTTACTAATTCACTACCTATTGCAGATTTAGAGCTTTTGAATTTATTTTTTATTTTTTATTTTTGAGAATTTGTTTTCTAATTTTGATGAATGACTTGATTGACCCACCCATTGCAAATTTCCATTGAAGACTACCGATATTGATATATTCATCGATATTTCCTAAAATTGCATATTCATATTTTCATCTATATCGTTATTTTAAACACTGGTTAAAGTACACGCATAAAGATTTGAGGAAATGACTTATGTACACCTTTTTTTCTTTCTTACACAATCATTTTTTTTTTCTAATCATTCATTTAAACAAATAAAAAAAATCAATGGCAATAAGTCAGAGAAAGTGTACAAAAATAAAAAAGAATGTACAAAATTCAATTTTCGAATCCCAATTGAATTGCATGCAAGCCAATGACTTAATCAGTGGTTATCCGAGAAAAGTCTGATAAACTTAAATCTCGAGAACTTGCAATGAGAGACACACACACACAACCACACATGACATATCTACTCATAAAAAAGAGCTAAGTGTATTCATGCATACAACCAAATCAACAAATAAACACCTTCATAAAATTTACCATGACGAAACCAATTTTCTTCATCTTGTTGGATTTGTTGCCAAATTCTATTGGGCCTTTAGTTGATCTCACCTGCCCACCAATGGGCCTTTTATCTAGCCCTTTTGAAAAGCCACGGGGTGGCTAGGGTTCTTTAATAAGGCAGGGCAGCCGCCCTTTGGTTTAAGCAGCAGCAAAGAAGATTAAAAAGAGTGCCGCAGCCTCATTTTGAAAGCAAAGCGCTCATTTCTTTGGTTAGCAATCACTCTATCAAAGTTGTAGTTGATGTATTAGGTTTGAGCTTTGTATACGGAGGAAATTATTCTCTATATTTTCTTCTCTATTTGTTATGTGGTGTGTGAGAGCTATTGGGTGTATTGGGTTTTGGATTGTGAGATTGTCAACACTTTGTAAACACTCCTATTTGATTGATAGTGGATTACTGGTAAGCTCCTACTGCTCTGAGGACATACTCCAGTTACACTAACTATCGAGAAACCTCGTTAAATCTTAGCGTTTTTTCTATTTTTGTTCTTGCATTTCATTTGATATATTCCTTATAGGTTAGCTTGAGTTGGTTTTCAATTGGTTTGGTGTTATCCTAGCACAACAATTGGTATCAAAGCACTAGTTGCTCTTGGGTACCGTCTAGTAACTAAAGATGTCAGGCGGGCAAGATGAGAATAGTTTTGGAAACAGCTCAAGATTTGCAAGAACTACGGTGCAAAATGCAAAGTTTGAAGTCGAACAACTTCGGAATGTGGCAATGTGAGGTCAAGAATGTGTTGACTCAACAAAATCTACTTGCAGCTTTGGGAGATAAGGTGGAAATTATGTCGAAATTAGATTGGGAGAAATTGAATTTGTGGGCTTGCTCCATAATTTGGTTGTGCCTTACAAAAACTCAGAAGTATTTTGTGATGTGGGAGACGTTGGCAAAGTCGTTGTGGCAAAAATTAGAAGACAAGTATATAGCGAAGAGTTCTGAGAACCGACTATACTTGAAGAAAAAACTCTACCTCTTCCAATATAAAGAAGGTACAAAAATGATTAGACACCTTGATGCTTTTAATAAGTTGATTGTCAATTTGATGAATTTAGATAAGGATATTAAGGATGAAGATAAGGCCTTAATATTGTTGAATTCTTTGTTGGATTTTTATGAGCATTTTGTTACTACTACTATGCATGGTAAAGAAACTGTGAAATTTGAAGATGTGTCCAATGCCTTGATGAATTATGAAATGAGGCATAGAGATAAAAATCATGATAGTATCTTTGAGGCTTTATTTGTTAAAGGTAGATCGTTGGAGAGGAATTTTTCTCTAGTAAGAAAAAATCAAAGTCTCGACCTAGAGGAAATTCTAAAAGTAGAAAAAGTATGGAAATGGATGAATGTGCTTTTTGTCATACTAAGGGGCACTGGAAGAAAGATTGCCCCAGGTTGAAGACCAAAGATAAAGGTAAAGTGAGTTCTAAAGCTAATGTTACTAAGCTTGAGAATGATTTTTCTGATTTTGCTTTAACCGCTTCATCATCTTTTGATTGTTCTACCAAGTGGGTGTTGGATAAGGGTTGTATTCATCATTTGACTCCTCACAATGATTGGTTTTTAAGCTTTAAAGAGTTTGACGGTGGTGTCGTTTTTATGGGATATGATAATCCTTGTACAACGAAAGGGATTGGTACAGTTCGTTTGAAGTTGCATGATGGTATGGCTAAAGAGTCGACAGGTGTTCGGTATGTACGAATTTGAAGAAAAAAAATCTTTTTTTTGGGTACTTTAGAATCAAAGGGCTTCAGGTTTTATTTAGATAGGCAGACACTGAAAGTTACTTATGGCGCACTTGTTGTGATGAAAGCTCCTCGATGTGGTCATTTGTATCTATTGCAAGAAAGCACTATGACAGGTGAAGCAACGGTAGTCTTAGAAAATATGGTCACATTTGATTCAGATACTACTAGACTATGACATATGAGATTAGGCCATGCCGATGAGAAAGCTCTATAAAGTCTAGTGAAACAAGGTCTTCTAAAAGGTGTCATGACTTGTAAGCTTAATTTCTGCGAGCATTGTGTCTTAGGGAAGCAAACTAGAATGAAGTTTGGTACTGCAGTACATCAAACGAAGGGCATATGAGTGAGGTGTTGAGTATTTTCTTAGGTTGGTGACATTTGTTGATGATTATTCTAAAAGGTCTTAGGTCTATGCTATGAAGCATATGAGTGAGGTGTTGAGTATTTTCTTAGGTTGGAAGAAAATAGTTGAGAACCAGATTAGGAGGAAGATTATGATTTTGGGATCGGATAATGGTGGTGAATACACATTTGACCATTTCTTTAAAGTTTGCAAGAGGAATGAATTGTGAGGCATTTCAGTGTCAAGGGAACTCCCCAGCAAAATGGAATTGCAGAAAGATTGAATCGAATATTGCTTGAGAAAGTTAGATGTATGTTGTCTCAGTCGGGTTTGAGCAAGTCATATTGGACAGAGGCAATTACTTATGCATATCACATCATCAACCAATTACCTTCGGCTGTTGTTCTGGGTAAGATACCAATGGAAGTTTGGATTGGAAAAACTTCTTTTGATTATGACTATATCCATATTTTTGGTTCACCTGCTTATTTTCATATAACTGAAAATAAACTTAATCTTAGAGCAAAAAAAAGGGCTATCTTTCTTGGTTTTAAAGTGGTGCCAAACGTTAGAGGTTGTGGTGCCCAGAAATGTGACATTCGATGAAGAAAGTATGTGAATAGACTCTGAGAAGAATGTGAAAGATGTCCAAAGGTAGAGCTTGAGAAAGTTGCCTCTAGTACTTCAAATCCTATTTCAGCTGATGTCGAAGCCAATACAAGTGAATAAGTGGGAGATCATGAGGATGTTGAAGATGTTGAAGTTGAAGACTCTTTTCAAGACGAAGGGCAAGTTTTGCCTCAAAAGTCTATTGCCAAGAACAGAGGAAAGAGACATATTACTTAGCCAACTCGGTATAGTGACTATGTTGCTTTTGCTCTTCCTATTATCACCGATGAGTTTCCATCCAATTTTGAGGAAGCCATTGAGAGTGAAGAAAATGAAAAGTGATGCAATGCCATGGGAGATGATGAGATGAATTCTCTCTTGAAGAATAAGACTTGAGAGTCAGCTAAATTGCCTAAGGGCAAGAAAGCTATCAAATACAAATGGGTGTATGCCAAGAAAGAAGGTGTTGATGAGAAAAGCAATGTGAGATTTAATGCTAGATTAGTTGCTAAAAGGTATGCACCAAAAAAAAGGCATTGACTACAACGAACGGCCATCAATGAATGACGTTGTGAATTCCCTTGAGTTTGTGTTGCGGCTTCATCAGAGTTGCATTGAAAGGAATAGTCACAATTGACAATCAGGTTGCCTTCTTCAATGACACTACCACCTAAACTAGTGGCAGTGAGCAAAGTCCTTAGGAAAAGGAACTCATCCAATGCATATCTGAGACATCTTTAGCGTCAAATCTCAAGCATTATGCTTTCATAAATTGAATATCTTATGGTTGTATGGGGGAGCTCACTATGGTTCATAGAATCTTTGTTTATATTTTTGTATTGACACCATTTAGCCCATTGTGGCAATAAAATCAAAATGCATTCATCACTTGTCCTCTAACGAGTGGCGTCACCATCTTAGTTTAGAGTTTTTATGCGAGTAACACAATGTAAACAAACGCCTCCCTTCCATCGAAATCCCAACAACTTGTCGTAGATTTTCAAAGTAGAGATTTTATGAACATTTTAAATTAAAATTTTTAAAAATAAATAAATATGTAGACTATCGTAAATTAATTTTATGAACATTTTAATCTAAAAAAAAATAAATTATGATTTCTGAGCTAAATTTTAGGAGAAATCTGGTCTTGGTTTAGCATTTAGCATTTAGCCAAAATTTTCCCCTTGGGTTGGATTGGGTTTGGGGGGTAATTTAGCTTTTAGCCCACCATTGGAGTTAGTCTTATGATTCTAATTATTGTTTGCTACGTATTAAATTTATGAAAATAAAGTTAAATTTATAAACATATGTCATTTAATGACTGGGCCCTTGCGCATTAATTTTGGGCCGTGATGAGGGGTGTCTTGCAAGAACGCAAGTCTATGAGTTCAAATATCCCGCAAGTCCACACTGCCGACTCAAATGCATCGAATCAAATTATTACTACTAATAGGAAATTTGACGCGTAATATCAGAAAAAAAATATATATATAAATATTTTTTTTTTTCAAACTCAAGATCTCATATTCACATAGGTTGTTCACACAGGTTCATACAAAGAAAAACAAGAACCCAAGCAGCTTGCATATTCAAAAGCAATTTTTGAGCTTGCATTGCAGCTTCATCGAAAGAGCATTGGAAGTAATGGTGACAATGAGGTTACCTTCTTAAATGACGGTGGCATTAGTACTGGGCAAGGTTTTGCTAGCAATGAATCCGTCTAATGTATATCTGCTACAATCTTCTCTGAGATCAATGATCCAATTGGAAGATGACGCAAACAACATCTTCAACGAAATGGGAGCAGTGTGGCCAGAAAGCACTAGAATTTGAATAGGATATTAGTAAATATGTTGCTTCAAATTTCATATCAATTGTATTTAAATCCAATTGAACACAAACTAAATCAAGAGAATCGTGGTCCAATTGCATTCTTAATCACTGTACTCGGTACTAAATAGTCCGCATCCGATGTGATTAGTTCGGACTTTGTACAAAAATTCCTAGTCAAGTAAATTTTCACCAGGCAGCATGTGAAAAATGAAGAAGCTGCAGACATGTAAATGTGAAGAAGATGAAGCAAAATATCTAAAGGGGCCACCTGCCTGCTCAAATAACTCAAGTCTGTCTCTTCATCAAGAACAAAAGTAGTCAAGTCTTCGTTCGGTATTATTTCTCCAATCACATCCTCTGAATTGATGGGGTGCCTCAGGAGAACCACTATATATGCGAAGAAGATACATCGAGTGAGTGATGCAGGAAAAAGTATGGAAACTACTCTGCTCCAAGTGATTCTTTAGCACAAGTCTTCTATCATTTCTACACAAGACTTTGAACAAACGATGCAATAGGCAGTTGAAACAGGCAACTTTTGTTACCGCGTTATCTCCCGTGATCAATCCAAAAGACCGTGATGTCAAATTATGGGCCAAAAACTAGATGGCTTTAAAATCTTTGATGATCATAAGGTACGCACAAGGCACAACCATACATATATCTATCACTATAAACAAGTGTAAGTGTATCGCGCCATAAATAAAAAATAAACCCAAGCAACAACCAGTATTACCATGCAGATGAAACCAATTCTCATCACTCGTCTTTACCTTTCCTTGTTACTCAACATGATCATCGTCCCCATATTTGTGGCCGGCAATTCACCACCTCCCTACGCAGTGACAGAGTGTTATACCCCACCCCCGATTTTAAAGGTAGTTTTGAGTTTTTGTTTAAAAATTGTTTTTAGGGCCTTAATAGGTGTGCCCAAGGGGCCCACCCCCTGTTTTGTCCCCGGTTCCCTTCCCTTTTTCTTTCTTCTTTTGATTTTTATAACCCCCTCTCTCTCCCTCTCAGCTTTCTCTCATTCACTCATCTCTCTCTCTCTCTCGGACTCTTTCCCGATCGACACCCACACACACACCCAGTCACCCTCACACCCTAAGATCTTCCCATGCAAGAGCTCGAACCCAGGACAGGTCCGTGGTGCACCACAATGGCGGAGACCACTGTTCTTTCCCTCTCTCATCGAACTCCGGCAAGTTCCTTGTATCCCCGACGTAGAAAACACCTCGGTGGAGTTTCTCCATGTTTTCCGGCGAGGAACCTGTCACTTTTGAGGCAATTTCCGACCAAACCATGGCGAGTTGGCTGGCGTGCAAGTTTCCGGCAACCTCCGAGGCTTTCGAGGCATTTTCCGGCCAAACCACGGCGAGTTAGACATGGTGCGAGGGGAAATTATTGTGGCGTTTCCATCTTCGCTAGTTTGTGTGACTCTTCAACGGCGAAGTATTTGACTTAAAATTGAGGCATACAATCTCGGCATCAAGGCACTTCTGCATCGGCATCTTCGAGTCCTTTTGGTGTAGGTCCCATTCTTTTATTCATTCAATTTTATATTATTTCTTTTAGTATTCTAGTTAGTTGTATGCTCTGAACACGTTCCTTAAATGCATTTTCATTATTCTTTTATATTTATAAGTCTTATCTACCCCTTATTTTTAGCATTTGCACTCAATAAATAGTTTTCGTCACCCTCGGGTGTCGGCCTACACGTGCCTATCCTGGTATTCGGGGAATATCGGGATCGGGTCGTGTCAGATTGGTATCAGAGCATGGTTTGTTCAAAGCATACTTAAAATTCTCTTATATTCTCGTAATGTGTCGATCATGACATCATTTGGATGTCACAACTTCTGGATTTGCTGTCTTTCGGCACGGTTGTGCAATCCTCATCACGCTATGAATTGTCTTATCCTATTGAAGAAGAAGAAATTTGTGTCAGGATTGTGCCTCATTGGTGATGTGTTTGATTTGTTTGATTTGTTGGACGACTTTCAACATTAGATCGATACTCTATAACATGCGTTCCTTAGGAATTGCGGGCGGAGTCGAATCTACTTAAGAGTTTTAGGAAGCGGAAAAATCTTAACGGTATGAGTTGGTTAAGACCAATTAGAAATCTGAAACGATGATATCACTATGCAACATGCGTTCCCCAAGAATGGCAGGCAGAGTCATATCTTAGTGACAACTACACGAAACTTTCGAAGTGCGTGTTAGGGAAAGCAAGTAAGTGCTAGTTGTGACGACAGTTAGTAAGTGGTAGTGGGTGAGATTGAATCAAAGTTCTCGAACTCGTTCCTACTGAGGATACTCGTGGGAATCTGTAGAATGAATCTTCGGCGATTGTTCTATCAATAACCTTCTTGATTACCCTAACGACAAAGTCAAATTCCTTAACCTTTGACCGTCAGCTTTACACCAAATCCTTCGAGCTTTAACTTCATCTAGAGATTATACTTTTCTTGGGAAACTCCTCGGTATCAGACATTATTCCCACCAATTTCCAAAAGGAGTTGCAACTCTTGTTGTTGTTGTAGTTGGATTTGGATGATGAAGATCTAGTCTTGTTTGGATAAACAGACCCCTTGAATTTCACCTGGGTCTGGTACTCAGCGGTAAACCCTAGCTCTTTGTCCACGTACTTTTCGGTATAGGCGAACTTAGCCTCTTGTTTGTAACCCAACTGACCAGTGCTCTTGCCTACTAATTGTTCAGCCTTGTAATTTTTCAGTGTAATGGCTTGAGATTCCACCATATTCATCATTGTAGGAAGATCGAGCTTTGCTCTAAACTTCTCTGGCCTCATTGAGCTTTGGTTTGCTCAAGAGTATCACTTTAAGGTAGCCAATCGTGTCACTGCATGCATACATAGGCTGCTTTGTATCTTTCTTCTTCATCATTATGTTGATTCAGAGGTTCCATGTTTAATTTATGAACTTTGAAACAGCTCTCATAAGGTATTGTGAATTTCGAAATGTCTTTGGCCTCGTCAAATCTTATTAGCAGTTCTTAACTATTCTTGACCTTAGACCTATTTTCTTTTTGGCTAAGAAACCAGTCGACCTTACTGTGATGGTTAATCAAATAATCATAAACAGTGACTTCTATTTCTGCATCTTCACCTTCCTTCGCTTGTTTGTTTCTCAATGTAAATTGGATCTTGCCGGAACATTACACGGAGGGTGTTAAAAATAAAAAAATAAAATGTTCTCGGCATGGTTTCTGGTTCAAATCCCGATATCTTGTACTCTAGATTTTAATGGACTTGTTTTAACCTTCAAATTCTTAAACGTTCTTTTAGCCTTCTCGACCTGGTTTTTTACTCATTCAGTGAGAAATTCACGATCGATCGATTCGACGGAAGTGTGCACCCAATTCTTATCGATTTGGACAGGAATGTTAGTAGTATAACCTTTTCACAAACTTAGCACACTTACTAGAAAGAGTTCCGCGTGGGTGTGAAGTTTGAGTCATCTTTTGGTAAGAGACTGGTGAAGATTGTAGTGCAGGTGATCAACAAATTGCATCATTATCTTCACGCTGAACTGAATAGTCACCACTAATTATCCTACTACAATTCATAAACATCATATCGTGCTCTAGTAGTTCTTTTCCAACGATATGTAAATAAGTTCATTTGCCCAAATATTTCAAAGGTATCTTCCACCCAACCCTAACACACCTTTGATAGGCATCTACTGAGTTTAGTTTCCATCTTGAGTTCCGAGTCTGATATCTGAACGAACTATCTAGACCTTGGAAGACACGTTGTGTTCACTTGTATTGTGGCTTTAGCACATTTAAAAGTTACACTTCTCTCGAAAGGTGTGTGTGTGTGTGTTTTTTTTTTTTTTTGAGGTTGATCACTTACAAGTCCTTCTTTTTTCTACCAACATTGACCTTGTTTGACTAGAAATATGAAACTAAGCAAAAATGGAGAGGTGGATTGAGCATTGCAACAGTTCCCAAAAGATACTGCTTGTTGAAGAAGATAACCGGAAGTCATCTACTACTAACATGGTAGCCACTTCTCTTGAATCCCAAGGTACAGTTTTCAAATGGGTTCTTTGTTGGTAAAACACTGGAGTAGTTGGTCACATTTGGAAGAACATAGGAAGATGGTGTGTTTGGTACTGGATGGAGTTGTTACGACGATAGTTCTTATTTTGTTTAGTTGGGTACGACACTTTTGTGACATGGTACGAAGGTTTCTACAGGCAACACTTATTGACAGAGGAGTTTTGCAAACTGGTATTCGGAGGATCGAATTTACGACGTGCGAAATTGTGCACCCTCAGGAAATTACTGCTTGCTTATCGAGACAATAAATGTGTGGTCGATATCGTAGGCGGCCGACTGTGGTATCGAATACTTATTCGTTGATTTCGTTAAGCAAGTGGGTAGGAAAACCCATCTATGACAGTTACAAATTCGCTATTGTTAGGGCTCAACCCAAAGACATATGTGTTCTCGGAGTACGTGACGTTCGTATGCTTGGGCGAGACCCACCCTCATTTTTCAGTTTTGATTTTCAGTATAAGTATTTTAACTTCCTTTACTGTAGTTATTTGTTTTTGACGTTACAAATGTTTTGGGGAAAGTATTTCCGTTTTCAGTTTTAAGTTCAGCACGAATTTTCGACCTATATGTTAGTACATATCTATTTTGATAATCGTATTTTATGCACTTACTTTTGACCTTAAGCTATTTTGTGTTTTCGACTTTATATCTTATTAAAGTATGTTTCTCTTTTATGTCCCCGGTTCCCTTCCCCTTTTCTTTCTTCTTCTGATTTTTATAACCCTCTCTCTCTCCCTTTTAGCTTTCTCTCATTCACTCATCTCTCTCTCTCGGACTCTTTCCCGATCGACACCCACACACACACCCAGTCACCCTCACACCCTAGGATCCTCCCAGGCAAAAACTCAAACCCAGGACAGGTCCGTGGTGCACCACAGTGGTGGAGACCACTGTTCTTTCCCTCTCTCGTCGAACTCCGGCGAGTTCCTTGTATCCCCGACGTAGAAACACCTCGGTGGAGTTTCTCCATGTTTTCCGGCGAGGAACCCGTCACTTTCTAGGCAATTTCAGACCAAACCACGACGAGTTGGCCGGCATGCAAGTTTCCGGCGACCTCCGAGGCTTTCGAGGCGTTTTCCGGCCAAACCACGGCGAGTTAGACGTCGTGTGAGGGGAAATTATTGTGGCATTTCCGTCTTCGCTAGTTTGCGTGGCTCTTCAGCGGCGAAGTATCTGACTTAGAATTCAGGCATACAATCCCGGTGTCAAGGCACTTCCGCATCGGCATCTTCGAGTCCTTTTGGTGTAGGTCCCATTCTTTTATTCATTCAATTTTATATTATTTCTTTTAGTATTCTAGTTAGTTGTATGCTCTGAACACGTTCCTTAAATGCATTTCCATTATTCTTTTATATTTATAAGTCTTATCTACCCCTTATTTTTAGCATTTGCACTCAATAAATGGCTTTCGTCACCCTTGGGTGTCGGCCAGCACGTGTCAATCCTGGTATTCTGGAAATATCGGAATCAGGGCGTGTCACAGAGCCAGAAAACCAGATCAGTAAGGCCTTTAAGCCATAGAAAGATTAGCCTTCGAAATATAATTAATGAGAGAAAAAATAAAGGTTTTGTGTTTTGTATTGACATGAAAAATTTTAATCAAATAAGAATGGTGGAGCTTTAAATTTTCTATGAAAAACCTAGTATTGAAATGAATATATCATAAAAACAAAACTTGTTTACCAACTTTGATTAAAACAAAATTAACACATTAGAATTGTACAAAAATTGAAAATTACGACTTAAAATTAGATTTTGCCCTAGACTATATATGCATTTTTTTAATATCGACTAGCCAAAAAAGAGAGTATGGTTTTTATATGTTAAAAAACAAGGCTTAGTTTTAATATAGTAAAAAATAAGGCAAATTATAAGAACTTTTTTTTCTTTCAGTTTTAAAAAAAATAAAAATAAATGCTGGAATGCCAAGAAGTCTCGAACCCAGTCCTTTGTATTTGCAAAATCCCAGTAGCCAATGAGCCACGTGCTCATGTTTGTAAAATCTTGCAGAGAGTACCTACATACTCTAAATTTTCAGGGTAGGCCTGGGCCATCCTCTATTTGGCTCCGCCACTGTGCCCAGGGGCCTCTAGTCGAAGATATCATCGTTAAATGTTGTTATTCCGGCACAGTATTCAATGAATATGATAAATGATTTTGGAGTAGAGATGTCTACTCAAAATGAAACCACTAACTATATATCGTATGTTATTTTTCCACACATTATACGTTGTATGTGATTCACTGAGATTCGACGTGAAACTTTACGTCCTTTAAACACATCCCGTTACATAAGGACGCCAACTCTTAGAAAATGAGAACTTGCTCAATTTGTTTTCTTATATTGAAGTCAATGTTTAAAATATTTACGAAATTGTTAAGTCGTAAGTTTCAAACTCTCATTGTTATATAATATTCCTTTCATAGTATCATTGATTAGTTGTATACTCTGAACAGATTCCCGTATTCGCATATCTCATCTGTCGTAACCATTGCCTATCCCTATTGTGGTTTATAAAAAAATTAAAATTATTTTATTCTTAATTTATTAATATTTAATTAAATTTTTAATCCAATTAGACGAGGGGGTGGACTCTGCGCACGGTATGTTAGTAGTTAACAAACAAATTGATGAAATGTTATATATAACATTTTTTTTAAAGGGAGACAATGAATGGCAAATTACGGTTATCCAACCATTCCGGATGACGGAAAGTGATATATAACATTTCAGTGATTAAAAAAAATGAGATATGCATAACAGTAATACAAAATTGAGGTAGTAAAATATAATTTATTCATAATATAATATAGCTACAACTTTCTAGCTCATTTACTCCACCGACATAATGTGCTATAATTCGAGTCTGAATCCTCGTCGGATCCTCTTGGTGAGGATCCGGGGATCCACGTATCTTATCCGTTCATCGTACATCGTACGGTCAGAAATTATTTTAAATTTTATTATTTAAAATTGAATACAAACAATACCAGAGAAAAACTGATACGATGAATATATATGATTCACGGATCCATAAAATCCTCACGAAAGGTATCCGGAGAGAATCATGTTGGCTATAATTCGCTCGCGTATGAATGAATCTTCCTTTGTGCTTTCGTCATGGGCTAGACCTATACCAACAATACGTCGAGTGCGTGGAGGAAAAAGTACGGAAACTGCTCCCGGTCATTCTTCAGGGCACGCGTTTTTTTTTTTTACACAAAGACTTTGGGTAGACTTGTTAATTGTTATTAAGGAAGACATTAAAGTGGTCATTTACAGACAAACATTGCGATACGCAGTGTAAACGGCTTCGTCAAGAGACTCCAAATTCCAGTGAGAAAATTAGTTAAACAGGCACCGCCTCACCCTTTCTATGTTTTTCTTACGATCATGAAGAACCGCAACACCAAACACCCTAATAAAACTCTCCCTCCTCTTCTCCTTCCCCTTTTTCTCCACATGATAACCATACACATGGCCGGGGACTCACCGCCAATCTACGATCCGCCTGAACAAATCAACCTTCAATGTGGCTCTTCCGGTACCAATGTCGACGAAGCCAACCGACTGTGGGAAGGAGATTTTGAAAAAGGATTTTTTCCATACGAGGACAAATCCATAATCAAAGAAGCACCTTCTCCCTCTTCTTCCGGCCAAGTGCCTTACAGCACAGCAAGGCTTTCCCGCTTTGAATTTACCTACACATTTCCACTCTCTTCCGGCCCAAAGTTCATCCGCTTGTATTTCTACCCAGCATCATACGCCCCCAACTTCAACCGACCCCAAGCCCTCTTCTCAGTCAAAGCCGGTGGCTTTACCCTTCTCCACGACTTCAACGCTTCAGCCACGGCTGATGCTTCTGCCTCGGATACTATATACAGAGAGTTCTGCCTCCACACTGAGTCAGGACAGGATTTGAGTATCAGCTTCACTCCAAGCAAAGCAAGCCCAGATGCCTACGCGTTTATCAATGGGATTGAAATTCTCTCCATGCCCCCATATCTTTACTACACTTCACCCAAGAGCCCGGATGGGGTTGCTCATGTAGGCAGTGAAAAGACGATTCGCATCGAGAACAACACTGCTCTGGAGATGGTGTACCGAATCAATATGGGTGGCGGAAGGCGGATCTCTTCCGATCAGGATACTGGTATGTACCGCAATTGGGATGGTTTGCGAGACGAATACAACTACTTAGACGATTTAAGTAGGCAGTTTAGTTACTTACCACCGCAATACAATAGCAGTCAGCTTTACTTTTCTAAAATACCATCGTACTCTGCTCCGAAAGAAGTTTACCAAACCGGCCGCTCAATGGACACCATAAGCAACAGCCACAATCTCACCTGGGAATTCCCTGTGGATTCAATGTTTGCTTACTTGGTTAGGCTTCATTTTTGTGAGTTTCTAAGTACTGTTATGAAGCCCGGAGACCGGGTATTTAACATCTACATCGCCAATCAATCCGTTGAGAAAATGGCGGATATAATCGCGTGGAGTGGTGGAAATGAAAGACCAGTGTACAGAGACTACGTTGTGTTCTTGTCGGGGAACCCTGCAATCCCGAAGAAAGTCAATCTCTTTCTTGCACTGGAATCGGATTTGTTGAATGGGTACTTTGTCCCAATCTTGAGCGGACTCGAAATGTTCAAACTCAGTGCAAATCGGAGTCTCGCCGGACCAAGCCCTGACCCACCTCCCATAGCCCCAGCAAAGGGGACACCATCAAAAACTAGCACCAGATCATGAACTCCTTTGCTTGCCACGGTTGTCGGTGTAGCTTGCGGAATACTTGGACTCTCTGTCCTTGGGTTCTTGGTTTTTAGGCGGCGGCGGAAAGTCAAGGGCACTGCCTCAGATGGGTCATCATCTTTACCAACACATTTGTGTCGTTACTTTTCACTGGCGGAGATCAAAGCCGCCACCTAAAACTTCAGCCAGAGTTTCATTGTTGGTGTAGGCGGCTTCGGTCACGTGTACAAAGGGCATATCGACGGCGGGGCCACTCCCGTTGCTATCAAACGGCTGAAACCCGACTCATCGCAAGGAGCCCGCGAGTTCAAGACGGAAATCGAGCTGCTTTCACAACTTAGACACCGTCATTTGGTGTCTCTCATTGGGTATTGTACTGATAAAAATGAGATGATTTTGGTGTACGATTACATGGCACGTGGAACCCTCGCTGATCACCTCTACCAAACTGACAACCCACTTCTCTCCTGGGGACAACGGCTCCAAATTTGCATTGGCGCTGCGCGAGGGCTGCGCTACCTTCACAGCGATGCCCAGGGCACAATCATCCACCGTGATGTGAAGAGCACAAACATTTTATTAGATGAGAAATGGGTTGCCAAGGTTTCGGATTTCGGATTGTCGAAAGTGGGCACGGCCACCATGTCCAAGACCCACATCAGCACGGCCGTGAAAGGTAGCTTCGGGTATCTAGACCCAGAATATTACCGACGTCAACAACTGACGGTGAAGTCCGACGTGTACTCATTCGGTGTAGTGTTGTGTGAAGTGTTGTGCGCAAGACCAGCTGTGGTGCATGCAACGGAGACGAGGCAAATGAACTTGGCTGAGTGGACCAAGAGCTGTCATCGCGACGGGGAACTTGATCAAATCATCGATCCGAACATGAAGGGTAAGATTGAAACCGAGTGTTTGAACAAGTATGTGGAAATTGCTATGAGTTGCATCAATGACAGTGGGATGGAAAGGCCGTCAATGAATGACGTTGTCAGGGGGCTTGAGTTTGCATTGCAACTACATCAGAACCGCGGTGAAAGGAACAACGAGGATGCCTTTGCTAGCATGCCAGGTTGCGCTACGAATGAATCCGTTCAGTGCATATCGGAGACGATCTTCTCAGAGATCAACGATCCGAATGGGAGATGATAGAGCAACATTAGAGTAATCTGGCTAGACTAAGGGCTATGGGTAAACCTAACCATGACATGAGTATATTTTTTCTTATCTATTGTGTTTGAACCCAATTGAATGCTGAATCACTTGCAGTGCCTGCCATTGCGTTATATTGCAGAACTATTTCTACAAACAAACTGTACTTATGACTACACAATTGCGGGAGAAACTTAAAAGTGCTTCTAAATAGAAGCGTTTTCTAAACAAGCACATGCCAAGTGCTTCTCCATAAAGCACTCCCAAGCCTTTTTCCAAGAAACACACTGATTTTAGTAAAACCTTGTGTATTTTTAATAAAAGCACCTGTCAACAAAACTGCTTACAAAAACAGTTTCATACGATCCCCAATTTGGCTGGAATATGCTCCATTACAATTTCCGGACAAGAGAATTTTCCTGTTATACGCAACGGAAGTTACTACAGTAGATCATCAGCTATCCTGTAAGCTCGAATGGTGCTGATAACGTTTGCAATATTACCCTGACAATGAGAAACTCTGTCAATATACGATTATATAATGAAGATTTACGGACAATGCAATACAAAGAGTGGTTTGATATACGGTAGCAATGAATCGGTTCTTAGTGGGCAGTTAATAATGAAAAAGCGGCTGAAGTTACTTACCCTCCAAGTTGCTAACTTTGTTCTTAGTGTAAGCCATTGTTCTTCCCCAAATACTCTCTCATTACAGCGGCTGCAGATGAAAGGCCAATTCATTTCAACAACAAAGAAGCCTAAAAGAATGAATAAACAAATATATGCATCTTTGTGCGTACGCAGATGGTACGAAACACAACCTAACCTCACAATCACCACTTGATTCATCTGGTCCATTTTACAGTCCATCAACTTGGCAGTTATACCACCCAAAGCTCAACTTCGTCATCATTAATCTGCCAAAATGAAGTGCACAAGCATAATTAACCATGATGTCAGATTATAACTTCTGGGACGAGAAAGTTAAGCCAACCTAACGTTGAAGAGTATCTTTGATAGCACCGTAAGGAATCCGTCCAGATTCATCAGGACCAAGATCCATCAAGGAAATCAACCTCATCTTAGTTATGCTGTCTTCATGGAAGACAAACAGAAAAATATATATAATCCGAAGAAAACAGTCAGATGAAACTAAACTTTACCGTAGCTTTTCAGTAAATCAGAATTTGCAGCTTGAAACTCCAAGTAAGCATCGAGCCTCTCAGTCAGAAAGATCTTCATAAGCTGATATGCCAATGCATGCTTAGCATCCTTCTCCAGTTGCTCTACAGCAGGCATATTTAGCAAGTCACACTGCAGCATAACAAAACCAACATATCAGTTATCTAAATAGGGGGGAATTTGATCATCGTCAGAGCCAAATTAATGTCAAGCACCCAGTTGTTTTGAAGTGATGATATTAAACCAGCACTCCGTCGTGTTTATACAGATATTATATGTAACTGCAGAGGAAGCATAGTAGCTTCTTCAAAATGCCAGAGAAACAATAAAGTCCATAAAGAGTCGATTCTAAACTCCACCACATAACAATAGAATGTTTTTTAGAGCAACTCCAGTGTAGGAGCCCTCCCCCCAGGCTATTCACTATTTAATCCACCCAATGAACAGTAATCGCCCTTAATAAATAGTGCATTCTCCTGGCAATTGTCTTTTGCATCTCCACCCCTGCACTGAATAGCCGGGGCAATTGGCAATAAAATATTAGTATTTTATTTATTTATAAAATAATACAAAATCATTTTTAATTGTTTTCCTTTTTCTTTTTTCCTATTCCTTTTCCATTTCATTTTTCCAAACTCAACCGACAACCATTCTCTCATTTTTTTCCAGAACACTCTTCATGTTTCCTAGCCCTCTGTCTCTCCTTTCTCTCTCTCTCTCTCTCTCTCTCTCTCTCTCTCTCTCTCTCTCTCTCTCTCTCTCTCTCTCTCTCTCTCTACGACGCAACCCCCCTCATTTTTGAAACCTCTCTCTCTCTTTAATCTCTCTCATTCTCTTGCATGCATCATCAGATCACAATTTTGGTGCCGAAATCGCATGCTCCGAATCTTCCGTCAGCTCCTTCTCCTCCTCCACCGTGACCACCGCTGGAGCTGGAGAGGATGGGATAGTGGACGAGATCGGCGAGATGTTGGAGGAGTTCGAGGCTCGACAGAAAAAAAAAACATTAAAACAGGCGTCTGACGTCAGCTAACGTCAGACCCACCTCAGGCTCTCGGGCCGGCGAGAATCGACGGGCCTGGCGCTCGGGGGTGCTCGGGCTCCCTCGCCAGCCAACGCTGGACTTCCTCCCTCGGGCAATCAAGCCCTGTTCCAGAGCCTGTCCCTCGAGCAGGAGCTCCCGCTGGAGCTGCTCTTAACAAGAAAAAGAAACATACTTTGTAAAGGATGAACAGTCACCAAAGAGAAACATGGACTAAAGAATTAGTTTAAAAAAATCTTTCAAATTCCACAAGATCCAACAAAAATACATGAAACATGTCTGAGGCTTTCACAAATTCCACAATTGTGCGTACAGCTTCCTCTTTGGTCAGGAATTTGAAAGACTCCCTTGCCAAGCTAAAAATACAACCGAAAATATAATTAATTGTTCTTAAAACAAATCGAGGAGAGACATGTACATATAGAAAAAAGATTACAATGTTGGATTTATCCAATATAAATCAACTTTTAAGTGGTCTACTACATGTAATAGGAATGTAATATTGGAAAATAATGTTAATTGTGATTTGATCTCTTAAAGATATCAATCCTATATAAGGTGTCTTATATTGGAAATAGGATTGATGAAATCCTTAATTGAATATGATTATGATATATGTGTTAAATGAATCCAATTCTATAGAGAAAAAGGTTTGAAACCCAGACCCTCTCTCTTCTCTTCTCCGTGCGTCGTTACCGCCTCCTGCGGTGGCGAATCTTGACCCAAGTTTTATTTTCTCTGCTCCGAGTCTTCCGGGTAGCAGAGAAAAACCTGATTCGATTGGTATGAAACGAATTCGAACCGACAACCAGCTTGAGAGAGAGGTGTCCGCGATGGGTCCTGCGATCAACTATCCTTTGGAACCACTTCCAAAAATGGACTTCAAGGCCAAATTGATGGGTCTTGTAGATGCAAACCCACAGATGGAAGGGATCCCAGGTGAGGAGACTGACCAATTTAAAATTGGTGATGGGGATTTTGAAATCTATGAGGAACCACGTGGACCTTGCATCAAGTTCACGAATCCAGTCAAATCTCGACTCCTTCGTCCATGGAGAAAGGCCATTATTATCAAGATCATGGGTAAGTCTCACACTCACAATTTCGTCCTTGGTCGTCTGCAACAACGGTGGAGCATGCTCCAAGGGCGGTTCTCTCTAATTGATTTGGAAAATAATTTCTTTATTGTGAAATTTGCTCTAGAAAGTGATATGAAAAATATTTTGTGCGGAGGACCTTGGATTATTGCAGGACAATATTTGGTTATGCAAAAATGGAGAGCTGGGTTTGACCCTCATAGTGAGTCGATCAACCGTATGGCTGTTTGGGTGAGAATTGTTGGGCTACACATTGAGTGGTTCAATCCGGAAGCCATGAAAAGAATTGGGGATCTTATTGGCACAACTCTTCGGGTTGATGCGCACACTGCCTCCCAAGTTAGAGGCAAATATGCTAGAGTTTGTGTTGAATTGGACTTAACAAAGCCCCTAATTGCTAATGTCAAAGTTGAGAACTGCTGGTATGCTGTGGAGTATGAGGGGTTACACCTTGTTTGCTTCAACTGTGGTTGATATGGCCATCGTCGTGAACAGTGCCCCTCTCTGATCAGGAAACAATCCACAACTCTGGATCCAGATATAGAGACCAACCAACCTATGGATGAGGACTCAGTCCAAGACCAAGTTATGAGTTCAAATGTTGGTAAATCAGATAAGAGCTGCACTACTGAGGTTGGGAAGGATATGAAGACTCATGATTCTCCCTTGATCGGGCCCTGGAGCATTGTGACATATAATCGTCGAGCCAAGCCAAGCAAGAAATCTAAATTGGATCAAAATGCCACGAAGTTGAGTAATTCTGGCTCTAGATTCTGTTCGCTAGGTCTGGAGGATGTTGATCCGAATACTACTGACAAAGCTAAGTCTGTACATGGCAAGGAACATACAATGGAGAATACTGTGGGGCTTGAAAAGAAGAAACAAAAAAGAGGTAGACCTAGGAAGGCTCTAGGGGACATCTCTAACAAGGAGAAGGAATGCTCTAGTGGTTTTAGTATGGGGGCGGCTAGTGCCAATTTAAAGCTTGGAAACACCTCATCCCAGTCACCAAAATCCTCGCTGAGGAAAATCAATGCCAAGTCTAGGCTTGCCACAACTTCTTCCAACGGCGTCCAAGTTAATGGCATGGACTTTCAAGAAAGTGAGTTGGGGAGCTTTAACTTTAATGTTGTTGATCCTCAAGCTGCCTATGATGCAGCAGACAAAAGCATTCAAATTTATGGACATGAACCGCCAGATATTGATCAAAATGATACGGATATGTCAGTTGTGAATTCGCTGGAGAATGGAAGCCTCGTTAATGATGGTTTTGTGTCATTGGAGAAAGATAGGCTTCAAGAAGCCATGATTGATGCTCAAACTGGTTTGGTGGGTGGCCCATCTCCTCTGGTAGAGGAGTCAATACCCCCATTTTGATTGGGTCCATCCCCCAGGTATCCTACATCTTTACTTATTTTATGATGATTATGGTATGGAATGTAAGAGGTGCTGGAGGGAAACCTTTCTCTGTTACTGCTAAAGATCTCGTCAGATTGAACAAAGTGAACATCTTTGCTATCTTAGAACCCAGGATCAGTGGTGAGAGGGCAATTGAAGTCATAAAAGGTTTGGGTTTTTCAAATTATTATGTTGTTGATGCCAATGGTTTCTCTGGTGGTGTTTGGCTTCTATGGAATAATGAGGTTGTGAAGTTGACAGTTGTGGCTTGCTCCTCCCAAACAATCACTGCTGTTGTTTTGGATGGTCAGACTCAGTGGATGTTAACGGTGGTGTATGCCTCTCCCTGCCCTCGAGTGAGGAGCCACTTATGGCCTTATCTGGATGGGGTTTCTGCAGCCTCTAATATGCCTTGGCTTATTGCAGGTGATTTCAATGAATTGATTCATAGCTCTGAGAAAAAGGGGGGTAGGCCTGTTAATAAAAATAGTGGTCTTGGTAATTGGATCTCTAGGAATAACTTGGTAGACCTTGGGTTCATTGGTGCTAAATTTACTTGGAGCAAGAAAAACGAGTATGGTGATATTGTTTGGGAAAGACTTGATAGAGGCCTTTGTAATATAGCTTGGAGACACCTATACTCTGAGGCTTATGTTAGGCATCTTGCTAAAGTGAATTCTGATCATTGCCCCTTGCTTATCGGCCTTCATTCTAATCATATTCCTAAACCTGATTTGAAAGCTTTCAGATTCCAAGCTATGTGGATGCTTCACCAGGAATTTGAACCTTTTGTTAATGATACTTGGAATAGCGCTCAAGGTGATGCTAGTTGCAAATCTATCACTCTTTCTTCTGCTCTTCAAAGCTGGAACCACAATGTATTTGGATGTATTTTTCAAAAGAAAAGAAGGCTCCTAGCTCGTATATGCGGAATTCAAAAGGCTCTCTGCGTTCGTCATGTGCCGTATTTGTTTGCTTTAGAAAATCAGCTCACCAATGAGTATAATACTATCCTTGAGCAAGAAGAACTCTTTTGGCTTCAAAAATCAAGAAATACTTGGCTTAGAGAAGGAGATAAAAATACCAAGTTTTTCCATCTCTCTGCGGTGGTGCGGAGAAGGAAAAATAAACTTGAAGGCCTTAATAATTCTGAAGGAGTTTGGACAGATGAAAAAGAGAATTTAAAGTCGATTGTTGTCAATTACTTCAAAGATCTTTTTTCCTTTCGCATAACGACGACAAATATGGAGAGTTTGCCCCATCTTTTCCCTTGTCTTAGTGGTGAAGACTTAGCTATCCTGAATGGGGAAGTCACCGATGATGAGATTAAAGATTGTATGTTTGCTATTGGTGGTCTCAAGGCCCCTGGACCTGATGGTATCCATGCTCGATTCTATCAAAAATTTTGGCATCTTTGTGGCAAGGATATTAGCGATATGGTTAAGGTTTGTTTCAATTCAACCCAACTCCCTGACAATATCAATAATACCTTCATCTCATTGATTCCTAAGGTTGATAATCCTACAAGCATGACTCAGTTGAGGCCTATTAGTCTGTGTTCTACTCTTTACAAGGTCATCTCTAAAATTTTGGTGGGTAAATTGCGACCGCTTCTCCATAAACTTGTTAGCCCTACTCAAGTGAGCTTCGTCCCAGGTAGGCAAATTATTGATTATGTCATTGTTGCTCAAGAAATCCTCCATAAGTACAGGAACACCAAAGGTAAAAAAGGGTTCATTGCTTGGAAAATTGACCTTTCCAAAGCTTATGATCGGCTTCAGTGGAGTTTTATTAGAGATGTTCTATGGGAGATTGGGCTAAGAGGGAAAGTCTTGGAACTTATCATGCAATGCGTTACCACAGTCAAATACCAAGCTATTGTTAATGGTGAGATCACTGATTCTTTCTCCCCACATTGTGGAATCAGACAGGGAGATCCCCTTTCTCCCTATTTATTTGTGCTCTGCATGGAAAAACTCTATCATATCATTAATGGATGCATCACCACTAAGAAATGGAAGCCAGTTAAGCTATTTAGAAATGGGCCTTCTGTCTCTCATCTCTTTTTTGCGGATGATCTTATTTTGTTTGCGGAAGCCTCTTCAACTCAAGCCAGAATATTGAAGGATTGTCTTGATATTTTTTGTGATGTGTCCGGTCAGCAGGTGAATTTTGATAAATCATGTATCTATTGCTCACCTAATATCTCTCGAAGTAAGGCTACTGAAATTGCCAACATCTGTGGTTCTCCTCTCACTTCTGATTTAGGTCATTACTTGGGTGTGCCGTTACTGCATTCTAGAGTCAACAAAGAGACTTATGGCAACATTGTGGAAAAAGTTCAACGGCGACTCTCTGCTTGGAAGAGCAATACCCTCTCTATGGCAGGTAGGCTTGTTTACCTCCAATCTGTCTCCTCTGCCATTCCAATCTACTCAATGCAATCTACTCGCCTCTCAATTTCCATATGTGATAAAATTGATAAGTTGAACAGGAATTTCTTATGGGGACACACTGAGGAAAATTCCAAGGTTCACCTTGTTAAGTGGGAGACAGTTTGCACGCCTAAATTCATGGGTGGTTTAGGATTGAAAGATACACATGTTATGAACCAAGCCCTCCTTGCTAAAACTGGCTGGAAACTTATGCAAAGAGATTCGGGCCTTTGGGCCAAGTTTTAAAGGGAAAGTACCTCAAACACTATGACATTGTGAGTGCTTGCTCTGCTAAGTACACTAACTGTTCTCATACTTGGCGTGGAATCCTCTTTGGTGCCCAAATCCTTCCCAATGGTATGAGATGGAGAGTCGGATCTGGAAGCCAAATTCATTTTTGGAAAGACAACTGGCTTGAGTGTGGTGTGCTTTAAGATTTTGGTACCATCTCTCTCTCAGATGACATGCTTGACTGGACGGTTGAAGACTTCCTTACTGATTCTGGTTGGAATGTAGATTTGTTATACTCCTGCCTTCCTCCTGATGTTGTGGAACATATCTTCAGTTTACATGTTGGAATTGCGAATCATAGGGAAGATAAGGTAATTTGGAGCCTCACCAATTCTGGAACTTTCTATGTGAAAACTGCCTATCTCTCTCTATTTAGCGATGATGATATCATTCCCTGGAATTGAAATTTCATTTGGAAACTCAAGTCCCCCCCCCCAAATTAGTGACTTTTCTCTGGACTATTGGTCATGGGAAAATGCTCACCAATGTGCAGAGAGCCAAAAGAGGTTTTACCAATGATCCGTGTTGTCCAATCTGCCCTACTGTTGAGGAATCTATTGATCATATTTTCAGGTACTGTAGGCACTCTCCTTCCTTTTGGAATAATGTTGGAATCCCTCTTGAAGTTGCCCATTCCTTTGCTCTTGATTTCCAGAGTTGGATGGCCATTAATCTTAGGACACACTGTTCTACCATTCATGGTTTACCGTGGAACCTCATCTTTGCTTCAACTCTGTGGTATTGCTGGAAAAGGAGGAACAACTTTCTCTTCAATAATGGACAACAACCGCCTGTCTCGCCCCTTAAGGTTATTTTTCAATTTGCAAGGGATTGGTATGATGCCAACAAGTGTCCTTCTAGTAAGCCTCCTAGACAAATCATCTCGATCCATTGGATCCGTCCGCCAATTGGTAGATATAAAATCAATACAGATGGGAGTTGTAAAGACCCATTTAGCCACATAAGTGCTGGAGGTTTGATTCGCAATTCCGAAGGGGATTGGATTAATGGATTTGCTGCTAATTTAGGCAGAGGAACCGTCATGGAAGCTGAGCTTTGGGGTGTTCTCATGGGCCTTACTATAGCTTGGGACGAGGGTTGCAGGGATGTGATACTTGAATGCGATTCTTGGGATGCTGTTATTTCAATCCAAAAACCTATGTTGGTTTCGCACCCGCTTTACAATCTCATTCTTGACTGCAAAGAAGCCATCGAAAGAAATTGGAGATGCGAAGTCACTCATATCTATAGAGAAAAGAATGCTTCAGCTGATCACATGGCTGACTTGGGTCATGGGTTATCCCTTGGCCTTCATGTTTTTGATTCTCCTCCTACCACTGCTACTAATTTTCTAGCTTCTGATTCTATTGGCAGGGCCCTTCCTAGGGCTGTTCTTGCCTAGTTTTTTTGTTTTTGGTTTGTTTGTCTGGCTTTGCCATCCTCTGTACCAAAACAAAAAAAAGAATATGATTATGATACTTGACTTGGAGGCTAAGAAAGTAAAGTTTAGGTTTCCTTTATGGATGAAACCCTAGCTTTTAGCCTATATAAAAAAACCGGTCCCTCTACCTTAGAACACACAACATAATGCTTCCCATAGAGTAGTTGTATCCGGCTAGGAGTTTAAAGAAGATCCTGGTGTTGCCGCGCCCTACTACTTTGTGTTCGATTTCCATGGCCACCGTTGGAATCAGGTCAGTTACTCTTTCGTTTGTGTTTTAATTGTATAACCTCATAAAGCTAACATACAAAGCATACTTTTTGTGTTCTTTCAGAACATTAGCGATGGTCAGAAATTACTGCCTCTGATCAGAGATCCCAATATTCCACTCTTTCAAAAAAACTTTCCACATTTTTGAATGAAGGGATGACATGTTCAGTGACCTTCCCATGGATAGCCAAATTAAGAGCACTCAAGTAGACTAAGAACCAGCTATATGGGTTCTCCAGTAGGTTGTACAGATTGAACAAACTGTAAAAAAAACGAAAATGGTCAGAAGTACATTCTAGGTCGTACCCAGTGCACAAGGCTCCCGCTTTACGCAGGGTCTGGGAGAGGTGAATGCCGGCTAGCCTTACCTCCATTTATGGAGAGGCTGCTCCCAAGTCTCGAACCCGAGACCTACCGCTCATGGGCGAAGGCACTTGCCATCGCACCAAGTGCGACCTCTGGTCAGAAGTACATTCAAAATTATAAAAAAAAAAGTTAGTCATGATCACAATGGTATCATACATCTTTAAGCGCAATACAGGCTTGTCACTTGGTTTTTGAGTAATCTTTGAGGATATAAGTTCTGCCATCTCCAGTGCTTCATCTGGACTTTCAGACTTTGTAATAACATTGCAGATAACAGTGAATATGCACTCAAGATCTGGAAGGAAAAAAAAATACATGAATTTGTGTATGATGAGCATTGACAAAACCGTTAAGATGTCATTTAATTGTCGTTTTTAATTGAATAAGTTGACACTAAGTCCATATCATCCAATATTGATAATAAGAGCATTTTAAAGAATATTAGCAATTTCGATTTCTACAATGGTAAGCATCTTAGTAATTGACCAAAAACACATGCAGAATTTTGAAGGAATTAGGCTAAGGAACTTGAAGCAAACATTGATATAATAGTGGATGAACGAGAACTGGAGGAAAAACCTCTGCACCGTCGTGCAATGCAATACTAAGCCTCTTTATCCATTTAAAGAGTACATATACATCTAACAATACAGATTGTACCTTTTTCCGAGACCTTTGACAATATGACCTCAGCCGAAGTAAGCATAAGGGACACTAAATCGAACCACCCCTGTCCATTACCACGCATTCTTGGGCTTCGGCACATGGTCTAGTAACTTGTGGCTCAGCAACCTGGCAGGTAATCATAACAAAGATAGATCTCTTCCTTTCAAAGAACAAGGGCCGCTCTCTTGACTCGTACTGACGAGAATTTTACTCCATATGAGATTGAGCAAAAAGTTGCCGAATTGGCCTACAAGAAATAGTGATATGCATATGCACAGTATCTATATACCTATTACATAAACGCGTATTTCGGATTTCTTTTGTTGGGCAAAAATGGTGGTGAAATATCAATTCTACCCCTATAGTTCATGTCTTTTGATTTTAGCAACCATAGTTTGATTTTTTTTCTATCATAGTCAATTTCCATTTTTTTTATAAACAGTATCTATAGTTATTTTTTCATTTCAACAACCAAATAATTTTAGCTAGATGTCAACTTCAGCGACTAACTTCATCATGATTCATGTTGATTATTCATCGTTCGGGACGTATCTCCATCACACTCTCTCGATAGCAAATAAGAAGATATACATCCAATATGAGCGACAGGAAAAAGAATGGAAACTGCTCTAGTGACGCATCAACGCAAGTCCTTTTCATTTCTTTGTTAACTTTTTTTTTTTCCACAACGACTTTGAACAGACGAATCGAAATACTTCACGATTTGCATGCAACAAATCAATCACAATTATTGTACTCATGCAACAAAACAAAACCAATTGTTTTTTACAAATGGATATTAGTGAATGACATGTAGGCTTGTATTATTTCCATTTCAATATTTTTCAGGTACGGTCAGCGTTGTACCAAAGTCCTACAGGCTTATTCTTGAACTGGGCTGGAGGGTTTTCTGGTTTCCTTCAAAGTATAAGGCCGACTCAAAAATTTGAGGGTCAAAACAAGTCAATCAAATTTAGAGTACGTTCAACCCTAATGATATGGGATACTTTTGCTGTTGACAAAGTAGTGGATGTGGCATGGCAAGGCTTTGCTCTTTGGCGACGACGTCAATGAAAGGTTGTTGAAGCTTCTCGAGCTATTCGGATAGGGCAACGATGTTGAGCTTGGATTTGACTTAGACTCCTCCGTCTAGATTATGCGGTTTTGTAGGGAGAGTGTCGTGCTATAGTGATATGTTACAGCTCATCGTTGAACATTCTGCTTCAATCTTTTGCATTGCAGAAGTGGTGCGCAACCTTTGCATTTAAATGGTCCTTCAGAGCACTACTCCTCATCGACTCATCTATGCGTGGCAGCTTCAGTGTAAAGCGTCAATATCATATCAACTGTTCTGAGGTATTTGCCGAATGACTTCGTGACCTTGACAACAGTTGAGGATAAGTACTCAAGAGCAATGTTAGGCAAGCAACCATGCAAAGATTCCGGGCAATCAGTTCCAGATCGAAAGTTTGATTCTAGCTTTATTCTGACATTGACACGTGTCGTGTTGTGATTGGCTTCTGATGTTAACACATGTCGTGCTATGATTAGCTTCTGATGTCGACACGTATCGTGCTGTGATTGGCCTCCTAGTTGGAGGGAAACTTTTCTGGGTCCTTGACGGTAAAACGTTGACCGGTGCTCGGTAGTTTCGGGATTGGTCAAGTATGGTATAAACAGTGCTCCCCTAAGTTCCCAAGTGAGGGAAGCTCCTCGGTTGGGGACTTGCAAGATCCAAGCTGCTGAGTAATCACAAAACTTCTAAGTACCGAAGTGTGGTATCGTTTTCACTTGCCTTTTCTGTCTCATAGGTAGATGTGGTATCTTCTCTGTAAGTATTTTTCCTCCATCCAGGGGTGGTATCTTTAACCAGTGGAGATGTACAAGGTAATGTATCAATTTCACTTGAAGCTTACTTGTAGTTTCAGGCTTGGTCAAGCACGATACAGACCATGTAGTAGGAGTCCCCCAAGTCACCGAGCTAGGAGATTTGCCGAAAGAAGTAACAAACAAGGTAAGCAATCAAAGTTCCAAGCAATCAGTCCCAGATCAGAATTTTGATTTCAAGTTCCGGCAGATTGTTCTCATTCTCTTTATCTTGCAGGCAGCAAGAAGGATAAAGAGAAGAAAAATGAGAAGAGATGATATGAGATACTTTTGCTTTTAAAGAAGTAACTTCCATAGGCTTATTCTTGAACTGGGCTGAAGGGTTTTCTGGTTTTCTCCAGAGTATAAGGCCGACTCAAGAATTTGAAGGTCAAAACAAGTCAATCAAATCAAGAATGCGTTCGACCTTGATGATATGTGATACTTTTGTTGTTGACAAAGTAATAGATGAATCGACACGTGTTCTGTTGCGCTTGTCTCCACATGCTTCCTTGTATCCTTCTCACTTGCCCTATCTGTTCCTCAGACATATGTGGTATCTTTTCTGGAAGCATAAGATGTTGAAGATGAGTACTCGAGAGCAATGTCAAGTAAGTAATCAGGCAACGAGTTCCATGTAGTCAGTTCCTGACTTGAAGCTTGATTACAAATGCTGACTGATTGCTTTCTTTCTCCTTGTCTTGTAGGTAAGAACAAGGGCAAAGGAAAAGACATGGAAAAAGCATGATATGGGATACTCTTGCTTTTGACCCTGATGATATGAGATACTTTTGCTTTGGTGTGGCTGGTTTGCATAGGTATTATTGGGGGGAAGAAAGCTGAGTATTTCGAGATGATTCGTTTGTTGGAAATGTGCCCTAAAGCCAATCATGTGATGATACTTTACGGACATTTCACATGTTAAACTAATCTAGTTTTACATATAAAGGGCAAAGATTATTGTTTGAGCCGTCTCATATAAATGTTATATGCTTAAACGATAAAGTCCAAGGAATATGTGATTGGGAGAATGTAATCTAATGAAGTTAGATTCATAAGACCATTCTTTCGTAGACACATCCTAAACGTTCCTGATCATAGGATTGCCAATTGGGCGTTGACAGTCCGTGAAGATCAGTACGTACTATGTCTTCTCTCAGGGAGAGTGATTAGTCTCGAGTCATTGGTGTGTGTGACATCAAGACAAGTACGGTAGGTGCTCAATAGAGAATGAGTTCACTGAACGCGATCAACGAAGAGTTCTCATATTCCATGTCACGTGAGAATTCATGGTTGGGATAATGCAAAGTAGTCATTTGACCTGAGGCATCATAGTTGTCTTGTGGTTAAGACCTTGATCTTTGATTATGTCAAAGTCACTCCATCAGGAGGGTGTCCACGGCATCGTTGGGGTCAAGCCGCTTAGCTATGGAGACAAGTGAATGCGCAACAAGGGATCTCTAACCTTCAAACCGTTTGAGGGAGAATACTCTCTGATATGATTTGAATCTCTGGCCAGAGTATGAATGAGATTTGGGAATGCGTTCCGAATCACATTCAAGGAAATCATATAAGCACAAGACACACATTGGATAGTAGACATGAGCAAATGAACTATCAAACCAAACAATGTGGTCAAGAGTATTAGATTAGAGAAAGACCGTATTGCATTTGTAATCCCGAACTGAATAGGTTCTCTAACCTCTTCTGATTAGCTTGGGTAACCATGATATGCTGCTAGGTGTCACTCATGGTTTGTGGAAGCCCTAAACGTGTGTAATCACTAAAGGGAGAATTGAAAATTGTTTCAATTCACAATCGATGTAAAATGGTTTTAATCGCCCACTACCTCGCTAAAAGGAACCTAATGGATCGCACACCATAAGAGGTGGAGATTGAAGATTAAACGGAAATGAGTAAGAATGATTAAATGGTTTAATCATTTATTTATGGCAAAGATTAATTAATATGTTAATTAATCAAACGAATAAGTTCGTTAAAGACTTCGGGATAGTTTTGGACCTTAAGGCCCAATGGGCTTCGAACGTCAAGCCCATTAACTTAAGTTGTATGACAATTTAATGAATAAAGATTCATTAAAGCCCAAAAGCTCTAAAAACCCAAGGTGGCCGGCCATATGTGTATGAATTAGGGTTTTGGTTCTTTAGGTCACTTAAAGAAGTGACTATATAAAGGACTTTATAGCCAAATATTCATTAAGGATTAAAAATGGGTTTATTTTGGGGGAAAATTGGTGAGAATTGTCTCTCCATTTTCTCTCTAAAGAGGCCAACACCTTGGAGGGTACATCTAGCAATCCTACTACTCCAAGGTCACTCATTTCTTCTACAATCTAACCTTGGTGAAGAGACTTAGAGGTTCTCAATTTTGGGAACTTGGAGAACCTATTCTTCCATCCAAATTCATGAATCTAAGAAGTAAGGAATGAAGGCCCTATCTCTTTGGGTGATTAGCCTTTGCTTATGCAAAGAGGAATCTACAAAGGTATTAATTTCAACTCACTTTGTTTTGAGTTGATTATTGGTTCACCAATCTACTAGGCTTTGAATTTCTTGGTTAATGTTTTGTTTTTGAGTGCATGTAAGCATGATTCCGCCTTTAATTGTTAATTGCATGCTATATGATGTTGCTCAAATGAACATGTTTTCACAAAATAATTCCTTCATCGTTGGGAGTGCCCTCTTAGATATGAGGAAGGGTTGAGCATTTTTGCAGGTCTGCCTGTCCGTGGAGGATGGAGGTCGACATATATAAGAGTATCCCTAACAACAAGTAGTAATGTTATTCCTTTACCCTTCTTGGTCATAGCAATGTAGTGGGAGCTGCAAGCTTCAAGTGTTTTAACTTTGTCAGAGCACTTTGAAAAAGTGGTCTGTGGTATCTGGAAAGCTAATGTTGCGTGTGAAGATTGCAGACAAATTTTATCCAAGGAAATCTGGCTCTCGGAGTTCGGAGAGTGGTGCCTTTTCGGTTTTCAAACAAGCAATCCTGTTGGGGCTCTGGCTCTCAAGATTCAGATAGCGTTGCCTCTTCGATTTTTGAACAAGCAATCCTATTGGGGATCTGTCTCTCGAGATTTAGATAGCGATGCCTTTTCGATTTTTTAGAAAGCGATCCTGGTAGGAGTCTGGCTTTCGAGATTCGGATAGCGATGCCTCTTCAATTTTTAAGAAAGTAATCATGGTGGGAGTCTGGCTCTTGACATTCGAATAGCGGCGTCTTTTAGATTTTTGAGAAAGCAATCCTGGTGAGAGTCTGGCTCTCGAGATTCGGGGAGCAGTGCCTTTTTTATTTTTGAGAAAGTAATCATGTTGGGAGTGTTTTCTCGATGTGAGTAAAGGTTGGGCATTTTTGCCAGTCTGCCTTGCCACAGAGCACGGAGGTTGACACACATAGGGACTTTCCAGTTATCAAGCAGTGGTGCTGTTCCTTTACCATTGTGGGTAATGGTAGGGTAGCTGAACCTTCAAAATTTATATGTCTAAACTTTGTCAGAGATCTTTGGCAAAGTTATCTGTGGTATCTGAGGAGCTGATGTTGCGTGTAGGGATTGTCGACATATTTTACTCAAGAAAATCTGCTTCTCGAAATCTGGAGAGTGGTGCCTCTTTGATTTTTGAACAAACGGCCCCTTCTCAAAATCCGAAGAGTGGTGCCTCTTCTCTCTTTTTCCCTCGCTTTTCTATCATTTTTCTCCCCAGGTAAAGTCTCTATCTAGAACTCTCTCTCTTCTTGTCTCTCCTCCTCACCTTTGCAACTCTCTTTGAGCTCGCACACAGCAAACAACAATGAAAATCCTCCCACCAAGACTCACGCCGGTGAACCACCAACCTCTGGACCTTCTTATAACGATCCTCAAACCTGGAATGATAGAAAAACCCCTTCAAAATCCCCTTCTATCGTGTTGCACTGTACACAGAGTTTTCCCAGCTAGTTCTCGCTGTCTCTAGAGAAGGTAAGGCTTAAACCTTCCAAAAATTTGGTAGATCATGTATGTGGGTATGGTTAAGATGTTTTTAAGTTGTTTGAGTGTTGTTGGAACGCAGTTATAACTCGGGGAACCCTTCCCCAGTTTTCGGACAAGGATCACAACTTTTGCAGGTGTTTTTCGGCAATCTTCGGCCACCACTCGGCCTATTTTTGGTACTAACCTCTTCGCCTCATTCTAAGCTTCATTTCCATAGGTGAAACATCGATTTTAGTAGAGAAATAAGCTCGAACGGAACTCTGGAAATGTTGCCCAGAAACCGACCAACCTCAGGCCTCGCGAGGAAGGTGGGTACGCATGTACTCGCGGATGCGTGAGGCTGCGAGTGGGCTACAGTGCTAGGTGCGTGGAGCACACACGCCTCCAACGGAGGTATTATGCTATGTCGCCGTCCACGGTGTCTTCGGCGACTTTTCCGACCAACTTTTTGCAACCCAAATCAGCGCATGCAATGGTGCATGCCCTTTTGGGCCATCGTCCCATGGCGGCACGTGAGAGAAACTGAGGTCCCTCCTTACATTTTTTGACGTCCCAAATCTGAATCTGACGTCCGTTTTCCCAAATTTAATCGTCTTAGTAGGGTTTTACTAATTGTTCCCTTTATGTGCTTATGTGCGTTTGTTGGTGGCGATCTCGTCCTTCCATGCCTGAATGGCTCTTCGGCGACGGAGTATTTTGAGCATTTAAGCCCCGATGATTTGGAAGATTATTATTTATGTTTTCGATGCTTATCTAGCAGGTAATCATACAATAATACACACAACTTGAGTATGTATATGTCTATGACCATAGGACATAGTCGAGGAACAGTGAGATATTATTACATACTTCTAGCTTCATTGGCAAAACCAGTGTCAGACAGCTTCACTAGCCACGGCTAGTGTCGGTGTGTTATGTTATATTTATTCTCTAGCGTAACCCAAAGTCGTACAGCTTCACCTTCAGGTGATAAGACCTACCATATTGCTTCACTGGCGTAACCCAGTGTAGTACAGCTTCACCTTCGAGTGATGGTTATGCCTTCGGACGACTATGATACCCCTAGTTGAGTACTTTATTATTTTGCGTTTACGAGCTTTCTCGGATTTACCTTTGGGCGATTTCGGTACCACTTTTAAACATGGTTTTATTATCTACGAAGGTTTTCATGGCATGTTAGAGTTTTCAGAAAAACCTACTATGTAGTATTATATAATATTTTCAAAACAGAGGTTAGTACGTTCAGAAAGAAAATGGTTTTAGTATTATATAATGTTTTCAAAACAAAGGGTTAGTATGTTTGGTTTTAGTATTACCTAATGTTTTCAAAACAAATGGTTAGTATGTTAAAAAAGAAAACGGATTATTATTATTATTATTATTATTATTATTATAAACTTTGGTCCACTCACATTTTGTTTTGCACTTCCTTCAGAACTTAGAATTGAGACATACGATCCCGGCATCAAGGCAAACCCGTATCGGTACCTTAAGTCCTCTCGGTGTAGGACTCCCCTTTCTTTGTAATCTCATTGCTATATAATATTCCTTTTGTAGTACCATTGATTAGTTGTATACTCTAAACACGATCCCGCATTCACCTATTTCATTATATTTAAATTTACTTATTTTATTTACATTCGTCCTTTCTTCATAACTTGCATTCACGTTAAAATAGCTTCATCACCCTCGGGTGTCGGCAAACACGTGCAAATCCTAGTGTTTGGATGATATTGGGATTAGAGCATGTCAATACCAGACTGAGATGAGAAAAACTTGATGTATAAAAAGTTAAGAGCCAAAAAACTTCAAAATATTAAACTGAGAATTACCAATAAATTAACATTGAGTTGTTGTAATGTTTCACTTTTGACTTTGTGTAATGCTTTGCGAAAGCCACATTGGTTTTGTGAAAGCTATTTTTTACCCATTTACCCCTTGTTTTATCTGCCCACATGTTTTTTTAACAACTTGAAACGTAAAATAAAAAAATTTCATAATTTTCTTTTTATGACAACTAAACATCATTATAGGTATATTTAACATGCATTTCCGTATTTTAATCTTTAAGTTCTTAAAAAATTTCCATATTATTGTATCATGATGATAAATGTTACAATTGTTGTATGCTCATGTCATGCAAGTCGTTCTCGTTATGAAACTTATGTGGTAGGCAATTGATTACTATCATCATAAAAAAAAAAAAGGAAGAGAATATAAAACAAATGCTGAGCATTAAAATAGGAACTCAGTGTGTCCATGAAATAAATTAAGAAGCAGTCTGGGACTCTGGCCTGGAGATTAGTCAGCAGCCAAAAACAATTGCTTCCCTTCCTCAATTATTTACCACATGTCAGACCAATCCAAACCTCCATTCTAATTAATCCGAAATATAAACACTAAATTAATTTGTGGTTGATGGAAGTTGGAATGAGGTGCCGTCATCATCGACGACTAAAAATGGGCAACGAATCCACTGTTTTGCCGGAGATGAGAGAGATGACGGCGAGGAGAGAGATGAGTAGCGGGAGTGAAGAGGTCGAACAATTTTAGGGTTTTTATTTTTATTTTTTTTTACATTTTACATATATTAATATAAATGTTTAAATGAGTATCTGTGATCCCGTAGATAATAACCATAATCATTTATTTAAATTTTACAGATAAATAGTTATATTTCATAACCGTTTATTTGTTTAAACGGTTATTCATAATCGTAAACGTAAATTTTAAATAGACCGGTAACCGTAACTATACCTGTAGATGATTTGTTCATTCCTACTCTTGGGTGGAACTCTCAGTCTTGTAATCAAACTTTTGGTTCTTGTGGAAAAAACTCATTTTCACAGAAAGTAAACTTGGTCTTTACCTTCTCGATCTTTCATCCAAAATCTAGCATATCTTCTTTCGGTGGGCCCCTCCTACAAACTGTGCTCCGCACGACACGAGAGAGGTTTGGTTTCATTGGATAAGCAACCAAACTGTTAAACGGTTATGCGAATAAAAAATGGTAAGTACGACAAAAACGAGTAAACGGTAAGCAGTTATAGTTAAATGAGTATCTTGTTATGAGTATGGTTAACGGTTTATAGACGGTTATAGATATTGGTATAACTGTTTATGCAATTACTTAACTAGTAAATGATTATGGGGTATGAGATTAAACGGTTATGATAAAAATTGCGGTTACTCGTCCACCATAAACGTTGTCTATCCCTAATTGTGGTTTATTAAAAATTTTAAAATTATTTTATTGTTAACTTATTAATATTTAATTAATTTTTTAATCCAATTAAGCGGTGGACTTTGCGCACAACATGTAAAACAAATTGATGAAAAATTTAATAAAAGTTTGACATTGCAACGAATTGATAACTTGATATATAACACTTTTTTTAAAAGGACAACGAGTGGCAAGTCACAGTTATCCACCCATTCTGGGAGTTGGAAAGCGATATATAACATTTCAATGATTAAAAAAAATTAGATATGCAGCATAGTGATTTAAATTTGAGATAGTAAAATATAATGGGTTTTTGAACATTAGTCCTTGCAAAAGATTAAAATTTAAAAAAAAAATATGGTGCTAAATTACATATTCAATTTAATCCCTTAAAGTGTACTTTTATCAAAATTTATATTCAATTTTTGTTATTTAATGTGTATTTTTATTTAATCTCTCCACATTGAATTTTAATTTTATTAATATGCACATATTTAGTTCTGTAATTATAAATGAACATAAATGAGAAAATATTAAAAGAAATTTGTGATACAAAAATATATAAATATATAAGTGTACAGAAATGACTGTGCGGAAATATATAAAATTGACTTTTTAGTACTGAAATATTTGTACCTACATGATTGTACCGAAATATATTATAATGAACCTAAATATATGGACTGAAATGTATTATATTGAATTAATGTACCTAAATGTTAATACCAAAATGTATGTACCAAAATGTACGTACCAAAATATAGTATATTGAATGAATGTACCTAAAAGTCAGTACTCAAATGTGTGTACCAAAATGTACGTACTGAAATGCATTATATTAAATTAATGTACGTATATGTTTGTATCAATGGATATACAGAAATATTCAAATGTATTAATGTACCTAAATGAAGAACATACAAAATTGTTATCGGAATATATATTATAAAAAAATAAGTTGCCTAAATGTGGACATTAAAATATATTATGCTGAATGAAATAAAAAATAAATTTAAATGTAATTAATACATTAAAATTAAAATAAAAGATAAATAAAACATCAAAATATAACTAATAAATGAGATGATTAAATGTACTAGGGACTAAAATTGGATTTTAATCTTACACAAGATTATAATCTAAAACCCATCTTTTTTAAGAATTAAAATGAAGTTCTCTAAAATATAATTTATTCATAATATAATGTAGCTAGAACTTTCTAGCTCATTTACTCCACCAACAAAATGTGCTATAATTCGCCAGCGTATGCATAAATCTTTCTTTGTGCCTTCATCATGGGCTGGACCTATAACAACAATACGTCGAGTGCGCGGAGGAAAAATTATGGAAACGGCTCCCGGTCATTCTTCAGGGCACGGATTTTTATTTTTATTTTTTTTTATTTTTTTTTTTCACACAAAGACTTTGTATAGACTTGTAGCTAAGCAAGATATTTAAAATGATCATTCACAGACATACAATGCTAATAGCAGTGCAAACGGCCTCGTCAAGAGCCTTCAAATTCCAGTGAGAAAATGAGTTAAACAGGCAACACCTCACCCTTTCTATGTTTTTCATACAATCATGAAGAACCCCATCAGCAAACACCCTATTAAATCTCTCACTGCTCTTCTCCTTCCCCTTTTTCTCCGCATGATAGCCATACACATGGCCGGGGCCTTACCGCCCTACGTTCCGTCTGAACAAATCAGCCTTCAATGTGGCTCTGCCGGTCCCAAATTCGGCCAAGACTCCCGATATTGGGATGGAGATATCCGCTCATCTTTTTTTCCATTCGAGCACCAAGCAGCTCGTAACAATTCCGTAGTCAAAGATTCACCTCTCTCTGCTTATTCCGGACAACCGCTTTACAGCTCAGCGAGGCTTTCCCGCTTTAAATTTACCTACACATTTCCACTCTCTGCCGGCCCAGTGTTCATCCGCTTGTATTTCTACCCAGCTACTTACGCCCCCAACTTCAACCGATCCCAAGCCCTCTTCTCAGTCCAAGCCAGTGGCTTTACCCTTCTCCACGACTTCAACGCTTCAGCCACAGCTGATGCTTCTGCCTCGGATACTATATACAGAGAGTTCTGCCTCCACACTGAGTCAGGACATAATTTGAATATCACGTTCACTCCAAGCAACGCAAGCCCAGATGCCTACGCGTTTATCAATGGGATTGAAATTCTTTCCATGCCCCCATATCTTTACTACACTTCACCCCAAAGCCGGGATGGGGTTACTCATGTAGGCAGTGAAAACACTACTCGCATCAACAACAACACTGCCTTGGAGATGGTGTACCGAATCAATATCGGTGGCGAAAGGTGGATCTCTTCTGATCAGGACACTGGTATGTACCGCAATTGGGAAGGTATGGGAGACGAGTCCAACTACCTAGACGATTTAAGTAGGAAGTATAGTATTTTACAGCAAAACAGTAGCATTCAGCTTAACTTTTCTAAAATACCAGAGTACTCTGCTCCGAAAGAAGTTTACCAAACCGGCCGCTCAATGTACAATCTCACCTGGAAATTCCCTGTGGATTCAATGTTTTCTTACTTGGTTAGGCTTCATTTTTGTGAGTTTGATGGTGAAGTGACGATGCCCGGATACCGTGTATTTAACATCTACATCGACAATCAATCCGCTGAGAAAATGGCGGATATAATCGAGTGGACTGGTGGAAATGGAAGACCAGTGTACAGAGACTACGTTGTGTTCATGTCGGGGAACCCTGCAATCCCGAAGAAAGTCAATCTCTTTCTTGCACTGGAAGGGGATTCCTGGGATGTGGCAATCTTGAACGGACTCGAAATGTTCAAACTCAGTGAAAATCAGAGTCTCGCCGGACCAAGCCCTGACCCACCTCCTATAGCCCCAGCAAAGAGGACACCATCAAAACCTAGCACCAGATCAAGAAGTCCTTTGCTTGCCACGGTTGTCGGTGTAGCTTGCGGAATACTTGGACTCTCTGTCCTTGGGTTCTTGGTTTTTTGGCGGCGGCGGAAAGTCAAGGGCACTGCCTCAGATGGGTCATCATCTTTACCAACACATTTGTGTCGTTACTTTTCACTGACGGAGATCAAAGCCGCCACCCAAAACTTCAGCCAGAGTTTCATTGTTGGTGTAGGCGGCTTCGGTCACGTGTACAAAGGGCATATCGACGGCGGGGCCACTCCCGTTGCTATCAAACGGCTGAAACCCGAGTCATCGCAAGGAGCCCGCGAGTTCAAGACGGAAATCGAGCTGCTCTCACAACTTAGACACCGTTATTTGGTGTCTCTCATTGGGTATTGTACTGATAAAAATGAGATGATTTTGGTGTACGATTACATGGCACGTGGGACCCTCGCTAATCACCTCTACCACACTGACAATCCACCTCTCTCCTGGGGACAACGGCTCCAAATTTGCATTGGCGCCGCGCGAGGCTTGAGCTACCTTCACAGCGATGCGCAGGGCACTATCATCCACCGTGATGTGAAGAGCACAAACATTTTATTGGATGAGAAATGGGTGGCCAAGGTTTCGGATTTCGGATTGTCGAAAGTGGGCACGGCCACCATGTCCAAGACCCACATCAGCACGGCCGTGAAAGGTAGCTTCGGGTATCTAGACCCAGAATATTACCGACGTCAACAACTGACGGTGAAGTCCGATGTGTACTCATTCGGTGTAGTGTTGTGTGAAGTGTTGTGCGCAAGACCAGCTGTGGTGCATGCTGCGGAGACGAGGCAAATGAACTTGGCTGAATGGACCAAGAGTTGTCATCGCGACGGGGAACTTGATCAAATCATCGATCCGAACATGAAGGGTAAGATTGAAACCGAGTGTTTGAACAAGTATGTGGAAATTGCTATGAGTTGCATCAATGACAGTGGGATGGAAAGGCCGTCAATGAACGACGTTGTGAGGGGGCTTGAGTTTGCATTGCAACTACATCAGAACTGCAGTGAAAGGAACAACGAGGATGCCTTTGCCAGCGTGCCAGGTTGCCCTACGAATGAATCCGTTCAATGCATATCTGAGACAATCTTCTCAGAGATCAACGATCCCAATGGAAGATGATGAGCAACATTAGAGTAATCTAGCTAGACCTAAGACTTAAGGGCTATGGGTAAGCCTGAACATGATATGAGTATGTTTTTTTCTTATCTATTGTGTATGAACCCAATTGAATGCTGAATCACTTGCAGTGCCTGCCATTGCTTTATATTGCAGAACTATTTCTACAAACAAACTGCACTTACGACTACACAATTGCGGGAGAAACTTAAAAGTGCTTCTAGATAGAAGCGTTTTCTAAACAAGCACATGCCAAGTGCATCTCCAAAAAGCACTCCCAACCCTTTTTCCAAGAAACACACTGATTTTAGTAAGAGAAATTATATTCACACACCAGAAATTACTTCTCACACCTTTTTAATTTTTTAATATTTTCTACACACCACTAACACTTGATGAAAAAATATTAAAAAATTAAAAAGATGTGGAAGAAATAAATTAGGGTGTGTTAATACAATCTACCTTGTGTATTTTTAATAAAAGCACGTGTCAACAAAAGTGCTTACAAAAACAGTTTCATACGACCCCCAATTTGGCTGGAATATGCTCCATTACAACTTACGGACAAGAGAATTTTCCTGTTAAACGCAACGGAAGTTACTACTGATATAACCAGTAGATCATCATTTCGCAAGAGTACAATGTTATACCACTTGTAACCAACACGAGACTATTTTCCTGTCAAAATTTTCAAAACATTTTATCCAATTCCAAAATAAAGGGGAATCAATTACACTCGTTCATTGAAACTCTCGTAAGTCAGTCAAGCACCTACATTAAGATCCGTAAGTTTCTAACGAATAACTAAGCCTTGCACTGCCTGTGATCCATCGTCAGCTATCCTGTTAGCTCGAATGGTGCTGATAACGTTTGCAATATTACCCTGACAATGAGAAACTCTGTCAATATACGATTATATAATGAAGATTTATGGACAATGCAATACAAAGAGTGGTTTGTTATATGGTAGCAATGAATCAGTTCTTAGTGGGCAGTTAATAATGAAAAAGCGGCTGAAGTTACTTACCCTCCAAGTTGCTAACTTTGTTCTTAGTGTAAGCCATTGGTCTTCCCCAAATACTCTCTCAGTACAGCGGCTGCAGATGAAAGGCCAATTCGGTTCAACAACAAAGAAGCCTAAAAGATTGAATAAACAACTATATGCATTTTTGTGCGTACGCATAAGGTACGAAACACAAACTAACCTCACAATCACCACTTGATTCATCTGGTCCATTTTACAGTCCATCAACTTGGCAGTTATTGCCTTTACCACCCAAAGTTCAACTTCGTCATCATTAATCTGCCAAAAAGAAGTGCATAAGCATAACTAACCATGATGTCAGATTTACACTTCTAGAACCAGAAAGGTAAGCCAATCTAACCTGAAGCGTATCTCTGATAGCACTGTAAGGAATCCGTCCAGATTCATCAGAACCAAGATCCATCAAGGAAATCAACCTCATCTTAGTTATGCAGTCTTCATGGACAAGACCTATAACATTTCAGAAAGCATAATTTAGACGAACAGAAAAATGTATATAATCCGAAGAAAACCAGTCAGATGAAACTAAACTTTACCGTAGCTTTTCAGTAAATCAGAATTTACAGCCTGAAACTCCAAGTAAGCATCCAGCCTCTGAGTCAGAAAGATCTTCAAAAGCTGATATGCCAATGCATGCTTAGCATCCTTCTCCAGTTGCTCTACAGCAGGCATATTTAGCAAATCACACTGCAGCATAACATTAACAAACCAACACACCAGTTATCTAAATGCCTAATGGAAGGGGGGAATATGATCATCAGAGCCAACTGCCAAAAATCCAGTTGTTTTGAAGTGATAAAATTAAGCCAGCACACCATCGTGTTTATACAGATATTATATGCAACTGCAGAGGAAGCATAGTAGCTTTTCAAAATGCCAGAAAATGAATAATGTCTACAAAGATCTAAACTACTACACAATTAACTGGGTCCACCACATAAAAATAGAATGTTTTTTAACAAGAAAAAGAAACATACTTTGTAAAGAATCTAACACGAGTAAATAAGATGAACAGTCACCAAAAAGAAACACGGACTAAAGAATTAGTCCAAAAAAATCTTTGAAATTCCACAAGATCCTACAAAAATACCTGAAACATGTCTGGGGCCTTCACAAATTCCACAATTGTACGTATAGCTTCCTCTTTGGCTTCACTCAATGTATGCACATCTTCACCAGAAAATGTCGCCAAGTACTTGGTCAGGAATTTGAAAGACTCCTTTGTCATGCTGAAAATACAACAGAAAATATAATTAACAGTTCTTGAAACAAATCAAGGAAAGACATGTAAATATAGAAAAAGGATTACAAAGCATACTTTTTGTGTTCTTTCAGAACATTAGCGATGGTCAAAAATAACTGCCTCTGATCAGAGATCCCAATATTCCACTCTTTCAAAAAACTTTCCACATTCTTGAATGAAGGGATGACATGTTCAGTGACCCTCCCATTGATAGCCAAATTAAGAGCACTCAAGTAGACTAAGAACCGGCTATATGGGTTCTCCAGTAGGTTGTACAGATTGAACAAACTGTAAACAAAACAAAAACGGTCAAAAGTACATTCAAAATAATAAAAAGCTAAGGTCATGATCACAATGGTATCATACATCTTTAAGCGCAACGCAGGCTTGTCGGTTGGTTTTTGAGTAATCTTTGAGGATATAAGTTTTGCCATCTCCAGTGCTTCATCTGGACTTTCAGACTTTGTAACAACATTGCAGATAACAGTGAATATGCACTCGAGATCTGGAAGGAAAAAAAATACATGAATTTGTTATGATGAACATTGACAAAACTGTTAAGATGGCATTTAATTGTCATTACTAATTGAATGTGTTGACACTAAGTCCATATCATCCAAAATTGTTAATGAGAACATTTTAAAGAATATTAGCAATTTCAATTTCTACAATGGTAGCATCCATGTAACTGACCAAAAACACGTGCAGAATTTTGAAGTAATTAGACTAAGGAACTTAAAGCAAACATTGATATAGTGGATGAACGAGAATTGGAAGAAAACCCTCTGCAATACTCAGCCTCTTTATCCATTTAAAGAGGTACATAAACATCTAACAATACAGATTGTACCTTTTTCTGAGACCTTTGACAATATGACCTCAGCCGAAGTAAGCATAAGGGACACCAAATCGAACCACCTGTCCATTACCACGCATTCTTGGGCTTCAGCACATAGTCTAGTAACTTGCGGCTCAGCAACCTGGCAGATAATCATGACAAAGATAAATCTCTTCCTTTATATGGAAATCAAAGAACAAGGGCCATTCCCTTGACTCGTACTGATGAGAATTTTACTCCATGAGAGATTGAGCAAAAATTTGCCGAATTGACCTACAGGAAATTCACCAACTTCCGTAGTGATATGCATATGCACAGTATCTATATACATATTACATACACGCGTATTTCGGTTTTCTTTCGTTGGGAAAAAATGGTGGTGAAATATCAATTCTTACTTCACAAATACCAAATGCAGAATTCGGAAATACATTAGCCCAATGTTTTTGTCACCGCAAACCCAAGTTTCGGATTGGAAAGCATTACAATTAAAACTGAGTTTCGAGATTAAGCACGTAATATGCAATAAAGGACTAAAATTTAAGGGGGAAAATCCAATATCTAATCACAGATTAATACTAGCAAACCCAAAAACTCAGTTCAATTACTCGATCCAAAAAACCGGGCAGAAAGCATCCAACCCCCAAATTGCAAGACAATCACATCTTGACCTAAATGCACAAAGGAAAATGAGCAGCGAAATTGTAGGAGGAGAGAGAAGAGTACCTCGTGGCCGGCGTCGGCCCAGGCGAGCTCGGAGGTGAATTGGACGACGGCGAGAGCGGGATCTTCCTCGGAGGTTGGCACCACAGTCGTCATTGTTAGAGCTCTCTGGAGCTGCAATTTGGTATATGTTTTGCAGCCGAGACAGAGAGAGAGAGAGAGAGAGAGAGAGAGACGAAAACCCTAGCCGAGGCTTAAGTCTATCTATCAGTTCAGTACGTTGGATTTTCGTGTACGATTATGGACGGCTATTATCGTCTATAAGTTTCGTTTTCACTCGGGTCGTTATTTATTTATTTAAAAAAAAATCGATAATTTAGTGAATGGAAGGTAATGTTAACCACCATGGTTAGCCTAGTGATTAGTGACAAATTATAAGTTCGTATTTCATATAGCACGTCTGGAGTTTAATTTTTTTGTATTGATGAATCACACGATGATGGTTAAGAGAGACTGAAATGCATCTATGAGTCTTTTCGTTCCCTCGCGAAATGATGAACTGTCATGACGAAACCACTAGCTAATCCTATTTAAATAAATAAAAAATGGAAGGTAATGTTTTTGTCCCTTAATAATATTAAACACTTAAAATCACACAAGCGCAGAAAAAACTGCATTGCATTTTCTATTTTGCTTTCCTTGTGGATTCAAAAATTGCAATACAATTTTTATTTTGTGGAGATTAGTTTCTCTTCTTCAAATCATTGTGTCTCGAGTTCAAATCATAATATAGATTAGTATAAAATATCGTTTGTACTACTTGAAAGGATTCTTTCTCTCTTCTTGTTCCGTCTCTATTTATTTTGCATGATCTTGGTTCTTATCTCTTTCATTCTTTGGGCAGTTGGTAGGATCCAATAATCCTCAAATGCGAACAAGAAATTGAAATGCAAATAAGAGATTTATCTTGCTAGAAATTTTAGCAGTATCATTAATTTGATTGAGCTTAATTAAGTTCGAGTATTAGTCACAAATTCCGATTGAGTCTCAAGTTATATGTTTAGATGAATTGCAACCATTTATGAATGCTTTTGTAGGAAGCACTTCTAAAGATGCTCTCAATAAACATCTTTTAACTTGTTCCATCAAACGTTACTAAAAACGCTTTTAATTGTCCAAAAGAGTTTCTGACATTTTTAAAAGCAATTTAAAACGAACTTGAGTCATGAATGTATGAAGGAGAAAGTACGAAGTAAAGCAGAACTAGTGCATATGCGTTTCATTCGGATTTAGTAATCAAATCTCCATCCATCATACAACATTACAATTTGCAAACATGACATTTTTGGAGTATATAGGTATTCATATTTCTGAATTATATATACATATATATGTGTATATACACAATTGTATATATTATCATTGCTATTATTCAGTTGCTGATGTGATGGTTTCTACAAAAGCAAGAATCAGTTCCCACTCCTACCACCAAACAAGTAGCCAAGGGATGACCCGCCGCCGGGAGCGGAGTGAACCTTGGTCGATGGACGATCCTGCATCCACATGCACAACCAGTTTACAACACATCCCCAAAATATTGTCGTCATCAATATTGTATCTGTATTTTAGATATTGCACGATAACATGTTGATACAATTTTTTTTCTACAACGATACCAACATGATATCAATAATATATGCACAATTACAGAACGGACGCATATGTCCTAGCAGGACTAGACTTGCACGTCATGGTTATGCAACAAAGACAGAGTTATAGCCATAAGCGAATGAAACAAGTAGACTAATTGAAAGACCACGCACCGTGATGAAATTTCCGCAGTTCTGGCCATCAACTCGGAAGTAATTGTTCGTACGCTTGCTGTGAATGCCGGCTGGAAGCTGCTTATCAATCGGTGATGAAGCAGGAGCTGGAGCTGGAGCAGGAGCTGGGTTAGCATTCCGAGGTGGTGGTGGTGGTGTGTTGTTAGTAGTTTTTGGGGTTTTGTTAGCATTAGCTGTCTCTCCACCTCCGAACAAATACCCCAAAGAGCTTTGTCCACCACCACAGCTGACTCCACGTCCACGCCCCATTTTTATTATTTTCTTTTCCTATTTCCAGCAACAAGTCCCAAACCAAACATGTTATTAACAAGGATGGCAACATTTGTACTTGAAACTTCATCAAGAACGTGTAGAAATTGTTCACTAGAAAACCTATATTTGACAAGTAAACTGGGTAATGTACGATTTATGGCATGATATGAAGTATGCAAAACCCGGCTAGAAGATACCGATGAACGCTATATGATCCATATAGCAACAGGTTATCGGCGCATTACAAGATAGTGATTTTGGCACTCCTCATTTAGCCATTTGCACTCCAAATTAAATACTGTGCAACTTTTTTCCGCAATTGGAGGAGTGCAGAGGTTAGACGAGGAAAATTAAATCAATAACCCTAGAAGAAAATGTACGACCTTATGAAGCATGAAAGATGATTACAATATTGCCTAAGGCATTGACATATTACCAGAAAAAGGGGAGAACGAACATGAAATTGGAAAAACAGAAACAAATGGTTCCGAATTCATAAATTTATAAAGAATAAAAGCTCAGATCATGGCAAAGAAAACATCTTAGATCCCTATGCTCTATGGAAATTGATCTGAAATTTTCATAGATAGAAAAATAAATAGAAAATATAAAGAAAAAAAATGCATAGATAACGTACTTTGTTCTTGCTTCCTCTTGGGGCCTAAATTTTGGCGCCCTGCAAAAGCAACTGGGAGGTGTGTTCGTGTTTAGATTTTGTTTTGTAACCAAAGAGACATGGTCAAATTCTGATCTGGCAATATGGTATGAATCCACACGTAGCGTGAGTTCGGATCAACAATCCAACTGACTTTCACGTGATGAGAGAAAATAATGTATTTTACATTTCTACTCACATTTAGACCTAGCGACGGGTCGTGTTTGTATCGTTTTCGTGTTCTATCGTGTGAAACCCGTTATATTAATGGGTTCTTAATGGGTCATCCGATAAAAAGTCAATTCATTAACATGTTGAGTCGTTTTGTTTCCGGTTAACGAATCATGCAAAAAAATTGTCATGTCTAATGTCTCGATCTAACAAACAATATCTTATCGAATTCTTAAGGAGTGATCTGATAACACCAAACTCATCAACGGGTTGATCAGAAATCTGTTATGTTCATGTTGTTTCATGTCGAGTTTAACTGGTCGTACAAGATATTGCCAACGATGTTTCTAAATGAATTGAAATCTGGAAATTGCGCGTGGCATGCCTGGTTTTTGTATGTTTACTCAAAGTTCAAGTGTTAAGTTGTTAACTTCATACTATCCTACTAAAAACAATCCTCTGAACACAGTGACGAAATTGCATTCGATCGGAAAATTACCTCAAAAATATATCTTTTTGCGAACACGTCTCATAAAATGAACACAAACACACGACTTTATCCTATAGCTATGTGCATTTACATGCTTACTCGCGATCCTAGCTAATGCAACTGCATAAATTACGGATGATTCCAGTGGCATTTCAATCATATGCCAGCGGAGATCGAGAAGGGTTTTCTAGAGGACATCTATCCGGGAAAAGACGGTGTTTCTAAGTAGATGAAATCTTCGAAATCTCCAGCAATAACTTGTGCAGGGCTTGAGGCTTTGAGAAAAAAGGAGAGTGATCAGCGCCTTTCAAGCGGAGGACCTGTTCGGGAGGGCTTTCTTTTATCATGCTCTCCTGGACCGTGATGGGTATGGCATTGTCTTCTGATGTCTGTATATAAAACCGCCTCACCAATCCATATTTCAAGTCGGTTAATGAGAGCTTCTCCAGAACCGGGGCAAATGGAATTGGCCTCATAGAGACGGATGCCAACGCGACATCCTAGAGCAACATAAGCAAAAGGAAATTAGTAAAACTAGCAAGGAAAACGAAAAAATGGAAAACCACTTGCGTGTTTTTCATAGGAAGTTCGGTGCGTTAAAAGAAGTGAGGCATTACCTTGCTGGGACTTTGATTGAATAATAAATCCTTCAACATTGATTTATCTAGATCAATAGCAGTCGGAGGCCGATCATTCCCATTTGCATACAAAAATACCTGAGCTTGTCGCATAAGATCATCTGAACTTGCCTGCAATAATTCTAAGCATTAGTCACTCAAACAGTTCATATAAAGCTTTATATAGGTCGTTCAGTTTATAATTATGATACTCGTTTGTAATAATAACTATGCCATAGTCCATCACGGCCAGACACGATACAAAATGCTATTGCAAATTAAACTCAGAAGAAAAATGAGTTCTTTTAAGTAGATTCAGAGGAAATAGATTAAACAAATTCATCTACACATATTTAAGGTTTTAAGGGATATAAATCGATCGTCAAATTTCAGATTCTGAATTTCATTCACATGAGGGAAAATTATAGATTTATCAAATCCAACGATAAAGGATGAGGGAAAACCTGTTGGGAGAACATTTCAAGAGTACTTTGTCCGTTCTTCAACATTGCCGCAGCAATAAAAATGGCCTTTGCGACTTTATGTGGAAATAACTCCATTGCATATGATATACATGCACCACCAAAATCATGACCCACCAATATTACCTGCATAATACAGCAACCAAAAGAAAAAAGCTATGTACCGAAGACAAATACTAGTCCAATATCTTTGTACCAAACAACAAATATAGCTCATATTTTTACGCATGACTTTAAAGCAAGTACATGTTTTTCAGTCATCACTGATTTAGTTTTGTTTATAACTTTATATGAACGGCATTGAAAAATGTGATAGTTATAAAGTATGAAAGGTGTGCAAAGTCACAAATTTGACAATGCCATAGATCTTGAAAGTCATACAAGCGGCATATCAAATTATCGACAAATCCTTTAGACAGTGAGAATAGGACAATATCAATTTCGCCAATTATAAGTGAAGATGGCACTGAACTATTGTCAAAAATGCCACGGTAAGAAATTCAAGCTAAAACAACATTACGAATAAGATAAAAAATTGGAATGCAATTGAATTTACCTTTTTTCCCTCAGGAAGGTTTTCAAGAAAATCAGAAAGAGGCTTCACATATTGTGAAAGACTTGTAACGCTGTTTGTATCAGATGAATGAATTCCAGAGCCGGTCAAGTCTACAGCGGTAACTTTAAAACCACCCTCCTCAAGAAGTGCTATGGTTTTATACCAACACCAAGCACCAAAGCCACCTCCATGTACAAGGACAAAATGGTCGGTTTCTAGACCATCAAGATTAACATCCTATCAAAACACAAAATTTGTTAGGACTTAGGAACCAAAAGAATTTCATCAATGGAAACAACCGAGAACTCAATTGCGGAAACTGCACTAACTCAATCAAATAAGTGAAAAATGGACCGTAATTGAGCAATCACAACAAAGAAATTCCATACAACAACATCATAAACATCACGGCGATTCTCTGGGCCATTATTTACATGATCATGTTAGTTTAAACCCGCCATTATTCGACATTCGGAATATACACGGCCATCCTTAAAATGCAAGTTAATTTCATCCAAAGGGTAAAACAAACCCCTACATACGAAATTTAACAAAAATCCAACATCCTTAAATACGTACGCAGACAAACAGAGGCATACACATGTACATATATAAACATGCATGTATTTGTCAGTTTGTGCACGTGTGTGAAAAGAGAAAAACAATCACCAAGTTTACACATTTCAGTCATTATTTCTTCAATTCCAAGAAAAAAAGGGGAAATTTTCTAAATAATCACAATCATTAATCACTAACTAACCCACAATCAAATCCTAAATTTCCAAAATACTCAGAAGGGAAATTGCAAATTAACTCTATAATCCACTCCAAGTTCCAAATTTTAATTCAATATTAACAAAATTTTAATCTAAATTAACAGAAATTTATCAAGCCCCGCTAACACAAACCTGATTAACAAGCTGGTGGGGCTGGAGGAGGGGGTCGGTGAGGGACCTGGCGCGGGAGCTGGAGCTGCGGGGCAGGGCGTTGCTGCCCTTTTTGGAGCTGGAGTTGGGGTAGCGGAGGGAGGTGGAGCGATCAAAGGGCAGAGAGCCGTTTTGCTGGTGCTGCTGGAACAGAATCGCGGCGGCGAGAGCTTGTTCCTGGATTAGAGCGTCCTCGAGCTTCTCTTTCCTGGAGGATCGCACCCGGGTCCAGCGGCTGCTGGAATTGGGTTGCGGCGGCGGGTTGGGGAGGCGCTTTATGGGCTTTCGCTTGGCGGGTTTGGGTGCGAGGATGGCGCAGAGGTTGCCCATTGTGATTGGTAAAGCATGTAGAGAGAGAAGTTAAAAGGAGGCAGAGAGGAGTGTCACGACTGATGATCTAAGGGAGTGGTGGCAAATGGCAGATACGTGAGTTGACAAGGTGGCTGCGTGGGTTGGTTGGTCGATACTTGTGAGGAGGTTTATATATGTATTTATAGACTAATAGAGAGGGTGTGGAATGTATTATGGTTAGCAACTTCATAACTTTTTTGAGCTTACCTCTTTTGGGTTAATGCTCCGAACTACGAGTCTCTTGTTTTATTTTTTGGTCTCTTATTTCGTCTTTTGATCATTCGGTGATTAAGATAATACTTTTATATCGAAACAGTCAACTTGTTGACTCTAATTAATATAATTTGTAAACTTCTTTTACAATCAAATTCTTTATCTCTATAATTTGAAATTGAGTATAAAAATAGGCATGCAACTTTACCGAACTAGCTTAACTCACGTTTTTTAGAAAGTAGGAAGTGGCTCACAACTCATTCAAGTTTGAACCCTATGCTCAACTTCACCATAATGCGTGAGACAGTAACTTGAAGCATAAATTAAGTGAATTTAAAATTCGAAATATAGTTATCATTTTTATATTTCAAACTTTCTAAAGTTTGAGAGTTTATACGTTTGAGAGTTTATACATTTATACTGAGATAAAGGCTCTCATTCATTACGTTTTTCCGCACATACACACACATATTATACATTGTGAATCTTAGGCTGTTATTATTATCACTTCAAAATAGTCAACCTGCACTAAAAAATTTTGGAGAGAAATGTTTAGAAATATAGGTTTTTTTTTTCTCTTTCAAGCTTTCTGTACTTGCATTTTGTCTATATATAGATATTGGTAACAAATTCATTATTGTGTATCTTAAAAACGCCAATAAACAACTATATATTGTATGTTATTGTTCATATGGATAATTAGGTACCCACCACTCACAATTATATTGGAATTTTGTTGTGGCCTCGATTTTCTTCACTGATGATGAATTAGGGTTGGTAGTTGTGAGATGTTGCTGAAATTTTGTATTATTTATACAATCGACCTCACTTAATAAGATAAAATTTTATTATATTATAATTATGAAATGTAGTTAAGACCCGCTCATTAAAAGTTCTTAAGAATTTGGATACTACCATTTGTCTTAAAACTTGAAAGCACATGCATGCATACTTTGATTTGAATTTTATGGTGTGTCGGCGTTGGATGTACACTTGACGGTGACGTTTTAGGAAAGAGACTAATTTCAGCATTTCTGGCGAGCATTTAATTAGTAGGTTTAATATGCTTTGCGGTTGTTTGCTTATGCAATTAATCAGGTAATTCCTTATGCTGTTGTTTGCTTATGCAATTAATTAGGTAATTCCTTAGGACAAGTACTTTGTCAGTTTCTACTACGTACCAACTACCCTGCCGAAATTTACTTCATTCCAATCGTCACTGCAGTACAATATAACTTGATGTTATTAATTCACTCATTGTAATATTATCGATCCAATTATATTATATGACAGTTTAACCCTCTCACTTCAAAAATTACACAAAGAAACCACCAAACAAATAAGATGACAATTACAATCCACCTGAACTCAGTCATTTGATGCACATTCTAAAAAAAGGTATGGTTACCTTTTATGACAAACTTGAATGATAAATGGGATACGTACATTAAATTTATCATAACAAATAACAACTATTGGACTTCATGTGAATCGTATAAAAGACTTCTCCAATGTCACAAATTTCATGACAAATATGAAGGGAAAGGTGCCAGGAAGGTCACAAATATTACAACCGTTTCCAACTTATAGCACGAGAAGAAAATAGATTACAACTTTAATCAATTCTAGTACCAAGTTTTTTTTAATGTTTGCCAAATTTCCACTCCAGTACTGTCAAGGAAGAACGTTTTACGTTCTTTTATTTACGAATAATGTATCTTAACCGAATAAATCAACAATTATAACCAATCAATTTATTAATCTTTATTTGAAGATCAATCCTACTTAAATCATTCAAATTGGAGATCGTTTAATTATTCACATATATCAAATAAATGGACGGTTTATCTTGAATATATTAGTTTGTACCTACAACAGTTTATCATGAATATATTACTTAGTACCTATACCGTCGATTTGTTTTATAAATTTGAATGACTAAATGATCTATAATTGAAATGATTTTTTGTGGAGTTGATCTTTAAATGAAGATTAAGAAATTGAACAGTTAATTTTATGAAAGTTGTACGGTTAAAATACATTATTCACAAGGGAGAATGAGCTCATCCCAAGAGGAGAATGCAAGTATTAGCCTTACCCAAAAAAAAACATAATATTTCTTAATCTCCTTTCCTTTCTAATTTGTTTTAAGTATTAAGAAAGAATTGAAAAAGTTGTATTATTTTGTTTGATCAGTAGGTAGATGAGTAGCATGATTGCTTTGGTTATATTAGATAAATAAAGTTGGTTGGGCCCAGAATTAAATTTTGATATATGTATTGTTCTTGCAGCAGGTGATTAGTAGTAGTACTGCTCGACGTTTTTCCCTATCTTTTTAAGCAAGGCATGCATGGGGGTGGTGGAAGGTGGTGGTTGGGTTTACAGATTTCGTATATTAATGCCCATCCAACCTCCATTGTCCATTATCATAGGAATTCTCCATGAAAATGGAGCACCGACTGTCGATTAACTGATGTCTCATTCTTTCTTTTTTTTTATCCGAATTTAGAACCAACAGCAAAAGATAAATTTATACATGCAGAAATTTTAATTAATTTTCCGCATCACCAACCAACTGCACACATATCAAATACTCAATTCATATGTCTCATCTCTCTCTCCACAGCCCAGCGGCCCCAGACGGTCATTAATTTCTTTATCAAGTTGTTTTGTCCCTAATTGGTATATAGATCAGAGGTAAGCTGCAGCAAAAATATATAAAACTGGAAAAAGAGAGTGGGCAAAGTACTGTGATTTCTTATATAAGAGACAAAGTTTCGCGAAGAGAAAATGAGATGATGGGTAAGTTTGATCGGTATATTGCATCGCTTGGACATGTTTGAGACTGTTTATGTTAAAACCGAATTGCATTCTACCAACCCAAAGAGCTTTTAGCAAATACGTCTGATAGAAAACTTGAAAGTGTTTATAGGTTATAAAAGCGTTTTTTTGGAGAAACAATTCGTAAGTGCTTTTCTAAAAGAACTTGGGTTTTTAGTAAAACTTCAATGTGTTTCTAGTAGAAACACTTATAGCAAAAATGTTTATGAACAAAACTACTTCCCATAAAGAAATCTCATTCTAATATATCTTGGTTGGTGTTTGGTCCACTAATAACACTACTGAACTCAAATGTTGGTCTAGAGTTAGAAATAATTGGATTCATTTGTCGCTAGTTGAGGAGAGATACATTATTGTGAATTTGTCATTGATTAAGAGGTCGCACTTGGTGCGATGGCAAGTGCCTTCGCCCATGAGCGGTAGGTCTCGGGTTCGAGACTTGGGAGCAGCCTCTCCATAAATTGGGGTAAGGCTAGCCGACATTCACCTCTCCTAGACCTTGCGTAAAGTGGGAGCCTTGTGCACTGGGTACGACATTTTTATTTGTCATTGATTAACCACATGACAAGTTCTTATTGAACATGTCGATCATCTGAACACATGACAAACATTGATGCCAAGTGAGACCACTAAAACTATGAATTGGTTACAAGAGAAAATCTCTTCTGACACACGATCCAGAACCGAGTCATTTCACAACCAACCCCGTCTAATACTCAAAACTTACTCCAATGCCGTTCATATGCATGTGTATATGCTTTCACTCTATCATAGAGAAATCTGAGAATTAATGGGTAAATATGTCCACAACTCACATAAATTTAGGACCACTTACGCTTTTGATTCCATTGGGGATTCTGCAACTAGAGAAAAAAAATGCACATAGGCATCATAGCAAAGCATATGTTAGATGGAAGCTACTACCTATAGCTTCAGTCAGCAGATGGGCAAGCAGATGCAGGCAGAGCAGGCTCAAGAATTATCTAATAGAAAAGCTTGTGAATATATAATCATGGCATGCATGATATGCACATGATCCTAATAACCTTCGTGCAAAGCTACACGTGGCAAAGACCCAATTGGCCACAACTCAGACTTTAAGAGATTTGAGCACATGACTGCGAGCTGATCATTTGAAGTAAAGAGCACAAGAAGTACTAGAGATATATAGAGCATTTCTAAACTTAGCAGATTTGTTCATGAAATCGAAATCTTTGCCTTTTGTGCCTATATTTTTCAAACATTATTGGCATATGGTTGACTTGTGGTCCAAGGTTTATCGGATCGGCAAGTCACTTGAAGAAAAGTTGGCATCGTACAGTTTGATCTTGAGGCATCAATCATCATAGTTCGTGGGGGCATCTCAAGAAGTGGGATAGCAGTGGATTTGTACTTTGAGAGAATTTTCCAGGACATAGGCGTAGAACATAGCAAGTCTTGAAAAATATGAAGGTAAAGATGTAATGGTGTAAGGTGAATGCTAAAGCCAATCTCATATTTAACTTCCATAAGTGTTCATAATGTTATTTAGATGATGTGAAGGAATTTTCGAGTATAATCGATCCGTGATTGTAGGAGCTTACATCAACGTAGGGGTGGGCATTTCTTAGGATAATGCTAGAATTAGTTGCGCATGACTGATTCTTAGTTGTTGATCCCATTATAGAGTCAACATGCATATGCAAATTGAGAATCACCCAATGTTCGCAGAAAGTAGTCGTAACAACTCTCGATCATGTTGAGAATTTTACAAGCCTTCAATAATACAATTATTAATCTACATGCATTAACAATCAGGATCTGCACATAAATGGAAGACCGTCAACCATACAAGCCCTAAAACTGTTTGCCAATATATAACCCAATGATCGAGTCATGGGCCTGGATCTTATATGGATAGCAGAAAGTGGGCCTAATGGTCGGGGGCTAAGACCTAACATTTGAGGTTGTGGGTTGGTCTTAATTGATTGCTGAAACGTGGTCATTTGTTGTCTTTGAAATCTTCAAAATATCCGCCTCCTCCTCCCCTCCCTCCCTCTCTCTCGCTGAGCTCAGAGGTCAGCATCTTTCGCAGCGACGCTGGATACCAAAGGTCAAATCTTTCTCTCTCTCTCTCTCTCTCTCTATCTCTCTATCTCTCAAATCCAAGATTTATATATGCATCATGAATCCATATAATATATATATATATATATATGTACGGTACTACCTTTAGCACTTCGATTTGCTCTGTTCCAAAGTTTTGACATTTGTTGGATGTTTGGATGAAATCTGTTTGTTTCCCCAGTAAATAACGTAGGAAAAATACCAACTTGTAAAAACTAAAAAGTTCGAATAATTCCATTTGGTTATTGGTTTGGTGGGTTCATTTACTATTCATTTGTTATATGGGAGTAAAATTGTCAATTCTAATGGGTACTAGGTGAGTTTCTTGTTGGAGCTTGTAGAGAAGCAGATTATTTTTTTAGATTATTCTAAAAATACGGATTACTTGGAGTTAATGGAAGAAATGACACAAAACGGAGCGCAGTGGCGTTCTAGGATTCATATAGCCGACCTCACTTAGTGGGTAAGGCTTGGTTATTGTTGTTGAATTTTCTAAAAATTCAATCAGCATAGCTTACATATTAATGTAGCTCATTGTGCGGATGTAATTCTTCAATTAAGTTGCAACCTCAGATGATTAACGTTTCTTGTACTTCAATTGTATTCTCAAATTTTCTTTCGAAAGTTCGTGTCTTTCGCAGGTTCAGTTGAACGACGCTTGAGTTAATCCTTTCTATCGTAATGACTTATTGGACCAAACCAAATACTAACTTGAAATAGTGAATAAAACCATAAAGCAAGCATGAGAGAAGAAAATTTAACGCGGTTCGCCTGTGCCTATGTGTGACTACAAGCAAAGGAAGTGGAAATTAGTAGAGATACAACCACCGATATATGGAGCAATACAGTTACAATCAATCGCCAGTAATCAAGGAAAGAATTATGATTTAAATAAGCTACAAGATGAACTTCTCTCTTTTCTTAATTATTCACATTGACAGTTTCTGTGGATTATGTGGTGCATATAATGACTTGTAAAGTAGTTTACTTGCGTGTAAATAATTATTGAGAAAGATTACATTTTCTCATCTTGTTGGAAAACTCATTGTTTTCATACTGCCCGCAACTTGCAGGGAAGTAGAGAAAGGGAATGATCGAGGGTTCTGTAAAATGTGTGGAAACTGACCTTGTTAGACGGATAGTAGAAAGCAGTCATTCTAAGAAGATAATAGCTTATGATCAAGAGTACTAGTTCCTTCACAATGCCCAAGTGTGAAGTCCAAGTTATTCTCTTAGTGAATGCAGGACCTCGGCCTTCCATTATTAGAATTATGGAGACAGGTACGGAAACAACAAAAAATCATGCGCAGTCGAATCAAGTGTTGAAAAAGAAAACAAGAAGGAGACATAGGATGAAGAAGCCAAATTTACTGCAATACACAGGTCTAACTGAGAACCTGCCTCAGGCATATGGTCAGAGTGATGCTAATCATATGCATGGATTGTCAACTTTAAGTCTATCTGATGAAAGAAGTGATGACGTCGTAGTTATTTCATCAGGACGTGTTAAAACCATGAATGAAGAGGACAACAGATCTGGGATTTCAAATATCTCAATTGTAAGAACACCTGTTTGCGATACAGAGAAAAAGCTTCTTATTCTTGATATAAATGGACTACTTGCAGATATAGTATCTCCTCCTCCAAAGGGACTTCCATCTGACATAAGAATTCAAGGGCGAGCAAGTGAGAAACTTTTTTGTACTATTGCTTCACTTATAAACTCTAAATGCTTTGTTTGTTCTTCATCTTTAATTGCGTCATTACTTTTTTTGTTCAGTTTTCAAGAGGCCCTTCTATCTTGATTTTCTTAAGTTCTGCTTTGAGCATTTCGAAGTGGGTGTGTGGTCTTCAAGATCCAAGTAACCTATAGTTTGCTATCATTTCTTTCTTTTATTTCGCTTATGTTGAATTATTTTTTATTTTAAATTTAAGAACTACTTTTTTTTTTGTTTCTGTCTCTCTTTACTTTAGCAGTATCTCGGTTGTTATCCATTGGTTTTAGGAATAATTAGTGACAACAATACCTATTAATTTGTTGAAGGAGAATTGTGGAAAAAGTGATTGATTATCTGATGGGTGATATGAAGCACAAGTTGCTGTTTTGTTGGGTAAGGCCTTATATCCATGTTCATTTTGTGCATCATTTAGCATTTTGTGTGTAGAAATTGCAATAACGTTCTCAGTTCAACCTTTCTTGCTTGCTCTTATCCTCAAGTACTCTATGGGATGATCTTGCAATGAATAAAAATCAAGGAATCTTCATGATTCGTATGGCATGCAAATTTGTCTACATATATTTACTAAGTATATTGATTATTTATTTTTATGTCTAAACGAGTAAGAAGTCTATTTTCGCTAATTATCACTAGATAGATTCCTTTTCCTACCAATTGGTGCTCCTGAAACCATAAAATAGCTCGAACATTGATTTCCTTGCATCCGAGTTCTGGACATCTTGATGGATTGTATGATGGCGTTGCAGGATCTATCCCACTGTACTGCAACAGGGTTCAGGACTCTAGAAAATAAGCATAAGACCTTGGTGTTTAAGGAGCTGAGGAGAATATGGGAAAAACAAGACCCTAGTCTTCCATGGGAGAAAGGCGCATATAACGAATCAAACACAGTGTTGTTGGATGATTCTCCCTACAAAGCCTTGCTTAATCCTGTAAGCTCCATTTTCATTTATCTGTTCTCATTCTTTTGAGATACTTAGTTAAGTAGTTCTAAATTTTGGATTGTATTTAACTCTCGTCTCATAGGCACATACTTCAGTGTTTCCTTATCCATTCACGTTCCAGCGAGGGAGCGACACTTCATTAGGTAATAAAATATATTCCTTAGTACCTTACTGCTTTATTTCCAGAAAATGTACATGTACCGTAAAATGCAGATTCTGCTTCTGTCGCTTAACCTCAATGATATATATATTTCTTTTTTTAAGTTTGCACATGATAAAATTTTGAGAAACGTTGAGTGGGGATACACTTATGGAATTTTCCCAGTTAATTGTTCTTTAGTGTGAATCGTCTGGTTCATTTGATTGTGGTTATCTGCGCAAAAACAAGTTCTCCAAAAATTGTACTAAAAAAGAGAAGGTTATAGTTATAAGTTTAATACAAATTGACTTGCCAGCTACCTCCAATATATAGGAGATGGAGTTATACATTACTTCACATTTTTTGCTTACTAAGACTTTTCATAACTTGTCGGTTAGAAAGTCAATGGCAACATTACGGAGAAAAGAGGAACTGAAATTAGCAGGACACCCCTTTGTTAAATAATGCATCTAACCTGGTTCCATTCCTTGATGACTGAAATATTTACTTTGCACTTGGGTTGCATTGTTTTGGTTGTTTGGATGGTATTAAATGTCAATTCTTCAACGGGGTAGAGGCAAATGATAAATAAAAATGACCGTAATGTATGGCAGGTCCTGGAGGTGATATTCGGGTCTATCTGGAACGGTTGGCTGCAGCTGAAAATATACAGGAATTTGTAGAGCAACAGCCATTTGGCCAAGGACCTATTAATGAAAGTAGTGCATCTTGGCCATTCTACCTCAAGGTTCTTAGAAAGGTGTATGCCATAGAAACCGCCAACATAACCTGTAGTTCTACGGTGAAGCGCTAGGTATGAAAAACACATTACTTGTATTTTTGCTATGGTGATCATTTGTGTGGAACTCCTCTCTCATTCTCGAAGGGAGTATTCTTCCAAACCTTTGCCAAACAAATGGAGCTGGTGATTTGCCAGAACAGCCACAGCTTGTTGGAAAATTGACCTCGTAAAGAAACTGTGATTGAAGTGTTTATTGGAACAAATACTGCAAATTTACTTTCTGGTAGATCCATTTTGGAAAATTGTTTTCATTTCAGATATCAGATATCGACATTCAATTCACATGGTGGTTTTCATTTTATTTTTCTGGAACATTTTTATGATGTTGCTGAAGAGGATTAGTTGCATATAGATGCAAGGAACATCTAAGAGTTGTTATTTTGCTCACCATATTTATTCCATCGAACTAGCTTTTAGCCTAGTGGTAGTTCTCTTTTTAATGTTTGTATACTTTTTACGAGAACTTCCTTATGGTACGTGATTAATTTGGATGTGGTCTCACTGTTTTCTGAACAAACAGTATTATACCTACACTAAGGGGAGGGGGTTGGGCATAGCCTCATAATGGGCTAGAACATGTTGAATTAAATCTTTTTGCATTATTAAATGACATGATTGCGTTATCGCACTGCCATTTTTTTTTTGGGTCAATTAGATCTGAATTTTCTTAAGCATGCACAATATTATACATAATAATTTGCAAAATTTCGATAAATAAATCAATTTATTGAAAGAAAAAAGTTGATAATATTGAGAATCAACTCTTATTCTAGTTATATTTCTCCTTCCTAACATTTGGAAAATGTTCATAGTGGAGTTTTGCATTCCACCTGAAAAGTTACACAATGACACTCAGACATAGAGAAAGATTAAACGAAATTTGCTTCTTCCTTGGTAAGGTCTAATGCAAAGAAACCTATCTCTCTACACACGTGATGAACGAAAATGTCACGTGGGGGCAAAAACATATTTAGATGTTGCATAAAACCCAAGATATGTGCAAGTTTTTCTCCAAGACTTTACATGCCGGCCATTTTAATATAATACCATAGAAAAACTAATAATATGTACCAACTACCAAGATATATACAATCTCCACGCAAGGGATGCCTGGAGATATTACATGGGATGAAGTCTCTCTACTCGTGAGTGACATTGATTTTTCCCATACATGCTTTGGATGATGATTTCGCATGCAATGTGCAACAGAGGGGTGTACGATTGTCGCTGTCTCCTGCATATTTTCATCGAACTTGTACTATGCCAATGTTTTCTTTAGCCTTGGTTTGGCATTGAGGTGCTTCTAAAAAAAATGGATATAAAAAAAAAACAAAAAAATACAAAGTTGCAAAACCTAGTTTTGAAAAACCAGCTTTTTTTGCTTGCCTAGCTTTTTTTACCGAACACCTTGTTGCTTTATTTCACAACTGTTTATTTTCACAACATAACAAAAATTGTTTTTTTTCAAAGCACAACAATACCAAACCAGCCCTTAATATCTCTATCTAAAGTTGGACAAAGCCACTGAGAACCACAACTTGTGCAAACACTCACGACTTTGTGATGCAATAATGTTCTCTCTTCCTCAACATTTTAGCTAGAGTTGTTGACTCTTCGACCATTATTTGTCGAGTGCCCATATGTGTACTGTAAGTTTGTACTCGATTTTAAGGGGACTGACATGAAATCACGATGCCGCTGCATGGTCCACAAAAGTCGTTATGGCACTTCTGAATTCGTATGATGAAAACAAGGACATACATCTAACAACATATGGGGGGGGCCATGCACAAGGAAAAAACCAAGATGGGGCTGGGGCTCCAATGGTTTGTTTGACTAGAAAAAGGATTTGGATGCAATCGTAATTTACATTAGTCACATCACACGATTGAACGTTTTAAAAATATAAAATTACATGATAAGTGCTATAAGAACATGAAAATATATCTCTCGACTCTAATGATATGTAAGAAGCTCCTTCTAACTAGAGGGCACAGGGTCCAAGAAACCCTAAGCATCTTTCTCGGAGATTATGTGGAGTTCATAAAACGCAGACGGATGAGGAGGTCTTTTTCTTTGAATTTTCCAGTTTTAATCACTTGAAATTGTCAAAACTGCATCAGTTGTTTTTTTTATACTTTTAAGTATATACATTCAAACCTGACACATCAGGCATGGCATGTGATGTGGGCGACTTTCGATCCCAAAGACCTGGCAAACTGATTGGATGTTTGGTGCTTGACATATTACCTATCGCCAAATATATCACTCTTCTTAGTACACGTGACGCTATTATTTTTGGTTTATAATTCTAATTATATTCCAAGTCCCTGCATTATGCAACGATCATGTGTATCTCTTGTAATAATTCAACCCTCGTTCTTCCCTTAAAAAAATTAGCAAAAATACACACTTGATGAAGAAGCATAGCGTTGGCTTGTTTTGCTTCACAGAAAAACGAAAAATTAGAGAAAAGATTTCAAATAATTGAGTTGTTTTGTGTGGTTTTCTTGCACCCCAAGTTTCTGTGAGATCGATATATATGATGAAGGTTCTCACTCTCTCGTACAATTGGGGGATAAGATATGCATGGAGCATTGACTTCATTAGCCACATTGAACAAAACCCTCTAACATGGAACTATCATATATTATTCACACACACCTTGTTTAATGGACACACAATTTTGGGTCCTAGCCTCCATGAAATTTCTAATAAGAATGTGAATAGGAACCTACCCTACTACCTGTTTTTAAAATCCCTCCTTGTGATTCTGTGCACATATAATTGTTTATTTTGTGCACAATTAATTAAATTATTGGGAAATTATCCCCTTTTGTTGACTTTTACAAAGCTCATAATTTTGTTGACTTTCACAAAGCTTCTAATTTACTTATACAAAGGGATAAATTTTAGGGTTTAATTTATTGTTGTATTCTTCTCTCGGAGGCAATATGTATATATAATTATATATACGTACAAGGCTACACATAACTTGTAGTACAAAAGACAATTAAGGAATCCTAGTAAATTACATACTGAAAACATTCAGTTGACTCACGTCAACACTCTCCTTTAAGTTGGTGCGCAAATAACTCCTTAGCCAAACTTGTTAAGCAAGTCATGTAAGACTCTAGTAAAGACTGCATGTGTTAGAACATATGCTATCTTCACTTCTGTCTTCACAAACAGAATATCTGCTAACTTAACATCCAAATTCTCCTTGATGAAATGTCAATCCACCTCAATGTGTTTATTCCGATCATGTTGTATCGAATTATTGGTTATCTCTATGCTGCTTGATTATCACAATATAATAGTATAGCCCCTTGGCTTGAAACCTATCTCTGTGAATAAAATTTGACGTCATAGGAGCTCACAGATGCCATGCGCCATCCCTCTACACACGACTTATGCATGCGAGGTCGGTGCGAGATCTATGAGCGGTCAGACGCCCCCCCGGGGAGAGTAAGAGAGTCTAAGGCGGTTCTGAGGTTTTGTTGTGAAAGCGAGAGACATTTTGGACTTTTGAATTAAAAAAAATAAGGGTAGCTTAGGCATATAACATTTTTTATTAAATAGGTCAAGTACGTGCTCTCCGTGTTTTCCTTTGGCAACACTTATAAGAGAAAGCACCTCTTAGGTGTTTTTCAAAAAATCACTTCAAATGCTTCTACTTCTTACTCAAAGTATTTTTTAAAAATTTGCCGAACTATTCTTTAAATAGAAATATTTTTCCTCTTTAGGAAACACTTTTAGCTCTCAAAAGCATGAACAAGGCCTAAATCCTCATGTGATGCTTTCAATTTTTTCATGTGGCCCTGCACCCTCCACACCCTTTCCTCAATTTCAATTATAAGTTTGATCACTATCACAATCACCACTTTTATCATATGAAGATTCCACAAGTTAGACGAAATGATTAAGTAGCTAGCTAGATAGCCAGGTGCACCCTGAAATTCATGTATAAATAGATTTAATAATCTAAAGCTGAAAAGCTAACATTCCCCATGCAAGCAAAACTAGCTAGTTTATCTCCCACGTCTAAAACTTAAAGCTATGTAGCTGTTGGATTCTGTACTGGCTGTGTAAAGGTTTTAACGGCACCTTGTTTACAAGTTGTGTGGACTACTCTTCAAATAAAAAAATTAATCACTGAATAAATATACTCATTTGCCACCATCTTGTATTGTGTTGTTCTTAATTAATGAATTTTTCTATCGTTTCATGTCAATAAGAAAAAATGTTAAATTAAAATTCATTCATATATGTGCGCTGTCTGCTGTGTGGTTGAAGTAAATTATAAACCTTTCTTCTTTTATTTTTCTTTTAATTTATATACAAGAATAGTAAGTATTTTCTCTATGAAACTAGAAGGTTTCTGCATGGGAAAATGCTGAAATGCTTCCATTACGCGCTTTCCATGAACAAAATAGAGAGCTTGGCATTTTTGCTGGCACCCAACATGCATGTTTAGTTGAGCAAGTAACGTCTTCAAAGGCTAAAAGGTTAAGAGGTTAAAAGTTAACACTTTTTGGTCCACAGATTCCAAAAGGTTTGAAGCAGCAAAAGGGCTACGGAGAAGTGCATTATAATCCCAAAAAAGGTAGATCTCTGGCATTAGGAAGAAGCAAAAACTAAAAGTTAGTGATGACTTAAGCGTTAATATTTCGATACTTAATTAGGTAAGATGTGCTTTTGGTTTAAAAAGGTTGGAGTAATCGATGACTTCGAAGAGTTCTCACTTTTTGCCAAGAAAGTTTTAATTAGGCGTATTTAAATGGGGTTTTGAAGAATTTAAAAAAAATGCAAGAAGTTTGATGGAATTTTAATGGACTTTCACATATTTTATTTGAATTTTGGGTGTATTTTTCAAATCTCAATTGGAAAGGTTGGGTATACACTATGAAACCACTTCAATTTCATTCAAATTATTACCTTTAATTTTTTTTTTAAATCAAATTGTAATTGAATACACACACACACATATATATATATATATGAATCTATTAAAATTTTGTGTTGGATACTCCTAAATTTAAACCCTTAAAGATTGTAAAATTCCAATTGAAGTCATCAATTGAATAAGTTTTCTGCCATTATCTAGTAAAAACGGAATTATGCTCATTGTTATTCCACTACCACTTCAACTTTTTAAAAGGAAAAGAAAGTGTCCAAAAGTACAGATCTCTTAGGCTGTCCCCATTTTAGTGTCTCATACATATTTTTTTCTCTAATATTTGGCACGTGTGTTAATCCGCTTAATTAAATAATTAGCATTGTTAACTTTTAATCGATTTGAACCGGAGTAAAAGAATCGAATCTAACTGATTTGAAGTCGAAAAATCGAATCCATCGTACTAAATCGAAATCGACGAATTTAAATAGTCTACTATTGGAGTCCAATTGAATAATAACTATCGAATCAATCGTCGAAATCAACGAATTTAAATAGTCTACTATTGGAGTCCAATTGAATAATAACTATCGAATCAATCATACTAAATCGAAATCGACGAATTTAAATAGTCTACTATTGGAGTCCAATTGCATAATAACTATTTTTCCCATTTGGAGACAGGAGAGACAGCTATTGTTTCCATTGACGAATCGAATCATCTTCAATTCAATTAGGGCTGCCAACTTTCCTACTAATTTCGAACCTTTGGCATATTCAATGAAGCAGCCAGGAAATTTTGCATGGCGTTTTAGTTTTATATTATTCTGAATTTTTTAAGCTTCGACGTTTTACAACTCTTAATTAATTAATTAATTGCTAATAATATTCCGCACACCTAGCTCGTTTAAGGGGTCAAATCCGAGCTTTTAAGGACTCATACTATATCCGTACTCCATGTTGAAGAAAGCACGTGCCCTTGTGACAACGCTTAATTAATTTGCTTATATTGTATGGAGATTATCATCGATGCGACTTCTTTTGTATGGATTAATTCATTAGGTTTAGGTTTGAGTCACTGATTAGTTTAATCCCAGTAGTGGTTAGTCAAGATAATGCTACCATTTGTAGTTAGTGTGGTTTGTATCTTTTCTTCATGTTGTAACCTCAAAATCGTATCAAATAAAGACAGCACTATTAAACCATAAAAAATCAGTATTAGGTTTCCAGGACCACATCAATATTTACTTAAATATTTAAGGTCTGTTTGATAGTTATTTAGTTTTTTGTTTTCATTTTTAGTGTTAGTGATAAAGAGAAAAATAAACACGTGAGGGACAAACAAGAGTGGGTAAAAGATGGTGGGAGAGATATAGAAGAAATATACAAGGAAAGCCACACAAAATGAAAACTAAAAACATAAAAAACTATTTTAAATTGTTTGCATATTCAAGATTTTGTTTTCATCTTTAGAGATATAGAAGAAATATACAAGGAAAACCACACAAAATGAAAACTAAAAACATAAAAAACTATTTTAAATTGTTTGCATATTTAAGATTTTGTTTTCATCTTTTCTTCCTTTTTTCTTTCCTTCTCTCCATCACGCTTCTTCATCATCATTTTCCCCATATATATGCCTTTCTCATATCTAAAAAGAAAAATTAAAAATTGAAAACATAAAACAAAATGGTTATTAAATGCGTCCTCACTTTTACTATATAGACCACGATTTTAATTAACCAAAAACGTGCGCTGTGTGCATGCACCTAATCAGAAATAAACGCATAAACATGCATAGGTTCGATTTCCACCGATTTGCCTCATCCTCTAACATTATTTAACCCATTAACGCTATCGTTTTGCAAAAAATAATAAAGCATTAAGAAAAATGGAAAAGGAAAATTTAGATGAGGGAGTTTCTAATCGAAATACGTCGGCATAATATCCAGTATACTGCGCCTCGACCGAGAACACTACTTTGTACATTGCTAGGGTTTACACTTTAATGCATGAATAGCAATTATTTGTCTCTTTTCTAAAAGATGTGCCTAATTGCACACAATAATCCAACGAGAGTAAACGTTTGATTCGTACTTGTAAATTTTGTTCAACATATTTATTAGGTCCATATGTAGAAAATTATAATGCCATCATGTTAATGCATCAGCTGACAGATAGAGAAAGGTGTACAAAGATTTCTATGATTTATGGCTGATTGGAAAAGCATGTCCGAATAAGTGAATCCACAAGAATGTTCCTTTTTTTTCATTTCTACTTGTTTGTTTTTTTTACAACCTTATTTGTTATTTTTCTTCACAATGCCAACACGTACAGCAAAGTATATGGCTGCAGACTGCAGTAGCTTAAGTTTGTACATATTAGCAAAAGAGGGGTGGTCCAACACATATTTACAAAACTGTGTATAATGTGTTTAGAGGGGGCGTTGAGGAGAAGCGAAAGATGTGATAACACAGGGCCTCAAAAAAATTTCCATCTAAAATTTATATGTAAGAATTGTTTTTATTAGCACTTTAAAATTTCATTGTGACTCCTTGTAAGTGTAAATTTTTTTCTTGCTAAATATAAAAATTTGGAGTGTACAATTAGGTATTTGAAGTGCTAATAACAACACCCTAAAAATGAGTTTTTTTTTCAATTCTATGATATAATAATGCTATATGTTGAAGTGAAACTTTGAAGTTAGAGTTTTTGAAGCTTTTTTTTTCTTGTTTACTTGTTTAAGATTGAAGTGCTTTTAATTAATAAGTGAAGGTTATGTTTGTAACTCTTTTTACTTATTATTTAATGACATTTATAAATTTACAATCAGTGACTCTTAAGTTTGTTTTGATTTAAAATATTGCTTTCTAGCATCAGTACATTGTCTTACTTTTTCTGAAGAAAAAAAACTATCTTAAGAATGGGCACTTTTATAAATTTTTCACATGGCTCCCAAAATCTTAGAGACGGCCCTAAATATGTTCTATGTAGTACTTTCAGACCTACACGTATCTAGGCATCTAGCTAGGGTTTCCAAAACGTGCAGAAGGTAGATACGATCTTCATTTGGATGAATACAAGCACCTTCAACGCCAGAAGATTACATAACATATTGCCCCCATTTTTTTATGACACATACAGCCCCCATTAATTTCGTTGTTTATATGTTGTCTTGAATAAATTTATCAAGAACTCGATAAGGGAAATTTTGAAATTAAACCATTAGATTCACATAAAAATGCATTAAGAAAAGTAAATGACGTTTTATCGCAGTTGTGAAAATAATCATGTTCATGCGCGAGAGAGCACAATCCTGAGATAAGGTTTGATCCAGTACATAATAGATGACATAAGGCTGAGGAGATGAACATGTTTTTAAGTTTATCCAATATATATATATATATATTTATATATTGCGTATATTTTATATTTTAGTTGAATATTGTTATTGCATTACAGTTTGTCGTTTAAATTAAATTGTACCGATATCTTTTTTTTTTTTATTAAGGTATGGTAGACGGACTCTATATATATGGGTGTGATATCCACACACTCTTTTTTTCTTCTTTCACACCTTTTCAGTTTTCGGCCGTCGGATCAAATGAATTAAAGAAGATCAACAAACAAAAATTAACAAGGGATATGTAAGAAGTAAAAAAATGTATGTGGATAGCACACCTCTATATATATTGGTCGCTGAAGCGAGTCTAAAGGCCAAAGTGTAGTTTTACTTTGAAAGCTACCATTCTTACTAATAGTATAGTGTTGGTTTATTTCTAGCTACAACCTCTATTTTGAGCTCACTTTGCCCCTTGTAACTCAAAAGTCACCACTTCACTCCCTGAAACTGTTCCACTTTGACTTGTACTCTTTCTTCTCCCTGAAACTTATAGGTTGCCTCCTGATATATATATATATATATATATATATATATATATATGAGATCCAACATCCAATAAGACTATGTCACGTGTGTAATAAATTTGATTATAAATCTCCATTATGCGTTAACATATTCAACAATCAGAGATTATTAAGTTTAAAAGAAATTGAAGATATGAAAACAATAAAAAAGAAATTGATTAGCCTGTCCCATCCAAATCAAACAAATATAAGAAATTAACAGATCTAAGGCAATGTGAAGCGAATTTTGAGTTTTATAAAAACGACTTTCAAGTTTCAGGGGCAAAATGAGATCAAAATCGAGGTCTAAGTGGCAAAGTGGAGCAAATTTTGAGTTTTAGGGAGTAAAATGACAACTTTGAGTTACAAGGAGTAAAATGAGATTAAAATCGAGTTCCTCGTAGTGTAGCTAAAAATAAGTCTATAATGTAAGGTAGGTTTGGGTATAGTAGCGCCAAAGATCATGTCATTTTCGAAAAAACTAGAGTTATATTTCTTTTCCATTTCCATCAATAATATGTCCATGGACCTTCTTCTTTCTCCTGTAACATATACATCAGCAAGTACCATGCATGTGCCAATGTAAACTTCAAACAGAAAATATGCATTTTTACAAGGGACTCGACTCGATGACTCAAAGCAGTATAAGCACTGAAACGTGCGTCTTTTCCGCACAATCCTGGGAAACTAGTGGTCCAGCGGCTTGAGGATGTATGCATGTCTGCTTAAAAAAATTTTATGACTTTTATCAACGCATATGGATTAGAAGTTGAAATGTCTCTGTGAGTGTTTTCAACTTCCGAAAAAGTAAACTGTCGTGACTTGGCCACCAATTGGTCCTTTAAAAAAAACAACGTATATATTGGACCACTCTTTTGGAGACTACAGCTTAAAGTTAAAACGCCCAAAAACTTATTGATCGATTTATGCTTTAAAGTTGCAGTACTGATCTTGCTAACAGGTTTCAGCATAAAGTTATAAATTGACTAAAACAGGAACTTGAAACTTCGAATTTTATGATCATTATGCAAATAAGAACCTTGATTGGCTGCGGAACAATTAGCAGGAGCTTGATGTGGCTGCTCATGATATTTTCAATATTGCATAATTTTTAAAAGAAGAAAAAAAGAAGTGAATATTTGTCAAACCGTTTAGCAGTCAATATGGCTATTTAGCAGGAGTTCCCGCTAATTGTTCAGCAGCCAAACAAAGTGGTGCAAATAATTGTATTCTAACTATGTTGTAAGACATGAATGATGGTAAAAATGGCCTTGTGGTAATAATCAAAAGAATTATATAGTTGTTTATGACAATTCTAACTTAATTTGTGACGATGCATTACAATATTCTGGAGTATTTAATACTTCGCTACATAGAATTTTTAGATCCCATTCAATAATTATCTAATTTTCTTTAATGATTATTGATTGAAGCTAAAAATTAAGTGACATGGTATTCAATATTTGAGTAAATTGCCGTTTGATTTCATGAACTATTACTCAAGTTGAAATTAACTATCTAGACTATTTTTTTTTGTTATATTTGAAATTAGTCAATTAATCTCTCATCGTCAAATTCAATAAATTTCATCCACTTTGTCGCTAAATACTGACTTGTGACCTGTATGTGATTCGCTCTTGAGGGTAAAGTTGTGTCAGTATTTGACGGCACAGTGATTGATATTTCACCAAAATCTGATGGTCAGAGGAATTAATTGGCTAATGTCAAATAGTTCTTAGAGTTAATTTACCAAAAAAATAATTTAAAGGTTAATATCAATTAAAATAATAATTCAAGAGGTCAAACACCAACTTATCCTTCACTTAATTTGTAGTTTCCTATGTCAAGTTGTCATTGAAACATCAAGGGGTTTCAGATTATCCAGAGGAGGATAGCTTGGTAAATTGGCTAGGGAAATGGCTGGAAATGTGGTTTTATTAGGCTTGGCAAGCTGCTTTCCAGTACATTAATCCACTTTCTTATTTCTTCCACCATCTGACAAATCCACATGCTTATGTAGATACAGGTCCTGCCCTTCCAGACCCACACACATGGAAGTGGGGAGAAAAATTGAACAAACCACATCTGTGATCTGACCCACCGATTCACATCGATCTCTCCAACCTCTTTCCCACCCTCTCCTTCCTCATATCTTATTACCGTAATTCTCTTTATTAGGGGTTTTAAATGTAAATGACTCACTTGTACAAGCACTAATTCTTACCCAATATGGCACTTGTTTCTTAACTTATGATTTCTAATTGCTTTTAATAGAGAAAAACTAACATTGAAGAATTACTTAATTAAGAGGGTTGAGATCCCAATTCTTATGTTTTTTAAATTATAAGTTCTGAAAACTGTGTCATTTTCTTTAAATAATCCTAGCTGCAATTCTCATTTTAATTTGTTTCTAAAATCCTGCCTCTTTCTACAAATTTAGGTGTGATCACATTAGCAAAAGTATCGTGTTCTCATTGTATGCACTTAAACTCGAATTTCGCTCTTTGATAAAGAGTAGTTAAATTAGTTAAAACAGTGTGCTCTTATGTACTTAAATTTGAATTCTTTTCTCGATAATTTAGATTAAACTATAATATTAATTTAATGACACAAAAAACTTCTCTCTCATGATATAATATAAAAGGTAATCACCAATTCTCATTCTTTGCCAAACTGATATCGAGCACAGCATATATAATAAATACAACCACAAACCCTCTTATGTGTGTGTGTGTGTGTGTGTATGCCTGCCTTCCCTAGAGAGAGCCAAAGGACAAGTTATTCTTTTGTGCTGTGTGAGAAAACCCAAAAGATAAGAAAAAATAAAAAGACATTTCTTCTTGGGTCTGCCGAACTTAATCCGTCTGCTCTGGCCAGCGCACTAGTATTCTTTGATAGATAGTAGTCATCCTCCTTACTCCTTACAACTCCTTGGAAGGTGGGGCTGCTGTGGGTGATTGTTGAGTGTTGGGTCCCTCCCTTCCCATATGTCTCTTTTGTTCCTTTTGGTTTTGCAGTCGAATATTGTCTCCCTTGTTCTGTGAAACCCAAAAATTTCATTTATTTTTATATATTCCATAGGTAAGGGACTTTTTTCTGATCAATTAACATGTTTTTTTCTTACATATTCTTGCTCTCTTATTCTCTCCTTTTTGTTCTATACAAAAATTTTAGAGAAAATCCAAGAAAAAGAAGATTATTAATATATAGTGAGAAAAAAACTCAATGCCGTTTATGTAACTAGCTAGAAGAATGGTGACTCGAGCAAAACTCAGACAAAAATCTGTTGTTTTTGGCTAGACAGAAAATCAGTATCGTTTTTGAAACTGCATGTTTTTTGGGGTCGTGTAAAATTCTTGAAACCAATTATTTATAAGCGTTTTGCTGCCCGGAATTTGCAGAAATGGAAGTTTCAAAGGTGTGAGCTGGTGGGTTTGTAAAGCAATAGGGGAAGGAGGTGGAAGTGAAGAATGTCTGCAAAGATTCTGCATTCTCTAAAGGATGAGAACCGGGATCTCCATAAGCAAATTGGGTGCATGAGTGGAATTTTTCAGCTCTTTGATCGCCACCATTTCCTCGCCGGCAGGCGTATCAATGGCCAGAACCACAAGAGACTCCCTCCAGGTATTTCTTATTTCTACCATTTGCTTGGAAGTGCAGTTAAGCTCAAAGCAGTTCTAGAAAAAGTGCTTTTAGTAAAAAATAAAAAATCCATTGGTTTTGTAAATGAGGAGAAGTTGGATTCTTATTGATTTGCTATTTCCTTTTGCGAATGATTTACATCAGCTCATGAATGTAAAGACTTTGAATTTGATCAAATTTAAGTAATAAATATTTTTACAGAAAGATAATGCTCGGAAAACTAAATTTTATAAATTAAAATTATTACTTAAACGTTGAGCTAATTGTTAATAACATGTTTATTTTTCTTTTTATTAATATGCATTTATAGTTTCATAATACATGTATCATTATTTATATGTTTTTACTTTTTGTTTTTTTCAGGTGAGAATTGCAACCACGCAGTAGAACCAAGAACAGTGCAGAAGGCTACCGTAAGAATTCAGCACTTAATCACATTAGCGGACTTAAAGTTTAATTAGAAGCCTGACTCTCAATCTTTTGATTAGATTAAAGAGAAACATTCATTACATGCATTTTGGAATTTGCAGGAAAAAATTCGAAAAAAGGCGGTGAAAGAGAAACAACGAAACTCCACAGAATCATCGAAAACCACTGTTGCTTCTTCTTCGTGTTCATCTAGCTTTTCGTCTCTTGAACATCAAAAGGCAGCTGAGCAAGAACCATCTTTGTCCGGCCAAACCATTTCCAACGACAAACACGCTCGGGACCTATCTCTGAACCAACCAAATGTTTTGATGCACATACGCCGGAGATCTGTTGATCTGCAAGATCTTGTCAAAGACTCAATGTACAGAGAAGCCCGTGGCATTTCAGTTAAACCTGCATCTAAAGATGGAGCCGGTCATGCATTGAAGTACATAGACTCCCCGAGGCCTTCACCAATAAAATCCACCAAGACCAGGTTTTCTGGTGGTAACGAGTCATTTCAAGTTCCTGGAAAGCTTCGGGTCGCACCTTGGAGTTCAAATGAAGAGAAGGATGGTGGTACACGTTTTGTACCAAAAGATGCTCGGAGGTTCTCTTATGATGGAAGAGAGTCACGCGATGCATCAAAATCCACCGTAAAACTCAAAGAAGTCCCAAGGCTTTCTTTGGACAGCAAAGAACGTTCCATAAGGAGGGGTTGTAGCCCAGAAACAAAAGCAAATTACTTCATCAAGGATCTGCAGAGAGAATATGGGAACAGCAACAAAATGCTTGACCTGCAGCATGAACCTGGAAGCGCTAAAAGACCGTCTAATGTAGTTGCAAAGTTGATGGGACTGGATCTATCAGATTCCGTGTCAACCACTGATAGTCCATTAAGGCTGATTAATACTGGCACATCTGATAGATCTGATCCCTTCTCAAGATCATCAAGAGCAACCACTGAAAACAAGCAAGATATTTTTTCCGGAATACTCCTTGCGAATGCCAAGAAAGACTTCAGCTCACCCCAGAGGAGAAGTACTGATTCAGTCATGAAGCCCACCTCGAATTCCAAGTTTCCAATAGAAACAGCTCCTTGGAGGCAGCCGCACAGAAGCAAAGGTTCTCAACGATCAGCTTTCAAGCATCAAGAAGAACCGACAAAAGCTCCAAACTCATCATCTTCAGTATATGGTGAAATGGAGAAAAGGCTAGCAGATCTTGAGTTTAAAAAATCAGGAAAGGATCTCAGAGCTCTTAAACAAATACTTGAAGCGATGCAGAAGACGAAAGGAATGACAGATACAAGAAAGGATCACGCCTTAAATTTTGCATCTCCAATAAGCAACGAAAGCATTTCCTCTGACAGCACAGTAAAAGCAAGCCAGAGAAATCTACAAAGTAACATATCAGTTCCTGCCACGGCCAAGGGTTCCCAATCTCCAAAGAGCTATAAATCACCCATCGTCATAATGAAACCAGCTAAACTCATTGATAAAATCCACAGCTCTGCTACCATGGTGGATTCCATGAATGACACGTTAGGTCTTCGGAAGCTTCGGACTAGTGACCCTGGTGATAACAGAAAGGGATTGGTCGACAATAATACAGCCAAAGATCCGACACCAAGGAACAGTCATGTCAGAGATCCTTTCAATCGACACCTTCATTCCATTGGTGATAATTCTAACGCAAGAACTTTGAAATCTGCACAAAAACCAAAGGCATCGCAAACTATGAGTGAAGAACAAGTCATCAGCTCAAGTAGGAGTTCAAAAATCACTAGCCCGAAAATGCAACAGAGAAGACTTGGATTGGAAAAGCAATCTCCTCCAAGCACGCCATCATTGAATTCAAGCATGACCAGAAGACAACACACTAGGCAGTCATTAGAAGCAACCACCCCAGGTAGAAAACTTGGGCATAAGACACCCAGTTTGCATCAAAGTAATGCGCAACTGAGGGAGACTAGCACCAAGATGAGAGGGATGAGTCATCACGATGATTCCACTTCACAGCAATCTGGAAGCACCATCAGCTTGACCTCGCACACAGACACAGCCACAAGCGTTCACGAATCAGATAGGATCACAGGCACGCATTTCCAGCAGCATAACCAAAAAATAAAGGTAAGGGTGTCCCACTTCTCATTCATTCCTGTAAGTTATTTCTTATCTGGGTTGACAGATGTTCTGTTTTCTTTCCCACAGCACCCAGCAGTGGGGTTGATTGATGATAGGTCAACGGCAGAAACTAGGAAAGCTTCCTCTGAACAACCAAGCCCTGTCTCTGTTCTTGATTCTACATTCTATCGGGATGACTCACCATCTCCAGTGAAGAAGATATCAAATGCCTTCAAAGGTATAGTTCTTGTGCAACTGATCCCTTATATGTGGTATAGAATGCAAGACTCGTTTATACTAAATTTCCTCAAATTTCTTGCTGCAGACGATGAAGCACAAATTTTGGATATAGTAGGGTATGACCCAATGAACCAATCTCTGTTATCCAACAACACAATGCCCAGTCCTGGGGCAGAAATTGATCATAAAAGATTAGAGAACCTGATTCAGAATCATCGATGCATGAGCAGGACACACGAGGACCCCATCACTGGTCCCCTCTGTGACAGTACAAATCCAGACCACATGTACATTTCAGAAATATTGCTGGCATCAGGTATTCTGGAATATCTCGAATCTCCCTGGACAACCAGTGAGCTCCACACATCAGACCACCTGATCAACCCTAATTTGTTCCTTGCACTGGAAGATATCAGAACAAATACAATGCCTTCTGATCTCCAGCCCAAACCTGATGAGAAACTTCAAAGAAAACTAGTATTTGAGGTCATTAATGAATTCCTTGTTCAAAAACTAGTGGTGGAAGATTCTTTGAAGCAGTGGTTCCCACCACACAAGCTGGCAGATTGGGAACCAAGAAGCCAGCAGCTTCTGAAAGAATTGTGTTCAGAGGTTGATCAGCTACAAAGAAAGAACTTGAATGGCAGCCTGGATGACGAGGATGAAAGTTTGAGAAACATCTTGTTGGAAGATTTCACGGATCAAGCAAAGAATTGGACAGAGTGTGACAGTGAAATTCCAGGTGTAGTGTTGGATGTTGAGCGATTGATCTTTAAAGATTTGATAAATGAAATTGTGAATGGTGATTCAATTAGCCTGCATGGTTGGTCTGGTGGGCATTGCAGGCAACTGTTTTCTGGGAAGGGGCTGTGCTAACATTGATTTCAAAAACTCAAACTGCCGCTTGGATGACGAGGAAGGTAGTTTGTGAAGCATCATTTCTGAAGTTTTGAGCGGTGGTGACGTAGCTGGTTTGCATAATTAGTCTGGTAGGTATTGCAGGCTTGCCAAGGAGCAGTTGATAACATTGATTTTTTTCTTCTAAAAGAATTGTTCTAAGTCTTAATTGTTTCCTTGATGTCCTTTTCTTCTTTTGTTTTTCTTTTCCAGCTTTGGTTGGAAAGAACAGGAGAGGGGGGAGTATTTTATATACATTTCACAATAATCCTTTAGTTTTATCTTCTGTAAAGCCACAAATAACTACTGGTAAAATTTCAGCTATTCTCTAACATGTAAACCTTTGATAGAGGACATAGATCTATAATACAATTATGGTGTATGCATATTTCCCTTCCAATTTCTTGTTCCAGTTATGCACAATTTATTGAACTGGAAAACACATTAACCTTTTATTAGTCTATAATTATGAAACTAAACATAAATTTGACTCTCTTCCGTTTACATATTGATATAGCAACAAAGTACACAACAGATGAGGAATAATACTTGTGCGCGCATTCAGAGTAGAACCACTAAATAACGAAAACAAAAGAATTTGAATTAGAAATAATCATTAACTGGGTGTATCACTGCAACTGACACTAACATACCTTTAAACTTGTTAAAGTGGGAAAATTCCCTCCAGAATTGTGTAATATCCATTCTACAATGTCCAGATGCAGACAACACCATGCGAGCCCGCTTCCACTGCTAGTATCCTAAAACAAGTGTACGAATTCTAGTCGAAAAACAACCTAATTTACAACTCCGCAAGCTCCTCTTGGTTTTCCATGGAATCCTTCAGAATCTTCTCAGCCCTCCTTTTCTTTACATCCTTCTCATTTTCTCTTTCAAACCAGGAATCAGTTTTCTGAAAACCCTTGTTTTGTGGGCTCAAATGAAACCTAGTATCAAAGGACTTCTTCGCGGTTCCAACCTTAAATTGCACAATTGGTCTCCTGCTCAAAAGAATCTCTTTCCCCCCCTCCTCTGATTCACACGATCCACTCTTCACTGCTTCAATAGCTGGAGCAAAGGTCTCCAGCAGTGAAGACTGATTCAGGACATGGTTCTCAGCAACAACAATTCGTGCTGTGGCTTCACTTGAAAGTTTAGCTGGAAGAGCAACATGAGATATTTCTGTCTCCCCATATTGCAGAGGTGTAGCAAGAAAAGGGTTACTTTCTCTTGCTTGTTTTGCCTTATCAGCATCTTCAGGGCCAACAGAAGGTCCCTCCAACCCATTGTATAAAAGCCTCCGCTGCAAATTGTACAGAGACCGCTCCACATTTCTCTGTTGTTTTTCTTGCTCAATCATATCAGTGTGAGGTTCTATAGCTCTCTCATTGGATATTGGTGACTGAGCATATGTATGGGATTCAGGAAAAGCAGGCAACCAACTAGGTATATGCTCTCCAGGCGTCTCTACCCCTCTTTGCCAAAAACTAGGAGTCAGCTTTCGGTCCTTAACAACTGGGAATTGAGGAATAGAGTAGGCAAATGGAATATGCTCAGTTTCAGCAACATACTGAGCAATTTCCCTAACCGTCCCCGAACTTGCAAGACAATGATCAACGTCTGAAGCACCTATAAATCCCTGCACCACGCCCAAATCTTCCAACCCTTGAATGATATCAAAAACATTACATTCCACTCTTCCAGCTAAATTAGCATATAAATGCGCAGTCTTCCCGATGTTATGAATGTACTGAACAGCAACATCAGAGAGTGTTTCGAGAGCAGACAACTGGAATGTCTGAAACCCCACTATCTCACATACTTGCACTACAGCAATCTTCGCAATTGATTTTGCAAATTCATCACCGCTCGATATGCTCTGCATTCTATTGTGTTGTTCATGCTCTCTTCCACTCTCCCCACCCCCATTGGTCATATTCAACCCCTCATATCAGGCCACCCAAAGCAGTACATTCAAAACCAACATTCTTGGTGAAAGTCCTCTTAAACCCACATTATCTACCCGCAATAAATCATCGATGCCTCCGTCTTTCCCTACGAAAATGCAAGTAAAAACAACATAAGATTCAAAATAGGAAAAAACTTATCCCTACACAGACAAGAAAACCCGAATACAAATACGAAAAATGGAAAAAGAACTTCACTGAGCTGGTCCTGATACAAAGATTTGACTTTTTTTTTCGTTTCGTTTAGGAAATCTTTTCTCAGCAAAAGGGAGCTTTCAATCAATGGAACTACCAGCCGTTGCAAATTATTTAAAAAATTGGAAATAGATAAAGAAACCAAATGGATCAAAGCTTAATTTTCTGGAGCTTTCTCGAGCAGAAAAGCAAACCCTGAAACTTCTAACTAGGAATTGAAATCAAACCAACGGAGTTGAAAAATAGGCGGAAGCGAAAGAAAGAGCGAAACTTTGAGGCGGAGGCTTACCGGTGAAATCCACGCTTTTACGATCCAATAGAATCACCGGCGAGCAGAGGCTGAGCTCAGAGATACGGCGGCTCTCGTACCACCATTCGATCCGATTTGCGAACGAGCAAAAGCAAAAAAAAGAGAGAGGTTGAAGTTTGGGATTGGGCTAAACCCTAGAAAAACCTCTGGATCGAGAGGGACGTTGAATCTTGAATGGGAGTTTGGGAGCTTTCAAGTTTGTCAATACTTGCGAACGAGAAGAAGGGAATCGAACGGGAGAGAGAGAGGGAGAGAGAGGCTTTTGTACGACTTGTCGTTTTTTTATGAGTTTCGTTCTTGTTGATGAGTTTTCTAATTACTTGTTTTTACTCATAAAAAGCTGCCATTAAATAAATTGAGTACTAATTTTCGCTCTCATTTTATCCTCCTGCGTTCTTTCTCATCGTTTTTGTTATTTATTCAACCTGTCAACCAAAAATATAGGATAAAGAAAGATGAGTGCGGAAATCATTTTAATAAATTCATAACTCATTTGATCATCGACTAATTTGTGCTCTGATTGTTGATAAAGCCACACGCACTAAGTGCTGACGTTTTTGTAAGCTAGTTGGATCAAATTCCGGAATCATTAGCCACCAATTTTAAGTCGTTTGAACAATTGTTAATAAAGCCAATTTTGTTGATTTTTTTTCGGTACCTACAAGCACTAAGTGCCAACGTTTTTTAAATTGTTGGATTAAAAGGTTGAATTTGTTCTAAGACGGTCAATTGTGGAATGACACTCAATGCATGTTGTACCGAGGAAAAACTGCAATTTTGCCTTCAAATTCTCACCAACACTACTAGGGTAGAAAGATGTGAACTATGATAAAAGAAAAAAAACAAATCAAAACTTGACGACCAGTGACGCGAGATTGACGAAACAAGATCAAAAAGTATGAATGGTTTTGGATTCACGGGAACTATAGAAAGAACAGAAAGAACGGGAAGTACGAGTTATTTTTCTTTTACTACTGCTTTGCCAGAAATGACCAGATCGACTTCACTTCTCTAGGTTTTGTAATTTTATTTGTTTTGTTTGGTAAATCCTCTTTTCTTGGTTATCATGCGACATCTGCATGGAGCAGTGCTACCACTGTCCTGCACCTCCTGTAAAGTACTGAACTATGATATCGATGTAAAACAAATTAATCAGGGAGGCAACACATAAAGCTTTTGCAGTTCTAACTACTTGCAGTACTGCTCATCCACTCGTGATGAAGGCCTTTATCTTAACTAACCAATTCATACACAAACATGTATATCGTGTTATGGTGAAAATTCTACAATGCACCCGTGGATCCTATATTCTAGTGCATTGAATAGTTCGATTTTGAGAATTTTAATCTAACCGTTCAGACACTGCATCTCATACACAAGTTATTGTAGAAATGGAATGGTTTATGCATACCCTTTTTCTTTCTCTACTTTCTTTGGATTTTGACAATCTCAATCTAGCCGTTCAAACACTAGTGCATCTCATACACGAGTGTATTGTAGAAAGGGAAATGCCTTCTCAGTTGGTATATATAGGCTTCACAATTTGACCTTTGAAGAGGCTTAGTGAATCTTTTGGTTTGTTGATTATCAAACGTACGTTGGCTTCTGCCAACAGAAAGGTTTTTAGAACAGATTGTATGTATATTGAGTTCTTGCACCACAAGTAATAAAACTTCTTTTATAAAGGATTGTGCCAAGTTTGGTTCTTATTAATGCCTTGCATGTTAAGGACTTTACTTGTTTCTTGACGGTGGACTAGAAACTACCAAGATGGGGTTAAATATAAACTGGTTATATTCAAGCACACCACTTCAGTCGCTTACAACAAAAAACAAAGACAGTATGCGATAATAACAATATGTATAAGTAACTAAAATTAAAATTGATATTCTTTTAATACCAGATTCAAATTATCTGCACTAGTACTCCAACATATAGGTAATAATCAACACAAAACACTCATAACCCTTAGCTATATAACTAGCATACATATATATAATTATGTTGTTGGATCTTGTGTATGTGATTTTGACACTAGCTATGCTCTCAACTATCCCTCTCATAATGCGCCTCACTCTAGGTCGTTAATTAATTAAAGCCTGCAGGCTGCTATCTTCGTACTTACTTTACCTCCTTCTCTTCAGAAGCCTATTCAACTGGTAATAACGTACACTATTACATTCACTCCATCCTTTCATGTTTGCAGTCCTGCCTGATGTCTAGCAGAAATTAAAAAGAAAGCAAGCTTAGACACATTTCAGGTCACACCTCCTACAATCTCTCTCTCTCACTTTACCTCCTTCTCTTCAGAAGCCTATTCAACAGGTAATAACGTACACTATTACATTCACTCCATCCTTTCATGTTTGCAGTCCTGCCTGATGTCTAGCAGAAATTAAAAAGAAAGCAAGCTTAGACACATTTCAGGTCACACCTCCTACAATCTCTCTCTCTCTCTCTCTCTCTCGGGTTTTAAATCTTTGTTTGCAGTTATTTTTTTTTTTTTGGTAAATAATCTTTGTTTGCAGTTGCTAGCTAGTTAGAGAGAAAAATTAATGATAGTTACAGAGAACAATCTCATGAAGTTGTATAAGACCATTTCCAAGGAGAGAATGCCATGGCGCACATTCCCATTGGCATATAAATTAGTTATAAAAAACGTATTTGTCTCTAACTAACAACGTAGCATACACCCCGAAATCTAACTAACAAGATTCAATTAAAAATGAATAATGAATGTACGATGTAGCTTCACACCATTAACAATGCTTCAATCAAATTTATGCTCGAAAACTCTTTCTTTTTACTTTAATTTAAATGCAAATGTCGCATAATATAAACCAAAATTAAGTAGGAAATCAAATCATATGTGGTATCTTTAATCTGAAATGGACATTAAGTAAACCGACTAAACCCGGTAAAGTACGATGTGTGTTTGTACCTTTGTCTGCACTAAACCTAGCTCCCATTTACAAAAGACGACCAATCTGAGACATAAAGCAAGCTTAGGCTTTCATGAGTCTTTGAATTAAAAGCATCAGCTACGCATCATCGAGACGGAGGCTCCTGATTTTTATTTGGGTGATGACCACTGCCATTGTTGTCTGAAGAATGCACAAGCTTAGTCACCATACTCAAATGGGGTGCTCTCAGAGTTTGGCTACTAGGGTATAGAGCTGGTGTAGAAAGAAAATTGGGCAATAGGTTTTGTGAAGTACTAGTACTACTACTAGAGTTTAGCATTTGCAAGTGGTTGAATTGTCTTGGATCCAGCTCTCCTGTAGCCGCTGTGTTATGCGAAGGAAAATAAGATTGTGTCGTTGATAAAGACAATGTGGATGGCAACGAGAGAACATTAAGGAAATTGTGGAGATCTGTAGTTTGGGATTGGAATCCATGGCTTCCTAATTGAGATAGTGGAAAATTTGAAGTCTGATGAGAATGATCCCAATTATGATAAGCATAAGGCATATTCGTAGAACTATTCAGAAGACCTGGAAAGAATGGAGGGTTGGTATTACTTCTCAAGAACGTGTTTGATGAATTACCATCAACATTATTGCCTGCTTGTTCTTGATCATCTGATATTCCAAGATTATCTTTCTGATTTCCCTCGTCCTCATTTCTTGTGGCTCTTACAATTTCTTTCGACTTTGCTCGCCAAAGAGCATCCGAATCAGTAGGCCAAAAATTTGATCTATCTATTCCACTGCTAGGGCCTTCTCCACTATGATTATGAGATAACTGAGCATGAGCATTGGTTTGGTCACCATGAGATGAAGTGAGCCCTAATGATGGATGATTTAGACCAAAACTCCCAGGTGATGGCATTGGCAGCGGAGGAAGTTCATCGATTTCATGCTTTGCGGCATCAAGCAACCAATCGACAACCTTGCTAGGCTGGTTAAGACCAAGCCTTTCTTGAAGATCATACAATTGGATTGCAGTAGGTACCGATAGCCTCACCCGCCGATCTCGAAGTCCTCTTATGGTGCAAACCTTGCTATGCCTGTCCTTCCCTCCAAAAGCTCGGGACACACGCACAATCCTTGGGTCCTTCAACCTTAGCCATGGAGTTGATGGACGAGATAAATTAGGGTTTGATGAAACTTTATTGGCTTCGTCATCACGACTTGAACTGCCAGCTCCTGCTTCTTGCAAATCTGCTTCAGTAATGGGACTCTTAATCATCTTATGCTGTTATGAACCCTCTCGTCATTGGTTCATCATTTCAGCTCAACACCCAGATTTCTATTCTATTTGCGATGACAAACTTCACGAATTAATCATGATATGCTTCTCTTCTTCATGTGCTTTTTTTTTTTTTATCATGATCTGCTACACCAACAATCATGAAAGAAATGAATTATAAAGAAAATAAATCAACAAAAAAAAGTGTTTGCTGCTAAGCTAATATCTATGACATGTCTGTATGATGATCCACAAAATAAAAAACCTAATATATATACAGCTTTCATGAATTGTTTCATGAACAAAATTCAAAAGAATCTCAAAATTCACAAGCTATTGAAATATTTATTCTAGGAATCCGAAGTTCACTTGTCTCGCATACATATGTTAATCGAATCAAAGTAAAGCAACAAATATAAAGCTAGGTATATGATGCTAATTATTTAATAATTATGAAGTACTCTAGGGTTACCCAACCAGCATATGGTGATGATTTTGAACTACTTACTTGAAATTGACCCAACTTACATTAAAGTGAACATTTTCTGCTTCTTGTTTTGCAGATAGATTTTGGTGCTTGATGATATACAGCACTACACAGAAAGGTATATATGGTTTTGAATTTCTCAGCTAAATTGACTTTGTGAGTTTGGTAGAGAACTACTAAAACCAACCAAGCAGCCGCCTGTACTTTTGAAGATTAAATGATTCTGCAAGTATGTGGAGAAGATGAGAATAAACTTGTTCAAGAAGAAGAAGTAGAGAGCAAGTTGAAAGGAAAAGGAGGGCGCCGGAATTCCACCGACCATGCCACAAGGAAAGATAAAGCAGTGGTACATACCCTGCCACGTGGCACTCTCACCATCAACTTAGTCGATATGTCATCATTTTTCTCATCACGCATACATAAGGTTAAACAATCGTCGTCACAATAACAATTAGTTTAGGAGGGCTAATAATCTTAAAATCTCCAGCTAGCTGCTAAAATCACATTAGATATGACACGTCTTGTGAGCAACATATGATTATATACATGAAATACAAAATTAGGAAATTTCAATTGGGGACCATATGGATGTTGCACATTCGAAAGTGGTGAGTGTTGCTTTATCGACAATTAACAAATTAAAGGTTTTAGATATATCCCTTTCACATGCACGCCTAAAGTACCAAGGAAGATGAACATGTTCATGTGGACAAAGCCTTATAGTAAGCTGAAGTTTTCCTCCCACGTCCAAATACTCAAGATGTGTGGTCCAATTTTAACAATGACTCGATCACATATATATGTTAGGTTGTGTGAGTACACTTCAAAAATAAATGATTCCAATTAATCAATCATTGGAATTGACATATTCATATGCAGCCTAACTATATATATAACTATTTATCCCTTTTCTCTCTAATTGCATCACACACTTAAACTATCCCCGCTTTGTTTTTATGCCCATCTTTTCATGTATTTTTCTTTTTTCTTATTTTTCTATATGGTCTCCAATTGAACCATGAGGAATAAAGTTTATGTTCTCGATCGTTTGTCTAGGTGGAATTTTTTTCCAACTCAATAAATATCGAGGTTTCTTGAAAAAAAAAGCGTACACATTTGAACTATAAGGGAGGACAAGGAGAAGAAAATAGATGGACAAGTGACTCAGTGTATAATATGTAAAGGAAAATCAAGCAACGCCTTAGAACATCATGTGAAAAACAAAGACGACAAAATTCAAGAAAATATCAATGAAATTAAAATCCTTTTTACCTAACAATAGAATTTGAGGGCAAAATACTCATATGTTACGGAATATATGTGAGTTAGGACCTCATCATTTTTTATATTGAAGGGACGTATTATGTGTCAAATTAAAGTTCGAACCCAAATCTAAAAATAATTTTTGCCGTTAATGAACTACGATTATCAAGCTGTTCCTCAATCATTAGCCAACTGTTCTACATACAAGCAGATTTCATATATATGAAGATCAATTTTTTATTAGAAATATATATATATATATATATATATATATATATATATATATCCACTTGGCTTTACCATGGGGTACAAAAATTTGTGGTCTATAACTCTAAGCATTAGCATGTGTATGATAGGTACTTCGAACAATGAGAAGCTGCCTAAGATGTGAGGGACCAATACATGCGTTTTCTTTTAAAAGATCCACTGAGTAGTGAGTACGAATAGGACCACACAACTTTTTCTTGCAGAGAGATGTGCACGAAGTAATTGAAGACTTGATGACATAGCAGCTGACACCCTACCCAGCCATAACGAAATTTGCATTGCTCTTTTCAACAAAACCAAGTTATTAAATCATTGAAAGTAATGATCTTCTCGATGATCTATAGACACGTATGCAAGGTTCTTTCTCAATTGTTTCTTTTTAGTCCTTAAATGTCAAATATTAGTGCTTTAACTCAGAACGATTAGGTATATTTCCTATTTGAAGACGTAATCGTGATCTTAGAACTCCAAAACCCGAGTTGCACCATTATGGCGTTGGCTAATTTTATTTTCCCAGAACTTAAAAAACCCTAGTTAATTATCCCAGAAGTTAAGTGAGAACACTAACAAGAAACTTCACAACCCTAGTTTTTCCCCCTAAGCTTAAAAAACCCTAATTACTTTGGAAGTCTCAGCGGAAGAGTTTTCTGTTGGGATTCAACTAGAGCTGCACTGCATACATAGTTATTTTGCATATTCACAGATCGAATAACACTGCAGCCTGTGTATGTGTTTGAGAGAGGAGAAAATTAAACAGAGGGAGGCCCTTCACTGCTTCTTCTGCAGGGGAAGAAAGAGACAGGACAGAAAGACTTTTAGGGTTTTCATCTCTGTGTGCAAAGAGCTCAAAAACAAGCAGTACTGGCGGGCATCTCAAGATCGGGCACAGTATGTACAGAGCTATATGTTTACAAACTGACAATGAAGGGCGTTTGCCCCAATAAATGGTCCCTGGATTCCAGACACAAGTTTTCTTTCACCTCTTGAGTCATCACGCTCAACCTTCTGAATCTACTTCGACCAAAAAAAAAACAAACCTTCTGAATCTACCTGCAATATATTACTCGTTCCACTTTTCAGTTTTTCCCAACCAGCATGTCTTTTGAGTTTTGCCCGTCTCGCCTTTTTTTCCCAACTAGAAGAAAAGATTGATAAGTAATTAAGTATTCTACCACTATTTGAAGGGAAAAGTTCATTTTTTTTTCTAGATACTGAATCATTCTATTTTTTAAGGGCAATGCTAAACACTAAACTTGCCACCAGCATATATACTAATCTGGACTTATTAAATCCTTCTAGAAAGAAAAAAAAAACAGTTTAAACCTAATTAAAAAAGCTGCAGAAAAAACCATCGCCATCGCCCACCTTCACACGTTGCTGCCCTATATCGCAGACAACTGATCTCAATTATATGAGTATGGCATTTTTGGGCTATATCAATTCTAATAGAGTCTATATTATAAAAGGAAGAGAATAACTTTTAGCCAGACACGAAGCCCAGTAAAACTATTGAAATTTTATATAATCTTCTTATATTGGTACCAACCATGGCTATGTCGAAATAAAATTGCTCCTTATTTAAGACCATGGCTAAACTTTTATATAACAATTTTGAATTATTAGTCGATGCACTTGAAGTATGTTTCTGTGAATCGAAATTTATAGGCTAAATAGCCAAAATGGTCCTTGAGATTTGCATAACTCATCACTTTGGTCTCTAACATTTCAAATCGATAAAAGTAGTCCCTGAGATTGTCCATCATCCATCATTTTGGTCATTCCGTTACAAACTCTGTTAAGTGTCCCGGAGCTCTTGGCCGGAAGTTTGGACAATTTTCAAAGCTTCGTAACTCAATTGTTTCTTAACCAAATTCGACCCATAATATATCAAAATGAAGATAGTAAAGTGTAGAATACGATTATACATATTTGAAAGCCCAATGGCTGCCGGAGATAGCCGGAAAATAGCCTCAAAGTTGACTGGTCCGAAGAAAAACTGGAAAACTCGCCGGAAACTGGGTAAACTTTAAACGTTCATAACTTCTTCAATACTCAACGAAATCAAGTGATTCAAAAACGAAAATCATACTTCTCGACGGGACGAAAAGAATGGTACCTTTTTTGACAGCTAACTCGCTGTGTTTTGGCCAGAAAACGGCTCGAAAGTGGCTGTCTTAGTCTCGAGTTAGCCACTTTTGAGCCATTTTCCGGCCAAACCACTGTGAGTTAGCTATCGAAAAATGTACCATTCTCTTCGTCTCGTCGAGAAGTATGATTTTCGTTTTGAGTCACTTGATTTCATTGAGTATTGAAGAAGTTATGAACGTTTAAAGTTTACCCAGTTTCCGGCGAGTTTTCCAGTTTTCCCTTTGACCAGTCAACTCTGAGGCTATTTTCGGACCATCTCCGGCCGCCATTGGACTTCCAAATAGGTATAATCTTATTCTACACTTTCCTATCTTCATTTTGATATATTATGGGTCGAATTTGGTTAAGAAACGATTGAGTTACGAAGCTTTAAAAATTGCCCAAACTTCCGGCCAAGAGCTCCGAAACACTTAACGGAGTTTTTAACGGAATGACCAAAATGATGGATGGTAGACAATCTCAGGAACCACTTTTATCGATTTGAAATGTTAGGGACCAAAGTGATGAGTTATGCAAATCTCAGAGACCATTTTGGCTATTTAGCCAAATTTATATAAAGAGAAGATTTGTTTACATCCGGTTGTGAGTACTAGAAATATATAAGATCGAAACTCATTATCAAGTGGTGCGACGACACGACATTGAGACGGTGAGGTCGCAAGACTTGATTGTTTAGGTAGGTTAGTGTTATCTTCAGGCTTGAGTGCATATATAAATTTGGTGTCCCTAACATATTATTTTTAATTACACAAATGCGACAATGTAGGCTAAAACTATCACACAGATTCCAAGTGAAATATGAAGAAGTTAATTAAGTTATAATATGTCAATGAAAGTTAGTTATAAGAGAAAATGAGAAAGAAAAACGAGGGCAGAGTTTGAATTAATTACAGAAATCTTACTAATATTTAGCTTTTTAAAGTATACATTATAATTCCTACCATCAAAACGTTCATTGTGTTAGGGACATTCTAACAATATTGTTACTGGGACATTTTTACCTTTGTAGAGAATAAGAGTATCCCCTTTAATTTAGTAATCTTATTGCAGACCAATCTTAAATGTCACTGTGCAGAGATAGCTTAGTTTCAATCAACGTATTAGTTTTACATATAGTACAGGATCAAGTAATAATGTTCTCTAGAGACGATGACCGATATGATGAGCAGTGCTATTAAAAAAACAAAAACAAAAAACTCGTTAATTTAGTCGATACAAAACTATATAATAGCAACAAATTTTATTAGCTCTAATTGGCAAGGAATTTAGGTTGAGAGGTTGAGGGCCTCTATTGAATGAGACGTCTAACACCGAGTCTATTTACTTGATTGGCTATCTAAGGTACAGAGATCTTTACTTGCTTGCCAACGCTGATTGGACAGAAAGCCATTCCTTTACTACCGAAAAAAACTACCCAGGTCTACAAGAACAATTAAATGGCTCACCTTTTGGAAGGTCTCATTTGTAATGGGCCGTTGCTGAATGGCTTGATCACTCCAGCACTCTAGGGTTTCGAGTACCTCTGTCTGTCTGGCCAGTATACTCAACACCAAATGGCAATAGACAATTATGAATGTTGGTATATTTATTTAGTACTCATTAGTTTCAGAAGCAATAAATTGGATGCGAGAAGTATATCAAACATGCCCTAATTTCTAGGGTAAAATTCAATAGATCATATGTTCAATTTCTTTTCTGGTGCTATACGGGTACATGCCGGTATGTGTTGGAGAGATCAAATCAGAATTTTCTAGGTCAACTGTTTCAGGAAAAAAACACTACGTTTTAAAATAAAAATTAGGAGACCATTAGAAACAAAGTTGAGATAGCTAGTTATTCCATCAACCATTATAAATACGAATTTCATAAATAACAATAAATTGATGGAATTTAATTAAAGTTAATTAAAATATGTGAATCAATTGGTAACATGAAAATTAACCTCAACTTCTTATAAACACATGAAATGTATGTGCGATTCACACTTTAAACATGTTTCTCACGTTTGGATCATTTAAGTATAACACTTAAACAACACATTTTGAATGACGTGCAAAACGTGAGTTAATATTAAAATCAACACATGAGTTAACTTACTCGATACTATTAAGAAAATTAAAGTTCTACACTACTATTTTCTTTATATATTAAATTTCTTTATATTTTGTGTAGTGTAAGTAAGAAGATATTCGCAATTCATAAAATTGGTTGATAAATCTCAAATTTGCCTTATTTTATAGAGTATTACTTAAATTTGATGTCAGTGGAATTCACAAGTTCTACTAATGCATGTGACTGACATTATCATGTTTGAATTTAATAACAGTAAGTTGCAAGACTTATAGTCCCAAAAAATAAAAAATGACCCACCAAACCATATGGTCGGCTTTAAAAAGGAATTAAGGACATTATTGACATCAATTATAAACTGTTAACTTGTTTTACATTCTCCATTACCAACATGCAAGATCTAAAAGTGGTTGAAGTTTGCAAAGTAGCTCCGCAACCATGCTCACCGAACTCATTACCCACCCCTGATTCACTTCCTCTAACCTTGCTTGACTTGCTATGGCTCAGATAGGAATAATATTGTGCGAAATGCAAGTTATGCATTAAGTGTCTAAAGGATCTTGAGCCTTTTCATTTGTTGCTAATTGATTTTATTTGGGTACTCACACTTTGTTGGGCGCTTTAAACTTTTTTTTTTCTTGATAAAAACATCAAATTGAAGTGTTTTCTCAATACTCACATGTCACTTTTTCTAGTAGATGCAATTCTGAAACTAAAATAGTAAAATACTCTTCTTCTTCTTCATTTTTTTTTTTTAAATTTTTGAAAAGAAACGAGAAACTAAAACTAAACTAAAATACTCTTGCTTCCTAGATATACAACATTGTTTGTAATCCTATTTATTATTATGAAATGAAATTCATTCAGATGATAAAAAAAAAAAATAGAAATATGAACATTGTTTCAGTTGTGCAACATACAACTTTGTCTGATTTTATCCATGTTTTCTTTAAAAAAATAAATAAATTATGTCATCATGACTACTCAAATAAAGTTATTGGATATACATGTGCCACATAAAGCAATTGACAGGTCAGCATTAGCTTCAGATATAAGCTACCTTTGAGATATTGTATAAATAGGCTTTCCTTCTCTTTTCATTAGTTAAGTCAGTCATATTGTAAACAGAATATTCAGAGAAATACATTTGAGCTCTTTTTTCTTCTTCTACAAGATTACTAGGGTTTGTTCATCTCATAGCTTCTTCAATTCATACAAGATTGTTAAGATGGTATCATGAGCATATATGCTTATGCGATTGATTCTAGATGGGTTTTTTTCCGCTGCTCTGTTTAGTGAGATTTTCTTGATTCTCTCTTTCGATTTTATATTTCTGTTGTGGTGAAAATTTGGGATTTTTTTTTTCCAGATTTCAATTGTTTGTTTACAATCTTGGATTCATCTATGTTAAAGGCTGATGCCTAGATGAACCATTACATATCTTATTTTTTAGTTGAAGATCTAATTGCTTTCTTGAAGGTCAATGCCAATTAATCTCATAGTGGTTGATGAATTAAGGTCAATAACCAATTGTTCATCACGATCGTAGATTCTTATTGTTAATTTACTCAAGCAAGTTGACTGACTGGGTTAAACTTGAAATTTTTTGGGAATGTTGACTATTAAGTTGAATGATGACAATTTCATCAAGCGGAATTTTCAATTTTGCTCTGTTCTTCGTGGCTATGATTTGTTTGACCATTTTACTAGTGAATCTCCTTGTCCTCCCAAGTTTGTTCTGAATTGGGGGTTACCACTGAAATTAGTACTGCATATAAAGCATGGATTAAAACTGATATGGCTCTTTTGAATTTTCTTATTGCCACTTTGAGTGATGATGCCATGGAATATATTGTTGGTTGTAAAACTACTCGTGAAACTCATTGCAGCTGGTGAAAAGATCACACATATAATGATTTGGTTATTACTGCATTAACTGGTTCTGTTGAGTTTGATATGATCAGAACTGTGGTATTAGCCACATAAACACTTATTTCATTGAAAGAATTCAAGGCTTAACTCTTAGGGGCTGAAAAGACTATAGAAGCTAGGATGCATTCTCTTGTTCAAAGCATGGCAGCTATGTATGTTAATGGTTCAATTTCATCTTCTTCTGGTGGTAATTCTACATATCAGTCAGTTTCACATGCATTTAGTCCTTCCACTAGTTCTACATCTTTTGTGCCATTTCCACCCAACTTTGGCTTTGGTCTTGTTGTTCCTGATTCTTTTAATTCAGGTGGTTCAACTTCTCAGTCTTATCATCAGTTTCCTCCTAATAATGCTAATGGTTTTAGTGGGCCTAGAAATCATTTTGGTAATACTTCAAATAGATAGAATGTAGTTCCTTAATGTCAGATTTGTGAAAGGAAGCAGCATACAACAGTGACTTGTCTGTACAGAAATAAAACTACTCAGGTTGTGCAAGAATGTCATATTTATGGCAAGATGGGCCATATTGCCATTGATTGTCGACACATGGGTAACTATGCTTACTAATGGGCTCCTCATCCTCCTTCACTCAGTGCTAACTATGCATTTCAAGATTATTCTTCTCAATTTCAGTATCCTGTTACACCATCTCCAGTTCAGCTTTCTGACACTTCTGGCTATCAAGGGTTTCTTTCACTACTCTGCAAGTTCCTCTAGGTTTTCAAGCCCATGTAACTCAAGGGGGCTATTATAGCCATACAAGAAATTATTTTTTAATGAACAGTGTCAGACCATATTTATATACCATCTCTAACCAAAGAGGGCTATTAGCCATCTCAATAATTTATTATTTTAAGTTTATTCTTTAATTTTATTGGTTAATTGAATTAAACTATCATATTAAAATAAGGTTTCTAGACATATTTTGAGTGTCACTTGTCGCTAAATGAATAAGCTTCGGATTTCTTATCCTTTTGGTTGAAGATATGGCAATTCGAAAAATATGGAAACATTTTAATTTAGATTATTGGAAGAGGTAAGGGAGGGGTGTTAATGAAAAGGATGTGAGAAATGATGTAGAAATGGCTTATGTATTTATAAGAGAAAAAAAATCAGAAGTTTTAATTTTTTTTATTAAAATTTTGGCCTAAAAAAAAAAAAGAGGGCCTTCAAAGGGCTACCCATATGGCTAAGAATATCTAGCATGATGGCTAAAGGGCTAAAGCTTGGCTTGTGGGTCCTTTTTTTTTTTGGCCCAACCCTCTATTGGAGTTGAGTTTTGGAGCATTTTGGGCTAGATTTTAGCTTATAGCCCTATAGCCATCTCCTAGTCCCCATAGCTTCCCCCCTGTTGTGGTTGTCACCCCTCTCTATCTCTTCCCAAAAACCTCAACGATTTCTTCATATGATAAATTGTCAATTATAAATAACCTTTAATTTAGACCACTAATCAGAGACCTGAATTGGACATAACCATTTCATGAAATGGGCCCATCCCCATTAAATGGAAAGGCAGTTGCATTGCTATGAAGGATTTTCTGGCCAACCTCTGCAACTGCAAGCACATCAGCACCCGTTTCTTCTCCACTGGATTTAAATCCACTAATGGCAAGATGAATAAGACCACGGAGTACTGCTCCCTTAGATACTTTGACGGTCATGAGACTCACATGGTTTAGATCGCCACCAGACGATTCATTTTTTTAGCGTTTACTCTAGGGTACACCAAAGGAGTCGTTGTCGGCATGGCTCTCAAGGCCTGTCTACCTGCATACAAGGTTTGATGAAGCCCCGACTGCTACGACCCCCACATCCTCGTCGTTGTCGCTGACAGCTACGACTAGGGACGAAGTAAAAAATCTATATGGATGGAGGCGTCCTCAAACAACAAAGTCATAAATTAAGAAGAACAAGAATTTACTAAACAAAACACATATATTAATCCATAAGGTTTTCATACAACATATATATTATAATATCTCTCGACACATTTTCATTTAAAAAAAAATGTTGTATGACAACTTCATTACCAATATCATCCAACATCTTTCTATAAAAATAATCATGTTATCATTCATCTATTAATCTCCATTCGATTTCATAGTCGATTCTTCATAAATTTCATATCCAAAAATGCCGTATCAAGTGGGATTGCTATATGCATTGCATTTTTTCAAACAAAACAAAAAAAAAAGATAAGTGAAGGCCTCCGCTCCCTTTGGCCCCAATATGGCTCCGTCCATTGCTGCGATGTAGGCGGCGTTGTTGTCCCTGCACAACTATTTTTCATTTTTTTTAATTTATGTTGTAAAAGTAAAATAAATATTAATCCAACTGTGTATAAGATGTACATATGGTAGATTTCGAGTGAAAGTATCAAAGTTGATGTGGTGATACTGTATCACTCCATAATTTCTTAAAATTATGCTACCGGAGATCAGTTAATATTTAATACCTTCAGCCTGGAAAAGACGAAAGCCATAAATGGTCACTTTAATAATTCATACTTACTTCTTAGACCAACTCCAACCCTTTAAATGTGACGTGTGGCTTGAGCTATCTGTACTGATGTGTACGATAAATAAACAGTTGAAACCCTACCTAACTTTACAACTGGAATTTTCCTCTTCTTTGTTTTTTAGGAAAACTAATGAAAATGGCTTGAAAACTTTAAGTTTTAATGATTTACCAGAATTGACTTTTTAGTGTAAAAATATGGTTTTTCGTTAAAATGAACAATACCGGGAGCTTTTCGTTAAAGTTCCCTTGTTTTTTCCGTCCAGCTTCTTTTTGTAACCCTTGTTGCAAGTACACACAAACTACAAAGAGAATTGAAGGATGTAGGTACATGTCCTAATGAGCTTATCATTCTTCTTATCAGGCCCCGATCCCGATATACGTCCAGGATCGACACGTGACTTCACCAAATACCCATATCTCTAACATACCCCGCCTCCGGGAAAAGGCAAAACATAACTTAAGATCCAACTGCGTAATAATTCTTCATAGTCTTTATGGCTGCATCTAACATCTTCGTTAGACTGCCTACGTACCCTAAATAGGGATCAAGCCATTCGTAGTTCATTATTCACTACCCATCTACATTTACCACAGTATGTTCAAGTCGAAAGATATAACATTCCTCAATCAATTATTAGAACTTGACAAGTATGGAAGTACTAGATTCAGGGCTACATAACAATCCAATATGACAATCAACATTTCCACTTCATCCATCATATAAATCACTATGCTTTCAACATGAAACCTTATTCCACAACATGTAACATATCCAAGAACCAACAAAGCACAATATTATTCTCAAGCCACATTGAGCAACGACACTAATCATAATAATAACAATCATATCCCACACCATTCCACAATCATTCTAATTAATCAATCCTAAAAAAATCAAAGATGCAAGATATCAATAGTTACCATGTTATTTAATCAATAAGGTCCCATATCAATTCACAAATTTTAATAAAGGAACCCTACATAATTTCCCACCTAGATTCCAAGTATTAACATGATAAGTTTAATTGATACATAATGTCTAATGTGAGCAATTCATATTCACTCGATTCTAGGGTCGGACTACCTTTATGGAAATGAGCAAGAGTAGGGATTTTGGACCACTCAACGGAATCCAACAAAAAATACCAAGTGACCTCTTGTAATCTCTTAAGGCCTGACATTTGTACAATCAGTGCCTACACCATAGGAATGGTACATTGGCATCAAGAACTCGGATAGGTTGCGAAGCTTGTGTGAGTGACAATAATACAACATATGTGATAATAAATAAAAACAGACCATCGATCACGGTTTATAGACTATAAAATCATATTTTTATGAATTCATAGTTAAGTCGCTGAAAACTCCGAATGAGTCACCCAGACATCCAACGATTTTTCTAATTCAAACCACAAGATTCTCAAATCCATAGTTCATCAATACACTAAAAACTAGGGTTAGAGGGATGCCAGTTCGGCCGAAGTCTACATAAGTAACCAAACAGGAAGTGGCCCCCCAAAGCGGATTAACCAAGTAGAGCCATCACGAAAAAATTACCAAGTAGGCAGTGACCCCCTCAATGCAAATTAACCAAGCAGAGTCACTCTCACATGTATTAGGAAGTGATCACCCAATGTGGATTAACTAAGCATGATCACTCATAAGCATACATGGCCATAAGGATCGTCCAACGCGGATTAACCAAGCGCGATCCATACATATTATGGTCCCTTAAAGCGGATTAACCAAGCAGGACCACTAGTCACCCCCCAATGCGGATTAATCAAGCAGAGTCAAGATAATCAAGTAGGTAGTGATCCCCTAATGCGGATTAACCAAGCAGAGTCACACCTACAGAATTGTTAGGCAGTGATCACCCAACGCGGATTAACCAAGCATGATCACCCCTAAGTATAAATAGCCATAAGGATCGCCCAACGCGGATTAACCAAGCGCAATCCACATATAGTATGGTCCCCCAATGCGGATTAACCAAGCAGGATCATCCATGTACCACTGCTACATGGTGTAGGAAATTCAACACACAACCTACCCACAATTCAACCCCTATGGGTTACAACGTAGTCACTACACCATTAACTTCTCATGGCCACCAACTAATACATCACACAATCATATAAATTCTACATAATACTTCTAATAGGATTCTAAGATCACATAGTCATAGCATTTATCATACTTATCATTCACATTGCTAAAAAGAGATAATTAAACACACATATATCACAACCATCAACAGTACACTAGCCAAATCATGTTTCATAAACATAGGTCTATGGCTAAATATATAAAAATCACATTTAATGAAAATAGATCGATGGCCAATCATAAAAGAATCACATTTTAACAGAAAACACATTTATAAAACCATGTCATATCCACAGAGGATACTAATATAAAGAATCGGGTAATCACCATATCACATATATTAAAGTAACTCACCGAGATAAGCCGCAAAGCCTCACGGAGCCTCTAATAATACTAATTTTAACTTTATAAAAGGTTCGAGACATGCGTCAAGCGAGAAGGACACGCCACCACAATGAGCCCATCAAGTTCCATGAAATCTCAACCACACTCTACGATAGCTGACACACTAGAAGAACTTGGACTAGTTGACTAAAGAGCCAATCGTCGATCAAGGTCGATAGTACCGTTCACAACCCTAGAAATCTAAACTGGAAGATCCGCCTATCATATTTTTGATCTGTCACTTCCCAAAATACACATTACACTTCTAGAACCACATACTAAAATTTCATTATGATCCAACGGACGGATCTCCGTCAATTGCCAAATCAAGAGGCGTTCAACAATTAATTTTACTAACTTAGAAATCCAATTCGGAAAGATCCGTATATCGGATTCCGGATCCGTTAGTTCTAGCTATCCTCAAATATTATGTTCCATAACTCATTAAAGTTTGGTGATAATCCACCGGTCGAATCGTCGATTCAAATTTTGATCAAGTCATGTATCATAATGAAACTAAGTTCAAACAATCAAACCACTTCATACGGATTTCAATTATGAATTCAATGCATCTAATTGGACTTAGAAAGACATCGTCAACCCACTGACCACGCGCTGCCGCTCAAACCGCCGCAGGTGACGGTTGGCCGCCTCGACTCGCCAGAAAATTCAACTATTTCTAAAAATTACCAAATTTTGCAGAAATGAAGATTTCAATGATTAGAGCAAGTTTCATACCTATGACCAAGGCCAATTTGGGCGGGAAAGTCACCAATTCCACTCAAACCCGCCGGAAACCCTAGAATGGGTGAGCTTCGATTCTCCTTCCTCGGTGTTTCGCCGCCCCTATAGATGATTGGGCTTTGTTCCAGGGCTCATGGGGAGTCTAAGGGTGGTGGAAGTCGACAAAATTTCATTCAAAATTGGCGAATTATCACCAAGCACCTTATGGTGCTGTCGTCATCGTACATCCCAAAACGGGCCTAATCCCGTCGAATATTTGATGATCAATGAAGGAGAAGAAGCGGGATGGTGTTTTCAGGTGATGATGGGGTATGGATCGCCGGAAAACCGACGAAAAATGGTCGGAAAATCACGCAGGTTTGATGGGGAATGCGGGTCAACCCGTTTTCCCCCTTTCTTCCTCTCTTCTTTCCCCTCCTTGCTCCCCTTTCTGATTGGGTTGCTCCCCTTCTTTCTTTCCAGCACTCTCTCCTTGCTGCCACTTGGCAACATCTAAACATTTATTTATTTATTTCTCAACAACTAAAACATCTCTAATTTCTTCGTTATAACTCCATTTCACGAACGGTTTTCGCCTACGCGTTCGTGAGATTGAGCTCTATTCAAAAATATAAATTATGCCCTCGAAAGGTCTACGGAATTTAAATAATTAATTTCGAAACTTCAACCCTCATAACTAGTTTAATTAAAACCTCAATTCAAATAAATTATTATAAATTCCTGAAAAATAATATAAAATCTCAATAATACAAATACGTAGATTACTACAGTGAAATCCAGGAATGGGATTTCACACTTCTCGCCATTAATGCTATTGTTGTCGGTAGTTGGCCGTTCTTCCTCTTCATTACTCTTATGACCCGTTTATGTAACCGGAATCAAAACAAGAAGAATTGAATTGAGGAGGAATTGAATTGATGAGGAATTGAAATGAGGAGGAATTAGAATCAGATTCATGTTGAAGTTGTTTACTTAAATATTCTGGAATTGGAATAAAAATAGTACTAAATTCGTATAAGTTGTTTACTAATTCACCTGAATCGAAATGAAAATCAGTGTGATTACTATAATGCCCTTCTTAAAAAAAATTTAAATTTGTATACAAATTTATTAGAAAATCTCTGCAAATCTCATCATTCCCTGCTTCCCTTAGAAGTACCAGTGCTCTTCACTAGAGCCACGATTCTGGAGACCCGTGGTATCAATAATGCCCTTATTCAAACCCGGTTGAATAGAACACTCCTCTCTCCCTGCAATTTTTCGTATCTTTTAACCCTGCCCTCACCTCCATCTTCCCCACTCACCCTACCCCATAGCCACCACCTCTTCTCCCTGCAAAGTATTTAATAATTTTTTGGGTTTTTAAGTGGTTGCTTCCCGGCTACTGTGGGTTTCGGTTTGGTTTGAATTGTTTATTTTCAGGGGTCTGGGTGATTGATTTTTTTTTTCGGTTTCAAGATATGTGGATAAGGTTCTTGAGTTGGTGGGTTAGGTAGTCAAGGTCGCACAAGGGTAAGTTGATAGGTTGGGTAGAGAAGGTCCCATGGGGAGGTGGAACTGGAAGGTGAGGTGTGCCATTTGCCGCATGAAGGGAGAGTGCACAAGGAGCGGTGGAGAGCAGTGAGTTGAGTGGTAGACTTGAAATTATAAAAAATAAGCATACATCATAATAGGCAGGACAAATGCATTTCCATTACCTCACTCTTCCGGAACTCAAATACCACATCCATATAGGAAGTTCAATCCCTCTAATATGGGGAGTTGGACTCCTTCTTTCGTGTGGGCCCAACCATACTTTTGTTTCCTCCAAAATTAGTAAACGGGTCAATACTCCTTAATCGAAATTTAACTCATTGTTACACTAAACACCCTATTAGTGAGTAGGTGGGGTTGGTCCTCAACATTTAATGCCCCCTGGATTCCAGATCCGGAGGTATTCAAAGCTTTCTCTACCCATTTGTCTTTTAGGTGGTTAAGATGCCGCCTACCCCCCATCGATTCAGTCAAATCACGGAATTCAGATATAGAAGGGCTATCCTGCAATTAATTGGGGGTGGGAAGGATGCAGGGGGTATGGTGAAAACTTAATTGAGTCGGTATGTTGCAGGGGGTGCAGTGACAGTGAAATTGGGTAGTTGGGTTGGTTTGAAAGCAGACGGCAAACCTTACGGACTCCCACGGAGGAGAGAAAGACATTCACAGCGGAGGACTCTCACGGAGAATAGAATTACCTTGCTTCTCTATTTGCTAAAGGGCTCGAAGGCCTTTGAAATATTAATTATTATTGATTATAAAGCAATTGGGACATGAGAATGAAAACCTAGATTTCCTTTTCTCTCAGCAATATATTCGGTATTATCTTCTTCCATATTAATTTTACGAGCAAATTATATTTTATACCCTTAGGTTTAGATGTAATTGTAACTTCTTACAATGTCTTTAACCATTGATTCCATTGCCCTCGGATTTCTGGAATGTATTTTCTAGGATTTAAAAGCCTCAGAGAGAGAAGAGAAGAGACGATGTGGAGTAGCTCAAATGGGTTATTTCTGTTGATCATTATCTTTCTGTGTTGGGCTATGGTTGCAGAGAAAACAAACATGCACTGAGACTGCATTGAGCCGATGGATGGGTTGGGGACTGGGTTCTTGCTAAGACGAAGATCTTGTGTAAGGTTTTCTTAATTATTTGGGGTTTTTCTTATAGATAAAATAATTAAATGAATTAACCACGGCACAAATTTGAAATTTAAATCAGAAAAATATGAGTTTAGCGGTTGTCATATTATCATTTAACCGTTAATTTAGTAAATTAACTAGCTGTGATATGAAACTGAACAAAATAATAAGTAAATATATAAGGTTAAAATATTTTTAAAATGTTACGTAAGATTGTAATTGCATTAAAACACGAGGAGATAAAACATAAGTTATCCTAATTTTATCTTTGCAAAGTTGCAATTGTAAACTTCTTTTTTTTATTCAATTAAACAAAAAAGAAAATGAAACAAGAACTTGTTTCATTTTAAAAATCTAAGGGGTGTATTCAATTAGGGTTTTCAAAGATTTTAATTTTTTTAATAAATCTAGAAGTATTCGATTAGAATTTTAAATAATTTTTTAAAATTCAAGATTTATTCAATTAGAATTTTAAAATAATTTATTAAAATCATAAAAGCTCATTCGAAGGAATGGATACAAATTATACGTTGGAAAAAAAACAATTTAGAGAACAGTATGTGATCAAAACGCAAAGATGAAATATGAACGTGTTGTTTCAGTTGTGCCACATACAACACTGTCCTATTTACACCATGTGTACTTTTAACAAAATAACAGTATATCATGACACCCCAAGAAGTTAGCTGGGACTTGTGGTAGACAATGTTTCAACTATTTATTGATTATAAAACATTTTTTATTAATAAAAATAAAAATAGGTTTTTTTATTATATATTAGACGATCCATCAAAATTTACATCCATCCCCCAACAGCAATGGCAGACCCAAATAACTCAGTCAAAATAGTTGAAATTTGCAGAGTTGCTCCACAACATGCAGATCAAGAGTTCTCTCTTCCTCTAACTTTCTTCGACATAATTTGGTTAAAGTTTCCACCCATCCAACGCCTTTACTTCTACGAAATATTGTCTTCCTCAAAAAACACATTCTTCTTCGATTCTATACTTCCAAAGCTCAAAACATCGTTATCTCTTACCCTCCACCACTTTCCACCTTTAGCAGGAAACATCACTTGGCCCCAAGACTCCCCTAAACCAATCCTCAGTTACCTCCGAGGGGACGCCGTTTCGGTCACTGTAGCTGAGTCCGATGCTGATTTCCACCACCTAGTTTCAAGCAACAGCTTTAACATTGAAGCCAAAGAATACCATCCTCTCGTGCCCCGATTGGAAGTTTGTCACGAAAAAGCCGCAGCACTTGCGTTGCAAATCACTCTCTTCCCAAACAACGGCTTTTCTATTGGAACATCCGTGCACCATGCTGCCCTAGACGGCAAGATGTCAACCATGTTTGTGAAATCATGGGCTTACATATGTAAACACGAATCCGATTTGGTACCAGACCAGCTCAAACCATTTTACGACCGAAGGGTCATCCCTGACCCGACCAGGATCGACTTAATTTATTCGAACCACTTTCTAAATATGGATTTGGAGGGACCCAACAATCGTAGCTTGATGCCTTTCCAATTTAAAGCACCACAACCAGACTCGGTTCGAGGGTGCTTCCAGTTCACACCAACCAAAATTGAAGCAATAAGGCAGTTGGTGAAAGAGAAGAAACAACAACATCAATCGGTTCATTTGTCCACGTTTTGCGTCGCAACTGCGTATGCATGGATTTGCTTAGTCAAGGCAGAGGAATTCAAATCTGAAAAAATACGATTGATTTTTAGTGTGGATTGTAGGTCTCGATTGGACCCACAAATATCTGAAAACTATTTTGGAAACTGCATAGCCCCACGCATAGCAGTTGCAGAAAGCGAAGGCATACTTGGAGAAGACGGGCTGGTTATGGCTGTAAATGCAATCAGTGAAGCCCTAGAAGGTTTAAATAATCGACTTCTGAATGGGGCGGAGGCTTGGATGGAAATTATGCAACCACAAGCCGATAAACTTTTTTCTGTTGCTGGTTCACACCGGTTTAGGATTTATGATACTGATTTTGGATGGGGAAGGCCAAGGAAGAGCGAAGTCGTTACGATTGATAGGACCGGGGCTATCTCTTTCTCAGATAGCAAAGATGGCGATGGTAGTATCGAGATTGGGGTTGTTTTGAAAAAACAATGTATGGAGGTTTTTGCTTCTTTATTTGCTAAAGGAATCGAAGACCTTTGAAGCCATGTTTTTTAAACTATCCCGTCGGATATCGGATAATACCCTCAGCCTGGAAAAGACGAAAGCCGCAGATTGTCTTTAATAAACGTGATCATTCATACTATGACACATCATTTACTTTATAAAATTTTTCTACAATTTTAGTCTTTCTAGCATTATCCTTTTAGAAGCATATCACATAATGCGAATGTAATGCAATTAATGTTTAATAAATTGTTTGTTTCCATCTCCAATATATCAAATATTTTTAAAAATTACATTTTACTAAAGTGGCAGAAAGTAATTATATTTATACATTTTCATGCCGATCTGATCTTCTTTGATTCATTTCTCCATAACAACTAATTATTTAATTCAATAATGTTATCACTCTAAACGCACCCCTCCAAACACACCCCTCATATGTGGGGTCATTTAAGCTTAAGACATAAACAACGCATGTTGAATGACGTAAAAAAACATAAGTTCATATTAAAATCAACACGTGAGTGAGCTTACACAATACTATTTGGAAAATTGAAATTCTACACTACAATTCTTCTTTATATATTAAATTTCTTTATATTTTGTGTAGTGTAAATAAGAAGATATTTGCACTTCATAAAAAATGATCATTTTTGCTGACCACTCTTAACTATAGAATATGCTCACCACCCAACTTATAACTTGATATGTGTCTCACTAACTAACTAAAGTTAACTTTTTAATTTATTTATTTATTTTAATTTTGAAACATATTTAAAATTTAGGGTAAATCTCTGTTTACTACCATCATATTTTGTGGTTTTCAACATTTAGTACATCAAGTTTGTTTCGTCCCAGAGTCATACCTAAGGTGTAAATTTTGGGACAGTCTTATACATCCGTTAGTCAAACTATTAAGTCTTCTTTTAACTGTGATATGGCACCAACGTGGACAATGATTTGGCGTCACGTGGGTCCACGTGGATATATACATTTTTTTTAGAGAAGGGGTTTCAGTAAAAAAAAAAAAAAAATTCAAAATTCAAAATTCGCGACCCCTCAACTCCCCCAGAAAATCGCGACCCCCCATCTTTGTCTGAAACCCTACCAACGGGCCGCCACTCGACCTCACCGTTGCTCCACCTCGCACAATGTCGTACATTGTGCACACGTTTTTGGGAAAGATTGTTGTGAAGCCATCACTGGTGATGAGGTGGGATAAAATGAGGATTGAAGTGGGTGAAACACCACTTTATTGTAAGTAACCTACCTTTTTCAAAGTGTAGATAATATGGGGTTTAGGTTTTTCGATTTTTCAATTTTGAATTTTAGGGATTAGGGATATGTGAGTTCCAATCCCTTTTTTTTCTTTCTATGGTTTCTGGAATTGTGTTTTGTAATGGGTTGTGCATGTGGTTTTGTCTTCAATCGTGGTCCACATGGTTTTGTTTTCACCTTTTTTCTATGGTTTCAGGAAAAAAGGTGGAACAGTATTCATGGTCTCCATAGTTTTGTTTTCACCTTTTTTCCTCATGGTCATACTAGTGTTTTCACCTTTTTCCCCATGTGCCTCTAGGATTTTATGTTGTTTCACCTTTCTCATTGACTTTGCAGGCATGCCCGAATTATTTAGCCTTAAAATTAACCACGGTGGGAAGTGGTTTGAAAGTGCATATACGGAAGGATTTGAGGCTTGATTTGATTACGTAGACAAAGACTTCATGTCTTTTTTCGAGATTGATGAAATGGTTAAGGAGTTAGGATATGATGGGTTTATGTTGTATCACTATAGGATTCCTGGGATGTCTTATTGGGAGGGATTAAGGCTTATTGAACATGACCAAGATGTGGCTGAAATGTGCAAGTATGTTCCAGGGGTTAGGGAAATAGAAATGTACCTAGAACATCTAAGTCCGAAGCAAGCTGCCTTGAAACCTAAGCTTTTGATGAATCTAGATGAGAGTGCCATATTAAAAAAAATGGTGTCATTATAGAAGATAATGAGGAATCAAGGGTGGCGATTTTGATTACAAAGGGAAGTGGATCAAAACTGAAGAAGGGTAGAGCAAAAGGGGGTGCAGATGACTTCGAAAAATAGCTATGTCTTTTGAATGACATAGCCTACAATGGTGATGATGAACATGAGGCTGAAACAACTGAGGGAGGACAAGGAAGTGGAGATGAGGCTGAAAATGGTCATCTCAATGTTGATAATGAAGGTGATGAAAAAGGTCACGAAGCTTAAGAAGTTAATAAGACTGAAGATGGGACCGAAGTAGAAGCTAATAAAGGTAAAATTTTTGAAACATTTAGTTTTACAATTTTAATTTCAGTATTCAATTATTCTTGCAAAGTTTAGGTTTTTAACAAATATGCATTGTTTGTGGCAGTAAATGCAGATGATGACACTACAAATAGTGAGTTTGTGGATAGTGACTATAGTTTAAAAGATAATGATCGTCGTGCAGTAGATGATACGACTGTAGAAAGTGTTGTTGGAGATGCTGAAATGGGTGAAGAGGTTGGGAACTAATATCTAGACAACGTTATTGATGCAAGGGATGTAGAAGACGTTCCTTTTGATGATGAGAGACAAGACTTAGATGGTCTGCAAAGTGTTGACCATTCAGGTTCAGAATGTGATGAGAAGGTCAGCTACCTTGAATTTAAAGAAGAAACCAACAGGGATGATCCAAAGTTTGAAAAGGGATTGAAGTTCAGATGCTGCATAGTTAATAGATGCAGTATGGTCTCACTCCATTAAGCATGGTGCATCTTCTATTAAGCTAAAAAGGAATGAGAAATGGAAGATTAGTGCAAGGTGTGAGAAAAACTGTCCATGGAAATTGTATGCTTCTAGGATGTACAATGAAGATTCAATGCAAGTGAAAACCTATGTTGGGAAACATGAATGTCCGAAGATTTGGAGGGAAAATCCTAACTACAAAGTGGCATGGCTTGTGAAGAGGTATGTGGACAAGTTCAGACTCAACCCAAGCATGCCCATCACTACATTTATGGAGACAGTTATGAGGAAAGAATGGTTGAGATCTACCTCAAGACAGCCTATAGAGTGAGAGCACAATGTTTGAAAATCCTTGAGGAGAGTAATATGGATCAGTACACAAAGTTGTAGGAGTACTGTGATGAGCTTAGGAGGACAAACCCGGGTAGTACAGTTCAGATGAAGGTGCTGCCCTATGATGATGCTCATGTGATATTTCAGAGGATTTATATTTGTTTGGGGCCTTGCAAAAATGGATTTAAGAATGGATGTAGGCAGTTTGTAGGGTTGGATGGTTGTCACTTAAAGGGAGTTTTCAAGGGCCAGTTACTGTAAGCAGTGGGAATGGATGCAAATAACCAAACTTGGGTTATTTCATATGCTATATTAGAGCTCGAGAACAAAGACATTTGGGTTTGGTTTCTAGAACTACTAGTTGCTGACTTAGGAATTGTGAACCAGCATGCTTGGACTTTCATTTCTGACAAACAAAAGGGTTTAATACCAGCTTTTGAGAAGATGCTGCCTAATTGTAATCATCGGTTCTATGTTAGGCACTTATACACCAACTATAAGGCATATGGGTTTAAAGGGAAATAATTAAAGGATGCCTTATGGAATACTGTCAAGGCAATAACTATCGTTGATTTTAGAGAAAGTATGGCTGATGTGAATAGGCTGAATGAAGAAGCTTATAAATGGTTGGAGAAGTGGCCAGCCTTGCATTGAAGTAGTTCACACTTTGAGACACACACTCAGTGTGACGTTCTCTTAAACAACCTCTGTGAGAGCTTCAACGTCTAGGGACAAGTCTATTATTACCGTGCAGGAAACTATAAAAGTTTTATTGATTAAGAGGATATGGTTGAGAAGAGATGCAATGAGGAAGGATAAAGGAGTTATCTGCCCAAAAATCTAGAAGAAGTTGGAGGAGTACAAATTGAAAAGCTCACACACTATAGCTATATGGTCTGGAGAAGAAAATTTTGAAGTGGATGAAGGTAGAGGCAATATATTTGTGGTGGATTTGAATGGGTGCACTTGCTCATGTAGAAGATGGGATTTGACAGGTTTTCCTTGCATACATAGTTGCTCGACTATCTATTATGCAAGGAGACAGCCTGAGGAATTTGTTTCCTCTTGGTACAAGAAGGAGAAGTACTTTGAAGCTTACAAAAACTTGATTCAACCAGTCCAATGCATGAAATTTTGGGAGCCATCTGAAAACAAATGCATTCTTCCTCCAACTTTTAAAAGGTAATCGGGGAGACCAAAAAAGAGGAAACATAAGGAGGGTGATGAAAATGAATTCAAGTTAAGCAAGAGATGGCAAAAAAGTGTGAAGTGTAGTGTTTGCAAGGCCTCGGGACACAACAAGGCCAGATGCCCTACCACTCATCTTCTTCCAGCTGCTAGAAAATGAAGAAAAAACAAGGAAAATGAGGTATAATTTTGATATTTTTTGTTGATTTTTCATTTCTTAAGTGAATTTGTTATTTGTGAAGTGTAGTATATGTCAGTGTTAATGCTATATGAGTTCATTCTTTAGGCATCAACATCAAAGGCATCACAACCCACTAAGTCATTGCAACCATGCACTCAGGAAGCTCCACAACCTTTATCTCAACCAACTCAAGCCTCTCAAACCACTTCAAAGTCTACTGCAAAAGGTCAGAAAAGGAGTAGGAATGTTCCAAGATGCACTTTAATGCTTTAGGTTGTTTAAGGGTTCATTTTGTTATAGTTGAATTTGCCCTTAGTTTTTTTGGAAACAACTATCCGATAGATCTTTAGTGTTTTGGACAGAGTTCAATTAGTTGTTAAAGTTGACCCATTAGTGTTTTGGACATTTTTTGGACAGATCTTTAGTGGTTTTGGAAGAACACCTTGACCCATTAGTTGTAAAAGTTGTGGTCCTTTGATACTTTTATGTGAATTATAGGGTGTATATTGAACTTTGTTGTGAATTGAAAGTTGTTGACAATTGAACTTTGTTGGTAGTTTAAATGATGAATTTGCAGATTTATAATTCAAAGTTTGTTAGGAATTGAACTTGCAGATTTTGAATAGAAAGTTGTGGTTTTTTCCCCTTTTTTTTTTTCAAAAAATTTTGGCGGGAAACAATGTAAGACATGGTTGTGGGAAAAAAAATTTGGGTGGGAAATCTTTTTTTGAACCCTTCTCTAAAAATTAAAAATAAAATCAACGTGGCGCCCAATCATTATCCATGTGAGCGCCACGTCACAGTTAACGGAAAATTTAACAGTTTAACTAATGGATGTATGAAACTGTCCCAAAATTTACACTTTAGGTATGACTCTGGGACAAAAAAAACTTGATGTACTAAATGTTGAATACCACCAAACATGAACTAAACATAACATATTAAGAAAATTCAATATTGGGCCCCACTCTACCAACCCATCTTCTCACCCTTCTTCCCGACTCATCCGTCTTCCCCCATTCTTCCCTCTTTCCTCCTTCCTCCTCCTTCCCCACTGAAATAAAGCAAAAGATAAAATAAAAACAAATCCACGAGCTTCAAATTCGCCACCAGCCAATCCCGACGGCTAGACCAGCGGCGAGTGGACTATGTCGGCAATTCTATCACTTCCATCGCCGAAACGTCTTCTAGTGTTCGCCTGCACAAATCAAACTCAGTTCATATGAAGAAAACCATGGCTGTGGAAACAGCAAGAATAATAATAAACTAATTAAATCTGATAAATTCTTTATTGCAGCAGTAACAGTGCGAAAATCAGCAACAACCATTTGTTCTTCTGCATCCCATCCATGGATTCGCTGGCTTCCCCATCAATCTTTTACGATTTCATGAATGAACTTCATATACTGTGAGTTTCGAATTCTAGGATTTGCAGGCTCCGATCTGCAACGGCAAGAACAATAATAGCGAAGTGTCGAAGATTAAATCTGATAAATTTTTAATTGCAGCAGTAGTTGAAAAAATAGTGGGAGAGACGGATGAGTGGGGAATAAGGGTGCGATGGAGTGGGGTGGGGCCCACGGTATTAAAAAAGGGAACTTTAACGAAAAGCACCTGGTACTGTTCACTTTAACGAAAAATCACATTTTTACACTAAAAAGTCAATCCTGGTACTATTCATTTTACCCTTTATTTTGTCCTTATCATTAAAACTCAAAGTTTTCAAGCCCTTTTCATTAGTTTTCCTATTAAAAAATTGTAAACCTTTTTATTTCAATTAAACACAAAAGAAAATGAAACATGAACTTGTTTCATTTTAAAAATCTAATTTTAAAATGGTTATGCACGGGATGAAGGGACTTGGATTGTCTGCCCTCCTAGTTGTGGTGCCCTTTCATGCCTTCCTATTTTGTGCGGTCACGGTTAAGCCACGTCAATATTTTATATTTTTATTATTTTTTTTCTTATTATCTTATTAAAAAATTAATATAAAATATTGACGTGGCTTAACCGTGACCGCACAAAATATGAGAGCATGGAAGGGCACCATAACTAAAAGGGCAGACAATCCCAAGTCCGGGATGAAGAGATCACCCACCCATCCTCTTTTTTTTCTTTTCATTATTTAAATATTTTTAATTCATAAGGCAATTTTTAAATAGCCACTCGAATTCTTGATCCTTCTTTTTATTTCTTATCAAATGAATGGCATGTGAAATTGACGTGAGCAGTACGTATAGCTATATTTTTAGAAGCAAACTCCAAACGCATATGAAGCACATAAATACAAATTATGCGTTGGATTGAAAAACAATTCAGAGACAGTATGTGATAAAAACGCGAAGATGAAATATGAACGTGTTGTTTCAGTTGTGCCACATACAACACTGTCCAATTTAAACCATGTTTACTTTTTTTTAAAATAGTACTATATCAAATCTCATGACACTGAGAGAAGTTGGGTGTGACTTGTGATGGACAATGTTTCAACTGTTTATTGATTATAAAACATTTTTTATTAATAAAAATAAAAATAGGTTATATGTATCTTTATTAATTAATAAAACCCTATTTGTCAATCAAAAGATGATGAAAAGATAATTTAGTCTTCTATCACACAAAAAAATGATAGCCAATAATGTAATTTCACAGGTGATATTAAAATATCTCCAACATTTTAAAAAAAAAAACCAAAAAAAAAAACCCAAAACAAAAACCTTCTACTCCCCCGTTCTCTCTCTCTCTCTCTCCCTCTCTCATTCTCATTTAAAAAAAATATGTTCATACATACAAAGTGTGTAGGCAAATACTAGTATATATATTAGACGATCCATCAAGCTTTACACCGAGAAAGGATTCTCGTTGGATCACATCCGTTCATCGTACATCATGTGATCAGTTTTTATCAGGTACTGTTCATTTTCAATTTTAAATAAAAAAATTTACAATAATTTCTGACCGCATGATATACGATGAACGGATGTGATTAGAAGATCCGGCAAGGGCCACACCATCCATCCCCTAACAGCAATGGCAGACCCAAATAAATCAATCAAATTAGTTGAAATTTGCAGAGTTGCTCCACAACGTGCAAAATGTAGGCTGCGCTTTCCACATCATATTTTAATTGTTAATTAACAAATTAACCAACGGTTATTGAAGTTGAACAAAATAATAAATAAATATATGAAATTAAAATATTTTAAAGATATTATATGAAATTGAACATCAAAACTAATGAAAAAAGCTTGAAATTTTTTAAGTTTAATGATAATGACAAAATAAAGGTTAAAGTGAATAATATCAAGATTTAGTGTAAAAATGTGATTTTTTATTAAAATGAACAGTACCGAGATTTTTTGTTAAAGTTCTCTATAAAAAACACAAAGATGAAATATGAACGTGTTGTTTCAGTTGTGCCACATACAACATTGTCCAATTTTGTCCCTTTTTTTTTAATTTTTGAAAAAATAATATTATATCATGACTCATGACACTCAAAGAATAAGTAATGCTAGGAGACTAAATTTGCAAACTAAATAATATGTTATCAATAGGAATAAACACGTTTATCAACGCTTAAGTAAGAAATCAATCATCAATTTCCATGTTTTTAAGTTTCTAAAATTTAGTCTATAAATTTAGTCTCTCTAACAATACTTATCAAAGAAATTGGGTGGGACTTGTAGTAGATAATGTTGCAACTCTTTATTTATTATAAAACATATTTTTATTAATAAAAATAAAACAGGTTTATTTTATTATATATATTAAGCGATTCATCAAGCTTTACACCATCCATCCCCCAACAGCAATGGCAGACCCAAACAAATCAACGAAATTAGTTGAAATTTGCAGAGTTGCTCCACAACATGCAGATCAAGAGTTTTCCCTTCCTCTAACTTTCTTCGACATACTTTGGTTAAAGTTTCCACCTGTCCAATGCCTTTACTTCTACGAAATATTGCCTTCCTCAAAAAATACCTCCTCCTTCGATTCTATACTTCCAAAGCTCAAAACCTCGTTGTCTCTTACCCTCAACCACTTTCCACCTTTAGCAGGAAACATCATTTGGCCCCAAGACTCCCCTAAACCAATCCTCAGTTACCACCGAGGGGACGCCGTTTCGGTCGCTGTAGCTGAGTCCGATGCTGATTTCCACCGTCTAGTTTCAAGCAACAACATTAACATTGAAGCCAAAGAATACCATCCTCTCGTGCCCCGATTGGAAGTGTATCACGAAAAAGCTGCAGCACTTGCACTGCAAATCACTCTCTTCCCAAACCACGGCTTTTCTATTGGAACATCCGCGCACCATGCTGCCCTAGACGGCAAGATAGCAACCTTGTTTTTGAAATCATGGGCTTACATTTGTAAACACGAATCCGATTCGGTACCAGACCAGCTCAAACCATTTTACGACCGAAGGGTCCCTGACCCGACCAGGATCGATTTAATTTATTCGAACCACTTTCTAAATATGGATTTGGAGCGACCCAACAATCGAAGCTTGATGCCTTTCCAATTTCAATCTCCACCACCAAACTCGGTTCGAGGGTGCTTCCAATTCACACCTGCAAAAATAGAAGCAATAAGGCAGTTGGTGAAAGACAAGAAACAACAACATCAATCGGTTCATTTGTCCACGTTTTGCGTCACAACTGCGTATGCATGGATTTGCTTAGTCAAGACAGAGGAAATAAAATCCGAAAAAATACGATTGACTTTTAGTGTGGATTGTAGGTCTCGCTTGGACCCACAAATATCTGAAAACTATTTTGGTAACTGCATAGCCCCACGCATAGCAGTTGCAGAAAGCGAAGGCATACTTGGGGAAGACGGGCTGGTTGTGGCTGTAAATGCAATCAGTGAAGCCTTAGAAGGTTTAAATAATCGACTTCTGAATGGGGCGGAGGCTTGGATGGAAATTATGCAACCACAGGCCGATCAACTCTTTTTTGTTGCTGGTTCACACCTGTTTAGGATTGATGATACTAATTTTGGATGGGGAAGGCCAAGGAAGAGCGAAGTCGTTTCGATTGATAGGACTGGGGCTATCTATTTCTCAGATAGCAAAGATGGCGATGGTGGTATTGAGATTGGGGTTGTTTTGAAAAAACAACGTATGGAGGCTTTTGCTTCTCTATTTGCTAAAGGGTTCGAAGACCTTTGAAGCCGTGTTCTTGAAACTATCCTGTCGGAGATCGGTTGATACCCTCAGCCTGGAAATGACGAAAGCCGCAAATTACCGCTTTAATAAACGTGCTCATTCATGTTGTGGCACATTATTTAATATATAAATTTTATCTACATGCATATCACATAATGCGAATGTAATGCAATTAATGTTTAATTTTTATATGTATAGTTATTTATATACATTGTTTGTTTCCATCTCTAATATATCAAATATTTTTACAACGCATTTTACTAAAATGGCAAAAAGTAATTATGCTTATACATTGTCGTGCGGATTCGATATTCATTGATTTATTTCTTCATTACAACTAATTATTTAATTTATTAATGCTATTGCTCTAAACGCAGCCATCCAAACACTCTCTTCATATGCGGGGTCATTTAAGCTTAAGACATAAACAACACACGCTAAATGATGTGAAAAAACGTGAGTTAATATTAAAATCAACACATATATGTGTGAACTTACACGATACTATTTGGAAAATTGAAATTCTACACTACACTATTTGGAAAATTGAAATTCTACACTACAATTCTTCTTTATATATTAAATTTCTTTATATTTTGTGTAGCGTAAATAAGAAGATATTTGCACTTGATAAAAAGTGAGTATTTTTTCTCAGGACTTGGATTCTCTGCCCTCCCATTTCGGTGCCCTCACGTGCCCTCCTGTTTTGTGTGGTCACGGTTAATCCATGCTAACATTTTATATTGTTTTTTATAAAAATAATAAGACAAAAAAAAATAGTAATATAAAATATTGACGTGATTTAACCGTGATCACACAAACAGAAGGGCACGGGAGGGCAGAGAATCCAAGTCCTTTTTCTCATCACCCTTGATTATAGGATATGCTCATCACTCATCTTATCTTATAGCTTAACATGTGTCCCACTAACTAACTAACTTTTTTTTAAATTAATTACTTTATTTTAATTTTGAAACATATTTAAAATTTAAAACTAAACATAAAATATTAAGAAAATTAAATATTGGACCCCACTCTACCAATCGGTCTTCCCACCCTTCTTCCCCACTCATCCGTCTTCCCCCATTCTTTCCTCTTTCCTCCTTCCTCCTCCTTCCCCACTGAAATAAAGCAAAAAATAAAATAAAAACAAATCCACAGAGCTTCAAATTCGCCACCAGCGAATCCCGACGGCTAGACCAGCGGCGAGTGGACTATGTCGGCGGTTCTATCACTTCCATCGCCGAAACGACTTCCAGTGTTAGCCCGCACAAATCAAACTCAGTTCTCATGAAGTAAACCATGGCTGTGGAAACAGCAAGAACAATAATAAAGTAATTAAATCTGATAAATTTTTAATTGCAGCAGTAACAGTGCCAAAACCAGCAACGACCATTTGTTCTTCTGCATCCCATCCATGGATTCGCTGGCTTCCCCATCAATCTCTTACGATTTCGTGAACGAACTTCATATACTGTGAGTTTCGAATTCTAGGATTTGCAGGCTCCGATCTGCAACGGCAAGAACAATAATAGCGAAGTATCGAAGATTAAATCTGATAAAATTTTAATTGCAGCAGTAGTTGGAAAAATAGTGGGGGAGACGACGTATGAGTGGGGAAGAAGGGTGCGATGGAGTGGGGTGGGGCCCACAGCATTAAATTTTCTTAATTATTTTATGTTTAGTTTTAAATTTTAAATATGTTTGAAAATTATAATAAAGTAATTAAATAAAAAGTTAACTTTGATTAGTCATTAGAACACATGGCAAGCTATAAGATGCGTGGTAAGCATATCCTACACTTAAATATATGAGCAAAAATACTCACTCGTAAAAATTGGTTGACAAAATCTCAAATTTGCCTTATTTTATTGGAAGTATTTTTGTTCACCATCATAAATTATGGAATATGCTCATTATATACATAATTATTTGTCATGTATCTTATCATTTAACCTTGATTAATTTCTTTCAAAATTAAAAAAGTAACATTTAATATAAAGGTTAATCAGAATTAAATAAAATGATACGTAAGAGATGATTAGGAGTATAGTAAATATACACCATAGTTATGATGATGAACAAAAATGCTCCAGATATTTTATAGAGTGATACTTAAATTTGATGTCAATGGAATTTAGTAGTTCATGCATGTAACGCACATTATCATGCTTGAATTTAATAACGGTGCTCACAACTTGCAAGACTTATAGTCCCAAAAAATAAAAAATCATTCACCAAACCATAGGACATTATCTACATCAATTATAAAAGGTTAACTTGTTTTACATTCTCCATTACCAATATGCAAGAAGAAAAGTGGTTAAGATTTATAATAACATGATATTCTTCTTTATTTGTAAGTAAGATGTTTTAAATTTGATTTTCGTTAAAAATGAATTTAAATCATATTATTGCTAGTTCATTGTAAGGTTAAGACCACCTCATCTCATTTTGTATAAATAATATCGTTAGTTAAAAAAAAAAAAATTGAGGTTTGCAAAATAGCTATGCAAGGACATCAGCCATGCTCATGTATGAGTCTCACTTTATCAGAGTTTTCTGGTGCTATCCACACCCCATTTTACTTTTCACACATCTTTTGATAATTCATGTTCGTTGATATTCTTCAATTCATTCGATCTGATGATCGAAAATTAAAAATATGTGTGAGAAATAAAATGAGATGTGTGAATATCACATCATTTCTTAAATATGATATCTTTCTGGCATACTCATAATTTCACTGTATAAGCGGCTCCTTGGGGATCCCGCTGCTTCTAGCTTAGTACCAAAAAGAATAAAAAATGATCCAACAAACCACATTGGCCGTCATTAAAAAAGGGGGGCCATTATTTACCTGAATGATAAACTATTAACTTGTTTTGCTTTCTCCATTTGCAATAAGGCAGATCTAAACTCGGTGAAAGTGGTTGAGGTTTGCAAAGTAGCACCACAACCAAGCACGCCGGACTCATCAGCCATCCCTGAGTCCCTTCCTCTAACCTTGTTCGACTTGCTCTGGCTACGATTTGCACCCGTCCAACGCCTTTTCTTCTATGAAATCAGTAACCCTAACTCCTCCGACACCAGCTTCACCCATTCAACACTCATTCCGAAACTCAAAGCCTCACTCTCTCTCACCCTCCAACAATTTCTGCCTCTAGCCGGAAACGTCATATGGCCCAAAGAGTCCCCTAAACCTGTTCTCCGTTACGTCCGAGGAGACGGGGTTTTGCTCACCATAGCTGAGTCCGATTGTGATTTCCACCATATAGTTTCAACCAACAGCTTCAACATTGAAGCCAAAGATTACCATCCTCTCATACCCCAGATGCCTATGTCTCACGAAAAAGCCGCGGCCATTGCATTGCAGATCACCATATTTCCTAACCGTGGCTTCTGTATTGGAACATCCATGCACCATGCAATCCTAGACGGCAAGACCTCAACCATTTTTGTGAAAACATGGGCTCACATTTGCAAACACGAAGATTCCAATTTGTTGCCGGAACAGCTCAAACCTTTTTTAGACAGAAGCGTCATCAAAGACCCCGCCGGCCTAGAAGAGATCTACGCGAACCAATTTCGAAACATGGACCGGCCCGACAACAGAAGCTTGATGTCTTCCAAGTTTAAAGTTTTAGTACCGAGTTCAATTCGTGGCACGTTTGTGTTCACACGGGCAAATATAGAAGCACTGAGGCAGTTGGTGAAAGAGAAGAAACAACAACACGGTCATCAAGCGGTTCAATATTTGTCCACGTTCTGTCTAACATGTGCGTACATATGGATTTGCTTAATCAAGGCAGAAGAAATGCAAGCCAAAAATGCAGTGATGGGATTTACTGTGGACGCTAGGTCTCGGTTAGACCCTCCTATACCTACAAACTATGTTGGGAATTGCTTAGTGCTTCGGATGGCAGTTGCAGAAACAAAAGAGCTCTTAGGAGGAGAGGGGTTGGTTGTGGCGGTCGATGCGATCAGTGAGGCTGTAAAAAGTTTGGACGATGGGGCTTTGAATGGGGCTGAGGATTGGATTCCATTATTGTACTCTGTGGGTACTGATGAGAGTATATTTTCGACGGCCGGTTCACCTCGCTTTGAGATATATGATACGGATTTCGGATGGGGAAGACCGAAGAAGGTCGAGATTGTTTCCATAGAAGGGACGGGAGCTATGTCCATCTCGGAATCTAAAGATGGTGCTGGAGGTCTGGATATTGGGTTGGTAATGAAAAAACGTCACATGGAAATTTTTGCTTCTCTCTTTGCTAAAGGCCTTGAAAACCTTTGAAGACTAATTTGTTGCGTCTTCTCAAATTTTATGGTTTATTTTAATTATTTTTCTTTTGTTTCTAAATAATGTGTCATCAGTGGTAGATGCAGGATTCCAACATCGGATGGTCCTAGTATAAAAGATTTAAAGATTTTGTAGACAGAAATAGTGTGTAGCAGGTAAAAAATTTTCTCTATTTTTTCAATGAACACTTCGTTGAGCACTTTGTGTGTATATGGCAGCCTTGTTTTGTCTTTCAAAGATTAAAAGCCTTACTACAATATTTAGGGCCAATTTTCTTGAAGAACTAGTCAATTGAAAAGTTTTTTTTTTTTTAAGAATACTATTAAATGAAAAGGTTTTATTTCTTATAAGATATTAATAATTATCTTTCAAAGATTAAAAGCCTTAGTACAATATTTAGGGCCAATTTTCTTGAAGAACTAGTAAATTGAAAAGTTTTTTTTTTTTTTTTTTAAGAATACTAATAAATGAAAAGGTTTTATTTCTTATAAGATATTAATAATTATGAGGTGAAGGCTATTAATTTAAAAGGTTACAATTATGTTTAGCTTTCAATATATTGTAGGGATATAAAAAAGGGACAAACGGCAGAATGGGATAAAAAATATTTAGAGAGAAGATAGTGGGTCCAACTAGAAAAAAGAGATAAGAAGGAAAAAAAAAACAAAAGACACAACGGAACTAATTTATTTGGAATCTGTCTAAATAAATTAAAATAAATTAGGAAAATTAATCCTAAATTGACTAGTAAAATTCGTCCAGAATCTGTCCAGCCCGCTTTGGTTCCATATCTGCTTCAAATCCGACCCATGATAGCTCACCTTGAAGCGTGGAATAATCTGAACACTTCTTCAGAAGGTCACGAAACCATTAGAGGTCATATTGAGAAAAAAAAATCACTTTTCAGCAACGTAAACTCAGGTATGCTGGAATTGCAAAACCCAAATTCAAATTGCGAAACCCATATTCGAATTGCAAACCTCAGATTAGAATTGCAAAACTAAATTCGTCTGAAGCCCTGCAAAACCCAGACTTGATAGGGAAATTTTATGGCCTCAATTTCAAAATGAAATAACCAAAACCAAGGTACCATTAAAGCTCTACAAAACTAAATTTCTCCCACGTTTTTACCGTGGTTACGGGACAGCTTTCGAGAGAGTTGGAGTGTTCTAGAAAAAGGAAAGCAAAATGAAAAAAAATAGAAAAAAAAAAGAAAAAGAAAATTAATTTTTATTATCTTTATTATTCTGCTTATTAGTTTGATATTGAACCAAATGCTTCATTAAATTAATTCAACATAATCTAGTCTAAATCAATCTAACTTAGTCCATAAATCTAATATATTAGTTCATAAATCTAATATATTCCGAGATAGTCTAGTGCAACAAATACTCTTATAATACTATTTCTTACCATCCCACATATTCAAGACTTCTAGATGCTCAATTTTGCTGACTTTCCTTTCCAAAAATTGAAAAGGCAAAAAAGTAGTTATATATTGTCCAATATCTTTGAATTTATCAATCATCATTTTTTGGGCAAATTTTTAATTAATAATTTGGATATGGACAAACATGTCTACTAGAATCCACTAACTTTTTCAGTCAATAAAATCTACTAGGCCATTTCTAATGGAAGAAGCTCTTGGGAGCGGTCACCGTTAGTCGCCTCTCCGTGACAGTGCCGTGTGAGGAAGGGAGGATGACACAAACGGTGCCGGATGAATATGAAAAAAATCAGGAGGGTGGGATAGGGGTGATTTGGTGTGCGGAGTCGTATGGCCACTGTTCCATTCACCGTGTTGAAGAATTTCTTCTCAAATGGAGTAAGCAAATGGATAGTCAAATCCATTTTTGAAGAAACAAGTAGACAAAAATATGCTCCAATGGCTTAGTCAATTGGATAAGCAAATTTTTTCAACACCCACAAAGTTGGCAATGTTGCTTACTTTCAACATTATCGGCGATTTGGCATTCATGTGGAGGAATCTAAAATAAAGGCTAAAAGTAGATGTCAAAGATAAAATAAGATGATAAAATAAAATTTGCCTATTTCATTCCTGCGACACAATTTTTCTATGAGACAAAGTAGAACTTCCCGCGTTAACTATTATAATACAATTTCCTATTTCTTTTGCCGACACCATTACAAATGCTCTTAGTCCTAAAGGAAAAGAGAGAAAAAAATATACCACCAACTACCTAAAAATATTTGAACCAATTTCGCATTTTGAATGTAAAAATAGTGTTTAGAGAGTCGGCAACTCAGAATTTCAGCTAATATAAAGATATATGAAGAAAGAAAGAGTACTGTAAGATGCTAAGAAGAAAAAACCAAGAAAGAAGATGAGTTTTACTCAAGGACTCGAGCTGGGTTCCGAGAGAGAAGTCGAGATGGGTTCGTAGTTTCTGCGAAAGAAAGCTAATGGTTGCTGCTGCAAGAGATCCCGTGGTTTATGGAAGCAAATGGAAAAGCTCAACTTTTCCATTTTTTTTTTCCAGGATTACCAACACTTGTACATCCACCAACACGTGTATATGAGAAGTAGCGCACAGAGAGGTACCAACTGGGATTTTGGCAGAAATGAAAAAGCAAATCAAATAGGGGCAAAATTGCGGACACACTGTTCAAGGAACAGTGTTTTAGTTGATTTTATGATTTAGTTTATATAATATATAATATTTGTATAAGTTATTTGTTTCCATCTCCAACTAAACATTAAATCATTGCCATTACACTTGTTTCCGTCTCTCCCTTCAATGGCAGAGGCAGACCCAAACCTGTTGAAGGTAACTGAGGTTTGCAGGGTAGCTCCAGAACAACAAGGCACACAAGAGTACTTCCTTCTTGATCTTACTTTCTCTGACTTATTCTGGCTAAGGTTTCCACCTTTTCAACGCATATTCTTCTATGAAATCCCTCCTTTCACCGACTTCGATCACATACTTCCCAAGCTCAAAGCATCCCTCTCTACTACCCTCCAACACTTTCTACCTCTAGCAGGAAACCTCACTTGGCCTCAAAATTCCCACAAACCTATTCTCAGCTACGTCCGAGGCGACACCGTTTCACTCACAATAGCCGAGTCTAATCAGGCTGATCATTTCCACCATCTTTCGAGTAATGATTTTGTTGAAGCCAAACAATACCAGATGCTTGTGCCCCATTTGCCAATATCCGACGAAAAAGCCACGGCCATGGCATTGCAAATCACTCTATTTGCTAACCACGGCTTTTCTATCGGAACATCCATGCACCATGCAGTCCTCGACGGCAACACTTCAACCCTATTTGTAAAATCATGGGCTTACCTCTGTAGACATGGAGGATTAATCTCAACGTCTAATTCGTTACCGAATCAGCTAACACCATTTTACGGCAGAATGGTCGTCGAGGATCATGCCCGGCTCGCGTCGATTTACTCAAACCAATTTCTCAACATGGACCGACCCAACAATAGAAGCTTGATGACTAAAGTGCGTACAGATCCTGTTTCACTTGACCTAATTCGAGGCACGTTCCAAGTTACGCGCACAAAAGTTGAAGCCCTAAGGCAAACGGTGATGTCCAAGAAGGAACAACAAGAACAATATCAATCGATTCACTTGTCAACGTTTTCTCTCATATGTGCCTACGCATGGGTTTGCTTAGTCAAGGTTGAGGAGATGAAAGCTGGCGTATCACTCATGTTCTTTAGTGTTGATTGTAGGTCCCGCTTTGACCCTCCTCTACCAGCAAACTATTTTGGCAACTGCTTAACTGGCCGTAATGCAATTGCAGTGACAAAAGAGCTACTGGGAGAAGATGGCTTGGTTGTGGCTGTGAGTGCAATTAGTGAAGCCATAAAAAGTTTGGATGAGGGGGTCTTGAAAGGGGCAGAGAATCGGGTTTCAAGTTTGTACAGTGGCGTGCGTAGCAAAGATCGTACAAAATTTTCCGTTGCTGGCTCACATCGGTTTAAGATTTACGACACTGATTTTGGATGGGGAAGGCCGAGGAAGACAGACGTCGTTTCGATAGACAGGACCGGAGCGATCTCTCTTGCAGATAGCAAGAATGGTGGCGGAGGTGTTGAGATAGGGTTGGTTTTGAAAAAACATCACATGGATGTTTTTGCTTCTCTGTTTGCCAAAGGTCTTGAGTACATATGATATTTAAAATATTTATACAGTGATTGGGTACATCTGTCTAGGGTTCGTGTGGCGGTGGGTTTTCGATCGTAATATTTATTTCATATGTGATAAATGTAACATTACTTATTATTTCATAATCAATCTGTTAAAAGTTTGCACAAACTGAATCTGATAGAACCCTTGCTTTGCGTCTTATACTCAATTTAACAGTAAAACAGTGTATTCATTACAATATTACTTTCTTAACAACAAACTTCCATTCTTACAGCTTACCTAATACAGTAACCAAGCTCACTTGACCACTAAGAAACCGACTAACATCTTTATCTCTAATCATACCTAACTAGCCAACCTTATCACATCCACAACAGGATCATCTTCTGATGCTTTTGACGAGGGTTCTGGAGATTTGTAAATTATGTCTGTTTATCGTACATCATATGATCAGTTTTTGTTAGTTATTATTTGTATTTAATTTTAAATAAAAATATTTGAAATAATTTCTGACCATGAACGAATATGATTCACGGATTTTCAAGATCCTCACAAAGAGGATCCGGATTCTCACATCCTAGTCCTCACATACAAAACAACCAATTGATAGTGCCAGTCAGTATCCAGTCAGCATCCTATCAGGATCATCTTTGTATGGTTTTATTTCATTAGAACAATTTTATAGTTTTCTTTCCTTTTTGTTTTATTCCTCCTTTGCTTTTCTGCTTTGTTCTGTTTTAAATTTTCTAAGTTTAAGATATAGATAGCTTTGAATAATTTTATATTGCAACTTGTTAGATGCTCAACTTTATAAATGAAATATATGATGAAAAGTCTGACTTTTGATCTTCTGGCTACATTACTGTTCTTTTTCTTGAATGGGTGCCCACATTTATATTTTTTTTTTCTTGAACCGGTGGTTGAAGTGTTTATCTACTAACTACTAGATTACACTTGTCCCCGTAATTCGATTATATATAGGGTTAGCAAGTCCTAATCTGAATTCTGATCATCATCTGATAAACATTTTTCATTAAAAGGTTCTTAAGTTGATTTCAAATTCCAATTCAACAGTCCTATGACAGACCCAAATAACTCTCTGAAAGTCGTTGAAGTTTGTAGGGTAGCTCCACAAACAAAACCTGGCTCATCAGACTCAGCATTCTCATCAGGAGTGGAGAATCTTACCTACAACAAAGATGGTCCCGTTTCAGCAGTATTCCAAATCAATCACACACTGGTGCCTCACGAGTTGTCTCTTCCGCTAACCCTCTTCGACCTCCTATGGATAAGGTTTCCGCCCTTCCATCGCCTTTTGTTCTATGAAATATTGCCATGCTCTTCACCTGCAGACACTTTACTCTTTTTTCATTCAACAATTATTCCAAAACTCAAAACGTCGCTCTCTATCACCCTCCAACATTTTCTACCTCTAGCCGGAAACATCACGTGGCCCGAGAACTCCCACAAACCCACCCTCGATTACGTCCAAGGTGACACCCTTTCGCTCACGGTATCCGAATCTGATGCCGATTTCCACCACCTCTCAAGCAATGACTTTAAAATCGAATCCAAAGAATACTATCCCCTCGTACCCCAACTGGCAGTATCTCATGAAAAAGCGGCCGTGATGGCGTTGCAAATCACCATCTTTCCCAACAGCGGCGGTTTTTCCATTGGCATATCGATGCACCATGCAGCTATTGACGGCAAGACTCTCTTCTTGTTTCTGAAATCATGGGCTCACATATGCAAACATGTTCATCAATCTGATGATATTTTGTTACCTGATCAGCTCAAACCATTTTATGACAGAAGCGTAATCCAACACCCGATCGGTCTCCAACTCGAAGCGATCTACTTGAACCAGTTTCTAAACATGGACGGAAGACAAAACAATCGAAGCTTGATGGTTGCAGCTCAATATAAATCTCTAGTGGTACCGAATTCCTTTCGAGGCATCTTCGAATTCACAAGCGCGAACATACAAGCTTTACGGAAAAGGGTCACGACCAGAATGAAAGAGATCACCACCAACCAACAACAAGAACGTGATCCATCGGTTCATATGTCAACTTTTTCGCTAACGTGCGCTTACACATGGGTTTGCTTAGTAAAAGCAGAACAAGGGGAGGAAGAAGAAATAAAAGGGGACAAGATACCTTTGTTTATTAGCGTGGACTGCCGGTCACGCTTAGCCCCTCCTTTGCCTGCAAACTTTTTCGGAAACATAGTCACGGCCTACCTAACAGTTGCAGAAAGAAAAGGACTTTTGGGAGAAGACGGGTTGGTTATGGCGATAATTGCGATCAGTGAAACCATTAAAGGTTTGGACAACGGGGTTTTGAATGGCGTGGAAGATTTGGTTTCACGATTGTACCTCTCTGATGAACAGAAGAGTACATCTGATCCTCGCACAGTATTTACGACCGCTGGATCGCATCGGTTTGACATGTATGGCACTGATTTTGGATGGGGAAGGCCGAGGAGTACCGAAGTGGTTCGGAAAAATAGTACCGGAGCGATCACTTTTGCAGATTGCAAGAACGGTGGTGGCGCTGTTGACATTGGGGTGGTTTTGGAAAAACATCATATGGAGGCATTTGCTTCTCTATTTGCTAAGGGTCTTGAAACCCTTTGAAGCTTGAACCCTCATTTCATGTGTACTGGTCAACTGAAAAATTGTATGCTTCCTTTTCATGGTTAATATTGTGATGACGATGTTCTTTGGAGCACGAACCTCTGTTTCGAAATTTTGGCATGCTATGATCGACATTTTGCGAGTCTTGACTTTTTATTGGCATGTCAAAGACAAGTCATGACACGTCTTCGGACGAATCGGTATAAATTTACTTAAATATGCTATATGCCTAGTCCGCTTAGTTAATGTTATGAGACTTCTTTCCTTCACATTCTCTCAGATTAGCACCAACCATCAAATGTAAAAGTCTGACTTTTGATCAAATTCTGGCTACGTTGCTATTCTTTTTCTTTAATGGGTGCCCACATATATATTTTTTTGTCTTGAATCGGTGGCTGAGTTATTAATCTACTAACTACTAGATTACACTTGTCCCAGAAATTCCATTATATAAGGGTTAGGAAGTCCTCTGAAATCTGATCATCATCAGCTAAACATTTCATTAATAAAGTTCTTAATATGATTTCAAATTCCACTTCAACAGTCCAATGACAGACCCAAATAACTCGGTGAAAGTCGTTGAAGTTTGTAAGGTAGCTCCACAACCAAAACCTGGCTCATCAAACTCAACAATCTCATCTCAAGGAGAGAATCCTACCTGCGACAAAGATGGTACCGTTTCAGCCGTATCGCAAGTCAATCACGCACCGAACTAATACTTCACGAGTGGTCTCTTCCGCTAACCTTCTTCGACCTCCTATGGATAAGGTTTCCACCCTTCCATCGCCTTTTCTTCTATGAAATATTGCCTTGCTCTTCACCTGCAGACACTTTACTCTTCTTTCATTCAACAATTATTCCAAAACTCGAAAACTCGCTCTCTATCACCCTCCAACATTTTCTACCTCTAGCGGGAAACATCACGTGGCCCGAAAACTCCCCCAAACCCACCCTCAATTACGTCCAAGGCGACACCCTTTCGCTCACAGTAGCCGAATCTGATGCCGATTTCCACCACCTCACAAGCAATGACTTTAAAATCGAACCCAAAGAATACCATCCTTTTGTACCCCAACTGGCCGTATCTCATGAAAAAGCAGCCGTTATGGCGTTGCAAATCACCATCTTTCCCAACAGCGGCGGCTTTTCCTTGGCATATCGATGCACCATGCAGCGGCAACACTCTCTTCTTGTTTCTGAAATCATGGGATCACATATGCAAACAATTTCATCAATCTAATGATATTTTGTTACCGGATCAGCTCAAACCATTTTATGACAGAAGCGTAATCCAACACCCGATCGGTCTCCAACTCGAAGCGATCTACTTGAACCAGTTTCTAAACATGGACAGAAGACAAAACAATCGAAGCCTGAAGGTCGCAGCCCACTATAAATCTCCAGCGGTACCAAATTCCTTTCGAGGCAGCTTCGAATTCACAAGCGCGAAGATACAAGCTTTACGGAAATATGTCATGACCAGAATGAAAGAGATCAGCACAAACAGCAACAAGAACGTGATCCATCGTTTCATATGTCAACGTTTTCGCTAACGTGCGCGTACACATGGGTATGCTTAGTAAAAGTAGAACAAGGAGAGGAAGAAAAAATGAAGGGGGACAAAATACGTATGTTTATTAGCGTGGACTGACGGTCACGCTTAGACCCTCCTTAACCTGCAAACTTTCGGAAACTCTGTAACGTCCTGTCGAACAGTTGCAGAAGGAAAAGGACTTTTGGGAGAAGACGGGTTGGTTGTGGCGGTAAATGCGATCAGTGAAGCCATTAAAGGTTTGGACAACGGGGGTGTTTTGAATGGCGAGGAAGATTTGGTTTCAAGATTGTACCTCTCTGATGGACAGAATAGTAGTGCTGCTGAACCTCACAGAGTATATACGACTGGATCGCATCGGTTTGACATTTGTGGCACTGATTTTGGATGGAGAAGGCCGAGGAGTACTGAAGTGTTTCGAAAAAATGGCACCGGAGCGATCACTTTTTCAAATGGCAAGAACGGTGGTGGCGCTGTTGACATTGGGTTGGTTTTGGAAAAACATCATATGGAGGCTTTTGCATCTCTATATGCCAAAGGTCTTGAAACCCTTTGAAGTTTGAAGCCTCATTTCATATGTACTCGTCAACTGAGAGAAGGTGTTTGTTCTTTGGAGCAGGTTGAATCTCTGTTTTTCTTTTATGTTTGTTATGAATTGGTGTAAATTTACTTGAATATGTCGAGTTCGCCCCTGCTTAGTCTTTGCTTAGTTGCCAAATTCAACGAGCCGCTTGATTAACAACTAACATTTTTTAGAACCTTTACATACATGTGTAGAAAACTAAGTTAACAAAACATCCAATTCTAAAACCAATATTTAAAAGCTTTCAAAATCCTAATTCCTATTAATAATATATTTTTTTTTATTACAAATCCTATTTTACACTAATTGAGAATTAGTATAAAGCCCTTTTACACTAATTGAGAATTAGTGAAAAAAAATGCCCTAACCACCGGACCTTGAATACGTTAATAGAAGATTTAGTAAACAAAAACAATTGAGATGTTATAAATAAGTAAAAGTTAGAGAGATAACCTTTACTAGTGACAGGAACGAAGTAGAAGTAAAATATTACACTGTAACTATAACACAAGGGGATGACAAATAAAAGATGGAGGGATAGATAATGATGTTATTTATCTTTCCCTTTTCTCTGTATGTTTTGATAGCAGTCGGAACGCTCTATTTATAGAGCAACTTCATACAAACATATTCTTACATTTTGAAATTTACAGCACATGACTTTGAAAATACGATCTCCTTTATTTCCAAAGTCTACATCACTTTGTGTGGGTATTGAAAATCTATACGGGCATTCATTAAACTGCCAACGGTTTCAACATTGCCAGTGTTTTCAACATGAGAATTATTATAGGCACTTTTTTTATAATATTATTATCAGAACTTAAAATTTACCATCTCAAAAAGAAGAAAAAAAAATTTAGTCATTTTGCATATTTTCACTCTTTATCTTTTTTTTCGTTTAATAACCTTAATAACTATTTCGGCGTTTGTGTCATATAATTTGATGCACGAATTTGATAGATGAAGCTTCACCCTTAAGACTCTTTTATTTTCAATGGTACGTAGCATCGAAGAAATTTCTAATTGGACGACCAAAACCCTAATTTCTAAAAAGTAAAAATAAAAATGTTCGAAAAGTGTAAAAGAGTTATACTTGAACCATTCTGGGCACTCCAAACCCAAAGTGTGAATTTGCATCAGGGTTGGTTGTTGGCGTCTACCAAAGACTCTTCCTTTTTATCGTGCGCTAACTGTTCGTCTGTCCCTCTCTCTGTCTCTCTCTCTCTCGCTCGTTCGCTCTCAGTCTGTCTCACTCGCTCACTCTTGTTTGGCGGAAGGTACCCTACCATCTCCACCGTCCCCAAAGCTCTGTCTCTCCCAAACCAATATAGCATTCCCACAAAAGGGTAACTTCTATTCGCTTTCATTTCTCTGATTATTCCATCTAACTTTACTTACCGTATGATTTTCAAGGTTGTATTTTGGATTTCATGAAGCTTTTTTTTCTTTCTTTCTGTTATTTGAATCGAATTATTGCTCGGATTTTTACTAGTTTCTGTGATCGAGCATTGCCCTAATTGGAGGATTAATCGAGTTAATTTTGTGATTTTATGCTCGGTGGGTGTGAATGTTGGGCGGGTTATTGATTGATTTGTCAATTTCTCTGGTTTTGTGAGATGGGTTTTGTTTATTTTGGGGTATGAGGTTGGTTTTAGGGTTTAGTTCTTGAGGTTTACTGGGTTTGGATCCAGGTTATGTGGGTCTGCTGCTTCTGAGGATTTAGGTTTTATCAGTTTGTTCCCCCAAATGTTGGAATTTGCCTAAATTTTCAGTGCTCACTGAGCAGATATGTGGTTCTCGTTTTTGTGGAAAATGGTTGTAATTTATGGTGATTGTAGGGCCTTTCTCAGAATGTGGTGGTTTCAGCTCTCTCTGCGATTGGCTCTTCGGTTTTCTTTATAAGAAAGTTGTATTTTATATCGCTAGCTCCTTCGTGTTTTGTGTCCATACAATGTAATCGAAATTGGTCGCTAAGTTCTTAGTTCCTACTATCTATTGGCAGTTATTACTTTACTTTTGGCATTTTCTTTTCTTTCTTTCTTGGAAAGAAGGATTAGTCTTCAGCACGGGTTCTTTAGTACCTTTGATACATTATAGGTGCTTATTTCTATGTTTTATTTATGGAATTTTCTGAACGTTTCTTCATATCTCTTACTCACTACCCCTTGTGGTTTTCAATTAGTTATCTTAATGATTGGTTTAATGAGATATGAACAATTGTTTAGTGGTATTTTATTTCTGGATTTTTTGCGCAGAATGGCCTTGCAGAATGCAATTTCTCGACCCACTCCTAGTGCCCAACTTGTTGGAAATGCTTTCATTGAGCAGTATTACCATATTCTTCATAATAACCCAGGCCTGGTCCATCGGTTTTATCAGGATTCAAGCATACTAAGCCGGCCTGATTCCAATGGCGTGATGACATCAGTGACCACTATGCAAGTAAGTACCAATGGTCTATTACTTGGTTCTACCTTTTGTAAGGAACATTTGTTGAAAAATGTGCTAAAACCATCAAAGAGTACATTAATAAACAAATGCATGTTGGCGCTTGATATAGGCAGTTCTTTTATGTTTGTTGATTTGGATACCGTATGGTCCGCCGAACTATTGAAGCACATTGATTGTTTACCTGATCATTTGCGCGTGGTCCCTTTAAGTTTGATCTGTTTCATGCTCTCAAATTCTCAAGGTCAACAGTCTTATTTTCTGTCAATGTTTTCTTCGAGCAGGGAATCAATGAGAAGATCCTTTCCTTAAATTACAACAAATATAAGGCTGAGATAAAGACTGCTGATGCTCAGAAGTCTTATGAAGATGGGGTGACTGTGTTAGTTACTGGTTGTTTAACAGGCAAGGATAACTTGAAAAGGAAATTCGCCCAATCATTTTTTCTTGCCCCTCAAGACAATGGGTTCTTTGTATTGAATGATGTCTTTAGATTTGTGGAAGATGGAGATCTTTTAGAAAACCATTCAGTTAATGAAGTTAATGATGCTGCAACAATCCTCTCAAGCCAGGATCCAGGTAATCATATCTTACATTTTCTGTTCTTTTTTGTTACTCTAGTTTTGGTATTGCAGCAGGAACTTGTTTACACTTCCTATTATTTGTTTGCAGAGGCAACTCATGTTCCTGATCCTCCTGCACCTGATCTGGAAACTACTCAAGTTGAAGAGAATCCAATTATGGTTGAGGAAACTTATGACACATCAGACCATGAGAGACAATACACTACAGAATCTGACATGGAACCCCCGTCTTATTCAAATGGGAACGATGTCACTGTGGCAGTTGAGCCGGCTTCTACGACAGCCCAAGAGGATAGTTCGAAGAAGTCGTATGCATCAATTGTGAGTTAAGGGGAACAAATTTTTCCGTTTTAGGCAGAATTTTTCTTAAATAGTTACAAAAACTAATCAAATTTTATTGTAGGTTAAAGTTCCTAAAGGGAGTCCGGGACCAAGTAAGGTTTATGTGCCTACTAATACTGTAAGAGTGGCTTCTAAGAAAGCGGAAACTAATTTGCCTGGGCCAACTGCACCTGCTTCTGTGCCTGAAGCATCAGCCCCAACTAGCACTAGTGCCTTAGAGAGTAGTGATACTAATGAGGAAGGTATGCTTGGCTTTTCTGACTTTTTCCCCTTTTTTCTTCTCTGTATATTTGCAAGTTTCCTTTTGAAAATCTTCATAAAACTAAAATATATTTTGTAAATTTGTATTTATCTAAATTTAATCGTTTTATCTTGTTTCTGTAATGAAACAATTGCATTTGTTATAGTTGAGGGCTATTCTATTTACATAAGGAATTTGCCCTTAAACGTGACGACTGATCAGCTTCAGGAAGAATTCAAGAAATTTGGACCAATAAAGCAAGGAGGCGTCCAAGTCCGAAATAAGAAAGTTAGTGTTTTTGCATCCCAAAAGTATCTCCCGCTCGGCTCTGGATTTTCTGATAGATTTATCAACCCTTGCATGTTATTTTGTGTGTGTGCAGCTCCAGGGCCACTGTTTTGGATTTGTTGAGTTCGAGTCTTCAAGTTCCATGAATAGTGCCATTCAGGTAGGTTATTTTGCGTTCTTTGAAATATGATTTTCTATAGAATCTGGATGCAGTATTATTAATTTCTATGATTCTAACTTTTGATTGCTCTCCCTCATGAAAATCAAGTCAGACTGATTTGAACAGTATGAATAGGATATGGGAATTATTTCTTATCATCTTCTTATTGGCCTTGTATTTTGGTACTCTGTTCAATCAAGTTTAGATGTTCTTTCACCGTAGCTGATGGGTAATACAATCTTCGCAGTGTGTTAGTTTAAGCTCTAAGTGCATGTAGTTTGAGTTGTCATAGTTTCATGTTTCCAGGAGTGCCTTTGGAACTTCATTCATGTTTCGTTTATATTATTTCTGATGTTTGATTGGGTTTCTTGTGTATCTAATAAGAGAACCTAATGTTTTAGGCTTCACCAATCACTATTGGTGGCCGTCAAGCTGTCATCGAGATAAAGAGAACTACCACTCGAGGTAAGTGGACATACAGTCTATGCTGTTATCCTTCACTAATTCAATAGAATGTGTCATCTGAAGATATTTGAAAAGCTCATGCAAGAAGACTGCTTGTGTTTCCAGTTGGTAGCAGTGAAAGAGGTAGATTTCCTCCTGCTGGAAGGGGTGGGTTCCGAAATGACAGCTTTAGAGGCCGTGGGAACTATGGCGGTGGCCGGAGCTTTGGCAGAAACGAATATGTGAGAAGGGGCGAATTCTCAGGCCGAGGCAGGGGTGGCCCAGCTGGGCGCAGTGGATATGGTTATCAGGCACGAGGGAGGGGCGGACGCTCAAGTGAAGCAAACCAGAATGCTGTTTCTGCATAAAAGCTAATACGTGCATCGGGATTTTTTTGCGGGAATATTTCAACAAGATTGGTTTCGTGATTGGCACGCTCGGAAGTGTTGATGGTAAGTAGTTTAATCATAATCTAATGAGTGAAAAGCTAAGACGCTGACATTGTGGTAATGAGATGAAGAGGCATTTTGCTGTAGGTTTAGGATTATTTTTACCAGAAACTTGAGGTCTTCTCGTTTTACCAGAAGCTTTTGAGATTCCTGTGATGGGGTTTGCTTAGTTTTAGTGCTGCTTTTTTAATTAATTATTTTTCCTGCATAGTTGTAGTGTCTAGTGGCTGTAACCAGAAGACCTTAAGAGTTAAATAGATGAGATTATTTTTTGGTATGCTTTGAATTGTTCATGGATTCACCATTGATTGTTTGGTTTCAAGTTTCGGATATTCTTCTTGTTGGAGAAATTGTTTACTGTGATGGCCAGACTGCAGTGTTATTAATTCACATGCTATAACATAAGGGATTAGCAGTATCCTGTGACGATGTGACCTAACACCTTGTTTAATAAACCTTGTCCCCAATGATTTTGATGTTTAATAGTTGCCCAAAGTTGCATTGGGTCCTAAATCAATGGGCAAGTGGAGAAACTTTTTGTACAATGTTCAAATTGTTACGTAGTGTTATTAATTTACGTGTTATAACATAAGTGAATTTGTATTACCACATGAGTCTGTTCTTAAATTTGGATCGTAAAGTGATAGTATCTTAATTTGACATGCTATAACATGAGTATTTGACAACAATCTGGTCGTACCCAGTGCACAAGGCTCTCGCTTTACGCAGGGTCTGGGAGAGGTGAATGTCGGCTAGCCTTACCCCCATTTATGGAGAGGCTGCTCCCAAGTCTCGAACCCGAGACCTACCGCCCATGGACGAAGGCACTTGCCATCGCACAATTTTACTTGTACTCACTACTCGATATTTCTAGTCGTTGAATTGAATACTTCAAATAAAAAGAGAATGAGTGTTTTTATCCATCCTAACGGTTTTGTCAATGCTCATCATACACAAATTCATGTATTTTTGTTTCCTTCCAGATCTTTGAGTGCGTATTCACTGTTATCTGCAATGTTGTTACAAAGTCTGAAAGTCCAGATGAAGAATTTTGTTTACAGTTTGTTCAATCTGTACAACCTACTGGAGAACCCATATAGCCGATTCTTAGTCTACTTTAGTGCTCTTAATTTGGCTATCAATGGGAGGGTCACTGTACATGTCATCCCTTAGTTCAAATATGTGGAAAGTTTTTTTTTTTAAATTAAAAAAAAATGATCATTATTAAGGGAAGATGGAGGATTTGAAAATATTACAACAATTAAGGGGAGGAAGAGTTTTAAATTCGGAACGCATAGGTAGAAACCCAACACTACATCCAGTAAGATATTGGATCACATGCAATATATTCGCTTGAGCAGTAGCGCAGCCATAAGTGCAGTTTGTTGGTAGAAAGTGCTATTAGCTGTTCCAGAAGCAGAACAACACAATGTGAGGCACTGCAAGTAATTCAGCATTCGTTTCGGTACAAACACAATTGATAAGAAATGGTTACTGGCTTGCTAACACAACATATAATTCTAGCCAGATTACTCTAATGTTGCTCATCATCTCCCATTCGAATTGTTGATTTCTGAGAAGATCTTCCTGGATATGCACTGAACGGATTCATTCGTAGCGCAACCTGGCACACTAGCCAAGGCATACTCGTCGTTCCTTTCACCGCACTTCTGGTGTAGTTGCAATGCAAACTCAAGCCCTCTCACAACATCATTCATTGTCGGCCGCTCGATCCCATTATCATTGATGCAACTCATAGCAATTTCCACAAACTTGTTCAAACACTCGGTTTCAATCTTACCCTTCATGTTCGGATCAATAATTTGATCAAGTTCCCTGTCGCGATGGCAGCTCTTGGCCCATTCAGCCAAGTTCATTTGCCTTGTCTCCACTGCATGCACCACGGCTGGTCTTGAGCACAGTACTTCACACAACACTACACCGAATGAGTACACATCGGACTTCACCGTTAGTTGTTGACGTCGGTAGTATTCCGGGTCTAGGTAACCGAAACTGCCTTTCACGGCCGTGCTAATGTGGGTCTTGGACATGGTGGTCGTGCCCATTTTCGACAATCCAAAATCCGAAACCTTGGCCACCCATTTCTCATCCAATAAAATGTTTGTGCTCTTCACGTCACGGTGGATGATAGTGCCCTGCGCATCGCTGTGAAGGTAGCGCAACCCTCGTGCGGCGCCAATGCAAATTTGGAGCCGTTGTCCCCAGGAGAGAGGTGGGTTGTCGTTGTGGTAGAGATGATCAGCGAGTGTCCCACGAGACATGTAATCGTACACCAAAATCATCTCATTTTTATCGGTACAGTACCCAATGAGAGACACCAAATGGCGGTGTCTGAGTTGCGAGAGCAGTTCGATTTCCGTCTTGAACTCACAGGCTCCCTGCTTTGACTCGGGTTTCAGCCGTTTGATCGCAACGGGAGTGGCCCCGCCGTCGATATGCCCTTTGTACACGTGACCAAAGCCTCCAACACCAACAATGAAACCCTGGCTGAAGTTTTGGGTGGCGGCTTTTATCTCCGACAGTGAAAAGCAACGACACAAATGTGGTGGTAAAGATGACGACCCATCCGAGCCAGTGCCCTTGACTTTCTGCCACCGCCTAAAAACCAAGAACCCAAGAACAGAGAGTCCAAGTATGCCGGAAGCTACACCAATGACCGTGGCAAGCAAAGGAGTTCTTGACCTGGTGCTTGGTTTTGATGTCCCGTTTGTTGGGGCTATAGGAGGTGGGTCGGGGCTTTGTCTGGCGAGATTCTGATTTGTACTGAGTTTGAACATTTCGAGTCCGTTCAAGATTGCGTCGTTGTATTTAGTCAACCAATCCTGCTTGCTTGCTTCCAGTGCAAGAAAGAGATTGACTTTCTTTGGGATTGCAGGGTTCCCCGACATGAACACAACGTAGTCTCTGTACACTGGTTTTCCATTTCCACCGCTCCACAAGATTATATCTGCCATTTGCTCAACGGATTGATTGGAGATGTAGATATGAAATAGCCTGTCTTGGGGCATCGTAACATAAGCATCAAACTCACAAAAATGAAGCCTAACCAAGTAAGCAAACATTGAATCCACAGGGAATTCCCAGGTGAGATTGTAGCTCTTGTTTATGGTCTTGTTCATGCCCATTGAGCGGCCGGTTTGGTAAACTTCTTTCGGAGCAGAGTACTCTGGTATTCCAGAAAAGTCAAGCTGAACGCTACTGTTATGTGGTAAAACACTAAACTTCCTACTTAAATCGTCTAAGTAGTTGTAATCGTCTCCCAAACCATCCCAATTGCGGTACATACCAGTGTCCTGATCGGAATAGATCCGCCTTTCGTCACCGATATTGATTCGGTACACCATCTCCAGAGCAGTGTTGTTCTCGATGCGAATCGTGTTTTTGCTGCCTACATAAGCAACCCCAACTGGGCTCTGGGGTGAAGTGTAGTAAAGATATGGGGGCATGGAGATAATTTCAATCCCATTGATAAACGCGTAGGCATCTGGGCTTGCTTTGCTTGGAGTGAATGTGATACTCAAATTCTGTCCTGACTCGGTGTGGAGGCAGAACTCTCTGTATATAGTATCCGAGGCAGAAGCATCAGCCGTGGCTGAAGCGTTGAAGTCGTGGAGAAGGGTAAAGCCACCGGCTTTGACTGAGAAGAGGGCTTGGGATCGGTTGAAGTTGGGGGCGTATGATGCTGGGTAGAAATACAAGCGGATGAACTTTGGGCCGGAAGAGAGTGGAAATGTGTAGGTAAATTCAAAGCGGGAAAGCCTTGCTGTGCTGTAAGGCACTTGGCCGGAAGAAGAGGGAGAAGGTGCTTCTTTGAATATGGATTTGTTACCAGCTGCTCCGAATGGAAAAAAAGATGTGTCAATATCTCCATCCCAATATCGGGAGTCTTGGCTGAATTTGGTACCGGAAGAGCCACATTGAAGGGTGATTTGTTCAGACGGACGGTAGATTGGCGGCGAGTCCACGGCCATGCACATGGTTATCATGTGGAAAAAAAGGGGAAGGAGAAGAGGAGTGAGAGTTTTATTAGGGTGTTTGCTGATAGGGTTGTTCATGATTGTAAGAAAAACATAGAAAGGGTGAGGTGTTGCCTGTTTAACTCATTTTCTCACTGGAATTTGGAGTCTCTTGATGAGGCCGTTTACACTGCTATTAGCATTGTATGTCTGTGAATGATCACTTTAAATATCTTGCTTAGCTACAAGTCTACACAATGTCTTTGTGCGGTGAAGAATGAGTCACTCGATGTGTATCTTCTTGGCGTAGTACGTGGTTCTTGTCAATTCAATTAGAGGATGTGGTTGGAGAAATAATACCACCTTTCTGGAGAGACAGTAAAATCTCTTATTATTTGCTTGTGTGTTTATTGTCACATCATCATAAAATTCTTCAGATCAGCGTTGGCCTTTGATGTAGAAAAGAACGACTTTTGTGCTAACCAAAGTTATTAGCATCAGCTTTATGAGCAGCTTCTACTCTGTAAGTAAAATCGGAGCTAGAATGATGTGTTGTGGTGTATGGCACTTGGCGGACGGAGGACGACAACATTGAAGGTGGTGCTTTGGATATGGATGTGATACCAACTGCTTGGTGTGCTTCTAAAGGAGAAATTGTTTTAGTATCTCCATTCCAATTTCGTTTATCATAGTGATCGAATATGCTGCCGGAATAGCCACATGGTGATATCTTTCACCGGAATGTAGATCGTTGGCGAATCTCCTAAAAAAAGTTGATGTTCTACCATAAAACCAATTGGCAATATGGAGAATAGCGCAACTTATTTACAAGTCCATACATGGTGGACATACAATAGGGGTGACAATGGTGTGCAAAAACAAACAAGGAAAGGTAAACAATAAGAGTCAGCCAGGGTTTGTTCAAAGTCTTTGCATAGAAAAGACTTGAGCTGAAGCATCACTTGGGCAATTTCCATTCCTTTTCCTCTATCACATTGGATGGATGTATCTTCCTGTCATGATGTGTTTACTTTTACTAAGACTTGTGTTCTTGACCATGGGATAACAAACCCGACTTAAATATTTTGTTTGATTCCCAATGAACGACACAAGTAGCTTTGGCCGGGAGTAGTGAGGTTAAATATTCTGCAAGCACAATCGGAGTGAGAAATCTGTGATGTGTGGAGCATTGAACTTTGCGGATAGAAGACGATGCCGAAGGTGCTTCTTTGAAAATGGATGTGATACTTGCTGCTTGATGAGAATAGGAGGGGAGAGAATCTTGCTCCTAACCGAGTACCTCAACCCCAGGAGCACAAGAATAGGAGTGATGGTCTATCAAAATCAACCACATGTAGAGATTCAATCTCTTCCATTAATATAGCATCCACCCGAAAACGACCTTTAAGTTTTTAGCATGTTGATGTCGAACCTCTACTACATGCTGAATTAAGCATGATCTTTAAATCTGCACTTAAGATATTTGTGCTTCACTCATTCTTTCTGCACACTTGAAAATTAAGCATCCTTAATGTACTGATCAAGATATTTAACTTAATTTGGAGGGGATAATATTCCTTCACGACTAATTCATTTTTATCTTCAATTTTTGACAAAATTTGAAAGATTGTTTGCTTGAAGCTCCCTAGCCTAATTACTTCAAAATTCTGCATGCGTTTTTGGTGAATTACATAGATGCTTACCCTTGTAGAAATTGAAATTGCTAATATTCTTTAAAACGTTCTTATTATCAATATTAGACGATATGGACGTAGTGTCAACTTATTCAATTAATAACGACAATTAAATGGCATCTGAACGGTTTTGTCAATGCTCATCATACACAAATTCATGTATTTTTGTTTCCTTCCAGATCTTTGAGTGCATATTCACTGTTATCCGCAATGTTGTTACAAAGTCTGAAAGTCCAGATGAAGCATTTTGTTTACAGTTTGTTCAATCTGTACAACCTACTGGAGAACCCATATAGCCGGTTCTTAGTCTACTGGAGTGCTCTTAATTTGGCTATCAATGGGAGGGTTGTTTGGGTTAAAACTTGAACTTTGGGCTCAAAAGGGAGTCAGCCCAGCAAGAGGACTAGGAGGAAAGGGGCCCGAAGCCCAGCCAAAGCCCAGAAGGAAGAAAAGGGCTTTTTTCCGACTGCAGATCATTTGCACTACTTGTTCACCTACCTAGAGATCAAGTGGTGTAGACCAGCCAGCTAATCAGCCCAAAAGCACTTTACAGTGGCAGTACAAGTAAAAAGTTGATGAGTCATTGCCCTTCAAGCTGCATTCGGGCAAGATTAAAGCTACAGGAGGCCAAGCCAAACTGCCTATAAAAGAAGAAAGAGAAATCAGAGATGAGGACACTCAAACAAACAAACAAATACAAACACAAACTCTGCTCAAGCCAGATTTGCTTTCAACGAAGCTGTAGTCAGCCCAAACCTTCATCCCTTTCGGGATCAACCCTCACCCAAAGCCTTTGTAAAAGTTTTGCTACCTTGCATAAATCTTGTTGTAGTATCGATTTCCTTATGTAAACTCACCTCCCCAGCCCTCTTTCTAAAGCTCTCAAGCCCCTCCATAAATCACATGATAGGAAGTTGCAAGACGACCAGTCTTGCCTGACAAGGTGAAACCTTGCCCGACCCTCTTTGTTTTTTGGTCTTTTCATTCATAAGTCTAGTAATATATTGTATACTTCCATTTGTATCCAAGTTAGTTCCAGCAAGTTGATGATTAAAAGACTCCTCAGTCCTTGATTCCGATTAGAATATGTAGTCACAACTTAAATCAGATCTAAGTTCTAAACCCTTGGGCATGTAAGATTGATCATTCAAAAGTCCTTGGTCTCAAGGCATAAAAAAGAACCTTATGTGGACTTAACCCATCCACGACAGTCTTTGATAACAAGAAGTCCGAAGTTACTTGGGGCGCAAGTAATCGACCGATTTCCTAAGTTTTATTTCTGTTATATTATGATTATCGTAGAACATTTGAGTATAGAAGTAATTATGATGGGAAGCCTCAAGGCTTATACCTAAGGCCCTACAAAGGCACCTATTTGGATGCATTTGGCTCTTCGGGCTCGGGTAATTAGAAGTATAATAGTCATAACACTTCTGCAACCAATGAAATAGACATTATATGTTCGAGTACTGAGTTAGTTATTGATGGGAAGCCTCAAGGCCTACACCTAAGGCCCCACAAAGGCACCTTTCATAACTAAAACAACCTCTCGGGTATATATACAATTAAAACTCAACATCTGTTTTACATCTGCCATGCTAAAGATGGCAGTGGCACGCCTGAATACCTAAAAGTTAATCTTGATTGTGAGCCTCAAGGCCTATACCTAAGGCCCTACAAAGGCACCTTTCAAAGTTAACCCTATCCTTCTCTTTCAGCCTTGCCCAACAAGCCTTACCCGACAAGATTTGCCCGACAAGCCCGCCAGTAAGCAGAAGCCCGACAGAAACCATCAACTGGCGCCAACCTCTCGGAGAGCTGTGTGCTTGTCGGCTAGGAAACATCCCCGACGGAAATTCTAGCCACGAACATAGTTTTGGCACGCCCGGTGGGATTTCTGTTTCAATCTCGTGTGTCAAAAAGAGGACAAAATACGAATCGTTTCAAGATTTGTTAAAAATGACAGATCAACTAGGAAATCCTTCTTCTCCATCAGGACAGGTGGTCCTGGAAAGCCCAACTTCATCTGGAAGAATTGAAGGAAAATGAACTAATGAAGAATTGCATGCTACTATGATACAAGTGTTGTGGTGTATGGCACTTGGCGGACGGAGGACGACAACATTGAAGGTGGTGCTTTGGATATGGATGTGATACCAACTGCTTGGTGTGCTTCTAATGGAGAAAATGTTTAAGTAAGCATCTCCATTCCAATTTCATTTATCATAGTGATCGAATATGCTGCCGGAATAGCCACATTTTATGGTGATATCTTTCACCGGAATGTAGATCGTTGGCGAATCTCCTAAAAAAAGTTAATGTTCTACCATAAAACCAATTGGCAATATGGAAAATAGCACAACTTATTTACAAGTCCATACATGGTGGACGTACAATAGGGGTGACAATGGTGTGCAAACGCAAACAAGGAAAGGTAAACAGGAAGAGTCAGCCAGGGTTTGTTCAAAGTCTTTGCATAGAAAAGACTTGCGCTGAAGCATCACTTGGGCAATTTCCATTCCTTTTCCTCTATCACATTGGATGGATGTATCTTCCTGTCATGATGTGTTTACTTTTACTAAGACTTGTGTTCTTGACTATGGGATAACAGACCCGACTTAAATATTTTGTTTGATTCCCAATGAACGACACAAGTAGCTTTGGCCGGGAGTAGTGAGGTTAAATATTCTGCAAGTAAAATCGGAGTGAGAAATCTGTGATGTGTGGAGCATGAAACTTTGCGGATAGAAGACGATGCCGAGGGTGCTTCTTTGAATATGGATGTGATACTTGCTGCTTGATGAGAATAAGAGGGGAGAGAATCCTACTCCCTAACCGAGTACCTCAACCCCAGGAGTACAAGAATAGGAGTGATGGTCTATCAACCACATGTAGAGATTCAATCTCTTCCATTATATAGCATCCACCCGAAAACGACCCTTAAGTTTTTAGCATGTCGTTGATGTCGAACCTCTACTACACAATGAATTAAGCATGATCTTTAAATCTGCACTCTAGATATTTGTGCTCCACTCATTCTTTCTGCACACTTGAAAATTAAGCATCCTTAATGTATTGATCGAGATATTTAACTTAATTTGGAGGGGATAATATTCCTTCACGACTAATTCATTTTTATCTTCAATTTTAACAAAATTTGAAAGATTGTTTGCTTGAAGCTCCCTAGCCTAAGTACTTCAAAATTCTGCATGCGTTTTTGGTCAATTACATAGATGCTTACCCTTGTAGAAATTGAAATTGCTAATATTCTTTAAAACGTTCTTATTATCAATACTAGACGATATGGACTTAGTGTCAACTTATTCAATTAATAACGACAATTAAATGGCATCTGAACGGTTTTGTCAATGCTCATCATACACAAATTCATGTATTTTTTAGTGCATATTCACTGTTATCCGCAATGTTACAAAGTCTGAAAGTCCAGATGAAGCATTTTGTTTACAGTTTGTTCAATCTGTACAACCTACTGGAGAACCCATATAGCCGGTTCTTAGTCTACTTGAGTGCTCTTAATTTGGCTATCAATCGGAGGGTCACTGAACATGTCATCCCTTCATTCAAAAATGTGGAAAGTTTTTTGAAAGAGTGGAATATTGGGATCTCTGATCAGAAGCAGTTATTTCTGACCGTCGCTAATGTACTGAAAGAACACAAAAAGTATGCTTTGTAATCTTTTTTCTACATGTACATGTCTCTCCTCGATTTGTTTTAAGAACAATTAATTACATTTTCTGTTGTATTTTTAGTCTGGCAAAGGAGTCTTTCAAATTCCTGGCCAAGTACTTGGCGACTTTTTGATGGCCCCAGACATGTTTCAGGTATTTTTGTAGGATCTTGTGGAATTTCAAAGACATGTTTCTCTTTGGTGACTGTTCATCCTTATTTACTCCGGTTAGGTAAACTTCCTACTTAAATCGTCTAAGTAGCTGTACTCGTCTCCAGAACCATCCCAATTGCGGTGCATACCAGTATCCTGATAGGAATAGATCCGGCTTTCGTCACCGATATTGATTCGGTACACCATCTCCTGAGCAGTGTTGTTCTCGATGCGAATCGTCTTTGCGCTGCCTACATAAGCAACCCCATCCGGGCTCTGGGGTGAAGTGTAGAAAAGATATGGGGGCATGGAGAGAATTTCAATCCCATTGATAAACGCGTAGGCATCTGGGCTTGCTTTGCCTGGACTGAACGTGATATTCAAATTCTGTCCTGACTCAGTGTGGAAGCAGAACTCTCTGTATATAGTATCCGAGGCAGAAGCATCAGCCGTGGCTGAAGCGTTGAAGTCGTGGAGAAGGGTAAAGCCACCGGCTTTGACTGAGAAGACGGCTTGGGATCGGTCGAAGTTGGGGGCGTATGAAGCTGGGAAGAAATACAAGCGGATGAACTTTGGGCTGGAAGAGAGTGGAAATGTGTAGGCATTCAAGGCGGGATTTGTTACCGAAAGAGCCACATTGAAGGGTGATTTGTTCAAACGGAACGTAGATTGGCGTGAGGCCCCGGCCATGTGGACAGTTATCATGTGGACAAAAAGGGGAAGGAGAAGAGTGAGAGTTTTATTAGGGTGTTTGCTGATGGGGTTCTTCGTGATTGTAAGAAAAACATAGAAAGCGTGAGGTGTTGCCTGTTTAACTCATTTTCTCACTGGAATTTGGAGTCTCTTGATGAGGCCGTTTACACTGCCTACTCGCATTGTATGTCCATCAACGATTACTTTAATATCTTGCTTAGTCGTTGAATTGAATACTTTAAAATAAAAACGACGTGATTGAATTGAAAAGTGAAGAAAATAAAAAAATAAAAAAAAGAGAGAGTGAGTGTTTTTATCTTTTCAAAAGAATTAATAAGAAATAGTGAAAAGAGAAATGATAAGAAAACTTTCTTAAATTGAGACTCTTTATGAGTTTTCTATCTTCTATGCATTTGTTGCACCGGACTATCTCGAACTGGACTAATTTCAGGGACTAAGCTGGATTGACTTGGCTTGGACTAAGCAGTACTCAAATTGTTAAGCGTTTGGTGTAGTACCGGACTAGATAGGACTAAATTTTTATTTTTTATATTTAATATGAAAACTTCCACTTTCTTGTTTAAAAAACATTTTTTTAAAGATATAAAAGATGCTTTATTGAAAGGCCAAATCAGATAAATGACCTATGCTAAAAAAACTCAAATTTAAACCCTTGTGGTGCACTCCATTATCAAATTTAGTCCAAAAGTGATTTTTCTGTTAACTATCTGTTAATACATGGGTAAAATTGTACTTTGACATGTGCACTCTTCCTCGTCTCTTTACTCTCTCTTTAATTTAAATTTTCACAAAACTAGTTTTGAGAAAGCGATCATTGCGATCGGCATGAAGCTTCAAAACTGGCCTCTCGTTGCTTTCTACGAACAGCAAGAAAGCCGTCACTGAGATCTCCAAGTTCGCTTCGGGCTCTCTGCAGCTTCAGAACAAACTTGTAGAAAAAGGTGAAGCCATCTCCAACCGAAAGGTCCAAATGGCCAAAGAGCCAAAAAACGTCTGAAAACCGTCTCCAACCAAGGGCTAAGCCAGAAGGCTCGTGGGCCCTACGAAATTTGAAAGGGCCAAAAGGCTGGCTCAATACAGCCAGCCCCGGGTTGGCCAGAAATGTAAGCATTCCTGTCGAGTATAACCGATAGGAATATGTATATCCGACATGAATGCTAGACCAAATTTTCAAATGTAACAGCTAGCTGATGTCAGCTAGCCGTTATTTTTTATTTTATTTTATAGTTTTTTTTTTTTACAAAATTTTTTTCCTATAACTTCTATTTTTAAATTCTATTTTTTTCTATAACTTCTATTTTACAAAATTTGTTTCATATTTTTTTTCCTATAACTTCTATTTTACAAAATTTGTTTCATATTTTTTTTAAATTCTATTTTTTTTTCTATAACTTCCTAAGTCATTATACAACATTAAATTAAATTAAGTAACATGAAACAACATTAAATTTAAATAATAAATTATGTTTGACTCTATGGTCCTTTGACCCTTGGTTGAAGACAGTTTTTTGTGACATGGCTAAAACGAGCCCTATACTCATTTGGCCCTCGGTTGGAGATGGAGGCAAATATGGTGATGTACTGTTCATTAAAATATTAATATCTTGGAGGGCCAGAAGGCTAAAACGAGCCCTCTGGCCAGCCCTCGGTTGGAGATGACCTGAAGCTGTTGATGATGGCGGTGGTCACATGCCGGGAATAATGAATGAGGTTATTGGTTTCTTCACTGAGATTTCGGTGATGCCGAACTGCTCGACCGACTTTCCTACGACGTTTGACCAGGTAAAGTTGCTGAATTTCACTTCAAATTGAATGCAATGTTGGTTTTGCCTATTTTCTTTGTGCTTGTTGGTTTAATTTTATAATGAAGTTGTGGAGAATTGAAAGGAAATCACATTTCTGAGAGGAAACTTTGATTTGTTTCGAAGAAATCGAAATTTATTCGAAAGCTGTTATGATGATTTTCGTTCGGTTCGATTTTGTGTTCTACTTTTGTAATGGTAGATACCAGAGTTGGAATCGAAGACCTCTTAATCTGTTTGTGATTGCGATACAACAATTGACAAGATAATTTGAGACAAACTGACATGACATTTGTGCTGGCAAGTTTATGCTTATTGAATTTGAATCAGACATGGTGTTGTATAAATACAAATTACAAACCTTCTTCTTATCCATACTTCTCGGACATGGTGTTGTGAAAGTACAAATTACATACCTTGTTCTTATACATTGGACAGTATAAAGATGAGGAAGAAAAAGGTGCACACGTCAAAGTACAATTTTTCCCATGTATTAACAGATAGTTAACGGAAAAATCACTTTTGGACTAAATTTGCTAACGGAGTACACCACAGGGGTTTAAATCCAAGTTTTTTTAGCACATGGGCTATCTTCCGAATACCTTATGACCACAGGGATCATTTTTCCGATTTGGCCTTGTTGAAAATATCATTCATCTCACAAACAAAACAGGGAAAGGATTTTGCTTTATCACGCCCCGATCCCAACATACGTCGAGAATCGACACGTGACAAGGAAAATAACGTTCGTTGAATACGGTATAACTTACGAAATAAAATACTTTAACTGATAAACCAAAATAATATGAAGGTGACTAAGTTCTCCACAAAATATTTACAAATATGTACATCCCAAAAAGAAGCATAATCTTTGCTTTACTAAGAAAAAGATTGAGGTGCTCAAAAGAAAGTCCCAAAGATAAAGCACAAGATAGGATATAAGGGTAACCTAGCACTCCAAATCTCTGATAATTGTACCGCTATCCCACCTACGAACCTCTCGAAGCTACTCAGACTTGTTACCTGTAAGATCAGTGCCTACACCATCAAAATGGTGCACCGGGCAAACAACAACCCGGATAAGCTACGAAGCTTGTGTGAGCGATAAATAATACAAGTATATGATACTAATAATAAAACCAACCATCATTCACAATTATAAACCTTGAATATAAATCATTTATAAGAAATCGCTACCAAACCTTGCAACCTCCGAAAGGCTCACACATACATCAACGAGATTTCTAAATAAAAACTCAGAGTTCTCAAAGCCACATTCACAGATATATTCAAAACTAGATTTAGAGAGACGTTATTCGGTCGAAGCCTACACAATAACCAAATAGGAAGTGGCCCCCCAAAACGGATCAACCAAGCAAAGCCACCCCTAAGAAAGTAACCAAGTAGGTAGTGACCCCCCAATGCAGATTAACCAAACAGAGTCACCCTTAAGAAAATAACCAAATAGGTAGTGACCCCCCAATGCGGATTAACCAAGCAGAGTCACTCCTAAGAAAATAATCAAATAGGTAGTGACCCCCCAATGTGGATTAACTAAGCAGAGTCACTCCTATAACTATTGGAAAGTGATCACCCAATGCAGATTAACCAAGCATGACCACCTTTAAATGTGTATGGCCATACCTAGGCTATAAGGATCGCCCAATGCGGATTAACCAAGCGCGATCCACAAATAGTATAGTCCCTTAACGCAGATAAACCAAGCAGGACCATCCAGGACCATTGCTACGTGGTGCAGACTTAGTGTCACCTAACCCCATAACACTAGGGTAATGGTCCTTCACAATCCATCATTTTTATCATCCATCACATATATATCCCAAAACACAATCCATCATTTTTATCAACCATCACATATATATCTCAAAACACAATCCATCACAGTTCAAATATCCTAGTCACCTAATGTTTCATAAGTAGATCGACGACAACTTAAAAGCAACAATTATTTAGCATCAGAACTATTTTAAGAATCCATAGTGTAAATACACAGTTTATTAGCACATAAGATTTCAAAGCAATAACCATAACACATAGATTAGAATCACTCACCTGAGATCCACACTAACGCACTCAAACACGAAAGTCAAGGCATCACGTTCTATCACCGCCTAACAAGGTACAAATCGCATTTAGATTTCCTTCGATAATCCACATACTTAAAACTCTTATATATTTCCCACAACAACATTTAATGAGGAATCAAACTGTCATTCTAAGGTAGGGTCCATGATCTTACGTCACTTATTCCATAATATCCAATCACTAGATTTTAACTTGTAAGTCCCTAAGGTCCTTAAACATTATCCACCATAGCATACTAAAAGTGGTGTCAATTCAATGGTAAGACCATCAATCACTAGAATAATCAAGTGGCGGAGCTTATCAATAAAATACTCAACCAACAATATTTTTATAAATCGAATGTTACACACCGGAAAATTTGACTTTCTCAAAAAATTCTCAAATTTTACAGAAATAAAGATTTCAACAAGTAGAGTAAACTTTATACCTGTGACCGAGTCCAATTTGGCCAAGAAGGCCCTCAAATTGGCTCACACTCAACGAAACCCTAAGGTGGGTGTCCTTCAATTCGGCTTCCTTGGTGTTCCAACGCCCCAACCACCAATTGGGTCTTGTTCCTGGGTCCAGGGGAAGTTGATTAAGGGTGATGGTTAATGGTGATACTCTCTGGAATGACAATTCGTCGTCGAGAACCCTTCGGGTTCTCCTATGGAGTTCTACCTGAATTTGGCCTTAAAACCCTTGATTTTTGTTTTTGGTGGAGATAGAAGATGGAAGGTTGTGGAAGATGTGGCAGGTGTGGGATGGTTGAAGATTACCCGAAAATATGGTGGAAGATGGTTGTTTGGACCGGCTGAAGATATGGTGTTGTGGTGCACAGTAGCCGAATGGAAGAAAAGAAAATCCCCCTTCTTCTTTTCTTCTCTTCCTTTTTCCTTTCTAATTTTTTTTTCCCAATTCCCTTATAATAGCCGGCCCTTTAATCCCAAAAGTGTTTGGCCTTTTACCCCCAAGTGGAATTTAAAATAATTCCCATAATCTATAGTTTCACAACTTTAAACGTCAGCAACTATACCGTTATAATTCGAACTTGCAAACGGCTTTCGCCTATGTGTTCGTGGGTTCGAGATCTATTTAAAAACACTAGTTGCAACTTCGAAATGTCAACGAAAAATAAAGATTTCTTATGAAACTTCCAACTCGATAAATAATCAATTACTAACTTAAAATTAACGGAATTAAAATTAACTAATAAAGATAACGTAAGCGTGAAATACGAATTTAAAATATGAGATACATAATAAATGGTGAAATTCCAGGGATGGGATTTCACATGCTTTTACATGAAAATCTACATATTTTTTTCACCATCATCAGCTATCAATACATATACAAGTTGCAACTACTTGTGCTTAAACTTGAGTTCATTCACATATTCTTCAATGCCCTTCAACTACTTATGTAGATCTTGAGTACTTCGATTGCAATTGCACATGCTACGGGGTGTCCAGAATATGTAATCCCATGAGAAAAAGAACCAAGCTTGCTACTTTGAGAGGATATGACATCTGAAACTTCTAGGCTCACAAGAACGCTGATTGGCATATATTCAGAAGAAGAGCATTTACCACAGATACAAGGTCTAGTTAAATGTTGTATTTGTCACACCTATACATGTAGCCAAGCCTTCCAAATGCACAGATTGCATCATCATAAATAGAATGCAACAATTGTCTATGGTCCCGTAGTGTGCAATACAAATGGAGCTGGAAGATCAAACTTTTGTGGGCAGTCAGTGTGCAATACAAGGGGAACCATAAAGAGATGCTCATGCAGACTTGCAAATACAAATGCTAACTAGAACACATGAGCAATGAACGATAATTTGATAGATAATATTTTGAGTGTTATTTATTAACACTAAAGTTAAACTAATGCCACCAAGGACAACTTAATTTATGTCGGTATTAAAATTTAAATCAATTCGAAGATTCTAAAATACTAAAACAGCAATTGGCTAATTCAAATGTGGAACCAATTACCTATTTGAGGAGAGTTTCACCGTCATTGACAATCTTGGAGGTCCATACTTATTTTGCAGCACCACATTCCTTCCTTTTGAACCCAATGTAACTCCAACCAGATCTGCCACCATGTCCACCCCTACCTGCACCCATCACCGCCACCAATTCAACCATTAAATTAACCTACTTCACATCTACCTACATCATTCAAATTTAAATCAATTCTAAGATTCTAAATTACATATAGAGCATCACTCTAAGAATCATACACAAGCAATTGTACATCTCACAGATTTATCCAAATTAACAAAATTTAACCCAAATTGACATAAATTCATCAAACCCCATTAACACAAACCTAATTAATAGGTTGTTGGGGTTGGAGAATGGGTCGGTGAGGGGGGCCTTTGGCGGCGAACGCAGTGTTTATTTGCCCACTCGAGTAAGCCTTTGGTGGCGAACGTAGAGTACGTGGCTGGAAACCCACAAGGGAGCAGAAGACGAGAGGGCGAAGGTGCGACGAGGAAGAAGAAGACAAAAGGGCAAAGGGGCGAAGGTGCGAAAGAGAAGGGAGAGAACGAGACTAGCAGTTTGCTCGCTCTTGAGGGTTCTCGCTAAGACCCCTAGCGAAAGTTTTAGTCGACGCGAGTCTCGGTTAATACCATTAAACGTAGTCCTTGTTGCTAACAAACATGGACTTGGACTAACTATTAGTTCAGTCTAGTAAGGCTTAATTAAGGTAAACAAACACACTTCTAGTGTAACGCTAATTTCGTACCAACTAAATAAAACGAGACGATAAAGAATTCCGTTTTTGAGAAAATTTTCTCCATCATTTCTCGAGGGAGAAAACAATATATCTATTGGAAAATTAGTTATTAGTTTATTTTTGTTTATGGTTTTCTTGTGGGACAAGGATGTTAGAATTTTCTATATCCTTTAAGGATTAGGATTGTGCTTTAGTTTTCTATATCCTTTAAGGATTAGGGTTTGCTTTAGTTTTCACTATATATAATACTGCTTGTATTAGTTAGTTTTAACAAGTCAGTCACAATTTAGTCTCTTAGGGTTTTGTAGCCATTTCGGCATTCTCGTTTGTTTAATAATATTTCTATTATTTTGTTAGTCTTGTTCGTTGCGCACTCTAATATTCAACTTGGTATCAGAGCCAGGTTTGATCCTTCGAGATTTAATCTGCTTCGGGTTGGTATCTGTTTGCTTGTTTCCGTTGTCATTTGTGTTCAGATTGTTAGTTGGTATTGATTGTTTGCAAGAAGAAAAAAATTGTTCGTTCGTTTTTTGTTTTTTGTCCCATGACTCTACTTCTGCACCTTTGAACGCCGCAACTTGCAAGAGTATCCGCAAGTTTGTATTGCTGCAAAGAAAAAAAGTGGAAAAAGTAGAATGGAACGAAAAAAAAAGGAAAAAAAGGGGAGTAAAAAAAAAAGGAAGAAACAAGAGAAAATTGGTTGCTTATTTAAGGCCCATGCGGGCAAAGAGAAAAAAAAAAGTTTGGTTGGATTTTTTGTTTGTTTGTTCGGAAGTTGACATCGGCATCGGTATCGGCATCGGCATCGGCATCGGTATCGGCATCGGCATCGGTATTGGCATTGGCATTGACATTGGCATTGGCATTGGCATTGACACTAGCACTGAAATTTGGAGTCTTGCATCTGCATCTACTTGTTGGCAAACTCATGACGTGTACCACCATGAGTTTGACAGGGAGTGTTGGAAAATTAGTTATTAGTTTATTTTTTTTTATGGTTTTCTTGTGGGACTAGGATGTTAGAATTTTCTATATCCTTTAAGGATTATGATTGTGCTTTAGTTTTCTATATCCTTTAAGGATTAGGGTTTGTTTTAGTTTTCACTATATATAATAGTGCTTATATTAGTTAGTTTTAACAAGTCAGTCACAATGTAGTCTCTTAGGGTTTTGTAGCCCTTTCGACATTCTGGTTTGTTTAATAATATTTCTATTATTTTGTTAGTTTCGTTCGTTGCACACTCTGATATTCAATTATATCAACATCAGATATTTTCTATTTTATAATTCCTTGTGTAATAATTAGTCTGACATGACGCGTGCGTAGGACACGCGTAGTGGACAAGTACTCTTTGGACACCTTGTCTGCACCTTCAACTTGGCTTCGCTGTCTCCATCCATTTCTCTCCGGACACGATGCACTCTGACTGCATGTTAACATGTGGCATTTCACTGATTGCATAACATCCCCTACTGGATAAAAATGAGTGCAAGTTGGCCCTCTTGGCCCTCTTGGAGGGGTCCACACCTGACCAGGTCACAGGCCCTTTTGCGTGTCACTCTCACCTCCTCACCTCCTCCATGGATTCTTCCGTCTTACTCCACCTTATTATTACATTTTTTTTATTAATTAGTTAAATGTAATGCTAGATGAATTAAATTTTTAAAATTAAATTATGTGGTTATATATGATTAGATTATTAATTAAGTGTTAATTAAAATATCTATTTCACATTGATGACATATTATTTATAAATTTAATTTAAAATTTTGGCTCTAGCATAATTTATTACTTAATTAAGAAGTCAAAGTTTAGAATTTCTTTCATTTGGTTGATACTTTCAGAAAACATCCCAAAAATAAAAGAAAGATAGGAAAATGGCCTGTGAACTCTAAACTACACTTTATATCAAAGAAACTCTTTAAGTTTTATGCTAAAATCGAAAGATATTGTCGATATTTTAGACACATTTATTAAATATTGAAGAAACTCTTATATTTCATACAAAACCAATGTTTGACAATTCCTACAATTTTATTCTAAATCTCCATATTCTATAAAAAAAAACAACAAATATTGATCTGATATCAATATTCGATAAATATGTCAATATTTTTACGAATTTACGTATTGATATTTCTACTGATACTAATATTTTAAACGGGAATTCAAGCGAATTAATACTAATCCAACAAATTATCAAAGAAATACGTTTTGTTGAACTTTAACTAGCATAAAGCGAATAGCAATGATGACCACACTCGCGGCGACAATATTCCTTCAAGGAAACGAAACGGCCCCGACCCGACTCCCCAGGCATCATCCACGTGTCCCTCCCGCAGAGCGTACGTTTTCCCAGCTCTGGAGTCCAGCTCGTTTATTCATAGATATTAAGGCATCGGATAGAGGGAATTGCGGCTCTCTACAACGCCGGGATATTTCCGCGCTACGTGGCGCCCACCTACGCCACATCGTCTCCGACACGACACGTGTCCCTTCGCACCCTAATCTAGTAAAACCCAACTAGTAGGCGTCGCATGTTCGGTGCGTCACTCAGATCTGCGTTTCTGCAAGCCACGTGGTTGTCGGCGCTCTTCATGTCCGCCACGTGTCTGCAGTCGGCGATTCTCAGGGGCTTTTTCGGTATTCCCTATTTCTTTATCTTCCGTTAAAAAGAGATTTATTTTTACTTTTTAATTTTTTCTGTGTTCAGTCAATTTGTTTTCAATCAACTTGAGGAACTGCTTCTGGCGGGGTCGTTGATTGCGTGCCGATCTTCTTCTGCTTCATGGTCTTCGTCCTCTGGTGCAACTGAGATGAAATTTCTCGCCGTTTCCATGGAAAATTCGCGCCGAGAAAGTGCGGGAAAATGTGGGAGTTTTGTTGCAGTGTTCGGTGGAAACATGGCTGCAATCATCGTTCGATGTAAACCATATGATAAATTAAATTAAAATTTACCCAATTTCTCAGATTTTGAATTTTTCTGCTGAATTTCTACTTCCCGGTTCTGAAAAGTGCAAAAATTTCATCCGGGTAGCTCTGAATTTGACCAATTCGATTTGGGTTTCCGGCGGTTCTACAATTCCTCAGATTTTCAAAATTTTCTGGTGAAATTATACTTCTGGGTTTTGAAATCGTGAAAAAAAATTGATCTGGGTAGCTTTGATTGAATTCGATTAATTTGATTTGGGTTCCGGCGAGTTTCTGCAATTTTTATTTTTTTCAATGGCGCAAACAGAGGAAGGCGGGAACAGAGCAACCCAGCAGGTGTTCCCAATGCAAGTGAGTACTTTTCCGGGCGATTTGTACGGGAAAATGGTTGCCAGGAACGATTTTCCGGGGAATTTCGGGGAGCCAACCGGCGAGGATTCCGAGGAGATTGAGCTGAGCCTCGGGCTGTCTCTGAACGGTCGGTTCGGGGTGGACCCCGCCAGAGCCAAAACGGTGGCGCTGAAACGCTCGTCGTCAATATCTGATTTCGGTTTCACCCCGGCAAGAGAAGAAGAAACGAAGTGTCGTGTGTCCGCGCCGTCGCGGGCGGTGCCTCTGATGAGGACTTGTTCGCTTCCAACGGAGACAGAGGACGAGTGGAGGAAGCGGAAGGAGCTGCAGAGCTTGAGGAGAATGGAGGCGAAGAGGAAGAGGTCGGAGAAGCAGCTGAGGAACTTGAAGGTACCGAGAGATCGGAGCCGAGAGAACGGCGGCGTGGAGGAGAAGACGGGGGAGGTGGCGAATGGGGTTCATAGGAGGGAGCAGTTTGTGAAGGTTGTAGATGAGTTTAGAGCTATGGGGATACCCAATTGTCCTGTTCCGCCGCCACCGGCGGCATCTCAAGGAAGTGGCTCAACTGGGGTTTCTGAATCTGAGAACCAAGTTGCTGCCACGTCTCAAGGTATTCTCATTTCAAAACTTCTTTTTCCGAGTTGAGCGATATTCTATTCTAAACTAATTTGTACTGCTCTAGGTAACTTAGCTACGCCCAAGTCTGCATCGTTTCAATTTAATTACAATTGGTTTCAATTCTTGTACGTGTTTTTCATTGTAATTAGTTTGCTATGTGATCTGTGTGAAATTTTGTATCATCCAAAAGTCGGGAAATTGGACTCTTTTTACCGTTGTTTGGTGTATGTTATAAATTTTGTGAGTGATTGTGTAGGTTCTTGAATTCTTAGGAGGATTACGGTTTTATGTTTTTCGAGTTTTTGAAAAAATGGCTTTAGGTCTCCCCTTCCCTTCCCAATTAGGTACTAAATGTCTATCCAATTTGTGTAATGGTATGTCTATCCAATTAGGTACTTCGGAATTGCCTTCCTTAACAAACCGATTGATGGTGCTGCTAGCCATGTTCTTGGTCCGATTAGGGGTTTATGTGTAGTTTGGTCCAATATAATTTTCATATCAAAGTGTTCTATTCAGTAGCTGGTCTAACTTCAAAACTACGAAGCCTAAGTTTTATACGAAACCTAGTTATGAAAATCGTCTCGAGTGAAATTCTAGATTAGGAGTGTCCCATGATTGACTTTGTTTAGGTGCCTTTTACATTCGACAGGGGCAGCTACGGTGGTCCCTTAGATCCCCTCCATGTTGCTTTACTTTCCCCAACGCCAAATATCCTTATCCACTTTACTTTCACATGATTGATTTTGAAGTGCATAATGAAGGAAAGGGATCCTCTTTGGATCCCTTCCTCCTAATCCACCAATTCCGGGGATCCTGGCCATTGAAATTTGATCCAACGGCTACAAACAAGGACTAAGCCGTTGGATCAAATTTCAATGGCCTGGTTCCTGAACTTGGTGGATTAAGAGGAAGGGATCTAGAGAGGATCCCTTTCCCAGACTGAAGGCCTTTAGTAAGAACTTTGTCTCTTAAAGTGTCCACGAGAAATGATATGCCATTGATTTTGTGATATGAAGAAGAAGAACATTGTAGACAAATGATCTTGTATTTATATCATATCAATATGATAGATTCGGTTGATGTTTGTCTACCAATTTCCTCTTCTTGCCGATACCTAGGATCACTTGAAAATCTATTTTTAGACTGGTTTGTCACAGCTCTTGTTCCCTTTTTTTTTCACATTTTACATCTCAATATGCATATGCAGGAGTGCACACCCAAGCAAGAAGCCATGTCGATTCTCAATCTTCGCCAAAGACAGAGGATGAACTGTTAGCCACCCCAAGAATGATAACCGCTCAAAGATCGGGCCAGTTCAATGGCGTCCAAACGGAAATCAACTGTAATAAACCCCCAGTTCCAGAAAATGGTGCCAACGAAATCATGAGGAATGTGTTGGAGAACATGCCGTGTGTGTCTACGACAGGAGATGGCCCTGACGGGAAAAGAATAGAAGGGTTTCTTTACAGATACAAGAAGGGTGAGGAAGTGAGGATACTGTGCGTTTGCCATGGCAGCTTTCTCTCGCCAGCGGAGTTTGTGAAGCATGCCGGCGGTGGTGACGTGGCGCACCCGTTGAAGCATATAGTGGTGAACCCTAGTCCGTTTTTGTAGTTGCTAGTGCCCTTGTGGCCATGTCAAAACCTAGACGTGAGCACGAGGGAGAAAGTAGGGAAAGATTCATCAATGTTGCTTTTACTCTTTGTTTGGTTTGTTTAAATTCGGTCTTTCAATGGATTTGTGGGCACTTGTATTGAACTCGGTACATGAAGCTTCTTGTTGGAAGGCTCTAACCTTAGAACAAAGGGCTCCCAAGAGGCATTTTACCCCGCCAACACTATGGTCTAACTGTATATATTTTTATTTACAAGTGGAACGTTTTAAGTTCGATTTTTATAGATATCGAGTTCAATACTTAATTATGTCCGGCTTTTTATGAGCTTGACCTTAATTCTATCTCGGTGCCCAAATGATTTATGCATATCAATTTCGACGAGCAGGATTAAAAAAGAATGTGCAAAAGTTACTTCCCAAATAGAGGTGTCCAAAGATGACTAGGAGTAACTTCTGCAAAGAATGTGGATCTTTGTTGTTTTCGTCGGAATGATTTGACAAGGTGCTATAACATAAATTTTCATTAGGAGAGATTTTTTTTTCAAGTACCGGGTATTTAACCGACACTCAAGAAATCATAATACAAGTAGAAAAATTATATATTTTTCCGTGTCTCATAATTTATTTTATGACACTTGAAGTACTCAGTTAAACACCGTACACTTAAAAAAATTTCTCCTCCAATAGAATGAGGTGATGGGAAAGCAAGGGATTTTGTGTATGCAGTAAAGAAAAGGTTTTTTTTTTTTTTAACAAACAATATTATCTATACTAAAACCGGAGCAGATTAAACATTACAATAGGCTAGCAATAATATGGTTTAAATTCGCATTTGGCTAGAACGAAACTTATGACCAAAGAAGAATATGTTGCCAATAGCTTCCTACCAACCAGGACCCTCCCATTTGTAAAAGTGACAAACATTACTCTTTTTACAATTCAAAGTGGAAGAATAATTCAGTAACACGCCTATAAACCAAGCAACAGAACATCAGCACAGAAATTACTATACTTTTATTACGTTCTTTTACTTTGACACGATATATATTACAGGACCACGGGTGCAGAAGCAAATACTCTTAACCTGAGGCCATACAGATTACTAATGTTAACCGATCCAACCCTTGTTGGTCAGCTAACAAGACAGAGGGCTGAAGTTGCTTACACCATGACTCAATTCGCCACTGTAAGCCTTGTCGAGAAAACTGCATCATGAGGACCTGCATACCATAACACAGCTATAATGAATTCCTTTACACGGCCATGTCGAAGAAGCATATAGCCCATGCTACAATGTCGAACCTCCTTTGGTCCCTCGGGCCTAAGTAGCAATGTTGAATCTCTTTTAATGCATCCATGGCGAACGAAGCTGCCTCTTGTCTGTCTGGCTGGAAACAAAGGCTGAAATGGTTGGATAAGAAATATCCAAAGCGCACCGAATGCGCAGACACATATGACAAATGGAGCTCCTCTTTCTACAGACTACTAATGTTAACCAGTACAAACCTTGTAATGCAGCTAGCAAGATGGAGGCTGAAGTTGCTTAAGCCGTCGTACAACTTGCCTCATTGTAGGCCTGGTTGAGAGAGAGTCAACCGTGCACACTACTGCCAAGTGAAGAACTTCTACTAAGTCATCATGGGGACCTGCATCCCATAACCCAGCGGTGAAGAATTCCTTTGCCCGGCCTTGCCGAAGAAGCATACATGACCACTGAACGATGTTGAATCCATTTCCATACGAAGAGAAGGAGGGATCCAGTGCCTTCTTGTCAGAGAGTAACTCCAGTAGCACAACGCCATAACTATATACATCAGCCTTATCTGAAACACGGCAAGTCATTGCATATTCTGGGGCAATATATCCAATAGTTCCAGCAACGCCGGTAGTAGCATGGGTCTCTGAAGTTCCCAGAAGTCTGGCCAAACCAAAGCCTGAGAGATACGCATTAAAATCATCATCCAACAAAATATTGCTCGGCTTGACATCCCGATGAAGGACACGTGGTACGCATTGATCATGTAGGTAGGCAAGTGCACGGGCTATGTCCAAAGCAATCTTGTGAAGTACCCTCCAATCCACATCCCTTGTAGACCTTTCCTGAATAAACTTTTCCAAATTACCACCCGCCAAATAGTTGTATATTAGAAACATCTCTGTATCACTGGCGTGATAACCAAGCAAAGTGACAAGATTTGGATGCCGAAGCCTTCCAAGGGTTTTAATTTCTGCGTGAAACTGTTGGACTCCTGGGAACCTTCCAACTGAAAGCCGTTTAATTGCCACCACGATTCCAGGTGATATCTCTGCCTTGTAGGTAGCTCCAAAACCTCCATTCCCGATGCAGTTGCTAGCAATGAAACTTCCTGTGCCTCACACAACATTCTCAAAGGTCAACGGAACCCCAATGTCTGTGAAAACTGTAACTTCCTTCCTGGTAGACCCTTGAGTTCCAGACTTTGGATTCCATTTCCGTGTATATAAGAACAGAACAACAAGAGCAAGCAGCACTGAAACTATGGCCACTGCAGAAGTAATGGATGCTATCTCAATTGGACTGAAACCGTTCCCACTCTCCTGAGTTGGACCTCCCATTGGTGAAGCAGCAAAAGGTTGTGAATCGCCAACTCTTCCTTGAAAATCAGAAGCTGCCTGTGACAGAGAAAACATGGCGCAAGAGTGTAGATACGGGTTTCCTATATCAGCATTGCATTTCATCAGGTTATTATTCGCAGGCAGTGAACCTGATATGTTATTGAAAGACACATTGAAAGATGACAGTGTGAGAGATGGAATCTGACCAGAAATATTATTCTTGTCGAGCAGAAGAACAGCAGATTCACAATATCTTTCGGTATCTCACCAGTGAGATAGTTTGAAGAAAGTTCAAGCACTTCTAAAGAGGCAAGCAGCCCCAAACTAGACGGAATGACACCAATAAGGAGATTGCCAGATAAGGATAGATACGTCAGATCACTTATTTGGCCGAGACTGGTTGGGATTTTTTTCACCCTGAAACATGTTCAGATCACAAAATCGTATATAATTTCAGCATAAAGCTTGATATTAAGGAAATGACTTAGCACTATAACGATTCGAAAGCATTGAAATTTAACTCACAATTCTTACAATTTCAGCTAGATTATGACTATAATTCGTCAGTAGCTCGAGCCCTTGTTGCTCTTACACGAATGCTTCTTTCGGAGGCCATGGCGGCTGCAACAAATTAACAGGGTAATTTTCATTTCCCGCTACCAACTTTATGGACACAAAGATAACTGCTTTAACTAATGCTCTACTGAAAAGTCAAAACCCCAAAAACTATCAACTAAATCCAAATCGAAAAATTGGATAAATTTAACATCACATTGTACGTACCTTGGCAGCAGTGGGAGTAAAATCCTTTGACTTCCCTTGAAATTTACTTTTTCTTGCCCTGGAATTCAATCGAATCAGCGGAAGCTACAGGCGCGGTGTCGCTACTCGGATTTTGCTCAGAGACTGCGGATTCCTCTTGAAAATTGGGGAATTCATATCGATCCTGCCGCTGAGAAAAGGGTCTTCGGAACCCAAGAGATCAAAACCCAAAAACCCCTTCCTTTCCTTGGACTTGCACAGAAAGAGTAAAAAGGGGTTTATGGAAATCCGAACCCTAATTTTGTTGATCCCTGTTGAGAGAGAGAGGTAGAGAGAGATAGAGGGAGGTTGAGAGAGGTTGAGAGAGAGAGAAGAACAAGCCATTCAGCTGTGTTTCTTTTGGGAAGAAACCGCCTTCTTCCTTTCCTCTGTTGTAAATATTGGATGTCCACTCAACAAAGGAATCAAGAATATGTCCTTCCACTAGGAGCTGCCGCTGCTTGCTTTCGGTGCTCCTGCTTTGCCTATAAAATAGAGGAGCTTATGGAAGGAAGACACGTACGGAATGAAGAGAAAAGAAAGGAAAAAAGAGAGAGAGAAGAAGAGAAAGAAAAGAGATACAGAATAAATTACTAGTGAGCTGAGTTAAAAAAGAAAAGAGAAAATAAGAGGAGTTATTTTGTACTTTTATTATTTCATGTAATGGATGAAAATACTATTGTTAGTCCGAGAACCTAAGCTCATTTGCCGAATTTCGTAAATATTGTCTCATTTACTTTATGTTTCATTACACATATACCGTTAGTTTTACAACATATTATAAGTACGAGAAATTCTTATATCAGTAAAAATCACACCCCACAAATCCGATGAAGCACTCCCTACCTCTCATCTCTCTGTTGTTGACTAAAATTTCACAGACAAGAAAATCTTCTCATTTTATTTTCATATCTCAATACGATTAATTTGACATATATCTTGTTATATGACTTCTATTATTTGCATAATAAAGGAGTACATACATGGTGCAAATTCAACTATGCACCTGGGAAAGATGATGGTGAAAATTCCAATAAGAAAAGAAAAAAAAAATATTTAAAAAAAAAGGAAAAAGGAGGGGAAGGCTCTGCTTGCAGGTTCCCACTTCCAAATCCCAACAAAGTCCCAAAGATTGTTGAACTTTTGGGCTTCACAACCCATCAGTGATTTTTAGAGCAGGAAATTAGTGGTGGTTATTTAAAGAAAGAAAAAGGTGAGAGATTGGAATCAATTCCACAGCCCAACGCCTGAAGCAATCTCGAACTTGTATACCTTCTTGTCGACATCCAGCGCCTGAGGCGCTTGGAATCACCATGGTTTCTGGTGACAAGATCGATGACGACCCAGGCTCGAATGAGATCGTAGAAGGTCGTATCGTCCTCGAAGGTTTCACGGACGATGGCCTTGAGCCTTGATTGAGCTCGGCCCTGGTACTCCATATGTCGGAGATGGCAGTTTGCCGGCGAAGCACAGAACACCCAGATAACTTGGGGTGCACCAAATGATGACCAAAGGATTAAAGTCCCCATTTACATTTCCAGAACCTGGACGAACAATCCAGTCCAAGAGAATAAAAATTATAAAAAGGGAAATGAGGCCAAAGCTTTTGGAATGGTGCATTATACCATGTGAGATGAATAAAAAAAATAAAAAAAAGATGGAGACTTAATTCTTCTGTTTTGGTATATTTATGCGAGTGGTGCTGGTTTAAAACTTCATCACAAGTTCTATTTATTTACGATGGGTGAAATTTTGCATTAAAGTTTTGATATTTATGCAAATCGAGCTGAATCAACGCTATTGTCACAAGTTTTATTTACTTAAAAGCAATTTATTTATCATAGCTGAAATTACAGTCTATTGCTTTAATTTATTTAGTGTATCACATTTTGTTATGATGAGTATTTAAAGGATCTGAAGTTCCTTAATCAAATCAGAACCTGAAGTTTCTTGATCCTCATCGTATAAAAAGATCGGATCCGAAGTTCCTTGATCAAAAATCAAAACCTGAAGTTTTGAATCAACTGAGAGAGCAGCAGTTCCTCAATTAAAATAAAGTGATGGCCATAAGCACCTTAGTCCACAAACTATTAAATGAGGGTCAGAAGTTCCTTGATTCATGTAAGATCATAAGTTTTTTAATCCATGTACAGATTAAGTATGAGTATGAATTCCAAAAATATGAACCTATAGGTTCTAATGATGTCGATTTTGAAAATAAATTTCGAGTACATATGAATAATATTTTGACCTGATGTTCAAAATATGAATAATGTGAAGAATTGAAGTTCTAACATTTTGTGTAGACATGTGTTATATGTGGTATGAGTTAATTATCGCAATTTCCATCATACCTGAATTTCTTCCTTTTGGGAATAAGAAAATGGTGAACTTAGCAAAACCTAACTTTGTGACCATCGACATCTTACACAAGAGATACTTTCATGAATTCATAATGCTCGAGAACTCATGTGGAAGCACATGATATTAGAAAATATTTATACTTAAAAGCTCATTGAATCATGTTGATGGAACCAAAAGTTTTCATGGGTTCCCAATTCCCATATATAACAAGCTAAAGTATAAGCTTTCAGACATGTATAAAATCAAATGGGAGATTTTTATTTTATTTTTTTATACATATATGTGAGTTACAACTACAAAAACAAAAAACAAAAAATTTGGGGGGTGGGGGCCTTCACAAAGGTTGCTCATGTGAAGCCTTATTAATTGGCAATACCCCAAAAGGAGGAGGCACTGAAGATTAATCATGTGACACCCTAGCCACGAATCTCTGGTGATCACTTTGAATCCGACTTTCGGATTCCAGTAGCTGGTCGAGCTTTCTTTTCATGCTCGTCGAGTAAATATTTGCAAGTTTGTGCAACTCTTTATTCTCGTGTTTGAGCCCTCTAATTTCTTGTCTAAGACTTGCGCCATTAATGTTTCGACTTGGCGAGTTCGAGCAAGTAGACGTTGGCTCATATTGGATACAGAACCTGCACATCGAACACTGAAAGCCAAAGAGTCTTAAACAGACAATTCATCAGACTTCTTTGAAAGAATTCTATTATCTTTGGGAGTGAGAATGTTTCTACCTACTATTGTAGCTGTTATATCATATCTCGTCATAAAGTCTCCAACTGTAAGAGGGTCATTAGAAGATAAAAAGGATAGGCGCCATATATTATCCTAACGCAGCTCATGTGCATCTCCCCCAAGACTCAAATCTAAACAAAGGTTGGATGAGCAAGCCATTTTCAGAAATGTTGAAAGAAAAGGGTTGGGTAGAGTGAAATCTCAGAAATACAACATAGACGATTTTTACAGGCGGGCAATATTATGAGAGGCAACACAACCACATGTTCAAAAATCGAAGAGATATCGCTTTCTGAATTTTAAAAACCGGATTTTCCTAAATAAAGTTCATCAACACTTCTCAGATGCAATCTCAGCTTTCAGGATATCAATGACAACTTTGTCAAAATATCTCTGGCAAAGTTAAAATGCATAAAGTTAATTATTCCAACTACACCACTGTTGCCAACAATCGTGGGTGACAAGGCCACATTCGCACCACTACCTGCAATTGGGAAATCCCTATATATGTCGACCTTCATCCTCCATGGCAAGGCACACCTCCAAAACGCCTAACTCATCTTCCTTGCCGAGAATGCATCTGCAGCCAAAACTTTCAACATATTCAGTCTTCCTTCTCTTGAACACTTGTTCAACCATGTCCTTCAAAATGTCAAACTCACTTTCTCAGCAAGAAACCCATTTCGATCGAGAAGGTTTACATCAACATCAAATCATTCTACTGTTTATCTTCAAGAGCAAAAGTATCTCATATCATCATGGTCAAGAACAAGAGTATCTCATATCATGCTATTTCCCTATCTTTTTCTTTGCCCTTGCTCTTACTTGCAAGGCAAAGAGAAAGAAAGCAATCAGTTAGAACCTGAAATCAAACTTCCAGTCAGGAACTGACTTCCTAGGACCTTTCCCAGATTGCTTTCCTTGCATTGCTCTCGAGTAGTCATCTTCAACTATTGTTGGAGCTAGGTCTCAAGTCACCAACATCGCAGAATAATTAGTACGCTATTGGCTCTTTACACTAAAGATGCCAAGCATGGATGAGTCACCAAGAAGTGATGGACCATCCTAGGGCAAAGGTTGCGCACCACTTCTACTGTGCAAGAGACTAAAGCAGAAAGATCAACGATGAGGCCATAGAAGTCCAAAAGGAAAAAAATGGTGGCTAACTAAGTGAATGGAAGGCTAAAGTTCAATGATGGAATCCTACTCACAACCCCAACAAACACTATCAGTTTATATAATTCACATGATGTACAAAAAGGTAATGAAAATTACTAATTGATTACAAGTTACAGAGTTGCCTCATGGATTGAAGTCTCAATGTAATGACCTGTTTCCAAATATTACAGTTTTTATAATTTTATAGCATGAAATTACAAAAATGCCCTTCGAGGTAAAAACGTTAATTTTTGTTTATTGCCATGTTGTGACACGTAAGGCTCTTTTCCTTGGTGTATCCTTATAGTACTCGTCGTCACAAACGTATGGAATCAAGTGGAATCGAATTTGAAGTTAGAACGAATATTTGACGAAACTCAAAACGATAAGGGCATTTTGGTAATTTTTGAAGTGGAGATACTTACCACTTTGGGTCACTCATGTGCTGACCCGTGGCAATTTCCTTTCCCATTTCTGTGGTGTCTCATTCTTCTCTCCCGTGACATCTCTCTCTTTTTGTCTCTTCCCAATAAACATTCTTCATCTCTTCCTTATCCCTCCCTCTTCGACAACACCACCGAGACCACCATCATCTTAGGAATCTCGGTGTCTTGAACCCAGGCTGAGAACATGGTGTCTCGATGTCCCGACTTTCCCGTTGAGTTCTCGGCGAACTATCAATTTCATGTTGACTATCAATTACGAGCAAGGTAAGCTTCAAAACCGATGTGGGTTCTCCTAGATCATAATTTCATGTTGTTTCTGGCCTCATTGTATCGTTTGACATAGAAATACACCTTGGAGGAAAGTTCCCTAGTTTTCCGATGAGAACCCAAAACTTGTAGGCTATTTTCCGACTAACCCTTTGTTATTTTTAGGCTTCAAATTGGTATATTGAATGACTAGTTTTAGTTAACTTTTGGGGTTGATCGGAGCTTGGGAAGCTCCGGCTTTCTTCTTCGTAGAGTCTGGCCGAACCACAACCTGAAATCGAATTGACCCGACCCGTAATCCCAAACCAGCCCAAACCCTTGGACCATGTATCCCGGACCAAGCCCAGGCTCAATCCATTAACCTAGAACCCAGATCCAAAACCCACTACTTAGCCTAACCTAGCTACCCGCCCCAACCTAGCAACCCAAGCCCAGATCCGATTTGGATCCGACCCGACCCGAGCCTAAAACCCAGATCATATGTCGACGCGTGGGCTGCATGTGGGTCCACGTGGAGAATAGTCATGGCCTGGACATGGAGCACATGCGCCTCTACCGCCGTAGACTCTTCCGATGAACTTTTCGACAGGTCAACTAGGTGCGTGGTGGCACGTGGCTTTTCGAGCCGCTGCCTCGTGGTGGCGTGTGAAAGAACCCGAGGTCCCTCCTTAGGTTTCTCGACGTGCCAAATCCGAATCCAAATCCGTTGTTTGTTTATCCAAATTCAACCATTTTAGTAGAGTTTTACTAAGTGGTCTCTATATGTGTCTAGGTTCGTTGGTGGAATGGCACCGTCCTCTGTAGATTTTAACGAGGTGGCCAATATTAACATATGGCCATCCAATGGGAGTGTTGTAAATATTAGATGTCCACTCAACAAAGGAATCAAGATAGTTGTCCACTAAACAAGCAAGTGGAAATAAGGTTGTCCACTAAGAGCTGCTGCTGCTTGCTTTCAGTGCTCTTGTTTTGCCTATAAAACAAAGGAGCATGTGGAAGAAAGACACATACGGAAGGAAGAGAAAAGAAAGAAAGAAAATAATAGAGGAGAAGAGGAAAAGAAAGAAGAGTGATACAAAATAAAATACCAGTGAGCTGGGCTAGAGAGAAGAAAGAAAATAGTGAGAGTTATCTTTGTACTCCTATTATTTCGCGTAATGAAAGAAAGTATTACTGCTGCCTGAGGACGTAGGCACACTTGCCGAACCTCGTAAATATTGTGTCTCGTCTACTTTATGTTCCACCGCACACATACAGTCGATTTTACAACATTCTCTTCTTTTTCTATTACATGTTTCTTCCTCCTCTACTTTGTTTTTTCCATTCTTTTTAAAGTTAAATTTTTTTAGGATTTACCCATCATTCTATTTGAATTCAACTTTTTTAATTCAAAAGTACTTTTTGAGTTTTAAGCCTTAAACTTTTGTTTGGCACGACTGTTTTTAAAAAATTAAACTCATATTAACTTAAAAAATAATCAATTCTCCAAAAGCACCAAAATATTTTAAACTTAAAATCCACTGTCTTTTTTATTCTCTCTCCTCTTTCTCATTGTTTTTTTCAATTTTCTCTCTCCTACATTCCATTCTCTTCATTTTCTTTCTTTTTTCTTCTTTCTCTCCTCCTATCTATCTCCTTTGATCTTATCTCGTCTTTTTCTCTTATATGATCCTCTATTTGTTTATTTCCTCCTCTTTCCTCATTCTCCCTTTCATGTGACTCTCTCTTTGGATTTTTGTGTCCAGTTTAAGTTTTAAGATATAAAACCAATTTTAAATCTCATACTAAACAAGTTTTTGAGTCTTAAAAAAATTATTTTCAAGAGTTGTTAAGAGATATTCTTGAGAAGTGTTTTTGAGAAATGATGAATTTTTTTTATAGGATATCAAACAGGCTCTTATATTTTCATGGTTTTGTTGTATTTGGTGGCTGTTGAATTTTTTTTACTTACCACATAAACATTGATTGATTAATTTGAAATAACGCCTCCAAACACATTTTGGTTGTTGTAAGGTGATTCTCCTTGTGAAAGCTCTTTGTTGTTAAATGAGTAGACTTCTCATTCGTGTCGTGTTTTTTGTGTTCGTGTCATTTTCGTGACATATCTGATACCTTAACCGGTCGTGTTGTGTAATACCCGTTAAAGTAAACGAGTAATATGACCCCCCGTTAATATTATCAGGTAATATGACCCGACATGTTACATGTTAAAGAAGATATATTTTAAATCAATAAATAATGAAAATGCAAAACATAATTTTACAAAAAAAAATTGAAAAATACAATACTAAATTAGTATATGCATGCCACATTGTCACGTAAATTACTTCAAAACATTAAAATAAAAAATAAAATAAAATAAAACATTTGTCTATCAAGTTTACATACCCCAAAATAAGAGCCTAATGAAAAAACATTAGTATATTATTACAAATACCAAATGTTCAAGGATATGCAAAATGAAGAGAGTTGCATTTGGTATTTTTAAATTATATTTTTATTTCTAATGTGTCTTATAATTTTTTTAATCTCACTCTTTGCCTATGGTATACTATAAAAATAAATAGGGTAAATTACACAGTAACCCCTCAGGTTTGAGGTCTTGCACAAACCCATACAACATCTTTAAAACATTTCACTTTCATACTTCACGTACCATTTTATTTCAAAATAATACCTCCATTACATTTTTCATCTATTAATCCGTTAAGTGCTGACGTGGCTACCACATGGCTGCCAAATGTGTGTCACGTGGCAAAAAAAGTTTTTAATTTAAAAAAAAAAAACCTAAATCTTCTAAATAAATATAAAAAATAAAAAATAAACTGAAATAAACCACCCCCGTACCCCCCCCCCACCCCACCCCACCCGCGTCCCCCTCAAACCAGAAGCCCATAAATGATAACCCCCCACACCCCCACCCCTACCCTCACCCCACCCCACCATTCTCCTTCCCCTTCTCATTCCTCCATGTTCATCTTCTTCCCCCAAAACACCTTCCTACAACCCAAAAAAAAAAAAAAAAAAAAAACAACCCAGTTCGTCTTCCCCTAGCACCCGCACCTACCCTTGCACCCGATTCCAACTCACGAACCCGGTGATGGCGGCGTAGACGTGATATGGGTTTTTTTTTTCCTTCCCTTTGGAGAGGAGGATAAGGGAAGGTTTCAGTTTTTTTTTTTTTTTTTTTAATATTTATTTAGAAGATTTAGGTTTTTTTTTTAAAAAATAAAAAAAAAATTGTCACGTGGCTGCCACGTCAGCATTTAATGGATTAATGGATGAAAAATGTAACGAAGGTATTATTTTGAAATAAAATGGTACATAAGGTATGAAAGTGAAATGTTTTAAAGATGTTGTATGAGTTTGTGCAATACCTCAAACCTGAAGGGTTACTGTGTAATTTACTCAAATAAATAATAAATCTTAAAATATTAAAATTTATATATAATAATACATTTTTAATACACCATATATACATAATTACATATACACTACGGCTATTGTACTTTATAGCAAGTTTTTTTTAATAGTTTAAAAAATTAAAATCATCAAAATAATTTTTTTTCTTAACGTATCAGAATGGGTTACTTGCTTGTCATTCTTGTGTAAATCTGTTAAAGATCTGTTATTAACGGGTTCTTTACGTGTCTTGTTAACGGATTGTGTAAAAACTTACCAGATTTATAAGTGAGTGAGAAAGGGAAGGAATAAGAAGAAAAAAGGATTCCTCAAGACTGAAGACCTCTGCACAGGTGGCCGAAGAAAAAGGAACCCGCGTGGTATGTCCTCCCAGAAGGGAGGAGTGGGGCCCACAAAACCTTTAGATGGGACGTTGGGGACATACCCTAGTGTTGTTGACGAGGTCCAGACAGGCAAAGGAGGGAGGGCCAATGCGTGTGTACAAGAGAAAAATCCCAAAAGAACACGAATGGCTAGGGAAGCGTATGTGTTCCGTCCACCAAAGAAAGATTCTGATCCCTTGTTTTGTAGTTAAGATCGACTCTGCTTGGCAAGAGGCTTGTAACGCAAGTGATTGAGAATCAGTATTCCGGCATTGGTGATCAGTGTTTTAAAGACGATTGCATGCTCATGTATGTTATAAATGTCGCAAGCGAATGATCATGATACTGTAAGTGTCCATGTCTTTATGTCGCTTTTAAAGTTCGTTTTCGTTCAAAGAACTGAAGATGTTGATGCATGTGTGATTTGTTCCTCGATCCTTGGATAGGTCAATGACCGACCATTTCTGCGCATCATAAAACAGATATGAATAACTTGACGATGCTAAAAAGTTTCTATAATTTCCAGAAAACATATCAACTCTATGTTTTATTGAACAAATGAAGCTGAATATACACGTATAAGACGAGGAAATGGAATATCTGCATTCTTCTGCAGATTCGCTGGCCAGGCCCCTATTCGGAGAAGAAACATTGAAAAAAATTGGGGGCAGAACTATCATACAATGTACAAGTTGGATCACTAAGGTTTAGAAATCAACCTAGCACCAGTGTCACCAAAGCGCACCGAATGCGCAGGCACATGTGACAAATGGAGCTCCTCTTTCTACAGACTACTAATGTTAACCACTACAAACCTTGTAAAGCACCTAGCAAGATGGAGGCTGAAGTTGCTTAAGCCGTCGTACAACTTGCCTCATTGTAGGCCTAGTTGAGAGAGAGTCAACCGTGCACACTACTGCCAAGTGAAGAACTTCTACTAAGTCATCATGGGGACCTGCATCCCATAACCCAGCGGTGAAGAATTCCTTTGCCCGGCCTTGCCGAAGAAGCATACATGACCACTGAACGATGTTGAATCCATTTCCATACGAAGAGAAGGAGGGATCCAGTGCCTTCTTGTCAGAGAGTAACTCCAGTAGCACAACGCCATAACTATATACATCAGCCTTATCTGAAACTCGGCAAGTCATTGCATATTCCGGGGCAACATATCCAAACGTTCCAGCAACACCGGTAGTAGCATGAGTCTCTGAAGTTCCCAGAAGTCTGGCCAAACCAAAGTCTGAGAGATACGCATTAAAATCATCATCCAACAAAATATTGCTCGGCTTGACGTCCCGATGAAGAACACGTGGTACGCATTGATCATGTAGGTAGGCAAGTGCACGGGCTATGTCCAAAGCAATCTTGTGAAGTACCCTCCAATCCACAGCCCTTGTAGACCTTTCCTGAATAAACTTTTCCAAATTACCACCCGCCAAATAGTTGTATATTAGAAACATCTCTGTATCACTGGCGTGATAACCAAGCAAAGTGACAAGATTTGGATGCCGAAGCCTACCAAGGGTTTTAATTTCTGCATGAAACTGTTGAACTCCTTGGAACCTTCCAACTGAAAGCCGTTTAATTGCCACCACGATTCCAGGTGATATCTCTGCCTTGTAGGTAGCTCCAAAACCTCCATTCCCGATGCAGTTGCTAGCATTGAAACTTCCTGTGCCTCGCACAACATTCTCAAAGGTCAACGGAACCCCAATGTTTGTGAAAACTGTAACTTCCTTCCGGGTAGACACTTGAGTTCCAGACTTTGGATTCCATTTCCGTGTATACAAGAACAGAACAACAAGAGCAAGCAGCACTGAAACTATGGCCGATGCAGATGTAATGGATGCTATCTCAATTGGACTGAAACCATTCCCACTCCTCTGAGCTGGACCTCCCATTGGTGAAGCAGCAAGAGGTTGTGAATCGCCAACTCTTCCTTGGGAATCCAAAGCTGGCTGTGTCTGAGACAACATGGGGCAAGAGTGTAGATTTGGGTTTCCAATAGCAGCACTGCATTTCATCAGGTTATTATTCGCAGGCAGTGAACCTGATATGTTATTGAAAGACACATTGAAAGATGACAGTGTGGTCATATTTGCCAATCCAGATGGAATCTGACCAGAAATATTATTCTTGTCCAGCAGAAGAACAGTCAGGTTTCGCAGATTCACAAGATCATTTGGTATCTCGCCAGTGAGATAGTTTGAAGAAAGTTCAAGCACTTCTAAAGAGGAAAGCTGCCCCAAGCTAGACGGAATGACACCTGTAAGGAGATTGCCAGATAAGGATAGATACGTCAGATCAGTTATCTGGCCAAGACTGGTTGGTATTTCACCCTTCAACATGTTCCAACTCAAATTAAGGGCGACAAGAGACAATTTCCCAATGGTAGGGGGAATAGGACCAACCATCTGATTCCGAGATGCATCTAAAACTTTAAGAGATTTGCACATAGTGCCAAATTCAGCAGGAATCTGACCTTCTAACTTGTTGTGGCTAACATTAACAATCAGCCACTCCAATCCCTCACACTTGCCAAATAAGTTACCTGGAAATTCTCCAGAAAGCTTGTTTTCTCCAGCAAAGAATGCATAAAAAGTTTGCTTCCCAAGTCTTTCAGGTGCAATAGGCAGTGTCTGCAAAGTGCCAGTAAAATTATTGTGCGCAAAGTTGTGTGCTACTATAAGACCATCAACCTCCCCATGCATTTGCAATGGGTTTCCAACTTGGGATTTAGAAGCAAAAAATGCTACATAGTGTGAGGACGGATCCTCATACTTGAAAGAAAAATCTCTCAAAGGAGAACCACAAGTTTTGTTGAAATATTCAGGTATTGAACCTGACAAGATGTTTCCGCTGATATCAAACATATCCATACAAGGAACATGAAGATCCTGAAAAAGCTCCCCACTAAGCCTGTTAGAGCTCACGTCAAGAAATTGAAGGTTCCTGCAGCGACTAAGTCCGCTAGGAATTTCCCCAGTCAAAAAGTTCTGAGCCAAATTGATCATCTCTAAGTACTCACAACCACCCCAATTGCTTGGGAAAGTGCCCTCAATACTTGCCCTTGGTGCCCACAAGATCCTTAGCTTTGGAAGGGTTGTAATTTCTACAGGCATTGTACCTTGAAAGTAATTGAAGTCGTCACTCATAGCATTCAACTGCTCCAGCAAAGAGTCCACTACAGTATCATTGACTAGTGGAAGTGGATTAAACATAGATGACAGCACAAGGGCAGACAACTGAGAACAATTCCCCAGCTCGGGTGGTAATGAACTACTCAGGCTATTCCTCGACACATCCAACACTTCCAGAGCTTGAAGCCGTCCAAGTTCAGCTGGAATACCCTCTTCAAACATATTTGAATACAGCAACAACGTCCTCAACTGGCTGCAATTTCCCAAACTGCTTGGAATTTTATGAACCAAGAAATTACCCGCCAAATCAAGATGCTCAAGCTTCCCACACTTGGCTCCAATCTCGCTGGGAACATCTCCACTAAGTGAATTGTATGACAAGTACACCGCCTTTAACCTACCAATGAAACCTGGAATTGTCCCGTTTACGAGATTCCCAGCTAAATTCAAGATCTCTAGGCTCATATAATTTGACCACGAGGTCGGTATCTCACCTTCAATCCTATTAAACCCCAGATTAAGAACCCTCAAATTTGGATTAAGCGGAAAGGGCAGCGACCCAGTTATCGAGTTTCCCTCAAGATCAAGAACCTCCAAATTTTCCAAGCCCAAAACTTCACTAGGAATTTCACCCTCAAAACCATTGAAGGGGAGGGACAAAACCCTAAGCTCAGTGAGCTTACCAATTACAGGCGGGAGCTTCCCAGCCAATCTTCCTCTACTACCCTCACAGCTCCTCCTGATTCCAAATCCATAAAGCGGCAACTGAGCAAAATCTGAGCATGCAATAGTTTTCGATCTACCTTCGGTTTCTCCTCCATTCCCAGTAATGTTGAGTGAAACCACCCGAGAATTTGAGTTGCAGAAGACGCCAGGCCATGAGCAATGACCAGAATTGAGCCGACCATCCCAGCCAGAAAGCAAGCCCGACGGATCCAAGACAGAGTTTTTTAGCTCAAGAAGCACCGATGCGTCAGTATCAGCGAGAACAGCACAGTTCTGAGAAGTAAAGAACACCCACAAGAGCAAAACAAGCTTCAGAACAAACACTGGAGAAGTGGGTCTGCGAAAAACATGTCCTTTGATGACCGAAGAGGAAGATAGAGAAAAACCCATCTCTCAAAAACTCTTTCAGTTAAGCGGTTCACTGCAAAAATTACAAAATCACACACAATTTCAGCTTGAAATTAAGGAAATGACTCAACACTATAACGATTCGAAAAAGCATTGAAATTTAACTCACAGTTCTTACAATTTCAGCTAGATTATGACTATAATTCGTCAGTAGCTCGACCGCTTCTTGCTCTTACATGAATGCCGTCTTTCGGAGGCCATGGCGGCTGCAACAAATTAACAGGGCAATTTTCATTTCCCACTACCAACTGTACGGACACAAAACGACTGCTTTCACTAATGCTCTACCGAAACAGTCAAACCTCCCAAAACTATGAACTAAATCCAAACCTAAAATTTTTGGTAAATTTAACATCAGACTATATGTACCTCGCATCAGTGGGAGTAAAATCCTTTGACTTTCCTTTGAAATCTGCTTTTTTTTTTCTTGCCCTGAAATTCAAATCGAAACAGTGGAAAGCTACCGGCGCGGTGCCGCTACTCGGATTTTGCTCAGAGACTGCGTATTCCTCTTGAAAATTGGGGAATTCATGTCGATCCTGCCGCAGAGAAAAGGGTCTCCGGAACCCAAGAGATCAAAACCCCAAAAACCCTTTCCTTCCCTTGGACTTGCACAGAAAGAGTAAAAAGGGGTTTATGGAAACCTAACCCTAATTTTGTTGGTCCCTGATGAGAGAGAGGTAGAGAGCGGAGGAGGAGAGAGAGAGAGAGAGAGCGGAGGAGTCATTCAGCTGTGTTTCTTTTGGGAAGAAAACGCGTTCTTCTTTTTCTCTTTTTTTTTTTTTTTTTTTTTTTTCCCGTTTCACGTGCCTTCGTCCGTTTTTTTATTTAAAAAAAAGGTAAATTCTTTACATTTTCACGGTATTGTCGTATTTGGTGGGTGTTGGGACCATAGAGGGAATGGGGTCCACCGCCGGACAATAAATGCACTCGTAACGGCGGACTTACATCGGATGCGTTACTGTGACGGTTTCGTCAACAGATAACGGAATGTTAGATGTTTCGTTTGCGCAAAAGCATATCAGTAATGCTTTCGTCAACAGATAACGGAATGTTAGATGTTTCGCTTATGCAAAAGCGTATGATTAGTTTAAGATACTATTACAGATATTCAGTTTAACTACAAGTCCATAACTCGTTAAAAAATACTACTACGATCGAGTATTTCTTAAGTTTCTTTTTTGAGTTTAGAAATAAACTTGCATGTTATTGAGACACTTAACGATGTCACAAGTCTTCATGTTGTTTAACTTAACACACAAATATCGTTTGATTAGTTTGAAATACCAGAACAAACACATTTTATTGTAGTAAGGTGACCGTCCTTGAGGAGACCATATATATGTGGTTTAGTGAGTGAGAAAGGGGAAGGAAGAGAGGGAAAAAAGACTCATCAAGGCTGATGAAGACCTCTACACACGTGGCTGCACAAGATGGAAACCACGTGGGATGTCCTTCCAGAAGGGAGGAGTGGGGCCCACAAGACCTTTTGATGGGTTGTTGGGGGTCTTCCTTACTCTAGTGATGAGGTCCAGATGGGCAAAGGAGGGGGTGGGGAGCCAATGTGTATGTACTGGATTCCACTGGGATTTTAGCTCATGGAGCCACGGCCGTCCATATCTATGATTTAATGTGATTTAATTTTTTGGAAAGCTACAAGCTTGGAACGCGATTGATAGAGATATGGTATGTACTTGCTACTTTTACCCAAAATAAGAGAAAAATCTCAAAAGAACATGAAAGGTAGAGAAGTGCATGTGAACCCTCCACCACATAAAGGTTGTGATCCCTTATTTCGTGGTTAAGATCGATTCTGCTTAGCACGAGACTTGTGACGCAAGTGATTTAGATTTATTACTACGGCATTGAAGATTAGTGTTGCAAGTAACCTAATGATCATAATGCTCTGAATGTTCATGTCTTTTTGTTGCTTTTAAACTTCTTTTTTGTTCCAAGAACTGTGCATGTGTGATTGGTTTCTCGATTCTAAACAAGATTGATACTACTTATTTATTACAAAATAATTCAGATACTCAAACCTGATCAAATCGTATAGAGTTGTGGATGGTGGGCATAGGATTGATGCACGTATGTACATAGGGAAAGGATCATCTCTAGATCCCTTCCATCCGGATCCTCCGGACCTTCAAGATTGCCTACATGCCTTACCTCGAGCAGGGCCGCGAAGTCATTGAAGCTTCTTCTCCTTCCTCGTACAGTGCCGTGAAAAAATTGATAACGACTCCGATTCCAATGATGTCGTCGTCAACACCAGCGTCGCGGATCTCGATGTGGAGGATCCCATGGCCGCTGCTACCATCGCAGCTTCTTCTCATTTCAATTGTGTCCAGGCCGTTTGATCGTTTTCTTGGCTGTTTGATTTTTTATTGAACAGACAAAAATAAAATATCTAGGATATCTAGATAAAAAGGATCCGAAGAGAATCCGAAGAGGATCTTATTCCATAAACATACTCTATTGAAGAAAAACATACTCTAGTGAAGAAAGCAAACTGATTATATAAATTGTAGGCTTTTCTCAGCATCCAGAAATAATGCTTTTTAGCTCTTTTGTCATGTACCTAAAGTTCCTAAACAGAAAGTTCACACCTTGACCTCATAAGAAAAGGCCAACTTAATATGTTGAATTTTGAACATGTAGACTACGCAATCCTGATGTAGGAATGACGTTCTCTAAATTTGAATTTTGAACATGTAGATTACACAATCCCGATGTAGGAGTGACGTTCTCTAACTTGCACACTAAACACCTAGTAGTAGTTGTATATCACACACTTATTACCAAAGCACGTATTATAATATAGTGGTACGATATATCATAAACGTAAATGAATTGCAGAGATTCTCCTTGCGGGGGTATATGTCAATTTTAGTTATCTGACGAAGAAACTCTTGGTAATACTATTGTGGTTACGTTTGTTATCAATCTTATTCGAAAGCAAGGTTTTTATTCAATATTTTACTATATTTGCCTATGTGCATCGGTGAAATGTTTTAAGGACTGAAACTTAATTGGCCCTTGAACTAAGCTTAAAATGACCATGTTATCTCTGTTAGTTATTGCGTGCAAAACAAAAATTTAGAGAATTCAATTAATAATTCACCATATAGGCACTAAACCAAAGGAAAGTTAGACATGTTTTTTAAGCAGGATTATATAAAATGAAAACTTATGAAAGTGGTTTGAAAACTTTGAGTTTTAATGATAAGGACAAAATAAAGGGTAAAGTGAATAGTACCATGATTGACTTTTTAGTGTAAAAATATGGTTTTTCGTTAAAGTGAACAGTACCATAAGCTTTTTGTTAAAACTCCTTTATATAAATAATAGTGTAAAGTGAAGAACCTATTGCTTTATGTACATGATATAGATCTATATACAACAGTTTTCAATATACCATTAAACATCATATAGTGCAGATCTCTATGTACATCAACTCTCACTTGTTCATCGCTCTTTTGGTTTCTTCATTTTCTATGGCCTTCTCTTCAACCCAAACCTAACCTAATGGGAACTCCACCACTTGGACAAGCCTTGAGGTTCTTTGAAACTTGGCAAGGAAGCAACTTTGAAATCCAAAGCATCTACCTAGGAAGGCTTTTTAGATCAACGGCAGGGGGTGCAACAACAGAAGCACGAAAACCAACTGGTTGGTTGAGTTGTGGCGACATTTAGGGGTGTTTCGGGGGCTTCGTGCTCTACTTGCTTATGCATCTCCTGCTGTGCGTGCGGCTCTGACTCTAGCTTTCCTGAGTCCATCTCTGCAGGGATATTTTTTTCAACCTCATGACCTGCCAACCTGAAAAACACCAACTGCTATCAGTTCAAGCGTACTGACAATTTATTGATACATATCGACCACATTGATACAAATCCGTCCTTTAATAAAGGCAAGGGCGGAGCTACCTAAGGCCCAGAGGGGGCATCCGCCCCCACTCAGATTTTTGGGCGATGAAAAAAATTGTCATGACAATTAAAACAACAATAAAATTTTTGATTTTGGTTCCGAATATTTCACGTTTTCTAACCTAAATCAAACTCAATTGAACTGGGGGTTTCATAAATAGATTGGATTCAACCGATGAAGCATCATAACTTGATATAAGAAATTTACTCTGCAAAGTATTTTATATGAATTTACTTCGTCCATTCGTTTGTGGCATTACAATTTAAAATTTAACTTTTTAATTTAGAGATTTTTCATTGTACTTGACCCTCAACAACTTAACACCCATTATTTTACTTGGTTGTTTTAGGACGCCCCCAGTCAAAAACATTTCTAGCTCCTTCCTTGAATAAAGGGTGGACGTCTTGCACTGAGAATGTCTGCCGTGCAAGAACCATATGCAATAATTTTCAAGTATTCTATTCCTGCCATGAACAAATACCGGATAATCCTAACTGCAAGGAATGAAGTTAACAATGCTTACACTGGGAACCGGAATGACTTGGTGCTGTTATTGCTCCCATCAGACCGGTTTGAAGCGACAGAATTCCAGATTTCCTTGGGTTTTATGGCTTCTGTCTTTGCGGATTCATCTGGTCCTTCTGTTTCTTCTACTGATTCCTTTTCCACATTTTCCCTCACGCTTTCAACCTTATATATCTCCACATTTGCACTCTCATTTTCCTCGATTTTTGCCTCCACGTTCGGAGCCTTGTTTTCAACCTTCTCTTTCTCCACATTGTGAATCTTAATTTCAATAGTTTCTGCCTCAGTAACTGTGGGAAGTGGAGTTGGAATGTAGAATAATTCATCATGCCGCGTCAGTTCACCGGATTTATAAAGCTCTCCGGATTTATTCAGAAAAGCAAACTGATCTCTCGAGAAGCTGTTGTTCCCCACATGAAGACTAAATAATGATTCATTTGAAGCAACACTCCAATCCATGCCTGCTGCCGGTTTACTGGAAAAAATATTCGATGGGATTCGACTCGGGTCATATCCTGCAGGCCTTCCCATCATCTGAAACTGAGAGGATTGCGCGGATGATCCGCTTTGCATGCTCCAAGGCAGAATCGGAGAAGAATAACCCTCTGGTAATGACAGAGCCCCCTGAGACTCGTGGTCTGGTCGTGTCGTTGTTACGCAGGGATTGTTACCACCTTCTGTACCATTGACAGATGATTCCAGCGATGAACGTGGAGATGACGATGATGAGGACGATGGTGATGATGACGAGGATGATGGGAAGCTTGAATTTCGGTGGTGATTAACCAGATCGCTTTCAAAATGCACCCTTGGATGCTTACTACCACTTGCATCCCTATATGCATCATCCATGACTTTATAATTTGCAACAGTTGATTATCTTCAGAGAATCAAATCTCCTTTGCCTGTCTCTAATTGTTATTTAACTGCATGATATGAACAATATCAACAATAATTAACTACTTATACACAATGTGACAACAGAAAGGAAAGAGCACATCAACAATAATTGATATTTAACTGCATGGTATGAACAATATCAAATATGGTTAATTACTCGACTTCATGCAAACACGTTGAGAGCTAAATGCAGCGTTTCAATAACATCACAAGCATACTTTCACATATGGTAGCACTTTAAACATTGTAACCATATGCAGACGTAGACTAGGCCAGTTGGCAGGGTAGTATGCATACCTTGTTTTACCAAGTTTTAATCCCACTCCCCGTAAATTAGAGTAGATTATAGAAGAAGAAAAATCATCACAATCATATATTTTTACAATCAGAGAGGCTCAATCTTTTAAAATTGCAAGCAAAACCCTAATCTTGGTTTGAACCATGCATAAGGGTTAATCACAAATCAAACCCTATAGAGATGCATATCTTAGATTCTGGAAACTGGGTTTTGAGCAGCAAACTTACCACTAAATGGAGAACCAAAATAATCATCACATATAAACAAAAGGCCGTTACTTGAATCTTCAAAAACCCTTTTCGATGTTGAACCCGTAAATCAAATCAAACCCAGGAGCTCTTTAACATAAAAGTTGAATACCCTTGAACATCACAATGGTTGTGATTCAAAAGATGGTACAATTTGGGTTTGGGAAGAAAAGGAGTTTGGGGTGAGAGTAAGAGAGAAATAAAGGAGCTAAAAAGGGGTGGGAGACAACCTCGGAGGGTTTCTTACTTTGTTATTGTGAAACAAAAGTAACCAACGGATCAGATGGAAGGTCTTCTGTCGCCATTTTTACTAACTGATTAACTGACTGGAACTCTTGTGAACCAAAATGCTAAATTAACGAACTAACCGGTTCACGCGGGAAAGAAAAGATGAGGGTCTAGAAGTTGGCCCACTTGTGGGGTAGGCCCATTTTGAAGCCCAAATGAAAATTGTCTGAGCCTCTGAGGGATGGGAGGGGTAGAATTGGAAATACAATGGAATATGAGGGTGACAAGTTTAGACTACCAGAGGCTGAGTTTTAGCATGCTATCTGCAAGATCTTGTTTTGATTCACATGCTTTTGGATTTGGAATTTGCAGGAAAAATGGTTCCAGTGGAAGGAGTTTTGAAGAAACAGTTATTCCATGGTGGATTTCTGGCTTTTAACTGTAAGCTGTACTCTCTTTTATATCTTAGACCTTTTGAAACTAAATGTATATATATCTTAGAACAATCATGTCCTACCACCGACTGATACAATCATGGTTACGTGATAAGAGAGACATGCACATAGTTGTATACAACCGGTGACTCCCAATGGCCGTACAATGTTTTATGAGTAAGCTGCAGGCAATGATGATGTTGCTAACTTTAGTTATACAAAACGCTGTATTCTAACATCACTAACAGCACTATAATTGCAGGCACAGAAGGTACAAAGAGCCGGATTCGAGCTCCCGTAATTCAATTAATGCCGACACGAAAAAATGATGAGTCTGAGTACATGAAGTACTTCGTCAGCAAACATAGCGTAGTCATGTTGGCTAGAGCTGATGTGCCCCCTCCCCTCCCTGCAAACCTAGACGTAGTCATGTTGGCTAGAGTGGATATCTCCCTTCCCATAGTTAAGATTCAATTAAAGTAGAATACCGCTTGAATCAACGAGAACAAGTTTTTACTTCAGCATGAAATCCTAGATTTAAAATTTGTGTTGCAATTTTTGGACAGGTTTGTGCAGTGAGGCGGAGAAGGATATATACCATAACAGTGAAACTTATGTGTTACTGGAGCCAGGAGAGGATGAGAAGTTTGTTTCAGAGGATGAGCTGAGAAAATCATTCAAGCCTTGAAGATTAAAAGTTTCTTTTGGCTCAAAGAATTGAGAGTTTGATTGTATTTACTGAAATTAGTAGTTAACAAAGCATAATCACAAACTGTAACAACTACACCCTCTTGGTTAATTTTATTTTGTAGTTCTCACGTCACCTAATAAAAATTGAACACGTGTTAGGCTCGAGACACTAAAGAAACATGTTGAGATTATCCCACATTGTAACATCCTACTAGAAGAGCATATATGAGTTCTCACTTCACCTAATAAAAACTGAACACGTGTTAGACTCGAGAAACTAAAGAGACATGTTGAGAGTATCCCACATTAGAGATAAGAGTCTGACATAAAGTGCATAAACGGTCTTCTGTCTAGACACACATTATCAATTGGTTTTGAGTCGAAAGCTCGAATTCTAACAGAAACAAGGCATGGTTTCAACCAGTACAAGGGCAAGTACAAAATCATTGACACAAGTTTTTGGTACAATCAAACATGAGTGAGTGAGCATGAGGAATTGAGGACACGTTGAAAAATCTCATCACCAGAAACACAACTGTTCCAAAATGCATCAAATTCCACCAAGTTTGAAACAGTGAAAGCTGAAACAAAAAACAAGAAAAAAGCTGTTGGAAAAAAAGTCACAAAAGTGCTTCTCCTCATAGCCTTCAATTATTGCACCCAAACTTTACTTCTGAAGCTGGACCATCCACACCTGCAACTCCTGAATCTGCAGCAGTGACCCAAAAAAACCCAATTAAATTTCCTGCATCAAGTTTTTAATAATGTTCATGCAGTGATATAATATGTATGTATGTGTGTATGTATGTACCTAGAGGAGGTTTGAGTAAATTTTTGCTAGGGGGCAAGAGGGCACCGCCCTTTCTGTTTCTGGCTAGAAGGCCTTTTGTTACAGGGGACAATTTCATATCTGTTGGGCTTGTATACCTACAAAATTTAAGAAAATATATAACACATAAATCATAAATCTTGTGTATAGGATGTCTAATAAGAACAGACCCGCATCAATATCGAGATATTATCGATAACATATATATGTGTGTGTGCAGAGTAATCTTATATGACAATATGAATGGAAGATTTAATACCTTTCTGGGAATTTAAATGCCTTGGGGACTTTAAGGTGGTCCGGCGTGGTGGTTTTGCGTAAATCGTTGCCGGAGTTTTGAGAATTTTCATCCTTGTGTTGGAGTGGAGGCGGTGGCGATTTGCACTCGGAAAATATCTTCTCTGATTGAGTCGGGCTCGTAGGAGGCATTTCTGGTAGATTCTCCAGAGTGTGATGTGTGAGAGAGAAGATTGAACTGCAAATTTTAATAAATTCAGGTGGAATTTAAATACTGAGAGGAAGTGTGCAAATTTGATGCGAGAGGTTACCGTTTGGGATGAGGAATATAAAAAATTTCAACGGTCGAATTTTGGGTTTGTCCGGATCAGGTTTTGGTCGATTTTGAGATTCAAAATAAAGTTAGTAAGAAATTAGTTTTTCGGGTGGAGGCCCAACATCTTAAGGTCCAATTGAGAATATAACTGCAAACAAATAATCATGCATACCATACGAAGAAAAAAATTTGCATTTTGAAAGTACAAAATGTTTTTTTTTCGAAATCCAGATAATAGCTCTTTACTTATTACGGTAAGAGTGACGCTACACTTACCACACATATTTGTATCATTTATCTAATAAAGAAGGGCCCACAATACATGTGAGTCTCATCTCTTATAGAGAGATGGTACAAATATATGCATCTGGATTGTCTGCCCTCCCCTATCCCATACTCTTCCCATCCTCTTCTATTTATGTGGTCACGGTTAAGCCACGTCAACATTTTATATTTCTATTGCTTTTGGTCTGATTTAAGGGCGATGTACAAAATTGCATGAACTATAGGGGTATTAAGCTAATGAGTCATACAATGAAGCTTTGGGAGAGAGTCATTGAGCATAGATTGAGGCAAGAGACACGGGTTTCGGACAACCAATTCGGGTTCATGTCAGGGCGCTCAACCATGGAGGCAATCTATCTCTTACGAAGATTGATGGAAAGATATAGAGATGGGAAAAAGGATTTACACATGGTCTTTATAGATTTGGAAAAAGCGTATGATAGGGTCCCAAGAGACATTCTTTGGAGGATTTTAGAGAAGAAAGGAGTACGAGTAGCATATATCCAAGCTATACAGGATATGTATGAAGGAGCAAAGACTGCCGTAAGAACTCATGAAGGACAAACCGAAAGCTTTCCCATAACTGTAGGATTACATCAAGGCTCATCCTTAAGTCCTTACCTTTTTGTGTTGGTAATGGATGAGTTAACAGGACATATTCAAGATGATATTCCTTGGTGTATGCTTTTCACAGACGATATAGTGTTGATAGATGAAACTCAGGAAGGGGTAAATGCAAAGCTTAACCTTTGGAGAGAAGTGTTGGAATCTAAAGGTCTTCGCCTAAGCCGATCAAAGACAGAATATATGGAGTGCAAGTTCAGTGCAAATGGAGGCCAAAACGAGTTAGGGGTGAGGATCGGAGATCAAGAAATACCAAAGAGCGACCGTTTTCGTTACCTAGGATCTATCTTGCAAAAAAACGGAGAATTAGATGGAGATCTCAACCATAGAATACAAGCTGGATGGATGAAGTGGAAGAGTGCATCCGGCGTGTTGTGTGACCGCCGTATGCCACTGAAGCTCAAGGAAAAATTTTATAGGACGACAATAAGGCCGGCGATGCTGTATGGCACAAAATGTTGGGCGGTGAAGCATCAACACGTACACAAAATGGGTGTAGCGGAGATGAGGATGCTTCGTTGGATGTGTGGGCACACGAGAAAGGATAAGATTAGGAATGAGGATATCCGGGGTAAAGTAGGAGTAGCCGAAATTGAAGGAAAGATGAGAGAAAATCGGTTACGGTGGTTTGGACATGTGCAAAGAAGGCCTACCGACGCTCCGATTAGAAGATGCGATTATAGGACAGAGGTTCAGGGCCGAAGGGGTAGAGGAAGACCTAGGAAAACTTTGGAAGAGACCCTAAGAAAAGACTTAGAGTACTTGGATCTAACGGAGGACATGACACAGGACAGAACACAATGGCGTTCTAAGATTCATATAGCCGATTCCACTCAGTGACTTGGATTTTCCAAGTCTTCAACCGAGAAGTTTTCCTCACTCGGGAAATTAAGGGAACACTACCTCAACCTACATGCTCCACTCACAAAGCTTCAACAAAAGAAAATTCAAAGAACTTAGCGAAGAAGGCTTTGGTGTATTTAACACAATATGTTGAAATGAAGGAAAGCTTATTTATTGATATCCCCGATAAGTTACAAATATGTACATATACTTGAGTCAAAATAAACAAACAAGAGGGAGCCTTCACAAAGGTTGCTTAGGAGAAGTCTCAGCAGTCGGTAGAGCCCCAGAAAGAGAAGGCACCGGAGGGGGATCATTCGGAGCCTCAGTACTGGACAAAACCCTAGAAGGAGGAGGCATCAGAGGTTGATCATTTGGAGCTTCATTACGCGATACAGCCCCAGAAGACGAAGGCAATAAATGCCTTTGGAACAAACCCACAAATCTCTGATGATCAAGTAAAACCTGACCATCAGATTCCTTCATCTGGTCAAGCTTCCTCTTCATGTTTGTAGCATAGTCATGTGCGAGCCGGTGCAACTGTTTATTCTCGTGCTTGAGCCCTCTAATCTCCTGTTTGAGACTCATCACTTCAGCCGCCAATGATTCAACTTGGCGGGTTCGAGCAAATAGGCGTTGGGCCATATTAGACACAGAACCTGCACATTGAACACTGAGAGACAGAGAATCCTTAACAGCCAACTCATCAGACCGTTTGGAAAGTAGTCTGTTATCTTTGGGAGTGAGAAGGTTCATGGCCACTACCACAGCGGTCATATCATTCTTCATCACGGAATCCCCAACGGTAAGAGGACCAGTAGGGGAGACGAATGATGGGCGCCATATGTTGTCTGGAGAAGGCGGGGCTGCCTCTTCAACAAGGTTCAAGTCAAAACGACGGTCGGAGGGGCCAGACATTTTCAAAGGTGTTGAAGAGAGAAGAGGTCGGACAAATCAAGATCTTAGAAGTGCAAGAATGGAGCTTCTACTGGTGGATATTCAAGTGTGCTTTGGAACTTAATGTCAGCCCCTATAAAAATCTGCATTCGACGAAGCTTCAGAAATCGAAGAGGCGTTTGCTTTCTCAAAAGCTGGGCTGCTCAGAGACCACGAGGGTCGATCTCAGAAATTGAAGAGGCGTTTGCTTTCTCAAAAGCTGGGCTGCTCAAAGACCACGAAGGCCGATCTCAGAAATCGAAGAGGTTTGCTTTCTCAAAAGCTGAGCTGCTAAGAGACCACGAGGGCCGATCTCAGAAATCGAAGAGGCACCTACTTTTCCAGCCTTGTCAGCACCTGTCACACGCACACTCAGCTTTGCGGAAATTATGGGCATTCTGTCGAAGATTTCTGGCGAAGTAGAAAGCACATGAATCGTACTGTTCAATCACTCACTTCCCATACGCAACAGTAACTCATGGGTACCACAGATAACTTTGCCAAAGTTCTCTGACAAAGTTGAGACACGTGAAGCTTGCAGCTCCCGCTACATCGCTCTGACCAAGAAGGGTAAAAGAATTGCAAAGAAACAACACTAACAAAGTTTAGACACATAAATTTTGAAGGTCTAGCTACCATATTATTACCCACAAGGGTAAAGGAACAGTACCACTGCTGGATAATTGGAAAGTCTCGGTGTGTCAACCTTTGTGCTTCGTGGCAAGGTAGACTAGCAAACATGCCCAACCTTTACTCACATTCGAGAAAACACTCCCAACAGGATTGCTTGCTCCAAAATCGAAGAGGCACCGCCCTCCGAATCTCGAGAGCCAGACTCCCAACATGATTACTTTCTCAAAAATCGAAGAGAGGGTAAAGGAACAGTACCACTGCTGGATAATTGGAAAGTCCCTGTGTGTCAACCTTTGTGCTTCGTGGCAAGGTAGACTAGCAAACATGCCTAACCTTTACTCACATTCGAGAAAACACTCCCAACAAGATTGCTTGCTCCAAAATCGAAGAGGCACCGCCCTCCGAATCTCGAGAGCTAGACTCCCAACATGATTACTTTCTCAAAAATCGAAGAGAGGGTAAAGGAACAGTACCACTGCTGGATAATTGGAAAGTCCCTGTGTGTCAACCTCTGTGCTTCGTGGCAAGGTAGACTAGCAAACATGCTCAACCTTTACTCACATTCGAGAAAACACTCCCAACAAGATTGCTTGCTCTAAAATCGAAGAGGCACCGCCCTCCGAATCTCGAGAGCCAGACTCCCAACATGATTACTTTCTCAAAAATCGAAGAGACACCGCTCTCCGAATCTCGAGAGCCAGACCCCCAGTAGGATTGCTTTCTCAAAAATTGAAGAGGCATCGTTCTCCGAATCTCGAGAGCCAGATCCCCGACAGGATTGCTTGTTCGAAAACCGAAGAGGCATCACTTTCCCAACTTCAAGAGCTGGATCTCCTTGGATAAAGCTTGTCTGTAATCTTCACACGCAACATCAGCTTTCCAGATACCACAGACCACTTTTTCAAAGTGCTCTGACAGAGTTAAAACATGTGAAGCTGGCAGCTCCCACTACCGTGCTATGACCAAGCAGGGTAAAGGAATAGCATTATTACTTGATGTTAGGGAGACTCCTATATATGTCGACCTCCATCCTTAACGGACAGGCAGACCTGCAAAAATGCTCAACCCTTTCTCTTATCTGAGAGGGCACTCCCAACGAAGCCTTTCGAAATATTCAGCTTTCTTTCCCCCCGATAATACCTCTGTAAACAAGCTATACTAGAGCAAGAATATCTCATATCATCAGGGTTAAAAGCAAGAGTATCCCATATCATGCTTTTTCCCTGTCTTTTCCTTTGGCCTTGTTCTTACCTGCAAGACAAGGAGAAAGAGAGCAATCAGTCAGCACTTGGAATCAAGCTTCCAGCCAGGAACTGACTGCCTGGAACCCCTTACTTGATTACTTACCTGGCATTGCTCTCGAGTACTCATCTTCAACATCTTATGCTTCCAGGGAAGATACCGCATCTGCCTAAGGAACAGATAGGGCAAGTGAGAAGGATACAAGGAAGCATGTGGAGACAAGCGTAACAGCACACGTGCCGATACATCCACTACTCTGTCAAAAGCAAAAGTATCCCATATCAGCAGGGTCGAACGTACTCTAGATTTGATGGACTTGTTTTGACCCTCAAATTCTTCAGTCGGCCTTATACTCTGGAGGAAACCAGAAAACCCTCCAGCCCGGTTCAAGAATAAGCCTGTGGAAAGTTACTTCTTCAAAAGCAAAAGTATCCCATATCATCTCTTCTCATTTTTCTTCTCTTTATCCTTCATGCTGCCTGCAAGATAGGGAGAATGTGAACAATCAGCTGGAGCTCTGATTGCTTACCTTGTCTGTCACCTCTTTCAGCAGATCCCCTAGCCCGGCGACTTGGGGGACTCCTACTACATGGTTTGTATCGCGCTTGACCAAGCCTGAAATTACAAGTAAGCTTCAAGTGAAATTGATACATTACCTTGTGCATCTCCACCAATTACAGATACCACCCCTGGATGGAGGAAGAGTACTTCCAGAGAAGACGCCACATCTACCTATGAGACAGATAAGGCAAGTCAAGACGATACCACACTCCGGTACTTAGAAGTTTCGTGGTTACGAGATCATTCTCCCACAATATTTCCTAATGTCATTTGTACTAAATCATTCACTTGTACTCACTAAATGAGAGCTTGAACCTATGTACTTGTGTAAACCCTTCACAATTAATGAGAACTCCTCTATTCCGTGGACGTAGCCAATCTGGGTGAACCACGTACATCTTGTGTTTGCTTTCCTATCTCTATCCATTTATATACTTATCCACACTAATGACCAGAACAATCTAGCGAAGATCACAAAAAGTGACCGTTTTCACTACCTAGGATCTATCTTGCAAGAGAACGGAGAATTAGATGGAGATCTCAACCATAGAATACAAGCTGGATGGATGAAGTGTAAGAGTGCATCCGGCGTGTTATGTGACCGTCGTAGGCCACTGAAGCTCAAGGGAAAATTTTATAGGACGGTAATAAGGCCAGCGATGTTGTATGGCACAGAATGTTGGGCGGTGAAGCATCAACACGTACACAAAATGGGTGTAGCGGAGATGAGGATGCTTCGTGGGATGTATGGGCACACGATAAAGGATAAGATTGGGAATGAGGATATCCGAGGTAAAGTAGGAGTGGCCAAAATTGAAGGAAATATGAGAGAAAATCGGTTCCGGTGGTTTGGACATGTGCAAAGAAGGCCTACTGACGCTCCGGTTCGAAAATGTGACTACGGGACAGAGGTTCAGGGCCGAAGGGGTAGAGGAAGACCTAGGAAAACTTTGGAAGAGACCCTAAGAAAAGACTTGAGTACTTGGATCTAACGGAGGACATGACACAAAACCGAGCGCAATGACGTTCTAGGATTCATATAGCCGACCCCACTTAGTGGGAAAAGGCTTTGTTGTTGTTGTTGTTGTTGTTGTATTGCTTTTGGTCTTATTATTTCTATAAAAAATCAATATAAAATGTTGACGTGACTTAACCGTGGTCACATAAATATGAGGGAATGAGAAGGGTATGAGATGAGGAGGGCAGACAATCCAGATCCCAAATATATAGTGTGAAGATGGGAGGGTGGACAGAGGTTCTTGAGCTTTTTAGATCATTTATTCAAGGGAGGCCTCTTCCAAAATCCTCATGAAAATTGAAAAAAAAAAAAGATGATAAATATACAAACATGAACAGGAAAAATTATTGCTCGTCAATTTTAACCCCAATTGGTCTTCTGTATTTTTATTGTCCTCCTTAGGTAGTTCCACTAGTGTAGAGAAAAGAGGGTATGACTATGTTTGAGAAACAAGAAAATGTTCCATTGATGGGGGTGTTTGATGCTTATTAAAGTGTCAATTGATGATTCAAATATTCAAACAACAATATACTAGGGTCAAATCAGACATTGGAGTCTACAATGCTTGAATCGTCTTGTTGGATTTGCTCGTTATTGTTGGAGAATACCAACCCACATCTGTTACATAACAAAATAATGCACAATTAATATTTGGGAGTTTTCACCCCTAATATCACCAAGACCCTTTTTGTGATAAAACCAAATACATAGTAATAGGTGGTTAACTTGGGATAATGTCGTTTATGTCGGTAGTGGACGCATAGGCTACAAAGTTTATCATGGTAACATAGCAAGTCCTCCATTTACTAGGCTCGAGTTTAACTTCTTAAGTTGGGTTTTCGAAAAATTGCACCTAGTTTAAGGATATTGAATGACTAGACCCTCGACCATAATCTGTGAATGATGATCGCGCTCTTGAAAAGTTTCATTAGCTTCGGTATAATGACTTGACCCATTCTCAATGTGGGAATTGGTTTCCAGTGTGACCCCACATCAACCTCAACACTTAGTACTGGATGATTAAGTTGAGACATATCAATAACAGTGATTGTGGACCATGTTGAACTTATATTTATCAGTTGCGTTATTCTTGGATGCATTCTTCCATATGTTCTACATTATAAGTAGCCAATCTTATAATGTAGATAGTGCTATAATTTTAAGTAGCTAGGTTTAATTAAGGGAACTTTAACGAAAAGCACCCGGTACTGTTCACTTTAACGAAAAACCACATTTTTACACTAAAAAGTCAATCCTGGTACTATTCACTTTACCCTTTATTTTGTCATTATTATTAAAACTCAAAGTTTTCAAGCCATTTTCATTAGTTTTCCTTTTAATTAAATGGTTGGTTTTCTACTTAAAAACTTGTTTTCATTCCAATTAGTCGTATGCCAATTGATTTCACGACCAACATTTCGTATGATATATTAACCGGGGGTTGTTAATTAGATGTTGTAAACTACTTTGTCCTTTAATATATACTATTCGCTTAGAGCTTCATTTGGATTTCATACACTTTCGCTTCTTTTTATTTTGTCTATTTATTCAATTTTTTAGAATGGAGAATAGTTGGTGGCTTTGTCACGACAATTTATTTTTGGGAGTTTTAACAAAACACTTCTGGTACTATTCACTTTTAACGAAAAACCACATTTTTACCTTTCCCTGGTACTATTCACTATACCTTTATTTGTCATTTTTCATTACAATTAAAGTTTTTTTGGGACTTTTTTTTAGTTTTCATTTTATTTTTTAGGGGCTGAGAAGATTCAGAAAGATATTTCAGCCTTTCCTTATATATCATTATGTGATTTATTAACGTCAATAATCAAACTTAAAACGTATCATGTATAATATGAGGTTGGAATTCGTCCCAACCACTGAGTCACCCGTGATGGTATTTTAGAAACGTGTATTTGGTGTGAAATTACAAATTCATGAATTTGGATGTTGACTTGGACTTTTGAGAGTTTGGTTTTGGAAGCAAAAGATTGTATAAAGGACAACAATGACTTCTTCTAGAAAACAACCTTTTGAATAAGAAAAAGATAAGAAGATATTTTGTTTGACAAAAAGAAAATTACTACAACCACACACACACATATATATGTATATGTATATGTATATGTGTGTGTATAAATGAATATATATATATATATATATATATATATATATATAATATTGTGTGTAAGTGGAGAAATTGGAGACGATGACTATGGTGAGATAGGTAGTGAAGGTGACAACGACAGATGTCTCTGTAAATAGCCAATATATTGACAAAAGCAGATTCTCTGCCCTCTCACTTTCCGTACCCTCCTGTTTTGTGTGATCACGGTTAAGTCACGTTAATATTTTATATTATTTTTTTTATAGAGATAATAAAACAAAAATGAATAGTAATATAAAATGTTGACATGACTTAACCGTGACCACACAAACAGGAGGGCACATGAGGAAGGAATCAACTTTTACTTTTGGAAGTAGATTCTTTGCCCTCCACTTCCTGTGCCTCCTATTTTACGTGGTCACGGTTAAGCCACGTAAATATTTTATATTATTTTTTATAGATATAATAAGACAAAAAGAAATAGTAATATAAAATGTTGACGTGACTTAACCGTGACCACATAAACAAAAAGGCACGAAAGGGCAGAGAATCTGCCTCCTTTACTCTTTTTCATTTTGAAAATGACTTCCAGGACAGGAATTCATTTTGAAAATTATTATTTTAATTATTAGAAAAATGTCTTTAAAAAGAAAGTTATTAAAAAAATGAAATTACTAAGACCCATCTTTAATTGAAAAACAAATACCTTTTTTTTAGAAGGAAAGACAGATACCTTACGCAATAAAATTGAGTACCATTAGTTTTGGTAATACGGAATATAGTTACTAAAAGTATTACAAGATAGCTTTCTTGAAAAATATGTGAAACATTCATGCGTGAAAAGTAAGTACACATACACATGTTTAACATGCGTTTATGTTTGATTTAAACAAATTAATATTTTAATGAATTATTTAAATGCTACAGAAAATATAAGCAATTTTCAAAAACTATGTTAATATGTCTATATACACGATTTTATTTTGTTAATGTGTATACACGAATTTAAACTAACAAAATAAATTTCACCAATTTTCGTTTGCAAAATAATGTCATTATTAAATTGATTTAAATATGTTTACTAGAAATCTAGTATTAGTACTTACAAGTAACATATTTAATATTAACAAATCAATTAGTGAACAAATTTGAGAACTAAATTTGACAACTCTGGTATTATTTTTAAAGATTACTTTGGCATGAACTATGTAAAAGAAAACTAGTGATTTCAAAAACAATAGTAAAGTATATAGAGGTTTTTGGTTTGTGCAAATATTCTTCAAGCACAAGAAGTTGGTGTGTGTGATTTATATCAAATAAATCGAAATATGTGATTTTATTAAATAATGTCCACCTGAGAAGTGGAGGCACCTCCATGTTAACTGGTAAGACTAACATTATGCTAAATTTCTAATAATACGTCACATATTCGGTTTTTAGATAAGTTGTTCATATAATATTCTTTTTTTATTAAAATATAATATTGTTCGTTAAGCATAGCAGGGTGTTGGTTTCTAACATCTCGAATTCAAAATTATCTTCTCTTAATTATTATTAGCAGATGAGCACACACTTTGTGTGTGTGAACAATTTCATTTTATTTTTTGTTTTTTATTAAGGAGTGTGATTAATTTTTAAAATTTTAAAAAGTGTATGAAATAATGATAATAAGTGCATATTTTTTTTTAATATTACATAATTAATGTTTTGTCTTCTTTATGTAAATATTGTGTATCAAAAGTGAGGGAAAAATTGAAAAAATAGGAATATGATTGTCATTTTTTTAAAATAAGGGTGAAATAGGAAAAATAGGGACATGATTGTCATTTTCTCAAAAGATACAAAATTACTGTTTTGCCCTCCTCATGTCAATATTGTGTATCAAAATGAGGGCAAAATAGGAAAAAAGAGGGGCAAAAAGTTAACAAGGAGGGTTCTCTTTATAGAACAAACTAGCATATGGGCACACACAAAGTGTGTGAGAAAATTTTTTATTTTTGTTTTTAAAATAGAAGGAGAGAGGAAGAGAGTGATAGAGAGAATGTGGGAGTGAGAAGTTTTTTTATTTTTTATTTAGAAATATGTTATGATTACATGTATGTGAGGTTTTGAAAAAAAAAAACCAAAATTTGATTGTGTGAAATTATATTTCTGTTCCATATTTCTTATTCATGTTCTATTTTAATTAGAGGGTTAAATTGATAATTTTATAAAATTTTGATTAATAATAAGTGTTTTATTAATCAGTAAAGATTAATAGAGATAATAATTTCGAACTACCACACCCTAACGTTAATAATAAACTTAAAAAAAAAAAAAAAAAAAGCATTGTTGTTTGCATTACTAGGCGGAGGGTAGACTCAAACCGAGCAGGTCAAAGCATCCAAGCCCAATTGGCGTTATTAAAAAAAAAACAGACCGTAAAGTGCAAAAGACAAATCGAGAAAGGTTACGCAAAGTAGAGCCCAATAATTCTTATCCGAGAAAGTTGGCTTCTCTGTGTTTTCCCAGAGAAAATGTCCGTACAGTTCATCTGAATGCTTTTGCTGGCTGCTACATCTTTTGCTTCAACCATTTCTGAAGCAGAATTTTGGGGTCTCTCCTTTTTGTACGTATTGCAAATCTGCAACCTGCAAAAAGTTCGAATCCTGCAAAGAGTAAGAGGTAAGATTTCCGTTTTTTTCTACTGTTAATTGCTTTTTTGGGTTCAACTTTGGGGTTGTTTTTTCTGCATCGTATTGTTTATGGTGATTGCCATTTGCCACTGATGACCAACTTTTTGAAAAGACTGGTCTTTTTTGCTAATTCGACGATAAAAAGATTGCCCCTTTATTCTAATTTGACGATTCCTTTTGATTGCAGGACTTTTCTTATCCTCAATCGCCTTTTGGGTTCCCACTTAATTTTGGAGAGTGGTGTTTGTTGGGTATTTGCCAATTTTCAACATAGACTACTTCAGTGGATGCAAAAAGCTTTGATTCTGCAGTTGTTCCACCAAAAGGGTATCTTTTACTTTTCTGTTTTTTTGATAAAATTGGAGGGTTTTGGTTCAATTGCTGAAGTTGTTTCTTGTACCTTGGTAAGGATTTTGAACTAGGAAGGGCCTGAAGTTCAACTGTTGTCCTTGATCCCAAAACCGAAAAGATTTGAGTTGGATTTGTTGGTTCATTTTTAGGTGTTTTTATTGTATGTTGAGGGGGGATTGTAAATCTATGAACCCGGAAATGGAAGGAGAATGCGATTTGATTGCCGCGGCAAAGAACATAGTGAGGGCCTTGGGGTCGAAGAAGAACCTTACAGATGGTGAGAGGGAGATTTTGGCTAATCTTGGCACCCAATTGTCCAGCATGATGGGACTCAGTGAGAGAGATGATGAGAATAAGGATAAAAAGATCAGTGAGGTCGAAGATCGCCTTAATTGGATTCAGGAGAGGATCATGAGTTGGGAGGCTGATCAGTCTATGATATGGGATTCGAGCCCGAATGAGTCTCTGGAGTATATGAAGGCTGTGGAGGAGGCTCGGAGATTGATCGAAAGATTGGAAAGGTCGTGTTTGGATAAAAATGATGAAGAGTATGAGGTGTTACATAGAGCTCATGATGTTCTTCAAACGGCAATGGCTAGGCTAGAGGAAGAGTTCAAGTACATGCTTGTTCAGAACAGGCAACCCTTTGAACCCGAGCACATGTCTTTTCGTTCGAGTGAAGAGGATATTGCGGATGGAAGCTCGATAATCTCTTTTGGGGATGATTCGATTGAGGACTCACTTCAAACGGATAGTGTCAGCAGAGCGTCTGAGGAAGTCATCATTGATTTGGTTCATCCGGATATAGTTCCTGAGCTCAGAGGCATTGCAAATTTGATGTTCAATTGCAATTATGATCAGGAATGCATGCAAGCTTATACCATCATCCGAAAGGAGGCATTGGATGAGTGCCTCTCCATTCTCGAAATCCAGAAGCTGAGTATTGAGGATGTGCTGAAGATGGACTGGGGCTCCTTGAATTCCAAAATCAGAAGATGGGTCTGGGGTATGAAGATCTTCGTGCGAGTTTATCTAGCTAGCGAGAGATCGCTCAGCGATCAGATTTTTGGGGAGCTTGGAGCGATTTATTTGGATTGTTTTGTTGAGGCATCAAAGGCTTCAATGCTGCAGCTTCTGAATTTTGGTGAAGCCATGTCTATTGGCCCCCACCAACCGGAAAAGTTGTTCCGCATTCTTGACATGTATGAGGTGCTTGCAGATGTTCTTCCCGACATAGATGCTTTATACGCAGACGAGGCTGGTTCTTCTGTAAGAATTGAGTGTCATGAGGTTCTGATGAAATTGGGTGAGTCTGTGAAGGCAACATTTAGTAAATTCGAGAGCGCCATTGCATCAAACCCCTCGACTAACCCTGTTGCTGGAGGAGGAATACATCCTCTCACCAAATATGTGATGAATTACTTGAGGATTCTCACAGACTATGGAGAGACCCTTAATTATCTCTTCGAGGACAGTACTGATGCTGATTCCATTTCGCTGTCGCCTGACATGAGTCCTACCTCAGACGAGGAGAACAAACCCACTGATTCTCCAGGCAGAATTTTCCCAATGGTTCGCCACTTCCGATCACTTACTTCAACTCTGGAAGGCAACCTTGACGAAAAGTCCAGGTTATACAAGGATCCTTCCTTGCAACACGTATTTTTGATGAACAATTTACGGTACATGGCTCAGAAGGTTAAGGGGGATGAACTGAGGCCCATTTTCGGAGACGGCTGGCTTAGGAAGTGCAACGGGAAAGTTCAACAGCAAGCATTGAACTACCAGAGATCTAGTTGGAGTTCCATCCTTAATTTGCTCAAAGAGGAGGGCATTCAGAATCCCGGTACAAATTCTATCTCAAAAACCCTCAAGGAAAGGCTCCGCAGCTTTTATCTTGTGTTCGAAGAGATCTACAAGAGCCAAACAACATGGTTCATTCCGGATCCTCAGCTTCGAGAAGATGTGCAAATCTCAGCATCCCTGAATGTAATCCAAGCTTATAGGACATTTGTGGGAAGACATTCAAACGACGTAAGTGACAAGCTCATCAAGTACAGTGCGGACGATTTGCAGAATTACCTCTTGGATCTCTTTGAGGGATCCCCGAAATCATTACAAAATTCCAGCAGGAGGTGACAGCATAATAAGTAGTATTGTGACTATTGTCATGTTATTATTTACAGCAGAGGAAGGCTTTTCATTTCATGCTCATATATGTTTTGATTGTTACAACTGGCCAGGATTCCCCCATGAAAATTGAAAAGGGATTCTTTCCCTCGGTAGTTTTCGTGTGTGTAACGTTTGTAATGTGATGAATTCAGTTCACTTTTCTGACCTCTGCATTGGATATCCTAACTGATATAAGATTGAATGAAGCAAGTTTTCGCGTGTGTATCATTTTTAATGTGATGAATTCGGTTTATTTTTCTGACCTCTGCTTTGGCTGTCCTAACTGATATAAGATTGAGCGAAGCAGATTTTCGTATGCAACTTTATGTGCTTTTGCCGAATATGTTTCTCTTCAAGTTTGTCAAAATTGGGTGGTGATTCTGTCATAAAGTTCTATGCCTCAGCTGTTGCAGCAAACTCAAGACTATGATACCATGTGAGTAGATTTGGCCCCAGTAGTCCATACCAACTCAAAGTTTCATCTCTTGTTACTGGTGATTCATCATAAGGTCAAGTGACGCTTGAGACAGACATACGGTAATCACTGGTTGCACGAAAAATTCTTCAAAAAGGCTTGAAAGGCTAATTTATTTGAGCAATCACTTCACTCACAAACAAAATAAAGGAAGTCACGTGAGCAAGATATACATACGTGGATATATTATCCGCTGCATCCGCATTTTCCTCTCGAAGTTGATGTCCAAGTCGCAGTAAGATTGTTCAGCAAGACTAGTCAAAATGGAGTCACAAGTACATTGTGTTTCAGTTTTTTAGGTCCAGTCCAGGTTAACAGAATTTTCCAGTTCACGTTTGACAAGGACTCAAGGACCGGACTGCTAACTTTTATTACCTGTAGGTCCCTGGAGAAGTTTGCTTTTGTTAGGAAATGCCATCAATGTCCTGTAATGTAATGTTAGGTCCCTAGTGGTGGTTGGAGATATAAATGGAGACCTACTCTGTCTGATTTTTGTGGCTGAGAAGAAGTCCGAAGGGCTGAGTCATGCCTCCCAAGAACCCCATTCAAATTACAAATACAAGTGACATTGAAAGAGTATTTTGCACCATTGCAGCAAAAATCAATTGTTTTCTGTTTTTCTCACTTCTTCAACCTCATTTATTTTCCAACTACTTGATTTAGTCGTTCCTTTATTTGTCTCTTTAAATGGAGATATTCTTTGTGTCTGCCAACTGTATTTAACACATGACCGGTAGTAGAACCCGCGAGAGACCGGTTGTACCCATCATACGAGAGGGACTGGACCTTTGTATGAATGATTTTATTAATGACCTGTGAGCTTGGTCGGGGCAAAGCTGAATCTCCAAAGAAATTTTTACATAAACCTTTACTTTTCTCGCACAGCAAAAACTAACAGCTAAATAACCGAAAAGTGAAGGTTTATGTGAAAAAATACAAGGTTAGTTGTGTACTGTATCTTAACTTTGCTTGTATAAGTTTATTTTACACTACCGGTCCTAAGCCCGGATAAAAGAGGAGGAAGAGTGTGTTAGGTAGTCGACAAGCAACTCCCTTAATATTGTTGTTTTTGCGTACTGCGTCTTGGAAGGGTACAGGAGGACAAGGATAGAAAAGGGTAGTTGTAAATATTATGTTCCATTAGCAAGTATTGTGCTAGACTTGCTCCACGGATTCCAGGAGCAAGAACAGACCAATAGTTGCCCCACCAGCGTCGACAGCCAATTTTCAACCATCAACACCAATGCGACTTTTATGCCAATGCAACCGGAAATATCAGTAGTAGCTCAAAATTTGCATTTCAAACTAAACTAAAACTAAACTAAATTAAACTAAAATTAACATATCAAGTCTGTACAAGATTCAACTTCGTTACAGTGACAACTTTTTTTTTTTGTGCCCCTCCACTTATTTATGACACACCACAATCCACCTAGACGCGGTCATCATAAATGGTTTGTGCGATAATGTCGGAGGCGGGTTCAGGATAATCCATTCAATCTTCTTCTTTTCTTTCTTTTTTTTTATAATTTTCCTCTTCCCACGGAACTCCTCCTCTTTACACCATTGAAGAAGATGTCAAGTCCTCTGATCGACCCTTCTATGATCACTGCCTATGCACAGATCAGAACTCAAACTTCTCAACGTAGAGTATCCGTTTGAATACCAGTGACTGAGAAAAATTTCTCGTCCGACACCCCTTACAATATAGCAAGATTCTCTATATTTAGTTGATCATCTAATCCATGTTAATGTCATGCGATAGAGTTAGTTGCCTTATACGAGTTGCTGCTCTCGCACACATAGCATATATAGTATGAAGACTTAGCCCATCTCAAAATTTGACATCTGATACCCCTTGTCAACCTAAATTCACTTTTATCATCCAGTTGTCGGAGGTTTGCACGTAAGGTAAATTTAGACGAGTTCGCCATCAAGTGTGTAAATCAAGATGAGACGTAACAGTGAATGTGTTTAATGTTAGTTGCTCTTCTTAAATTGATACAAGCCGTTCAACGAAACGACGGCTGTAAAAGTTGAAAATTTTCTGAGCACCTTACTGTGCTGTCACGCCCTAAGCAATCCAAGTAGAAATCCCCTCTCCTTTCTGTTTTGTTTTGTTTTTCTATTTGGCAGCACCCACACACTCTCTCTCTCTCTCTAGTTTTTCACTTCCAGTGGAAAGCAAAAACCAGCTGCACAATCCGCACGGCATTCTGCTGCTGCCAGATCAACGGAAGAATCAGAATGATGCCGCTAATGTGGTGTTCTGCGCCACCGTCGCCACCGCCGGAAGCGATGGTGGGTACGTTAATGGCAAAGAAAGATGGAAGCTCTAGGAGTGTGGTGATCAATATGAGGGGTGCAGGTACAAATAATGGGTTCCCATCGTTCCTTCCAAAGGAGGTTGAGAAAATTAAGGACCCATATGCCAGAAAGTTGGCTCAGAGGATGGAGAGGCTCCCTGTGTCGGTAACCCACTAATCTCGTTCTCATTTTTGTTAATCTGACTAATTTCGTTTATTTACGAGTTTAAATTACTTTAATTTACTAATTTAGAACTAAAGGGAGTTTGATGAGCTCTTAAACTGGTCTAATCCACATATAAGTTATAACACATGTATGCTTAATGCCACTAATTATGATGTACATTTTTTCATGAAGTACTTGGGCTTATTCCTAAGATGATTTTCGCATGCTATTATTATTTTTCTTTTTGTGTACTTCTGGAGAAGTTTTAAAAAGAAAATGAATATGCGAAAATTAATTTTCTACCGATTAAAGCGATTCCCTGTTTTTTTCATTTTCATCATCTTCTTCAAGAACATCTGACTCAAAAGCTGGGAAGTACTTGAGCTTGCAGCCAAAACTGGGAAGTGGTTGAATAAGTGCATTTTTGTTTTTACTTTATTATTTGTCCTGATTCAATGAAATGAATAAGGCCATCTCTAACCGAGGGCTGGCTAGAAGACTCGTTTTAACCATCTGGCCTTCCAAGATTCCCCAAGATATTAATATTTTAATGAACAGTACATGGTCATATTTGCCTCCGTCTCCAACAGAGGGCCAAAGGGCCAGAGGGCTCGTTTTAGCCATGTCACAAAAAACCGTCTCCAACCGAGGGCCAAACATAATTTATTATTTAAAAACTACAACAAAAATGTTGTTTAAGTTTCATGTTGTATAATTTTTATGTTGGTTAATGTTATTTAATGTTGTTTCATATTGTTTAATGTTGTTTCATGTTACTTAATTTAATTTAATGTTGTATAATGGCTTAGGAAGTTATAGGAAAAAAAATAGAATTTAAAAAAAAATATGAAACAAATTTTCTCAAATAGAAGTTATAGGAAAAAAAATGGAATTTAAAAAAAAATATGAAACAAATTTTGTGAAATAGAAGTTATAGGAAAAAATGGAATTTAAAAAACAATATGAAATAAATTTTGTGAAATAGAAGTTATAGGAAAAAAATGGAGTTAAAAAAAATATGAAATAAATTTTGTGAAATATAAGTTATAGGAAAAAAAATATGAAACAAATTTTGTGAAATAGAAGTTATAGGAAAAAAATGGAATTTAAAAAAGAAATATGAACCAAATTTTGTGAAATAGAAGTTATAGGAAAAAATAGAAGTTATATGAAAATTTTTGTAAATAAAAAATAATAATAATAATGTAAAAAAAAATCAAATCAAATGCAACGGCTAGTAGCCGTTTCATTTGAATTTTTTTTAAAAAAATCATGTCGGTTATAACCGACAGGAATACACCATTATTTAGTATATTAAATAATAGCATGTATTCCTGTCGGTTATAACCGACACGAATAACAAAACTATAAAAAAAAAATTAGCCAGCCCGAAGCTGGCTGGCTGGCCGAAAGCAGCCAGCCCTTTGGCCCTTTGAAATTCCGTGGGGCCCTCCCAGATTCTCGAGTCCTCTGGCCTAGCCCTCGGTTGGAGACGGTTTTAGGGCTATTTTCGGCCCTCTTGCCCTCTGGACCCTTCAATTAGAGATAGCCTAAGTACTTTTTGCCTTTTGTGGGATGGTGAACAGTGAACTCACTCAACTTTGGAGTGATCGATACAAGGTGATAATAGTCATTTCCATATGGTGGGAATATTCTTTGCATGAAACTATTTTTTGTGAATACAAAATAATCAAGCTAAATGTACTAATTTTCCAAGTTTTTGTTTAATAAAACTTTAGTTGCGCTCAGTGACGGAATTAGGATTTTCAATATGTGATTGAGTTGAAATATTCATTGAAACTGTATGTGGCACGTGACATGTGATGAACAGATGATTCTCAATTTTCTCGTCCACTTTGAAGTTACTCATTGACTTTGAATAATTTCTCATTTCTCTCTTTAATGTAGGGGTATTACCCCTGCTAACATAGTGTGACTAATGGGGCAAGCCGGTTGTGATTGCAGATTGGGTCGTCGGAAAGTTGTATCATGAGTAGTTGTGTAAGGCCTCTAAAACAAAGTGAGATCAATCCGGTGGTTCTCCTCCATTGCTTTGACAGGTTTGTAATGCTTGCAAATTGCAGATTGACCCGTTACAAGGTGATTTAGTGCTGAACATGTTTGGTCATGTTTGTGTCTTTTAGTTCTTGTTTAGAATGGAGGTGCGCGTACCCCCTGCTTGAAGAGGCCGGGTTGGAGGCTTGGGCTGTTGATGTTCTTGGGTGGGGCTTCTCTGATTTAGGTTCGTTTACCTGCGTTTTCCTCATTGTTTTATTTTTTTATTTTTTCCGGCTGGATATGATTATATACTTCCAGTCTCTTTCTTGCAACAAGTGCTTAATGTTCATCTGTTTAATCATTTGTTATCTGTTATCTGTACTAGAAAGGTGTCCACCATGCAGTGCGGCAACCAAGCGGCATCACCTCTATCAGGTATATATGCAGTGTGATATTCTTTTCTTTATTCTTTTGTTGCTCCAGTGAATATTGTTTCGGTCTATCTGCAATGGTTTTGATATTTTGTTATGTTAATTACTTTAAGTCGAAAATGGTCTACATTTTTCATCATCTGTTGAGAAAATTCGAATTTAATCTTATTGTTTGAGCTCGGAGATATAACTGGATTTCACATTCGAATTATAGTTTTGGAAGTCCTACATCAGAAGACCGATGGTATTAGTTGGACCAAGCCTCGGTGGTTCTGTTGCAATTGACTTTGCATACCACTATCCAGTAGCTGTGAGTGTCTATCATATTGAGCTCCTTCGCTCTAGATGCGTTGTTTCAGAAATTATGTAGTGTCCATTTCATAAATTTAATTCTTGTTTTCTATTTTCAGGTTGAAAAGCTGGTTTTAATCAATGCAAGCGTCTACGCAGAAGGCACCGGAGACATGGCAAAGTTACCTAAAGCTGCGGCCTACGCTGGGGTTGGTGTCCCCTTACAGCGATATTTCAACCCTATGTGAATTCTCTTAGCTTGCTTGCCTAATGTTCTGATCTTTTTATTCACCAGGTTTCTTTATTGAAGAGCACCCCTCTACGCTTCTACGCAAATATGCTGGCCTTCAACGACATTTCATTAGCTACAACCTTTGATTGGACTAATGTAAGATAATCTTTCTGTTAATATACTCAAGTTTCCAACTGAAACAGGCATCTAGTATATTGTTGAAATTTTTATCTTGGCATCTTTGTCTTAGATTTTTGAAGTATGTGTAATGGAAAGCTAACAGAGATCGTTCCATAATTAGGTCGGACGCTTACACTGTCTGCTGCCTTGGTGGAAAGATGCAACAGTCAGTTTTATGAGTAGCGGAGGCTATAATGTCGTTTCTCAAATAAAACAGGTAAACTCTCGCCATCTTAGTGAGTACGGTATATAAGTGGTACGCAGAATTCGGCAAGTCGGGTAGGTAATAGGAAGCTTGTATTCTGAAACCTTATTTTACAGGTAAAGCAGAAAGTACTAGTGATTTGCAGCGAGCAAGACAATATTATCAGCTACAAACAAATATTGGTGAGTTTTGAGCTCCTACCTGCTACTTAACTTTTCCTGTCGTACTTAAACCAAGCATGTTTCGCAATCATTTTATGACGGAGGACTTAATTTATTCTCGTAATCTTAAAAAACGCACGAGAGATTGCAAACCCTACTTCAAAATCGTTGCTAAAACTCGATATGCCTGTTTGAAGCGTTTTGGAAAACTTGATGCGAAATGTATTGTGCGACCACTGACATTGCCGGTTGCTATAAAGTAGAAACCGAAACACATGCTAAGATGTCAACATATATGCATTCCTTAATGAGTCTTCTTCTTGTTGTAATCAAAATGCAGAGGCTGCGTTGTGAGCTTTCGTCTGCAATCATGCGGCTAATACCGGATAGCGGACATCTCCCTCACGTTGATAATCCCGCCTCCATCGCAAAACTAATTGCAGGGTTTGCCCGGAACGGTCGTTGCTGAGAGAATCCCTCCTCTGGTCCTATGTGGCAGAATTATAGGACTTACTCCCTGCTAAGAGGCCCGTTCTTCTTCTTAGCAATACTAAGTTTTTCTTTAAACACTTCCTTTTATAGTTGTGAGCTAAAGGAAGATTTAGCGCAAAACCAAGCGTAATGACGTTATATAGTTCATATAGCCGACCCCACTAGACTTCGTTGTTGTTGTTGTACTTATTTTTATAGTTGTGGTTGTAGTTCCAGGACTTAACATTTATGATATTTGTTTATATAATGTGAATCTGAATAAGAGATTGAACAACTAGCCAAGAAATATTATGAATATTAGAGATAAAAAAATAATTACAATTAAATAGTTCGGTATACAAGTCTTGTGTTCGAATTTCCCTTAACTAATATCACTTCTATTGAAAAATACAAAAAATATTGGTTTGCATCTTTCGCTCAGTAAAATATCAACAGACTTGTAGATACTTGCAATCTTATTTTTTCTTCACACTTCTAACATAATATGAAAGAAAAATTGCACTGTTTGTTCTGTGGTGCGTATGATTGAGTGATCCAAAAAATTAATAGTTAGATCTTGCATATATGAATCTAATAGAACAATAAATTTTTGTAACAGTTAGATCTTGCGTAAAACTTATACTATTGAATAATACGCGCTATTGTAGCTAGACCTAGGTATCATTCGGTAAACCTACTTTATATAGATCGGGAAAACCGTACGGTTTTTTTAAACCATGAGCTATTGTAACATCCCACATCGCCCAGTGGAGTGATCCTTAAATGTATATTCTCATCCCTACCTAGCACGAGGCTTTTTGGGAGCTCACTAGCTTCGGGTTCCGTCGGAACTCCGAAGTTAAGCGAGAAAAAGGCCAGAGCACTCCCATGATGGGTGACCCACTGGGAAGTCGCTCGTGAGTTCCCAAAAACAAAACCGTGAGGGAATGGTAAGCCCAAAGCGGACAATATCTTGCTACGGTGGTGAAGATGACCCGGGAAGTGATCCGCCCCGAGCCGGGATGTGACAAATGGTATCAGAGCCAATCCCTGGCCGGAAGTGTGCCGACGAGGACGTCAGGCCCCTAAGGGGGGTGGATTGTAACATCCCACATCGTCCAGGGGAGTGATCCTTAAATGTATATTCTCATCCCTACCTAGCACGAGGCCTTTTGGGAGCTCATTGACTTCGGGTTCCGTCGGAACTCTGAAGTTAAGCGAGAAGAAGGCCAGAGCACTCCCAGGATAGGTGACCCACTGGGAAGTTGCTCGTGAGTTTCCAAAAACAAAACCGTGAGGGAATGGTAAGCCCAAAACGGACAATATCGTGCTACGGTGGTGAAGATGGCCCGGGAAGTGATCCACCCCGGGCCAGGATGTGACAAATGGTATCAGAGCCAATCCCTGGCCGGAAGTGTGCCGACGAGGACGTCGGGCCCATAAGGGGGGTGGATTGTAACATCCCACATTGCCCAGGGGAGTGATCCTTAAATGTATATTCCCATCCCTACCTAGCACGAGGCCTTTTGGGAGCTCATTGACTTCGGGTTCCGTCGGAACTCTGAAGTTAAGCGAGAAGAAGGCCAGAGCACTCCCAGGATGGATGACCCACTAGGAAGTTGCTCGTGAGTTTCCAAAAACAAAACCGTGAGGGAATGGTAAGCCCAAAACGGACAATATCGTGCTACGGTGGTGAAAATGGCCCGGGAAATGATCCGTCCCGGGCCGGGATGTGACAGCTATGGCTCAAATCCATAGTCAAATTTATTTCTACTTCCGATATTCGGATAATTCAGGTTTCATTTAGAACATTGGTGTGTTTTACACTTTAAATGTTTACTCACATTGTACTTTAAATTAATTTAAACAACGAGAGAAGATTCGAGCTTGGTGCAAGAACAAAACATTGCTCTAGCTAATATATTATTTGTCTTCTTATTTACTAAATTACTATCATATATTTTAAAGAACTAAACAATTATTGGTTCAAAAATCCACTAAATATTGGAAAAATAATTTTCTCTCTTAACCAAAACGGTGCGTTGCGAACGGCTCTTGTTACTTTCAGTTACTAAACCCTAGTTTCCTTCCCTGCTACCACCTCTCTCTCTCTCTCTCTCTCTCTCTCCACCTCCACCTCCTCCTCCTCTTTCTCTCTCTACGATCTCTTCCGCCAGAAGCAAAGCGATGGAAGCCGACGGAAATTCTGAAGAGCCGTCGCTGTTGGTCCTCGTCCTCTTCAAAACGGACCTCGGCCACCCCTACAAAGTTCCAGAATCCTCCATTTCCATCCCCGCCAGTCTCACCCGCTTCGGCCTCTCCACCGTCGTCAACAATCTCATTACATCAGGTAGCCTCTCATGTGCTTACACGTGTTTTTCCCTCCGCGATTGATTCTCTAAGAAAAGGATTTTACTTTTTGGTGTTCTAAAGCTTTGATTGGTGATTGTGATCAGTAAACCCTTATTGGGAATCGGAGCCTTTCGATTTCCTTATCAAGAATGAGCTGGTTCGGATGTGGCTTGAAAAGTTCCTTCTTGCCAAGAACATTTCCGCGGTGTGTATCTCCAATTTTTCGGATTCAATTTGCAATTTGTTGTGTGAATTGTGTGCTTAAGTTGTCTGATAAAATGCTGTATGTTATGCAATTGCAAGCAACGTGAAATAGAAAGCAATGCTGAGAGAATGGATAAAAGTGAACTGAGAGAATGGTAATAAATGACGGGATTGGAACAGTGGAAGTTAGAAAGTTATCAGCTTGGTTAATGATAGGGTTTCACTGCAGATTTGTAATTTACTTGTTCCATCTTAAAACAAACTGAAGTAAACTTTGAGAAAAAGAAACATCGATTTCCATTCGTTAGCGGGGTTTTCTGAACTACACCTTGTTAGGCGTAAATTGAACTCAGGAAATTCAGTTTCAGAGTTGCCAAATGGGATACTTGAAAGATTTGGGATTTGTACATTCCGTATACCATTAAATCCCGTTTTGAAGTTCTGAATCCAAACTGGGGCTAAGAAACCAACAAGAGTTAAGCTAATTGGATAAATTATTCCAGTTAGCCACATAATATGAGTTTTTCAATTATTTTTTCGGTTTCACAACTATGAAAAATTGATTTCACCGATTATTTATTGCGTTTAAATTTACTGGTTGAGTTTGGAATTAGGGTTTATTTTTTGTGCTTTAGTGTCAAGTGCAGGTCTAGGGTTGCATATGTTGCTCTAACAAGCTGATTTGGGAGAAGTAACTTTCATCATTGTCATTTTATCCGCCTTCTTATTTGATATCTAATGATGGGTTTGTGACTATGACAGGAGAGGATATTGGAGATCAAATATATACGGGCTGTGGTCCCAGGTACGCACATCACAATTTGTAATGTGTACTTCATTGCTTCATTTCTTATCCTACAATCTGCATGGCTAATAAATTTACCGTTCACATGATGCTAGGTGATGTAAGTAAAAAATAAGGATATATCTGTTCCCAGTGCACAAGGCTCCCGCTTTACGCAGGGTCTGGGAGAGGTGAATGTCGGCTAGCCTTACCCCCATTTATGGAGAGGCTGCTCCCAAGTCTCGAACCCGAGACCTACCGCTCATGGGCGAAGGCACTTGCCATCACACCAAGTTAGAGTAATTTATTTGAGCTGGGGAGTTGTAGTTAGGTCCTCGTACTAGTAAATAAGGTAGCATGGAGTAGCTCTCTTGGAAAGTATAATTTTCAGTTCAACTCCAAATCTCTTCAGAGGAAACCTCTAATGGGATACTTCTGTAAGAATTGAATGTCATGTGGTTCTGATGAAATTGGGTGAGTCTGTGAAGGCAACATTTAGTAACCCTGTTGCTGGAGGAGGAATAAAATTTAAAGTTAGAGTAATTTATTTGAGCTGGGGAGTTGTAGTTAGGTCCTCGTACTAGTAAATAAGGTAGCATGGAGTAGCTCTCTTGGAAAGTATAATTTTCAGTTCAACTCCAAATCTCTTCAGAGGAAACCTCTAATGGGATACTTCTGTAAGAATTGAATGTCATGTGGTTCTGATGAAATTGGGTGAGTCTGTGAAGGCAACATTTAGTAACCCTGTTGCTGGAGGAGGAATACATCCTCTCACCAAATATGTGATGAATTACTTGAGGATTCTCACAGACTATGGAGAGACCCTTAATTTTCTCTTTGAGGACAGTGCTGATGCTGATTCCATTTCGCTGTCGCCTGACACGAGTCCTACCTCAGACGAGGAGAACAAACCCACTGATTCTCCAGGCAGAATTTTCCCAATGGTTCGCCACTTCCGATCACTTCAACTCTGGAAGGCAACCTTGACGAAAAGTCCAGGTTATATAAGGATCCTTCCTTGCACCACGTATTTTTGATGAACAATCTATGGTACATGGCTCAGAAGGTTAAGGGGGATGAACTGAGGCCCATTTTCGGAGACGGCTGGCTTCGGAAGTGCAACGGGAAAGTTCAACAGCAAGCATTACCAGAGATCTAGTTGGAGTTCCATCCTTAATTTGCTCAAAGAGGAGGCATTCAGAATCCCGGTTCAAATTCTATCTCAAAAACCCTCAAGGAAAGGCTCCACAGCTTTTATCTTGTGTTCGAAGAGATCTACAAGAGCCAAACAACATGGTTCATTCCAGATCCTCAGCTTCGAGAAGATGTGTAAATCTCAGCATCCCTGAATGTAATCCAAGCTTATAGGACATTCGTGGGAAGACATTCAAACGACATAAGTGACAAGCTCATCAAGTACAGTGCGGACGATTTGCAAAATTACCTCTTGGATCTCTTCGAGGGATCCCCGAAATCATTACAAAATTCCAGCAGGAGGTGACAGCATAATAAGTGGTATTGTGACTATTGTCATGTTATTGTTTACAGCCAAGGAAGGCTTTTCATTTCATGCTCATATATGTTTTGATTGTTACAACAGGCCAGGATTCCCCCATGAAAATTGAAAAGGGATTCTTTCCCTCGGTAGTTTTCGTGTGTATAACGTTTGTTATGTGATGAATTCGGTTTTCTTTTCTGACCTCTGCATTGGATATCCTAAGTCCTAACTGATATAAGATTGAATGAAGCAAGTTTTCGCGTGTGTATCGTTTGTAATGTGCTGAATTCGGTTTACTTTTCTGACCTCTGCATTGGATGTCCTAACTGATATAAGATTGAGCGAAGCAGATTTTCGTATGCAACTTTATGTGCTTTTGCTGAATCTGTTTGTCTTCAAGTTTGTCAAAATTGGGTGGTGATTCTGTCATAAAGTCCTCTGCTTCAGCCGTTGCTGCAAACTCAAGGCTACGATACCATGTGAGTAGATTTGGCACCAGTAGTCCATACCAAGTCAAAGTTTCATCTCTTGTAACTGGTGATTCATCATAAGGTCACGTGACGCTTGAGACACACATGCGGTAAATCACTGGTTGCAAGAAAAATTCTTCAGAAGGGCTTGAAAGGCCAATGTATTTGAAGTTGGGGACTCCTTTGCATGTAACCAGAGATATACACGATTGTCTCTGTCACACTCGTCACATGAGCAAGCGTTTCATTCACAAACAAAATAAAGGAAGTCACGTGATGAGCAAGAGATAGATACGTTGATATATTCCCGGCTGCATCCGCTTTTTCCTCTCTAAGTCGATGTCTAAGTCGCAGTAAGATTGTTCAGTGTTCAGCAAGACTTGTCAAAATGGAGTCCCAAAGTACATTGTATTTCATTTTTTCTGGTCCAGTCCAGGTTAACAGAAGTTCACATTTGACAAGGACTCAAGGACCGGACTGCTAACTTTTTTTGGATGAATCCATGGTATCCCCGCACATTGGCGATGACTAATCCCTCGAGCCGAGTCGGGACCCGATTCGAGGGAGGGTCAAAGCTCAAACCTGAGATCTTGCTTAAGGGGAACAAGCTCCTTACTATTTCAACCACCAAGCATTGGTAGGACTGCTAACTTTTATTACATGTAGGTCCCTGGAAAAGTTTGGTTTTATTATAAAATGCCATCACTGTCCTGTAATGTAATGGTAGGTCCCTAGTGGTCGTTGGAGATATAAATGGAGAGCTACTATGTCTGATTTTTGTGGCTGAGAAGAAGCCCTAAGGGCTGAGTCATGCCTCCAAAGAACCCCGTTCAAATTACAAGTACAAGTGACATTGAACGAGTATTTTGCACCATTGCAGCATGATCTAGTAAAATATACTGTTTTCTGTTTTTCTCACTTCTTCAACCTCATTTATTTTCCAACTACTTGATTTAGTTCTTCCTTTATTTGTCTATTTTCATGGAGAAGTTATTGTGTCCGCTAGTTGTATAACTTGTATTTAACACATGACCGGTAGTAGAACCCGCGTGAGACCAGTTGTGCCCATCACATGAGAGGGACTGGACCGTTGTATCAATGGTTATATTGATGACTTGTGAGCCTGGTCGGGGCAAAGCATCTTCAAAGAAATTTTTACATAGGGGTGTGCTATCCACACATCTCATTTTACTTCTCACACACCTCTTGATAATTTATGTCCGTTGATCTTCTTCAATTCATTCGATCTGAGGGCAGAAAATTAAAAAAGTGTGTGAGAAGTAAAATAGGGTGTGTGGATATCACACCCGTTTTACATAAACCTTCACTTTTCTCGCTCAACAAAAACTAACAGCTAAATAACCGAAAAAAGTGAAGGTTTATGTGATAAAATACAAGGTTAGTTGTGTATTGCGTCTTAATTTTGCCTGTATAAATTTATCTTACACTACCGGTTCTAAGCTCGAATAAAAGAGGAGGAAGAGTGCGTTAGGTAGTCGACAAGCGACTCCCTATAATATTGTTGTTTTTGCGTACTGCGTCTTGGAAGGGTACAGGAGGAAAAGGATAGAAAAATGTAGTTTTAAATATTATGTTCCATCAGCAAGAGATGAACTAGACTTGCTCCACAGATTCCACGAGCAAGAACAGACCAATAGTTACTCCACCAGCGTCGACAGCCAATTTTCAACCATCAACACCAATGCGACTTTTATGACAATGCAACTGAAATATCAGTAGTAGCCCAAAATTTGCATTTCAAACTAAACGAAACTAAACTAAACTAAACTAAAATTAACTTATCAAGTCTATACAAGATTTAACTTCGTTACAGTGACAAAAATATATTTTTTTGTGCCCCTCCACTTATTTTATGACACACCACAATCCACCTAGACGCGGTCATCATAAATGGTTCATGCAATAGTGCCGGAGGCAGGGTTTGGGATAATCCATTCAATCTTCTTTTCTTTCTCTTTTTTTGAACTTTCCTCTTCCCATGGAACTCCCCCTCTTTACACAATTGAAGAAGATGTCAAGTCCTCTGATCGACCCTTCTATGATCACTGCCTATGCACAGATCAGAACTCGAACTTCTCAACATAGAGTATCCGTTTGAATACCGGTGACTTTGAAAAATTTCTCGTCCGACACCCCTTAAAATATAGCAAGATTCTCTACATTTAGTTGATCATAATCAATGTTAATGTCATGCGATTGAGTTAGTTGCCTTATACGAGTTGCTGCTCTCGCACACAAGAACAAAGACAAACCCATGCTTTTTTTGAGAGAAAAATAGCATATATAGTATGAAGACTTAGCCCATCTCAAAATTTGACATCTGACACCCCTTGGCTACCTAAATTCACTTTTTATCATCGAGTTGTCGGAGGTTTGCACGTAAGGTAAATTTAGACGAGTTTGTTGAATTGTAATCTTGTCTTGGCTCAAAGATAATGGATCTAGCCCATGCACAAAAAAAGATCCATGCGCATACTAGAGAATTCTAGCAAAATTCAAGTTGGTGGAAGAGTCTAGAAGAATGGTGAGGATTCCACCAACATACAAGATTAGTGTAGATAATTCTCGCATAGGAAGGTAGTGGAATTATCTAAATATCTCTAGCATGATGCTTCCATGCTTCTCCAAGGTTCCATCCATGCCTATAAAAGGAGAAGGCATCCACACCATTTGAAACAACCAAGAGAGCAAGTAGTGTGAAGTGAGAAGAAGTAACAAAGCTTATAAGAGTGTTTGAGTGTTTCGTCTTGTACTAAGTTTGTGAGTGAATAAAAATCTTGTGTAATACATTGAGTGTTCTTTCTTTCTCTTGCCTATCAATTCCGCTGCATTACATTCTTTTTTATAAGATAAACATCTCCAAAAATAGTGAAGTCTTTTTAAGCCCCAACAGAGTTCACCATCAAGTGCGTAAATCAGGATGAGACGTGAGCCGTTCAACGAAACTACGGCCGTCAAAGTTGACAAATTTCTGAGCACCTTACTGTGCTGTCACGCCCTAAGCAATCCAAGTAGAAATCCCCTCTCCTTCCTGTTTTGTTTTGTTTTTCTATTTGGCAGCACACACTCTCTCTCTCTCTAGTTTTTCACTTCAGTGGAAAGCAAAAACCAGCTGCACAATCCGCACGGCATTTTGCTGTGCAGCTGCCAGATCAACGGAAGAATCAGAATGATGCCGCTAATGTGGTGTTCTGCCCCACTGTCGCCACCGCCGGAAGCGGTGGTGGGTACGTTAATGGCAAAGAAAGATGGAAGCCTTAGGAGTGTGGTGATCAATATGAGGGGTGCAGGTACAAATAATGGGTTCCCATCGTTCCTTCCAAAGGAGGTTGAGAAAATTAAGGACCCATATGCCAGAACGTTGGCTCAGAGGATGGAGAGGCTCCCTGTGCCGGTAACGCGCTAATCTCCTCATTTTTGTTAATCTCACTAATTTCGTTTCTTTACAAAGACGATAGTTTAAACTACTCTAATTTACTAATTTAGAACTAGAGGGAGTGTGTGTTTGATGAGCTCGTAAACTGGTCTAATCCACGTATAACCCATGTATGCTTAATGCCACTAATTATGATGTACATTTTTTCATGAAGAACTTGGTGGGTTTATTCTGAAGATGATTTCCGCATGCTATTTTTATTTTTATTTTTGTGTACCTTTTGAGAAGAAAATGAATGTAAGGGAATCAATTTTTCTAAGGATTAAATGGATTCTCTATTCTTACCATTTTCATCATCTTCTTCTAGAACGTCTAACTCCAAGGCTGGGAAGTGCTTGAGCTTTCAGCCAAAACTGGAAAGTGGTTGGATAAGTGCATTTTGTATTTTACCTTATTATTTGACGTGATTCAACGAAAGGAAAAAGTACTTTTTGCAGTTCGTGGGATGGTGAACTCGGAAAAGGATCTGATCCTTGACAGATTCTTTTCGTAGGGATTCCAGACATCCGTAATCGTGACCGTTCATCGTATACCGTGCAATCAATTTTTGTTATATACTATTTATATTTAATTTTAAATTTTAAATTTTGAAATGATTTCTGACCGCGTAATGTACGATGAACGGTCACGATTACGGAATCCTAGAATTCTATAGATCATTTTCCGGTGAACTCAACTAAACTTTGGAGTGAACGATACAAGGCCATAATAGTCATTTCCGTATGGTGGGAATATTCTTTGCATGAAACTATGGTTTGTGAAAACAAAATAATCAAGCTAAAGGTACTAATTTTTCCAAGTTTTTGTTTAATAAAACTTTAGTTGCGATCAGTGACAGAAGTAGGATTTTTAGTATGTGATTGAGTTGAAATATTTATTGAAATTGTATGTGGCACATGGCGGATTTGTTTGGTATTGTTGTGCTTTGAAAAAAAAATTGTTTCTGCTGTGCTGTGAGAATAAGCTCATTTTTATTGTTTCACGTTTTCATCTTTTTTCACCTAAAACTATGAAAATAAGCTGTTTTTAAATGTTTACCAAATACCTTTTTGAGCTCAGTTTTTTTTTATACTCACTTTTTATAAAAGCACTTTAGTACAAAACTAGTACGACATGTGATGAACTGATGATTGTCAATTTTCTCGTCCATTTTGAAGTTACTCATTGACTCTGAATAATATCTCATTTCTTTCTTTAATGTAGGGGTATTACCCCTGCCCAAGGTTCTAAAAGACCCTAGGCGCTAGTCGGGCGGCAGGTTAGGGCCTAGCGCCTAGGCGGACTTAAGTAAATCTGTTATATTTCGCATAAATAAGTGTAGCTTATATTTAAAATATATATAATTTCATTATAAACTACAAAATAGAAGACATATGAATGAAGTATTGGAACATAATGAAAACGTGGGGACCAAGGATATAATGTGTGTTCATTTAAGTATGCAACAAGTTTCTTACAATTTACTGGAAAAAATAAAATGTGAAATTAAAGTTATATATTGTATGTCTAATTGAGTCGTGACCTAGGCGGGTCTAACGGGTGCCTCAACAGGTCTAAGCGTCATTTCTTAATTTTCAAACGCTTAGGCATTAATCGGGACGGTAGCCAGCCGTTTAGCGCCTAGGCGGGGATTTTTATTTTGACTAATGGGGCAAGCCGGTTGCGATTGCAGATTGCGTCGTCGGAAAGTTGTATCATGAGTAGTTGTGTAAGGCCTCGAAAACAAAGTGAGATCAATCCGGTGGTTCTCCTCCATTGCTTTGACAGGTTTGTAATGCTTGCAAATTGCAGATTGACCGTTACAAGGTGATTTCGTGCTGAACATGTTTCGTCATGTTTGTATCTTTTAGTTCTTGTTTAGAATGGAGGTGTGCGTACCCCCTGCTTGAAGAGGCCGGGTTGGAGGCTTGGGCTGTTGATGTTCTTGGGTGGGGCTTCTCTGATTTAGGTTCGTTTACCTGCCTTTTCCTCATTGTTTTATTTTATTTTTTTATTTTTTTTATTTTTTTTTCAGCTAGATATGATTATATACTTCCAGTCTCTTTCTTGCAACAAGTACTTAATGTTCATCCGTTTAATCATTTGTTATCTGTTATATGCACTAGAAAGGTGTCCACCATGCAGCGCGGCAACCAAGCGGCATCACCTCTATCAGGTATATATGCAGTGTGATATTATTTTCTTTATTCTTTTGTTGCTCCAGTGAATATTGTTTCGGTCTATCTGCAATGGTTTTGATATTTTGTTATGTTAATTACTTTAAGTCGAAAATGGTCTACATTTTTCATCATCTGTTGAGAAAATTCGAATCTAATCTTATTGTTTGAGCTCGGAGATATAACTGGATTTCACATTCGAATTATAGTTTTGGAAGTCCTACATCAGAAGACCGATGGTATTAGTTGGACCAAGCCTCGGTGGTTCTGTTGCAATTGACTTTGCTTACCACTATCCAGTAGCTGTGAGTGTCTATCATATTGAGCTCTTTAGCTCTAGATGCGTTGTTTCAGAAATTATATAGTGTCCATTTGATAAATTTAATTCTTGTTTTCTATTTTCAGGTTGAAAAGCTGGTTTTAATCAATGCAAGCGTCTACGCAGAAGGCACCGGAGACATGGCAAAGTTACCTAAAGCTGCGGCCTACGCTGGGGTTGGTGTCCCCTTACAGCGGTATTTCAACCCTATGTGAATTTTCTTAGCTTGCTTGCCTAATGTTCTGATCTTTTTATTCACCAGGTTTCTTTATTGAAGTGCACCCCTTTACGCTTCTACGCAAACATGCTGGCCTTCAACGGCATTTCATTAGCTACAACCTTTGATTGGACTAATGTAAGATAATCTTTCTGTTAATATACTCAAGTTTCCAACTGAAACAGGCATCTAGTATATTGTCGAAATTTTTATCTTGGCATCTTTGTCTTAGATTTTTGAAGTATGTGTAATGGAAAGCTAACAGAGATCGTGCCATATTTAGGTCGGACGCTTACACTGTCTGCTGCCTTGGTGGAAAGATGCAACAGTCAGTTTTATGAGTAGTGGAGGCTATAATGTCGTTTCCCAAATAAAACAGGTAAACTCTCCCCATCTTAATGAGTACGGTATATAAGTGGTATGCAGAATTCCGCAAGTCGGGTAGGCAATAGTAAGCTTGTATTCTGAAACCTTATTTTACAGGTGAAGCAGAAAGTACTAGTGATTTGCAGCGAGCAAGACAATATTATCAGCTACAAACAAATATTGGTGAGTTTTGAGCTCCTACCTGCTACTTAACTTTTCCTGTCGTACTTAAACCAAGCATGTTTCACAATCATTTTATGATGGAGGACTTAATTTATTCTCTTAATCTTAAAAAACGCACGAGAGATTGCAAACCCTACTTCAAAATCGTTGCTAATACTCGATAGGCCTTTTTGAAGTGTTTTGGAAAACTTGAGGCGAAATGTATTGTGCGACCACTGACATTGCCGGTTGCTATAAAGTAGAAACCGAAACACATGCTAAGATGTCAACATATATGCATTCCTTAATGAGTCTTCTTCTTGTTGTAATCAAAATGCAGAGGCTGCGTTGTGAGCTTTCGTCTGCAATCATGCGGCTAATACCGGATAGCGGTCATCTCCCTCACGTTGATAATCCCGCCTCCGTTGCAAAACTAATCGCAGGGTTTGCTCGGAACGGTCGTTGCTGAGAGAATCCCACCTCTGGTCCTCTGTGGCAGAATTATAGGACTTACTCGCTGCTAAGAGGCCCGTTCTTCTTCTTGGCAATACTAAGTTTCTCTTTAAACACTTCTTTTTATAGTTGTGAGCTAATGGAAGACTTAGCGCAAAACCGAGTGCAGTGGTGTTATATAGTTCATACAACTAACTCCACTTAATGAGATGAGGTTTTGTTGTTGTTGTTGTACTTATTTTTATAGTTACAGTTCCATGACTTACACATTTATCATATTTTCTTATATAATTTGAATCTGAATAAGAGATTGAACAGCTAGCCAAGAAATATTATGAATATTAGAGACAAAAAATAATTACGATTAAATAGTTCGGTATACAAGTCTTGTGTTCGAATTTCCCTCAACTAATATCACTTCTGTTGAAAAATGCAAAAAATAGCAAAATATTGGTTTGCATCTTTCACTAAGTAAAATATCAAGAGACTTGTAGATACTTGCAACCTTACTTTTTCTTCACACTTCTAACATAACATGAAAGAAAAATTGCAATGTTTGTTCTATGGTGCATATGATTGAGTGGTCCGAAAAAATTAATAGTTAGATCTTGCATATATGAATCTAATAGAACAATAGATTTTTGTAACAGTTAGATCTTGCGTAAAACTTATACTATTGGGTAATACGCACTATTGTAGCCGGACCTAGATATTATTCGGTAAACCTACTTTATTTAGATTGGGAAAATCGTATGGGTTTTTAAACAATGTGCTATGGCTCAAATCCATAGTCAATTCTATTTATGATTTTGATATTCGGATACTTTAGGTTTCGTTTAGAACATTGGTGTGTTTTAAGCTTCAAATGTTTTCTCATACTGTAGTTTAAATTAATCTAAACTACGAGAGAAGATTCAAGCTTGGTGCAAGAACAATATATTATAAGAACTGTTATTAGCACTTCAAAAATTTTATTCTACACGTATTTTTCTTTCTAATTATAGAAAGTTTGAAGTACAAAATGAGATTTTTTTTTTAGTCCCAATAACAATTCCCTATATTATTTGTGTTCATATTTACTATTAAAGAACTAAATAATTATTGGTTCAAAAATCTACTAAATGTTGGGAAAATAATTCTCTCTTTACCAAAACGCTGCGTTTCGAACGGCTCTTGTTACTTTCAGTTACTAAGCCCTAGTTTCCTTCCCTCGCTTTCGTCTTAAACCCTGCTGCTAGCCTGATACCACCTCTCTCTCTCTCTCTGCACCTCCTCCTCCTCTTTCTCTCTCTACAATCTCTTCCACCAGAGGCAAAGCGATGGACGCCGACGGAAATTCCGAAGAGCCATCGTGGCTGGTCCTCGTCCGCTTCAAAACGGACCTCGGCCACCCCTACAAAGTTCCAGAATCCTCCATTTCCATCCCCGCCAGTCTCACCCGCTTCGGCCTCTCCACCGTCGTCAACAACCTCATTACATCAGGTAGCCTCTCATGTGCTTACACGTGTTTTTTCCTCCGCCGTTGATTCTCTGATTGGCCGCTGTCTGAGGAAAAAAAAAAAGATTGTACTTTTTGGTGTTCTGAAGCTTTGATTGGTGATTGTGATCAGGAAACCCTGATTGGGAATCGGAGCCTTTCGATTTCCTTATCAAGCATGAGCTGGTTCGGATGTCGATTGAAATGTTCCTTCTTGCCAAGAACATTTCCGCGGTGTGTATCTCCAATTTTTCGGATTCAATTTGCAATTTGTTGTGTGAATTGTGTGCATAAGTTTTCTGATAAAATGCTGTATGTTATGCAATTGCAAGCAACGTGAAATAGAAAGCAATGCTGAGAGAATGGATAGAAGTGAAGTGAGAGAATGGTAATAAATGACGGGATTGGAACAGCGGAAGTTAGAAAGTTATCAGCTTGGTTAACGATAGCGGGGTTTTCTGAACTACACCTTGTTAGGCGTAAATTGAACTCAGGAAATTCAGTTTCAGAGTTGCCAAATGGGATACGTGAAAGATTTGGGATTTGTACATCCCGTATACCATTAAATCCCGTATTGAAGTTCTGAATCCAAACTGGGGCTAAGAAACCAACAAGAGTTAAGCTAATTGGATAAATTATTCCAGTTAGCCACATAATATGAGTTTTTCAATTATTTTTTCGGTTTCACAACTATGAAAAATTGATTTCACCGATTAGTTTTGCGTTTAAATTTACTGGTTGAGTTTGGAATTAGGGTTTATTTTTGGTGCTTTAGTGTCAAGTGCAGCTCTAGGGTTGCATTTGTTGCTCTAACAAGCTGATTTGAGAGAAGTAATTTTCATCATTGTCATTTTACCCGCCTTCTTATTTGATATCTAATGATGGGTTTATGACTATGACAGGAGAGGATATTGGAGATCGAATATATACGGGCTGTGGTCCCACGGAAAGAAGAAGAACCTTCTTTACACAATGAATGGGTTAGTGCAGTTGATGGTTCTAGTCCCAGGTACGCACATCACAATTTGTAATGTGTACTTCATTGCTTCACTTCTTATCCTACAATCTGCATGGCTTGGGTTTTCACCTCTCAAATAAATTTACTGTTCACATGATGCTAGGTGATTTAAGTAAACAATAAGGATATATCCGTTGCTAATAAAATTTAAAGTTAGAGTGATTTATCTGAGCTGGGAAGTTTTAGTTAGGTCCTCGTACTATTAAATAAGGTAGCATGGAGTAGCTCCTTTCAGTTCAACTCCAAATCTCTTCAGAGGAAACCTCCAATTGTCCTTTTTCAAAATGTTTGGTATTCATTGGATATATTTTCTTGCATCCCGGCACAATATGAAGTTATCTGTGAAAACATTATTCTAAATTTTATATTCTTGTTTTGGCCCTAAAGTAGTTTGAAACTCCTGTAATTTGTATTATGTGGCAGGTTCTTTTTGACAGGCTGCTATGATGGCTTGGGAAGGTAATTGCACTATTTTTTTTTCTTTTCTTGTGTACGTTGCGATTTCTTATGTGGATACATAATACGGAAGCTTGATATCTGATTTTTTGAATTTATCATCTTTTAGGGTGTGGAAAGCCCCTGGAGCATGTACACATATACTGGAAGGACACAGTGGACCCGTTACTTCAGTTAGTATAATCAATCCAAAAGGTAGCTATAAGATATAAGTGTTCATGATTGGCTTATTCCTTGTGGATTATGGCCAGGATACTGTTGTTATCAGTTCTCTAGTGAATGTCAGTTGGCACTGTCAACTACTTACAATTTTTCAGTTCTGGCCTTTAGAGGACCAAGTTATTATGGCATCCTCATTGTTTTTTCTTTTGGATTTGAAAACCTTTTCATGTCTAATGGGATACTTCTGTGCATGAATTTCTGTTTGTGTTAGGGAGGTGGTCTTTACATGGTAGCTGCTAGGGTAGTGCAGTTCCCAGTATCTATCTTGTCGCAAGTGCTTAAGCTGGTATATTCATTTTTTTATGAAGGTGGAGAAAGTGTTACCGTAGCTACTGCTTCGAAAGATCGGACACTGAGGCTGTGGAACTTAATTGGACGACCATACTGTTTTTATAAGGATAGTATGACGTGTATACTAAATCTTTATTATTTGTTTTTTGGGGAAGTTCAATGCAGAAGAGACCCGAAAAAATCCTTTGAGGATAGCATTCAAAATTTTACATGGACATACAGCAGCTGTTCAAAGTGTTGCTGCTCAGACCTCTGGAAACATGGTCTTGTCTACTTCTAATTTCCAATATATAATTTGACAAGTAATGTATGTGAGATTGGGCTTTGGCATAAGTCTATAATTTACCTTTTCTTTTGTCTTCTTACATATGCTTAGGTCTGTTCAGGCTCTTGGGATTCCACTATCAATTTATGGCAGACAAATGAGCCTGATGCAGAAGGTGATACTGTGTCAACAAAGAAGAGAAAAAAGACTGGTCAAGAAAAGGAATTGCAGTTGGAGGTATGTGATATGCGTTTATTAATTTCTATAAAGGGGTTTAATAATTTTGGGGTGACCAGTTGACTAAGTGGAGATAGGCTTATTAAATATTTAACTCCGGTTGCACACGGTATATACAACTTCCAAGCCCTAACAGATGGCTTAACACTTTGTTATCGATTGAAATTTTTGCACTAGTGAATTCTTGATGGTTTCTTTGGTTCTGCCGTAAGTAATGGAAAGATTGTCATTTAAAGGAAATATCTATGTAAGAAAAAGAGGTTCAATTATTTCCTTGAACAGGATGTCTAACTGCTTGGTTATTTCTTTGAGAGTTGTTGAGCTAGAAATAAATGAAATGTTTCCTTTTTATTAAGATTTAAAAGATTATTGCATCAATCATCCTGGTCTGACATCCTATGTCACTTTACTTTTTCAAAATTTTCATTTTAAATTAGACTAGCTTGTGTCCTTTTTGACAATTTTTTTTTCTTATGAAAATATTATAATATTAAGATTTTAGTGAGCCAGATTGTTTTCCCTGTTCATTGATAGTTATTATACATTATATTACGTCACAAGGAGAGGCTGTTTCTTCTCTAGTAGGTCATACACAATGCGTATCTTCCGTAAAGTGGCCAGAGCCTAAAACAATCTATTCTGCATCATGGGACCATTCTATTAAAGAGTGGAATGTCGAGAGAGGCACAGCCACGTCGACAATTGTAAGTACAAATAGCCTTAGTTTTCTGTTGTCTGAAGTCTTTTTCATAATCATGCTTGCATTCGTTCTGTGGCATCAAATCACTCAATATCTGGCATTTGTTCTCTCAGAGTTAATAAATGTTTGTATGATAAACATTCTCCTGGTGACAGTACCATGATAAAGTACTCAACTGCATTGATATTGGAGGTGAAGGTTCTGCTTTGATTGCTGCTGGTGGTTCTGACCCCATTGTTAGGGTATGGGATCCTCGTAAACCAGGTCCGTTTGATGAGTCAAGTGATATGCTCTCTCTCTCTCTCTCTCTCTCTCTCTCTCTCTCTCTCTCTCTCTCTCTCTCTCTCTCTCTCTCTCTCTCTCTCTACGGCCGGCCCTGAGGGTAGCCCAAGTAGGCGCCCGCCTAGGGCCCCCACTTCGGAAGGGTTCCCAAAAAAAATTTATATTCTGTAATTAACATATAAATACAAAAAAAAGTAAGAAATATCATAATTCATTTGTTAGTGCAGTGGAAATGTTGGCTTCATTTTTCTTTGGGGTGTTGAGTTTGAAACACGAAGCTGCCTTATTAGTCACTAGATTTTTCTTGTTTTTCAAATTTACTGTCAATCCATCTGTCCAACTCCCAATCCATCTGTCCAAATGCATAAAAAGTTATAAAACTCAACTCTCCATTTCTATCAAATGTTTAAACCAACTTCACAATCTCTCCATTTCTATTGAATGTTTAAACCAACTATCATATTGTTTTAAAGATTGCACTTTAAGGTAATCAAAACTTTGAATTATATATTTTTCTTTTCAATCACTTTGTATTCAATGGATTATTTTAGTATTCAATTCGTTAGTGTGATGTTGATTTTAGAAGAAGAAAAATAAACACAATAGAAACAATTGGCGTTGAATTTATTATACTCGTCAATCAAGTTTTATTGTTATTTACTCTCTTGATCATCAAGTTTTATTGTTCTTCACTCTCAATCTTAAACTTTTGACTGCAAACATTTAGTACATTTGTGTCTAAAAACGTGAATCATGTAATGTTTAAATAATGTTTGTATATTTATCTTCTTTTGATATTAATTTTTAATGATATTTGATGTGAAAATAGAACTTTTTATGTATTTAGCAAATTTTTTTTTATACAAATCAATACACAAAGAACCGGAGATCAGAGAATTTTAGGACCCCACTTCGAAGGTTCGCCTAGGACCCCCAAATTCTCAGGGCCGGCCATGTCTCTCTCTCTCTTCCATGCACACAAACAAACTGAAGAACACAAGCATCTGACATAAAAGCTTTTATTATTTTTGTAGGAACCTCTGCTTCTATCAAAACTTTCTCATCTCACACTTCTTGGGTTACGGCGTGCAAGTGGCATGACAAGTCTCCGTTTCATTTAGTCTCTGCATCTCATGATGGAAAAGTTATGCTGTGGGATACGAGAACTGCTGTATGTTTTCTTCTTGTTTTTGTTTTCTATCAACAGTTCACGACCGCTGCCCAGCATGAACTGTAGATAAATTCGTTACTCAATAATAGTGTTTTCTCTTGCAGTGGCCCTTGTTTATCTTTGATTCACGCAAGGACAAGATGCAATGTTATTCTTTCTATCATTTTTCTTTTCTTTTTCCGTCAGTGTTCGAAAATTCAATCTACTTTTTATAATTCGGTGATCTTTGCTGTAATCAGGCGCTATGCGCCGACTGGTGGAAAGGTGATACTGTGCTTAGTGGTGGTGCAGATATCAAGCTTTGCATGACGTCCGGGGTTTCTGTCCCTCCCAACTATCAAAGCACAGAAAGTTACTACGCTCATTAGAGGAACAAGATAACATATATCTATCAGTTCTATGCCTTTCTTTGTTCATCTGGGTGCATAATTGCGTGAATTTGTGCTTTTTCTGGGGCTATAATTTCGGTACTTTTGCCTTTGTTTCCCTGCTATAAGCAGAAGAGTGATTTGAAGGCGGAAGGACTTTTGCATAGTTTGGCACGTCGTTGGAGCTCTCTCTACATTTTTCATGATCTTCTGGAAATTGGTAGTGAGAATGGGCAGTCTTAAGTATTGTGTCTAGTGGGGACGTTTGACCGGGATTTTTGGTGCTCGGTTGTAACATGGCCGGAGGATATATTTAGTCTCGGAGCTATATTTCAGTCCAAGGCGGATACTATGGCTTGAACAACAGCAACAGACTGACTTCTTTATACGTGCGCTCGATGTACAATTGAATGATTTATATCTTACAAATTCTTTTGGTAATTCTGTACTCCTGGAGGTTTGCTTGAATTTTGTAACTGTGTAAGTCTGAGAATCGAAGTCGACGGGAGAGGAGAATAGGTTTTTTGTTTTAACGAATTTACAAAAACACCCTAAGTTAACAGATAGTTAACGGATTTGCGGATTCACCTGAGACCAGCCAGAAAAAAAACAAATGATTAACAGGTCCAATCGAGAATTTGTATTGAATGCATGGCGTAGCTAGGATTTTCAAATCATGTTTAACTTCAGGTTCTAACCGGAATGTTAACAACCCGATCCTTCAATTCTCCTCCCAAATGTTGATTTAAACGGATGAGTTGGGTCCGGTCCGGTTATTGGGTTGGGTTGAAATTGCCACCCCTTCTCGGGTAGGGGATGAATTTTGGCGCGAGAGTTCAGTTAATTAGTTACGGGTGCTTCTATTTGTACCCGTTAATATCTCTTCCTACCCAATCCTAGTGTTTTGAAGTTCCTATTTCACCCCTGCAGACAATGCCCGAGTGTTATTGGATAACGACTTCCGTTGATGAGTTTGTTCGAGGCGGTTCACTTCCGTTGATAAGTTAGTTAATTAGAGGCGGTTTTAACTGATCAGTGTAATTAGAGAGAGAGAGAGAGAGAGAGAGAGGGAGAGTGTGAGAGTGAGTTAGAGAGAGAGAGAGAGAGAATATATATAGCAGTACGTAGCTAGTTCATTTCTTCATAGTTCTTCATAGCACACTGGCCTTCAACTTTGATTCTCTCTGAATTTCCCAAACCTTCCCAGAAACCCTCTACATCTCTGCCTCTCTCTCTCTCTCTCTCTCTCTCTCTCTCATCTTCTTTCGTTCTCCTTGTCGCTTTTCTCTTGTTTCCGTGCTTCTTGCACATCATGGAAGGAACCGCCACTGCGGCCACCGAACTGAGACCTGACTGGCTGATTTACTTTGAGGTGTGGTTTCTCAATCTGCTCGACCGCCTCTGCCAGACTGAAAGAAGTTGGGCCGACGGATATCCACTGGCGTCTCTCAAACAAGATTTCCGCTTCGAGACTGGCTTCGAAATCGATCACCAAGCGCTCGGCTTCGACAACTTGAGAGGATTCATTGCCCGTGGTTACTCGCGCATCTGTACAGTGGAGACGGTGGGCCGTGGAAGGAAACAAAGGCTGATCGTCCGCCCCATCAAGACTCCTATCAAGCACATTTCTCCGGCCACCGAGTTCTTCTGTGTCGTACTTTTTGCTATCGCAGTCGGTGTGGGCGCTTTTTTCATCATCAAAAACATTCTTCCGGCTATGTAGGAGGCCTCTGATGATTGTTTCTTTAATTTCCGCGAGATCTTAGGCTAGGCTAGGCTTATTAGGCTAGGCTTGGCTTAGGGTTTGTATTACTTTCCGCGAGGTCAAGAAGGTGCATGCATGGTGAGGAGATATAGTGATTGTATCGGACTTCTTGAGACATTGGTACTTTTTAGAATCTTGATGTATTAATAATCCATTACAATAATAATAAAAGAAGAATTTACGTTTTACTTAGTGGATAATGCTTGTGTCTTCCGTGATGAACCGTCTATTTGTTTAAAGATTTTCAAATTGGATTCTAGAAATAGTTGACAGATTCCTGATCATGATCAGGCAGTAAGAAGTCGAAAGACCGAGCTTTTTTCAGAAAACCCTCAGGAGGACACCGCTAAGCGCGACCAATCCCGTCTTCTTGTACAGGGAGAAGCGAGGAGAGCGTAGCATAAGCCACGGAGGTTGAGCCCTTGCTTGCAACTGACATTTACTTATCAACAGCGGCTCTCCAAGAATGGCATACTCGACGAAACCGAAGACGATCCAGTGTCATTAAACGTCTTGAGGAAGTTTGGGTTTCGAATAATTGTGTTTTTGTTTGGAGGAGATCATCGTATGCTAAGATGTTGAGATCATCGCGATCAGCTTGCGGTAAGTAACCCAAGGAAGAGTGAGGATTAGCAATGTTAATGGGTGTTTCCGTCAATTTCCCTTTATTTTGTTTTTCATTTTTTTAAGGAGTGGGTCCCTACATGGGAAGTATGCAAAGGTAGCTTACTTATCTTCTCTTAGGCTGCAGATGTTATTTGCGAAAAATTCTCCAGAAGAATTGATTGAAAATAAACAGTAGATTGACCAATAGTTTTTAGAGAACTTTAACAAAAAGTTCCTGGTATTATTTATTTTAAAAAAAATTACATTTTTCGTTAAAATAAACAGTATCGAAAGCTTTTCTTTAAAGTTCTCTAGTTTTTATTCATTACATTCACACCTACATTATAAGTATACATATAGGGAAGCCCCTAAAACACAGAGGTGGCAAAACGTATAGTACATATTAACTATTAATTAAGTAGATCAAAAGGCCATATAACTGATTAAAGAAGCCCGTTCTGCTGATCGGATTCCATGGCCAACTGGTTGTCAACATTCCTGATCACGAAGGGCTCTTTCAATCTGTTAAAGGCATTAGAAAGTGATGCGCTTGCACCAATACTCATGAACAACTCTTTCAATTTGTCAAACACCTGAAGAAGATGTTCAAGGGCTCTCTGATACAATCTTTTCAAAACAACTGCAATTTCACGGTACGGCTTTGTTACTGCAATCACAAGGCAAATGCTCCATGCTGTGATGGTGAACCACCCCAAAGCTGGAACCATGATCAACAATTCTAAGGTTATGGCAAGTGTCCCAGACGATAGGCTAATCTTATCCATGAACTCAGACAAATCTGTATTTTCACGAGCCTGGAGTATCTCGACAGCCAATGAACTGATGTAAACCAAAAAAGCAACAATAAACGCCACAACCGTGACGTATTCCGTGAAAAACAGAGATACTGCGGCTCCAACTCCGTTCCTGAGCTGGACAAACACGGCCAGAATGGTGATGGCAGGGATAATATACTTGTGCAATGCCTTTGAATAGGATGTACTTACTTTTGATGACAAAGGGTAGTTTTTCTGCAACAACAACATCTACAAGGGTGATATTGGGCAAAAATACTTGTTTTACATAGTAGTTTAAAGTATATATATAAGAGCAGCTAAGCAATAAGAAGCCAGATGAATAGGATGTACTTACTTTTGATGAGATGAAGATGAAGATGAAGGGGTACTACTGCTCACAGTCACAGGAAGGTTGCCACCTGCTTGAATCATCGTATTCATAAAAGATCTTTCTCCAGAAAGCGATTCTTTTTTTCTTTTTTTGGAAACTCCACAGAAAGCAATTCAGGTAAGAAGCGTCTATTTATAGCACGGCAACTGAAAATTGTTCAGACAAATGTAATGGAGTGGGGCCCACTCGGATTCAGAAAATTTCTTGTCAGAAGTCATTTGCTCTCTTGCTCGGCCAAAAAGTCCCCTTCTTGGGACCAGGATCCTCTGCTGAGCAATTCTCTATGAATTTCGCAATTTTGTCCATTCATTTTATATCGTGCGATCAATTTTCGTTAGTTACTATTTATATTTAAATTTTTAAAAATTAAATTTTAAATGATTTCTAACCGCACGATATACAATGAACGAACAAGATTGCGGGATCCCTAGGGAATTGCTCAGGAGAGGATCCTGGTTCCCTTCTTGCATTCCTGCAATCAAATTATCAATCCCTTTCTTGCAAGAAATTTTTTCTGATACATCACGAGCTTTTATATAAGTAATAGAAAATTTTATTTTTTAAGCTATTAATTTTTTAACACACATATCTTACTACTTACATAATAACATGTGATGTAACACTCCGTGTTTCGGCTATACTGAAACATTTATCCTTTCTTTCATTCTTGCATGAAAGTCTCTTTCTTGCATTCTTGCATGAAAGTCAAATTACTCAGTCAAATTACCATCTCTTTCTTGCATGAAAGCCCCTTAATAACCATCTCTTTCTTGAAGTGGTAGAAAATTTTATTTTTTAAGCTATTAACTTTTTAACACATATACTTTACTATTTGCATAATGACATATAATGTAACACTCCGTGTTTCGGTTATACTGAAACATCTCTCCTTTCTTTCATTCTTGCATGAAAGTCTCTTTCTTTCATTCTTGCATGAAGGTCAAATTACTCAGTCAAATAACCATCTCTTTCTTGCATGAAAGCGCCTTAATAACCATCTCTTTCTTGCAATCAAATTACTCAGTCAAATAACCACTTGCAGCCAAATAACCACCAAATGGTCAAAAAGACCACCAAAATATATTAAGGTAAGAAGCCGCATCGTAACTGCGAATTGCACAAAAATATATTCAGGTAAGCAGCGTTTATACATAGCAAGGCAAAAAAAGAAAAAAAAAAAGGAAAAAAAAATTACTGGGCATTTAAGAAGCTGGATAGAATGTACTTACGCATGATTAGATGAAGACGAAGATGAAGGGGTAATACTGCTCACTGTCACAGAAAGGTTTCCGGCTGCTTCAATCATCATATTCGTATTGTTGTACATGCCAAACCCCTTTCTCCACAAAATTATATTCAGGTAAGAAGCGTTTATACATGGCAAGTGACAAGAATAATAAAATTACCGGGCATCTTTTTTTTCCTTTTTTTTTTTTTGATCATTACCGTGCATGCATCTCACTTAATACTACGATTTAGTGATATTCTTTTTCACTTGTAAGTGAGAGGTCTTAGGTCCAATTATCACCAAAGACGAGTTTAAACCATATTATTGCTAGTCCATTATGAAACTAAGTTCACCTTCTCTAAAATATCGTTTGATTAAAAAAAAAAAAGCTAGAAAGGATGTACTTGCCTATGGAGTGGGGCCCACTGTGTTTTTATAATTTCTTTTGGGGCCCACTGTGTTTTTATAATTTATTTTTAAATTATTTAATTCTTAGTTTAACATTTTTTATTGCATGAAGTGAGGGGGCATAAAGGTATAAGGATAGCACAAACTTGCCTATGTCACAAATTCACAACCATTACTTTTATTTTTTGTGGCATGAGGTGCCTGATGGAGTTACAGGTTCTATTTGTACCAATTAAATCTCTCTTCCTACCCAATCCCAATATATTTTCAATTTCCTATTTTACCCCTGCAGACAAAAGCCGAGTGTTAATGGATATATAGCGACTTCCGTTGATAAGTGTGTTAGAGGCGGTTTTAACCGATCAGTGTAATGAGAGAGAGAGAGAGAGAGTTAGAGATCCGGACACGCCAGCTTAAGAGCTTAAAAGGTGGTTTTGAAGTTGTTTGTACCATACTTGACTAATCCCGAAACTACTGAGCACCGGTCAACGTTATACCGTCAAGGACCCAGAAGAGTTTCCCTTCAACCAGAAGGCCAATCACAACGCGACACGTGTCGACATCAGAAGCCAATCACAGCACGACACGTGTCAACATCAGAAGCCAATCACAACACGACATGTGTCAATATTAGAACAAAACTAGAAACTCTCTTCTATAAATAGGGATCATTCTCCCACAATAATCTCTAATGTCATTTTGTACTAAACTATTCACTAGAACTCACTAAACCAGAGCTTGAACCTATGTATTTGTGTAAACCCTTCACAATTAATGAGAACTCCTCTACTCCGTGGACGTAGCCAATCTGGGTGAACCACGTACATCCTGTGTTTGCTTCTCTGTCTCTATTCATTTACGTACTTATCCTCACTAGTGACCGAAGCAACCAAGCGAAGGTCACAAAACCTGACACTTTCTGTTGTACCAAAGTCATCGCTGATTTTGTGCATCAACATTTGGCGCCGTCTGTGGGAAACGACACTTATTCCCACTCTCTTCAACTTTGTCAAGCTGGTTTCCACCACTCGTACACTCTCTTTTGGCCAAGCATCTCTCTCCGATATGGGGAGCGAAAGAAGCCACAGCACACAGAATGACACCCCTGCTGGACCTAGTATGAAGCAACGAAAGCAGGAAGGAAATAGAGTTACTCTTCAAGCTAAAGTCGATGAGCTAGAGGTTCAGAACAACAAGATAGCGATGAAGAATGAAGTCCTCCAGGAACAATATGAAAAACTTTTCGAGATGCTTCACGAGGCTAGGCAGGCTCAAACACAAAAGCTCGTCGCCCCTGTCGAGGTCAACAATCAACTGAATGCCCCCCAACACGGAGGGTCGCCGATATCCGACACGGACATCCTTGATAGGGATCGAGCTACACATCAATGTGATAATCAACATGAGACTTCTCTCAACCCAGCTGCTTCAACCCGAAGCAGGAGAAGTAGAGGAAAACACCTCCTCACAGAGGGTGTGGAAGGATCAAAAGCTGTCTATCGCGATTGTCGAGACTTCCTAAAGCAACGTCGAGAGAATCCCATCCACATAAGCTCGAAGATCAATGACCCAAGGGTTTCTGAAAGACTCGGTCCTCTTCCACGACCCAGGCCAGCCGCCAATCTAGAGAAGGGGCAACAAGTCCCAGAAGAATATGAAGGTACTGGGGACTCGGAAACATTCCGACATACTCACTCTAGAAGTCAGTGTGGCGAGTCCAGAGAAAGATCACGCTATCTTGATCAAACTTTCCTACTTCCAAGAGGCGATGGGGACTTAAAGAAGAAAACTTCAGTGGTGCACGACTCCGCTCAGGACCCCCTTGTCCTGCAGCTCATTGAGGAAGTAAACAAGCTGAAGGCTGAACGTCAAGCCGAGATACCTGACTGGAACCAACCCAGGCCTGGCCCTCTCACAAGAAGGATCCTCAACACTTCCCTCCAAGCGAAGACAAAGCAGAAGCTTGACTTACAGCTCTATACTGGAAGGGAAGACCCGATTGAACACCTTAACCTCTTTGAGTCCACCATGGTATACCGGGGACACACCGACGAAGAACGGTGCCTTCTCTTCCCCTCCACCCTCTCTGGCGGAGCTTTAAACTGGTATTGTCGTCTTCCACCTGAGACAGTAGACTCATTTGAAGAGTTGAGAAAGCTGTTTGTCTCTCAACACATCTTCTAGACCGATCGCTTGCATTCCGCAGATGACTTGTACACTATTCACCAGAAGCCGGACGAGTCATTACGAAAGTACGCTGGCCGCTTCAGCCATGAGTATTCTCGCTGCGCTGAGGCAGATGACAAGACCGCCCTCAAGGCTTTCACTGCAGGCTTACGTGACTGTTTCTTCAAGTACATGATCAATGCCAACACTTGGAAGACTTACTCTGAGGTGATGACACAAGCTTACAACCATGCCTCCGCCGAGGCAAGGACATATCAAGGGAAACCCCCTACAGTCACCCCTTATCAGCAAGTAGGGAGTGGAGGCCAGATCCAACCGAATGAAAAGACCTCAACCTTCCAAATGGTAGCAGCACACCCCCTGCCTCATTTAATGCTTCGCCAAGTCAGCAGACATATCAATCTCAGGGCAAAAGGAAGGACTTCCATCCTCACCAATCTCATTTTAATAAAAATAATAAGGGGCACTATCGCGATAACTCAGGATATCGTCACAATAATGCCCGCCCCCAGGCAGTCAACGCAGTGGGCCAATCACGTGTCAAGACAGGCCCTACCCCGAGGTATGAGACATACACCTCTTTGAATGCTACATGTGCTGCCATCTACCCCAGTATAGCTCACCTGATACCAAAGCCAAAGCCAAGACAGCCAGATTACAAGTCCACGAAGAACACGGGCATGTTTTGCTGCTATCACGAGTATAATGGCCATGATAGTGAGAAGTGCATTATCCTCCGTGACCATATTGAAGCTTTGGCACGTGAAGGAAAAATTGATCAGTTCCTCATTCACCCTCCAAGGGATAACCGTAACCAACGCCAGGTGAATGTGATATATTCCATAAGCGGCGGCACACCCATGTCTGAATCTTCCAATAGGGCCATGAAAAGCAGTGAACGAACTTTGAGACCTGGCCATCAAGTGTTTCACGTGGAAGACATCAGAGGAGGCAAGTATCAAAAGCCTAACTGGGATCCAATATGTTTCTACCCTGAGGAAGAAAGAGGTATCATCTACCCTCACAATGACCCGCTGATCGTGGAAGCTCACATAGCAAATTTTGATGTGAAACGAATCCTGATAGACACAGGTGCTTTAGTCAATATCATGTTTGCTGAAGCTTTCAAGGCACTTAATGTAGCTGAACACTTGCTCGATCGCTCGATTTCTCCTCTGATAAGCTTCTCTGGCGATATCGTGCAACCTTTAGGGAGTATACACTTACCTTTCACCATTGGTACATGCCCCTACACAGCTACTATTACCACTAACTTCCTAGTGGTCAACTGCCCGACGGCATACAATGTCATCTTTGGGCGCACAGGCATCAATGATCTCAAGGCCATGGTATCCACACATATGTTGTTGATGAAGTTTCCAACCCCTTTCGGCAATGGGTACATCAGGGGAGATCAACTTAGTGCTCGATCATGTTACAACACTTCAGTCAAACAACAACACCTGCATGTCCCCAAGGAGACTCTCTTTATACATAACCAAGTCGTAAAGACCAGTCCAGATGAATCCAACTCGGGTCTTCAGGATGGCAACAGTCAACCCGACGACCCTCGAGATAACTCATTCACCCAGCAAGCACAACCCGCTGAAGAGTTAGAGAAGATCTCTATCTCCAAAGACCATCCAGACCGCATGGTGAATATTGGCACCACTTTGTCACCACCCCTTCGGTTGTCGCTGATCTCCTTTTTGCAAGAGAACGCCGAGGTCTTCGCTTGGTCATATAAAGATATGCCGGGCATCTCTCCCGATATCATCTGTCACCACTTGAGTATTGATCCCAAGACCAAACCAGTAAAACAGAAGCGAAGATCTTATGATGTTGAACGATACGAGGCGATGAAAGCAGAAGTTGAAAAACTCAAGGACATAAGCTTCGTCCGTGAAGTCAATTACCCAACATGGGTAGCAAATGTTGTCCTTGTTAAGAAAAATCCGACCAAGGAAAGTCTCCTGCTTCAAAAGGTCTTGTGGATAATGTGTGTCGACTACACCGACCTAAACAAAGGATGCCCGAAGGATAATTTCCCCCTTCCTCTCATTGATAGACTTATAGACTCTACTGCAGGGTGTGAGCTCTTGAGCTTCATGGACGCTTATTCAGGATACAACCAAATCCTCATGAACCCCTCAGACCAAGAACACACGGCCTTCACTACTGACAGGGGACTATATTGCTATAAAGTCATGCCTTTCGGCCTAAAGAATGCAGGAGCAACTTATCAGAGACTGGTCAATTCAATGTTCGCCGAACAAATTGGGAAGAGCATGGAAGTTTACGTTGATGATATGCTAGTCAAAAGCAAACATGCTGACCAACACATCACCAACCTATCTGAAACTTTCACCATTCTAAAGAGGTATCGAATGAGGTTGAACCCCAACAAATGTGCCTTCGGCGTGGGCTCTGGAAAATTCTTAGGCTTCATGATTAGCCAACGAGGCATTGAAGCTAACCCTGAAAAGATCAAAGCAATCCTCGACATGAAAGAGCCAATAACTTCAAAAGACATCCAAAGCCTTACTGGCAAGGTGGCAGCCTTAACCAGATTCATCTTTAAGGCCACAGACAGATGTGGTCCTTTCTTCAAAGCACTCAAGGGAAATAAGAAGTACATTACATGGACGGAGGAATGTGCCAAGGCATTCAGGAACCTCAAAGAGTACATGAGTAAAGCCCTTCTGCTCTCTAAACCAGAAGTTGGTGACACTCTTATCATCTATCTATCGGTTTCGGCTTCAGCAATCAGTTCTGTTCTTATTCGAATGGACAGTGGTGTCGAACGGCCCGTCTACTACGCTAGCAAGGCCCTACAAGATGCGGAGACACGATACTCCAACATTGAGAAATTAGCTCTAGCATTGGTCATGTCTGCTCGGAAACTTCGCCCTTATTTCCAAGCACACGACATCATCGTGCTTACCAATCACCCTCTTCGACAGATACTCCAGAGTCCTGACACGTCTGGACGAATTATCAAATGGGCGATAGCATTGGGTGAGTTTGACATCTCCTACCAACCAAAACCAGCAGAAAAATGTCAAGCAGTAGCAGATTTCATCGCCGACTTCACATATCCTGTTGACATTGCTTCTACACCTGAAGCAGTAGCTTCATTACCATCGGAAGCTCAGAAAGTATAATCAACGACCCCAGCATGGAGTCTGTATGTTGATGGCTCATCCAACCAACAGGGCTGCGGAGCAGGATTAGTCCTCACTACCCCCGACAAAGTGGCGATGGAATACGCTATTCGTTTCAAATTCAAGGCATCGAACAACGAGGCCGAATACGAAGCCCTTCTAGCAGGCTTGCGTTTGGCCAAACACCTTGGGGTTAAACGAATTGATATCTTCAGTGAGTCCCAATTAGTGGTCAACCAAGTCACAAACAACTTTGATGCTAAGGATAGCTCCATGGCAGCATATCTTGCGCAAACGCGACTTTTGCTCAAGCACTTCCACTACCAGATCACCCAAGTTCCTCGAGCGGCAAACAGTCATGCAGACGCTTTGGCTCGCCTCGCCTCGGCAGTGGAAGACAAGATTGGGAGAAAAATTCATGTCGAATTGTTGGCAGAACCAAACACCATGGTCGCGGAGGTGTACAATTTACAACAAGAAGATAGTTGGATCACCCCAATTTATAAATTCCTTGCTCATGGCACCCTCCCAATTGACAAAATCCAAGCTAAGCAGATTCGATACAAGTCTGCCCGCTACCTGATCATTAATGACCAACTCTACAAGCGCGGTTTCACCCTGCCATACCTAAGATGCCTTACACCTGCGGAGGCGGAAATTGTCCTTCGGGAAATACATGAAGGAGTCTGCGGAGATCATGCTAGGTCTCGATCCCTAGCTCACAAGACTTTTCGCCAAGGATACTATTGGCCAACACTCCACCAAGATGCCATCAGAATATCTCGCTCATGTGATAAGTGTCAACGCTACGCAACTATCCCTCACTCCCCTCCCGAGCCGCTCACTCCTATGATCAGCCCTTGGCCCTTCGCCTAATGGGGACTTGATTTGATCGGCCCAATGCCTGCAGGGAAAGGCAAGGTCCGCTATGCAATCGTTGCAGTTGACTACTTCACAAAGTGGGCTGAAGTAGAACCCTTGGCAACCATTACTGAGGGAAAAATAGAAGACTTCGTATGGAAGAACATCCTCTGCAGATTCGGCATTCCCAATGCGATAGTCACGGACAATGGGTGGCAGTTCGACAACAAGAAGTTCAAGATGTTCTGCTCTAAGTTCAACATCAACTTATGTTTTGCCTCTCCAGCCCATCCCCAGTCTAACGGACAAGTCGAGGCCGTTAACAAAATAATCAAGCACACTCTGAAAACTAGCTTGGACAAAGCTAAAGGTTGTTGGCCAGAATTCGTACCCCAAGTCCTTTGGTCATACCGCACTTCATATCGGACTTCCACAGGAGAAACTCCATTCTCACTTGCTTTTGGTACAGAAGCAGTTGTCCCAGTTGAGCTTGAGCAAGCAACATACCGAATCCAGAACTACATACAGAGTGAGAACGACAAGCAACTCACCCTCAACCTGGATCTAGTCGAGGAACACAGAAATCAGGCTCACCTGAGGAATGTCGCCTACAAGCAGCGCATCTCCAACTACTACGACTCAAGGGTCAAACCTCGCTCTTTCAAAGTGGGAGACTGGGTACTGAAGAAAAGATTACTCTGTGATAGAGTCCCGAGTGAAGGAACACTCAGTCCTAACTGGGACGGACCGTTCGAGGTCGTCGGCATCAGTCGCCCTGGCTCCTACAAGCTCAGAAACTCCGACGGCAAGACCCTTGGCCATCCATGGAATGCTGACCACTTGAAGTACTATTACAAATAAGACTCATATTGTACAAGTGTTAAGCTACAGCCGTTCCGCATCCTATGTAACAAAGACCATTTGGTATGAATTCAATAAAGAGGTGATTTAGCCAACTCGGCCATAAACTCTTTTCCATTCTGAGCAATGAAACACTCAAGTGTTGAAGCTTCAACGCAAATGTTTCCAATACAAAACAAAATCTAAGTATGTGTCAACAAGACTATACAAAGGATCTACATCATACATTCCAACACATTCATACATAAACATCATACATTCCAACACATTCATACATAAACATCATACATTCCAATACATTCATACATAAACATCATACATTCCAACACATTCATGCATAAACATCATACATTCCAACATATCCATACATAAGCCAACTGTGCTTCGAAAGGGTTCAACACACTTTGTGTCATTCGACATTTGCCACAATGTGCCTCGACACTTGCCACAATGTGCCTCGACACCTTGCCCTTATTCTCACCAACTAGGTGATGAAGGAACTCACCTTCGTACCACCAACTAGGTGATGAAATGCCCTTATTCTCACCAACTAGGTGATGAAGGAACTCACCTTCGTACCACCAACTAGGTGATGAAATGTACAACTCGTACTCTAATATTATTTGGAAACTTGCCACCCTTATCACCAATCAGGTGAAGAAGGAACTCATCTTCATGCCACCAACTAGGTGATGAAATGTACAACGCGTACTTTCCTTCATGCCACCAACCAGGTGATGAAATGTACAACGCGTACTCTCCTTCATGTCACCAACCAGGTGATGAAATGTGATGAAAGGTGATTAAGGAATTCACATTCGTACCACCAACCACGTGATGAAAGCAACCTACCATTCATTCCATTAACCAGAAGACGAGTGGTACAACTTGTACATGTGAACTCCTAGCATTCACAAATAATCAAAAACCATCAAGCTTTACAACTCAACTAGGGGAGCACTTATGCCTAACAAGAGCTATAGTCACCAACAAAGTCTTATTGCAAGCCAACAATGGCTTCAATGCATGGTATACGAAGATCAAGCTCTTCAGCCCTCTTGCATCTGCTTCAGACATTTCTCCTCTGTAACAATGCAAACACTACAACTCATAGAACGCTTCAAACGCTTTTGATCAAGACTGTTCGAAGCAAATTCAATTTATATGGTTCATCCAAACCTTCGACTACTACAAGATGTGGCTTGCATCACAATCTCTCGCTTAACAGTATGGAAGCAAAATTTGTATACGTTGTCTCTCCCACATTTTCAAATTTCTAGTTTTCCCAAAAAAAAAAAAAAAAAAAAAAAAAAAAAAAAAAAAAAAAGGAAATTGGAAATTGGGAAATTCAACAAAAGCTTCATCAATGGAGGACAAATATCAATCTCAAAAGCTTCGTACTATGTTCATCAAGATAGTGCGAAACACAATCAATTTATGGTGCCAACAAAAGCTTCATCAATTGAGGACAAGTATTAATCTCCAAAGCTTCGCACTATGTTCATCAAGATAGTGCGAAGCACAATCAATTTATGGTGCCAACAAAAGCTTCATCAATGGAAGACAAGTATCAATCTCCAAAGCTTCGCACTATGTTCATCAAGATAGTGCGAAGCACAATCAATTTATGGTGCCAACAAAAGCTTCATCAATGGAGGACAAGTATCAATCTCCCAAGCTTCGCACTATGTTCATCAAGATAGTGCGAAGCACAATCAATTTATGGTGCCAACAAAAGCTTCACCTATAAAGCTTCAACCCCAAAGCTTCACCTATAAAGCTTCAACACAAAGCTTCACCTATAAAGCTTCAACACCAAAGCTTCACCTATAAAGCTTCAAACACAAAGCTTCACCTATCAAGCTTCACCTATCAAGCTTCAACCCCAAAGCTTCACCTATAAAGCTTCAAACACAAAGCTTCACCTATAAAGCTTCAACACCAAAGCTTCACCTATAAAGCTTCACCTATCAAGCTTCAACCCCAAAGCTTCACCTACAATACCAAATTTCAACACCAAAACACATAAAAGCTTCACACACTCTTCATCAAGATAGTGCGAAGCTAATTCCAGTGGAGCTGAATTTTGGACATCTTATAGTTCTTGAGCAGATGAACAACTTTCACGAAGGAAATTTTTCTATTTGAGCGACGAAAGTTAGAGTGTTGAAGCTCCAAACATGACGGTCAGATTTCTGCAAGCTTCAAAGCTGCTGCGGTGTTTCGAAGATCTGGAAATATTCAACCGTTAGTTTGTTCTGAATTTTTGATATGTTATGGAAGAGATGATGAGGAACAACTTCCATGAAGAAAGTATGTTGATCTGAACAAGAGAAAATGGAATTTCGAAGCTCACAACAAGTCTGACGGGTTAACAGAAAATTGATGAACAGTTACTCATCATACTTTAATTTCTGAAGTTGTACTACTCCGATGGATCTCAAATTTGGATATGTTGTAGTTCACAAGATAAGGAACAACTTTCATGAAGACGAATTTGCAATCTGAGCTATAGAGAATGGTGTTATCTTGCATCCACTCAGGCTGATTAGTGGAAACGAAAAGCAATTCCACCAAAGAAAAGATGAAAAAGAGAGAAAAGCTACTAATTGCACTTGATCTTGTCTAGTCAATAGCATGCAGCATCAAACACACAAAAGTTGGAAATATTTTTAGATAAAGCATATACGAATGTGTGACATCGAAACAAGGATTCGTTACTTTGACAAATTAGTAACAAGCGAGACACCTCATTCGGCAACTCTCTTCGCCTGAAGACTTGGGGGACTCCCACCATATGCTACTGCACCTTGATACTCGGCAGTCTCACAACCACTCAGTGACTTGGATTTTTCAAGTCTCCAACCGAGAAGTTTTCCTCACTCGGGAAATTAAGGGAACACTACCTCAAACTACACGCTTCACTCACAAAGCTTCAACAATACAGGTTTCAACAAAAGAAAAAATTCAAAGAACTTTATGAAGAAGGCTTTGGTGTATTTAACACAATATGTTGAAATGAAGCAAAGCTTATTTATTAATATTTTCGATAAGCCACAAATATGTACATATACATGAGTCAAAATAAACAAACAAAAGGGAGCCTTCACAAAGGTTGCTTAGGGGAAGTCTCAGCAGTCGGTAGAGCCCCAGAAAGAGAAAGCACCGGAGGGTGGTTATCCGGAGCCTCAGTACTTGACAAAACCCCAGAAGGAGGAGGCATTGGAGGTTCATCATTTGAAGCTTCATTACCAGGTACAGCCCCAGAGGACGAAGGCAATAAATGCCTTTGGAACAAACCCACAAACCGCTGATGATCAAGTAAAACCTTACCATCAGATTCCTTCATCTGGTCAAGCTTCCTCTTCATGTTTGTAGCATAGTCATGGGCGAGCCGGTGCAACTGCTTATTCTCATGCTTGAGCCCTCTAATCTCCTGTTTGAGACTCATCACTTCAGCAGCCAATGATTCAACTTGGCGGGTTCTAGCAAATAGGCGTTGGGCCATATTAGACACAGAACCTGCACACTGAACACTAAGAGCCAGAGAGTCCTTAACAGCCAACTCATCAGACCGTTTGGAAAGTAGTCTGTTATCTTTGGGAGTGAAAAGGTTCCTGGCCACCACTGCAGCGGTCATATCATTCTTCATCACAGAATCCCCAACGGTAAGAGGACCAGTATGGGATATGAAAGATGGGCGCCATATGTTGTCTGGAGAAGGCGTGGCTGTCTCTTCTCCAAGGTTCAAGTCAAAACGACGGTCGGAGGGTCCAGACATTTTCAAATGTGTTGAAGAGGGAAGAGGTCAGACAAATCAAGATCTTAGAAGTGCAAGAAATGAGCTTCTACTGGTAGAGATTCAAGTGTGCTGTGGAACTTAATGCCAGCCTCTATAAAAATCTGCACTCGACGGAGCTTCAGAAATCAAAGAGGCGTTTGCTTTCTCAAAAGCTGGGCTGCTCAGAGACCACGAGGGCCGATCTCAGAAATCGAAGAAGCACCTGCTTTTTCAGCCTCGTCAGCACCTGTCACATGCACACTCAGCTTTGCGGAAATTACAGGCAATCTGTCGAAGATTTCTGGTGAAGTAGAAAGCACGTGAATCTTACTGTTCAATCACCGCTCTCCATATGCACCATCAACTCCTCGGGTACCACATATAACTTTGTCAAAGATCTCTGACGAAGTTTAGGCACGAGAATTTCGAAGTTCCAGCTACCCTACTATTACCCACAAGGGTAAAGGAACAGCACCACTGCTTGACAACTGGAAAGTCTCTATGTGTGTCGACCTCCGTGTTTTGCGGCAAGACAGGTTGGCAAGAACGTCCAACCTTTACTCACATTCGAGAAAAGACTCCCAACATAATTACTTTCTCAAAAACCGGAGTAGCACCGCTTTCCGAATCTTGAGAGTCAGATCCTCGACGGGATTGCTTGTTCGAAAACCGAAGAGGCACAACTCTCAGAACTTCGAGAGCCAGATTTCCTTAGATAAATCTTGTCTGTAATCTTCACACGTAACATCAGCTTTCCAGATACCACATACCACTTTTTCAAAGTGCTCTGACAAAATTAAAACACGTGAAGCTGGCAGCTCCCACTACATTGATGTGACCAAGAAGGGTAAAGGAATAGCATTACTACTTGTTATTGGGAAATCCCTATATACATCGACCTCCCTCCTCAACGGACAGGCAAACCTGCAAAAATGCTCAACCCTTTCTCGCATTCGAGAAGGCACCCTCAACATAACCTCTCGAAATACTCAGCTTTATTTCCCCCCGATAATACCTCAGCAAATAAGCCACACCAAGAACAAGAGTATCTCATATCATCAGGGTCGAAAGCAAGAGTATCCCATATCATGCTTTCTCCCTGTCTTTGTCTTTATCCTTGTTCACACCTGCAGGACAAGGAGAAAGAGAGCAGTCAGTCGGAACCTGAAATCAAACCTCCAATTTGGAACTGACTGCCTGGAACCTTTGTCTGGTTGCTTACTTAGCATTGCTCTCGAGTACTCATCCTCAACTGCTGTCAAGGTCACGAATTCCACCGGCAAATACCTCATGACAGTTGATCAGATATTGGCTCTTTACACTGAAGCTGCCAAGCGTGGATGAGTCACTATGAAGGAATGTTCTGAAGGACCATTTAAATGCAAAGGTTGCACACCACTTCTGCCATGCAAAAGATTGAAGCAGAAGGTTCAACGGTGAGCTGAAACAGATCACTACAGCACGACACCTTTCCATACCACATTCATTATTCCGTCAACAGCAAAAGTATCCCATATCATCAAGGTCGAACGTACTCTAGATTTGATGGACTTGTTTTGACCCTCAAATTCTTGAGTCGGCCTTATACTCTGAAGGGAACCAGAAAACCCTCCAGCACAGTTCAAGAATAAGCCTGTGGAAAGTTACTTCTTCAAAAGCAAAAGTATCTCATATCATCTCTTATCCATTTGCTTCTCCTTATCCTGGCAGTTGAATGAGAGACAAGGAGAAGGAGAACAATCAACCGGAAGCCGAAGTCAAACCTCTGATCCTGGGTTGCTTACTTGGAAGTTTGACTGCTTACCTTGTCTGTCACCTCTTTCGGCAAATCTCCTAGCTCGGCGACTTGGGGGACTCCTACTATAGGGTTTGTATCGCACTTGACCAAGCCCGAAACTACAAGTAAGCTTCAAGTGAAATTGATACATTACCTTGTGCATCTTCATCGGTTAAAGATACCACCCCTGGATGGAGGAAGCGTACTTCCAGAGAAGATGTCACATCTACCTATGAGAAAGATAAGGCAAGTGAAGACGATACCACACCTCGGTACTTAGAAGTTTCGTGATTACTCAGCGGCTTGGATCTTGCAAGTCCCCAACCGATGAGCTTCCCTCACTCGGGAACTTAGGGGAGCACTGTTTGTACCATACTTGACTAATCCCGAAACTACTGAGCACCGGTCAACGTTATACCGTCAAGGACCCAGAAGAGTTTCCCTTCAACCAGAAGGCCAATCACAACGCGACACGTGTCGACATCAGAAGCCAATCACAGCACGACACGTGTCAACATCAGAAGCCAATCACAACACGACATGTGTCAATATTAGAACAAAACTAGAAACTCTCTTCTATAAATAGGGATCATTCTCCCACAATAATCTCTAATGTCATTTTGTACTAAACTATTCACTAGAACTCACTAAACCAGAGCTTGAACCTATGTATTTGTGTAAACCCTTCACAATTAATGAGAACTCCTCTACTCCGTGGACGTAGCCAATCTGGGTGAACCACGTACATCCTGTGTTTGCTTCTCTGTCTCTATTCATTTACGTACTTATCCTCACTAGTGACCGAAGCAACCAAGCGAAGGTCACAAAACTTGACACTTTCTGTTGTACCAAAGTCATCGCTGATTTTGTGCATCAACAGAAGTAATATTTATGTGGTAAAGTGTGGTATGTGCAAATTTAAGAAAAAAATATATTTTTCTTAACGGGTCATAAAGGGTCGAGTCACTTTACCCAAGGTGTGACACGACACGATCCGTTAAGTTAACATGTGTTACACGAAAACGACACGAATACGACAGACACGACCCGTTTGCCAGGCCTAAGCACAACCGTTAAAATGACCGAACTATCCTTACAATATGACTAAAATATCATTAATGAGTGATAATATAAGTAATTTTCATATTAACTAATAAATACTTTAAACTCTAATAATGTGTTTACTTATCTCAAAATTTCAATCGATGCTCACACGATATCAAGAATTTGACTACTAAAGAAATGAATTGAGTTCTTGGGTAGGGGAGTAGCATTCTAATTGCTCGAGAAAAAAGATTTTTTTGAGATGATTCTCTATCACAGTTTCTTCAGTTTTTTCCTCATGTTGTTCAAAATCATTGATTAATTACTATGACCATCGAGAAACATTTTTATTAATTTTTTTATTCTAATAGATATTTTTGATCATTTTATTGTAGGAAACAGTTCTACTTGTATCAAATAATAATTTTAAAATTTTAATTCGATCTTCTGAATCAATTCTTACTTGTCGTGTTCTGTAACTAAAAAAGGTCTCTTAAAATTTACATTGTTGTGTGTCATTCCGAGTTCATTTTTTTTGCTCATTGTACGCTTACGCTATTTTTAAAACTTCAAATTTGCTTAATTTTAACCAATAATAATTTATTTAAAACATGAACTTTTAATAGTTTGATTCAGACTCACGTGCAATAGTAAAAAAAATTAATTTGAAGTTAATATTTAGACCCTTTTCGATAGACTCTAAATTTTGACTCGCCCAATTGTCCTTAATTTATTGGAAGGTCGATTACCCAAGGAAAATTGTCCGTCTCTTTGCAATCAAGTTCACAACCCCCTCCGTTTCCTCTTTTTCTTAGCATCTAACTATTTAACCCACTAACATTTGTCGGTCTCTTTGTGAAGATGCATACAAATAATCGAGGGGCATTAATGTCATTACAAGGATGGTCAAACACAAGGGAGCCCCGAGCTTGATTGGAAGCCTCTCAGTCTGCGCGCCATTGCATTTCCTTCTCCTCCTATTTCTCTGCTCTGTCTCTCTCTCGCATCCTAATACAAGAATCCAATAATCCATCCACACTAACAATTCTCCACCATTTTTCTTATCTTCCCAAAATCATGGGGTCTCTCAAGTTCCTTTCAGATTAGCTCCACCATTTTTCCATCAGGTTTTTATATCTATACATTTTTATATATGATTATATTTCTTTCTGCGCATGAATTTATTGGGATTCTCAAGAAAAAAATGGATCAAATCAGCTGATCAAGTGTTTGATGTGAAAATTTGATGTAAAATGTTCTGTGGTCGTTAATGTACACATGCATGCTGTTTGATGAATTTGGTTTTCTGGGTTATTGTTGCTTGAATTTTTGAAATTTTACTTGAATACTATGTAACCTGGAATTATAGATTTGAGTTTTCTTGGAAAAAAATCATATTTTTATTTTTGTTGTTTGTAATATTTTATTGTAAAATCAAACAATTTGAAGTGAATATTTCTCCTTTCAATCCCTTGCAAAGCAAGGTAAGCCTCCGTACAATAGACGTTAACTCTACCCTCGCAAAGTGGGGAGCCTTGTTGGCTTGGGTCGTTCTTTTTACTCTGTAATTTGATGAAATAACTTTTCTGTGTTTACATTGTTTAAATTTTACTTGTAATTGAAAATTGTGGAACTTAAATTGTAGAACCTGGGTTTTGTTGGTACAAGATCGTTTATTTATGTTTATGTTTTTGTGTGCCTGATATCTTGCTAAAGATCAAAACTTTGAATTCCTTGCAGGAAGAGATGAATACAATTTCATTGCCTGAAATGGCAGTTGGGGTTATTCACCGCTGCCCCATTGCATCTTCAGGTCCACATTGCAAGTATGATAGGAGTTTATGCCGCCTGGGGCGGCTGCGCCCTCTTGTCTTCAGAACTAATTCGAATAGAGAAAAGTGCGCAATTTCTCTCCACTGATGCTCCTGTGAATTTGTAATTTCATTCCTGTATTGTTTGTTGACATTTTACTATGTTTCCTTCTTTTACGTGTGGCGGAAACTGTTGGAAGTTATGTGAAGGTTGCGTTTTCAATATCATGACCAAAATGAAATTCGTGCAGGAACCTTTTCTGCACACAGCATTGGTTATGTAAATCAAGAACAAGTATTTTTTCAAGCATGGTAATGTCTCTTCATGTTAAAGGAATGATGTATTTCTCCTCATAGTATTCACGGTTTTTGCGACTCATGGCTTCTGATTTTTATGACAGGATGATTCCAATGACACTTTTACCGAAGTGTTTGATACTTCAGGAAGCAGTGAAGTGTTGAATATAGAAGAAGATGAATTAGTGACAGCTAGAAAAGGTCTTTTGGAGGCCCAAGCTAAACAAGAAGCCACTGAGAAAGAGAGAGATCAATTGCTTGAAGAGTTGGCCTGTTCCGAGGGAAAAGAACGGGAATATGTTGCTAGCATATTGCACGACAAGGAATTGGCTATTGCAGGACTTGAGGCAGCCAAGTCGCGGTTCCATCAGAAGCTGCAGGAATCTGTTGAAGAGAAGTTCAGCTTAGAATCTAAGTTAGTTCTTGCAAAACAGGATGCGGTCGAACTTGCAGTACAAGTAGAAAAGTTAGCGGAAATTGCTTTCCAGCAGGCCACATCTCACATTCTAGAAGATGCCCGGATGAGGGTTTCGGCGGCAGAAACTACAGCTGCTGAAGCAGCTTATCAGATCGAAAAACAAATTAAGGAGGTGACAGAATGTAGTATATTGTCAATTGTGGAACAGTCAAAACTTGCAATAGAGAAGGCACTGGATGTGGCGGAAAAAGCTGGTGAGCATGCATCAAAAGCAGTATTAGAATATACTGAAGGTATGAGTCCACTGGATGAGCTTGCTTCCCTCCAGTCAAAAAATATGATGTTACAGGGTGCCATAAATGATTTAGAATCTCAGTCGTTGCTTACAAGAAGTGACATTGATAGGTTGAAGTTGGAGTTGGAAAAGGCCCATGCACATGCAAATGCGTTTGAGCTCCGAGCTAACGACGCTGAGAAATCATTGCTTGAATTTCAGGAATCAAGCAGGAAAAATACTCTCCAGAAAGAGGAGGAGATTATGTCTTTGTTGGAGAAAATGAAGAAAGATTCATCAGAAAGAAAGAAGTCTTCTTCCAAGGCTTTCAAGGCTGAGTTGCAAAGCATTATGGATGCTATTGGTGCTGCCAAAGAAATGGCAAGTGCGAAAGATGACGCATACTTGAGAAGATGTGAAGCACTGCAAAGATCATTGAAGGCATCTGAAGCTACTACAAAGATGTGGAGACAGAGAGGAGAAATGGCAGAATCATTGTTGTTGAAGGAAAGACTGCTGGGTGAGGGGGATGAAGATTCCATTTATGTTGTTAACGGTGGACGGATAGATCTTTTAACAGATGATGATTCACTGAAATGGAAACTTTTAAGTGATGGCCCTCGCCGAGAGATACCTCAATGGATGGCTAGGAAAATTCGTACTATCCGTCCCAGGTTCCCACCAAGAAAGATCGATGTAGCTGAAGCCTCCAGTTCAAAGTTCAGATCTTTGAACTTGCCCAAACCAGATGAAGTATGGTCTATAGCTCAGGAAAAGCCAAAGGAGGGCGATACCCTTATTGAGCATGTGCGTGAGAAAGAAACAATAGAAAAGAAACGAAAAGCTCTGGAGCATGTTCTTGAGAGGAAGACCATACAATGGCAGAGCACCGAGGAACAAACAAATTTAGGTTAGTTTTCTTGTATTCGTAAAATTGCTAATGTTACCGAGAAAACATATGTCCCAATTCCCAAACAAGGCCTGTACCTGACTTGAAATTGTGCATTGACTTCAATGCAGAGCCAGGAACTGGAACCGGACGTGAAATCGTGGTATGTATTTTCATACCCGTTGGTTGAATCTTGAAATACCAATATGTCATCCCAATTGTAGTGAAGATTGGTTATGCAAGACTAGATTTTCAAGTTTTTCCCCCAAAGGTCTTCAAGTTTACTTTGATCAAAATGTGCCTGCTCTCTCTCTCTCTCTCTCTCTCTCTCTCTCTCTCTCTCTCTCTCTCTCTCCCTCCCTCCCTATATTTGATTGTTTTACACGGGATAAAGATGCAATTCCTAGATTGTTTCTTCTACCGACTGTTATTCTATTGCTTTTGAAGTTTCAAGGCTTCAATTGGGAAAGCTGGAGAAGGCAGTGGTACCTGGACTTAGCTCCTAAAGCTGCTGATTTATCAAAAATTGGGGTAACGGCAGTGTGGTTCCCACCACCAACAGAATCTGTTGCTCCTCAAGGTTCATCTCTTCTTCGTCCACTTTGTTTTTTTTTATCTGTCTTGTAATCGAATTTAAATATAGCAAGATTAATGCCTTTTTTAGATATCCCTGTGTATGCATATAATCATTCTGGATGGCAATGATACCGTTTAGGTGTTATTAACAATGTTGCACTCCTAACAACTTATCTTGTCTGAAGTACATTTCTTTTGTTTATGTTCTTAATATTTGTATAGTGTTAACATGCCCCCTGCATGTGTGTGTTTATCTGTAGAAATATACGTAGGACCTGCATTAGTATATTTGGTAGCATTAAAACATGATTTGATGAAGTTTGCGGCTCTTCAATAATTGTACAGAATTTGTAACCAATATGAAATGGCGTGCAGGTTATATGCCTTCTGACCTGTACAATTTGAACTCATCGTATGGTACCGTGGATGAACTTAAACACTGCATTCAGGAAATGCATTCCCACGATCTTCTGGTATGTATAATCTTAGGCATCGAAGGTCAATTCTTGAACTATTTAATGGGTTTTTTGTTTGATAAGAGGTTTCCTTTATTATTCTTTTGTTCTCTTTGTTCAAAAAAGTAAAAGTTGTTAAGAAAGTGAATTTGGCTCGTCATAGGCTCAAAACAGAAATCGTTTTTGGATAATCAAATCATGGGGCCAAGTGAGAATGATGCAGTGGATATGTATAGGAATATTATCTGCTTTAATTTTTTTTCTGTTTGATTATCACGTGAATAGTCGTGTTGGATTAGTAACGTATTTTTCCTGTGAGCAGGCCCTGGGAGATGTTGTCCTAAATCATAGATGTGCACATAAACAGGTAAACACTTGATTTACTGTTCCTGTTTCGAAACTTTAGGGTATTTTATGACATTAGATCATTATTTTCATGTTGCATGCTCGGTTGGTCATATGTGTTGTCACTCCTCTTGGTAAAACTCACATTCTTGCCGATTTCAGAGTCCAAATGGCATTTGGAACATTTTTGGTGGGAAGCTTGCTTGGGGGCCTGAAGCAATTGTTTGTGATGATCCAAATTTTCAGGGCCAAGGAAATCCTTCAAGTGGTACTTTATTTTTTCTTTGATTGTTGTGTAAATTTTATGATCCTTGGAAGGGTTCATCGTTTTGATTGTTTTAGAATCCCTTCCAATCGACTTTATGATTAAGATGGAAAGGGTGAGAGTCTATGAGACATAATCTACGCTTCACTTCTGGTCTTGATTGTTTGGTTTAGTTTACCTAAAACAGTTCAGACCTGAACAAGACATGCTATTTACCACCCCACATCAGTGTGGGAATGTTGGGATAACCTCATGAAGTTTACAAGTATATGCATGTCCTAGAGGCTGCTGAAATTTTAAGCTTACCCGTGTACTCATCTGCTGTTAATGCTGTGCGTAGGGGATATATTCCATGCAGCACCCAATATTGATCATTCGAAGGACTTCGTAAGAAATGACATAAAGGAGTTGCTAAATTGGCTTCGAAGTGATATTGGTTTTGATGGATGGCGCCTTGACTTTGTAAGGTGAAAGTGCTTTCTTTTTTGGGGGGGGGGGGGGGCGAAGGTTCAAGGTCTTTTCTTAGTTTGACCCAAAGTGCAGATGTCTGAACTCTTTAGAAATTTCTTTCTCCTTTTAATCCATAGCATGCGATTAACTCCTTTTGTGTTGTTCCAGAGGCTTTTCGGGTACCTATGTAAAAGAATATATTGAAGCTTCGGTTCCTGCGTTTGCTATTGGAGAATATTGGGACAGCTTGGATTATGAAAATGGAAACTTGTGTTACAATCAAGGTATGAACTTGTGAACCCTAGATTGAATTTACAACGTTGAACAAGAAGATAGAAGAGTAACAAAGAAGATAACCACAATATTGTTACTGCGAGATACAATTATATGCCTCCTTAACTTAGTAAAACTCATTTGTGGCCAGAAGCAACGATGTGATTACTGTTTTTCTTAGCATGGTGAACTTAACGAAAAAAATTAACTTTTCTGGTTCTGTAGATGCTCACCGGCAACGAATTGTTAATTGGATCAATGCCACAGGCGGTACTTCCTCTGCATTTGATGTCACTACAAAGGTACTTGCTAGACTGCATCTGCTACATCCTATATTAGTTTGACCCACAGAAACAAGGCTAAGAACATTGTCACTCGGGCCACGGGGAAAATTTGAAAAGTAATGTGACAATTGATATGGTTTTGCTTGTCAAACCTTTGTTATCTTTTTATAAATAAAAACGAAAGTTATATCTGATAATTTACCTAATGGTGAAATTTATGTTATGCGGCTGCATATTTTAGCCCAATGCATACTTAGTATTGCATTTTTCAGGGAATACTCCACTCCGCTCTTCATAACCAATACTGGAGATTAATAGATCCTCAAGGTAAACCAACTGGAGTTCTGGGATGGTGGCCCTCTCGTGCTGTCACGTTTTTGGAGAACCACGACACAGGATCAACACAGGTCCCTCTTCCCTTTTCTCTCGCACACACGCATGCACACGCACGCACACGAGCACTGAACCCAAATATCCCCTTATACGATGTCATAGTGCCATTAACGAAGCACAAGAAGCCAGTTACTGGTTTTTAAGTGCTAGACACCTAATGTAGGAACTTTCTTTCATTTTATTTCAGGGCCATTGGCCGTTTCCACGAGATAAGCTTACGCAGGGATACGCATACATCCTGACGCATCCTGGAACAGTGAGTTCTTAATCCCTTAGTTGCCATTACAAATGGCTGCTATTTAACTTTGCAATCTTTACCTCTGTTGCAGCCTGTCATTTTCTATGACCATTTATACGACTTTGGTCTCCATGACATCCTAACCGAGCTAATAGACGCTCGGAGAAGGGCCGGGATCCATTGCCGGAGCTCAGTGAAGATATACCACGCGAACAATGAAGGTTACGTTGCACAGATAGGTGATACACTGGTAATGAAGCTTGGAGATTTCGATTGGAATCCGTCAAAGGAAAACCATTTGGAAGGGAGCTGGCAGACGTTTGTTGACAAAGGATCGGATTATAAATTGTGGGTACGACAATAGTCCGATTCAAATGGATACATATATACTTGTAAAACCTGGGATTAATTTATAATTGTAACTCCTTGGCACCAGAAATAAGTGCAAAATAGATGGGTGTGTAAATCAGTTCACCCACATTTGCCTCTGTTTACGCGGTGATGTTTGTGGATTTGTGTTCGTGGGGGAGTTCTTAGGTTTGGATTGTTAACCGTTTGATGAAATGATATCACATCGTCATTTACATTTGTGTTTGTGGGGGAATTCTTAGGTTTGGATTGTTTAACTACATGATGAAATGATGTTACATCGTTATTTACTTTTCATTTAGACTCACAAACATTTCAAACATGTATAAAACATACGAAGCAATATGAACGACATGCAGATAGTCAATAATGTGTTGATATACTTGTCCGACATCCAATCGCTCTCCTTCCTGTGAGCATGAGATAGCAGCGAAACTGATTATTTTAGAAAAATAATAATAAAAAAAATACATAAAAACTGAATGATGACATCGTTATTTACTTTTCATTTATACTCACAAACATTTCAAACATGTATAAAACATACGAAGCAATGTGAACGACATGCGGATAGTCAATAATGTGTTGATATACTTGTCCGACATCCAATCGCTCTCCTTCCTGTGAGCATGAGATAGCAGCAAAACTGATTATTTTAGAAAATTAATAATAATAAAAAATACATAAAAACTAAATGATTTGGAGATGCAGGGGATCGAACCCTGTACCTCCCGCATGCAAAGCGGGCGCTCTACCATTTGAGCTACATCCCCGTTTTGGTGTTTGTACTCAAACAAATTATAATTAATCTTATTGTGGCATGATTGGTGTGCTAAGAATCAAAATCTCTATCACCAACTCTGCAATACTCTACTATCTTTAGGAAAGAGATCATCTCTGGATCTTTTCCACCAAATCAAGTGATCCGAGCCTTCCAAATTTCATCCAACAACCAAAAATTATCACAGCTTTTAAGGGATCAAAATAGGTGGACCATTGGATAAAATTTGGAAGGCTCGGATCACTTAATCCAGTGGCCTTAGTGGAAGAGATTGTTGAGGATCTCTCTTTCCCTATCTTTAAACATAAACGAGAGAGAGATTTTTTACTGTGTTGGCAATACAATTAAGTATACTAAGTGTTATACAAGTAGTTGGATACTTGAAAAAAATTTCAACCACGTATATTATGACACTTAGTATACCAAATAGTGTTCCCAGCACACTAAATTTTTTATCTAGATTAGGAAGTATCAAAATCCACTCTACCACTACATAAACACATGTTATATATTACAATCAAACAACTTGGTTATGTAGATGTTCTTCATCATTGCTAACGCATTGTTCATAAATTACGAATCATACATGCACTAACAGTTCGAAATTGTCAATTTTAAGCTGTGTTTGGAAGAAGGTTGTTGTCTATCATTGACTTCTATTATAGACAAAGCCTAAAACGCAATAGCTACTCTGTAGTGGATATCAACATTTTGAGTTTGTTTACTACCTGCATCAATGGTTACAAAAGTCCACTTGTAAGTTGTGTTCATGGGAATGCTATTGTCCATCATTGACCTTTATGATTGAATTAACTGGGGCCTAGAAGACGATGATGTACACTGTTATAAATGTCAGGTTTGAGTTCCGTTCATCTGAAACTTGTTAATTTAGCTAATATAAAGCTTCATGATAAAGCCCACTATTTCAATTCAGCAGACGTTATATACCTCATTTCGTAGTTGGTCCTCAGATTAGTTAAACCCATGTTTTGGTTTAGCTTAACCAATACATAAACACGAATTGACCAAATATGGTTGCATTTTTGTGTTTCTCTTCCACAATTATAGTTGCCAAGAATGTTGATCTATCGATTTATTCACTATTGGGCCTTGAAAGTTAGGTGGCTTGGCCCAAACCTATAACAACCCCAGACAATTAAACACTTACGCCTCGTTGTTTAATCAGTAATTAAAATGAGAGAAATTAAATTTAATTGATTAGGAGTTGGAAGGAGGTGGATTCAAAATTATATTTATGTTAAAGTTGTTTATCTCGACTATAAAAATACACCTTTCTAAAGTTTATCTCAAATAACACAATTATTGTTGACGTGTTCTCTTATCTATTGCCATTAAACCCAAGAAAGAGATCTTAGGTCATCAGATCAAATGATCCAGACTTTTGAAATTTGATCAAATGAAAATGACCCATATTTTTAACCGTTTGATCAAATTTCAAAAGTATAAATCACTTAATTCCGTGATCTTAATAGAAGAGATCCGGAAAAGATGTATTTCCTTAAACCCACTTGGATTGCTTAAACCAGCGGCGGGAAAATAAACCGAAATAATAAGAAATAATATAAACTTATTATCTACAAAATTCTTAAAAAAAAAAACAAAAAGCTCAAAAGTTTGGCTTGAAAATAAAGTGCACCGCTCCACGCGTGCACAAAAGCGCGTGACATCCGAATATCCCGTCCACTTTTCCTTTCAAAGCCACAAGCAATACGCACTCTTGCTACAGAGTACGTCTCCCCACTAAGCCAACCGTCGATCATCCAAATTTATTGATCAAACGGTTGAAAAATCACGGCGCACGAACACCCGCGAAGCACACTAACGCCTCTAACCCCTTGCCGTAGGTTCGGTTACTCGAACCTTGTCCGAACCTGAGGTGCGGATTCCGAGGCTGGGGAGGCGTTTTCTTCTGAGACTCTCTGCAGTGTTTGTTGCAAGACAAATTTTTCGGAGCGGTGTTTTGGTTGGATCGCTTTATCTTCGGCTTCGGGTCCGAAAAATGAATTTCGGTTTCTCACTCCTCCAGTCCTAGAGAGAGAAACTTCAGTACCGGAGAGAGAGAGAGAGAGAGAGAGAGAGAGAGAGAGAGAGAGCCATTTGCGACGTCGTTTTGGAGCTTAAGCAACTGCTGTGTGAATTGGGAGCTGCAAAGAAGCAGAACGACGCCGTACTGTCCGCGATTTTGAAGAACCCTAGTTCTCCTGGCTTGGATCACACTGTGAGCTCCCAACTCTCCGCTTTGTGCTCGTTTGTGGTTTTGAGTTCACACTCTGTTGCTTTAGCTTGTAAGAATGAGACATTAGAGTTGGAGCTGTTAAGGTCTTCTGTTTCTAATTTTAGTCAAATTACCTGGGAATTTGTTAAATTCAAGTGGTTTCTTAGTATTTTTGGGAGAATTGAGGTTCCATTGGTTGTTGGGTAAGATTTTGTTGGATTTTTTTAGGGTTTTTGAGTGGAAAGTTTGAATCTTGGTTTTGATTTAATTTGGGTTTCTGTTGCTTAATTATAGAGTTTAAGTGCTTTGTGTTTAGTCTTTGATTTGTTTTTGAAATCCCGAGTTCGCATTAACATAATTTTCTGCTGAATTTGCTATCTTTCGTATGTTTTGATATTAGCTGTCATACTCTCATAAGATTCGTAAATTTGGGGTGCTGAAAAGAAACTGTGAATATCGAAAAGTTCGAATCTGTTTTCATTTCAGATGTTGAAGAAAGTTTGAATCTTGTAGCTGGACATCCAAGTCCCTAATTTGATCTCTCTCTCTCTCTCTCTCTCTCTCTCTCTCATAAATTTTATTATGCAAGCAATCGAATAAGACACATGCAACTTTGTTGTAGCGGGTACCAATTGGCAAACTGTTTTGGCGGTTCTCCGTAATGAGACCGGCTTGAGTTTGAAATCTGATGTAACTGTATTTTCGAGGTTTTCGTGTTTAAATTTTCAATATTTATTATTTGGTCTTTTGTCAAATTGTCTGTCAGTACTTCTCATCTCAATTTGTCCAATGAAATATGCAGGACAATTTGGAGAGTGCCCAGAATTGGCGGGATAAAGGTGCCGTATGCATAATGGTCTCATATATAGTCGTAGCTATTTTTCACAGAAACAATTAGCTGAGAAAATTTGGTGCCTGGGAATTTAATGCCTGGTAACGAAATTGAAGGCAGGATCCATAATTTTTATGAGCTAGACAGCTATTCCCGTCAATCTCAAGTTGCAGACGGTAATTGGCCTGCGCATATATATAATCAATGGCAGGGAAATCAAAGAGAGAAGAGTAATGTACAGCAACTAGGTATAAGTGGCTTCACCTTTTATGGTCTTCTTGATTGCTTTATAGGTTCTGTGTTTTCATTGTCATGTCTGCATTGGAATTCGCAATCTGTTTCCCAATTAGTGGATAAATCTTTGAATTTTCCCCCAGGACAATTGCATAATGTAATGTATTAAATACCAAGTTTGTGTTTTTGAATGCCCTAATGTATCTGTTGTGGTATTTGCAGATTCTGGGAGAGGACGGGGTGGTGAGTCCTTGAGGTTTGATAAAAACTATACACAGTTGTCTCAGAGACCGGAATTGTCTAGAAACCAACTTCTGGAGACGAATGGGTTTATGCTTGGACGGCAGGATTTGCAGGAAAGCCAGTTTTTTGGTGATAGCTCAGTTTTCATTCCACATACTTTAACCTCAAGAGGCTTATCTATCCTTCAATCAGAGCAAGAAAATGCATCATGCGATAGTCCCACTTTGACTACCAATTCAGAAAGGTCTGAAATTACTGAAGCTTCCAGCGAGTTTAACTTCATTGGAAGGCAGCAACAACTTGTGAGGGGACAACAACAAGGCATTCCACAGCTTCACTCAATGCAGCAGTCTGGGTACAATGACATGCAGATGTTGCAGCAGCACCTGATGTTTAAGAAACTGCAAGAACTTCAGAGGCAGCAGCAAGTGCAACAGTTCGGAGATGTGAGGCAACATAATGCAGTAAATCAGCTCTCTGCAATCAATAAGCAGGGTTCTGGGGTTCATTTTTCACCACTAATCAATGGAACACCCGTTAATGATACGCCACAAATGTTTATGAATTGGATGCAGCGGGGTGGATCGCCAGCAGGACAAAATGTTTCTAATAGAGTTATTTTTTCTCAAGAGCAAGGTCAAACTTTGAGCTCAATGGGTCTTGCTTCTCAGCAGTTTGATGTATCTTTATATGGTACTCCTGTTGCTAGTGGAAGAGGGACTATGAATCAGTACCATCTCCCGGCGATGTCTCAGGATTCTGAAAATTTGTTGACCAAGGCTAATGATCAAATGCAGAAGCCTGCTATGCAGTCATCAGCCTTCAGTAACCCCTTTGTAGGTGATCATTGTATGACTGCTTCTCCGGACCAGATTTGCTCACCTCAAGGGGGTTTCGTATCCCGACAAGACTTTCAGGGAAAAAATGTATTTGGACACGTTATTACTCAGGGTTCAAATTGTGGATCCCCTTTGGGTAACCTCCAGCTAGGGAATACCTTGCAAACAAATACATCACTTCAAGAACTCAGTGGAAAGCAAGATCAAGCTGGCTGGCTGGGAACCTGTCAGCAAAAAACAATGCAGCATGGCCCTTCACAGAGTTTGGTTCCCCTTGATCCAATGGAAGAGAAGATTTTGTTTAACATGGATGATAGTACTTGGGATCCTTCTATGGTAAAGCACAGTGATATTGGGGCTGGAGGCTTTGGAGATGCATTCGAAAGTTCATTTCCTTCTCTCCAAAGTGGAAGCTGGAGTGCGCTTATGCAGTCTGCTGTAGCAGAAGCTTCTAGTAGTGATACTGGCCAACAAGAAGAGTGGAGTGGTTTGACTTTTCAGAATACCGAGCTGTCAACTGGTAATCAGCCTTCAAACATCATGGACAATGAGAACCAACAAGGAAGTTGGGCTGATAACAATCTGCAGAGTGTCTCTTCCTTAAGTTCAAAACCTTTTCCCATGCTTAATGACTCAAGTGTTAATTCTAGCTTCCCCGGCTTTCCGCAGCCAGACATCCAATTCACATCTGAGCATCAAGAAGGGATTCACCAGGATGAATCTCATGAATCCAATCAGAAGTCTCCCAAAAACTCTAGCGAGTGGTTGGATTGTAACCCTCAGCAGGTTCAGCCACATATGCGTTTGGACGGCACATGGACCAGTCAAAGCAGTAAACCAGAAGGTAAGATTGTTCATTTTCGACCCTGTAATGGAAATGAAGCTTGTTTACGTTTCCCTGACATTGTGGGTGATTGTTGGACAGGTGATATTCACGAAGGCACGTACAATAGGAACTCTGAGAGTCATATGTGGAATAGGGGAGGTGATTCCAGGGTAACTTCATTTTCCAGACCAACTGGACAATTGGAGCAAGGACAATCGGGCTCAGAGGATACTCTTAGGAACAGAGAAAATTCAAATATTTTTAACTTTCATTCCGTGCAAAATTCACACATGACTAATGTCCATCAAGAAACCAGTCACCAAGTCCAATATAATAATAAGCTTGATTACGGGAAACATTTTATATCTAGCAACAAGGAGGATAATGAGGCCATTGGAGAAAAACAGCGTCAAATGAGTGACAGCTCTCGTGTTATGCATAACTCTTATGGGAGGGAAGGTGGAACATATGAGCAGCAGCAAAATTGCTACCAGAGGGACAACTTGTATGACTGGAAATCAGAGGATTCTAGTGGCATGCGTGTGACTGCACAAACAAGGTAGTTTTCTTTTGAATACTAATGAACATTAAACATTCTCTCTGCAGCCTTCCTTATTATACCTTACGTATTCGCATTCGTTAGCATATTTACTATTGCGTTGTTCCAATATAATTTTATTGTACATTCACTCTCGTCTATTTTGTATATTCTTGTGGAATATTTGGATGGCTTAACCGCAACAGTCAAAATATGCTTCATCTTCTTAGCAGGGTTGACCAGTCGAAGGAGAATAGTTCTATCGCACAGTTTGGCCCTTCTGGATTTAATCCATTATCTGAGGTAACTGAGGCAAAAACTCCTGGAGCTTCTGGTTCTCATATCTACAATCAGTCTTCTGCATCTCAAGGTTTTGCTTTGAAATTTGCTTCTCCATCTCACCAATAATCCAATTCAAACACTCTTTTCTCTTCTCAGGGTATGATCCAACCAGCTACTAATTCCAATCAAATGCAAATGGATTCTAGTTTAAGAGAGAAAAATCAGACCTGGTCTACTTCGTCCCCTTCTCAATCTTTGCCCCAATCACATGAATCATCACCGAGATCCCGTTGGGATGATAAATTTAGTATCGGTGGACAATCGAGCATCCCTACATCTTATATGCATGGAAGCTCTATTGCAGAAATTACATCCAGTCCTACATTTTCAAGGAATCAACTTCAAACGCAACATCTGTTTAATGTACCTGGTCCATCTAATCAGACAACATTAACTGGTTCTGCTGCAAGACATCCACCTTCCAACCTTGCTCTATCTCAAGATACTTCTCAGCAGTCTTTTGTCAACTCTGGTGGTCAACAATTCCCTGTTCTTGAAGCTGCTCCAGTTTCTCAGCCTCCTTTTATGTCAGGCATGCCTGCACGGGGTGGAGTATCAGTGAAGCCACAGAGTTTATGGACGAATAACCCAAGTCAGCAACATCTTTCTGGCATGGAAACTACTTCGTTGGCTTCGAAGGAGCTAAATGGTCTGAATACCCAGGATGGTGGATATGGGTCCTCTGAATTTGGCCATTCCACTACAAGTTTACAAGGCTTCATTTCTGCACAAGAGCAGCAAGGGAAGGAGAGGATGCTTGATGCTTCACAGACAGGGGTAAGGAATGTCTCTGATCCTAGTGCTTTTGCCTCTGGTTCATTGTTGAATCATTCGCAACTGCAGGATCTTGGTGGAATACAACATAGCAACAACAATGGCCTGGCTCCCTCTGCAAGAAATCTTGGATTTCTTGGCCATGCTTTAAAACATTCACATGGATTTCATCATGACTACTCCCGGCTACACCAAGTGCAGGCTACGAAGAATGAAGAGGCCGATCCAAGTAGGAGGGATCTGGATGTACAACAGGTAACTGCTATGGAAGGACAGCAGTCAATTTATGGTCATAACAATGATGGTGAACTGAATTCTACATCAACTCACAAGTTATCACCACTTGGAAATTCCAATGCACCAAGTTTCCTGGCAGATGCAAGAGAAGGTCCAAGTGTAAAAACTTCTTCACAAGCTGCTTTCCAAGCCCAAGGCATGGTTGCATTTGGTGAAAGTGATTCTCAGAGCCAATCTACTGGCAATAATGTGCTATCTCATAATGGTGAAACTTCTCAGGCCAATCTAAGCATGGCATCAAACTGGTTTAAACAGTATGGGACTTTCAGAAATGGGCAGATGCAACCAATGTATGATGCAAGGCCTGCTACGGGGCAGTTCTCACTTATGAAGCCTTCTCAGAGCCTAAACATACATTCTTCTGTGGAACAGATAGATGCTTCTAATGCTAGTCAAAGCAACAGAGTCTGGCCAAGTACAGCGACGAATTTGATAACAAGTGAACCCTTCATAGATCCTTGTGTGTTACCTTCAGATACCATTGATGAAAGTATGGGTATTGTGAGACCAAAGAAACGCAAAATTGAAACATCAGAACTTCTACCATGGCACAAAGTGACACAAGGTTCCAAAAGGGTTCAAGATGTCAGGTATTTACTGTTGCTCCCCATTTATTTTCTTATGTCAAATTTGGTGTGTAGAAGATGAGTTACTCCTTTGTTCATTGAAGCGCACAACCCTTGGGTTGTTTCTGCTTGTTTATTAACTTTTGAATTGCATTTGTTTATGCAGTATGGCAGAGCAAGAATGGGCCTTGGCATGCAATCGGCTGATTGAGAAAGTGAGCTTCTAGTTAAATGGGTCACACCATGCAATTCATTCCACTTTAAAACATTTCCCAGGTATTTGGATCCAAGTGTTTATATATTGTTCATTTTTAATGGCAGGTTGGACATGAGTTTGAAATGATTGAAGATGGACGTCCGATCCTTCGATCTAAGAGAAGGCTTATCTTCACAACACAGTTTCTGCAGCAATTGCTCGGCCCTGCACCAGCATCCATTCTCTCAGCAGACGCTGTGCTGTACTATGATAGTGTGGCATATTTTGTTGCCAAATTATCATTAGGAGATGCATGCACCCTGACCTGCAGCAAAAGAAAAAGTATTCATGCGCCACTGAACGACAGTGATATGTAAGTTGCCTTTCATGGTTTTTTGAGAGAGCCAGAGAGAGATTTAAATATGAAGTTTATAAAAAGTTCTAGTGCTTCGAGTTGTATGGTTTGAGGTTTTAGCCTTCTAAGAATTAATTCCTCTGCAAATGTTTTGTAGGATTGCGGAAAAGCCTAAAGTTTCTGAAAATATTGATCAGCAGTACTTGTCAAAAGCTGTGGAAGAGTTCACGTATAGATCGAAGAAGCTGGAAAATGACTTACTGAGGTATGCCAAAGTTTTCTGTTCATGAAGTCTTCATTGGGAATGAATGGTAGAAAAATGTTTCTTGTAACTGACCGTAAGCAGTTGGACTAAGGCTCGGTTGTGCATGCTTTTTCCTTAATAACCAGATCTGCAACTCTGCTAGAAGTTTACAGGGGTACTCAACCATTTTTTTTTCAAATTCTGGTATAGTCAGAGATCTTAGTTATGTCAGACGTCAGGTACTTACCCTATTTCTAAGGGTAAAAAGAAAAGGTGCTTTTGGATTCAGAACTACATCCTTTGAATGTGCGAAAATTGGATAAATCCTTAGAACTATGCCTCGTCAATCTGCCAGAATAACCACATTTGGTATATGTAGCTATGTCTTCGGCCGTTTAGTTAAATTTCTTTTGTATCATGAATCATGCTATCTTTTAATGATGCAGGTTAGACAAGGTATCAATTCTAGACTTAAGACTGGAATGCCAGGAGTTGGAAAGATTTTCCGTCATCAACCGGTTTGCCAGGTTCCATATCCCCCAAGCAGCTACGTCCGGCATCTCTTCTTCATCCGGTACCGTTCCAACTGCACCAAAACCATTTCCCCAACGATATGTCACTGGACAGCCACTGCCAAGACATCTACCAGAAGGGGTTCATTGTCTTTCACTGTGATTCTGAATTGAATGCTCCTCCCGCCTGAATGCTCTCCCCTTTTCATCCATATGCATTCCATATCCCGCTCATGCACTCGTTTATGATCGCTTTTACTGACATATATGCTGGCATTGAAGAAAGAAGATTGAAAAAGATGGAATGCAGGAAGTTGACCCCAAGTAACAAAGGCGGCTCGTTCATTTTTGAACCAACACCTATTGTTGTCATTTTTGAGAAAGTACATATGGTTCTCTTGTATATTTTGATGAAGTTGCTGAGGAGAATAGGTAGAGTGCCTGAAGTAGCAGGAGGATCGTCGTTGGATGTGTCTCTTAGTTGCCCTAAGTTGCAAAAATTAGATTTTAATCTAGCCATACCTAATTTATACAAGAATCTCCGGTAGCTACGGGCACTGTCACAGTCGTATTCCCTCTCTTTTTCTCTTCCTCCGCCGCTCTTTTCACCGTTTTCACAGGTCTTTTTCTGCATAAAGCTGTGCTGGATGAACCGGGAGAGAGAGTTGAGATGTTGAAGATGAAAAACAGTTCCAAGTTAGTTAGGAAAATTGAATAATATTATGAAAGTTGGTTGTAATTTTAACTTTTTTTTTTCTGACATTAATGATAGTATCTTTCTTTATTCTGACATTAATAATTTGGCCCTTGAATTTTCGGTGGGGGAACACAGAAAATCTATCTGAAAAGGTTGCCGAAGCTTCCAACTTCATGGGGATTTTAAAAATCATTTGTTTGTCTTTTGTTGTTCTCTTGAAAAGTACTTGTGTTGTCTGTCTGTCTGTCTGCATCATCAGAATCTAATCACTTGATGATCCACCAAAGTGTTTTATTTTTTTATTTTTGGCGAAAATGACGATAAAATTCTGTGGGGTTGCTTGCTTGATTGGTTGGTTTTGTACGAAGAAGCTTGGGATTTGGTGGGATTTTTTGGCACTTTCCCAACAGAAATGTTGACTGCTGACAACACCATGGATTTGGTGTTTTTACTGTAAATTTCACCATCATTTTCTGTTCTCCACGTGGGTTTAGATTAGGACATGGGACTTGCTGCCACGTGGAATGTGGGACCTGAATTACCAAGCCCTAGATTGCTCATGGAATGTATGTCGGATGGTTAATTCCTTTGACTGTGTACCATTTGTGTGGTCCAGGTCAGCCCTATATTGCTCGTACAATTACAAACACGACTGATATTTTAATTTAAACTACAAAGGAGTTTCTATTGAAACTTAAGCGCAAAAGAGGGAGTCTCTGACTCTGTGCCTAGCTTAATTCGTTTGGAAGAAAGTGTTTTTTTTTTCTTTGAAACTTGAGTGCAAAGGATGTAGTCATGATTTAGTTCGGCCACAAGCCTACGCTTAGTTCTGCTATTAAAAGACTATTTTTGACCCGATTAAAAATCTCTTGAAACAATTTTTTTTCTTTCACTTTTTATGTAGCAATTGGTGATTCAATAAAAATATTTTTGTTATCTGAAAAAATTACTTGAAGTGCTTCTTACAAGAAGTACATAATTGGCCGTTTGTCTCTTTCTTGCTTGCCAGGAAAACCATAACTCGCAAACACCCAATGAAATCGCCAAGGCTCCCAACGGACCCTCTAGGAAAGAAATTAACAAAATGGTAAAACTGTTGGAGAAAGAGCTAGAGATCGGTTCCAAAGCTACAGACGACGAGAACCTTTGGGGGAGATATTGCTCAAATCTTGGTATGAATAGTATTCGAGATAGGAACGCTGTGGAGGAGACTCTGAAGAATTTGAAGAAGTTCGGCATAAGAAGAAGCCCGGCATCTGTCGTGGCAACGATTTTGTACATGATAGCGCTACGTCTTTCGAATGGCAAAACTATTGAAGATGTGCATCAAGTAACTGATGTTGCGATGGGGACAATTAGGAGCACATACAAGGATATTCTGGCCTTCCTAGTCGGAGAACTTCAACAGACTTCACACCACTCCTGCTTGAATGTGTTCGATGAGAGCAAGAAACTGATCGGACTAGAATGTTGGGATATTTGGCTTAATTTCCACTTTTAGTCAGTTTTGGGGATTATGATTATTTTACTAACTGCAAAATTTTTAAGTCAAAAGCTTAATTTGAATTGGTATTTGGTCTACAACGTTGCAAAACTCCTAACAGAGAAGAGGGTTTTGGGACAGGAAATTCGGAACATTAAAACACTCCGTTGGGTAAAGTTATAAAATTAAAATTGTGAATTAACTAAAAAAAATGATATTATACTTAGACAAGAAAGAAATACAAAGAAAGCACGCGTCCAAGAACAAATTATGGCATAAGGAAGGGCAACAAGTTAGTTTTGTATATTCGTTGCTCGCTCAAGTGCTCTTTAGAAAAAGATAGGTTTGACTTTTAAATTTGTAAGAAAGATCAAGGTTTGCGTGATTTTGTATTTCCTTGTACCATAATGTTTTGGTTTCCTTGTTCTAGTTAATTATGATTTTTTTTTTCATCAGGTCTGTAGTTTAATTCCTTGGCGTATTATTAATCAATAAATAATGTTAGTAAGACTAAATTTGAAATTTTTCGAAATAAAGAAATTCTATTTTTCTCTTTATTGAATTTGACATTTGTCAAAGTCAGAAGATGGGGGGGGGAGTGGCCCAAGGCCCAGAGTTTCCAAAGTTTCTAGGAACCAGCCCAGACTTTCACAAATGTGGCCCAAGGCCCGTTTCAAAAAGCAATGAAGCATATAAACCAGAAAATAACACCAAAATAAAGGACAATAATGAATTTCGAAGCCACGACACTCAGGAAGATTGACAGAGGAATTTCAGTCTCTCCTGACCACAATTGTGTGATTCACATGTGCCATGAATCGCACCCAAGACGTATCGTGTGGAATACAGGCCATAACGTGGTGGTTAGGATTAGTTTAATAGTTGATTCCAATTAATATCAAGGCAACTTCTTGACCTTTTGGTCTTATACGCCCAACCTCTCTTTAAAAATGATACAAACTTGAGATTGAACATCGTAAACATATATGAGTTAGACAAGTTGATCAAGTCACTATTCCCATCTCCTTATACCTAAGTTCGAATATTTCTCCTTATAAATTAAAGTAGTTTGAATATCGTTGTGCTAAAAAAAAAAACCTAGCCAAGAAAACAAAAGGAGAAATGGCCAACCCACATGTTTTGGTGATTCCTTATCCAGCACAAGGGCATGTAATTCCTTTGTCTGAGCTTTCAAGATGCCTTGCAAAACACGGTATCAAGTTCACTTTGTGAACAGAGCATAGGGAGTAAAATTCATCATGTGTTTATTTCTGATGGGTTAGAATCCTTGGAAGATAGGGCAAAACCAGGCAAGTTTTCTGCAGCAATCGCCCAGGTTACGCCTGGAAAATTCGAGGAGCTTATCGAGCAGATTAATGGAGGAAATGGGAATCAGATCACTTGTGTTCTTGCTGATCAGAGTCTTGGATGGGCCCTGGAAATTTCCAAGTAGAAGGTGATCAAGCACGCTGCCGTCTGCCCGGCAGCAGCTGCACTCTTGGTGCTTGGATTTAGCATCCCAAAGCTGATTGATGAGGGATTGTTGCGAATGATGGTGAGTAGTAACACTTTCTTATGTCTAAATTTTCATAGTCAACTGCAGGACAATATAATGGAACACTAGCAGATGAAAATTATGAAATATATCTTTTTTTTCTTTTTAACGACAGAGAAGGGATTCAAAGTTCAAACTCCGGAGCGTAGTGTTGTGTTTGGCTCATATAATTATGAGTTGGCAACCATTTTCTCTCAACCATGTGGAGTGCTACAAAGGAAAAGCAAAAGTAGGTTTGCTTTTGGACTTTGGAAGCATGTTTTGTGGATGTTGGGAGCAACATCCGCTCTTCCACGTCTGCAAGGAATATACCATTAAATGTAGCAAACAAATGAAAGCTCTTTACCATGACCAACTTCAATTATGACTTGTAGACGTGGGCGTAGCCACATCGGCTAGAGCGAATGTGCTCTCTCCATGCACCCAAGTTCGGATCCCCTTTGCTGCAGTTTAGATTAGTGTAAAGTATAATAGTGCTTGTATTGAAACCTTCAACTGTGACTTGTATTTGTAGGAACTCCCACAAAGAAACAAGTAATTAAATTACCACCAGAAATGCTTGGCATGAACACATCAAAGTTTGTGTGGGCATGCCTTGGCAGTAAGGCTCTGCAGAAGAATGTGTTTCAACTTATGGTTAGAAACAAGGTGGAGCAACTGCTAGGGGATGACGGAATAAGACCAAGGGCTTTGGATATCAAGAAAAAGGAGTGTCGAAGAAGGTGGCGTCTCAAACAAAAATTTGAATAGTTTTGTCGATTGGAAGAAATGATAGATGACTTTGTAAGGTGGACTAATACAACATGGTTCTAGGATCACAATTTAACATGCATCATGATAATGACAAGAAGGAGATGAATGACACTAACTTGTACCGATTGGGGACATGGTGGCTTGAGTTCATAGGTTATCTTCTACTTCCAGTACTTCAAAATGTCTCTCTACCGTGAATAGGTTTTGGCGTGATTAAGAGTACAAGCGTATGGAAGTAGGGACTTAACCGTGGTATTTATATCGTTAGGGTTTTTAACACAGCCGACCTATCATTGGCTGTGAAGATTGACCCTATCTCTCTAGTGTTTAAGTCCCACCATGATTCTACATCTTCGTAATAAAATCTATCAGATTTCCTCTAGGTTAATTGCAAGGGATAAGACTCCATAATCCTTATTATGTTAGGACTATCGGATCACTTTGGTTGCTAACAACTTGCTTACAACAAAATGATCCAATACAACATTCATTGTCATTCACAATCTTACATTTTCCCACTTGAATGTCAATAATTCATCCTAACAAAATAAGAACTCATGGTGATCACTGAGTCTTCATAAGTATGTAATAACCTTTCCTAGCAACCAGTCACTTTGAATCGAATGCAGAACCAAAGAAAACAAAGAACAACTTGGTCTATTCCTTGCACTCCAAGATCACATACACATTCAACTTAAAGCACTTTGTTGCTAACAAAATCATGGTGTCAAGAGCTAATAGTCAAAACATTAGCTCACAATAGTCGAACTGAAAATATGAAAATATATTTCAATACAAAAGTAGTTCACAAAAGAACTCAACAAGGTTGGTAACAAAATTCAACTTTTCTGTCAATTTAGAATATAATAAGAGAACAAGTAAAATACGACATATTGTTTACAAAATCAGGACCTCTTATTAAAACTTATGAACAAGATTTAAACAAAATTTACTCTTAAAGTATCAGCCACTAACACTTCAAAATTTTTAACACAAAAGGTCATCTCTTACTCCCACTGATTAACAGAGACAAAATTATATAGATAAATTATTATTACTCCCACTGATTAAGAGAGTAAAACAAAACTTTGTAAATGTCTACAAAATGAAACAGATACCTTTCACATACTCCCATTGAAAAACAATTAGTCATGGGATCTAGAACATAAAATTTGTGAGCTCAACATCTTTATTCTAGATATCTGTAAGGAAGTGACTCTTATGACTGAAAAACTATACAAAATCATTTGGTTAGTATTGGTCATCTAACATTTGACAGAAATAGAAAACTTTAACTAAATGTTTTCTTATCGCATCAAAAGCATATAATTCCATAATCATCTCTGGACATAAACTAATTATATTAGGTTTGCATGGCTAAAACATAAAATACAAGGGTAAACTTATATAGCTTTAACACTTTTGAGCAGATGAAGTATATACAATCTTGTCAATTCCATGTTTCACTATATATTGATTTATAGTTGTACTGAATAAGAAAACACTTTTGAGCAGATTAATTATTCCTCAATAACATATAAATCACAAATCCAATTTCTTGAACAACAAACAAGAATTAATAAGCAAAACACTTTTGAGCAGAATATACTCATTACATTAACCCTTCTTGAATTTCTTGCAAGATTAGTTGCATATATAAAATATAAACAAGTATGATAATGTACGTTTTATCTACCAAAACTATGACCATTAAAAGCATGCAAAATTGATGAGTGTGAAGCCATAATACATTATTTCTCCCACTTGGGCAAACACTCAAAATTGCAAGATTAAACACTAGAGAAAGTGGTTTTCATATAACAAAATATAGGCTAGTTGAATCAATAAAGATCAAATACATATATATATATATATATATATATTAATGGGTTCAAATTAAAAGTTCCATAAATGAAAAAAAAACTTATGCAATGACTACAAATTTTATTTTATTTTAGTGTATGAGCATATGTGTTAAAGATTAGGTCATCAATTAAAAATGAAACCTAATAAGAGAATTCAAACTCAAAATTTATGTTTTAATTCTAAAACAAAGTCGATTAAAATAAACACTTAGATATCTCAATAACATCAATTTTTCAACAATAATTTTAATCCAATTTAGAACTCAAAGAAAATTAAGACAAAGGATTGGTAAATTTACCTACTCATTCTCGATTTTGCAAGATTCATCATGGAAGTAGTCGAGTTATGGAGAATCAAACCAAACGCAAATTGCATGATTGTTGCACCTTTGGGCAGAAACTAATCATGCAAAGAAAATACCTGCATAGCTAGCCAAAACATAAAATACACAAAATACATATAGCTTCAACAGCTTTGGCCAGATGAACATATGTTAAAAGTATTTTATGATTTGCTATAATACTAATTTATAATTGGTGAGTGATTTCTTGAAATTCCCATTGGGACAAAAGTATTCACCATATAAATTAGAATTATGATTTTTCAAAATAATTTTTTAGAACAGTATTAAATAACCATTTTGTTGGATAGTCAATGATTCTCAAAAGATTCAATCAGACACAAAAAGTATGTCGTTGTTTGACATTGAACAATAGAGTTCTCGAAAGAGGAAACATGGTTATTCAATTATTTGATAGGGACCCAAATGATCAATTAGTAAACTGATGCCACTTTCCAATTTTCTCTCAAAAGACAATTATCATCATAATCAGAATTGATGACCAAACAAAACATTGGTTTAAACAAAACAAACCAATACATCTTTAAATCAAAATTTAATCAGTGTTGTCTATAAAATTCATTAGTATTGAGAATTTGCATAAAATAAGGACATATTGGAACCATAACCTTGTATAATAATCGGTACCAATAGATGTGCACAAATCAGTGAAACAATATCACATAACAAAACTAGTTTTGAAGTACCAAAATTCAGCAGTACTACTTTAGTTTGCAAATTCACTCAAAATCAATTCTCGTTAGATTGTCATGAAAATTTTCAGGTATGAATTAGACACATATAGATACTATTTCACAAAATTTCATGATTTTAAATCTTTACAAATGACCCAAAAAGTGAATTCGAAAAGCGATGTGCTGCAGAAACTACATAAAATATGCAATACATACCTAAGATTAAAATTCACTTAAAAATTAATTTTCATCCAATGTATATGATAATTTCCAGAAATGAAGTAGATATATAAATTTACTGTCACCCAAAATTTCATAATTTGTTCGATTCTACAAGTGGGCTAAAAATAAAATCAAAATGGAATGTGCTATAGAAACCGCTTAAATTCTGCAATACATTCCCGAGATTAAAACTTCATCAATAATTTATTTTCAGACCACTGCTAGTGAAAATTTCTAGATTTAAAATAAACATCTCAATGTATATCATAATAAAATTTCATGAATTTAGGAGTTGCATAAGTATATCAAAATAATATCACAAACAGACTTTGCTGCTGAAGTCTGCAGAAGAGTAAATTGTACAAATGGTCCCTCAACTTTAATCAAATTGGAGCAATGGTCCCTCAACTAAAAATCCATTACCTTTGGTCCCTCAACTTATCAAAACGTGCAGCTATGGTCCCTCAACTAAAAATTCATTACCATTGGTCCCTGAACTTTAATTCAAGTGGAGAAATGGTCCTTTAACTTTAACCCAATTGTAGCAATGGTCCTTCCAATATAACTCGTTTTAACAAATTTTTTGACATAGTTGACGAAAAGAACCATAATTATACACTTTGATGAGTTAAGGGACCATAATTATATAAATAGTCATTCCAACATAGCTTATTTTGACAAAATTTTGACAAAATTGATGAAAATGACTATAGCTACACATTTTGAAAAGTTGAGGGACCAATGGTAATGGATTTTTAGTTGAGGGACCATTGCTCCAATTTGATTAAAGTTGAGGGACCATTTGTACAATTTACTCTCTGCAGAATTCCAGCAGCGTGGTATCACATTTAACATTTTACTATAAATTTATTTGATGTCCCAAAACGTGAAAAATTGCAGTATATACAATCTATTCTGAACTACAAGAAAACAATTACATAAGGTTTGGAGTTACGAAAGTCTCTATAAAAATAGGACGTTTATCAGGCCTAGGTTAGTGACATGAATGGTTTTCCTTTTCATGTGAGTTTCTTGCCTTTCAACATATCCTATTTTTGACTTATAAATACTTTTATTGATTTCTCACTCAAAATATAGCAAAACACATTAAACTTAAGTTGAATCCACTAAACCGCAAGCAAGACGTTATACGATAATCAACATAGTATTAGTATCACAGTTGACGTGAATCATGTCATAAGTATTCATAATTTGTCATAGGTAATCAGTCATACCAAACATGTACCTATAGCAAACAAGAGAATGCAAAAGACTTACTTGCAAACGATGTCGTTGAAGAAATTCTCCAAAATCTCAATTGTGTGTATTTGAGAAATTTCTCAAAAAACAAAGTCTCATCTAACGCAATTTTATGTTTGAAGATGAAGGTCACAAAGGACAAACTTTGCAAACATGAACTGAAATCAAACAAATTCTGATTTCTGAAGAGGGGTGTTTACAGGCATAACGATAGGGGGAAGCGTAAACATCAACTTAATTAACATGTATGGGAAAGTCAGTTTGCAAAAACAATGTGAAAAACATAGCAAGCATTTATATTCAAATTAGTTCAACCGATCAACTAATACGCCTAAGTGGCCATACCATTATTCTTGTACTCCATTACTCAAAAATTATGCAGCGAACTGGAATAAACGAAATTAAATGTAATTGGAGAAAATCATCGAAAGCTCATTCTAGGCATTAGGAATTAAAGGCCCAGAAAACTTACTTGTGAACAGGATTGATATATAGCTCAAGCTCCTCAGGATCACAATGGCTCACCCAAATTATATGGTATTACTTGAAATTAAAATACGAAAGGCCTATTGTAAAAGGTTCCTTCAACCAGATTTATTCAATCATGCAGTCTTAAGACAATATATATAGTCAAAATGCAAAGTCATGCGGCAATCCTTGTTTGCAACATAGAGTTAATGTATTTATGGAAAATGAGCAGAAGCAAGAAGACAAACCCCAATTTATCTCCTAGCAGGGAGTAATTCTCAACTGGGTTTTGATGATGTGCGGGGAAGCAAAACCCGAATAACGGCTCGATCAATAATAACTGGATGGTGGCTCACTTAGAAATTTGAAATTAGCTATCACAGTCGAGCTCGTGGAAGAGAACACAGTCAAGAAAACATGTCAGGGAGAAAATTCTTTATGCCTTCTCCAGTTATGAATCAGAAACCAGTTATAAATTTATCAAATCATAATTGACTAATAAAACATTTCGTTTCAATTGCTTCACCGAAAGTGTAATTTTCAACCAAAAGGGACCACAAATCCATGACGTTATTCTGGATTGGTGTTCCACTTAATATCAAACGATGTTGGGATTTCAATTGAACTCCTGCAGATTGTATTATCTACACCCTGCACCGTATATAAAGTTTCTGCACCAAACTTATTAGCCATAATATATTCTTCTTTATGATGAATAACATCGCAGCACACGGTCATCATACATAAAACTATATTGAGTCATGAAAGAATAAGAACAGCGGAAGCAAAATGGGATGATTTGAATTATCCATAACGATGCAGTTATTTGAATTGGATTCTAGTCATATTGTTTGGCTCTGATACCACATGTAAGGTGGACAAATACAACATGGTTCTAGGATCACAATTTAACATGCATCATGATAATGACAAGAAGGAGATGAATGACACTAACCTGTACCAATTGGAGACATGGTGGCTTGAGTTCACAGGTTGTCTTCTACTTTCAGTACTTCAAAATGTCTCTCTACCATGAATAGGGTTTGGCGTGATTGAGAGTACAAGCGTATGGAAATAGGGACTTAACCATGGTATTTATATCGTTAGGGTTTTTAACACAGCCGACCTATCATTGGCTGTGAAGATTGACCCTCTCAGTGTTTAAGTCCCACCATGATTCTACATCTTCATAATAAAATCTATCAGATTTCCTCTAGGTTAATTGTAAGGGATAAGACTCCATAATCCTTATTATGTTAGGACTATCAGATCACTTTGGTTGCTAACAACTTGATAGACAAGTGGCTTACAACAAAATGATCCAATACAACATTCATTGTCATTCACAATCTTACAGACTTCGCATTGCTTCAAACTCGGATTATTTCTTGGAAGGAGTTGAGATCAAGCTGGTGTAAACTACAAAAACAGATACCAAATTAAAACTGAGTTTACGTGTTTAAATCTTTCAGTGCTTCCAGGAAAAAAAAATGAAACCCAGTTGCATCGGCTATAGAACAAGAGTATAAATTAAAACAATAGATAGATGAAACTGAAGCCGTTCGCTGAATGTATCCGCAAAACAACATCGTAATAAACCAAAGAAAGAAATATCATGTGTAAAACGGATAAATGCATCCGGAATGACTCTAAATCAAAAAGACAAAATGGTGGATTCCCCAATGAATCCAAACTGATGCTCCGGATTCTTCTATGTATGATAAGATTCAGAAGCAACATTCGAAAACATCTTATAGCGGAAAAAGGAAAGATCAAGAACAAAAATGAGCAACCTACACATAATAGCTGTTCCTTATCCGGCACAAGGCCATGTGCTTCCCTTGATGGAGTTGTCACAATGCTTAGTCAATCATGGCTTCAAGGTCACATTTGTGAACACAGAGTTCAACCACAAACGCATCGTGAACGCCTTGGCTGGAAAAACTCATGTAGGAGATTGTATTCGTCTAGTTTCGCTTCCAGATGGCTTAGAACCCGGGGAGGACAGGAATGACCTAGCCCTGGTTTGTGAAGCTATGCAATGAGTCAGGCCGGGAAAGTTGGAGGAGCTAATAGAGAAAATCAATGAAGAAGGAAGTGACAAGGTCACTTGCGTCCTTGCTGATGAGAGTTCCGGGTGGGCTCTGGACGTGGCAGTGAAAATGAAAATCCCCCGGGTTGCCCTTTTGCCTGCATCAGCTGCAGCTTTGGCATTGAGTTTCAATATTCCAAAGTTGATTCATGAAGGAATCATCAACGATGAAGGTACCATAAGACTAGTTAGATTAACAAATAAATATTTTGATCCAATTCACTAATTATATTTTTGTTATGATTCACAAATGGCAGGAACTCGGTTGAAAAGCCAAGAAATTGAGTTGGCAAAAAATCTGCCCGAAATGAAAACTGCAGACTTGCTGTGGACATGCTTTCATACACTAGCCACTCAGAAAATCGCCTTTCAAGTTGTAGTAAGAAACAATGTGTTTGTGGAAGCGGTAGACTGGCTTGTTTGCAACTCGGCGTATGATCTTCAACCAGCAGCATTCACCCTAGCACCCGAGATTTTACCAATAGGCCCAATTTTGGCAAGCAACCGGCTGGAGAACTCAGAAGGAAACTTCTGGCCACAAGCCTCAACTTGCTTAGAGTGGCTGGATCAATAGAAACACAGATCAGTGATCTATGTTGCATTTGGCAGCTTCACAGTTTTTGATCAAGGACAATTCCAAGAGCTTGCTTTGGCTCTTGAGTTGTCAGGGAGGCCATTTCTGTGGGTTGTGAGGCCGGATACCACTGATGGTACATGTGATCCTAACCCGGAAGGATATCAAGAGCGAGCAGGCTCTCGCGGTCTGATGGTCGGTTGGGCACCTCAACAAAAGGTTCTCAGTCATCCTTCGATTGCTTGCTTCTTAAGTCAGTGCGGTTGGAACTCTACCCTGGAAGGCCTAAGCAATGGGCTTCCTTTCTTGTGCTGGCCGTACTTTGATGACCAGTTGCTCAACGAGAGCTACATTTGCGATATTTGGAAGGTGGGATTGAGATTCGATAAGAATGAAAGCGGGATCATCACAAAAGGAGAAATCAAGAACAAGATGGAGCAACTACTCAGTGATGAAAACTTCAAAGTGAGAGCTTCGAAACTGAAGGAAATGGCCATGAACAATATCAAAGAAGGCGGCCAATCGTCCAAGATCTTCAAGAACTTTATTAAATGGATGAAGTCTTAGACGAGACGCCCATCGATCCTCGTTTTCTTCGGAATAAACAAGAGGAACTAGGCCGCAAAGAAAATGTAGCAATGCATCTGGTTCGAGAGTTAATAATATAAGATCAACATGTCAGTTGATTGATTCAACTGAGACCAATGTGTTTACCAAAACAAGAATATAGGAGTGATGAAACTCGTTTACCCGAAAGCATCAACTAGACCAATGCCCATGAATACAAAACCTACAGTAAAGGATCCTAAAGCACCTATATATGGTATTCTGTAGCTAATGAAATTTGATGAACCATACTTTATATCTTTCTTTTTCTTTTAAAATGACGATATGTTCTACTTTAAACTAATCCAAACGACAGAGAAGGGATTCAAACTCCGATGCATAGCAATAGCACATCCGCTCTTCCACGTCTGCACAAAATATATCTTTAAATGTAGCAAACAAGTGAAAGCTCTTTACCGAGACCAACTTCAATTATGACTAGTAGAAGTGGGCGTAGCCACATTGGCTAGAGCGGATGCGCTGTGCTCTCTCTATGCACCTCAGTTCGGATCCCCCTCACTGTAGTTTAGATTAGTGTAAAGTATAATATCGCTTGTTTTGAAACCTTCAATAGTGAATTGTATTTGCAGGGAACTCCCACAAAGAAAAGTAATTAAATTATCACCAGAAATGCCTGGCATGAACACATCAGCTTTTGTGTGGGCATGCCGTGGCAGTAACACTCTGCAGAAGAATGTGTTTCAACTTATGGTTAGAAACAACCAAAGGTCGTACCCAGTGCACAAGGCTCCCGCTTTACGCAGGGTCTGGGAGAGGTGAATGTCGGCTAGCCTTACCCCCATTTATGAAGAGGCTGCTCCCAAGTCTCGAACCCGAGACCTACCGCTCATGGGCGAAGGCACTTGCCATCGCACCAAGTGCGACCTCTTTTATGGTTAGAAACAACCAATCAACAAAATTAGCAGACTGGTTAATTTGCATCTCAACCTACGACCTTGAGCAGGCGGCATTTGCCATTTCTCCTCAGATTCTACCAATAGGTCCACTTTTGGCAAGCAACCGACTCGAAAACTCTGCCAGAAACATCTCGCCGGATGACTCATGTTTGAATTGGCTTGACCAACAATCTCCACAATCAGTCATATTTGTTGCTTTTGGTAGTAATGCAGTTTTTTTTATCGAAAACAGTTCGAAGAATTGTGCCAGGGGCTTGAACTCTCCGATAGGCCTTTTCTGTGGGTGGTGAGAGCTGATACACACACAGAAAATGAACCCTAGCCAGAACAATTTCTTGATACTGTTGTTGATCGAGGGCGGATAGTAGCTTGGGCTCCACAGCAGACAGTTGTCTCATCTGTCCATTGCGAGTTTCTTGAGTAATTGTGGTTGGAATTCCACCACGGAAGCTGTAAATCATGGGGTGCCTTTCTTATGCTGGCTATACTTTGCTTGACCAGTTTTTAAACCAAACCTACATTTGAGACGATTCAAAGGTTGGCTTGGGGTTCGAATGCGATGAAAGTGGAGGCATTACACGCAGAGAAATTGCAAACAAGGTGGGGCAACTGATAGAGGATGAGGGAATAAGAGCAAGGACTTTGGATATGAAGAAAAAAGGTTATGGATAGTGTCGAAGAAGGTGGCGGCTCAAACCAAAGTTTCAATAGTTTTGTCGATTGGATGAAATGATAGGTGACTTCTTCGAGCATTGTTTTCAAACTTGGATTACTTCTTGGAAGGAGTTGAGATCAAGCTGGTGTAAACTAGAAAAAAAAGAAACCAAATTAAAACCGAGTTTATGTGTTTAAATCTTTCAGTGCGTCCAGAAAAAGAAAATGAAACCTAGTTCCATCAGTTATAGAACAAAAATATAAAACAATAGATTGATGAAACTAAGGCCGTTCATTGAATGTATCAGCAAAACAACATCCTAATAAACCAAAGAAAGGAACAAAATCACGTGTAAAAGGGGTAAATGTAACCGGAATGAACCCTAAATCAAAGAGACAAAATGGTGGATTCCCCAATGAATCCTAAACCGATGCTTCGGGCTTCTTCTATATATGATACGATAGAGAAGCTACATTTGAAAACATCTCATAGCGGAAAAGGAAAGATCAAGAACAAAAATGAGCGACTTACATATAATAGCTGTTCCTTTTCCGGCACAAGGCCATGTGCTTCCCTTGATGGAGTTGTCACAATGCTTAGTCAGTCATGGCTTCAAAGTCACATTTGTGAACACAGAGTTCAATCACAAACGCATCGCCCTGGCTGGCCAAACTCATGTAGGAGATCGTATTCATCTAGTTTCACTTCCAGATGGCTTAGAACCCGGGGAGGACAGGAATGACCTAGGCCTGTTGTGTGAAGGAATGCAACGAGTCATGCCGGGGAAGTTGGAGGAGTTGATAGAGAAGATCAATGAAGAAGAAAGTGACAAGGTCACTTGTGTCCTTGCCGATGAGAGTTCCGGGTGGGCTCTGGATGTGGCAGCGAAAATGAAAATCCGGCGGGTTGCCTTTTGGCCCGCATCAGCTGCAGCTTTGGCATTGAGTTTCAATATTCCAAAGTTGATTCATGAAGGAATCATCGACGATAATGATGGTACCGTAAGAATAATTTGATTAACAAAGAAATATTTTGATCTAATTCACTAATTATATTTTTGTTATGATTCATTTATGGCAGGAACTCCGTTGAAAAGCCAAGAAATTGAATTGGCAAAAAATCTTCCCAAAATGAAAACTGCAGACTTGCTGTGGACATGCTTTCATACAATAGCCACTCAGAAAATCGTCTTTCAAGTTATAGTAAGAAACAATAAGTCTGTGAAAGCGGCAGACTGGCTTGTTTGCAACTCGGCATATGATCTGGAACCAGCAGCGTTCACCCTAGCACCCGAGATTTTACCAATAGGCCCGCTTTTGGCAAGCAGCCGGCTCGAGAACTCAGAAGGAAACTTCTGGCCACAAGACTCCACTTGCTTAGGTTGGCTGGATCAACAGAAACCCAGATCAGTGATCTATGTTGCATTTGGCAGCTTCACGGTTTTTGATCAAACACAATTCCAAGAGCTTGCGCTGGCTCTTGATTTGTCAGGGAGGCCATTTCTGTGGGTTGTGAGGCCGGATACCACTGATGGTACAAGTGATCCCTACCCGGAAGGATATCAAGAGCGAGTAGGCTCTCGCGGTCTGATGGTCGGTTGGGCACCTCAACAAAAGGTTCTCAGTCATCCTTCGATTGCTTGCTTCATAAGCCACTGCGGTTGGAACTCTACCCTGGAAGGCCTAAGCAGTGGGCTTCCTTTCTTGTGCTGGCCGTACTTTGCTGACCAGTTGCTCAACGAGAGCTACATTTGTGATATTTGGAAGGTGGGACTGAGATTCGATAAGAATGAAAGCGGGATCATCACGGAAGGAGAAATCAAGACCAAGGTGGAGCAACTTCTCAGTGATGAAAACTTCACAGCGAGAGCTTCGAAACTGAAGGAAGTGGCCATGAACAACATCAAAGAAGGCGGACAATCGTACGAGACCTTCAAGAACTTTATTGAATGGATGAAGTCTTAAGACGAGACGCCCATCGATCTTCGTTTTCTTCGAAATAAACGAAAGGAAGTAGGCAGGAAAGAAAATGTAGCCATGGATTCAATTGAGACCAATGTAAACGGTAATCCAAAATCTTGTGTTCATTAAATAAAGTTTTCCAACAGTACCAAAACAAGAATATAAAACAACGGCGTGATGTTTTGGGCGGCCAGACCTAGAACTACCTTCAACTTTGTGCAGCCATAATATTTTATGTTCACAGTAATATCTGTTGACTTCGTATACCATTCCAACCCATTGTCGTTTGCCCGAAAGCATCAACAAGACCAATGCCCATGAATACAAAACCTACAGTAAAGGATCCTAAAGTTCCTTCTATTTATAGTTTCACATAGGTAATGAAATTTGACTAAAGATACTTTATAGTTTTAGAAACTCTATTTGAATTGATGGTTTCTTCAATTTAACGGAGATTTTTCACATGACTAAAGTGATTGATTTGTTGGTAGACAATCTTAGAACTACTTCTATCGATTTTAAAGATTAGGGACTAAAGTGAGAATTTATAACAATTTCAAATACCATTTTGCTAAAAATCCTTATGTTTTTAGGTTGACAGAAGAAAATAACATATATTATAGGGTTTTAGGGTTTATAGAAAACGTACCAAAAAAGGATGCAGCATTAGATCCAAAACAAACCAAAATAGGTCCAAAAATAAGATACAAAATCTATAAGAAACTAATCTAAAATATGGGCAAAAGCTTCCAATACGACCGTATAAATCACGTGTTTCGCCCGATTTTACATATAAAGGTCTTTTTAACCTCAATAGTATATCTCAACCTCTGACTCGTGCCCCTCACCTTTTGTATCTGATATTCTCTCCATTTTTAGGGCTGGTCCATAACCCTAAATGTCTCGTCATTCGCTCCTCTCTTGTAAAAGCCCTTGAACTTCAAGCGACCTTCATCTCGCTTGGAAAACCAGCATAAATTTTGGTTTCAATTTTGTTATCCTTGGAGCCTACAAAGTTATTGTACTTTTTATGCAATGATGCAGGGTCATGCATGTCACTTGACGCCTAGGTTTGGAAAAGAAAATTTTGGGATATAGAGCATTTTCTATAGCTAAAATTAGTGATAATCTACTATTAACTAAAGAAGTAATAACAAGTCTTACGTGGTAACGAGATTATCTGAAAAAATCGTGCATGTTATGGCCGAATAACTCGATGGATCAATTCACTTGTGTTCTTGCTGATCAGAGTATTTGCCGGAATTGTTGAGAAAAAGGCAATCTAGCGAGCAAGCTGCATTCTGCCCGGTACTTGAATTTATGCCCGAAAACTCTAGGATCATATGATATAACACTAGAAACAAAAATATGTCTAGCAATCAAGTTATGGGAAGTATTGGAAGTAGGGTTAAAGCATCTACTCAAGTGTGTAGGGTTAGGGGTAAAGCAACCACTCAAGTGTGTCTCCTAAGTGGTTAATCATTTGTTCTCTTTAAGTAGGTTAAAGCATCTACTCAAGTGTGTAGGGTTAGGGGTAAAGCAACCACTCAAGTGTGTCTCTAATCATTTGTTCTCTTTTCTTAGGAGTCCACCGATTGTGGCATAACTCAAGGAGAGTTCATCTCCTTATATACGGCTAAACAATTGTAATGCATTCATGAAAGATATAAACAATCCTTGAAAATCAATATGGTATCAGAGCAGGAAAAATAACATGCTTCTGCTTTACTACCATCTGAACGGGTTCAATCTTCAAAATGGCTGAAGACAATCCTCTTGGGTCGGATGCTGAAAGGTCACTGGTTTTTTCCTCCGTGAATATGCCTGAGGTGGATATCAACCCAAATCAAAGATTAAGCTCAGTCTTGTTGAATGGGTTTAATTATTTGCCTTGGTCAAGGGCTGTATCGTTTGCCTTAGGTGGAAGGTCCAAGTTAGGATTCATAAATGGAAGCATCGAAGTTCCTGATGCTTCCTCACCAGCTTATGAATCCGCTTAGCAAGGATCAGCTGGTTATGTCATGGCTCCTGAATTCCATGGAACATAAACTAGCTGAAATATTCAGTTACTCTGAATCTTCACTCCAGCTATGGGAGACTGTCAAGGAAATGTATGGCAGTCAGAACAATGCTGCATAGGTTTTCCAATTAAAGAAGGACATCTCCAACCTGTAACAAGAAGGTAAACCCTTTGTACAACTTTTAGGTAGCATGAAAAGCATGTGGAATGAGTTGGAAATATATCGCCCTCATACCACTAATGCTGGTTTGTTACGGACGAAAGCAGAAGAAGACAAGATATTTCAACTTCTGTCCAGTCTCGACTCAGAATATGAAGACCTACGAAGCCACATACTCATGAACACTGAACTTCCTTCCTTCACCAGTATTTGTGCAACAATTCAATGTGAGGAAGTAAGGAGGAAGGTCATGAACATTGGTACAAAGGCCAATGTATCTAAAGAAAAGGCCTACCTAATCAACGAGAAGAAGTACAAAGTGAAGCATCCAAACTTGAAGTGCCAACACTGCAACTATACGGGCCATGTTAAAGAGACATGTTGGATTTTACATCCAGAATTAAAGCCTGATTTCAAGAAGGACAACAAGGTTTCACAGAGAGTGAACCGTACTGTACATCGAGCAAATCATGCGTCTGCCTCCTCTTCACATGTGTCTGACACAGTTAAGAACTTCACAGCTAATCCAGCTGCACTCATGAATGAGTTTGCATTGTATCTTCAAAGAAAGAAATGAGAGACTGGAAGTGACCGAATAGACAACGTTGAAGACGGAAACCCAACAGCTTTGCTAGGCAAGTTTGCTGGTTTCTTAGCCGACACGAAACATGTACCTTAAGAAGACATGCAAGGTATCATGAAAGCTTTCAAAACTGCTCTTAATATAAATATGTTGCATGATTTTTGGGTTGTAAATTCGGGTGCCACAGACCAAATGACCAACCATGTGTCTAAGTTTCATAAGTTTGAAAAATTATTAAATCCTTCCCAAGTTTCAATTGCAAATGGTGAAAATGCAAAGGTTTTAGGAAAGGGAAAAATCAACTTAATATCTGATGAAATTGAGTCGGTGGCCTTATATGTTCATTCCTTTCCATTTCAACTCCTATCTGTGGGAAAATCACAAATACCTTAAATTGCTTAGCCATATTATCCCCTCACAATGTTGTTTTTCAGGAATGTGCAACCAAGAAGACGATTGGTGAAGGGTTTTATCTAGATGGTCTCTATTACATATCGAAGAGTAATCCCAGAGGGTTTCAAGCCAAGTCCTACTCTATCCAAGATAACCAATTGTGGCATCAACGTTTAGCTCATCCTTCTCCACCCATTTTGTCAACTTTATTTCCAAACTTAGGGAAGGATGTAATTTCATGTGAAACATGTCACTTGTCTAAGGCCACTAGATTACCTTTTAACTCTTCCTTATCCAGGGCTAGTAAGTGTTTTGAACTTGTCCATTTGGATGTATGGGGACCAACTTTAGAATCTTTTGATGGTTATAAGTATTTTGTGATATTTGTTGATGATTTCTCTAGAGCCACATGATTGTACCTCCTAAAGTCTAAGAATGAAGTTATAGAAGCTTTTAAGGATTTTCATAATCTTGTTAAAAACCATTTCACTTCTCAAATTCAAACTTTAAGGTCTGACAATGGCACCGAATACACATCTCATATCATGACACAATATTTGAGCACTCATGGTATCATGCATCAAACAAGTTGTGTTGGCACACCTCAACAAAATGGCATAGCCGAAAGGAAAAATTGTGACTTACTTGAAAAAACTAGAGCACTAATGCTACAAATGAATGTACCAAAGAAATTTTGGTCCCAATGAGTCATGGCAGCTACCTTTATCATAAATAGGTTACCTAGCAGAGTCTTGGAGTTTAAATCATCCCTTGAGGTCATGAAAGGTAGGAAAATCGATCTTTCACACCTTAGAGTCTTTGACTGTATTTGCTTTGTACATATTCAACCTCATCATCGAGGTAAATTGGACCCTCAAGCTGTTAAATGCATTTTCCTTGGCTATTCTTCAACACAAAAGGGATATAAGTGTTATAATACCCAATTGAGGAAATTGATTGTGTTTAAAGATGTTCGATTCCATGAGACTGACCCTTTTTACAGCAAGTCACTTGAAACTACAAGTCAAGGAGAGTGTATGTTGGAGGTGTTTCCTCTACTAAGAATCGACCTTGATGCTTCAACAAATAGAGTTCTCAGCCATGTCAACACTGAGTCATCCCTCACTAAAAGTGGCAATGAAGGCCCTCACTCTGATGGTACAACACATGAAGATGGTGACAATCAAGATGATCCTCACAGTGTGGCTCAAGATGTGAACGAGTGTGAGACAACTCACACAACAGCCCCACGAAGCAATCCAATGCGTGAAAGACAACCTCCCCCAAGGTTTCAAGACTTCGTCACCTACAAACCCAAACATCCAATCTCCAATTATGTGTCCTACCAAAAGGTGACTCACTCTCATGCTGCATTCTTAAGTAACATTGCAAGTTGTAGTGAGCCTCAGAATTTCCATGAGGCTAACAACAAAGAAGTGTGGAAAGAAGCAATGCAAGAAGAACTTAAAGCTCTAGATCAACACAAAACATGGAGTATAACCACACTTCCAAAAGGAAAAAGGGCTGTGGGTTGTAAATGGATTTATAAGATCAAATTCAATTCAGATGGCTCAATTGAGAGACATAAAGCAAGGTTGGTGGCTAGGGGATTCACTCAAACTTTCGATGTAGATTACAAAGAAACGTTTGCCCCTGTTGCGAAAATGAACTCAGTTAGGGTTCTATTGTCTGTGGCTGTCAATAAAGGATGGTCCATGTACCAAATGGACGTGAAGAATGCATTCTTACATGGTGATCTCGAAGAAGAAGTCTATATGAAATTGCCACCAGGGCACCCTCAAAGCAATGAGCATGATTCAGTGTGCAAATTGCATAAATCAATTTGTGGATTGAAACAATCCCCCCGAGCTTGGTATGGCAAGCTAAGCTCAGTTCTCACAAATGTTGGTTTCAAAAGAAGCAATGTCGATTCCTCATTATTTGTTTGCACTGGAGCTGTGGACAAATTGGTTGTCTTGATCTATGTCGATGACTTAATAATTGCAGGAGATAATGCTGAAAAGATCTTCAAACTCAAACAGTCACTCAGACAAAGGTTTGCAATTAAAGACCTTGGGGTATTGAAGTATTTCCTTGGCATATAGATGGCAACTTCTCACAATGGACTATTTCTAAATCAAAGAAAGTATATCCTGGATTTGCTCAAGGAAGTTAACATGAGAGATGCCAAACCTACAATTACTCCTCTGGATAGCAAGCTCAAACCTAGCTTGGAAGGCACCCCACTCACTGATATACGCCATTATCAGAGGCTTGTTGGTAAGTTGATCTACCTAACAATCACCAGACCTGACATCACATATTCCGTAAGTGTCATAAGCCAAGTCATGCACTCTCCCACAATTGAGCATTTGAACCTTGTTAAGCGGATATTACGCTACTTAAAAGGGTCTATGGGTCGTGGCATCATCATGAAGAAGAATGAAAACACACAACTCATGGGATATTGCGACGCTGATTGGACGGGAAACGCAATTGACCGTAAGTCCACAACAGGTTACTGTACATTTGTTGGTGGAAATTTGGTCAAATAGAAGAGCAAAAAACAAAATGTCATCGCACGCTCAAGTGCTGAAGCCGAGTATCATGCAATGGCCTCCACTGCGTGTGAGCTGATATGGCTAAAGGGTCTTCTGAGCGACTTAGGAGTGTTTACAACTCTCCCCATGTCTTTATTTTGTGACAATCAGGCAGCAATGCATATAACATCAAACCTAGTGTTTCACGAGAGGACGAAACATATTGAAGTTGACTGCCATTATGTTCGGGAACAAGTCCAGTCAAAAATGATTCAGACCCATTATACCAGAAGCTGTGATCAATTGGCCAACATTTTCACCAAACCCTTGGCTTCTCACCAGTTTATATACGGCTAAACAATTGTAATGCATTCATGAAAGATATAAACAATCCTTGAAAATCAATAGGAAGTAACAAATTAAGTTACCAAATCCAAATTCCTTGCTTTCAATCTACATTCACATTTCCAAATGAAAACATGTTCATATAGTGCACAAAAAGATTTCACTACAAAAGCCACTTAATCTACAATGGAAGCCGAGATCTTTGTATGGCTTGCGATGTCCACAGCATAGAAAAGGAAAGACGAGTCTAACGCTTTGAAAATTCAGGGGCTTTGCGAGCTTTCTTGAGACCAAGTTGTTGGGGCTTAAAAAGACTTCACTACTTTGAAGATGTTTATCTCACAAAGAAGAATGTAATGCAGCGGAATTGATAGACAAGAGAAAGAAAGAACACTTAAAGTATTACACAAAATTTTTATTCTTACACAAACTAATACAAGAGGAAACACTTACACTCACACACTTCTTCACTCTTTTTCTCACTTCTTGCTCTCTTAGTTACATCACAACACATTCACCTATATTTATAGGCAAGCATTACCGACTTACCAAGTCGGTGGAATTTTGTTCTTCATCCTAACCTCAAGTTATAATTATTCTAGAGTTTTCTATAACAATCCATTAAACAAACTTGCCAACTTAATATGCTAAAATGCTAGAATTGTCTGTTATATTAATATGCATGCATGACGCACCGACTTTGGTGCTAGAATTCTCTAGCATTTTCAATGTATGAACCGACATGCTCTTGCTATAATTATCTAGCAATTGATGAATCTTGTTTTGCCTTTTCAACATGGGCTGGACCTGGCCCAAGACAAGATTACAATTCAACATAGGCTTCTTCCTTTCAACTACTCTGGTGTCTCTGGTCAGCAGCGCTTCCTTTCTGAAAGGTCTTCTATGGCCTTCGCTGACCCTTAGCAAAGCTCGAGCAATGCCAAGGGATATCGCCTGCACCTGACCAGAAAGGTCACCACCATGAGCCTTGACAAACACATCGTACCCACTTTCGTATCCTAAAGTAATCAACGGTACTCTTAATTTTTCCCTTACCAGCAAAACCAACACAGCATGCTGAGTTACTGTGGACCTCTGCTCATGCTTTTTCACATGGTTTCCTTTTACAAGCTTAACACACATAATTACACATAGCAGAAAGAATGTTAAGTAACATACAGATTTACTTACTACATGATACATCCAAACTGGCAAAGATGACATTACTGTCGTCTAACGTGTTATACCATGTGTATCTATTTAGCAAATTTGTACTCTAAATCCACAATATATTAGTTTTACCGTTCACCCATATAATAGTACTCCAATTAGTAACATCACGTAGTAATTAATACAACTGCCACACCTAAACAAATATAGAGCACCACGGCATCCAAACCGGCAATGATGAAATTCTTCCGTGTGAATATCGTACATTAATGCTGGTAATCAATCTAGTCATGTTATATCACATCCCTATATTTAATAATATTATATTTCAGGATATGTGGATTAGAGTAGTTGTCTAGGGCAGTGTGTTCAACCCTTTGCACCAAAATTCAATTCCTTGCTGTAATATGATTTTTTATACCAAACCAAAAGAAATTAGAAAATATCAACTTAATCGTCTATCCATATTATAATATATAAACTAGTAATGTCTCTCATGTTAGTGTGACCGCCACACCTTGAAATTTTTCCCCGGCAAAGAATCCTCAAATTTGGCTTTTGCACATGGGATTCTTGACTGTGCTGAGAAATAAAAAATTGCCACTATCATCACAAACATTGCATGCCACAAGGGGCACTGCTGCCAATTTCATGGAGATATTATGTGAAATATCTATCACATTCAAATTTGCTACATGCACCCATCCATCCCCATTTCTTTAATTTCTAGTGTAGTACCTCTACAATGACTGTAAGGCCATCTCCAACCGATGGCTGGTCAGATGACTCGTTTTAGTCTTCTGGCTCTCCAAGATCCTCCAAGATATTAACAGTACAGGGCCATATTTGCGTCCGTCTCCAATCAAGGGCTAGAGGGCTCATTTTAGCCCTGTCACAAAAAACCGTCTCAAACCGAGGGCCAAAATGCCATAAGGCCAAACATAATTTATTATTTAAAAACTACAACTTAAATTCAAATCCAACGGCTAAGTGACGTCAGCTAGCCGTTGGATTTGAATTTTTTTTTGCTATAAATAGGGTGGATATTGGGATATAATTCACATAACTTTGAATTCAATCTATTTCAATTCAATCTCTTTCAATTCAAGTTTGCAATGAATTCCAACTTTGGATCCTCTTCATATTCCAACTGGGGGTCCTCATCCAATTCCAAAAGAGAAGCAAAATAGGCGCAAATGAGACAAGAAGATGAAGAGTCTGGTGAAGAAGTTCAAGTAAGGCGCAACAAACAAAACAGAGCAGCAGCCATAGCTGCGGCCATGGTGTGTCAGCCAACTGAGGAACAACCTCAATGGGGTGGCTTTATTGCTGGTCGCTCTTAAATGTTTTTAAAAATATTGTTTAAGTTTCATGTTGTTAAATGTTTTTTTTATGTTGTATAATTTGTATGTTGGTTTGTGACGACTCGTCCCTAATTTTACGTTTTTATTAATTTTAAAAGTGTGAATTTACGAAAATGTCTTAAAGGCAAGGACTTTGACTTCCGTTGACCATCAGCTAGAGAAACATATGACTTATTCTTTTAGCATATCCTCATAGTAGTCGTCGCTACGAATGTGTAGACGTGTGTTAGACTCGAATTGGATTTGTAACGAAAAAATTACGCTCCGTTAAAGTACGTTAACTACGGGTATTTTGTACAAGCACGAACAAGATAGAGGCAGATTTTGTACATTTTAAATTGTACAAAATTAACCCATCCAATCCCAAAAAGGGATATGGTCCCCTTCCTTTCACACCAATCAACTTTTACTTTCCTTCTTTTCCTCTCCACCATTCACATCATTTCCCTCATTTTTTTACAACAATAAGAAACCCTTGCTTTTCTCTTCTCTCTCTCTTCCTTATTTCTCTCTCCCTCTCGAAACTCTCTTTTCTCTGCAACAAGGAAGACCAACCCCAAATCTTCATTGTTCCAGCTTAACAACCTTACGATTGTGTTCACCTTACCTCCACGAACACAACCATACCAACCAAACTAAGAATGGACGAGTTTTGACTCACCAACTTGGAAGGTCCGAACTCGGACGAGTTGAGTTCGACGTGTTTTCAACCGGGTCACGATGTTTTAGGACTCGGGAAAGCCTCTACGCAACTCCCTAGGGTCCCTAGTCAAGGTTTGAGGAAGCTTTGATGTGAAACAACTCGGTTTCGAGAAGTTCAAGTTTGACCCGTGCTTTTCGAGCCAATTTCCAGCCAAACCACGGCGAATTAGCCGGCATGCAAGATATCAATCTCTTCGTCTCGCTAAGTACTATAACTCGTGCGAGATACCATTCTCTTCGTCTCTTCGAGAACTACAACTTTCATTTTTGTTTCACTCGATTTCGTTGAGTAACGAGGAAGTTGTGAACGTTTAAAGGTTGTGTATTTTTCCAACCGAATTTCGGCCTTCATCTTCCTTTGGGTCCGGCGACCCATATGTTGGACTCGGGCCAGGCTTTTAAGCCCTACCCTTTCAAACCCAGGCCCTTGGGGCCGAGTAGAAGAAGGCCTTTGGCCCGTGACTCCAAACCCAAACCCTTAACCCTTTTTAATTCTTTTGTTTTTATGTTATTTGTTAAATTGAAGGCCTAAACCCCAAACCCAATCCCTAAAGCCCTAAACCCTTTTAGTTTAGGCCCAGAACCCTTAAGTCCAACATATTAAACTAATCCAACCTAATAACCCTTAACCTAGATGAAATATTTCGTTAGGGAATATCCCATTCGTCAGAGAATATTTCGTCATTCAGGGAATATTCATCATGTTGACTTTTGTTTTCTTTTCAGAAATTTAAGCGGGACCCTTCTTAGGGTAATTCGACGTCCTGAATCTGTTTTTGACGTCTGTTTTCCCAAATTCAATTTTTATAATATAGTTTTATTAATTGTACCTTTATGTGCTTAAGGGCAATTATTAGTGGCATTTCCATTCGCTAGGTTGCGTGGCTCGTCAGCGGTGAAATATCTGTGAGTGGGCAGTTTATTTTATACCTATACATATTGATAGTTTCCCTAAATGTGTAGTTACTTCACTTTTTCGCTTATATTGCCAAGTATTCGATAATGTGATATGAAATGTGATAAATGCTGCTATATGGTTGAGATATTATTGTCATGACATTCATACATATTTGTACATGCTCATCTTGCTGCACCCCGATGTTAGTACTCCGCCTAGGGCCAGGACTAGTCGTTCACGTGTATGTTCACATTCGCACCATTCGCTCACCTTGGATCCAAGTTAGGTACCAGTCTTGTCGGGTAGATTGCATTAGGCAATCCGACTTGTATGTGACCATGCTTCTGTACCAGTCTTTGTGTGATCGTAGTACTAGAGCACATTGATTACACCCAGTCCTGTCGGGTAGAATTGCCTTAGGCAGTTCCGACTCATGTGCTAGCTTAGATGATGAGCAAACTACTTATAATTGATTATCACATGATTATATTACTTTGGCATTTGATATATCATGACTTGGCAAATATTTGGTTATATTGCTGTTATATTTGATTACATACTTACATAATATGTTTTAAGGAAACTATACTTGTTTTACGGCGAGGGGTTAGTATATTAAAAAATAAAGTTTTTCGTATAAGTATTGTTTTGCTGACCCACTCAACTTTGTTATTCGCCCTTCCAGGTTTAGTAGCTATGTTTACGCGTATACAAGGATTCTGGCAAATCTCATAAGATGGTTACCTTCAGTGGTATAACCCTTATCCTATTTACTATATTGTCTTATGCTCTGACATCATGTGTGAAAAGGGTTCAATCCCGCTCACCCGCACACTCTTTTGATTAGGCATTTTTAGGTTTAATTTATTCACTTTTTTCACATTACTACACTTTATGGCTTCATCACCTTCCAGTTGTCGGCCAGCACAACTCGATTCGGAGTTCTAGTAGACATTTCGGGTCGGGGTGCATCATGGTTAATGTTATTTAATGTTGTTTCATATTGTTTAATGTTGTTTCATGTTACTTAATTTAATTTAATGTTGTTTCATATTGTTTAATGTTGTTTCATGTTACTTAATTTAATGTAATGTTGTATAATGGCTTAGGAAGTTATAGGAAAAAAAATATGAAACAAATTTTGTGAAATAGAAGTTATAGGAAAAAAAAATAGAATTTAAAATAAAATGAAACAAATTTTGTGAAATAGAAGTTATAGGAAAAATGGAATTTTAAAAAAATATGAAACAAATTTTGTAAAATAAAAGTTATAGGAAAAAATAGAAGGTATATGAAAAATTTTGTAAATAAAAAATAATAATAAAACTGTAAAAAAATAAATATATCAAATGCAACGGCTAGTCAGCTAGCCGTTGCATTTGAATTTTTTCTTAAGAATTAACCGACAGAAAATCCGACACATTTAAAAAATTTATGGCCAACCCGGGGCTGGTTGACTGGCCAGAAGTGGCCAGCCCTCTAGCCCTTTGGCCATTTCCGATTCCGTGGGGCCCTTTCAGATTCCACAGCCCTCTGGCCTAGCCCTCGGTTGGAGACGATTTTAGGGTTATTTTCGGTCCTCTGGCCCTTTGGACCTTTCGATTGGAGATGGCCTAACCACCACCACCAACCCATGCTCTCTTCCCACGATTAATACTAACGTATGGCTTTCAAGGCTTTCTTGTGAAGAGTAGGATTTTCTCCCCTCCTATTCTCATTCCTTTATGTCCCTTTCTCTCACATATTATTTTTTGTCTTATTGTCTCTATAAAAAAATTAATATAAGATGTTGACGTGATTAAATGGTAACTGTTCAAATAGGAGGGAAGAGAAGGAAAGAGAGTTTATAATAGAAGACATCTTTCTTCCTTTGAAAATACCATGCCATTCACTCATGCAGTCCTTGGATTTATATTTGTATATATAGATTCATCAAATATCTATATATATATATATATATATATATATATATATATATATATATATATACAGAATATCGAGGCTTCGTTGCAAGGCTTTATTGAAAAGTGAGGAGTCTTAGATGATGTGATTGGTGGCCCCGTTATCCAAAATCCAAGGTTTTGTAAATATGGAATTAACAGAAGCAACAGTAAAAGGGAACAGAACTGCAGATTTTGCATAAGCATTGTTATTAACAGGAGCATGGTTAAGGAAAACTAATGAAAAGAGCTTGAAAACTTTGAGTTTTAATAATAAGGACAAAATAAAGGGTAAAGTGAATAGTACCATGATTGACTTTTTAGTGTAAAAATGTGGTTTTTCATTAAAATGAACAGTACCAAAAGCTTTACGTTAAAGTTCCCTCAAATTTATCATGGATACAGCTTGGGCTAATTGTTGAAGTTGTTCTGCTGAAAGTCCTTGCAGAGCATTTGATTAAGACATGTGTGGTTGAGAGGGGGCAGCTGTTGTATTGGCAGCAAGAGAGGATGACCCAGCAGCGAAATTTGCAGCAGGGAAGGCAACACGTGGGTTGCTGCTATGGGACCCACGGGAGTGAGGTTTGTTGATGTGTTTCTTGTCTTGGTTTCCCCTATAACTAGAGTCCTCGGTCCCATTTTTTACTCTGCATATGTCTTCAGTGTGGCCTCTTTTGTCAAAAAACTTGCAATAATATTTCGAGTTCTACAATTTTCGGTTAATCCTGATATCATTTGTTGTTGTGTTTCATCTTGAATGACAAGTGAATATGCCTGACGAACTTTTTGGCAATGGTGTCATCATAAGGATATTACTGCGAACTCCATTGTAAAAGTCCTTAAGACCCATAAGAAATTGCATCATCTGATCTTCTTCTATTTGCTCATTATGTGCCTTTGTCTGATCGCAGGTAAGAAGATGTCGATATGTCTCTAATTCATCCCAAAGGCCCTTAAGTTTTGTAAAATAAGCCGAGACCGTCATGGAACCTTGTGAGAGAGATGTGATGGACTTCTGAAGATGATAGATTGTTGGTGCATTCTTATGTGAAAACTAATTTTGAAATCTTCCACACACCCTTTTAGACACTTTTGGCTTGAACAACTCCTTTAGATAAATCAGATTCAACTGATTGAGCAAACCATGACAAAATCATACTATTGCATTGATTTCAGAAAGCAAATTCTTTTGGTTGACTTGTTGCTGAGGGGGGCTGAATAGAGCCATCGATGAAGCCAATTTTATTCTTGGCTGTGAGATAAAGGATCATGGATTTACTCCAAGATGGATACTTGGGACCGTTCAATTTTTCCGAAATGATCATATGATCGGGGTTATCTGAATAATGAACATAGTATGGACTTGATGGATCGATGCCGATACTGCATTTGTTTTGATTTTTCTGTGGTTGTGGCAAGGACGGAGCTAGAAATTTCCTTTAGTGGGGGCAACCCGAAAATCAATTAAGAAAACCTTATTATAGTATGGCTTAATTATAACCAATATGAAAATATGGATGATTTCAAATGATAATGTATTACAGTTCCAATGTTACAAAAATTTCAGGGTAGTAGTGGAAAGTGGCAAAGTGATAAGAAAAATATTAATACATAATTATGCAAGAGTAAGGTTTTTCGATTTGAATGACAGAACAAAAGCACTTTTGCTCATATAATATTTGATATAGAGTATACGCATATGAAAGTAAGTTGGATATTAGGTACATATATTTTCTTAAAAAATAACGCATGTGTATTATATAATTGTAGTTTACAACTTAACAAACGAATATCATTTAAATGACGGCATGTGCCCCCAATAAGCCTTCATTGGCTCTGGGTGGTGGTTGAACAAATGTGTCTGACATGATGTTTAGAAATTGATGAGAGTTGAAAACGTGGGCAATCAGGTAGGGGTGGGTTCAAAAAACCGAAAACCGAAAAAAACCGAAAACCAAACCGAAATCGAAACAGAAAAAACTGAACCGAATGAAAAAACCGAACCGAACCGAATTCTTTTGGTTCGGTTCAGTTTTAGTGATCTAGAAACCGAACCAAACCGAACCGAATTAATTAAATTAATTTTTTTATTTAATTATTTGTTTTGGGTATTATTTTCTAAACCCAATTTGTAAGTTAAAATATGCTAAACCCAATGTGTTGCCAAACTTTAAGCTCAAAATATTAAAAAAAGGCCTATAAAAACTCTAAACCCTAACCTATTATTTCTCCCCTATATAAGGTTCCGAAACCAAACCTCCTCCTGAAGTACCTACATCCATCTCCATAGCACTGTCTACTTCTGCCCCAGCTTTCTTTTCCAAATCTACTCTCATATAACATGTAACATAATCCATAAACATTTATTTCAGGTAGATTACTTGGGTAATTTGTGATGGAAAAGAATCCAACACACACTAAATAAATCCACTCACACATTACTTTTACTAATCAAGTTGTCAACATGCAGTTACAAGCAAACAACCATGATCTTTGAACAACATCATACAATTTAACTTTTCTAAGTCATTTGTACGATTTTTGTGTTGTGAGGTTGTTAGTTTGGACTTTGGAATACTTGATTGATGATTTTAGTTCAACTTTAAATGTTTATTTTCATTGTCTTTTATTATAGTTAGAATGCTTATGTTATGATTGTGGTGGATATGTTAAAAATTTCAATGTTTTTCATTTTTTGAAAAAAAAAACAAAAAACCGAAATTGAACTGAAATCGAACCGGAAAAAACCGAACCGAAAAAAAAATTAACCGAACCGAACCGAACCGAAATTTCGGTTTGGTTTCGGTTTTGGCAAAAAACCAAACCGATTTGAACCGAACCCACCCCTACAATCAGGCACCAGAACCTTACGCTCTGGATATAGCTCTGCAATGATTGTAACCACCACCACCAACCCATGCTCTCTTCCCACAGTTAATACTGACATATGGCTTTCAAGGCTTTCTTGTGATAGTAGGATTCTCTTCCCTTCTATTCTTATCTTCTTCCCTCTTCTTCTCTCACATATTATTTTTTATTTTATTGTCTTTATAAAAAAAATCAATATAAAATATTAACGTGACTAAATCGTAACCGTTCAAATAAAAATTAAAAAAAAATTAGAAGGGAAGAGAATCCTCGTCCTTCCTGTGAACATACTATGCCATTCCCTCATGCATTCCTTGGATTTATATGTGTATATATAGATTCATCAAATATATGTGTGTGTATGTATACACACACACAGAATATTGAGGCTTCGTTGCAAGGCTTTATTGAAAAATGAGGAGTCTGAGATGATGTGATTGGTGGCCCGCTATCCAAAATTCAAGGCTGTGTAAACATGGAATTAACAGAAGCAACAGTAAAAGGGAACAAAACTGCAGCGTTTGCATAAGCATTGTTATTACCAGGAGCATGGTTTAAATTTAGGCTAAATTGGATTAATGGTCCTTGTGGTGATAAGTTAATCGAATGATAATCCCCGTGGTGAAAAAAAAATAAATTTAAACGCTTGTGGTGAAGTTTCATTAGGATTCAAACCCAAAATTAACTGACGTCAACTTCCGTTAACATTTCCACCTTGGTTCTTTGATTCTGCCTCTCCCCACCTGGTTCTTTGCATCCCATCTCTCTCTCATTTTCTCTCCAGACCTTCGGCCTGGAGCAAACCAATGGATATTTATCTTCATCCCAGCACCCAAATCATAGAGTCATAGCTATGGTTATGGAACATATGAGTTAATTAACTAATTATTTTCAGCTCCAAAATAAAAGAAATTAAGAAATCGAGTCATGGGGGCATAGAACAGAAGACGAAGAAACTAATCGTAGCGAAGTTGCCAAGGCAGCGATATACAACAAGATTACAGATTTATCCATAGATAACGAACAACAATAACCAGTCGAATTGACGAACACGAGAAGAAGAAGGAGGGGAAAAGAAGGGTAAGAGAAGATAATACATAGGTGAGAGAAGGGCAAAATTTAAAAAAAACGAAAACCAAGAAAAGGATATGAGTATTTATGAGAAACAAAATCTGGGATTAGAATAAATGTAGGAAAAGAAAAGGGTGTGAAATTTTGGGGTTGGAGTTGATGATGGTGGTGACTGGTGTTAGAATTTTACCCGCATTCCTTCTTCTAACAAAAATATCTTCGAAAAAAAAAATAGAGAGAGGAAAAGTAACTCTCAAAATTGAAAATTCTAACGGAAATGTTAATTTTGAGCTTAAATCCTAACGGAACTTCACTATGAAGGTTTCAATCCGAATTTTTTCACCACGGGAACTATCTTTCTATTAACCTATTATCACGGAAACCATTAATCCAATTTAGCCTTAAATTTATCATGGATGCAGCTTGGGCCAACTGTTGAAGCTGTTCTGCTGAAAGTCCACTGCAGAGCATTTGATTGAGACATGTGTGGTTGAGAGGGGGCAGCTGCTGTATTGGCAGCAAGGTGAGGACCATGTGCTGCGTTGGCAGCAAAAGAGGATGACCCAGCAGCGGCATTTGCAGCAGAGAAGGCAGTACGTGGGTGGCTGCTATGGGATCCACGGGAGCGAGGTTTGTTGATGTGTTTCTTGTCTTGGTTTCCACCGTAACTAGTCCTCGGTCCCATTCTTTATTTTGCATCTGTCTTGGCCTTATTTGTCACAAAATTTGTAATAATATTTTCCAAGTCCTACAATTTTCAATTGTGTGTCTGTCTTTACCACAGTATTCGTAACGAAGATTCGTGGAACTGTTAGAGGAATGGTTCGATCGATTTTGAACTGCAGTAGCGATTGAGAAATTTTCGATTAATTCTGATGTCATTTGTCGTTGTGTTTCATCTTGAATAACAAGTGAATATGCTTGATGAACTTTAGATCATATGTCTCTAATTCATCCCAAAGGCTTTTAAGTTTTGTAATATAAGCCGAGACCGTCATGGATCCTTGTGAGAGAGATGCGATGAACTTCTGAATCTGATAAATTGTTGGTGCATTTTACTGTGAAAACTGATTTTTGAAATCTTCCCACTCCCTTTGGACGCTTTTGGCATGAACAACTCTTTTAGATAAATCAGATTCAACTGATTGAGCAAACCATGACAAAATCATATTGTTGCATTGATTCGAGAGAGCAAATTATTTTGGTTGACTTGTTGCTGAGGGGGACTTGATGGATCGATGCCGATATTGCTATTGTTTTGATTTTTCTGCGGTGGTGGTTGAACAAATGTGTCTGACATTATGACATTATGTTTAGATGGATGAGAGTTAAAAACGTGGGCAATTAGGCACCAGAACCTTATGCTCTGGATACCATGTTAAAATAGTTGAATATTCAAAAGGCTAGATTGGAAGTCTATGACAATTGATAAACTGAAAAAAAAATTAATAAAAATAATTTGAAATTTTTGAGTTTTAACAATAAAAACGAAATAAAGGATAAAATAAATAGCATCAGTTTTAACTTTTTAGTGTAAAATTATGATTTTTCCTTAAAATGAACAGTACCGCGAATTTTTCGTTAAAATTTTCTAGATTGAATGTTTTTCATCTGTCTCAATTGGCAGAGTATACTGTACAATATATACACCACCTAGTGAACTAATCAACCCTACATTAATGACTAAGGAACAGTGACCCATATTTTGTGGGATTTGACTCAAACGTATTTAGGTAAATATAATACAAGATATTTACATATAATACCGTATATAATATTTCCTAATACGATGCTCCGGGCTTCTTCTATATATGACACGATAGAGAAGCTACATTCGAAAACATCTCATAGCGGAAAAAGGAAAGATCAAAACAAAAATGAGCAACCTACATATAATAGCTGTTCCTTTTCCCGCACAAGGCCATGTGCTGCCCTTGATGGAGTTGTCACAATGCTTAGTCAATCATGGCTTCAAAGTCACATTTGTGAACACAGAGTTCAATCACAAACGCATCGTGAACGCCTTGGCTGGCGAAACTCATGTAGGAGATCGTATTCATCTAGTATCGCTTCCAGATGGCTTAGAACCCAAGGAGGACAGGAATGACCTAGGCCTGTTGTGTGAAGGAATTCAACGAGTCATGCCGGGGAAGTTGGAGGAGTTGATAGAGAAGATCAATGAAGAAGAAAGTGAAAAGGTCGCATGTGTTCTTGCTGATGAGAATTCCGGGTGGGCTCTGGACGTGGCAGCGAAAATGAAAATCCGGCGGGTTGCCTTTTGGCCTGCATCAGCTGCAGCTTTGGCATTGAGTTTCAATATTCCAAAGTTGATTCATGAAGGAATCATCGACAACGATGATGGTACAATAATTTGATTAACAAAGAATTATTTTGATCTAATTCACTAATTATATTCTCGTTATGATTCACTTATGGCAGGAACTCCGTTGAAAAGCCAAGAAATTGAGTTGGCAAAAAATCAGCCCAAAATGAAAACTGCAAACTTGCTGTGGACATGCTTTCATACACTAGACACTCAGAAAATTATCTTTCAACTTTTAGTAAGAAACAATAAGTATGCGAAAGCGGCAGACTGGCTTGTCTGCAACTCGGCGTATGATCTTGAACCAGCAGCGTTCACCCTAGCACCCGAGATTTTACCAATAGGCCCCCTTTTGGCAAGCAGCCGGCTCGAGAACTCACAAGGAAACTTCTGGCCACAAGACTCAACATGCTTAGATTGGCTGGATCAACAGAAACCCAGATCAGTGATCTATGTTGCATTTGGCAGCTTCACGGTTTTCGATCAAACACAATTCCAAGAGCTTGCGTTGGCTCTTGAGTTGTCAGGGAGACCATTTCTGTGGGTTGTGAGGCCGGATACCACTGATGGTGCAAGTGATCCCTACCCGGAAGGATATCAAGAGCGAGTAGGCTCTTGCGGTCTGATGGTCGGATGGGCACCTCAACAAAAGGTTCTCAGTCATCCTTCGATTGCTTGCTTTGTAAGCCACTGCGGTTGGAACTCTACCCTGGAAGGCCTAAGCAGTGGGCTTCCTTTCTTGTGCTGGCCGTACTTTGCTGACCAGTTGCTCAACGAGAGCTACATTTGCGATATTTGGAAGGTGGGACTGAGATTCGATAAGAATGAAAGCGGGATCATCACGGAAGGAGAAATCAAGACCAAGGTGGAGCAACTTCTCAGTGATGAAAACTTCACAGCGAGAGCTTCGAAACTGAAGGAAGTGGCCATGAACAACATCAAAGAAGGCGGACAATCGTACGAGACCTTCAAGAACTTTATTGAATGGATGAAGTCTTAAGACGAGACGCCCATCGATCTTCGTTTTCTTCGAAATAAACAAAAGGAAATAGGCAGCAAAGAAAATGTAGCTATGGATTCAACTGAGACCAATGTAAACGGTGATCCAAAATCTTGTGTTCATTAAATAAAGTTTTCCAACCGTACCAAAACAAGAATATAAAACAACGGTGTGATGTTTTGGGCTGCCAGATCTAGAACTACCTTCAACGGTTTGTGTATCCAATGTAAACGGTATATCCTTCTATTTATAGTATCACGTAGATAATGAAATTTGACTAAAGATGCTTTATTGTTTCAAAAACTTTAGTTGGATCGGTGGTTTTTTCTATTTAACAGAGATTTTTCACAGGACTAAAATGATTGATTTGATGGTAGACAATCTTAGGACTACTTCTATCGATTTTAAAATTATGGACCAAAGTGAGAAGTTACGATAATTTCAAATATCATTTTGCTAAAAATCCTTATGTTTTTAGGTTGACAGAAGAAAATAACATATATTATAGGGTTTTAGGGTTTATAGAAAACGTACCAAAAAAGGATGCAGAATTTGATCCAAAACTAACCAAAATAGGTCCAAAAATAAGATTACAAAATCTATAAGAAACTAATCTAAAATATGGGCTCACCTTTGTATCTAAATCTCTCTCCTTTTTTAGGGCTGGTCCATAACCCTAAATGTTTAGTCATTCGCTCCTCTCTTGTAAAAGCCCTTGAACTTCAAACCACCTTCATCTCGCTTGGAAAACCGGCATAAATTTTGGTTTCAATTTTGTTATCCTTGGAGCCTACAAAGTTATTGTAATTTTTATGCAATGATGTAAACAAAGTTATTGTACTTTTTATGCAATGATGCAGGTTGCATGTCACTTGACGCCTAGGTTTGGAAAATAAAAATTTGGGATATAGAGCATTTTCTATAGCTAAAATTAGTGATAATCTACTATTAACTAAAGAAGTAATAACCAACAAATCAAGGTTATCTGAAAAAATCGTGCATGTTATGGCCGAATAATTCGATGGATCAATTCACTTGTGTTCTTGCTGATTAGAGTATTGGCCGGAAATTGTTGAGAAAAAGGCGATCTAGCGAGCAAGCTGCCTTGAGCCGGTACTTGAATTTATGCCCAAAAACTCTAGGATCATATGATATAACCCTAGAAACATAAATATGTCTGGCAATCAAGTTATGGGAAGTAACAAATTAAGTTACCAAATCCAAATTCCTTGCTTTCAATCTACATTCACATTTCCAAATGAAAACCTGTTCATATTGTGCACAAAAAGATTTCACTACAAAAGCCACTTAATCTACAATGGAAGCCGAGATCTTTGTATGGCTTGCGATGTTCACAGCATAGAAAAGGAAAGACGAGTCTAACGCTTTGAAAACTGAGGGGCCTTGCGAGCTTTCTTGAGACCAGGCTTCTTCCTTTCAACTACTCTGGCGTCTCTGGTCAGCAGCCCTTCCTTTCTGAGAGGTCTTCTATGGTCTTCGCTGACCTTTAGCAAAGCTCGAGCAATGCCAAGGGATATCGCCTGCGCCTGACCAGAAAGGCCACCACCATGAGACTTGACAAACACGTCGTACCCACTTTCGTATCCTAAAGTAACCAACGGTACTCTTACGTACTGTAGCCACAACGGGTTGCCTTGCAGATATTCCTACACAAGGTTATAATACAGAATCATAAGGGTTTCGTTAACATTGTCTAAAGCAAACAAAATCCCCTAACAAGCAACTTTGGTGCCTGTACTCCAACTACTGCTATACTTGCTACATGATCATGATATTCACGACAGATGTGACAATTATTTGTTGACCATGAGATTTAAAAAAGAAAGCATTGTTCAAGGAATTGCTGATACTGAAAGCTGTAAAGGACTCGGACCACAAGAAATATCACAGTAGTCGGCAACCATGAACAAAACCTAACACAAATCATCGCATTCCACTCAGAGTTGTATCTAGAAACAGATAACAGATCGAAAAACAAGATTAGACAAACGAATTAACTACTACCCAAACCTTTCCATCATAAACATAATCCCCAAAGAAGAATGCTTGAATTCAATACATAAAAATCATTGGCGCACTTCGAGCATAAAACGAAAAGAACAGGACAGAACAAACAAAGCAAAACATAAAGAACTAAGAACATCATAGCAGATAGATAAAGGGCAATCCCCCACAACCGCATCTGCTATCGTAATGTTGTTAGGGGGTTTTGTCCAATGCGGGATAGTTGCAGGAGGTGAATAGCCCGCAACATTCTTCCGGCGTTGAAGAATTTCTGAATGTTGTTCATCTTACAACATTTATATTACTTGTGTCTATACTCAGCAACAAACAATGTAAAAAGTACAAAAGCAAGCATCTTTGGCTGCCCAAAGAAGCACACTTTGAGCATGAAATTGCTTAACCGCAGAGATATCAGCTTAACTATACATTATTCACAAATCAACTACACTAAAATCATTATTCTTGTGGAGAAAAAAAATCGAATTCTGTAGCTAACAAATCGGTAAAATTGGATGAGCACTGAAGGCCCAATTCGAAACCCTAAACTACATGTGTTAACAAAGAAAGCGAGAGAGAGAAGAGACCTTGGCGTCGCGATAGTTGATGATAACTTTTCCGGTGCCCTCCTGGAGTACAACACGAGCAATCGCACATTTCCGGCGACCGGTGCCAATGATTGTCTGAGCCGCAAAGCCGCCGGGAAGCCTCGATTTCACGTATTTCTTGAGGTTTTCAGTCTCCACCACTTCCGTTGGAGGAGCTGCCGCGACGGAAGCCACCACCAGACGAGGTGCACGTGTGGGGGCTCCGCACACGTGCGAAACAGACACTGATTTGGAGCCGGGAAACGACACAATGCTGGGCTTCTGAGCTACGTGGGAGGAAAACGAGAGAGAGGATAGGGATGACGTGAGAGCCGTTATCGAAACCGCCATTTTTGCCGTAATGTTTCACACCACTGAGCCTGCTGCTGGTGGGAAGATGAAGGGGATAATGTTTATACTGCGAAATGGGAGGATTAAGGGGATAACGTCTGCAACTGTTATTATTTCGTAAAATTGCACGACTGGCACCCATATTATTTGGCATTCGAATTTCCACCCCAAATAAAATTTGATCAATGTCATGTCACTCGTATTGACATTAAGGGTTTATATCAACTTTTCCCCATGAGTTTTTTAGGTTAGTTCACTTTGGTTATTTGAAAAATATTTAAGTCATGTTGTTAAATATTCTAAACTACTCTAATTTACAAAATAATAATAATAATAATAATAATAATAATAATTCAAACTTAAGTGTTGGGGACAAATTCGACGGGAACACGGTCCTTGACTAATTGGCCTAACCGACATTTGCGTAGAAAAATTAATTTTCTTGGAAGGGAATTGAGACCTGTGAGTTCCTCTATCACTAGTTATTCAGCCATGCTATGTAAACATTTTAATCCAACTAGTTCTAAATTAAGTTCGTAAAGCCTACTCATTTGAAAGATAAGATTTTGAAGTTTAGAAAGTGCTCATAATGTTATTAAAATCGCTTTTACTTGTCAAAAAACGCTTTTCTCTATGCCATAAGTAGTTTCAAACTGGTCCACTAGGGATGGATATAGACTTCCTTGCTAGTTACTCTTTGAAGTGTTCTAAACTTTTGGTTACTATAGTGAAACTTCGGGTTGTGTGGCGTGTGTAACATCGGTAACCTAATAGATCTAGCATATGTAAGTGATTATCGAAGCCTCGCCAATACGTGTTCCACAAATGACGCATTAAACAAGTAAGCGAATAGAGACCAGGTTCCTTGGGGATTAGTGACTAGTCCTCTTGACAGTTGAAACCTCCATGATTAGTAATAGGAAATGCAACACTTAAGTTCTGTTTCTATGGTTATCTTTCAAAAACATTCACTTATGGCAGGAACCATGTTGAAAAACCAGGAGATTCAGTTGGCATCAAACATGCCCACCTTGAAAACTGCAGACTTTGTGTGGGAATTCTACCAAAAGACCCGCTGTTAGCTAGCAGCTGGCTTGGGAATTCAGCAGACTACTTTTGGCCACAAGACTCAACTTGTTTAGAGTGGCTGGACCAACAGCCACCCAGCTCAGTGATCTATGTTGCATTTGGCAGCTTTACAATTTTGAATCCAATCCAATTCAAAGAAATGGTTCTGGCTCTTGAATAATCCGAGAGGCCATTCCTCTGCATTGTGAGGCCGGATTTCACTGACAAGACGAGTAATCGCTACCCGGAAGGATATCAAGAGCGAGTAGCCTCTCGCGGTTGGATGGTTGGTTGGGCGCCTTAACAGAAGGTTCTGGCTCATCCTTCGATTGCTTGCTTCCTAAGCCACTCTGTTTGGAACACTACTCCAGAAGGCCTAAGCAATGGGGTTCCTTCAGTTCACTAATGAAAGCTACATTTGTGATGTCTGGAAAGCCGGCATCATCAGGAAGGAGAAATCAAGAACAAGATCTTCAAGAATTTTGTTGAATGGATGAAATCATAGGCGTGCAAGTGGAAGAGGTAAATAAGAGAATGTGCTGATCATCTGGCTTTTAAGAATTAATATAAGACTAGTGGCTTAGTTGATACAGTGATACAATACTATTTGCACCAAATTGCTCAATGTTCACATCTCTCACATAGATGAAATCTATTTTTTTTTTTTTTTGGTCAATAGATGAAATCTATTTAAATCTTAATTATATCTATCAATTGTGATCCGAAAATTTAATCTCCACACATTAAAATTCTACAATATTACATAATAAATAGTTCAAGATATATATACTTGTATTTGAAATTATTTATATAATTAGGGTTTATAGGTCGGATTAGCATAGCTAATAGGATAAAGGATGAATCATATTAAAGAGTGTCGATCTTACCTGATTGGTAAACATTTGTACGATGTATAATTTCCAATCTTATATGTAACTAATCGAAATGACTCCTTGATTCGACTTTCGTGTTCATTCAACTACAGTGATAGCCAACAGGGGTATCCAACTAGAGGGCAAACGCATTTACGAACCGGCAAAAAGCATACTTTTATTGGAGCTATTCGGAAAGAAAAAAAAAAAGAGGAGCAATATTTTATCCCAGCTTCAATGTATAGACAAATGGTAGCTGATGAAGATGTGACAAAGATGATTGTTTGCATCTAGTCATGGTTGTGGAGGTTGGACCCCTTTTGAAACGAAAGATCATGGAAGTATCATCCTTCTTGTTTTAAGTGAAGTGAGAACAACACCACCAACAACAAAGTATTTTCCTACTAAGTAAGGTCGGTTGTATGAATCCTAGAACGTCATTGCGCTCAATTTTGCACATTTTTGTAAGATATAATTCTTAAATGCAAACCCTAGCTAGTACTCAAGGAAGAAAATATCGGTAATATCGGAAATATCGGTAGTCCGAAAACACGGAAATATCGATGGAAATATCGGGATAATATCGATATCGATAAAAATTACATGGAAACCACGGAAATTGTAAGAAAAACTTGGAAATTTTTAATGAAACTTTGTAGGATGTTTATTTAGTCAATTATCTATTAGTTTATCACAAAAAATTGGAAGGAAATGCATTGCATGATGGATTTAACTGATTTAAGTTGATTATATAGCGAGCTGACAAACATTGTGAGTGTAGAAAATATGTAGTAATTAATGAAATAAGTTTAAACACACCATAATCATTTATATATAATTAATTAGTACAATATTTGGAGGTTTTATTTAGGATATTAAAAAAAAAAAAAGGGAAGTGAATAAAATGATGAAGAATAATGTGCCGAATTTGACAATTTAAATTTCTTACACATAAGCATGCGTCTAGGCGTTGAAGTTCCAAATTATAGTATATCAATTAACGATTGAAAATCAATACATTGAATAAGATTAAACTTTAATTTGGATGCCGATTATGTTTTTTCAACTTGATATAAAGTAAAAGTATTGAATTTTGGAAGCTAGGAGTGTGTCAATTGAATTTTGGCTGACGTGCAAGGTATCAATCTCTTCGTCTCTTCGAGGGCTACAACTTTCATTTTTGTTTCACTCAATTTCGTTGCGTATTGAAAAAGTTATACTCATTTGAATCTTACTCAGTTTCCGGCGACCTCAGTAGATTTCGAGGAAATTTCCGGCCAAACCACAACGAGTCAGACGTCGTGTGAGGTACCATTCTCTTCGTCTCTTCGAGGGCTACAACTTTCCTTTTTGTTTCACTCAATTTCGTTGCGTATTGAAAAAGTTATATTCATTTGAATCTTACCCAGTTTCAGACGACCTCAGCGACCTCAGTGACTTTCGAGGAATTTTCCGGCCAAACCACTACGATTTAGACATTGTATGAGGTACCATTCTCTTCGTCTCTTCGAGGGCTACAACTTTTCTTTTTGTTTCACTCAATTTCGTTGCGTATTGAAAAAGTTATACTCATTTGAATCTTACCCAGTTTCCAACGACCTCAGCGACCTCAGTGACTTTCGAGGCATTTTCCGGCCAAACCACTACGATTCAGACATAGTGTGAGGTACCATTCTCTTCGTCTCTTCGAGGGCTACAACTTTCGTTTTTGTCTTGCTTGATTTCGTTGAGTTTTGACAAAGTTATGGCCGTTTAAAGTGGGTGTAAAATTTCGGCCGAAATTTTGATTTTTTCCTCCATTGGGCGAGTCCCACATTGCCCATGCAAGGAAGTGAGCAATGAATTTTTCCTATAAAACTCACACTCCCCTGGTGAGATAACCAAAACTTGTTTGGCCTTTGGGCCATGATCAAGTTAACTATGTGTTGAGTTTTCTCAACATATTTTAGTATTTTTTTAATAAAATATCGCGATATTGTTGATAATTTTAAAAATATCGCGATATTATCGATATTATCGATAATATCGCGATATTTTGACGAAAATAGTTTGGATAGTTAAAAAAATTTCGAAATTTCAAAAAAACGATAATATCGGCGATATTTCGCCGATATTATCGATTTTTTCCTCCTTGCTAGTACTAGAGCTAGCTTTAATAGAAGATGGACGCTTCCCAACAAGAGTAATGCTACAATTGGTCGGCCACATTTAGCTGTTGTCAGTCGTCAATGCAAGTAAATCTCATAACGTAATGACAATTGACACTCATCCTCACGCATGTAGACCCTCACTATTTCAACAATTGTCGCAATTAATTACGTTAAGAATCTACAAAGAATTAGGGCAAAAATTACTGAAATTTGGTCAACTAATTGCTACCAAAAAAGCAAACAAGTGAACAAATATTTAAAGCGAGCTCTGAACTCCATGTTAACAAATTTATTGAAAAGCAACCGAAATTAGATTCACCAATATAATGAAGCCTGTGACATGGTTGCTCAATTTTTCCCTTAACAAGCAAAACCAGCACAGCATGCTGAGTTGCTGTGGACCTCTGCTCATGCTTTTGCACATGGTTTCCTTTTACAAGCTTAACACACAAAATTACACATAGCAGAAAGAACGTTAAGTAACATACAGATTTACTTACCACATGACACATCCAAACTGGCAAAGATGACATAACTGTTGTCTGAAGTGCTATCGATCAACTCATGTTATACCATGTGCATCTATTTGGCAAATTTTTACTCTAAGTCCATAATATATTAGTTTTACCATTCACCCATATAATAGTACTTCAATTAGTAACACCACGTAGTAATTAATACAACTGCCACACCTAAAAAATTACAGAGCACACGAGGCATCCAAACCGGCAAAGATAAAATTCTTCGGTGTGAATATCGTACATTAATGCTGGTAATCAATCTAGTCATGTTATATCACATCCATATATTTAATAATATTATATTTTAGGATATGTGGGTTAGAGTAGTTGACTAGAACAGTATATTCAACCGTTTGCACCAAAATTCAAATCCTTATTGAAATATTATTTTTTTATACCAAATCAAAAGAAGTTAGAAAATATCAACTTAATCGTCTATTCATATTATAATATATAAACTAGTGACATCTCTCGTGTCAATGTGACTGCCACACCTTGAAAATTTTCCCAGGCAAAGACCCCTCAAATTTGGCTTTTGCACATGGGATTCTTCACTGTGCTGAGAAATAAAAACTTGCCACTATCATCACAAACACTGCATGCCACAAGGGGCACTGCTGTCAATTTCATGGAGATATTATGTAAAATATCTATCACATTCAAATTTGCTACATGCACCCATCCATCCCCATTCCTTTCATTTCTAGTGTAGTAGCTCTGCAATGACTGTCACCACCACCACCAACCCATGCTCTCTTCCCACAGTTAATACTGACATATGGCTTTCAAGGCTTTCCTGTGAAAATGCCATGCCATTCACTCATGCATTCCTTGGATTTATATGTGTATATAGATGCATCATATATATCTGTGTGTGTATATATATATATATATGTTGCTCTTTTGTGATGGAAGGGTAAGACTACGTATGATAAACGTTTTTACTCCCAACCCTGACAAAGTCTTGTTGTCTTAGAGTCGTTCTTTTTTCTTATTTTCTCTGCAATGCATATGTCTGTGTGGTTAGAAAACGATGTGTGTGCAGTGTGTGCCTGCAAGAGAGACATATACGGAGAGAGCCAGAAGGGATGTCTAGCTCTTGGGTGCCAAACAATTCCTGCAGTTTTTGTTTATGCATTTTAACTCAGACATAAAAGCAAACAAAAACCCAGGAATAAAATATGACTAATATTCAAATTCAACCAATTTCAAGCAAAAAATATTCCAAGTAGAAGGAAAATGATGATAAAAAGGAAAAAAGTATAAAACTTTCGGTCTTATTTAAGATAAAAATTACCTAAGCTAAGCTATTTTTTAACGACCGATATTTTAAACTACTCTAATCAACAAAAAATATTCTAATCAACAAGAAAGAGAGATCTAACAGGCGAACTCGTTGCTAGAAGTAACACATTTTGTCACAAAAGATCTGGGAAAAAAAATTAGCTATTAATAATTTAGTTGAGCCTCATATGGTGGATGACCTTCAACCAAACAAAGCATGCAACATCTAAACTTCCAAACAAAAATTAAGAAAAATAAAAGGAAAAAAAAAACCCAAAAAACCAATCTTTTTCTTCTTCTTCTTCTTCTTGTTTTCCATTGACAAATTAAAAGATATGGAACGACTATAATACAGCAGCAGCATTTTCCTTCTCACTAGATCCATAAAACTCGACGAGTCTCTGCAAAATCACGACCTGGGTCCGCAGCAGGACGATGTAATCCGCCGTTTCCTGGAACAATTCGTCGGCTTTTAGCGTTTTCCCGACCTGGGTCGGATTAACGAGGCTCTTCAGGGTCTCCAGCTTGGCGGAGACCGCCTTCAAACACCTCCGTTTGCGGCCGCTATTGTTGAATTTTCTTACCGGAGCTCGACCCCTACGCGACACAAGTCTTCTTCTCGAAGTGGTTCTTCTTCTTCCGGCGAGGGTGGCTTTGAGGTAATTTCCAGGAGCCGAGCTCATTGTGTTTTTGTATGATGGAAAAACAGAGTCGCAGAGAGAGTGTGGGGAGGAAGAAGAGGCCTTACGGGGTTTAAGTAATGGAGGGTTGGTAAATTGACACTCGGGTTGTTGGTTACTACGAAAGTGCCATTACTGGTTTCCTTTGTCGTTTAGCCATTTTCTTATGATTCTCATAATTTTGACAACGTTTTAAATTACTATAAATGATTAGTATTTGTGAATTTGAACTTGAGGGTAAGAAAGCGGATACATTATCGGCTCATTAGCCTAATACACAGTAAGTTCTCAAGTTCGATTCTTGCCAAAATCGAAATTGAACCACATTATTATGATAGGCCAATTGTACGATTTAGTCCACTCTCCCACCTCCCTTGGTGCATATTCTATCGTTTATTCAGAAAATACACGATAAGTTCTTGTGTTGAACAGTCCATTAGAACTCAATGCAAGGAAATGGGTGCACTTTTGAACTAACTATCGTAACACACGAGAAATTTTTATGTCCAACAAGAGGATCAAGCTGAATATTCGACACACTGCCTCACAAGAAATTAAACTCTTACACAAAGTGTGAGTCGTAAAGTCCACCTGATTTGAATGTGCTCTCCTTGGACATGTTTGGAAGTTTACTTTTATTGTTTACCAGTTTTATTTTGATTCTCTCTATTTTGGCCTTTGGCTTTGATGCATTTGGTAAAAGGTTGTGCCTTCTTCTATTTATTGAGCTATAATTGAAAGAAAAATAACCATGCGAGGAGCAAAGGACGGAAGGAAAATGGCAAAATGCAGATCTTTCCAATGAGGAGATAAAGGGGGTGTTTTTGTAATTCCACCTTCGAGGAGTTCGCATCTCAATCAAAAGGAGAAAGCGGGAACACGGCACAACTTGCGAGCCACAAAGGCAGAAAGGCTGCCCATCTGTAACGGCACATGCGAGGTCCGGGACGGTATAAAACCCTCGTTCCGAAAATACCCCTCAAGTTTGTTTCTTTGATTTTTTGTGTTTGAGAGTTGAGAAGCATTAACCTCTAATCAAAGGGTTCTTGTCTTTTAGATTCAAAAATACTGATAATTGGTGCAAGTTTTATTCGGGATGAACAACGCGTGTGAGTAGTTGTACATAATAAATTTTGTCCATTGTAAGTAAATAGTCAGTACAGATATCCGAAACAAACCGATTCATTAGGATTGGATCGAAAAATACATAGTTGAATGCATCAGATGGAAGGCACTATCATGTTAGGCAACCAAAGCAACAAAGGACAAATATGATACTATACCAAAGTCCAATGGAACAAGTTAGAGAAAATATTATATGGGGTGATCTAGAAGGTATTGCAAGACAACAAATTAACCTTCTCTTCTTCTCTCTACTCTTCACGTTATTAGAAGACAAAGCTTGTCTTTTTTATTAAGGTGAAGAAAGTAATTGGGTTGTTTAGATGACGATGAAGCTAATCAAGGGGTAAAATGGACATTTGGGGCATAAATAAATGTTGGAGTGTAAGTTAGCTAGGGAGTTGTATTGGGGGTGGGAGTGAAGTTGCATGTGAAGGTGATATGGGCCAGCAAAGCCCCCATCTGAGGGCTGTGAAGGGGAGAGAGAGAGAGAGAGAGACAGAGAGAGCACATGGGAAGCACATGCAGAAGAGGGAGTTTTGGAGGGTAGTTTGGGAGAGGGGGTAGGGCATGTGACAAATGAGAGACAGTGAGGCAGCATGAAATGTACAGCATGTTTTGCACATTCCCTGCATGGAACTGATCGAATGGCAGCAAATGCACCTTTTCTCCTCTCTCCCCCCGCCTCCCTGTTTTCCTTTTGAAAATAATAATATAATCTCACAATGTGATCCCGATCCTAAAACTATATAAATCGAAAAGTAACTTACAATAATATTTATCAAATGTTGAGTATGAATTTCACGTTAATAAAAAAAACGACTTCAAATTTATTCGTAAAAATGAACTGATTTGACTTTAACTTACGATTCAATAAAGTCTTATTGAAATCGGGATTACTAATTAAATTTTATTATACACATGCATGTTTAGACTTGGTTTGATTTTCAATCAGGCATGCGTGTAAGCAGTGCACATGATGACATCATTCCCATATATACCTTGTCAATTATTTAAGATTATGAAAGTACCATTCTCTTCAATTTATTATGCTAAACAGAAGATATTGTCTTCTCTTAGGTGGACTTTTGTTGAACTACCCACTACAAACTTCCAACAGATATTTAACTTTATCTATTTAATGTGAAAACAATTGCTGTGTACTACAAGTTCAAAAGAAAGAGCTCAAATTTTTATGAATCTTCCCCAAATATCGAAGGTTAATCATCTCGTAGTTTTTTTTTTGGGTAAAGTACAAAAAACTACCTCAACTATTGATGTCACGACACTTTCATACCTTATCTTTTAAAATTGACAATGTCATACCGCATCTTACGAATTTGTGACAATGTCATACCTCCGTCAATTTTTCTGTTAATTTCTCCATTCAATGCTGACGTGGCCCGACACGTGTCCCACTCACTAATACAACTGGATTAAAAAATAATTAAATATATTTTTAATAATTAAATATTAAAAATTTAACAAAAAAAAAACAAAAAAAAAAAATCCTATGGGTGGGTGCAGCATCCTTTCCTTCTCCCGCACCAATTTCAATTTTTTTTTGTTCTTCTCTCTCCTCCTTCTTCTTCTTCATCTTCTTCTTCTTCTGAGCGATTTGTAACTTTTCTTTTTTTTTTCGTTTTCAATTTTTTTTGTTCTTCTCTCCTTCTTCTTCTTCTTCTTCTTCTTAGGCCGAAACTGGGTTCGATTATTTATTTTTTATTTTTTATTTTTTTTGTTTCTGGGTTGCAGGTAGAGGGAAAAAGGGGAAGAAGATGAAGATGGGGGAGGAGAGATGAGTGCACGTTGGGTTGGGGGGGACGAACTGGGTTGGCAGAGTGAGGGAGTGGCGAGAAAGGGGGGAGAGAGAGAAGAGAGAGAGGAGAGAGAAGGTGGTGGAGGACGGGTGGGAAGGGGTTTTGGGTTGTGCAAAGAAGAGAGAGTGGCGAGAAAGGGGGGAGAGAGAGAGAAGAGAGTGAGAGAGATTTAATATATATATATATATATATATATATATATATATATGGGCAAAAGACTGTTTACTACCCTCATGTTTCGTGGTTTTCAACATTTAGTACATCAATTTTTTTTCATCCCAGAGTCATACCTAAAGTGTTAATTTTGGGACAGTTTCATACATCCGTTAGTCAAACTGTTAGTTCTCCCGTTAAGTGATGACGTGGCGCCCATGTGGACAATGATTAGGCACCACGTGTCATTAAAAATATTTATATTAAAAAAAAAACCATAATTCCCTTCTTCTTCCCTGCAACCCGCACCCTCCCCAGCTTTTTCTTTCTTCTATTCTTCTTATTCTTCTTCTTCTTTCTTCTTCTTTTTCTTCTTTTTCTTCTTTTTCTTCTTTCTTCTTCTTCTTCTTCTTCTTCTTCTTCTTTCTTATCTTCAGGATTTAAGAATTAAAAAAAATAATAATAATTCTACCCATCCCGACCCCCCCTCCCTCATTCTCCCTCCCTTATCTTCAAGATTTAAAAATTTAAAACAAAAAAAATAAAAAATCTAGGCTTTCACCCATCCCGACCCCCTCCCTCCTTCTCCCTCCCTTCTCTTCCCTGCACCCATCCTCCCTGCACACCCACCCATTCCCCTCCTTCTCCCTCCCTTCTCTCCTCTGCAGTCCACACGAAGCTCTCTCACCTTCCCTCCAATCCCTAACCCTAACATTAATCTGGTATAAAAAAATTAAAATCTGGAATTGCAGGTCGTCGGACTTGATGGGTCCTCAAGGAACCTTCGATCTCCGCCATAACCACCAGGTCGACGACGCTCGACCTCCTCCCAGTGGCTTCGGAGGGAGGGGTGGGAGGGCTCCGTGTGGATTGCAGAGGAGAGAAGGGAGGGAGAAGGAGGGGAATGGGTGGGTGTGCAGGGAGGATGGGTGCAGGGAAGAGAGGGGAGGGAGAAGGAGGGAGGGTGTCGGGATGGGTGAAAGCCCAGATTTTGTTTTTTTTTTTTTTTTTTGTTTTAAATTTTTAAATCCTGAAGATAAGAAAGAAGAAGAAGAAGAATAGAAGAAAGAAAAGGAAAAAAAAACAAATCTGGGAAGAAGAAGAAGAAAAATCTGGGGAGGGTGCAGGTTGCAGGGAAGAAGAAGGGGATTATGGTTTTTTTTTTTTTTTTAAATATAAATATTTTTAATTTTTTAATTTTTTTTAATGACACGTAGCGCCCAATCATTGTCCACATGGGCACCACGTCATCACTTAACGGGAGAACTAACAGTTTAACTAACGGATGTATGAAACTGTCCCAAAATTAACACTTTAGGTATGACTATGGGATGAAAAAAAATTGATGTACTAAATGTTGAAAACCACGAAACATGAGGTAGTAAACAGTCTTTTGCCCTATATATATATATATATTTTATTATTTTGCAATCCAATTGGATTAGTGAGTGGGACACGTGTCAGGCCACGTCAGCATTTAACAGAGAAATTAACAGGAAAACTGACGGAGGTATGACATTGTCACAAATTCGTAAGATGCGGTATGACATTGTCAATTTTAAAAGATGAGGTATGAAAATATCATGACACCAATCATTGAGATAGTTTTTTATATTTTACCCTTATTTCTTCTAACAGATAGATCATAGTTTGATGTTTGAATGCAATTTTTTTTTTGTGATTTTAGTGAGTTACAGTAAGTAAGCAGAAAATCTTCATTACATGTAAGAAATTGAGCAATTTTTCTTCCAAAATTATCTTTCACACCCTCTTCCATATAAACATAGACATAGAGAAGTGGACTTTGGATTGAAGGGAGTTGGTCCAACCGCACTAACGGTTCTTTTTTTTTTCTTCGTGTTTTTGTGGGTTAATTATAAGAAACTTCATAGAGTCAAAAGTTAACTTTGTTTTGGTCTTTTAAATTTGATGATCATCATGTGCTAATTACTTATAGGTCCAAATTAATGATAGGAATGGTCATTATAGGCTTCACACACACACACACATATATATATGCAAGTATTTGTGTGAGGGAAATGTTACTCTTTTGTGATCCAAATGTCACATGTTTGAGTTGTAGAAACAAACTCTTTACAAAATAAGGGCAAAATTGCGTAAGATAGACGTTCCCTGCCAACCCTCGCAAAACAGAAGCCTTATTGACGTGAAGTCGCCTCTTTTACTTTTACTTGTGATTATGCTGATGATGAAAGGCATATAATTGTTTAAAATTCAAATCCAATTATATCGGGAGAGAGATAGAGATTTAGATGTGATGTAACATCTTTTTTCTGGTTCATGATCCGCTGCACTTTTCTGTATAGAGAGGACAGGTGAGTGAGTACTACTGCTCATGAACTAGCTGAGCAGAGAGAGAGAGAGATATGCAATATCATGTGGAGCTAGGTTTAAGTTGTTGATCACTTTATTCCTTTTGTTTTTGCGTCGGCAGAGGCTGCCATAATCGAACATGGCTCACTCACTCAACGCTCTTTTGGTTGCAACCCCACTTGTTTTGTCTAGTCTCAACCAACTCTGCCCCACTATGCTTCATTGCATTCTCCTTTTTCCTCCTCCTCTCTAGCTTCTTTTTTTTTTTTTTTTTCTTCCCACTTTTCCACTTCTTATATATATGCTCAACCCTCTTCAAGTATATATAGATATATGCTCAACTCAAATTAACCATTGTCGGCACCTAATCCATAACCAACAAGTGAGGTTTTGATTGTTCTATGATACATACGATATATTATGGATGATTCTAATTTACAGAGATAGTGATTCAAATTTAAATGTACAGCGGCGGTATAATATCAATTCTACCCAACTGACTTAACCAACAATATTATTATTAATTTTGGTTTGAAAACCTGGTCTTTATTTAATTTTCCCTTTAATTTTGGAAGTTCATCGCATTACCAAAATCATGCATTTTCATCTTATTTCTCCATAAAAATTATATTTGATTTCACATCCTTTTCTAATTGTCAATCAAAACTAGGGTTTCTCTAAACAATTTAATCCTTTTTCCTTTGAATTCTTTGTTAAAATATATAAAATAAATTAATAAAAATGAGGGTTTCAAGTTCAAAGTTCCAACCTGCATGCATGCATCCCCCCTTGGCGGCCGAATCGGATAACGACCAGGACCAGGGGCTCCTCTTCAGCTAAGATGGCCTGCTCCACCGCCCATCCCGACTTCAGTTCTAGGGTTGCCCAACGGTCTTTTGCTGCTCTGTTGGGCCATTGGCGACCCCAAAACTATTAATTTTACATCAAAGTCCCTTATTGCGATTTTATTGTATTTTGTTTTTATCGTTAATTTGCTACTTTTCTCTCCTTCCTCCCGGCCTCTGCCTAACTCTAATCTCCCACTTTCCCCATTCCTCTGCTTCCAATTTCCATCAACGTTTTTGGGTTTTTCATTCCAATCAATTATGATTGGTTTTTTTTTTTTTTTTTTTTTTTTTGCAGTCTTAATTTTAAATTTTGTATTTCATTTTCTTAATTCCCTGTTTTCTATGCCTTTTAATCTGATCTAATCAAGTGCTAGAAATATGTGCTCATTATGTGTGTTGGAACTGAACAATCTGAACAGGAGATAGAAAGAATTAAGATTGTCTTGTTATGTATACATATATAAAAGGACGATCCTAAATCAACAAGACGCTTTTGCAAGATCGGGGCAATGTCTAGTGTACGCAGCTTTATCTTTACAAATAGCATGTTTCTACAACTCGAAACCGTGACCTTTCGGTCACAAAGGAGCAACATTTCTGTTGCGCCAAGGCTCGCCCTTATTATACATATATATCTGTTTGTGTGTGCATATGTATTGATAATCCGCACGTTGTTAGGCATTCAAGTGTAGGAAGAATTCCGTGGTTGTTGTGACATCCCACATCGTCCAGGAGAGTGATCCTTAAATGTATATTTTCATCTCTACCTAGCACGAGGCATTTTGGGAGCTCATTGGCTTTGGGTTCCATCGGAACTCCGAAGTTAAGTGAGAAGGTGGCCAGAGCACTCTCATGATGGGTGACTCACAGGGAAGTTGCTCGTGAGTTACCAGAAACAAAACCGTGAGAGCGTGGTCGGGGCCCAAAGCGGACAATATTATGCTACGGTAGTGAAACGGGCTCGGAAAGTGGTCCGTCCCAGGACGGGATGTTGACAGTTGTTCGATACGAAAATTAGCTATTTGGTTGAAGCTTGAAAGTTTGCTTATTCGTTTAGACCGTCCATCCCGATTATCAATACAATGCGATTATGCGAGGTTCTTACTGAGTTGATAGACATAATGCGACGTTCTTTACTCCTTCTCGGGGCTACCTGTTATATGGAACAAGTATTTTTTCTTATGATTCATGCGATTATGCGAGGTTCTTACTGAGTTGATAGACATAATGCGACGTTCTTTACTCCTTCTCGGGGCTACCTGTTATATGGAACAAGTATTTTTTCTTATGATTCATCTAACACTGAAGTCATTCGTTATATCTGAACTGATTTTGATATGATCTTTTGTGTTTTCCTCGTTACGCTATACGGCATATTCATGACCGTGTGCTAATCTTATAAGAAAAACTTATTACGAGTGTATATTTTCTGATCTTGGATTTTATCCTTTTTCCGCAGGGTTTTCTATCTGTTCTCATCTCTGTTGATTTTAGTCCTCCTATGTAGTGATAGTTGTGGAGCAAAAAATAATCGAGAAAAATATGGAAGCGATCCGTGGATTATAGTGTAAAAAGGATAAAATTATCATCAAGGAATACCGGAATTCATACGCGCAGTGAACAATCATGACTCAATCAAGGTCAGAAGTGTTCAAAATAAGTATTTATTCAAAATATATTTCATCCATCCTCATCAAATATTCTCCCCAAGGTAACTCTCAAATCTTTCATTTCAAATGATATTAATTACCTAATTAATTGATTTATTATTCAATTAATTTATTAATTACCTACAAATCATGAATCTCATCAAAAAAACCATCAAAGTGGCTGGTCCATCTCCTCCCAAAGGGGCCGGCCACACTCCTATATAAACACCCTCATTTTCTTCAAAACCTAAGATCTACACTCTTACAAAATTCTCTAAATTCTCCAAATATTTTTTTCTCAAAATTCTAACTTTGGCATCGGAGGTTCTTCGGCCAAAGCCCTCCAATTCATCGTGGCGCGTGAGGCTCTTGGCCTTGACCTAAGGTGTTATTTATTTTGTAGGTGCAATTTTTTCCAAGAACAAGAAGGAAGAAATTTGCATTCACAATAGTTGTAGCGGCGGATTTTTTTGTGAATTGTTTGTGAGCTGAAAAATGGTGAATGAAGAGGTTCTGAAGATGCGGTTTTTCCTTTACTGGAGGGGTGGATCTTGCTTCTTGTATGGGAGTGTGCAAGCAGTGGAGACGCATAACTAGAGATGATTTCTTTTGGAAGTGTTTATGCGCCCAGAGATGGCCCTCTACCTGCAAGCGACCTAACCCTCCCACTTCAACATATTACAAGCTGTATCAACCCTTTTATAAGCGCCACCATCGTTGAACTCTTCTTCCACCAAGGCTTTCCTTTGATGACTGGGAGTTTTTCATTGATATATGGGATGAAGATCGATTTCTCTTTTCTGAAGTGGTCCCTGGCCGCGTCCTAGATAGAGATATCAAAATCCCACTACCAGGAGTACGTGACATGCTTAGATTTCACCTAAAGGGTCCTGAGTACAAGATGAAACTCGCTGTTGAGAAGGTTTATCGATCCTCTGACCCAGACTGAGTGTTTCAGTGCTTGTTGGGCGCAAGGATTCTAATAGGTTTGCATGTATAATTGATAATTCTATGTTTGACTATATTGATCGATCGGCATATAGAGCCACGGCAAATGACTACATTGACTTCTCCCCGGTTACCCATTCACTTCAGGTATCTGGGCCCGGTTCTCTTTGCTTTTCATGGACAACGGAGATGAAGGAGTTGTTGATGTTTTTGGGATCGCAATGGATTTCATGGGTGCTGCGAACTCGAAGGAAGAGGTTTTGAAGCTATTAGACATGCTTGATTGGAAGTGAAGGTTTGGCTTTTGTCTTCTACAGTTTAGTTGACATGCTCAGTCTGCATACGGAAGAAAACAGCGCAACGCTCACATTTTCAGCATAAACACTTTGCGTTAGCGGTCACTTTCTTTCTTGTGTAATTGCATATTCAAAATTTTGAAGTTCATACAACTTGTGACCTAATGTGACCTAATGTGACTACTTCTGAGTCCGTTAACGATCTATTGTAAAAAGTATCTTCGTAAATAGCGTATCTTTAGCCAAAAGAAAAGAGCGTAAAAACCTGTTTTTATTCACCATCTGCATTACAGATCAGTTCTAAAATCTGGTAAATAGGTAAAACAAAAGCTGTAAAAGTAACTCTTAGAAAACTAAACCCTAAACGCTAGAAACCTAGAAATTTCTTCTCCCCTCAAAGGTTTGTCCAAACTGCCAATTTGCTGGTGCGACATTATCCAACTCTATTGTTTTCCCATCACTCGTAGTGACTAGGAATGACAAGCTTTGCCCTACAAGTTGGTTTCCGGTCGCCACCCAAACCTGCCCCCAATTTCTTGACATTTGAATCCAATTCCTGCTAGATCCTTTGATTCTGACGTTCGTAACATCGCCAGCACCGCCGACGTTGAACACTGTCGCGGTAACCCACCAGGGGTTTCCCTTGAGCTCGAACTTAACCCCTCCTCTCTTCTGGCACGAGACCCTGCGGTACTTAACTGGAATGATACCGGCTTTTGTCTGTGCGAGCTTTGCGAACATAGGCATGGACAGGTCGAAGTGCTTTTGGGGTGGATTGCACCAGTGATCAGGAGCCGGAACCCAATTTGGCGGACAAAAGTTGGTTGCGGTAATTGTGATGGCTCTAACGTGAGGGTTGCACCACTGGGGATCATTGACACACATGAGCTGGAAACATGCACCGCAAGTACCACCATTGTTGAAGAGGGCCGTACTTAGGGCTGCCGTCTCGAGGCCATAGCCTTGTTCATGGAGATTGCCGTATCCACAACCCCCCTCTGTCCAACAAATCACAAAGTCAAAACCTAATCAAATTCTAGTTAACAACAAAACAAAGAAATCGCACGTAACCAGAGCGAACAAAAGTTCTTCACTTACGCATGGTATCTCCTCCGTTCATGTCACCGTAAAACGTTGCATGTGCATCTTGCCAAACATTGCCGTCTCTTCCGCCTGTTGGGTTTACATAGCCGTTACCGATGCTTCCACCGGTAGGGATTATATAGCCGTGACCGGCTCTCATATCGGTAGGGATTATGTAACCCATGGCTTGAACCAAAAGAGTGATCAACACTGCAGATGTGAACAAGTTCTTCCGAAGCTTAGCCATGGCTATGTGAAAAACAAGTTCTATGCAGGTTCATGATATAATTAAGTTAATTTATAGCATAATTGGGATTAATTGTAAAAGGAAAGAAAATATGAGGATTCCAATTAAGTGAAAAAAGGAATTCACATTAATTGACGTGATTAATTCCTATAATCCTATTGTTACGTTAAAATGTAAGAGATATGTATACTTATTACACTTTCAAAGCAGATCTAAAATACAACGGGAAACGACCAAAAGAATAAAAAAAATTAAGACCTCAAATTATTGCAAAACTTTCAATTAGTTTTTTTTTTTTTTTAAAGGATTAGCTAGTGGCTTGAAATTCATCCACAACCAATGATCACCCGTGGTGGTTAATTAGTTAAAATTTTGGATGGTGTTATTTACATACCTCTTTTTACTTTTTTATATACCCTATTAATTTTTGGTTGTCTGATCGAATGAATTGAAGAAGATAAAAAAAACATAAATTAACAAAGGGCATGTGAAACGTAAAAACAAATGCGTGGATAACAACACTATTTTTTTTATACAATTTTGTGTGATTTTCCAAATTTTGCGAAATTAGTTACCAAAAAAAAAAATGCAATTACTTATAAATTGGGCGTTATAGTAGGCTTGATATATTTAATTCATAATTTGTTTATTCAAAAAATGATAATTTGTAATTTGTTTAATTACTTATAGTAGGTTAGGTCAACTTAAGGTCAGCTTTTATTCTGTCGTGCCCCGATCCTGACATACTTTCAGGATCGACACGTAACATCACTAAGTATTCGTGTATCTAACATACCCTGCCTCCAGGATATGTACCAAGCACACTCAAGCCTCGAATTGCATAGTGATTTTTCGTATACTTTATGTGACACACCCCGACCTAGATCAAGGCCACTACTACAAAAGAGGCTATCAGTGGCGGTGTAAAAACAAACATTAAGTGATATAAAGTCGTGCAATGTCAGATATGTGAAGCGACAACATTGCTACCGTCACCAAAAAGGTATTGACATCGGTTAGTCCCTTTAATCCGCCACCAAGAAGCAAAGTAATATAAAATAAAAAAGAACAATAGCGTCGCTTAAAAGCGACATCCAACATTACGTCAGTTAGAAGAGATGTTAATTTCTGACATGATGGCGGTTCTAAGTGACGTCAAGCAACAATTAAAGAATTAAAATATCAAACATACTGTCGATCCTAACCGACATCAGCAATTAAAATAATAAATTAATCAAACCTACTGTTGGTTCGAACTGACATTACCTAACATGTCGATACATAAAATATTTCTTGTGCTGTCATCCATAAGCGACACAAAATATTTTAAAAATAAAAATTAATTAATTAATTAATACTAATAAAAAAATTATATAAAAAAAATTCCTGACATATTTTAGGCCAAAGCAAACATTAATAGAAATGAATAACAATTATCTACCATAACAAACATTTTATATCACACATAACATACAAAAACTCATCCACCATAACAAACTCGACTGGTTTATCATTGACTTATTCTACAATCTTCAAGTAAAAAAAAAAATATTTATACCCTTATTCCATAATTGGCAACGAAACCAGCAGAAAATGGTAAGAAAGGAGAACAGAAGTTGCACAAATCGAAATAGAATGTTTGAGAACGTCGCACTCTTGTAGAGTATAATAATAATACAAGAAATGAATAAAAAATTAGATAATTTGTGGACCGTAGTGGCAGATGTTGGGATCTGGGAAAAGCGGAGGGGGTTCTAATTCGGTCGATGAAGCAGTGGACCATCACACTTACGAAGGTGCGAAGCTAGTGGAATCAGAGGAAGTCCAGGGCGAGCGATAAGAGAAGCACCCAGTGAGAATTACCTCGTTGGAGCTAAGGTGTTTAGAGAGCAGGAGAGTAGAACCTACTATACCAAAAACATTATCGCCGGCGCCGCTATCACACTTAAGCAGTACAAACTCCGCGACACCATGCAGGTAGTGACCTCCAATCGCAGATTAACCAAGCAGAGCCACCCCTGAGTAACCATGTAGGTAGTGGCCCCCCATAACGGATTAATCAAGCAGAGTTACTCCTGAGTAACCATGTAGATAATGACCCCCAATCACGGATTAACCAAGCAGAGTCACTCCTACGAATTTGCTAGGCATTGATCACCTATCACGGATTAACCAAGTATGATCACCCCTAAGTATGTATGACCATAATGATCGCCCATCATGGATTAACCAAGCACAATACATAAATAATATGGTCCCCCATCGCGGATTAACCAAGTAGGACCAATAGCGACCCCCATCGCAGATTAACCAAGCAGAGTCACACCTACAAAATTGTTAGGCAGTGATCACTCATCGCGGATTAACCAAACATGATCACTCCTAAGTATACATGGCCACAAGGATTGTTCATCGCTGATTAACCAAGCGCGATCCATAAATGGTATGGTCCCCTATTGCGGATTAACCAAGCAGGACCATCCATGTACCATTGCTACATGGTGCAGACTCGGTGTCACCTAACCCCGTGACACTAAGGTAACGATTCCCTACTAGCCTTCAGTTTAACAACTATTTCAATATGCACTTCAAATCACTTTTTCAAAAATATTTCCAATCCATGAATCAAATCACATTTAATAAAAATAGATTGATGGCCAATTATAAAAATCACATTTTTACAGAAAACACTTTTATAAAACCAAGTCATATCCACAAAGGATACTAATATAAGAAAACAGGGTAATAATCATATAACATATATTAAAGTCACTCACTGAGACAAGTCCTCAAAGCCTCACTGAGTCTTTAGTAATACTAATTTTAGTAATTCAAATGGTTCAAGACCGATTGACCAAAAGTCAACTCTTAGTCAACGGTGGGTTCTACACCTTAGTAATTTAATCCAGAAGATCTGCACGTCGGATTTTAGACTTGTAACTTCTTAAGATCCACATTATGTTCCTCAAACAGCATACTAAAATCTCATCGCGATCTGACGGTCGGATATCCGCCAATCTCAAATTCAAGTGGTGGTCAACAATTAGTTTTTCAAACTTAAACATCTAATTCGGGAAGATCTGTACGTCAGATTTCTGATCCATCGTTTCTACTATCCTCAAATATTATGTACTATTACGTACTTAAGTTTGGTGAAAATCCAACTATAAGATCATCAATTCATATAATAACCCCGTGGCGGCCAACTAGGTGGTCAATTACGAAACTATATTAAAACATCAGAATTTCACTAAACGGATGTCAAATACAGAATTGGGGTATCAAAATTAGACTAGGATGGTTAGGTGGGGTCTCAGCCCACGTATCGATGCCTGCCCTGACTCACCAAAAAATCCAACTAATTCCAAAAATTACCAAAATTTATAGAATTGTAGATCTCAATGAGTAGAGCAAGTTTCATACCTATGACCAAAGCCAATTTGGCCGAAAAAAAGCCCCAATTTCACTCAAACCCGCCGGAAACCCTTGAATTTGGGTGTTCTTGATTCGACTCCAAAACAACTTTGACACACCAACCAATGCATGAGCTTTGTTCCTGAGGTTGAGGGGAGTTTATTGGTGGTGGTGGTTGACGAAGTTAGCTTCGAGATTGACGGATCACCACCATGGAACCACCGCACCCACTGGTGCGGGTTTCATGAATTCAAGGCCAAATTCACTAATTTTTAGGGCGGAATTGGTAGAGGAAATGTCGTGGAGTGTTTCCCAGGTGGTTGTTTGACGTGATTCACCGGAAAATTGACAAAAAACTGTCGGAGAAGGCATAGGGAATTGGGTCAGGTCGCAGGTTGAAGGGAGGGAATCGGGTCTGTTGGTTCTCCCCTCCCCTCATTTCCCTCATTTTCTCTCTTCCCATTGGTTCTCCCTTTTCCCTCCTTTCTGATTGGTCTTGTCTCTCATTTTCTCTCTCACATCTCTCATTTCCTCTCTCACATCTCTCATTTCTCCCCTCTTTCTTGTTGCCATCTGGTAGCTTCTAATATTCTTTTTTTTTTCTTTCTAATTGGTCCCTTCCCAAGGTAATGGGAACCCCAACAATATTAAATTCCTATTTTATTTAAGAAACTTCTAACGTTCGTAACTTCTACTTCCTCATCTTAATTCACAAACGACCTTCGCCTATGCGCTTGTAGTGTCGAGCTAAATTCGAAAACATTAAGAGTGACCCCAGAAGGTCTACGGATTATAAATAATTATTTAAAAAAAAAGTCAACTTTGTACTTAAGTAATAAAATCTAAAATTAATTTAAATTCCCGAAAAATAGTATAAAATCTCAATAATACAAACACGTAAATTATAACTGTGAAATCCAAGAACGGAATTTCACATATTCTCTGTGATGGGGCCTTAGTCAACCTTCTCCGAAATTATGTATTTTTCTTCTAAGCGCTTCTTTAAGTTTTGTTAAACTAGCATGTGAGTGCTCATATAAAAGTTCTTTTAAAATGATTGAAAGCGCTTTTATTAAAAATATTTTAAAAATTAATCCTTAGTAAATATGCAAGTAACTTCTGAAAGAGTTTAACGGTGACAATTTTTAGCATACGATACCTCGGGGTACACTCTCGAATACCAAATTTTGAGTAATATTATGCCTATGTAAGATCTTTTTAATTTTGTTAGTAAGCATGCAAAATTGTGCATGTGTGGAAAACACAAAGTAATTAACTGTATAGTTGAAGCAAAACCTATTAAACATTATTTTCCTCACTTGTTAAAGTGCATGTAGAAAATAATTGAATTTACTTAATAAAACGCTATAGGTAGCCCATCATTTGTGTGTGTTAGAACTGACAATCTTTAATTATTGTGTGTACTATAAATTAAAGAAATTCTTAAATTCATATGTGCAAACCACGTCGTTTGTTGGTGTCAAAATTAAGCATAATAATCAACGATATCGACGAATGCTACGTCGTTTGTTGGCGTCAAAATTAAGCATAATACTCAACGATATCGACGAATGCTGATCTATAAAAACCTTTGAAGATATCTCCCTTTTTTTTTTTTGGTATGCTGTCCGAGAAATGACACGACGGCCAAATCCAAGAATTTATCCGCACATTTTACCACTTCTAAGTTGAAGCAATAAAATCTAGGGTAAATTACATAGTAACCCATCAGGTTTGAGCTCTATTACAATCACATACAACATCTTTAAAACATTTCACTTTCATATGTCACGTTCTATTTTATTTCAAAATAATACCTCCGTTACATTTTCCATCCATTGATCCGTTAAGTATTGACATGGCTGACACATTTGTGTCACGTGGCTGCCAAATGTGTGCCACGTGGCAATTTTTTTTTAAAAAAAAACCTTAATCTTCTAAATTTAAAAAAAAAACAAAAAAAACCAGAAAACTTGAAACCCATTATCCCCCAACCCCCTGAACCTTGCGAATCCCCCCAACCCTAAACCTTGGAAGAAGGAAAAAAAAAAAAAGAAACCAAAAAACTTGATTATCCCCCTTGCGAAACCCATATCCCATTATCCCCTCAACCCATTATTCCCCAGATCCCATTATCCACCCCCAACCACCCCATCCCCACGCCCGCGCGAACCCAAATCCCATAAGCCCCCCGTACCTAGAACCCACAACCCAGATCCCATAAGCCCCCATCCCTCCCTCTTCCCTCCTATACACACCCCACTCCTTAAATCCACACTCATTTCTCCCATTTTCACCTCACGAACCTGACGATGGTGGTCGGGATCTGGGTTTTTATTTTTTTTATTTTTTTCTAGGTTGCAGATAGGGGTCAGGGGGAGAAGAGAGGGGGAGAAGACGAACTGAAAGGGGTTTTTTTTTTTATTTTTTTTTATTTTTATGGGTTACGGAAGAAGATGAAGATTCGGGGAGAGGGGTTGCGGGGAAATGGGATGCGTTGCAGGTACGAGGGTCTTATGGGATGGGGGTGGATAATTGGATCTGGGGAATAATAGGTTGGGGGATAATGGGATATGGGTTTTGCAGGGAGCGCGGTCGCGGGGGGGGGGGGGATAATCAAGTATTTTGGTTTTTTTTTTTTTTAATTTAGAAGATTAAGGTTTTTTTGTAAAAATTAATTTTTTTGCCACGTGGCACACATTTGGCAGCCCCATGACACAAATGTGGCAGCCACGTCAGCACTTAACGGATCAATGGATGGAAAATGTAACGGAGATATTATTTTGAAATAAAATAGAATATGAGGTATGAAAGTGAAATGTTTTAAAGATGTTGTATGAGATTGTAATAGAGCTCAAACCTGAGGGGCTACTATGTAATTTACCCTAAAATCTACTAATCATTCACAGTTACTATCCGGTTCAATGTACTAATTTGGTCTCAACTCCTCTTATTCCGGCGAGGAAGAGGAAAAGACCGAAAAGGACGACACACAATCTTTATACTGTTGACCTTCGCAAGACCACCCCAAGACTACTTCCGTAATTTCAGACCTCGACCTTTTCCCAACATCTCCGCCATTAAAATCCTCCGTCGATTAAAATTCCCAAACAATCCCTCCAAACGAAGCCAACTCACGAGTCGTCAGCGGGAAGCTTCGACAGTTCGCACAGTGCCTCCGAGGGCATTTTCGTAACTGAAGCAGCGAGACTCTGTTCGCAGTCGCACACCTAAATCCCCAAAATTTAGTTCCTCCACCGCACTTTTCCCCGCCATTTGCTTCCTCAAATTCTCCTTCCCAAATCTAGGGCTCCGCAACCGAAACCCTGATTCTCTCCGATATACCCCCGGGTTCCAGCGTAATTACGACCCCCGCCACCCCGCCACTTCATCATTCTCCCTACATGCCCTTGCGGCGCCGATTGCGAACTCACCGGTTGAGCAATCGATGAGTTATCCGGTAGTCACTTCGAGCTCGAGCTCCGGCTCGGCTCACGGCGGCATCAGCCTCTCCAACACGGTGCACTCGGAGGTCGCGCCTTGCTTGCCTCTGCCATCGCTGCCGGTGTTCTGCGGCGCATCTGATCACCTCCGGCTGTTCGACGAGCCGAGTCGGAACAGCGCGTGGCTGAACCGCCCTGACGCAGCTGTTGCGAGTAGGATTGCTGATCTGCTTCGAGAAACCGACGTGTCGTACTTGTAAGTGCTTTTCTGTGTTCCACGCCAGCAATTTCATTTCCAGGTTTAAATTTGAAATTTGATTGTTAGAAGTGCGCGATGTTGCATTTGAATTGTGATTTTTGCTTCTTTTCTAAATTACGATTTGAAATTTGACGTGTTTGATTGTTGCTGTGTGCTACTATATTAGAATTTTTGAATTTTCCCCCTTTTGTGATCGAGTAGGTTTTGTTTGTGTAAAATTTAACTAATTTGAAGAAAAATGTAATGGTTATTGATTGGAATTGGCTCTCTGTTTCCACTTTTAACTGGCAGCTCAACGTTTTCTACGTAATTTGGTTGTGAAATGTGCATTCGGAGGTTGTGAAACGTGATGAGGTTGTGAAATGTGAATTCGGAGGCTCTCTCTCTTTCTACTTTTAACTGAACTAATTGTGAAATGTGATTGGGAGGAGACTTTTTAATTCGTAATTTGGAATAAAGTAACCACATGATTTGTTCGTACGGCATTAAACTGAATTCCAGGATCTTATTTTTTGACTAAAAGTCCAAGTGATTAGGGAACTGTGCTGATACAAATTTCTACTGAGTTCTATTAGTTACATTGTTTAAATTTGGTTTAAATTTTACTTTTTCTATTTCCGTGTTAGTGTTCATGTATGGTATCATGCACAGGAACCTTAGGGAGGATGCTGGGGCAGTTCCATACGGTTATGGAGAACCTTTAAAACTTCACGATGTAGTTCTTCATTACAATCCAGATGCCTTTGAGTACAATAGTCCAGGTAAACCGAGTATTTAGTCGCTCCATACCGGTTTTATATTTTCGGTCATGCTTTGATTCAAATTTTTCATTTAATTGCTACAGTAAAACCTCTCTAAAGTAATATATATAGGGAGCACACCAAAATGGTGAAGCTTTCAATATCTCTAAAATACCCCTCCCTAATTAGTATTCTAAATAAAACAATTTTATTTAAAAAAAAATTCAAACTAAACATAAATAAAAATTACAAATAATAATAAAGAATAAGATGTAAAAGAGCAAATTGCCACACGCTCTGGTACTCTATAAAGGACTAACCTTTGCATAAAAAATTCCAGTCCCAACTTGGGACCAGTTATAGTTATGCTTAGGAATAAACTCCACAGTGTAATAAGTTATAATTTATTTTGCCCCATCATAAGGAAATACACCTCCATATAGTAATACTTGTCAATGTTTTAGTTTTTAGAGTTGATGCCACGTCATACTTTGTCAACATGGGATCTTCTTGTTGAAGCCAAAATGTTTCTAACTTCTCAAGCATGTTTACAACTTCTTGGCATGAAACTTCTGGTATTTCCGTACTGTCATATCCTCAGGAATCCTATTTAGGAAATACAACATTCGTTAAGAATAAATAAGTGAATAAATAATATTTTTAACTACACCTCTATTAAGTAATTACCTCTTTAAAGTTATAAAATTGATTTGTTCCCAACTTTATGACTATATAGAGGTTTTACTGTATTTTTGGCTTCCTACTTATTACTTAAGGTTTCTGCATAGCTATTTTGGCTAGAACTGAAAATGGCAGGTGCTCTTGTTTTCCCTGAATAAAATAACAGTATAAGCAATATATAAATCTATTTTCTTTTTAATATGCAGGGAGATAAATGTGGCAGCCATATTTTCATTATGTAAACAATAAGCCTTTACATAGGTTATAACATGATTGAGTAATGCAATCACATCTCTGGTGCAAGAAGTTTTGGTGACAATATAGACTTACTTAATGCTTATGTAGATTTTACAATAATGATAGACCGAATATATATTATTCACTGAAAACAATTAACAAAAATCTAAAGTAACATGTCTAGAAATGAGAAAACATATCTTTTTTTGTACGAGCGAAAATATTGAGTAGTATGATAAAATAGTAATAATAAATTTTTTTGGTTTCAAGGCACAAGTTGCAGAAGTTAGAGTGCTACTTGATATTTTTACACTTACCAGACAGAGTAGCTTCATTTAAGCTCAAAATTTATTTTCTTTCTGGATGATGCACTTTTACTTCATTGTTGAAAAGATACATGCAAATTTCCAGAATTTCCAAGATCATTTTCTTTATTCTTTGTATATGTTAGATGCACAGTGAATAAATATCTATAGGTATTACACATACTATTTAGTCCGAAGAAGAATTAGTTGTGCATTATAGTGTTTGATCTTGTATGAATTTATGTTTCTGTGCTTATTGTTTCTTGCACTGTTCAAGTTTCGCAGGTCCTATTAAGGGGCAAGTGCCTGTTAGTAGTACGGTAGCTGACAAGAAGCCCTTCAAGCCTAGTATACCTATACTAAAGCCTTCTCAAAGGGACTATTCCGTATCTGACAATAATCAGCTCAATGATACTCCTCCTAATGTATGTGTGCATCTATTTGGCAGTTAATACTTCCCCCTCCCCCTTCTTATTTAATAATCTAGAAGATGAAACTGCAGGACATAACTACACCATCTTCTAGAAAACCCAAATCCAAGAAAAAAGCTAGTGATGTTATGTCATCAGTGGGACCAGATTCTGCTGAAATTCAAGGTTCTTCGGCTTTAGAATTCTCTCTTCCTCTCAAACACATTCTTCTTTTAATATTCATTTGAGTGACTTATCTTAAAAAATATTGTTTAGATGCTACCATCAGAAGCTTTTGTGAGTTGGTGGAGGAGTTCTGTGGCAGAGCTGAAATTATCAGTGATGATCGGGAAGAAACTGAGTGGTTATCTATGCCTCTTTCGGATCTTAGACTGCTTGCAAATGAAATAATGTCTCTTCGAGCAAAGAAGCTTCTACATTTGATTCCTGCAGATACTTTTGTTAGATTGTTAAGGATTTTAGATCATCAGATACATCGAGCTGAAGGCTTGACTATAATTGAATATGAGCAGGTGAGCTTGTTTTATGTTCTGCTTTCTTTCTTGCATTTAGCAGGTCTGTCAGGCTTTGTTTTTAGCTTCTTGCTTTTAGAAAATAGTTTTCACTTCTTACTTCTCTTTTGGGCAGTGATTACAATTGGTAGTTTAATTTATAAATTTGTTAGCAGTATTTTCGATATTTATGCACTCAATTCTGCACTTGGAGTTTTTACTGTAATAATATTTGTGATCATGTTCATATCTTACTTCTCTTTTTTAATATGTCAGTCAAATTCAGATGTGGTTTCATCAATACAATGTGCACTGGAGGCCATTCACGCAGCATTAGCAGTAATGGCTCATAACCAGATGCCAAAACAACTATATAAAGAAGAGGTGCATGCTAAGATGTTAACTCTTTATTTTACATTTAGTGGAGGTCCCCTATATCGCATAATTTTTTATATAATCTTATATAATTTTTTTATTGATTACCGAAAAGACTAGTAGTTTCTAATTTTGTTCCATCATATCAGATCATTGAAAGGATTCTGGAGTTTTCCAGGCATCAGATAATGGATGTTATGTGTGCTTATGATCCATCTTATCGTGCTTTGCATAGGCCAAGTCAAAATGGGTCGCTTGAAGGTTAGTTTTTCTTGAACTGTTGGGATTTCCTTAATCCACTACACTCATATGTTTCCATAATGTTTTCTTTCACTATTTTCATACAATTCTTTAATCTGCATGTGAAACCATCTTCATAAGTTTTTTTCATCAGTTTGCCTTTTCAGGAGTGGTTCGTTCCAACTTGTTTGATTTGAGTAACAATGTTTTCCAATATATTGACAGTTGATGAAGATGAAGAGCCTGATGCTGAATTTGGCTCAGCAAGCAAGAAGAGACGCAGTATCAAGACCGTGAAAGTGCAGAAATCCTCATTTAACAGGTATGATTATTGATAATCTGCTCCTGGTTGTAGGATTTTTACTAGATCCTTATATAACAAAACTTAGGTGCTGTCTTTCCCTTACATCTTTGCCTTGGTAGGGTCTCTGCTGCTGTGAATAATATTCTTCAGAAAATGTGCACCATTCTTGGTTTACTCAAGGATTTGTTGTTAATAGAAAGGTTGTCAGATGGTTGTATCTTACAACTAGTGAAAACATGCTTCACAACATTTATGGTGGATAATATCCAGCTCTTGCAACTGAAGGCAATGGGTTTGATCAGTGGGGTACAGATCTGCACTATTCATCTCCTCTTGGCAGCTATTGTTTACACATACCTGTACATATCTTCATGCACATGCATTTTGATGTTATCTACTCTGAAACTTGTACATCTTCATTGTTGGTGGTACAGATATTCTATTCATACACTCAGCATCGCACATATGTGATAGATGAATTAATTCAGTTGCTTTGGAAGTTGCCGGTCTCGAAGCGAGCTTTGAGAGCATATCACCTACCTGACGAAGAGCAAAGGCAGATTCAGATGATCACTGCTTTGCTGATTCAGTTGGTTCACTATAGTGCAAACCTTCCTGAATCATTAAGGCAGGAATCAAGTAGTAATTCTATCTTAGAACTCTCTGTCAATGCCGATTATCCAACTAAAGGTCACGAGGCAGCAACAGAGGCATGTTGTCACTTTTGGACTCGTGTACTTCAGCGCTTTGCTGGTGCAAAGACTCAGGAAGCTTCAGAGTTGAAAGTAATGATGGAGAATCTTGTTACCGATCTCTTGACAACATTGAATTTACCTGAATATCCAGCTTCAGCTCCTATTCTGGAGGTAAAATATGTGTGACTTGTCTGGACTGTAATTTCATTGGTTATATTAGTAAGTCGCCATTCTGAAGTAGATTTCGTTGCAGGTTCTTTGTGTCTTGTTACTCCAGAATGCTGGGCTGAAATCTAAAGACGTAGCCGCACGTTCAATGGCTATAGACCTTCTCGGCACAATTGCTGCGAGATTGAAGCGTGATTCTCTCCTTTGCAGTAGGGACAAAATCTGGATACTTCAGGAGTTGGTTAGTGATGATGGGGTTGATCAGACATATCCAAGAGATGCATGCTCAGTTTGTTTAGATGGTAGGGTTGAAAAAAATGTCTTTGTTTGTCAAGGTTGTCAGAGAATGTTTCATGCTGATTGTATGGGAGTGAGAGAATATGAAGTTCCAAATCGAAGTTGGCACTGTCAGATATGCCTCTGCAGGAAGCAACTTCTTGTTTTACAATCCTACTGTAAGTCACAATGCAAAGATGAAGGAATAAAGGATCGAAGTCGTTCAGGAAGAAACACTGAAGTTGCGTTTTCAATTACGAAGCCTGAGGTAGTCCAACAGATGCTTTTGAATTACCTTCAAGATACCACATCAGCTGATGATGGGCATCTCTTTGTTCGCTGGTATGTACTCGTTTAACTTCATTCCTTCTTTATTTTGTGGTTCCATTGTTTCCAGAGTGAAGTTATGCTTGTTTGTACAGGTTTTATCTCTTGTTGTGGTACAAGGATGATTCGAAATCACAGCAGAAGTTCATGTACTATCTTGCTAGACTGAAATCAAAAGAAATAGTTCGGGATTCTGGGACTGGTTTTTCATTATTGACAAGGGATTCGGTCAAGAAAATTACTTTAGCATTGGCACAAAAAAACTCTTTCTCCAGAGGGTTTGATAAGATTCTTCATTTGCTTCTGGTCAGATATCTTTTCTATTGACTCCCTGATTTTTCATGTAATAAATCTCAATTTTGACATTTTAGTGGATTTCAGGCAAGCTTAATGGAGAATTCTCCTGTAATCAGGGCCAAGGCTTTATGAGCGGTAAGTGAAAACTATATTCTTGAACTTTTAATCCTCAAAATGGAGAGATTTAATATTCATTTTATGACTATGTTGATAGAATTTAATGTCTTATTCTCTTAATACGATACACAGGTCAGTATCATTGTAGAAGCTGATCCGCAGGTTTTAGGAGACAAACGCGTTCAATCAGCTGTTGAAGGAAGGTTTTGTGATTCCGCAATTTCCGCTAGAGAAGCAGCACTGGAGCTTGTAGGAAGGCATATTGCTTCTCATCCTGATGTTGGTTTGAAGGTGTGCACAATTGAACTCTCATCCTACTAACTTCTTCGTACATGCTCTATTAACACATGTTGCTTAATCATTACCATTTTCTCTCAGTATTTTGAGAAGGTTGCTGAGAGAATTAAAGATACTGGAGTAAGTGTTCGAAAGCGATCTATCAAAATCATACGAGATATGTGCGTTTCAAATGCAAACTTCTCCGAATTTACAAGTGCTTGCATTGCTATCATCTCCCGTATTAGTGACGATGAATCAAGCATACAGGTAATTGTGAAGCAATGAGTGTGTTGCATTAAGTTCATTGACATGTAAAACTAGTATACAAAGTTCTTTGTTCTTGACTAGGTCCGGTTTTTATTCTTTTCCTCTTCCACAGGATATTGTTTGCAAGACATTTTATGAGTTCTGGTTTGAGGAACCTACTGGTTCACAAACTCAATTCTTTGGAGATGGTAGCTCTGTTCCATTGGAGGTGGCTAAAAAAACTGAACAGATCGTTGAGATGTTGAGGAGGATGCCAAGTCACCAACCTCTTGTGACAGTCATTAAACGCAACTTGGCCCTTGATTTTTTTCCACAATCAGCTAAAGCGGTTGGGATCAACCCTTCCTCACTTGCATCAGTACGCAAGCGCTGTGAGTTAATGTGCAAGTGCTTACTGGAAAAGATATTGCAGGTACTTTTCCCCTATATTTTTGACATGCTAAAAAGATTTGGTTGATTATTTGAATCTGAATGTGTAGAAACTCTTATTTTTCAGGTAGAGGAAATGAATATCCAGGAGGTAGAGAGGCGGGCCCTTCCGTATGTGCTAGCTTTGCATGCATTCTGTGTTGTGGATCCAAAGCTTTGTGCACCGGCTTCTGACCCTTCACAGTTTGTGGTCACTCTTCAGCCTTATCTAAAGAGTCAGGTAAAATGCATTTTGTTATAATGGTTCCAATGTACCTTAGAGCACCCTTAGAATTGTGTTTTGGATTTTAAAGTTATTTAATTCCACATGTTACTTTTGCATTTTATCATTGGTTATACGTGTTCTGAAGAGCGGCCTTCTAGGACCCAATCTTGTTTCTCTCTAAATAATATGAAGCTAGACACTACCTATAAGAGATCTTAGGATTTTCTTCTGCAAAGGATTGGTCATGCTCTGTATTGGGAATTTGCGTGCTCACGCTGTCTTTGTTACAATTCATTTCTCTTTTTCTTTTCTTTTTTTTCATTTTGATCGAAAATGCAGAAAGATACTAGTAAAGCAAAATCATGCCTGCATTTTGAGTTGGTTTGCTTTGTGTTCAGGCTGATAATCGAGTGGTTGCACAATTAGTGGAGAGTATAATCTTTATAATTGATGCTGTTCTTCCTTTGGTAAGAAAGTTACCGCGAGCTGTTGTGGAAGAACTTGAACAGGACTTAAAGAACATGATTGTTCGGCATTCCTTCTTGACTGTTGTTCATGCTTGCATAAAGTAAGTTCAAGTTCAGGCTTTCGCTTTCAGACAATTGTCTTTTATTAATATATCTTATGCTGATTTGGATGCCTTCTAGATTTTATATCTTCGTCCTCACTACAGGTGCCTCTGTGCTGTGAGTAAAGTGGCAGGAAAAGGTGCTGCTATAGTGGAGAATCTTATCCAGGTGTTCTTCAAACGTTTGGATGCTCAGGCAGTAGATAACAAGCAGGTCAGTGGATTAAGTTATGTGTAAATGGATTATGTCTTTAATTACTTAAACTGTATTTTCAATGTTTGGTGCTTGGATCAATGTTTCTTCCAGTTACCCCTGAAGTTTGAACATCGTCCTTGATCTATTAAGGGATGGTAAAGATACCTTATATTAAATTAATTATCTTATTACATTGGTGGCCCACTTTGAAGTTTTCCTAAGAGTTATGCTTGTATGCCTAATCCTTCATGCACTTCATAGGCAAAATGATATGTGAATTTATTCTTCTAAAAGAGTTTGATATGAGAAATTACAGTTTTGCGCATGGCCATGCATTTATATAGTTACTCGACAGGAATTTAGAATGAACCACAATGGTGAACTTGCAGATTATGCTGCTCAAGAATGGCCGTCAATTGAGTAAAACTATGAGTAGAAACCTTAAGCAAACTTTCCATGTCCTATATGCTACAAATTAGGATTACTGATTGAGTAATTAACATATTCCTCGGTTCTTGTTAATAAATTTGTTTCTTTATCAAAAATAATAATTAACATCATAATAGTTCTGGGGGTGCATTGTTCAGACCCGAGTAAAGAGCAAAATTGAGACTACGGTTAAAGTTAAGGCCCTCTTTTCGGTATTTGGTAGCTGCAGTATTGATTGCTTGTGCAGGCAGTTATATGTAGGACTTTTGTAATATTGGGCTGCAGAGTAAACTTTTAGTGATATAGCTTTCACGAGGCAGCATGTTGTCAGGTTTTATGTATCAAGAAATTACTCATGGGGGAATTTTATGTTATTGTCGTTTTTGGAGCTGTTTGCATCTTGGCTTTTAGCTTTAAGCTCAAACAGAGAACTGGTTGGCGCATGGTTGATGGTTTGTACATATACATGTAATTGGGCTTCAAATTTTGACAATTTGCAACCTTTGCTAATTTCAGCAAGTGGGGCGGTCTCTTTTCTGTCTCGGATTGCTTATCCGTTATGGCAACTCTTTGCCCAGTAACTCCGACAAAACAATTGATGTTGTTAGCAGTCTCAGCTTGTTTAAAAAATATCTTCTAGTGGAGGATTTTGTAATAAAGGTTCGGTCATTGCAGGTATGAACTTTTTAATTTACTTTTTCCTAAAAGCCTATCTTGATCTTGAAATGTGCAAGGCCTGGTTTTATAATGAAATGTAGTGATGTGTTGTAACATTTGTAGGCATTGGGCTTTGTTCTAATAGCTAGGCCCAAATATATGTTGGAAAAAGATATTGGGAAGATAATAGAGGCAACATTCTCTTCTAGCTCTGATGTTCGTCTTAGGGTAAGATAACAGTGCCCCTTGATTTCTACTACATTGTCAGTCTGTATACTAATCATTTTTTTGACCAGATGCAAGCATTGCAAAACATGTACGACTATCTTCTTGATGCCGAAAGTCAAATGGGAACAGATGCGGCTAGTGATAATGTGATTCATTATAATGTGGAAGGCGGCAATGCTGTATCTGTTGCTGCGGGTGCTGGAGATACTAATATCTGTGGTGGTATAGTTCAGTTGTATTGGGATAACATGTTGGCAAGATGTTTAGACCTTAATGAACAAGTTCGCCAATCTGCAATTAAGGTGAGTATTGGGCTTCTATGTTCTGTTACTGGCTCTTTGTGCGCATTATTTTGTCTCTACGATTGTTATTTATATGGAGAATCAGGACAACCAACTCCCAAGAAAATTATGCTGTGGAAAGGATGAGATGTATTTGAAAATTGAAGAGCAATTTTACGTCAATTTATTTACTTTCTCCTAATATAACTGCAGATTGTTGAAGTTGTACTGCGGCAAGGGCTCGTACATCCTATTACATGCGTTCCCTACCTTATTGCTCTCGAAACAGATCCACTGGAGGCCAATTCGAAGTTAGCTCATCATTTACTGATGCAAATGAATGAAAAGTATTCTCCTCTCAGTGCTTTTTGACTTGCCATATCTTCTATTTTTTTCTTAGGTTTTCTAATCGAAGGATCATTTTAGGTACCCTGCATTTTTCGAAAGCCGCCTGGGAGATGGCCTTCAAATGTCTTTTACTTTCATACAGTCCATTAGTACTAGTTCTGAACACGAGAACAAAAAAGTTCAAGCAAAGGCTTCTGGAAATGCAAAGGGAAAATCTGATAGTGTTTCTCTCGCACAAGGCAGACTTGGGGTTTCTCGAATCTACAAGCTTATTCGTGCTAACCGAACTTCAAGAAACAAATTTATGTCTTCGATTGTTCGCAAGTTTGATAGTGCTAGCTGGACACCTTCAGTTGTCCCTTTCCTGATGTGAGTTTAATCATTGGTGTCAGTCTTGGAGTCCATGTATTCTGGATGAGGGTGCTGACATGGAAGATAATTTCTTTTTACAGGTACTGCACAGAAATACTCGCCTTGCTACCCTTCACAACACCTGATGAACCGCTTTATTTGGTCTATTCTATAAATAGAGTAGTACAAGTTAGGGCTGGGGCACTCGAAGCAAAGCTGAAAGCTCTGACTTTGCATTTGTTACAAAGAGGTGCATCTCATGGCAACGGCATAATTGAAGATGGCTTAGCTGCTCAGCCTCTTACGGGAGGTATGGCATCATTGGACTTGAATGGGACAGTTGAACAAGAACCAGTGTTCCAACCTGTTACAAATTATATGTCAACGGAGTGGAATGGTACATTACGACAAGAGCCAGCATATCAGTCTGTCTCCAATCAAGCTAACCCGTATGAGGCAAACATGCATGTTACGGGCTCTAGCAGTTCCGGTGGCTTCTCAATAGATGACGTACAGAAATTCCAGGTATCCTGTAGTCCTGTACTAAATTGATTTTTCACAAGCCGGAGGATAAATTTCCTTGAGATAGACTGTTATTGTCATTGTTAGGGTTTTGCTGCTCGGTTAATTTTCATTGATTATTCTTATGTTTTACGTGCTTTTGTAGGCGGACTGCCTTGCAGCTATTGCAGTGCAGCTTCTTTTGAAACTAAAGAGACACCTAAAAATTGTGTATAGCCTGAATGATGCAAGGTGCCAGGTAAAACAATCACTAGATAATTATAGGAAAATATATTACAGTGAGTTACGAACTTTATTATTATTTTTGTTATCGTTTGTAATTCCTCTTTTGAACCAGGCTTTTTCTCCGGGTGAACCCCCTAAACCGGGAGAAGTACTCTCGAGGCAGAACGTCCCTTTTGACCTCAGTGATACGCACACCAATTTGCCTACAACTTATCAAGAATTGGTACAAAGATATCAGGTACTGTGAGCTGTGAGACTCTCTGGATGTTAGCAACCATGACCGTGCATAAATCCTTACCGATATCGTTGTTGTACAGGAATTCAAGAATGCATTGAGGGAGGATACGATTGATTTCTCTACTTACACTGCAAACATCAAGAGAAAACGCCCGGCCCCCAGAAAAGGACGGAAATCTGTGGCTGGAGACGATGAGGGCGAAGATGATGATGAGGATTATTCAGGTGGGGCTCGGAGGCCGAGTAATATTGGAAGGAGAGGTGGCTACAGTATCAGAAGTCGACAGCGGTTATAGCATATGACAGGTAGGCTAACTTGTACATGTTGTAGGAGAAAGGAATAGCAATAGCCGATAGGGGATAGGGGATAGGGGATGGTACGATGAGAGCTGAAAAAGTAGATCTCTGGAAACCGTAGAGAATTCCAGAAAAAATAGATTTCCGTATTTTGAAATTTGCCCGAGAGAGCGTATATCAATAGTATTTTTGTGAATGAAATCGTCTTTTTGTTTTAATTTTTAAATGTTGCCGAGATTGACAGTTTCTCGTCAAATCGTCAACTATTTGTTGTAACTTTATTACATTTGGTGTACTGGATTGTATTTTCAGCACACTAGAAAATGTCTGCTTTCAGTCATTCAGAAGCAGTCTCAAACAGGCCGATGCTATGCATTTCATTCGGACATTCCTTAGAAATCAATCTAAAACGCATTTACATCGGATCGTATTGGAAAGTGATTTGGGAAGGTAAGAAAGCATGAGCCGCTTCTCACAAAATCACAGAAAAGAATTAATCCCTATTTCCATCAAAATCACTTTTACAAAAGCACCTCTCGTGTGCTTCTCCTCGAAGTGATTCCGCCCTCCCAAAGTCGAAAAGCGAGTTTAGATTGAAGCACTTTGCAAACAAAGAAGAATATGCTGGATGTATAATAAACAATGAGTTTTATATGCAACAAAATAATTAAAAAGGAGCTTGATCATGCATAATTTCTAAACCTGACTTAAAAGGAAAAAAGGCATAAAAAAAGTTAAAGGGGAGTACATTGCTTGATCTTTGATAACACACCATGGCCTCTGTCCCTAACACTATAAAAATGTGAATTCCGACGATCTTTCGACAGCTGAAACAAACATTATTTAAATTTAAGTAACAAGAGAACATAAATAGTATCAAAAAGTCCTTCGAGAATTAAACATCTTCAAAGAGTGCCTATCACCAAAAAACCTTCAAAAAACTTCGTCCGAACCTTGCTCAATGCTCTCATGGTACTATGACAAAAAGAGGCTGCATAGAAGCAGAAAAATCGCTTAGATTAACAGCTTGTTCGAGAGTACTTATGTGAGAGAGAGAGAGAGAGAGAGCGAGAAAGGCAGTAAGATTACTTACCGTGTCTACGCTCACTGGTTTAGCATCTTCAACCAGTATCTCAGCAACGGTTCCAGATTGATCAGCCTGCAGAAGGATGAAAGGAACAATTAGTTGAGAAAACTTTCCAATGAAAGTAAAGCCACATCAGTGCATATCATCGACTAAAGCAATGTAAAAACGAACCTCAATTTCGTTCATCAATTTCATGGCCTCAATGATGCAAATAACTTGACCTTTCTGAACTTTATCCCCAACCTGAACATTTATTTGAGTAACACAGAGCATAAGCACTCTCAAGGGCTAACGCAACATTTCTATAAGTTAATACGGAAGACATGTTCATGCACACACATAATTTAGGTAATGACGTGTGTCATCTCCCATATCTCGTGGAACTCAAGCTTTAATAGATAAGTAACAGACACTTGCCTTAACAAAAGGTGGTTCACCAGGTGCAGGACAGCGGTAAAGGGTTCCAGCCATGGGGCATTTCAGTGGAGGGTGAGATGATGTGCTTGTCTTTGCAGGGGCGGGTAATGCAGGTGCTGCTGGACCGGGTGCTGGAGCAGGAGCTGATGCTGGTGCTGGTGCCGGTGCTTGTTGAGGTGGTGGTATGGAATAATAGTGTGCTGGTTGTTGTGAAACGGGAGCTGGTGGTGGTGGCGCCAACGCTTCTTTTTTTCTAATCACAAGCTCTAAATCTAGTTGCTTCAATTCCAGCTCCACAATGTCTCTCGAATCAACTAACCTGCTCACGAAATATCATGTTAATGAAAATAATTGATGTCCAAAACATAGTCGATGCTATATGGATACCAATTACAAACAAAAGTCGCAGCAACTTACTTAACAAGGTTTGACACTTGAGCCATGAATGCGGAGATTGATGCTGCATCTGGAATATTGGTTTGACTGGAAGACTCGTCTTTCCCTTCCGGTGATCCATCTTCAGACTTCTTGTTGTTTATGGGTACAGAATTTGAGGATTTCTCAGCAGTAACCTTCGGATTCAGAAAGTAATCAATTATACATTCAATACAACGTTGCCAATCAAACCCACCTACTAAACTGATTCCAAACAGTTTTACCTCATTAAGCTGTGCCTGCACTTTCCAGGAAGAGGATTGCTTCCTGACGGAGCTCTACACAAGTTAACCATATGATCAGAAAACAATTATTAACGGCAACTTATCACGTAAAATCTAGATTGCGATACGTAGAACTGTCACTGCTACAAAAACCTATTGAAAAATGAAAGCATAGAGTAATGATTATAGCAAAATCGAATCAATTATCGGTCAAAGCTTGCAGGTTTAATCCAAAGACAGCATTTTGGTAAGAATTTGTAACATTACTAAGTTACGGCTTAATCAAAATCCTAATTGTGATTAACAAATTCTTCAACTACAAGAATTTCAATGCACAGCAACAGTATTTCCCACGTTTTAAATTCAATTTATTATTTTAATATTCCAGAAGCTTCCGAAATGAAGATATACAACCTATACAAACATACCCATTTGAGCAAATTACATGATTAGAGCATGAAATTACAAAAAGCAATGAAATTTACACAAACAAAGCTTAAACAAGTAAAGGGTAGGCGTAATTAATCACACCTGAAGGCCAGAAATCTGCAGAGAGGGAATGGGGCAGCGATTGAGGCAGTTGTGGAAGGACAGGAGGTGCTGCTGCGGCTGCGACGGCTGGGCGGCGGAGCTGAGGCGGGTAACGGGGGCGGCGCACGCCTTGGGACAGGGGACAGTGAAGGAAGCCATTGGAGTGTGCGGTGAAGCAAAGCAAAAGCAGAGTGAGCTCCTCGTTTTGATTCCCGCAGAGAGATGGGAATTGGGAATGGGGAAATGGGGAGGTGGGATCTGAAGGGGGAATGGGAATGGTGGGGGAGGGATATGTAGAAGAGGGAGGGGCGATGAGATCCAAGAGGTGGGTTTGTTTTGGTGTTTGGGGACTGAGAAATCTGAGAGGGGTGGGAAATGGGCAGAAGGGAAAGGACTGGATGTTAAGTGCTCTGTGTGTTTTTTTCTCTACTTTAATCACAATGTGTTTGATTGTTTTCCGATACTTACAATGTGAGGAGAGAGAGAGAGACACCATATTGAAAAACCCACTCTCTTTAACTAACAGCTAACAGCTAACAACTCACGCGCCTCTCTCTCTCTCTCTCTCTTCTGTTTCTCTCTCTCGAATTAAAGGGACCTACATAGTACATATCCACATTGACAGTATTGATACGCATTTGACATTGTGCTTGGGTTTCCTTCCAACTCCAACTCCAAATGTTTGTGTGAACGACTCAATTTGTGGATAAATTTTTAATGTGTCGGAAACACGGTTTTATATATTAAGTATCATAATATAAATGGTTAAATTTTTTTTTAAAAATGTCTAATTACTTGTATTATGATATTTGATGTAACATGTCGTATTCTCAACATACTAAAAAATCTCTTCAGTTGAGGGCCCTTGGGTTTCCTTTTAACTTGTAGTCTTTCCCATTTATGAATTCATGACTATCATTTTTTGGATATTTTTCATCAGGGCTTAATAAGATATGATTTGATTAAACCTATGTCATAAAAACAACACGGGTTTCATTTCATTTCAATTAATGAGTTTGGAATTGTAAGTCTAATAAAATTAAAAATGATAAAGTATCAAAATGGGAGCTTGTGGAATTTGCATTGAGTAAAATGTAAATTTGTAATTTTGGCCTTTTTTAACGTATAATCTCCTCAATACAAAAAATATTTCTCCTCCTACCTTCAATTTGTCTTTAATTTAGAGAGCTATCTATTCCAATCCAATCTAATCCTTTGTACCAAACAAAGCTTTATAAGACATATGTGATTAGACAAGTTTGTTAAGTCTAACCCATTAAACTCGAGTTCAAATCTTTCTTTCCCTATAGATTAGAATAGTAGTTTATAAACGGATAGAATCAGATGCATGACTATATACATAACATTTTTAATTCGAAATAAATAGTTATTTGACCCTCTAAACTATTATTTTTGGTATAATAACCCCTTGAACTATTTGAAATTAGCTAGCTATCCCCTGCCAATCGATAAAATTTCATTTACTTTGCCGTCAAATATTAGCATGTGACTTAACACGTGATTCACTCTTGAAGATAAAGTTTTTGTAGTACTAAACAGCGCAGTGGAAGAAAATAATCCAGAAAATTAACTTCAACTAGTTCAAAGAGTCAGACGACAGTTTACCCTTTTAAAGGCACAGCCCTTTGATAGTCAATTACGACGGCTTTGACAAAGGCAGGAGGAGCTCTTTTGAACTCCATCGCAGGCCTCGTACGATATTCTTGTCCGCGCGTGGAAGTATGCAAACAAAAGCTCCCCATTTGAGGGAAGAATTTCGACCTCAAAACATTTCAAATGGTAGCAGGCATGAATTCGGGGTGACGGTTGAGCTACCAATTCGCCTATTTAATTTGCACACCGAAATTGGTGAAATAATGAATGTAGGTAAACCAAATATATTGGCAAGTTTATTCACAAATTGCCGAGCGAGCTCAGTACCAAAACGCAGTTGCAAAATCTGTCTAGCAAATCACATTCACATTCGCAGTCGTCGTCATCGTCGTTGTCGATGCTTATTGAAGAAAATGCAAGTGTTACAAAACAGTGAGAGAACCTACAACATATTTGTGGGTGGGTGTGAGGGAAGAAATATGCCAGCCTTCAATACCTCTCTCTCCGAGGCCGGTTACTAAATTGCATAAAAGCGATAAATATTCCAAGACCAGACCGATCGTGAAAGACAATTACGAAATAATCAAGGCAAAGAGAAACTAGGAGCTTAGTATCTGTTCCAGTAGGTGCGGCGTCTGAACCAGTTGTAGTCAGGCAATTTTGTAACCGGACCCATGGCTGCAATTGCGATATCCTGCCAACAGCAAGAAACAAACACAAGTATGAGGGTTTGGTTACATGATCTACGAGGTTGAGAGAATACTCTTTATGTATTATAAATTAGGACAAGTGAGGTAACAGATTGTACTCATACCCTGTCATAGATGAATCGGTTGGCAACACGTTTGATGGTGCTTGCATCAACAGAATCGATTCTAGCAAACAGCTCGGGCAAGGGGATTCTCCGACCATATGTAAGTAACTGCAAAAAGCAGTGTCAAAAAACAACAGGGACAGAATCAGCTTCCAGTACAGACACTAGTTCTTGTAGTCTACTCCTACATTGTCACTAGAACTGGGCAACAACAATCAACACTAAGTACTGATTTTCAATTACCGCAATTAAACTCAACCAGCAAACATATACTAATTCCCATTAATGTAATAAAGACTACAAATAAGCTTGGGGAATCATCCCAGGTCTAGGTGAGTAGATCAAATTAGCAACTCCAATTGTTCGAAGCTGATTGCTCTCAACAGTGTTTCTATATGGGCAGAAAAAAGTACCTGGCGCCCAATATCTTCAGCTACAGCACTTGTCCCATCCAAATGCAGAAGCAGCGAAGATTTCAACTGCCAGAAAAGAAACAATGATAAGTGGGTCAACTTATATATAATGATATGTTCAGAAACATGCAATGACCAAAGGAGAACATAACTGTTTTACCATTTTTATATTGGGCACCAGTGCACCACCAATAAAAACATGCATACTCGCTTTAGAAAGCATGAATCTAGAAGTGAAGCAGAGTTAGAAATCAAGCGCTACCTGATTACGAGCACGAATAACATCAGCTTCTGAAACTCGATAAACTAACTTGGTGACCTCATACATGATTGCATAGGCCAAATCATCTAAGCAATCCGCCTGCAATTAGACCAAAACACAACATAAGTTGTAGAAGTAAATTAGTATGAGTAGTTGGTAATGTATAAATAAACATATACAACTGTTTATCACAATAAAGGGGGAGGGAGAGGGAGAGGGAAAGAAAGATAGAGATAAAGAGCAAGAGGAGGAGAAAGAATTGGTTAGGTGATTGTCCAGTAGTTTCATCCTTTGGCTCCAGCTAATTTCACTCGAACAAAAAATAAGACTAATCTTCCTCGGTAGTTCCCCAAACTTACAAATTAAAATATAATAACTACTTCCAAAGTGCAACTCCTCCTTGGTGTTCAACAGAAGAATTAAGCCCAAGTCCTAACCCTGGAAAGCTATCTAAACTCAAACTAATTGATACAAATCTCAACCAAGGACATGATTAGTTTGTATTTGTTTATCCCTTCACAAGTTCGCAATAGAATGGTACTATGGACCAGAACAAGAAGTAAAAAATTTAAATAACCAGTGAAAACAACTAAGATTCATATCACAGAAGGCACCCTCACCGGAGCAGTAGCAAAAACACCAAATAAGCCAGTATCCTTATAGTTGGTGTTGAAAGACATATAGCTTTCTGCTATGTCATTAATGGCAACCCTCTGTGCCAGCTCTGAACTGTTTACAAGGAAGCAGCCAAAGTTAAACATTGCATGATCTCCAAATATATAAACTCAGAGTTGATATCAAGTATTCAACCCACAGAAATTGAAGACCATGTAAATTGCTCACCCCATGTGCTTTCCACCACCAGCATTTTTATTCCATGAACCCAGCATCGCTTGCATGACCATTAGAGGAATAGAGTCGGGATCAGTCCAAGATGCACCACTGAACGCAACCGCAAAATGTGCCAAAGGCAAGTCATCATCCACAATTCTGACCTGATTTTCACAACATCAATAGAAATGTATAAATTATAAGAGAAAGCAAAAACATTAAGTACAAGAAAGAAGTTAAATAAGAGGATACATGCATTACCTCAGAACCAGTAAAAAATGAAGGTTCTTTCGCAACCAACTGACCCGCGGTGGTAGGATCTCCTGAGAGTTTAGTGAACAAACCCTTAACTGACCCAACAAGATCTTCATGCTTGATAGCTCCTGAAGCAGCAATAACCTAAAATAGAACAAGTTAAGCACAGGACAGTCAACTTCTGGAAACAAACTCCTGAATATCAATGTGTCGTGTAAAGTAATACCAAAGGACAATGACAACGCCACTTCCATGCTTTCCTATATAGTACGAACAAAAATTCATAAATATTAAATTACCATTCTGGGAGCAGTGTAATGTGTTTTGATATAGTTCTGAAGATGCTCTTTGGAGATGGTCTTAATGTTGTCAGCAGGTCCAAGAATAGTTCTGGCTAGAGGAGAGTACTGGAATGCAGTTGCATGCAGATGGTCAAAAATGACTTCTTCGGGTTGTTTCTCGACCTGCAGTACCAAGGCGATGATATGAACATTTATTCAAAAGCATTATGAACCAATCTTGGATAGTGTACATTTCCATTACAAGCAACCTCAACTTTAATAGTTTTCGGGATCCCTATCAAAGTTTTTCATACAAGTCATAGAATAAGAGTAAATACGTAATTGTTCACAAGCTACTGTGAAATGTCCAGTTCAAGTCTAGAAGAGTGTATCTAATCAATGCATATATCCAGGAACATTTTTTCATTAAAGTTCACAAATTTCATATAAATCAAGTTACTTTGAATGCTATTGAACATTTAAAATTTTCACATCCACAACAGGCAACATTGAAAGTCACTAATCCCCGAAAATCCAAACAACCCCAATATCTCAATTTTCTAAAAGTTTTCATTTTTACGAGATTACCTCCTCCATTTCCCTCAAAATCACATCGCGCTCGCGCAAAATCCTGTCCTCATCGAACTTGGAGTTCTGCAAGATATCAGCCAAAATCGAAAGTGCCTTCGGCACATCGGAATCGAGCACCTTGGCATAGTACGTGGTCTGCTCCCTCGATGTGTACGCATTCAAGTGACCTCCCATGTTCTCGACCTCCTCCTCCAGATCACGGGCCGTCCTCTGCTCCGTCCCCTTGAAGATCATGTGCTCCAGGAAATGCGCAGTGCCGTTGGTCTCGTCGTCCTCGAACCTTGACCCGGCGTCGATCCAGACACCGACAGTGGCGGTCTTAGACGCGAGGTTCGACTCGGTGGCCACCCGAAGGCCGTTGGGGAGTGTGGTGACACGTGTCTCGGGTGCGGTGAGGATGTGGCGGTGGTCCGTGAGACTCGGGTGGGGTGACCCGTACTTAAGGAACCTCGGGTCCGGGTTCTCGAGCCTTTTGATCTTCGATTTGACGCCCTCGGCCAATCGATCGTAGATCATGGCGGTTGGTGGAGGAGGGGAGGGGAGGGATGGGGATGAAGGTGACGTAGCGACGGCGGGCGAGGTCGATTGGGATCGGACGGCTGCGGTGAGAGAAGCCGGCGGTCTGTGGGGCCGGCGGCGAGCTAGGGTAGTAAGAAGGTGCTTCATCGCCATGGCTGTCTCAGTGAGAGGCCTTCTAGGGTTTCGGTTTGGGGGAAACGAAATACGGCAAAGAAGTGCGAACTGCGATTGCAGAGGCTCAGCTGTTCAAGTAAGGGACGAAACACCTTTTACGACGTCGTTTCTATCCTTGCTTTGGGCTGAAACAGAACAAATTGGGCCCTTATCCGAGGCCCATTATTTCGGGTCAAACTGGGCAGTCGGGTCTAAAAAATGGGCCCAAATCGACTGAAAGAAAGAGCTATAAATATATTGCGAAAGCAGAACGAGAAACCCTAGAGGGAGAGTGAGAGCCGTCTTCTTCGTCAGCCTCCTCGGTCTTGTATCTTATCAGCTCAGAGGCGCTCTAATTTGCTTCTCTCTGATTTCCAGCAATGGCGACTGCGAAAACTGTGAAGGATGTTTCCCCTCACGAATTTGTCAAGGCTTATGCCGCCCATCTGAAGCGATCTGGAAAGGTATTCCTATTAAACCCCCTGTTTGGATTCCGAGAAAATGATGGAAAATCGATAAAAATTTCTTCGTAAGTGATCCCCTTTTGCCTTTGATGTTCGTTATTATATTTTTTATTTTATAAAAATTTAAAAAAGTTTGGACCTTTACACTAGTTTGTTGAAATTGTAGTTGACTTGTGTTTTGTCTATTAAACACCTTGTTTGGATTCCGAGAAAATGGAGGAAAATTATAGAAAACACTCAGAAAACGATGCCCTTTTGCTTCTGTTGCTTGCAATTAACCATTTTTCTAGAAACATGTAAGAAAGCTTGGAAATTTACATCATTTTGTTGAAATTGTAGCTGATTCATGTTTAGTTAATATGCCGTGGCGAATGCAATTACAACTTGTTATGAAGTGTCTAATTTGCCTTATTGGATTGTACACATTTGATTGAATCTTGCCTTGCTTATGGTTGTCGTGGTTTTTTTTTCTCACTTTTTCGTATATTTTGTTTACTTGAAAATTATTTGATGGTGGTTGTCGTGTTATAAGCCCGGAATTAATAAGATCTCGTAGTAGATTGTGCTGTTCTGAATGATTTTGATGAAGTTATGTTTAGCATGCTGCTCTGTTAATATTGTGTACAATTGTAGAATTTTGCTCTATTTAAGTTCATTTAGGATTTTGAACTTAATTCGAGGGTGTAATTTTCTGTGTTTTTCTTATTCATTATGTGGTTTCCATACCGTGTTTATGAGTCCATTTGGTTTTGAACTTTTGATGTTTGTGAGCAGGTTGAGCTTCCTCCATGGACTGATATCGTTAAGACTGGAAGATTCAAGGAGTTGGCTCCTTATGATCCTGACTGGTACTATGTCAGAGCTGGTGAGCATTCTTTTGCTTTTGATTATGTCGTTGTACTTATTTGTTTATGTTTCCCAAATTGTTCGTTGTTTGTGGTATTGACAATGTGACTTTCAATAATGTGCAGCCTCCATGGCAAGGAAGATCTACTTGAGGGGAGGACTTGGTGTTGGTGCATTCCGTAGGATTTATGGTGGAAGCCAGAGGAATGGAAGTCGTCCACCACATTTCTGCGAGAGCAGTGGTGCTATTGCCCGACACATTCTCCAACAGTTACAGAAATTGAACATCGTTGATGTTGATCCAAAGGGGTGAGTGATGTCGTTGATTTATCATCTATAAACTGTTAAAGGTTTTGTTGGGCAGCAGCATTGGCTTGTTTTGTTTCCTTGTCTCTGACCGAGCATTTTTGCTTTTGAACTTGTGACAGGGGAAGGAGAATCACATCTAACGGTCAACGCGATCTTGACCAAGTTGCAGGCCGGATTGTGGTAACCCCATGAGATACGGATTTCTTAGAACCGCGCGGGCACTAGCATATTCTATAATTTTAGGTTCCAATTCGATTTAGTTGAATGCGAGGTTGCAATATGTTATGAGGGAAACATGCTTCTTGTTTTGTTAATTTTAGTTGGTTTGACAATCCTTTTTCTTCCACCCGGAACTTCAGCCGTGTTTTGACGATCTTTATGTCTTCTGAAACATCATCTGAATTGTGTTATGATATTTTATAATGTTTTGTCCACGGGATGTTACCTTTTTTTTGCCTGTGTTTTTATTTTCAATCTTGTGTTTCAATCGCAGTTCAATCGATAATAATGATTGGGCCTATTTTACATAAATCACGTGTTATAACTTACAAGTAGTCAAAACCCACAAAACATGGCTTTAGTAAAACTCAAAGTAAGGATAAAATTCAAGTTTAAGGAGAAATCTGAGAAGATGTTTAAATTGAATCAAACGCTTTCTAAACGTAAGTAGAAAGCACACAAGGGTATAACTAACTTAGAATGAGTGCTAAGTCAAAATTTCATCAAGTAGCAAATACTCGATGGGAAAATACTTATAATTTAAAGGAGCCAAGTGAGTATATTTCTAGAACTCCCCCTGAGTTGGACATATAAGAATCACAAGCATTGCAAATCCGACAATTTATGCATACCAATTACTTGGACAAGCTTCTTGAAAGTATACTTCGTGAAAATCAGCAAGGTTGTATTGAGATCGAATTTGCTTGACTTTAATCTTATGATGCTCTTGCTGCTAATGTGAGAAGAAAATTTTGGGCCCAATATTCTGGTTTGGTCTCCTATGATGGTAGCATTTCATGATCTGGTCGATATAAGCAGTGTATTTATAGGTCATTGTAGGGATGTCAAAATCTAAAGAACGTCTGTAGTGTTTTGAATATGCTTAACAACAGCTCTTAGTTATATCGCTTCTTGAAGGGCAAGAATTTTAGCATGGTTTGAAGAAGTAGAAAACTAATGTCACGCCCCGATCTCGAGATACGCCTTGAATCGATGCGCGACCACGGACTGTAGTGGTACGATATAAAATACATAGTCACTGAGACTCATACATATAATATACATCAGAGTATCAATGGAATAACTTACAAGGGATGGCAATACCTACTCTCAAGTGCACTGCCCACAACAGCTACACCACCTGCAATCTTCTTCTCTAACTGCTACTCATTACTCTGCAAAATAACCTTCCGCTATAGTAATGGTGTACCGGACAAAGCAAAACCCGGATAAGCTGCGAAGCTTGTGTAAGTGACAATAATATAACATATGTGAATATTAATAACATCAAATGATTAAATGTCAAAGTAGTGCTACTTCCTCACAGGACATTTCTTTTGTATATCGTCAATATTATTCTGTCACTCTCTTCAGATTGTGACTCACAACTCACCTTTCATCATTCCGAGTAATCATAAGGGTCCAATTGCCACATATTTCATAATTTAACCACCATACGCCTCATTAATACGTATACAAATGGTTATTCAATTATGTATCCTACCACATATCTATTAAGATAATTATTAGTCATCACATAACCCAAAGTTGTGTAGGAATAACACAACCTCAATAATACAATCACGTGTAGGAATGAGATTGGTATCTTTTTCATCATTGCATCTCTTCGTTACGAGTAGGAATAAGTCACATCATAACCGAAACCCTTCTCTTTTAGGCAACACCATCATGTAAACTATTTGATTCAATCACCACTTTCTAGATTAAGCCACACATGCCTTCAATCTCATCTTTCATATATGTAATAAACAATAGTCTAGGGCTATAGAGAGACAGTTCGGTCGAAGCCTACATTAAGCAGCCGACCATGATATGGTCCCCGACCCCCCATAACGGATTAACCAAGCAGAGTCACTCATACGAATATTATAGGTAGTGATCATCCATCACGGATTAACCAAACATAATCACATCTAAGTTCATATGGCCATACCAAAGTAATAAGGATCGCCCATTGCGTATTAACCAGGCTTCGACAACAACAACATATTACAGATTGACAAACGATCCAACTGTTGGATATCCACCAATCATACAAACGAGTGGCGGTCCAATTTAATTACGACACCAAACAATTGAATTTCGAGAAACCGAGCTAGACATAGGTTCACAGGGTCACTATAAGGTATTTGGTATTTAGACAATACTTGTGGACGGTTCCACGCGCCGCCACACACGATGGTAGCCATGGTGGAGGGTTTGTAAACCCGAATTTTCAACCTTAACTAAAAGGGATCAAATTTATGGGGTAGCTAGAGTTCAACAAGGGAAACACTTTTCACAACTAGGCCGAAGACAAAACCTAATTGGACGTCCAAATTCACCGGAGAAAACATGATTTCTAGGGTTCTAAACACCCAAATCTAAAACAACTACGAAAACACAAATCAAGCATACCAACTTGAAGATTATGAAAAGTAGATGAAGTTTCATACCTCACTCAAAGAAAATGGTTGCCGGAATCACCGAAAAAATGACAAAATCGCCAGACAACCCACGAGACTTTGCTACTTCGAACGGGAAAAATGAAAAAGAAAATGGGAAATCTAACACTACAAAAATGTAGGGCTTGTCAAGAGCTTTCCATGGACACCAAGATCACCTAAAACAGAGGACAGATGAAAGAGATATGAGCGGGTCAAGTTTGCGGGTTAACGGGTTTAATTCGCTCCAGAACGGGTCAGAATCAGATGCCCTTCCCTTTTTTAGAAACATTCCGGACTCTCTGGAGGTTTCCCTCCAATTATAGCATCTTGGTCAAATTACCAAAATGTCCCCCAACTTCAAACAACTATACCTTCTTCGTTCTGACTCGGAATTGAGATTTGTTTGCGCATACGCACTCGTGGAATTAAGCTTTACTTAAACAACTCAAGAATTGACCGAAAAGGTAGAATAAAATTGGAATTGACTAAAATACCATTCACTTCGTTTTTCTCAAAACCGAAGAATTTAACGAACTAGTTTCAATTAAATCTCTGTAATACGTCTAAAAATAAAATACTAATTTTGGGGACATGATATCACAACTAACGTCTATTTGTTTGACCTGCAAAGCAGTTTTCTCAAGTTTTTCGGGAGTCCCAATGAGATTTATGTAATCGACATAAACTAAATTCATCGCAAATATGGAATGTTGGGGACCAAATTCCGGCAGCCCGCTGACAAATGAGCTACACAAGTTTGGTTACCAATAAGAAAGTAAAAAATTGTGGTTAACCTAGGGTACCGGTGGGGTGTCGACCAAGGGCTCTCTGATGGTCAAGTTGGTAAACAATATTAGACTTAAGTAGTGGACTAGAGAATATACAATATGACTGAATTGCGTTATCTTGCATTACTGGAGATTTTCCTCAAATGAAGGTACTTATATTAGTTGGGAGAGACCTTTCAGGATATGGAATCCGTATTAAATTGGAAAAATCCAAGTAGATACTTAGAGATTTCTTCCTCTTAAGGGTGTGATTGCTTTTTGCACACGCCAATCGATAGGTTGTATGAATCTCTAAGAATATAGGAAACTCGTCTGATTTCCAATCAAATCAATTTTTCGTGTCTTGCGGAACAAGAATGGTCAATTTTGATGAAGTCAGCGAACTTCGCCTACATTTCGGAAGCTTAGAATGATGTAGTGCAATTGCTGGTCCGTTTGAACAGCTTAATCTGGGAAGAACTGTTGAATCCATGACCAGACTTCTAAGGTATACATATTCCAATCTACCTTTCTCTGACCTTGAAAAATCATGATTCCACTTGAGGATGAATAGCTATACAAAGACCATACCTTCTATCCCTGCTATGTAAAGACGTTCCTGTTCCTGATTCATGCTTGTAACTCGAAATTGTGCTATAAAGACAACAACGATGAGCGTTGTCAGTGACAACTTGTCACTTCGTGTGTGCGCAAGAAATGAGCGTTGTCACTTCGTTTGTGCGAAAGACATGGCTTTTTGTCATTTCACTTTTGTCTTCTTAAGATCTGAACACCCCCAGCCTATTCTTTCAAACTTTAAAAAACCTACGACTTTTATCTTCAACTTTCCGATAAAAAAAAAAGAAGAAAATTAACGAAAAATTCAAAAAAAAAATATTTTAATGAAAAATCATCTTTAAGGTATAGTGAATAGTACTAGAAAAATGTATAAATATGGTTTTTTGTTAAAAGTAAATAGTACTGGATGTGTTTTGTTAAAATTCCCTAAAAAAAAGGTATTGATCCTGAAAAATTATGATTTTTAATCATAAACTCACTTATAATTAAACATCTAATAAAAACCCAAAAGTCAAATAAACTGCAACATAAGAATATGAGGGTGCGTTTGTTGTATCGAACTATCTCGGACTGGACTAGCTCCAAGGATTAAGCTGGACTAGCTTAGTTTGGACTAGACAGTATAAGAATAATGAAGTGTTTGGTATAGTGTCAGACTACACTATGGATTAAAATATTTTCAGGACCCAAATTAATTTTTTGTCATTTTTAATTTACTTTTACTTTTAAAAAACAAATAGTATTAAGTCATTCCATAAAAATCTATCTTCTACCATTGGAAGAAGAGAATCGACTCACAAACCAACCACATTTCTCAAACTTCTGGATTCCCTTTTCTTTTGTCAATATCTCTCTCACTCTTCACTTTCTCTCACAATCAACTACACCCACTTCAAATCCCATGGCAAGCTCATCCCACTCGTCGCTGACAATCAACTTCACCCACTTCACATCCCACGACAAGCTGAAATTGTGCAGAGGCTTCGTCCTCTTGGTACCCATCGCCATGAACTTTGCTGCCTATGTTTCTCACGCCTCGGAATTTTCTGGGAAGAGGGAGGAATTTTTATTGGGATTGTTGTTTTCGTTTTGCTTTTTTGTTCGGATATGGGCATGGGTGGGTTAGGTTTCAAATCTGGATTTAAGATCTGGGCATGGAGGCAAATGGAGTTGCAGAGAGGCATGCTTGTAGATGATATTGTTGCACACAATGCAAGTTCGGAGACGGGATTAGCAATCCCAAATGTTTTGAGGGGCCTCGCTAAGACCATGCAATGCAGAACTTAGTTGGCACGAGTCTGACTTAGTCCCATTAAACTTTGTCCCGCTTGCACCGAACACTAGACTAGCAAGCCAGTCTAGTCTAGTGAAACTTAAGAAGGTCAAACAAATGGGCCCTAAGTAACATACTAATACAAATTATTTACAATTTTTGCCAATCCCTAAGGAGCATTGTTTGTACCATACTTGACCAATCCCGAAACTACTGAGCACCGGTCAACGTTATACCGTCAAGGATCCAGAAGAGCTTCCCTTCAACCAGGAGGCAAATCACAATGCGACACGTGTCGACATCAGAAACCAATCACAGCTCGACACGTGTCAACATCAGAAGCCAATCACAACACGACACGTGTCAATATTAGAACAAAACTAGAAACTCTCTTCTATAAATAGGGATCATTCTCCCACAATAATCTCTAATGTCATTTTGTACTAAACTATTCACTAGAACTCACTAAACCAGAGCTTGAACCTATGTATTTGTGTAAACCCTTCACAATTAATGAGAACTCCTCTACTCCGTGGACGTAGCCAATCTGGGTGAACCACGTACATCCTGTGTTTGCTTCTCTGTCTCTATTCATTTACGTAGTTATCCTCACTAGTGACCGAAGCAACCAAGCGAAGGTCACAAAACCTGACACTTTCTGTTGTACCAAAGTCCTCGCTGATTTTGTGCATCAACATTTGGCGCCGTCTGTGGGAAGCGCACTTATTCCTACTCTCTACAGCTCTGTCAAGCTGGTTTCCACCATTCGTACACTTTCTTTTGGCCAAACATCTCTCTCCGACATGGGGAGCGAAAGAAGCCACAGCAAACAGAATGACACCCCTGCTGGACCTAGTATGAAGCAACGAAAGCAGGAAGGAAATAGAGTTACTCTTCAAGCTAAAGTCGATGAGCTAGAGGTTCAGAACAACAAGATAGCGATGAAGAATGAAGTCCTCCAGGAACAATATGAAAAACTTTTCGAGATGCTTCACGAGGCTAGGCAGGCTCAAACACACAAGCTCGTCGCCCCTGTCGAGGTCAACAATCAACTGAATGCCCCCCCAACTCGGAGGGTCGCCGATATCCGACACGGACATCCCTGATAAGGATCAAGCTACACATCAATGTGATAATCAACATGAGACTTCTCTCAACCCAGCTGCTTCAACCCGAAACAGGAGAAGTAGAGGAAAACACCTCCTCACAGAGGGTGTGGAAGGATCAAAAGCTGTCTATCGCGATTGTCGAGACTTCCTAAAACAACGTCGAGAGAATCCCATCCACATAAGCTCGAAGATCAATGACCCAAGGGTTTCTGAAAGACTCGGTCCTCTTCCACGACCCAGGCCAGCCGCCAATCTAGAGAAGGGGCAACAAGTCCCAGAAGAATATGAAGGTACTGGGGACTCGGAAACATTCCGACATACTCACTCTAGAAGTCAGTGTGGCGAGTCCAAAGAAAGATCACGCTATCTTGATCAAACTTTCCTACTTCCAAGAGGCGATGGGGGCTTAAAGAAGAAAACTTCGGTGGTGCACGACTCCGCTCAGGACCCCCTTGTCCTGCAGCTCCTTGAGGAAGTAAACAAGCTGAAGGCTGAACGTCAAGCCGAGATACCTGACTGGAACCAACCCAGGCCTGGCCCTCTCACAAGAAGGATCCTCAACACTCCCCTCCAAGCGAAGACAAAGCAGAAGCTTGATTTACAGCTCTATACTGGAAGGGAAGACCCGATTGAACACCTTAACCTCTTTGAGTCCACCATGGTATACCGGGGACACACCGACGAAGAACGGTGCCTTCTCTTCCCCTCCACCCTCTCTGGCGGAGCTTTAAACTGGTATTGCCGTCTTCCACCTGAGACAGTAGACTCATTTGAAGAGTTGAGGAAGCTGTTTGTCTTTCAACACATCTTCCAGACCGATCGCTTGCATTCCGCAGATGACTTGTACACTATTCACCAGAAGCCGGACGAGTCATTACGAAAGTAAGCTGGCCGTTTCAGTCATGAGTATTCTCGCTGCGCTGAGGCAGATGACAAGACCGCCCTCAAGGCTTTCACGGCAGGCTTATGTGACTGTTTCTTCAAGTACATGATCAATGCCAACACTTGGAAGACTTACTCTGAGGTGATGACACAAGCTTACAACCATGCCTCCGCCGAGGCAAGGACATATCAAGGAAAACCCCCTACAGTCACCCCTTATCAGCAAGTAGGGAGTGGAGGCCAGATCCAACCAAATGAAAAGACCTCAACCTTCCAAATGGTAGCAGCACACCCCCCTGCCTCATTTAATGCTTCGCCAAGTCAGCTGACATATCAATCTCAGGGCAAAAGGAAAGACTTCCATCCTCACCAATCTCATTTTAATAAAAAGAATAAGGGGCACTATAGCGATAACTCAGGATATCGTCACAATAATGCCCGCCCCCAAGCAGTCAACGCAGTGGGCCAATCACGTGTCAAGACAGGCCCTACCCCGAGGTATGAGACATACACCTCTTTGAATGCTACATGTGCTGCCATCTACCCCAGTATAGCTCACCTGATACCAAAGCCAAAGCCAAGACAGCCAGATTACAAGTCCACGAAGAACACGGGCATGTTTTGCTGCTACCACGAGTATAATGGCCATGATAGTGAGAAGTGCATTATCCTCCGTGACCATATTGAAGCTTTGGCACGTGAAGGAAAAATTGATCAGTTCCTCCTTCACCCTCCAAGGGATAACCGTAACCAGCGCCAGGTGAATGTGATATATTCCATAAGCGGCGGCACACCTATGTCTGAATCTTCCAATAGGGCCATGAAAAGCAGTGAACGAACTTTGAGACCTGGCCATCAAGTGTTTCATGTGGAAGACATCAGAGGAGGCAAGTATCAAAAGCCTAACTGGGATCCAATATGTTTCTACCCTGAAGAAGAAAGAGGTATCATCTACCCTCACAACGACCCGCTGATCGTGGAGGCTCACATAGCAAATTTTGATGTGAAACGAATCCTGATAGACACAGGTGCTTCAGTCAATATCATGTTTGCTGAAGCTTTCAAGGCACTTAATGTAGCTGAACACTTGCTCGATCGCTCGATTTCTCCTCTGATAAGCTTCTCTGGCGATATCGTGCAACCTTTAGGGAGTATACACTTACCCTTCACCATTGGTACAGGCCCCTACACAGCTACTATTACCACTAACTTCCTAGTGGTCAACTGCCCGACGGCATACAATGTCATCTTTGGGCGCACAGGCATCAATGATCTCAAGGCCATGGTATCCACACATATGTTGTTGATGAAGTTTCCAACCCCTTTCGGCAATGGGTACATCAGGGGAGATCAACTTAGTGCTCGATCATGTTACAACACTTCAGTCAAACAACAACACCTGCCTGTCCCCAAGGAGACTCTCTTTATACATAACCAAGTCGTAAAGACCAGTCCAGATGAATCCAACTCAGGTCTTCAGGATGGCAACAGTCAACCCGACGACCCTCGAGATGACTCCTTCACCCAGCAAGCACAACCCGCTGAAGAGTTAGAGAATGTCTCTATCTCCAAAGACCATCCAGACCGCATGGTGAAGATTGGCACTACTTTGTCACCACCTCTTCGGTTGTCACTGATCTCATTTTTGCAAGAGAACGCCGAGGTCTTCGCTTGGTCATATAAAGATATGCCGGGCATCTCTCCCGATATCATCTGTCACCATTTGAGTATTGATCCCAAGACCAAACCAGTAAAACAGAAGTGAAGATCTTATGATGTTGAACGATACGAGGCGATGAAAGCAGAAGTTGAAAAACTCAAGGACATAGGCTTCGTCCGTGAAGTCAATTACCCAACGTGGGTAGCAAATGTTGTCCTTGTTAAGAAAAATCCGACCAAGGAAAGTCTCCTGCTTCAAAAGGTCTTGTGGAGAATATGTGTCGACTACACCGACCTAAACAAAGGATGCCCGAAGGATAGTTTCCCCCTTCCTCTCATTGATAGACTTATAGACTCTACGGCAGGGTGTGAGCTCTTGAGCTTCATGGACGCTTATTCAGGATACAACCAAATCCTCATGAACCCCTCAGACCAAGAACATATAGCCTTCACTACTGATAGGGGATTATATTGCTACAAAGTTATGCCCTTCGGTCTAAAGAATGCAGGAGCAACTTATCAGAGACTGGTCAATTCAATGTTCGTCGAACAGATTGGGAAGAGCATGGAAGTTTACGTTGATGATATGTTAGTCAAGAGCAAACATGCTGACCAACACATCACCAACCTATCTGAAACTTTCACCATTCTAAAGAGGTATCGAATGAGGTTGAACCCCAACAAATGTGCCTTCGGCGTGGGCTCGGGCAAATTCTTAGGCTTCATGATTAGCCAACGAGGCATTAAAGCTAACCTCGAAAAGATCAAAGCAATCCTCGACATGAAAGAGCTAGTAACTTCAAAAGACATCCAAAGCCTTACTGGCAAGGTGGCAGCCTTAACCAGATTCATCTCTAAGACCACAGACAGATGTGCTCATTTCTTCAAAGCACTCAAGGGAAATAAGAAGTACATTACATGGACGGAGGAATGTGCCAAGGCATTCAGGAACCTCAAAGAGTACATGAGTAAAGCCCCTCTGCTCTCCAAACCAGAAGTTGGTGACACTCTCATTATCTATCTATCGGTTTCGGCTTCAGCAGTTAGTTCTGTTCTTATTCGAAATGATAGTGGGGTCGAAAGGCCCGTCTACTACGCTAGCAAGGCCCTACAAGATGCGGAGACACGATACTCTAACATTGAGAAATTAGCTCTAGCATTGGTCATGTCTGCTCGGAAACTTCGCCCTTATTTCCAAGCACACGCCATCATCGTGCTTACCAATCACCCTCTTCGATAGATACTCCAGAGTCCTGACACGTCTGGACGAATGATCAAATGGGCGATAGCATTGGGTGAGTTTGACATCTCCTACCAACCAAAACCAGCCGAAAAAGGTCAAGCAGTAGCAGATTTCATCGCCGACTTCACATATCCTGTTGACATTGCTTCTACACCTGAAACAGTAGCTTCATTACCATCGGAAGCTCAGAAGGTAGAATCAACGACCCCAACATGGAGTCTGTATGTTGATGGCTCATACAACCAACAGGGTTGCGGAGCAGGATTAGTCCTCACTACCCCCGATAAAGTGGCAATGGAATACGCTATTCGTTTCAAATTCAAGGCATCGAACAACGAGGCCGAATACGAAGCCCTTCTAGCAGGCTTACGTTTGGCCAAACACCTTGGGGTTAAACGAATTGATATCTTCAGTGACTCCCAATTAGTGGTCAACCAAGTCACAAACAACTTTGATGCTAAGGATAACTCCATGGCAGCATATCTTGCACAAACGCGACTTTTGCTCAAGCACTTCCACTACCAGATTACCCAAGTTCCTCGAGCGGTAAACAGTCATGCAGACGCTTTGGCTCGCCTCGCCTCGGCAGTGGAAGACAAGATTGGGAGAAAAATTCATGTCGAATTGTTGGCAGAACCAAGCACCATGGTCGCAGAGGTGTGCAATTTACAACAAGAAGATAGTTGGATCACCCCAATTTATAAATTCCTTGCTCATGGCACCCTCCCAATTGACAAAGTCCAAGCTAAGCAGATTCGATACAAGTCTGCCCGCTACCTGATCATTAATGACCAACTCTACAAGCGCGGTTTCACCCTGCCATACCTAAGATGTCTTACACCTGCGGAGGCGGAAATTGTCCTTCGGGAAATACATGAAGGAGTTTGCGGAGATCACGCTGGGTCTCGATCCCTAGCATACAAGACTTTTCGCCAAGGATACTATTGGCCAACACTCCACCAAGATGCCATCAGAATATCTCGCTCATATGATAAGTGTCAACGCTACGCAACTATCCCTCACTCCCCTCCCGAGCCGCTCACTCCTATGATCAGCCCTTGGCCCTTGGCCCAATGGGAACTTGATTTGATCGGCCCAATGCCTGCAGGGAAAGGCAAGGTCCGCTATGCAATCGTTGCAGTTGACTACTTCACAAAGTGGGCTGAAGTAGAACCCTTGGCAACCATTACTGAGGGAAAAATAGAAGACTTCGTATGGAAGAACATCCTCTGCAGATTCGGCATTCCCAATGCGATAGTCACGGACAATGGGCGGCAGTTCGACAACAAGAAGTTAAAGATGTTCTGCTCTAAGTTCAACATCAACTTATGTTTTGCCTCTCCAGCCCATCCCCAGTCTAACGGACAAGTCGAGGCCGTTAACAAAATAATCAAGCGCACTCTGAAAACTAGCTTGGACAAAGCTAAAGGTTGTTGGCCAGAATTTGTACCCCAAGTCCTTTGGTCATACCGCACTTCATATCGGACTTCCACAGGAGAAACTCCATTCTCACTTGCTTTTGGTACAGAAGCAGTTGTCCCAGTTGAGCTTGAGCAAGCAACATACCGAATCCATAACTACATACAGAGTGAGAACGACAAGCAACTCACCCTCAACCTGGATCTAGTCGAGGAACACAGAAATCAGGCTCACCTGAGGAATGTCGCCTACAAGCAGCGCATCTCCAACTACTACGACTTAAGGGTCAAACCTCGCTCTTTCAAAGTGGGAGACTGGGTATTGAAGAAAAGATTACTCTGTGATAGAGTCCCGAGTGAAGGAACACTCAGTCCTAATTGGGACGGACCGTTCGAGGTCGTCGGCATCAGCCGCCCTGGCTCCTACAAGCTCAGAAACTTCGACGGCAAGACCCTTGGCCATCCATGGAATACTGACCACTTGAAGTACTATTACAAATAGACTCACATTGTACAAGTGTTAAGCTACAGCCGTTCGGCATCCGATGTAATAAAGACCATTTGGTATGAATTCAATAAAGAGGTGATTTAGCCAACTCGGCCATAAACTCTTTTCCATTCTGAGCAATGAAACACTCAAGTGTTGAAGCTTCAACGCAAATGTTTCCAATACAAAACAAAATCTAAGTATGTGTCAACAAGACTATACAAAGGATCTACATCATACATTCCAACACATTCATACATAAACATCATACATTCCAACACATTCATACATAAACATCATCATTCCAATACATTCATACATAAACATCATCATTCCAATACATTCATACATAAACATCATACATTCCAACACATTCATGCATAAACATCATACATTCCAACACATCCATACATAAGCCAACTGTGCTTCGAAAGGGTTCAACACACTTTGTGTCATTCGACATTTGCCACAATGTGCCTCGACACCTTGCCCTTATTCTCACCAACTAGGTGATGAAGGAACTCACCTTCGTACCACCAACTAGGTGATGAAATGTACAACCCGTACTCTAATATTATTTGGAAACTTGCCACCCTTATCACCAATCAGGTGAAGAAGGAACTCATCTTCATGCCACCAACCAGGTGATGAAATGTACAACGCGTACTTTCCTTCATGCCACCAACCAGGTGATGAAATGTACAACGCGTACTCTCCTTCATGTCACCAACCAGGTGATGAAATGTGATGAAAGGTGATTAAGGAATTCACATTCGTACCACCAACCAAGTGATGAAAGCAACCTACCATTCATTCCATTAACCAGAAGACGAGTGGTACAACTTGTACATGTGAACTCCTAGCATTCACAAATAATCAAAAACCATCAAGCCTTACAACTCAACTAGGGGAGCACTTATGCCTAACAAGAGCTATAGTCACCAACAAAGTCTTATTGCAAGCCAACAATGGCTTTAATGCATGGTATATGAAGATCAAGCTCTTCAGCCTTCTTGCATCTGCTTCAGACATTTCTCCTCTGTAACAATGCAAACACTACAACTCATAGAAAGCTTCAAACACTCTTGATCAAGACTGTTCGAAGCAAATTCAATTTATATGGTTCATCCAAACCTTCGACTACTACAAGAGGTGGCTTGCATCACAATCTCTCGCTTAACAGTATGGAAGCAAAATTTGTATACGTTGTCTCTCCCACATTTTCAAATTTCTAGTTTTCCCCAAAAAAAAAAAAAAAAAAAAAGGGAATTGAAAATTGGGAAATTCAACAAAACTTCATCAATGGAACACAACTACAAATCTCAAAAGCTTCGCACTATGTTCATCAAGATAGTGCGAAGCACAATCAATTTATGGTGCCAACAAAAGCTTCATCAATGGAGGACAAGTATCAATCTCCAAAGCTTCGCACTATGTTCATCAAGATAGTGCGAAGCACAATTAATTTATGGTGCCAACAAAAGCTTCATCAATGGAGGACAAGTATCAATCTCCAAAGCTTCGCACTATGTTCATCAAGATAGTGCGAAGCACAATCAATTTATGGTACCAACGAAAGCTTCATCAATGGAGGACAAGTATCAATCTCCAAAGCTTCGCACTATGTTCATCAAGATAGTGCGAAGCATAATCAATTTATGGTGCCAACAAAAGCTTCATCAATGGAGGACAAATATCAATCTCAAAAGCTTCGCACTATGTTCATCAAGATAGTGCGAAACATAATCAATTTATGGTGTCAACACCAAAGCTTCACCTATAAGGCTTCAACACCAACACTTCACCCATAAAGCTTCACATATCAAGCTTCAACCCCAATGCTTCACCTACAATACCAAATTTCAACACCAAAACACATAAAAGCTTCACACACTCTTCATCAAGATAGTGCGAAGCTAATTCCAGTGGAGCTGAATTTTGGACATCTTATAGTTCTTGAGCAGATGAACAACTTTCACGAAGGAAAGTTTTCTATTTGAGCGACGGAAGTTAGAGTGTTGAAGCTCCAAACATGACGGTCAGATTTCTGCAAGCTTCAAAGCTGCTGCGGTGTTTCGAAGATCTGGAAATATTCAACCGTTAGTTTGTTCTGAATTTTTGATATGTTATGGAAGAGATGATGAGGAACAACTTCGATGAAGAAAGTATGTTGATCTGAACAAGAGAAACTGGAGTTTCAAAGCTCACAACAAGTCTGACGGGTTAATAGAAAAATCATGAACAGTTCCACATCATACCTGAATGTCTGGAGTTGTACTACTCCGATGGATCTCAAATTTGGGTATGTTGTAGTTCCCACATTAAGGAACAATTTTCATGAAGACAATTTTTCGATTTGAGCTACAGAGGATGGTGTTATATTGAAGAGCTACCGCTCCCTCTACTCTGACTCCCTTTGGGCTTGCCATTTTTGGGCTACACAAATAATTTTGGGCCCTCGCAAAGCTAAACCTAGCTTGAAATATTTTTGGATAAGCCATATATGAAGGTGTGACATCAAAACAAGGCTTCGTTACTTTGACAAATTAGTAACAAGCAAGACACCTCATTCGGCAACTCTCCTCGCCTGAAGACTTGGGGGACTCCCACCATATGCTACTGCACCTTGATACTCGGAAGTCTCACAACCACTCAGTGACTTGGATTTTTCAAGTCTCCAACCGAGAAGTTTTCCTCACTCAGGAAATTAAGGGAACACTACCTCAAACTACATGCTTCACTTACAAAGCTCCAACAATACAAGTTTCAACAAAAGAAAAAATTCAAAGAACTTTCTGAAGAAGGCTTTGGTGTATTTAACACAATATGTTAAAATGAAGCAAAGCTTATTTATTAATACTTCCGATAAGCTACAAATATGTACATGTACATGAGTCAAAATAAACAAACAAGAGGGAGCCTTCATAAAAATTGCTTAGGGGAAGTGTCAACAGTCGGTAGAGCCCCAGAAAGAGAAAGCACCGGAGGGTGGTTATCCGGAGCCTTAGTACTTGACAAAACCCCAGAAGGAGGCATTGAAGGTTCATCATTTGAAGCTTCGTTACCAGGTACAACCCCAGAAGACGAAGGCAATAAATGCCTTTGGAACAAACCCATAAACCGCTGATGATCAAGTAAAACCTTACCATCAGATTCCTTCATCTGGTCAAGCTTCCTCTTCATGTTTGTAGCATAGTCATGGGCGAGCCGGTGCAACTGTTTATTCTCATGCTTGAGCCCTCTAATCTCCCGTTTGAGACTCATCACTTCAGCAACCAATGATTCAACTTGGCGGGTTCTAGCAAATAGGCGTTGGGCCATATTAGACACAGAACCTGCACACTGAACACTAAGAGCCAGAGAGTCCTTAACAGCCAACTCATCAGACCGTTTGGAAAGTAGTCTGTTATCTTTGGGAGTGAGAAGGTTCCTGGCCACCACTGCAGCGGTCATATCATTCTTCATCACAGAATCCCCAACGGTAAGAGGACCAGTAGGGGATATGAAGGATGGGCGCCATATGTTGTCTGGAGAAGGCGTGGCTGTCTCTTCTCCAAGGTTCAAGTCAAAACGACGGTCGGAGGGTCCAGACATTTTCAAATGTGTTGAAGAGGGAAGAGGTCAGACAAATCAAGATCTTAGAAGTGCAAGAAGGGAGCTTCTATTGGTAAAGGTTCAAGTGTGTTGTGGAACTTAATGCCAGCCTCTATAAAAATCTGCACTTAACGGAGCTTCAGAAATCGAAGAGGCGTTTGCTTTCTCAAAAGCTGGGCTGCTCAGAGACCACGAGGGCCGATCTCAGAAATCGAAGAAGCACCTGCTTTTTCAGCCTCGTCAGCACCTGTCACATGCACACTCAGCTTTACGGAAATTACGGGCAATTTGTCGAAGATTTCTGGTGAAGTAGAAAGCACGTGAATCTTACTGTTCAATCACCGCTCTCCACATGCACCATCAACTCCTCGGGTACCACATATAACTTTGTCAAAGATCTCTGACAAAGTTTAGGCACGAGAATTTCGAAGTTCCAGCTACCCTACTATTACCCATAAGGGTAAAGGAACAGCACCACTGCTTGACAACTGGAAAGTCCCTATGTGTGTCGACCTCCGTGTTTTGCGGCAAGACAGGTTGGCAAGAACGTCCAACCTTTACTCACATTCGAGAAAAGACTCCCAACATAATTACTTTATCAAAAATCGAAGTAGCACCGCTTTCGGAATCTCGAGAGTCAGATCCTCGACAGGATTGCTTGTTCGAAAACCGAAGAGGCACAACTCTCAGAACTTCGAGAGCCAGATTTCCTTAGATAAAGCTTGTCTGTAATCTTCACACGTAACATCAGCTTTCCAGATACCACATACCACTTTTTCAAAGTGCTCTGACAAAGTTAAAACACGTGAAGCTGGCAGCTCCCACTACATTGCTGTGACCAAGAAGGGTAAAGGAATAGCATTACTACTTGTTATTGGGAAATCCCTATATACATCGACCTCCCTCCTCAACGGACAGGCAAACCTGCAAAAATGCTCAACCCTTTCTCGCATTCGAGAAGGCACCCTCAACATAACCTCTCGAAATACTCAGCTTTATTTCCCCCCGATAATACCTCAGCAAATAAGCCACACCAAGAACAAGAGTATCTCATATCATCAGGGTCGAAAGCAAGAGTATCCCATATCATGCTTTCTCCCTGTCTTTGTCTTTGTCCTTGTCCACACCTGTAGGACAAGGAGAAAGAGAGCAGTCAGTCGGAACCTGAAATCAAACCTCCAATCTGGAACTGACTGCCTAGAACCTTTGCCTGGTTGCTTACTTAGCATTGCTCTCGAGTACTCATCCTCAACTGTTGTCAAGGTCACGAATTCCACCGGCAAATACCTCATGACAGTTGATCAGATATTGGCTCTTTACACTGAAGCTGCCAAGCGTGGATGAGTCACTATGAAGGAATGTTCTGAAGGACCATTTAAATGCAAAGGTTGCACACCACTTCTGCCATGCAAAAGATTGAAGCAGAAGGTTCAACGGTGAGCTGAAACAGATCACTACAGCATGACACCTTTCCATACCACATTCATTATTCCGTCAACAGCAAAAGTATCCCATATCATCGAGGTCGAACGTACTCTAGATTTGATGGACTTGTTTTGACCCTCAAATTCTTGAGTCGGCCTTATACGCTGGAGGGAACCAGAAAACCCTCCAGCACAGTTCAAGAATAAGCCTGTGGAAAGTTACTTCTTCAAAAGCAAAAGTATCTCATATCATCTCTTATCCATTTGCTTCTCCTTATCCTGGCAGCTGAATGAGAGACAAAGAGAAGGAGAACAATCAACCGGAAGCCGAAGTCGAACCTCTGATCCTGGGTTGCTTGCTTGGAAGCCTGACTGCTTACCTTGTCGGTTGCCTCCTTCGACAGATCTCCTAGCACGGCGACTTGGGGGACTTCTACTATAGGGTTTGTATCGCACTTGACCAAGCCCGAAACTACAAGTAAGCTTCAAGTGAGATTGATACATTACCTTGTGCATCTCTACCGGTTAAGGACACCACCCCTGAATGGAGAAAGCGTACTTCTAGAGAAGATGTCGCATCTACCTATGAGAAAGATAAAGCAAGTGAAGACGATACCACACCTCAGTACTTAGAAGTTTCGTGATTACTCAGCGGCTTGGATCTTGCAAGTCCCCAACCGAGGAGCCTCCCTCACTCGGGAACTTAGGGGAGCACTGTTTGTACCATACTTGACTAATCCCGAAACTACTGAGCACCGGTCAACGTTATACCGTCAAGGACCCAGAAGAGTTTCCCTTCAACTAGAAGGCCAATCACAATGCGACACGTGTCGACATTAGAAGCCAATCACAGCACGACACGTGTCAACATCAGAAGCCAATCACAACACGACACGTGTCAATATTAGAACAAAACTAGAAACTCTCTTCTATAAATAAGGATCATTCTCCCACAACAATCTCTATTGTCATTTTGTACTAAACTATTCACTAGAACTCACTAGACCAGAGCTTGAACCTATGTATTTGTGTAAACCCTTCACAATTAATGAGAACTCCTCTACTCCGTGGACGTAGCCAATCTGGGTGAACCACGTACATCCTGTGTTTGCTTCTCTGTCTCTATTCATTTACGTACTTATCCTCACTAGTGACCGAAGCAACCAAGCGAAGGTCACAAAACCTGACACTTTCTGTTGTACCAAAGTCTTCGCTGATTTTGTGCATCAACATTTTGCGCCGTCTGTGGGAAACGACACTTATTCCCACTCTCTTCAACTTTGTCAAGCTGGTTTCCACCGCTCGTACACTCTCTTTTGGCCAAGCATCTCTCGCCGATATGGGGAGCGAAAGAAGCCACAGCACACAGAATGACACCCCTGCTGGACCTAGTATGAAGCAACGAAAGCAGGAAGGAAATAGAGTTACTCTTCAAGCTAAAGTCGATGAGCTAGAGGTTCAGAACAACAAGATAGCGACGAAGAATGAAGTCCTCCAGGAACAATATGAAAAACTTTTCGAGATGCTTCACGAGGCTAGGCAGGCTCAAACACACAAGCTCGTCGCCCCTGTCGAGGTCAACAATCAACTGAATGCCCCCCAACACGGAGGGTCGCCGATATCCGACACGGACATCCCTGATAGGGATCGAGCTACACATCAATGTGATAATCAACATGAGACTTCTCTCAACCCAGCTGCTTCAACCTGAAGCAGGAGAAGTAGAGGAAAACACCTCATCACAGAGGATGTGGAAGGATCAAAAGCTGTCTATCGCGATTGTCGAGACTTCCTAAAGCAACGTTGAGAGAATCCCATCCACATAAGCTCGAAGATCAATGACCCAAAGGTTTCTGAAAGACTCGGTCCTCTTCCACGACCCAGGCCAGCCGCCAATCTAGATAAGGGGCAACAAGTCCCATAAGAATATGAAGGTACTGGGGACTCGGAAACATTCCGACATACTTACTCTAGAAGTCAGTGTGGCGAGTCCAGAGAAAGATCACGCTATCTTGATCAAACTTTCCTACTTCCAAGAGGTGATGGGGACTTAAAGAAGAAAACTTCAGTGGTGCACGACTCCACTCAGGACCCCCTTGTCCTGCAGCTCCATGAGGAAGTAAACAAGCTGAAGGCTGAACGTCAAGCCGAGATACCTGACTGGAACCAACCCAGGCCTGGCCCTCTCACAAGAAAGATCCTCAACACTCCCCTCCAAGCGAAGACAAAGCAGAAGCTTGACTTACAGCTCTATACTGGAAGGGAAGACCCGATTGAACACTTTAACCTCTTTGAGTCCACCATGGTATACCGGGGACACACCGACGAAGAACGGTGCCTTCTCTTCCCCTCCACCCTCTCTGGCGGAGCTTTAAACTGGTATTGCCGTCTTCCACCTGAGACAGTAGACTCATTTGAAGAGTTGAGAAAGCTGTTTGTCTCTCAACACATCTTCCAGACCGATCGCTTGCATTCCGCAGATGACTTGTACACTATTCACCAGAAGCCGGACGAGTCATTACGAAAGTACGCTGGCCGCTTCAGCCATGAGTATTCTCGCTGCGCTGAGGCAGATGACAAGACCGCCCTCAAGGCTTTCACTGCAGGCTTACGTGACTGTTTCTTCAAGTACATGATCAATGCCAACACTTGGAAGACTTACTCTGAGGTGATGACACAAGCTTACAACCATGCCTCCGCCGAGGCAAAGACATATCAAGGGAAACCCCCTACAGTCACCCCTTATCAGCAAGTAGGGAGTGGAGGCCAGATCCAACCGAATGAAAAGACCTCAACCTTCCAAATGGTAGCAGCACACCCCCCTGCCTCATTTAATGCTTCGCCAAGTCAGCAGACATATCAATCTCAGGGCAAAAGGAAGGACTTCCATCCTCACCAATCTCATTTTAATAAAAAGAACAAGGGGCACTATCGCGATAACTCAGGATATCGTCACAATAATGCCCGCCCCCAGGCAGTCAACGCAGTGGGCCAATCACGTGTCAAGACAGGCCCTACCCCGAGGTATGAGACATACACCTCTTTGAATGCTACATGTGCTGCCATCTACCCCAGTATAGCTCACCTGATACTAAAGCCAAAGCCAAGACAGCCAGATTACAAGTCCACGAAGAACACGGGCATGTTTTGCTGCTACCACGAGTATAATGGCCATGATAGTGAGAAGTGCATTATCCTCCGTGACCATATTGAAACTTTGGCACGTGAAGGAAAAATTGATCAGTTCCTCCTTCACCCTCCAAGGGATAACCGTAACCAACGCCAGGTGAATGTGATATATTCCATAAGCGGCGGCACACCCATGTCTGAATCTTCCAATAGGGCCATGAAAAGCAGTGAACGAACTTTGAGACCTGGCCATCAAGTGTTTCACGTGGAAGACATCAGAGGAGGCAAGTATCAAAAGCCTAACTGGGATCTAATATGTTTCTACCCTGAGGAAGAAAGAGGTATCATCTACCCTCACAATGACCCGCTGATCGTGGAAGCTCACATAGCAAATTTTGATGTGAAACGAATCCTGATAGACACAGGTGCTTTAGTCAATATCATGTTTGCTGAAGCTTTCAAGGCACTTAATGTAGCTGAACACTTGCTCGATCGCTCGATTTCTCCTCTGATAAGCTTCTCTGGCGATATCGTGCAACCTTTAGGGAGTATACACTTACCCTTTCACCATTGGTACAGGCCCCTACACAGCTACTATTACCACTAACTTCCTAGTGGTCAACTGCCCGACGGCATACAATGTCATCTTTGGGCGCACAGGCATCAATGATCTCAAGGCCATGGTATCCACACATATGTTGTTGATGAAGTTTCCAACCCCTTTCGGCAATGGGTACATCAGGGGAGATCAACTTAGTGCTCGATCATGTTACAACACTTCAGTCAAACAACAACACCTGCCTATCCCCAAGGAGACTCTCTTTATACATAACCAAGTCGTAAAGACCAGTCCAGATGAATCCAACTCGGGTCTTCAGGATGGCAACAGTCAACCCGACGACCCTCGAGATGACTCATTCACCCAGCAAGCACAACCCGCTGAAGAGTTAGAGAAGATCTTTATCTCCAAAGACCATCCAGACCGCATGGTGAATATTGGCACCACTTTGTCACCACCCCTTCGGTTGTCGCTGATCTCCTTTTTGCAAGAGAACGCCGAGGTCTTCGCTTGGTCATATAAAGATATGCCGGGCATCTCTCCCGATATCATCTGTCACCACTTGAGTATTGATCCCAAGACCAAACCAGTAAAACAGAAGCGAAGTTCTTATGATGTTGAACGATACGAGACGATGAAAGCAGAAGTTGAAAAACTCAAGGACATAAGCTTCGTCCGTGAAGTCAATTACCCAACATGGGTAGCAAATGTTGTCCTTGTTAAGAAAAATCCGACCAAGGAAAGTCTCCTGCTTCAAAAGGTCTTGTGGAGAATGTGTGTCGACTACACCGACCTAAACAAAGGATGCCCGAAGGATAGTTTCCCCTTTCCTCTCATTGATAGACTTATAGACTCTACGGCAGGGTGTGAGCTTTTGAGCTTCATGGACGCTTATTCAGGATACAACCAAATCCTCATGAACCCCTCAGACCAAGAACACACGGCCTTCACTACTGACAGGGGACTATATTGCTATAAAGTCATGCCTTTCGGCCTAAAGAATGCAGGAGCAACTTATCAGAGACTGGTCAATTCAATGTTCGCCGAACAAATTGGGAAGAACATGGAAGTTTACGTTGATGATATGCTAGTCAAAAGCGAACATGCTGACCAACACATCACCAACCTATCTGAAACTTTCACCATTCTAAAGAGGTATCGAATGAGGTTGAACCCCAACAAATGTGCCTTCGGCGTGGGCTCTGGCAAATTCTTAGGCTTCATGATTAGCCAACGAGGCATTGAAGCTAACCCTGAAAAGATCAAAGCAATCCTCGACATGAAAGAGCCAATAACTTCAAAAGACATCCAAAGCCTTACTGGCAAGGTGGCAGCCTTAACCAGATTCATCTCTAAGGCCACAGACAGATGTGCTCCTTTCTTCAAAGCACTCAAGGGAAATAAGAAGTACATTACATGGACGGAGGAATGTGCCAAGGCATTCAGGAACCTCAAAGAGTACATGAGTAAAGCCCCTCTGCTCTCCAAACCAGAAGTTGGTGACACTCTCATCATCTATCTATCGGTTTCGGCTTCAGCAGTCAGTTCTGTTCTTATTCGAATGGACAGTGGTGTCGAACGGCCCGTCTACTACGCTAGCAATGCCCTACAAGATGCGGAGACACGATACTCCAACATTGAGAAATTAGCTCTAGCATTGGTCATGTCTGCTCGGAAACTTCGCCCTTATTTCCAAGCACACGCCATCATCGTGCTTACCAATCACCCTCTTCGACAGATACTCCAGAGTCCTGACACGTCTGGACGAATGATCAAATGGGCGATAGCATTGGGTGAGTTTGACATCTTCTACCAACCAAAACCAGCCGAAAAAGGTCAAGCAGTAGCAGATTTCATCGCCGACTTCACATATCCTGTTGACATTGCTTCTACACCTGAAGCAGTAGCTTCATTACCATCGGAAGCTCAGAAAGTAGAATCAACGACCCCAGCATGGAGTCTGTATGTTGATGGCTCATCCAACCAACAGGGCTGCGGAGCAGGATTAGTCCTCACTACCCCCGACAAAGTGGCGATGGAATACGCTCTTCGTTTCAAATTCAAGGCATCGAACAACGAGGCCGAATACGAAGCCCTTCTAGCAGGCTTGCGTTTGGCCAAACACCTTGGGGTTAAACGAATTGATATCTTCAGTGACTCCCAATTAGTGGTCAACCAAGTCACAAACAACTTTGATGCTAAGGATAGCTCCATGGCAGCATATCTTGCGCAAACGCGACTTTTGCTCAAGCACTTCCACTACCAGATCACCCAAGTTCCTCGAGCGGCAAACAGTCATGCAGACGCTTTGGCTCGCCTCGCCTCGGCAGTGGAAGACAAGATTGGGAGAAAAATTCATGTCGAATTGTTGGCAGAACCAAGCACCATGGTCGCGGAGGTGTACAATTTACAACAAGAAGATAGTTGGATCACCCCAATTTATAAATTCCTTGCTCATGGCACCCTCCCAATTGACAAAGTCCAAGCTAAGCAGATTCGATACAAGTCTGCCCGCTACCTGATCATTAATGACCAACTCTACAAGCGCGGTTTCACCCTGCCATACCTAAGATGCCTTACACCTGCGGATGCGGAAATTGTCCTTCGGGAAATACATGAAGGAGTCTGCGGAGATCATGCTGGGTCTCGATCCCTAGCTCACAAGACTTTTCGCCAAGGATACTATTGGCCAACACTCCACCAAGATGCCATCAGAATATCTCGCTCATGTGATAAGTGTCAACGCTACGCAACTATCCCTCACTCCCCTCCCGAGCCGCTCACTCCTATGATCAGCCCTTGGCCCTTCGCCCAATGGGGACTTGATTTGATCGGCCCAATGCCTGCAGGGAAATGCAAGGTCCGCTATGCAATCGTTGATGTTGACTACTTCACAAAGTGGGCTGAAGTAGAACCCTTGGCAACCATTACTGAGGGAAAAATAGAAGAATTTGTATGGAAGAACATCCTCTGCAGATTCGGCATTCCCAATGCGATAATCACGGACAATGGGCGGCAGTTCGACAACAAGAAGTTCAAGATGTTCTGCTCTAAGTTCAACATCAACTTATGTTTTGCCTCTCCAGCCCATCCCCAGTCTAACGGACAAGTCGAGGCCGTTAACAAAATAATCAAGCGCACTCTGAAAACTAGCTTGGACAAAGCTAAAGGTTGTTGGCCAGAATTCGTACCCCAAGTCCTTTGGTCATACCGCACTTCATATCGGACTTCCACAGGAGAAACTCCATTCTCACTTGCTTTTGGTACAGAAGCAGTTGTCCCAGTTGAGCTTGAGCAAGCAACATACCGAATCCAGAACTACATACAGAGTGAGAACGACAAGCAACTCACCCTCAACCTGGATCTAGTCGAGGAACACAGAAATCAGGCTCACCTGAGGAATGTCGCCTACAAGCAGCGCATCTCCAACTACTACGACTCAAGGGTCAAACCTCGCTCTTTCAAAGTGGGAGACTGGGTACTGAAGAAAAGATTACTCTGTGATAGAGTCCCGAGTGAAGGAACACTCAGTCCTAACTGGGACGGACCGTTCGAGGTCGTCGGCATCAGTCGCCCTGGCTCCTACAAGCTCAGAAACTCCGACGGCAAGACCCTTGGCCATCCATGGAATGCTGACCACTTGAAGTACTATTACAAATAAGACTCACATTGTACAAGTGTTAAGCTACAGCCGTTCGGCATCCTATGTAACAAAGACCATTTGGTATGAATTCAATAAAGAGGTGATTTAGCCAACTCGGCCATAAACTCTTTTCCATTCTGAGCAATGAAACACTCAAGTGTTGAAGCTTCAACGCAAATGTTTCCAATACAAAACAAAATCTAAGTATGTGTCAACAAGACTATACAAAGGATCTACATCATACATTCCAACACATTCATACATAAACATCATACATTCCAACACATTCATACATAAACATCATACATTCCAATACATTCATACATAAACATCATACATTCCAACACATTCATGCATAAACATCATACATTCCAACACATCCATACATAAGCCAACTGTGCTTCGAAAGGGTTCAACACACTTTGTGTCATTCGACATTTGCCACAATGTGCCTCGACACCTTGCCCTTATTCTCACCAACTAGGTGATGAAGGAACTCACCTTCGTACCACCAACTAGGTGATGAAATGTACAACCCGTACTCTAATATTATTTGGAAACTTGCCACCCTTATCACCAATCAGGTGAAGAATGAACTCATCTTCATGCCACCAACCAGGTGATGAAATGTACAACGCGTACTTTCCTTCATGCCACCAACCAGGTGATGAAATGTACAACGCGTACTCTCCTTCATGTCACCAATCAGGTGATGAAATGTGATGAAAGGTGATTAAGGAATTCACATTCGTACCACCAACCACGTGATGAAAGCAACCTACCATTCATTCCATTAACCAGAAGACGAGTGATACAACTTGTACATGTGAACTCCTAGCATTCACAAATAATAAAAAACCATCAAGCTTTACAACTCAACTAGGGGAGCACTTATGCCTAACAAGAGCTATAGTCACCAACAAAGTCTTATTGCAAGCCAACAATGGCTTCAATGCATGGTATACGAAGATCAAGCTCTTCAGCCCTCTTGCATCTGCTTCAGACATTTCTCCTCTGTAACAATGCAAACACTACAACTCATAGAACGCTTCAAACGCTTTTGATCAAGACTGTTCGAAGCAAATTCAATTTATATGGTTCATCCAAACCTTCGACTACTACAAGATGTGGCTTGCATCACAATCTCTCGCTTAACAGTATGGAAGCAAAATTTGTATACGTTGTCTCTCCCACATTTTCAAATTTCTAGTTTTCCCAAAAAAAAAAAAAGAAGAGGAAATTGGAAATTGGGAAATTCAACAAAAGCTTCATCAATGGAGGACAAATATCAATCTCAAAAGCTTCGTACTATGTTCATCAAGATAGTGCGAAGCACAATCAATTTATGGTGCCAACAAAAGCTTCATCAATGGAGGACAAGTATCAATCTCCAAAGCTTCGCACTATGTTCATCAAGATAGTGCGAAGCACAATCAATTTATGGTGCCAACAAAATCTTCATCAATGGAGGACAAGTATAAATCTCCAAAGCTTCGCACTATGTTCATCAAGATAGTGCGAAGCACAATCAATTTATGGTGCCAACAAAAGCTTCATCAATGGAGGACAAGTATCAATCTCCAAAGCTTCGCACTATGTTCATCAAGATAGTGCGAAGCACAATCAATTTATGGTGCCAACAAAATCTTCATCAATGGAGGACAAGTATCAATCTCCCAAGCTTCGCACTATGTTCATCAAGATAGTGCGAAGCACAATCAATTTATGGTGCCAACAAAAGCTTCACCTATAAAGCTTCAACCCCAAAGCTTCACCTATAAAGCTTCAACACAAAGCTTCACCTATCAAGCTTCAACACCAAAGCTTCACCTATAAAGCTTCAAACACAAAGCTTCACCTATCAAGCTTCAACCCCAAAGCTTCACCTATAAAGCTTCAAATACAAAGCTTCACCTATAAAGCTTCAACACCAAAGCTTCACCTATAAAGCTTCACCTATCAAGCTTCAACCCCAAAGCTTCACCTACAATACCAAATTTCAATACCAAAACACATAAAAGCTTCACACACTCTTCATCAAGATAGTGCGAAGCTAATTCCAGTGGAGCTGAATTTTGGACATCTTATAGTTCTTGAGCAGATGAACAACTTTCACGAAGGAAATTTTTCTATTTGAGCGACGGAAGTTAGAGTGTTGAAGCTCCAAACATGACGGTCAGATTTCTGCAAGCTTCAAAGCTGCTGCGGTGTTTCGAAGATCTGGAAATATTCAACCTTTAGTTTGTTCTGAATTTTTGATATGTTATGGAAGAGATGATGAGGAACAACTTCCATGAAGAAAGTATGTTGATTTGAATAAGAGAAAATGGAGTTTCGAAGCTCACAACAAGTCTGACGGATTAACAGAACATTGATGAACAGTTACTCATCATACTTGAATTTCTGAAGTTATACTACTCCGATGGATCTCAAATTTGGATATGTTGTAGTTCACAAGATAAGGAACAACTTTCATGAAGACGACTTTGCAATCTAAGCTATAGAGAATGGTGTTATCTTGCATCCACTCAGGCTGATTAGTGGAAACGAAAAGCAATTCCACCAAAGAAAAGATGAAAAAGAGAGAAAAGCTACTAATTGCACTTGATCTTGTCTAGTCAATAGCATGCAGCATCAAACACACAAAAGTTGGAAATATTTTTAGATAAAGCATATACGAATGTGTGACATCGAAACAAGGATTCGTTACTTTGACAAATTAGTAACACGCGAGACACCTCATTCGGCAACTCTCTTCGCCTGAAGACTTGGGGGACTCCCACCATATGCTACTGCACCTTGATACTCGGCAGTCTCACAACCACTCAGTGACTTGGATTTTTCAAGTCTCCAACCGAGAAGTTTTCCTCACTCGGGAAATTAAGGGAACACTACCTCAAACTACATGCTTCACTCACAAAGCTTCAACAATACAGGTTTCAACAAAAGCAAAAATTCAAAGAACTTTATGAAGAAGGATTTGGTGTATTTAACACAATATGTTGAAATGAAGCAAAACTTATTTATTAATATTTTCGATAAGCCACAAATATGTACATATACATGAGTCAAAATAAACAAACAAAATGGAGCCTTCACAAAGGTTGCTTAGGGGAAGTCTCAACAGTCGGTAGAGCCCCAGAAAGAGAAAGCACCGGAGGGTGGTTATCCGGAGCCTCAGTACTTGACAAAACCCCAGAAGGAGGAGGCATTGGAGGTTCATCATTTGAAGCTTCATTACCAGGTACAGCCCCAGAGGACGAAGGCAATAAATGTCTTTGGAACAAACCCACAAACCGCTGATGATCAAGTAAAACCTTACCATCAGATTCCTTCATCTGGTCAAGCTTCCTCTTCATGTTTGTAGCATAGTCATGGGCGAGCCGGTGCAACTGCTTATTCTCATGCTTGAGCCCTCTAATCTCCTGTTTGAGACTCATCACTTCAGCAGCCAATGATTCAACTTGGCGGGTTCTAGCAAATAGGCGTTGGGCCATATTAGACACAGAACCTGCACACTGAACACTAAGAGCCAGAGAGTCCTTAACAGCCAACTCATCAGACCGTTTGGAAAGTAGTCTGTTATCTTTGGGAGTGAGAAGGTTCCTGGCCACCACTGCAGCGGTCATATCATTCTTCATCACAGAATCCCCAACGGTAAGAGGACCAGTAGGGGATATGAAGGATGGGCGCCATATGTTGTCTGGAGAAGGCGTGGCTGTCTCTTCTCCAAGGTTCAAGTCAAAACGACGGTCGGAGGGTCCAGACATTTTCAAATGTGTTGAAGAGGGAAGAGGTCAGACAAATCAAGATCTTAGAAGTGCAAGAAATGAGCTTCTACTGGTAGAGATTCAAGTGTGCTGTGGAACTTAATGCCAGCCTCTATAAAAATTTGCACTCGACGGAGCTTCAGAAATCGAAGAGGCGTTTGCTTTCTCAAAAGCTGGGCTGCTCAGAGACCACGAGGGCCGATCTCAGAAATCAAAGAAGCACCTGCTTTTTCAGCCTCGTCAGCACCTGTCACATGCACACTCAGCTTTGCGGAAATTACGGGCAATCTGTCGAAGATTTCTGGTGAAGTAGAAAGCACGTGAATCTTACTGTTCAATCACCGCTCTCCATATGCACCATCAACTCCTCGGGTACCACATATAACTTTGTCAAAGATCTCTGACAAAGTTTAGGCACGAGAATTTCGAAGTTCCAGCTACCCTACTATTACCCATAAGGGTAAAGGAACAGCACCACTGCTTGACAACTGGAAAGTCCCTATGTGTGTCGACCTCCGTGTTTTGCGGCAAGACAGGTTGGCAAGAACGTCCAACCTTTACTCACATTCAAGAAAAGACTCCCAACATAATTACTTTCTCAAAAACCGGAGTAGCACCGCTTTCCGAATCTCGAGAGTCAGATCCTCGACGGGATTGCTTGTTCGAAAACCGAAGAGGCACAACTCTCAGAACTTCGAGAGCCAGATTTCCTTAGATAAAGCTTGTCTGTAATCTTCACACGTAACATCAGCTTTCCAGATACCACATACCACTTTTTCAAAATGCTCTGACAAAATTAAAACACGTGAAGCTGGCAGCTCTCACTACATTGCTATGACCAAGAAGGGTAAAGGAATATCATTACTACTTGTTATTGGGAAATCCCTATATACATTGACCTCCCTCCTCAACGGACAGGCAAACCTGCAAAAATGCTCAACCCTTTCTCGCATTCGAGAAGGCACCCTCAACATAACCTCTCGAAATACTCAGCTTTATTTCCCCCCGATAATACCTCAGCAAATAAGCCACACCAAGAACAAGAGTATCTCATATCATCAGGGTCGAAAGCAAGAGTATCCCATATCATGCTTTCTCCCTGTCTTTGTCTTTGTCCTTGTCCACACCTGCAGGACAAGGAGAAAGAGAGCAGTCAGTCGGAACCTGAAATCAAACCTCCAATTTGGAACTGACTGCCTGGAGCCTTTGCCTGGTTGCTTACTTAGCATTGCTCTCGAGTACTCATCCTCAACTGCTGTCAAGGTCACGAATTCCACCGGCAAATACCTCATGACAGTTGATCAGATATTGGCTCTTTACACTGAAGCTGCCAAGCGTGGATGAGTCACTATGAAGGAATGTTCTGAAGGACCATTTAAATGCAAAGGTTGCACACCACTTCTGCCATGCAAAAGATTGAAGCAGAAGGTTCAACGGTGAGCTGAAACAGATCACTACAGCACGACACCTTTCCATACCACATTCATTATTCCGTCAACAGCAAAAGTATCCCATATCGTCAAGGTCGAACGTACTCTAGATTTGATGGACTTGTTTTGACCCTCAAATTCTTGAGTCGGCCTTATACTCTAAAGGGCACCAGAAAACCCTCCAGCACAGTTCAAGAATAAGCCTGTGGAAAGTTACTTCTTCAAAAGCAAAAGTATCTCATATCATCTCTTATCCATTTGCTTCTCCTTATCCTGGCAGTTGAATGAGAGACAAGGAGAAGGAGAACAATCAACCGGAAGCCGAAGTCAAACCTCTGATCCTGGGTTGCTTACTTGGAAGTTTGACTGCTTACCTTGTCTGTCACCTCTTTCGGCAGATCTCCTAGCTCGGCGACTTGGGGGACTCCTACTATAGGGTTTGTATCGCACTTGACCAAGCCCGAAACTACAAGTAAGCTTCAAGTGAAATTGATACATTACCTTGTGCATCTTCATCGGTTAAAGATACCACCCCTGGATGGAGGAAGCGTACTTCCAGAGAAGATGCCACATCTACCTATGAGAAAGATAAGGCAAGTGAAGACGATACCACACCTCGGTACTTAGAAGTTTCGTGATTACTCAGCGGCTTAGATCTTGCAAGTCCCCAACCGAGGAGCTTCCCTCACTCGGGAACTTAGGGGAGCACTGTTTGTACCATACTTGACTAATCCCGAAACTACTGAGCACCGGTCAACGTTATACCGTCAAGGACCCAGAAGAGTTTCCCTTCAACCAGAAGGCCAATCACAATGCAACACGTGTCGACATCAGAAGCCAATCATAGCACGACACGTGTCAACATCAGAAGCCAATCACAACACGACATGTGTCAATATTAGAACAAAACTAGAAACTCTCTTCTATAAATAGGGATCATTCTCCCACAACAATCTCTAATGTCATTTTGTACTAAACTATTCACTAGAACTCACTAGACCAGAGCTTGAACCTATGTATTTGTGTAAACCCTTCACAATTAATGAGAACTCCTCTACTCCGTGGACGTAGCCAATCTGGGTGAACCACGTACATCCTGTGTTTGCTTCTCTGTCTCTATTCATTTACGTACTTATCCTCACTAGTGACCGAAGCAACCAAGCGAAGGTCACAAAACCTGACACTTTCTGTTGTACCAAAGTCTTCGCTGATTTTGTGCATCAACAATATTGTTGCACACAATGCAAGTTCGGAAACGGGATTAGCAATCCCAAATGTTTTGAGGGGCCTCGCTAAGACCATGCAATGCAGAACTTAGTTGGCACGAGTCTGACTTAGTCCCATTAAACTTTGTCCCGCTTGCACCGAACACTAGACTAGCAAGCCAGTATAGTCTAGTGAAACTTAAGAAGGTCAAACAAATGGGCCCTAAGTAACATACTAATACAAATTATTTACAATTTTTGCCACAACCCACACTTGAAAATTAGCTTCAATCAAGGGCCTTAAAATCTAATTAATCATCCTAAAGTTTTTTCTATTTATTTATTTTTAATTTTTACAACAATCTAGTGCATTACTTTAAATAATGACTACATTATTATTCAGTGTAATTATTCTCCTTATATATAATAGTTAAACATCCCTACTTTACTTATATAAATAATATCGCCCTATAGTCTGTAATTTACCTACAGTATATAAACAAAATATTCTCATATTTCTTTTGGCAATTTACCTATGATATATGCAAATAATATTCTCATGTTTTGTTGGCATTTTTCCTAAATTATGCATGTGACAGCCCGTCTCGAAATATAATTTTCAACGGTGTGAAATGACAGTTTTACCCTTAGACATTTGTGGTGTTGTGTGGTTTAAGTTGTGTTGTAGACCAATTATTTCTTCCTAACATTTTTGGACCCAATTAGAACTCAAGGTTCTAATTGTTTTGGTTGGTTGTAAGAGGATCAGGACCACACACATACACTATATATATATATATATATATATATATATATCTCTCTCTCTCTCTCTCTCTCTCTCTCTCTCTCTCTCCCGTTGACCCTCTCTTTCTCTCTCTTCCCTCTTGGTTTTTCTCCATTTTCGTACCATACGTACGGACGAACCTCAACCAAACCATTCCTTCACGGATCGAGGTTATGGAGACCACTTTCAAGTTCCTTGCGAGCCCATGGACCTAGTGATAAACCATAATCTCTGATTTGAGCACTGTTCATGCACTCGTGAATGTGAGGTTTTTAGAAGTTTTTAAGCTGCTAGTGAGCTCTAGGACATCCTCATGAAGCTCGGAGAAGGAAAACGAGGTGTTTTGGACGTCGAGAAGTCAAGTTTGGCGAGTTTGAAATTTGGCCAGAATTATCGTGCTTTCTCCGGCGAGATCCTGTAATTTTTGGAGCTTGAAATTGGTAAGATTGTGTTCTTCTAGTCCTAAGCTTCATTTTGGTTAAGATTTCATGAAATTTGGTTGAGAAATGGAAGAGAAATAAAGGTTTAAACAGTTTCCAGCTTTCCGACGACGACGACGATCGGCGAGGTTCACTGGAGAAGAAAGAAGAATATTCCGTCAAAGTTGACGGAATATTCCTAACGGCAACTAACGGTGTCAGGTTAGTTTTAACAGAATATTCTAATTTTTAGCGGAATATTCCCTAACGGCGGTTAAGGATTCTGTCAGGATTGGCCGGCGCGTGGCGGCGTGTGGGACGTCTGAAATTTTTTCTAAAAATATGGGGATGTTCATGAGGTTGTGTAGATCACGTTGGTATATTTAAACACCCCATTTGAGTAATGTATGAGAAGTTATTAGCTAGTATTGGTTATGTGCTTTAAATTAACATTTTTATAGTTGCTTCGTATATAAGGGAGACTTATCCCGAGGACGAGCTTAGTCAAGGGCAACTCGGGGGCTACGACCCTTCGACATACCAGTGAGTGGGCTTTTGGTTTTTAGTATATATTTATATACTTGATATTTTCCTAGAAAATGTGTTTAAATGAAAGTATGTTTTGAAATGCCATGCATATAAATTTATATTCAGCATATGAATTAGTATATGATGCATATTATGAATTGGTGTTGTGAATGCTCAGGTAAGTACCAGGTGAATTATGTTTTGTTATATGAGATATTAATAATGTGAGACGTGATTGAGAGCTCATAAACCTGCACCCCGGGTGATTGTGATTTAGCCAGAGATATGGTACATGCCTATTTATGATGGTATAGGCCTATTTATGATGTCACCTCCTGCACCATATGCTCACATTGGATCCAATTTAGGTGCATAGTCTTGTCGTACAAACCATTATATCTGGTTCTGACTTGTAGGTGACTAGCGATTTATCGCACATCTATCATGAGAGCGTAGCAATGAGCATAATTATATTACACCTAGTCCTGTCATACAGACCATTAAAGTGGTTCCAACTCGTGTGCAATGTAGTGCCGCATAGGTCACTTACGGTGACTCTGACTAGATTGACTAATGAGCTATGAATTCAGCCGTATAGATCCCTGCAGGGGTTTCGGCAATATGTTATTTCCCATGAACTTATTTTCACCTGAGTTACTTATTCTGTTTTATATTTGGCATGGCATACTTATGAATATGGATATGTGAAGCATGAATTGAAATATATATATATATATATTTATATTCCATTTATGGGAAAGTTATACATGTTTTACGGCGAGGGGTTTGAGCATTTGATAAATGAAATGGTTTTGAAAAACTTTGTTTTTGCCCACTCACACTTTCTGTTTTGCGCCCCTCCATGTTTTAGATAAGCTTGTTCGTTGGTGGCTTATGAGGATTGATTGGAGGTTCTGACAGACTATCACAAATGTAGGGCATCTTTGGGTGTCGTTTAATTAGTATTTGTCTTCTGGACTGAATTTAGGCTACTTACGCTCTGATTATGTATTCACACATATTTTAGCACTTGTCTTAACTAGTACTCTTATGAGTTGGTTTTCATTTATTCGTTTTCTCTATGATCATTATTGTTTCTGCACTGTGCACATATCTACGTCACCTTCATGTGACGGCCAGCATGCCTCGATCTCGGTCGGGGTGTGTCAATGCAAGTAGGTAAATTAATATAATAGTAGGTAAATTTCAATAATAGTAGGTAAATTATGCACACGTGATTTACCTACATTTTTTTTATGTGAATCAAATATCTAGACTGTATATGTAAATAATTTACCTATAGTTGGTTCTTTTCTTTTTCTTTGTCCTAAAATTAATTTACCTGCAATTTTTATCTCATTTAATTTATATATTTTTACTTTGACAACAATTTTTTTTATATATTTTAAAGTACAATAATTTACCTATATATAATATGGACACGTTGTGATGGTAAATTGGAATTCGAGAGCCAAACTAACCAACAAATCCCTACATTTATATGCAAAATATTATTTTTGTAAAATCATTAATTCTCCTTTACAATTTGTATAAAATTAATTGTGTACATTAAACATTCAATAAGGGTGTTTTAGGCATCCGAAAATTTTTAAATGGATAAAGTCAAACATAATGAATGAATTTGCTTATGTGGAGTCTAGTCAATGAGTTTTATTTGAACAAAAAATTTAGGTCGGGTTTTATGTGGAGAAATTTAAGTTTCAGGGGCTAAAGTCATACTTTCAGTAAAAAAAAAAATGACATCTTGGTGTTCATCCAACATCTGCACTAACTACAATACCCATTTTGAACCCCCGATGATCACAGTGCATAGTCATGAGGACTACAACACTTTCATTTGTCGTTGTCAGAATCTTCAAACTCAGAATGCCCATGTACCAAGATCTACCCCTGATACCTGAACGTGGGCTTGAAGTTCCCTATTTCAGGTTCTTTAAGGAGAACTTGCTTTTCTACAATGTCTCCCCATGCAATCTCACTCCACGCTCATATCGGATCATCAACTGCTTTCAGTTGCTGAATAAATGGTATGGCGCGGAGCTTAGACTTCAGAAGTTCCGGATGTTGTACACTAAGCGGAAGAGCTCGAGTAGCCATTATCTTTTCCCTTCTAGGCCTAGCCTTTTTTGGGACACTTGGTATCAACCACTGGAGGTGGTGAGAGAAGAAGAGAATGGCACACCACTGAGTGAAGGTGAAGGATTTATTGAGATCCTAGAGAATGTGGTCCGCAGAGGGGGATAACAGTGGCAACAACAACCTGCCCTAACTTCGATTCTCAATGAAATAACAATTGCTAAACCCCACTCCGCTCCAGCTCCTTCAACTACTTCGTCAACCACTTTGGAAAGGCCAGTTTCCGCGCCTACTACAAGTGCAAGCTCTTTCGCTACGACTGCAGCAAAAGTTGAGCGGTTGGTTCAACCCCTCATCTCCTTAAACCAATTTGGAATCGACACGTGATTCTAGTGTTAGACTATAGAGATTAGCAAAGAGTTATGCCAATTGTTATGTATTAGATGTGTGCCATGTGTCACAAGTGTATTAGGTGTGTTAGTTATATGTGGAGAATTATTTATATATATAAACAAGAGATGTAATATGAAAGAATTAATGAAATGAGATATCAGAATTAATTTCTCTCTCTAGTCTTTTCCCTCTCTACTCTCTCTCTCTTAAATCTCTCTGAAGCTTTGTTAACATGGTATCTTCGCCGGCGACGAGTAACTCCTTCGGTTGACGACGATCGATGTACCTTTGCTTCCGCTCGTCTTGATAGTTAGGTGGTGTCACTGTATATTTCTATGTCGATTGGTATTTGCTCATTGAAGCTGTGTTGCTGCGCAGTCGGTGCGTTAAGTCGGTGATTGAAACCCTAATTTCTTTGGGTTTTTTTTCTTCTGTAAGTCGTTGTTTCCTCCATTGATTCTTGCTTTCTTTGGAGAAGATTGTGTTGTTAGTTGCAGAATTTGTGTTGTGATTGTTGTTACTTCTTGATTTGATCCAATTCGACTGTTGGTGTGTTCTTGATTTTGGCATATTTGCTTATCTTTGTGCTTTGGAGATCTCTCTATATTTCGTATCTGTGTGGGTTGTTCTCTTGTCTGGGGTAATTCTTCTGTGGAAATCCTCTTATTGATTGGTTGTACTGCTATACAATGGTTACGGTTGCTCAGTTAGCTCTCACTCAGTCGCCAGTTTCTTTGTTGATTCCTAATGTTGGGAACACTATGACTGTAAAACTTGATGATTCCAACTATATTACTTGGAATTTTCAAATGGAACTCTTGCTCGATGGAAATGGGATTCTTGGATTTGTTAATGGTTCTATTCCGTGTCCAAATCAATATGTCTATTCTGAATCTGAAGATGAAACTGTTGACAATCCACATGTGATTAATGATGCATATACTGTGTGGAGAATTCATGACAAAGCTTTAATGACTCTTATAACTGCTACATTATCCCCTGCTGCTTTATCTTGTGTCATTGGCTATCAAAGTTCTCATGAGATGTGGATTAATCTCAAAGAAAGGTTTTCTAATATGACAAGAACTAGTATTGTTCAAATGAAGATTGACTTACAGAATATCAAAAAGGGACCAGAATCTATTGATGTGTATTTACAACACATTAAAGATTGTAAAGATCAACTTGCTGCTGTGGGAGTGATGATTTCAGATGAAGATATAGTGATTGTGGCTCTCCGGGGTCTTCCCTCTGAGTATAATACTATAAAAACTATTATTAGGGGCAGAGAAAATCTTGTTTCTCTTAAAGAACTTCGATCTCAACTCAAAGCTGAAGAGTCCACCTTGGAAGAGGTGGTTAAGCAAACTCCTGTGATGACTGCCATGTTTGCCAATTCTCCTCGTTCTGGATTTGAAAGTGGTAATTCATCCAGTTTGCAGTACTCTCCTGAAGTTAGTGCTCAACAGGCTTTTCCATATCAACCAATGTCATTATTTCAGCAACTGCCTATGCATGTTTCACAGATGAGTGGACCATATGCATGTGTAGCTCAGAATGGTTCAGGGACATACAACAACTTCAGGGGTCCTAATTTCAAACCAAAAGGAAAAGGGAAGAAATTTTATTCTGGTTCTCAATCATCTTTTCAGCAACCTAATTTTCAATCATCCTTTCAGCAAACTAGTTCTCAGGCATCATTGCAACCTTTGCAAAATCAGTCTATTTCAAGACAAGTGTATCAACCTTTCCAATTTTATCAAATATGCAACCGAAAATGTCATACTGCTCTCACCTGTTTTAAAAAAAGATGTCAGATATGTCATAGAGTTGGGCATACTACTGCAACATGTTTTGACAAGACTAATTCTTCCATTCAACCTATGCTTATGCCACATTCTTCTCAACAGTTTCATCAATTTCAGTCTCCATCTCCTAACACACTTTTCAATGCACAGAACTCTGTTATGAACTCATCTACTCAGCATCTTCACATGATGGCTTCTTCTTCTTATAATCCTGCCATGATGATGTCTCAATCTGTGCCATCTGTTGCAATGACTGCTAGAACAAGTGCTTCATCTTCTGCTCATTCCCATGAGTATTGGTTGCTGGACTCAGGTGCAACAAATCACATGACTTCAAATTTTTCCAACCTGCAAATGGCTACTTTATATCCATCATCCGACACAGTCATGGGGGCTAATGGTGAAGGTTTTCATATTGCTCATATTGGCAAGTCAAATCTTTCACTTCAGTCACATAATTTCCACTTAAAGTCCCTTTTTACATGTTCCACAGTTGTCTCAACATTTGTTATCTATGCATCAATTATGCAAAGATAATAATTGCAGGTGCATTGTTGATGAATTCTCTGTGTGCATACAGGACAAAGTCACTCAGAAAATACTCTATCAAGGACTGAGCCATAATGCAATTTATCCTCTCCCTATGCTCAAGCCTTTCAAAGTTCCTCCAGCAGCATATATTGGACAGAAAATAAAGTCTGAGCTTTGGCATTGCAGATTGGGTCATCCTGCAAATTCAATTACTCAGATAGCTCTTAGTAAAACAGCCATTCCTATTTCTTGTAATGACACTCCTCATACTTGTATTGCTTGCTTGCAAGGCAAGTTTACTAGACTACCATTTCCTGTATTGGCTTCCAAGTTTATTGTTCCCTTTGAAGTCATTCATTCTGATGTATGGGGTCCAACTCCTAGTATGTCTATTGAGGGTTATAGATACTATGTGTCATATATTGATGAATGTACAAAATACACATGGATATTCCCATTAATGAATAAAGCTGCTGTTTTTGGAACCTTTGTTCAGTTTCAAGCTTTTGTTCAGAATTCTTTTACTGCAAATATCAAAGTTTTACAGAGTGATGGTGGTGGAGAATATGTGAGTGCTCAGTTTCAAGCTTTTCTTATAGATAAGGGTATTCAACATCAACGTTCTTGTCCCTACACTCCTGCACAGAATGGACTCACTGAAAGAAAAAATAGGCATATTGTTGAAACTGCCATAACTTTACTTCAACATGCCAGTCTATCCTCTCAGTTTTGGTATCATGCTTGTGCCACTGCTATATATCTCATAAATAGGATGCCAACCTCAGTATTGTCGATGAAGTTTCCTGTTGAGGTATTATATCATTCAGCACCTAAGTTGGAGCACTTGCGGGTATTTGGTTGTGCTTGTTATCCGTCTTTGCAACCATATCGAAACAATAAAATTGATCCAAAAACCACCATCTGTATTTTTTTGGGGTATGCAGCACAATACAAGGGGTTTATTTACTATGATCTCAAGGCTCATAAACTCATTGTGTCTCGGCATGTTTTATTTGATGAAAATGTGTTCCCTCAGTTTCCTCTAATCTCTTCTTCTGCGATATCTACACCTAAGCCTTCTCTACCCTTGGTGCTGCATCCAAATACATTTCATCATCCACCCCTGGTTCCTATTCCTTTTCCACAAGTTTTCTTCCCCTCCTCTACATCACCACATGTTTCTCAGTCATGTGATTCATCAAATAGCGATAAATCTTCACTGTCTGTTCCAGATATTAGCTCTGCACCAATGAACCCTGTTAAGTCACAAGCTACAGAATTGCATCCAAATGTTTTTGTGTCATAAGCTACAGAGCTGCAACCAGTTTCTTTGTCATCTATTATTCTTCATCCTATGCAGACTTGGTCAAAGTCTGGCATTGTCAAGAAAAAGCAAGTCTTTAGTGCTTCCATTCAAGACGATTCTTCTGTCAAGGAACCTCAGTCCTACACTGCAGCTTCCAAAATTACTCACTGGCAAACCGCTATGCAAGAGGAGATGGATGCTTTAATTCAACAGAAAACTTGGAGTTTAGTTCCTTTACCTCCCAATAAGAATGTGGTAGGTTGTAAATGGATATATAAAATCTAGAAGCACCCTGATGGTTCTATTGCTCGTTACAAAGCCCGGTTAGTGGCTAAGGGATTCTCTCGGGAAGCTGGCCTTGATTACTATTAAACATTTAGCCCAGTCATTAAACCTACTACTGTGAGGCTTCTGTTATCTCTAGCTGCTTCACAAGGGTGGAAATTGAAACAACTAGATGTCAAAAATGCTTTCTTGCATGAATTTCTTGCAGAAGAGGTTTTTATGGCTCAACCACAAGGGTTTATCGATGCTTATCATCCTGAGTATGTATGCAAACTTCAAAGGTCTCTCTATGGTTTAAAACAAGCTCCAAGAGCTTGGAATGAGCGGTTTACCAGGTTTCTCTTAACTTTGGGATTTACTTCATCTTATGTTGATCCCTCCTTATTTGTGAAATCAACTGGTCACTCTATTGTCGTTCTCCTCTTATATGTTGATGATATTATTCTTACTGGAAGTGTTGAAAGTCATGTTCAAGATGTGATAAATCAGTTGACCAAGGAATTTGATATGAAGGATCTTGGCTTGTTACACTACTTTCTTGGCTTAAAAATTGAATATCAGTCTCAAGGTATTTTTGTGCATCAGTCCAAGTATATTACAGATCTTCTTCATAAAACTGATATGCTCCAGTGCAAACCTTGCATCACTCCATGTCATCCAAATAGAAAACTGTTGAATCATGGTAGTTCTTCAGTTGCGGATCCCAGTCTCTATCGAAGTATTGTTGGAACTTTACAGTATCTAACCTTCACAAGGCCTGATATTGCGTATTCAGTCAATCAAGTGTGTCAGTTCATGCATTCACCTCCTGACGATCATTTTGTACCTGTTAAAAGAATCTTGCGGTACCTTAGAGGGACCAGTGAGCTTGGTATCTGTTTTCGACCTGGTTCCATGGATATTAAGGCCTACACAGATGCAGATTGGGCTGGTGATCCTAGTGATCGCCGTTCAACTACTGGTTTTGTTGTGTTTTTAGGTTCTAATCCCATTTCATGGAGCTCTAAGAAGCAACATACAGTGAGTCAATCATCTACAAAAGCTGAATATTGAGCAATGGCTACTACTACTGCCGAGGTTGTATGGCTTTAACAACTTCTCAAGGATCTTCACATTCTTAGTTCGTCTATTCCCTTTCTACACTGTGATAATATTTCTACAATGGCACTGGCTACTAATCTAGTTTTACATTCCAAAGCAAAGCATATTGAAATTGACTGTCATTTTGTGAGAGAACGGGTTCAACAAGGCACTGTTTTGTTGCAGTTTGTATCTTCTGCAGAACAGTGTGCAGATGTTCTTACTAAAGGGTTGTGTTCTTCACAGTTTAATGTGCATTGTTCCAATCTTATGCTCGGTTATCACCTCCATAAGCTTGAGGGGGAATGTTAGACTATAGAGATTAGCATAGAGTTATGCCAAGTGTTATGTATTAGATGTGTGCCATGTGTCACAAGTGTATTAGGTGTGTTAGTTATATGTGGAGAATTATTTATATATATAAACAAGAGATGTAATATGAAAGAATTAATGAAATGAGATATCAGAATTAATTTCTCTCTATAGTCTTTTCCCTCTCTACTCTCTCTCTCTTAAATCTCTCTGAAGCTTTGTTAACATCTAGCCAACCCCTCTTCTCTTTAAACCAATCTAGAATCGACAATGGCTCTACAGTTACTGACACACCCCAATCCTAGAATCAAGGCGTGTTGGTCGTCACGTGGGCGTGACGTAACCAAAAGTGCGATGCGGAAGCAAATGATAAAAGAAATACGAAGGAATAAAAACCAACTACTAGCAATAACATCCAACTAACATGTTAGAGTGAGTTTAAGTGTGAAACACACATATTCAGAGCATAGGTACTAAGTGCAGTCAAGTAGGACCATTACTAAATTACAACACCCGAAGGTGAATCCTACATGAGTAGTATGTCAGAATGCCGTGGAAATCCTCGTGAGCCACCAACACAGCTAACTAGAACCTGAAGGGGCGCAAAACAAAATTGAGTGGGTCAGTAAAACCAAAGTTTTTCGAAAACATTTCATTTAACAACATTTATAACTCCTCGCTGTAAAACCTATATACTTTCCCAGAATATAACATAATATGCACATAATTCTTCAAATATCTCAAATCATCAATCTTTATAAAAAACCAGAAAGTATGCCATGCTATAAGTGTCAACAACAGAATAAGGATGCATCAATATAACAGGTGAAATAAGGAATCAACTGGAGACCCTGCAGTTGGTCCTGTACGATTAATTCTATAGCTCAATATCCAATCCAACCAGAGTCACCACAGTGACCTGTACGACACTACTATGCACATAAATCGGAACTACTTGAAGTAGTCTATACGATAAGAAAGGTGTAAGAATACGCTCTAGTGCTTCTCTCATCAACAGCTGTATAATAATCTAAAATCACCTACAAGTCGGAACCACCTCTCATGGTCTGTATGACATGTCGGAACCCTCTAATGGTCTGTACGACATGCACCTACTTGGATCCAAGGTGAGCGTGTGGTGCGGGGTGAATAATATAAGCACTAACACCAAGGGTGCATGTTTAAGCTTTCAATACAATTCACATTATCAACAATTCACATGCATAGCATAAAACTCACCTGATACTCACATGTGCGTCCACAACACCATTTCACATATATATATGCATCAATTACTAACTCAGATATTTCATAATATGCATGCATGGCATTTTAAAACATACTTTCATTTAAATTCAATTTCTGGGAAAAATCAATAGTATATACGTAAATACAGAAAATACTGCCCACTCACTGGTAAGTCGAAGGGTCGTAACCCCCGTGACGTCCTTGAATACGCTCGTCCTCGAGATAGGTATCACCTATATGCAAAACAATTATAAAAACGTTATTTAAAACGTATAACCAACAATACGTAATAACTTCTCATAAGATGCTCAAATTGGGTATATGAATATACCACAGTGACATACTTGACGTCACGGATGTCGAGGTATTTTTAGAATAATTTTTTGATGCCGCACGCGCCCCCACGCGCTGGGATAGGCACGGGTCCACGCACCCCCCACGCGCGTCATCCCCTACCTCCAGTTGCCGGAAAAACTCGTTGGCGCCAGAAACAAGGCAGACCTGTAATCGCCCTTTTCTCGCTCGATTCTAAACCATTTTCCATGAAATTTTCACCAAAACTTCACAAATTACGAGGGGAAGAAGGCTATGCCTTTAAAAATCTCCAAATCCTTCGAAATCACATTGGGAAATTTCACCAAAACCGGCCACCTTCGAACCTTGTGATCCCGACATCCAAAACTTTCAAACAAACGTCCCCAAGCTTCGTGAGAACCTCCTAAAGCTCACTGTGAGCTTGGATTGTCCTAAAAACCAACCATTACAAAGTTCATGAACAGTACTCAAATCGGACCTCGAGATTTCAACGTGAAATCGAAAGATTTCTTACCTGAAATGGGTATGGATGAGTTCGTAGGGTCCTCACGAGCACGATGGTGCCCTTGAAACCTTCGATTCGTGCTTGGATGATCGTGGATGAATGTGTCTGTATGGTTCGAAAGGAAGAGAGAGAAGGAGAGTGAAACTGAGAGTGAGAGAGGGTACGGGAGAGTGAGAAAGAAATGACAGTTTGTGTGAGTGTATACGTGTCCCGTTTGTGTGATCCATCCAAACCAAATCACAACCCAACTTTCTTTAAGTCTCTAGTTCACTTTAGGTCCAAACTTTAGTAAAATCACCCAAAAAAAAAACAACTTAATTAAGTCACACACACAACCCCACTTGACGACTAAGGTTAATTTTGTAACTTCACGTCCTCGGAAATGAAATTCCGGGACGGGCTGTGACAGTTACCTCCTCACGTTACGTGCCAGTCTTAGAGGTATCTCGGGATCGGGATGTGACAAAAGTTGTACCTCTTAGATGATAAATTATTGCAATGAATCGGATATTATTATTCAATTGAAAATGAACTATCGAGTTTGTTGATTCTAAATAATTAAGGGGCCTAAAGTTACTCAGTTTAATTGCACAACCAACCCAACCGAAAAAGTAGTGGTACTTAAGGCTATTGTAATTAGGTATATGTTGAGCATAACTATGTCACACGCCAAAATATTGGTGTATTTTTACGAAGTCTCAATTAAAAACAAATGAAAAAGGGTTGACACAATTAACATATCTCATATATATGAATTTGAATTCGGTGCATATTATCTAGCTCCTTTGAGATTGTAGACTTTTTTCTCTGATACAGATGAAATATCATTTTTATTCCGTTTATAGTAGTGGAGTTAAAAAAAAAAAAGAATAAAAAAAAAATCATTATACACGTGGTACAATCTATATGCTAAAGCCAAAACGATTGTTCAAGTATGCTAAATATTGTTTTTCATAACACCACGTCAATGTACAATTTTACCCATACATTTAACTGACATTTAACGAAAAAAATACTTTTAGACTAAATTTGTTAATAGACTACACTACACTACACACGTTTAAATTTACATTTTTTTATCATAGGGGTTATTTTTCAAATACCTATAAGAACCATTTATTCGATTTGACCTTATTTAGATGTTAATGTATCTGGGTATTTATTATAAGTGACACTTAATTTAATTTACAAACTAGCAATGCACACACATATTGCGTGTGTTGACCTCATACCCGCTTTTTTCATCAACTCTCATCGGCCCTTCTTCATCCACACATGCCACTAAATAACATGCTCCAATCCAAAGTGGCTCTTTTTAAGAAACAGGCTAAATGGTGTCAAAGAAATGCTAAAAACAGCCCAACTGCACTTCGCGCGGGTGCTGGAGTCTGCTCTTAATGCAGTTGACGATGGTATTGTGGGATTATGAGAGATATTTCAGTGTGACCGCCACATAGAATGATACATTACGTGTCATTAAATAAATAGTAGAATATGTGTGTTAAAAAGTTAATAATTTTAAAAATAAAATTTCTCACTATTTACATAAAAACATATAGTGTACCATCCATATTCCCGTCATAATAAAAAATTTCTCGTGGGACTACAAATACCATCAGTTATCATCCGTGTTTCTAAAGATTCTGCACTCTTATTCATATATGTGTGCGCTAACTACTTTACCAATGTTTCCAATGCGGCAACTTGCTGGAGACGCCACATTCTTTTTCTGTGGCACTTAGTAAGGGAATGAAGGGAAGACGACTTATACGCAGCGCAGGCGTCCGGATTTCTAGCAGTTCTTCTGGAGACAATGTTGAGCATTTTTCAGGGCCTGTTAATATTACATGACTATACGAGGTTAACATAAAAAATAGTAAAATTTATGTTCATGTAATTACTAAACTGCCCATAAATTTTATTTGTATTTAGTTTTAATTAAAGGATTAGAATAGTATTTTTTTAGAATTTTAGTCAACAACCAGAGTTCTATTAATATTAAGGGTAAAAGATTGTTTACTACCCTCATGTTTCATGATTTTCAATATTTAGTACATCAAGTTTTTTTCGTCTCAGAGTCATACCTAAAGTGTAAATTTTGGGACAGTCTCGTACATTCGTTAGTCAAATTGTTAAATCTGCCGTTAATTGTGATGTGACGTCCATGTGGACAATGACTGGGTGCTACGTGTCATCCATGTTTTTTTTTTTTTTTGCTTCTTCCTCCTTCTTCCTTCTTCTTCTTCTTCTTCTTCCTCCGAATCTGCAACTTTTTTTTTTCTTCTTCATCCTTCTTTCCCCTTCTTCTTCTTCCTCCAAATCTGAGGAAGATGAAGTTTTTTTTTCCTCTTCTTCCTCATTCTTCCTCTTTCTTCCTTCTCCTTCCTCTTCTTCTTCTTCTTCTTCCTCTGAATCTTGGTTGCAGATTCAGTTTTTTATTTTATTTTATATATTCTTCTTCTTCCTCCTTCTTCTTCCTTCTTCCTCCAAATCTGAGGAAGATGAAGTTTTTTTTTTCCTCATTCTTCCTCATTCTTCCTCCTTCTTCCTTCTCCTTCCTCTTCTTCTTCTTCCTCCGAATCTTGGTTGCAGATTCGGTTTTTTATTTTATTTTTTATATTCTTCTTCTTCCTCCTTCTTCTTCCTTCTTCTTCTTCTTCTTCTTCCTCCGAATATGCAACTGTTTTTTTTTTCTTCTTCCTCCTTCTTCCTTCCCCTTCTTCTCCTTCTTCCTTCTTCTTCTTCCTCCGAATCTGGAGAAGATGAAGTTGTTTTTTTTTTCTTCTTCCTCCTTCTTCCTTCCTCTTCTTCTTCCTCCGAATCTGGGTTGCAGATTCAGGTTTTTTTTTTTTCTTCTTCCTCCTCCTTCTTCTCCTTCTTCCTTCACCTTCTCCCTTCTTCTTCTTCCTCCGAATATGAGGAAGATGAAGTTTTTTTTTTCTTCTTCCTCCTTCTTCCTTCTTCTTCCTTCTTCTTCTTCTTCCTCCGAATCTGGGTTGCAGATTCCGTTTTTTTTTTTCTTCTTCTTCCTTCTTCTTCTTCTTCTTCCTCCGAATCTGCAACCTTTTTTTTCTTCTTCCTCCTCCTTCTTCCTTCCTCATTCTTCCTTCCCCTTCTTATTCTTCTTCTTTTTCTTCCTCCGAATCTGAGGGAGATTAAGGTTTTTTTTTATATTTATTTATTTTTTATTAATTTTTAATATATATATATATATATATATATATTTTAATAATTTATTTTATAAATAATTTATTTTTAATTTCCACGTGGATGACATGTGGCGCCCAATCATTGTCCACATGGGCGCCACGTCATAATTAACGGGAGACTTAACAGTTTGACTAACAGATGTATAAGACTATCCCAAAATCTACACTTTAGGTATGACTCTGAGACGAAAAAAACCTGATGTACTAAATGTTGAAAACCACGAAATATGAGGGTAGTGAACAGTCTTTTACCCTAATATTAAATATAGCATATGCCCCACACTTTGTGTATGAAAACAATTTTTATTTTTATTTTGAAATAGGAAGGAGAAAGGAAGAAAAAAAGGAATGTAGATTAGGGAGAGAAGATTTTTTTTATTATTTTATTTTTCAAAATTAGAGGATGTTAAGTGTGGATGCAAATTTCTTCTTCCTGAGTCAAGCCGATTTCTACAAGCTGGGTTATGTAGATCATCTTTTTGGGTGGCCATCTGACTTTGAGTTTTCTGGTAAAGACTTCGAGACCTTCTCTATTTCTCCAGAAGACTTGTTCGCCTTTACTTTTGAGTATTCTATTGGTGAAGTAGTCGGAGAGGTTAGTGCCCAAGCTGAGGCAGCTGAGGGTGAAGCGCCGGATGGTGCCATTGCTGAGGGTATCACAGCTGCTGAAGGTGTGGCGACCGAGTAGTAGTGGGATGTCCAAGCTGCTGAAAAGTAGTCTACTAGGTAACTTTTGGAATTTTCTTTGTTTTTCCTTGTTGTTTTTGCTTTGCTTGAACTCGTTCGGTCTTTGCTAGTTGTTTATCAATTTTACTAGAAAATTTAATAAACTTTTTTCCTTCGCTTTTCTCCATCTCCGCTTTTTTTTTTTGTTCATGCCTTAACGTTTAGACTTTATAGACCAGTGGCAGGCGTGCTGCCTATGTAGACTACGCAGCTGTATGTGTTGGTGTAAAACTTTTGCAAAGTTGTTAGCCGTAAGGTTGGCAGCCGGATGTCTTACTTATAGAAGTAGACAAATTCGCGTAACCAGTAGGATGTTAACCTTAACTTTCTCCAATTCTGTAGGTTGCGTAGCAAGTACCACAACACTTTAGGACTTGGTGTAGGTTGTTCTGCGCTTGGCAGTGGTGAAGCTTATCAACTACGTAACATGTCGACAATAGATAAGGCTTCGTATATGAACGCTAGCTTGTTTAACCTTTCACAAGAATGTGAAGTTGTATAAGTCTAGCGTGGCTTTACTGCTCGAAGGGCAAGCCGTAGGCAGTCTTCCAAAAACTGTAGGCTACCTTAGTGCACTCGGTAGTAGCTTTAGGTTTCGAGAGCAGCCGTTCATAGGGCGTACTGCGTAATGTGCCCCTTTCGTCTCTAGGGCCCGGTTCCTTATGGATTAGGCCAAGAGACCCAAAATCATTCAGTTAGCTAAGCCTTGAAAAAGACCATTGTGGCTACTTCTAGGAATCCCGACGCAAGCCATTATGCATCTAGTTATACTAGGGCAGCCGGACTCATCAAGGTTTGGATATTCAGAGTGTAGGGTTTATCCTCCCATTTTGGAGAGCATGGTTGGTCCTTCGGGGGGTGCAATTCTTGCAATGAGTCCCTCGGAAGGGCGTGGTCTTCTTTTGAAGTGCAGGAAAGATAAGTTGTTGTAGACATGTAATCAAGCCAAGTTGTAAATTACTTCTGAATTCCTCATTGAAAAACGAGTGAAACAAACGAATAAATTAGTTGTAAAGACTGCATAACAACTGGATAGTCCTCGGCTTGCAAGGTGGTGTTCATTGAGCTGCTTGAGTCTTTGGGTCTTGATATAGTGGGAGGTCACACATGGTACTTCCTCAGGTTGTAGGCGTCCCATTGCTTATCGATCTTTTTGTCATTCATGGTGGTGAGGGTGTAATTACCCTTGTCGCATACTTTGCTGATATTGTACGGACCTTTCCAGATAGGATCCATCTTTTTGGAGCCTTCTCTGAGGGCAGTGATAAAAGCCTTTCTCAGGACTAGATCTCTGAATTGGAATTGCCAGATCTTGGCCCTTTTGTTGTAGCTGGAGAGGAGCTGCTGCTGGTAGGCTACGATGTTGGTGATGGTCTGCTCGCGCTTCTCCTCTGCCAGATCTAAGCTTGTGACCATCTCCTTACTGTTTTGCTCAATGTTTGGCAATAGAGTGTTGATGCTTGGAACGATGATATTGGGAGGAATGACTGCTTCCGAACCAAATACAAAGAGAAATGAGTTTCACCAGTTGCTCGTCTTTTGGTGGTGCAATATGCCCATAGACATCAGAGGAGTTTGTCTGGCCATCGGTGAGGGATTTTTTGAGGCAGTCGAGGATCATCTTATTGGATGCTTCGGCCTGCCCATTGCCTTGAGGATATCTCGGCGTGGACATGTGCTGCTTGATGCCATATTTTTGGAAGAACTTTGCCAAATCTTTACCCACAAATTACGGGCTATTATCAGTGACGATGGACTAAGGGATGCCAAATCGGCAAATGATGTTCCTCCATATGAAGCGTTATATGTCCATCTGAGTCGTGGTCGTCATAGATTCTGCTTCTACCTTTTTTGTGAAGTAGTCAGTTGACACGATCATCATGCCTCTGCCTCCAGTAGCAGTAGGCATAAGTCTTACCAAGTCGATTGCTCACTGCATGAACGGCTAAGGACTCGTTTGCGGGTGTAGTTCGCTGGCAGACAGTGTTGGTACCGACTTGTAGCATTGGCAACGGTCACACTTTTGTACTAACTCATTAGCATCTTGGTGTATGGTAGACCAGTTGTAGCTTGCGTTAAGAGCCTTCTGTGCTAAGGATCGACTTCCGGAGTGATTTCCACAAACACCTTCGTGGATTGAGCTTAGAACATTCAAGTCATCGGGAGGTGCTAGGCAGCGGAAATGTGGTCCGGTGTAGGATATTCGGATGAGAATGCTGTAAAATCCCACATCGTCCAGGGGAGTGGATCTTGTAAGCCTTATATGTAGATTCCCATCTCGACCTAGCACAAGGCCTTTTGGGAGCTCACTGGCTTCGGGTTCCATCGGAACTTCGAAGTTAAGCGAGTTCATGCGAGAGCAATCCCATGATGGGTGACCCACTGGGAAGTTCTCGTGTGAGTTCCTAGAAACAAAACTGTGATGGCGTGGTCTGGGCTTAAAGCAGAAAATATCGTGTTACGGTGGAGTCGAGCCCAGGATGTGGTAGGGGCCGGGGTCGATATCTGAAAATTTGGTATCAGAGCCAATCCCTGGCAGGAAGTGTGCCGATGAGGATGTTCGGCCCCTAAGGAGGGTGGATTGTAACATCCCACATCGCCTAGGTAAGTGGATCCTGTAAGCCTTATGTTACTAGATTCCCATCTCTGCCTAGCACGAGGCCTTTTGGGAGCTCATTGGCTTCAGGTTCCATCAGAACTTCGAAGTTAAGCGAGTTCGCGCAAGAGCAATCCCATGATGAGTGACCTACTGGGAAGTTCTTATGTGAGTTCCCAAAAACAAAACTGTGAAGACGTGGTCGGGGTCTAAAACGGACAATATTGTGCTACGGTAGAGTCGAGCCCGGGATGTGGTGGACGCCCGGGCCGGGATGTGACAAATGTTGTTCCACATGTAGTAGTGTGCCGCCTTGATTTGGAGCTTCTTATATTCCAATCTTTCTGCGGTAAGGGGGAGTGTACCGTTGACCAGGTAGTCTATAATAGAACTTTACCAGTTAGGAGTTATACAAACTATGACACTTCAGCTGCCGGCTCCATCTCTATGCTTGGCTTGTCTAGATATTCCACCGGAATAGAGCGTTTGAGTTGGTGGTCGAAGGTGGAGCCTAGGCCGACTAGGGCATCTGTGTAGGTGTTGTACTTTGTTTCATTGTTGGATGCTTTGAAGCCTATAATGATCGCCTGCTTGAGCATTGAGCCGTCTAGGATGACAAAGACCACGCCTGCTCCCGAGCCCTTGTAGTTGGATGCGCCGTCAACATGCAAATACTAGAAATCTCTGTTGGGGGGAGCATAAGCGGCTAAAGTGTGCTCGGCTACTTCTGGGGCGTTGTTGGGCTGCTATGTTGCGTCCCCTAGGCTAGACATGAATTCTGCTATGAAGTTTGCTAAGGCTTAGGCCTTTATCGCCGTACGGGGTCAGAAAACTAAATTGTATTGGCTAAGTTCCAACGCCCACTTCATCACTCGTTGAAAAGCATCTGGACCATGTAGGATTGATCGTAGAGGATACTAAGTCATAATGATGATTGTATGAGCTTGAAAGTATGGTTTGAGCTTCCGAGCCGCAACAACTAGTGCCAAAATTAATTTTTCGATCTTCGGAAATCTTGTTTCCGCATCGAGAAGAGCTTTAGAAGTGTAGAATACTGGCAGTTAGGCCCCCAGCTCTTTTTGTATGAGGGCATAACTCACTGCTACTTCGAAGACTACCAGGTAGATGTATAAATCCTCCGATGCTTCTGACTTAGATAGTAAAGGAGGTGATGTGAGATACTTCTTTAGGTCTTGGAAGGCTTTTTCACACTCTTCATCCCATTTATATTGATGTGCCCTCTTAATAGCCTTGAAAAAAGGCTTGTATCGATCGGTGAACCGCGAGAGAAAACAGTTGAGGGAAGCTGCTCGTCCAGTCAATCTTTGGATCTCCTTCAAGGTAGTTGAAGACTTCATCTCTAGGATCACTTGGATTTTCTTGGGATGTGCTTCAATTCCTGGTTGGGTTACTAAGTACCTTAGGAATTGACCTGAAGATACTCCAAACGTGCATTTGGTGGGGTTGAGCTTCATCTTGTACTTTCTGAGAATGTTGAAAATTTTTGCCAAGTTGTGGATGTGGTCTGACTGCTGTTTGCCTTTTATCATGATGTCGTCGACATAGACTTCCATGGTTACCCCAATTTGCTTTTTGAACATCATGTTTACTAACCTTTGGTAAGTGGCTCCCGCATTCTTAAGGCCAAAGGGCATGACCTTGTAACAGTAGTTGCCTCTCTCGATCACGAACGCAGTCTTATCCTTGTCGGGCTCGTACATAGCTATTTGGTTGTAGCCGGAGTATGCGTCTAAGAAGCTGAGCAGCTGGTTCCCAAAAGTTGAATCTAACAATAGATCGATCTGAGGAACTAGATAAAGATCTTTTGGGCATGCTTTGTTGAGGTCTGTGTAGTCTACACAAACCCTTAATTTGCCATTCTTTTTCTTCATAACTAACACAACGTTGGCAAGCCTTGCTGGGTGTGCTACATTTTCTTTGAATTCGGCCTCCAACAGCTTATCAATTTCCGCCTCGATGATCGCTACTGGCTCAGGTACGAAATGTCTTCTCTTTTGGATCACAGGTTTGGTAGTGGGGTCGACGTGCAACTTATGGCAGGCCACCTCGGGGTCGATGCTGGGCATGTCGGATGGTGACCATGCGAAGACGTCTCAGTTTTCTCTAAGGAAAGCTGTGAGTTCTTCCTTCTCGGCTGGGCTTAGACGTGAGCTGATTCTAGCCGTATTTTTCGGCTGCTGGGGATCAAGAATGATATATTCGGGGTCCTCTTAGGGTTTCCATCCTATCTCGTCTGCTTGGGTGCCATCTTCTTGATCCACTTGCTGTAATTGCTATTTAGTAGCCTCCTCCTCCATTTGGATTTTGGTAGCCTCCATGGGGGTAAAGGTCTTCTTCTTTGACTATTTCAACACTTGCACAATGCATCATCGAGATGCGACCTAGTCAGACTTGATCTCTCTGACTTCTCCTCTCGGGATGTCAAATCAAATTTTTTGATACTTGACGGAAGTGACGACATCCAACTTGATTAACCAAGGTCTCCTAAGAATCCCATTGTAGGAAGATGGGTCACTTACGATCATGAACTTCTGCTTTGAGACAACTGACGGTGTTTTCACATCATGTGTGATGTGGTCGATGACAGTTGAGGTGTGCCCGTTGAATCCAGTGAGTGCCTTTGCTCGGCGTATGATTGTGCTTTCCAGGCCCATCTTCTGAATTACTGACAGTTAAAGTAGGTTGACTGCACTACCACTGTCAACCATCATTCTGTCAACTATAGTATGGGCTAGTTGGACAAATACTACTAGTGCGTTGTCGTGTGGGAAATCGATGCCTTCTGCATTCTGCTCAGTGAAGCCACTAATGGGTCCAGGTTGGGTGTCGACTGCTTGGACTTGTGAGACTAGTAGAGCCTATTGGATCTTCCTATTCTTATAGTTGCTGGTGGCCCCTAAGTGCTCGGACCTGATGAATATACCATTGATTTAAATTGTCTTAGTTGGTGGCTCTTTATCGTCGTCCGCGTTCCTTCTTAGTTGCGCGACTGGCTTGTCCAAGTATCTGTCGACTTTGCCTTCTCTCATGAGCTTCTCTAAGTAGTTCTTCTAAGTGTAGCAGTCGTCAGTTGTGTAACCAGGACCTCGGTGGAATGTACAATACTTGGTGTGGTCCAACTTGGAAGTATCTCATTTTGATTGTTTCGGCAGCTTGAACCATGGGTCGTTCTTAATGTCGCAAATGATTTGATGGATCAGAATTGAGAACTTAGAATAGTTCTTGGTTATTGGGCCTTCTTTGGTCTTGGGTCGATCGTACGCTTGGCTTCCTGCCAACCCTTGCTGGACTGCTTCCCGTCCTCTTTCCTTTGAGCCACTGCCGACTCTTTTTTAGGCTTCTCGGGCACCTTTTCTGCTCACTGCGCCTTGTCCTAAAGTGCATGTTTCTCTGCCAGGGAAAATGAATCTGCTAGAGTTAAGTCTTCTTTCATGATCAATTCTTCGAACAGTGGATGGTTTGTTGTGAGTCCTTTTTGGAAAGCTGCAATTACTATCGAGTCATCACATCCAACGATCTTCACCTTCTCTGCTTTGAACCTCTTCATGTAGTCCCGGAAAGACCCATTTGGGTTTTTCTTCACGTTGAACAAGTGATTGGATTTTTTCTTGATCGAGCGGTAAGATAAGTACTCTTTGGTGAAAACCAAGGAAAAATCATCAAAACTCCGGATGAATCATGGTGGCAAGGTGTGAAACCAATCTTGCGCCTCGCCTTGTAAAGCGGTGGCGAAGATTTTGCACATAAGGAGATCGTTGCTCCGATAAAGGACCATCGTGCTTCAGTAATGCTTCAAGTGCCTCTCCGGATCTCCATCTCCTTTGAAAGATGTAAAGTGTGGCATGCTAAACTTGCGTAGAGGTTCTGCCTGCTCGATCTCGTCCATGAAGGGTGACCTGCTTATGTTGGTCATATCCCGTCGTAGCGCTTCATCGGCCCCTTTGTTGCGTTGGAAATTGCGCAATAGCTCGTTGATGAGTCTCTCTACATGTTTCTAAATTTGCATTTGTTGGGGTAGCAGAACTCTCGACTACCCCTAGTCTTGACCTGCTGGTCTAAGCTGCTCTTCTATGTTCTCAGCTTGTCTAAGCAGCCGCGGCGGTGTATGTGGTCCATTCCTAGCAAGAAAAAGAATTCTTCATAGGCTGCTGGTTAAACTTGAACCAGATTGAGTGACTACTTCTCTCCGTCCATCGTGCTGTTTACTCTGATGTGATGCAGTTGATGCTCCTTGTGGGCCTAGCCGCGAATGATCGCTTCGCCTGGAAAGTTGCTCATGTTGCTTATCGGAATATGGCCCCAACCATGAACGTATGCTCGTTTGTGGGCCTAGTTGAGAGTGCACGCTTTTCCGCGTGCTAAGATGGGAGTATACGCTATCCTAGGGGCCCAATCGGGAGTGTATACTACATGAATGCTCGATTCGTGGCTGGTTAAGCGGTTGCTTACCGGGACGTTGTGGAGAGGTTCCTCGTCTACCCTTGTCCTACTCTGGGACACCTCGTCTATGGCACGTTAGATCTTGGTGCATTGCAAGAGCTAATTCACCAAAGTCGTCTGTTGTGCAAGGGCGCTTGTCAACTTTATGACTTGTTGGGACAAGTGTTGTTCACTATTCAGATTGGAAAAGTTTGGGAGGAATGCGCCTCCTTGGGCAGTGGAAGGGTGGTAGACTCCGAGCACGAGATTTGAGTTGGCAAATGTCAAATCCATGGAGAAATGTGGTCAAAATGCCCCCGGCTCGATGGTTGGTTTGAATGGTTGAGATATTCTTGGGTCGACTTGGGCTGCTTGGGAAACCACGGGAGCAGGCTGGGCCACGGGAGCAGACTGGGCCACTGGAGCGGGCTACTCGGCGTGTAATGCAAGCGGGTGCGAGGCTTGGGCTCAGCTTGGCAATGTGTTGGGCTCGCATTGGGCATGGAGTGGCATGGCTTGGGTCGTGGCCTTGGTGTCGTAAACCTTGGATGGCACGGCTTGGGCTTGCTTAGATGGCACGGCTCGGGCCGTGGTGATGACACCATGGACCTCGCCGTAGGTGGCCACCATGGTGGTTCCCGTGGTGGAAACTCGCGGTGATGGTGCCGCTCCACTTATTGTCACATTTAGCCTCGTGGATCACCGCAGTCCTATCTCTTGAATATTGGAATTTTCACTTGCTGAATTTTCTAAATTTCGAGCCATTGTACTTCTCTTTTAAGTTTTATCAAAGAATTTTCGCAAGTAAAAAAATTCTAATAATAAAAACGTACGAAAAATCTACGAATGGACAAGAAAATAGAAAAACCTTGGACGCAAGAGTCTTCTACGAGTGTAGGACTCCACTCTCAATGAAAGCACCAATTTGTGGATGCAAATTTCTTACTCCTTATTCTTGGACAAAATTGCACCTACAAAACAAATAACACCTTAGGTCAAGACCAAAAACCTCACGCGCCCACAATGAATAGGGGGACTTTGGCCGAAGAACCTTCGATACCAAAGTTAGAATTTTTAGAGACAAGTGTTTGGAGAATTTTTTAGTGTTTAGCAAGAGTGAAAACTTAGCTTTTTAGAGAAAATAAGGTAAAATATATAAGGCTTGGCCGGCCCCCTTGGGAGAGAAGGTGACCGGCCTTTGTGTGTTTTTTGGGTGTAATTGGTAGTTTAATTGGTCATTAATAGATTAATTAGGTAATAAATTCATTAATTAGCCAATTAACATAATTTAAAAGGAATGTTTTGGGATTACCTTGTGGAGAAGAATGAAGTAAGTTTTGAATAAATACCTATTTTGGGTACTTTTGACTTGGTTGAGGGATGATTGTCTGTTGCTCGCGTGGAGGAATCCCGATACGCCTCAAGGGTATTTTTATATATATTTTTTTTATCCAAAAATCCATGTGTTGCCTTGTGATTATTTTTGGCTCCACATTAAGATCCCTTTGGGTGAGGCTTTGAAAAAAAAATTGTAAAATTTAGTTTGTGTGAATTTTCTTTACTGCCAATATTTTTTTTAAACAAAAACTGCCAATGTTTTTTTTTTTGAACAAAAACTGCCCATGTTTTTTTTTTTTAAATAAAAACTGATCATGTTTTTTTTTAAAAAAAAAAACAAACAATATTATCTACACTAAAAGGGAGAGGGTGTGATGAGCTAGTAATAATGTGGTTCAAATTCACCTTTAGCGAAAATCGAACCTAAGACCTCTCACTTACAAGTGAAGAGAAATACCACTAAATCATAATACTAAGTAGCACATATGATACACTTCGACCGATTTGTTTTCAACAAAAAATGTTGTATTACTTTTAGTGAACAATACAGTAAAAAAAATAAGTCGCTTTCAGTATACAATCTCGAAACCAAATAAGACCATGACCAAAATAAGTCACATCACTACTATACAGTCTCGAAACCAAATAAGTCACAAAAATGTTGCTTTCACTACTATACAGTCTCGAAACCAAATAAGGTCACCAAAATGTTGCAAAAATGTCGCTTTCACGCTTTCACTACTATATAGTCTCAAAACCAAATGGGTCACAAAAATGTCGCTTTCACTACTATACAGTCTCGAAACCAAATAAGGTCACAAAAATGTCACTTTCACACTTTCACTACTATATAGTCTCAAAACCAAATAGGTCACAAAAATGTCGCTTTCACTACTATACAGTCTCGAAACCAAATAAGGTCGCAAAAATGTCGCTTTCACTACTATACAGTCTCAAAACCAAATAGGTCACAAAAATGTCGCTTTCACTACTATACAGTCTCGAAACCAAATAAGGTCGCAAAAATGTCGCTTTCACTACTATACAGTCTCAAAACCAAATAGGTCACAAAAATGTCGCTTTCACTACTATACAGTCTCGAAACCAAATAAGGTCACAAAAATGTCGCTTTCACCATACAGTCTCACAACAAACCAAATAACTTGCTAAGTTGCTTTCAATATACGGTCTCAAGACCAATTAAGTCCATCAAAAAAAGGAAAGGATCCGGCGAACGGTCTAAAAACCAATTATGTCCATCAAAAAAAAATTCCAGCCCGGATCTTTTTCTTGAAGATTCTATGATTATGATCGTTCATCATACATTGTGAGGTCAGAAATCATTTCAAAATTTAAAATTTAAAATTAAATATAAATAGCATAAAAAAATTAACCATACAATGTACGATGAACGGTCACGATCACGATCACGAGATTCTCAGGATTTTTCAGAAAAAAGATCTTGCAAGGATCATTTTCCCCAAAAAAAACCAAATAACTCGCTTTAACATTCACACGATAATGCTTTCAGTAAACATTCACACAGTATACTGTCCCAACACCACAACAAGTCGCTTTCGGTATACTGTCTCAAAACCACAACAAGTCGCCTTCTATCTTTGTTTTGCATGTTCGAAGAAGTGACCTGAGTCCCAGCTTCTTATTCCTACACCGATATAAATATAATCAGACAGTCTTCTCTTCTGCCCAACATCCCCGCAAAGCCCAGTTGCACTTTTTCACTCACAAAATCGTATTTCTGGTTCATTAATTTGCATTTGAAGACGACATCCACGCTCCTTCCCTTCTTCTACCCTTGCCTGCTCACAAAAGTAAGTGCCTTTTTTTTTTCCTTGTGCTTTCATTTTGTGTGCAGCTCAAATCGCACTCACCGCCGGACCGTTATGGTACCATTTGAATATCTGCTTGCCGTCTTAAGTACTATCTTAACCTTGATGGCTGCAATTGGCCATATTTTTCGTCGCAAATCTGTTTTGGAGTCCTCTTTTGCCGGAATATAAACAAAACAAAACAAAAAACAGAGCTCTCGGCTTTCGAAAAGAGAAAACAGAGTTCTTGCGTCTGTGTGTGTGTGAAGGTGTGACGAGTCTTCGATATGAATTTTGTTTTTGTGTTCCTCTGTACAGAAGTGTCATATATAATCAGATGGATCGTGTCCCAGACATTGCTGTTAGCGTCCCTCTACATATGGAACTACAAGGGTAAGTGTATACTCTGCTTGCCTTTTTTTATTTTGCCTTTTACTTGGGGAAAATGATGGGAGACCAAAAAGAACTCATTAATTGGCAATTAATCTATACAACTCAGCTCTTGATATGTCTTAGGCATATTTTGAGAAATTAAGAGCCTTGGATGTCTAGAACTCTAGATCGATTCGTTATTAACAAAACATTGAAGAAAATAAGAGCTAGCTAGGTACCTGTTACAACTTACCTGCTTAATCAGTTGATTTCAGGTGATATATTGGTTTGATTAATTTATAGGTATATCATACGTTCTCACTTAGTTGATTTTAGATGATATATTGACTTGATTAATCTATAGATATATCATACGTTCTTAATTAGTTGATTTTAGATGATACATCGGTTTGATTAATATATAAATATATATATATATATATTGATGTATATAACCAGCATTCAATGAGATAAATTCATTAATTGACGTGGTATGTACACATCACATGTCATATCATATTAGTACATAACAAAAATATGGTCTCTCTAGCATTTTCTTATTAGTCATATATTGTAGATAATTCATTAATGCAATTCTATTTAATTTTCTCATTAACTATATATATATATATATATATATATATATATATATAATGAGATAAATTCATTAATTGACGTAGTATGTACTCATCACTTGCCATATCATATCAGTACACAACAAAAATATGGTCTCTCTAGCATTTTCTTATTAGTCATATTTTGTAGATAATTCATTAATGCAATTCTATTTAATTTTCTCATTAACTATATATATAATGAGATAAATTCATTAATTGACGTAGTATGTACACATCACTTGCCATATCATATTAGTACACAACAAAAATATGGTCTCTCTAGCATTTTCTTATTAGTTATATATTGTAGATAATTCATTAATACAATTCTATTTAATTTCTCATTAACTATATATATATATAACAGCACAAGTGAAGAACATTTTGGAAAGGTGCATAAATATATATGTTCCCTCATCGCCATGCTAGGTGGTTTCCTCCCACTGAAGCAAGGAGCTAAAAATGAGTCTTTGTTCAACACAGACTATCCGGCTATGATGTCCCTTATCGTTGCGCTAATTGCTTATGGCGGATTACTAATTGCCTCTAGAATACTCCACGTGCAAGCTCACCCTAATTCGGATATGGCAGAATCAATGATCAATAAGATTAGTCTCCTCTTTGGAACTCTTGCCTTGATTTTAGAAGTGGTGATCCTTGTGCCAGGTTTAGGGAAAGTCACCGGATTCTTCTGGGTTGGTTGGTTTGTGAAGGTTGTAGCTGAGTACGCCATCAAATACCTCAAAACGTTGTATGAAAGTGCAGTTGCATTAGTTGTTCATACATTTGGTAAATTGGAAGACTATGTGAATATGATCATCCGACGTTTCGCAACAGAACCCGAAGAACAAACTGATGAGCTTCCTCAAGTAGCTTCTACCACAATTTAGGTTTGGGGTATTATTTTTAGGGATGTGCTATCCACACACCCCTTTTTACTTCTCCCACACTCCTTGTTAATTTTTGTCATTTGATCTTCTTCAATTCATCCGATTTGACGGCCGAAAATTAAAAGGGTGTGAGAGAAGTAAAAAGGGGTGTGTGGATATCACATCCCTATTTTTACTTGTTATTATTTTTCTTTATTTTGTTGAGTTAGATTATATTGAATAGGTTGTTGTGTCCCGGGTTTGAAACTCCCTCTCCCTTAAATTAATGTAATGGTTTTGAAACTCCCATCCCCTAAATATTGTAATAATTTCGAAACTCCATTCCTCAAAATCATTGTAATAGTTTCAAACTCTCTTTCATTTTCTTTATAATAATAATTTAAGCATAAACCATATCGAACTCAGCTTGTGCAATATTATAAATATATGATTAGAAAAGCAAGCCTAGTATCAAAACTGTAAAACTAAAAAAATACTTGTTCATAACCAAAAGCAGAAGTAGTTTCAAGTATAGAAGAGCAGCTAGGAAGCTAGATATAGGATGTACTTACGCATGATGAGATGAAGAAGAAGGGGTAGTACCGCTCATAGTTACAGCAAGATTCTCAACTGGTTGAATCATCATATTCATATATCGTGTTGTACAAGGTAATAGAAAACGATGATATTGAAAGCATATATGATACCTCCATCTTAGGGTTAAAATACATGTATAATATACCTACGTTACAGGGAGAACACAAAAAACCCAATATTTGCCTACTCTATAGGTGAAAAATAAAATTGGGAAATACCTAGAAATATGGCAGTTTTTTAATATTGGGACAAAAAAAAGATTTTTTCTATACCTTAAAATTATCAAATTGCCCTCCTATATAAATGGGTTATCCAGAAATTTAAGCTCTCATTTCTCATTTTGTAGAAAGAGAAATAGAGAGGAGAGAGCGAAAATCTCTCTCCCCAATTCTAGTTCAAAGAACCCTAACCCACCCATCTTCTTCATCCAAGAGCTCTCTCTAACCCACTCATCTTCTTCATCCAAGCTCTCTCTAACCCACTCATCTTCTTCATCCAAGCTCTCTCTCTCTCTCTCTCCATTTCGAATATGCACAAGAGCTCTCTCTCTCTAACCCACTCATCTTCTTTGATTTTTACCTTTTCATTCGTAGGTTTTATGAACTAGGTTTGCTTAATTTTGCTTTTTGATTGATGGATTTTTGGAGTTGAAGTGATTGGTTTGGTGTTTCTTGGAGGAGACCCAAATCCTTCATTTTTTATTTTTTATTTTTTATCATTTCTCTTATTTATATGTGGGTTTTCATTTCTTCTCTCTTCTCTCTCTCTCGATCCAAATTTACAAGCACTAAAATAAGGTTTGGCTTTTGCTATAATTAAATGAAGAAAAAAAATGTATTAAAGGTCAGTTACCTTTTGGAGAAGAGATAAATTTGAGGGAAAAGAGAGAAATCATAGTGGAAAGTAGGAAGAGAGAAGGATATGGGCGAAATTGTTTCGCATACTTGTTCGCTCTCTTCGTATTAAGCTCGCTCATACACTGTATGTACACGACATGCATAGGACATGCACACAGATCTGAGCTCAACCCAAAAACCCATAGCTCACAGCTCTATCTTTGAAATCAGAAAAATGATTCAATCAGATAAATGGCCCTAAACTTTATATGAAGAATCGAAGATTCATTCATTTGAATTTGGTATCAAATTTACTTGGGTTCTAATATTTTAGGGATTTGAAAAAATTGCAGTTTGAATGGCCAACTGAATCAAAATAAATTGTTTCACAAGCTCGTTTGCTTTTTCGTATTTGCAGGGCATGCTTATGAATCAAAGGAAAAAGTAGTAAACTATGTTAATGCGAAGAGTATCAAAAATGTAAATACGCACCATCTACACATAATACACTATATGCACATAATATGTATAGTACATGCACATGATATGCACAGAACGAGAGAAGCTCTAATGGCAACATATTGGTATAGTGGAAGGTTATAGTGACAATTTGAAAAGTCTCGTTACATATATCAACCACCGCTTAACCGTGCACTTGGAAAACATGATACTCGTTGTCGTTATTTCACAAACATGCGTGACCTTTAACGTCATCTACGTTATTTCATAAATCATTGATGAAGGAACTTGGCACGAAACACTCCTACCTTACTATGCCTGCCAAAGCTTCAGTCGCTAGAAAAAATGGAACTTTTCGACCAAAACAAAAAATATGGTACAAAACTCAGCTCACTTTTCTCACCTTTCTCTCTCTCATCGATTTGTGCAAAATCAAAGGTATGAGGTGAACCCAAAACCTAGCTCACTCTTTTCACCTCTCTTTGGACTTCTATCTCTTCAAAATCAGAGCTCAGAGATCTGAGGAAAGGAGAGGGAGTAGAGAGAGAAAAAGTGAGAGAATAGAGAGATGAAGGGAGAGAGAGAGTAGAAAGAGAGAGAGAAATCAGAAAAAGGGGGAGAGAAAGTGAGGAATAACTCTTTTATATGTGGGTATTTTAGTAATTTCGGTTTTGTACATGTTGTGCATGATCTTCAATTTGTCTTATTTTTGTCCCAAGATTAAGAAATTGTCTTATTGTAGGGTATTTCCCAATAAATTTTGTAATAAAGGGGGATGGATCATGTTGGCTAACACAAAATGAACATGTGACAGAAGTAGATTAAAAAAAATGGTACAAGTAGATAAATACATTTAATCTAAGACGTAAATGAAACCCAGCAAAAACTCAAAAATATGGTAATGATAGATTGAAATATCATGTGTCATAGGTAGATAAACAACATGCTTAATGAGAGGAAACCTTTCATAAAAGAAATACCATGTTGGGATTAGAACATCTGCCATGTTTATCAAGCAATATATAAAGATGATAGAAAGAAGAATATCTCAAAGAAAGCAGAGAAGAAAAGAAACAGAGCAGCTGAAGTTTTTCATGAAAAGATTTTCTGATATTTCCTTTTGGATAATTGTTCCCGGTGCACAGGACAGCTCCCCAAGACAATAGCGCATCAACATTACAATTCATCTCTGCCACACATGTGGCAATATATTAGAGTTTAAATCAAAATTCAAATTGCCAAATTAGGTATACCAAAAGACAGCAGAGTAACAATGCTTGGTGCATTTTCGTTTTCTTTCCTTTTGCCTGTTTGCTTCTTTTTTATATACTTTGCTATGCATGTACGTGCAGAAGGTTTTTTGAATTACGGCATGCTATCTGTAACTTACACATTTTAAATATATTTATATACGTGAATTGCTTTCATAATTTTTTTATGACAAAAAGAAAGTCAAATATATGAACTAATTGAAAGGTTTTTTTTTTTTTAATAACCAGTACTACGCGCCTCTAAGTGTTTAAAAATAGAGAAAATAATATTTAATAAACAACTGATTGAATCACATTATTGTGCGCGTGCGAAAAATATTTTTTATCACCAGCGGTTCGCTTCTCTTAAGATGTTTTGAACGTATTTAAAAATAAAGAAAATAATATTTAATAAACAACTGATTGAATCACATTATTGCTATCCTATTATGAGGCTAAGCCCATCCCCTCCCCCTTAGTGTAGATAACATCGTTTGTTCAAATAAACAAAAAACAATCATTTGACAACTAATTGAATCACATTATTATGCTCGTGCGAAAGACTTTTTTTTATAACTTGCACTACACACCTCTTAAGATATTTTAACGTGTTTAAAAATAGAGAAAATAATAATTAATAAACAATTGATTGAATCACATTATTGATAGCTCATTGTGAGGTACTAATTATATATATATAAAAAAAACATTGTACATGAAAAAGTTAAATATTAAAAACACTGTTTATCACTTTACAGTAAATAGTTAAATATTAAAAATATTTTTTATCACTGTTTATATGACGAAAATACCCCTTCCACTTTGATGCATTATTTTGGGTTACTTTTGAAGTTTTTTGTTTGAGGGGCATTTCTGTCTAATAATTTTTTGTGAAGCATGGGACCCCAAAATCCATTGTTCAAAAGCCCTACTGGCTTTATATATAGATGTATGTTTGTTGTGATTTTGTTCTCATATTTATTGATAGTTTTCTGGAAAGCTCTTTCCCCTTTTCAATTTTGTTCTTTCAAAATCAGCTGGGAAAAAGGTTTCTTCATTCTGAGTAGAACTCGTTAATTTTTTGAAGTGAGTGCAAGAAAACTCAAGGCAAAATATTGATGTGGTAAAAAACCTCAGTTTTTATCACAGACGATGTCTGTTGTCAAAGGCGATATAACCAAAGATTGTGTCCAAGATAAATTAGGAACTAACACTATATGCTATGCCGTTGTGAATTACTAATTGAGCACAACCAATGCATGTAATAAATATATTTTTGTCACAAATAAAAATAAACAAAAGAAATATATATTGTTGTAGGCCTAATTTACTTAATTGTATTTAGGACCGGCGGCAAGAGAGAGAGAATAAAGAGATGTAAGTCTGAGATGTGTGTTTTATCATCTCATTGTGCCTTTATTTATAGTAGTATGATATGTTAAATCTTTACCCTAATAAGATTACAACTCTAATAGGATATTATATACTAAAGGGAATATCCCAAGATATCCCTAGCCTACACTAGGATTTATACAATCACATTCCTAATCTAATAGAAGTGCAACATTCCCCCTTGAGTGTGTAAATACTCAAACAAAACATTGCATCAGGTCTTCAGCAGATAAAGTAGAACAATTGATGAAGTTGTTGGCACAACGGACGAATGCTAGTCTCAAATTAAAGAAAGTATGCAGTGGTTGTAAAACTCACAAAACATCGCTATGGTAAAACCTAAGGCAAGTGAAAACCCATAAACTAAGGAGAAAAGTGAGAAGTATGCATAATGTCTAAAACAAACGTCATACAAGATGAAAATAGTGAACTCAAGGGAGTATGATCATCCCAAGATGAGTGTCTCATCAAAACATCGTTAGGTAGCAAAAACCTAGTGGAAAAATGCTCTTAATTATAGGAAAAATAATAAATTAAGATCAAGTGAGTATGCTTCAGGATACTCCCCTTGAGTTAGACATAATTTTCAAATAAAAGAACTACAAGCTATTCAACTAAGATAATTTACGCATATCGATTCCTTAGACGAGTTTCTGAAAAGTAGACTTGGGCAATGACTTAGTGAAGAGATCAGCCAGGTTGTCCTGGGAACGATTTTACTTGACTTCAATGTTTTGATGCTGTTGTTGTTGGTGAGAATAAAAGAACTTCGACACTATATGCTTGGTGGTGTCTCCCTTGATGTATCCCTTCTTTAACCGCTCAATACATGTTGCATTGTCTTCAAATATCGTCGTAGAAAGGTCAACGACAATAGTAAGACCACTAGTACTTCGAATATGTTCCATGACTGCTCTCAACCAAAAACACTCACGCTAGGCTTCATGCAAGCGAGAATCTCATCATGGTTCAAGGAAGTTGCAATTAGCATTTGCTTGGTAGACCTCCAAGATATTACGGTGTTTCCAATGGTAAAGACATAACTCATTTGAGAACGTGCCCTATGTGGGTCAGACAAATAACCAGCATTTGCGTAACCAACGAGGCAAAAATCCCGAAGACTGAGGGGGCGGCAGCTCCTTGCAAGGATTCATAGGTGTAGAACAAGCCCAAATCCGTCGTACCTTTGAGGTAGCGGAAAATGTCTTCAACACCATTCCAGTGTCTGCATGTAGGTGCATTACTGTCTCTAGATTAACAGCGAAGAAGATGTCGGGTCGAGTGCATTGAACCAAGTACAATAAAACACCAATTGCACTTAGGTATGGAACTTCAGGCTCCAAAATCTCTTCCTCATCCTCCTTAGGATAGAAGGGATCTCGTTTAGCATTTAGAGTCCGAACGACTATAGGAGTACTTGAAGGCTTCACTTTATCCTCACTAAAACGTCGCAACACCTTTTAGGTGTAGTTCGATTAATGTACTAGGATTTCATCCGAACAATGCTCAATCTCCAGGCTGAGACAATATCTAGTTTTCCCAAGATCTCTCATCTCAAATTCAGATTCAAGTGAACGGCAATTTCCTCAAGCTCTACTAGAGTTCTGATGAAGTTCATGTCGTCGACATAAATTACAACGATCACAAATTTGGAATGCGACTTCTTGATGAACACGCATGGGCATAGTTCGTTATTCACATAACCCTGACTTGTCAAATATTCACTCAGACGGTTATACCACATCCACCCAGATTGTTTCAATGCGTAGAGTGATCTCCTCATTCTAATCAAGAGAGTGTTTCGTAGTTTAGAACTATTTGAACCAGTTAATGGAGGTCATTTTGGAACTTTCATGTAGATTTCTATATCTAGATCTCTATAGAGATATGCAGTTACCACGTCCATAAGCTGCATATTTAGCTTTTCGAAAACTACCAAACTGATAAGGTAGCATAAAGTTATGACGTCCATTACAGGGAATACGTTTCCTCGTAATCAATAGTTATGACGTCCATTACAGGGAATACGTCTCCTCGTAATCAATCTCAAAGTGTTGAGAGAAGCCTTGTGGTAAAAGAAAAAATTATCTTTTTACCATCTTTTAATTGACAAAGAAAGTTTTATTAATATGTAGTTTAGATTAATATATATAGTTTAAAACTTTAATTTCATTGTCACTTAGTATTACGGTTTAGTTGTATTCATCTTCACTGGTAAGTGAGAGATCTTATGTTTAATTCTCATCAAAGATAAATTTGAAGCACATTATGCTAGTTTATTGTGAGACTAATCTCATCTCTCCTTTTAGGGTAAATAATATCAATTGTTAAAAAAAAAAAAAAAAAAAAACTTTAATCTCCATACCTACCGATCTTCTTTCAGTGTTCTTGAGCACCGGCCAAACAGTCACCATCCCGAAAAGGAACCCTAATAGGGTCGCGATCCGAGCAAAGGAATCGAGGGGAATCGAAGTGAATCAAGCGGGCGATTCGGCGCCAAAATTTTATGATGAATATTTTTGTTGCGGAGCAATGAGTCAACTCTTTGATGACCGCGTTCCTATCACGCCCAGCACCTTTGACCTTATTGTTATTGGAACGGGCCTCCCTGGATCCGTGATTGCTGCCGCAGCTTCTACTGCCGGAAAAGCTGTTCTTCACCTTGACACTAACCAATTTTACGGCGGCCACTTCGCCTCTCTTCCCCTGGATGATCTCTTTCCCTTCCTAAATTCTCATGCTTCCCCACCCTCCTCCTCCTCCACAACCACTACCACCACCACAATTACGGGACATGATGATTACACTGCCTTACCCCTCACCCGGCGCTTGCTCTACTCCGACATTGAGACGGTTACCTATGCCCCTCAAGCCCTTGCCCAGCATAACCCCAAAAGATTCTACATTGACCTTAGCGGGCCCAAGGTTTTGTTTCTTGCAGACAAAGCCACGGACCTTCTGTGGAGATCGGGCGTGTTACCATTTTTGTGTTTCAAGGGCATTGAAATGAAGTCCATTTACGACGATATTGGGGAGTTGTGGAACGTTCCAGACTCTCGAGTAGCAATATTCAAAGACAAGAGGCTAAGCCTCATGGAGAAGAATAAGCTGATGAGGTTCTTCAAGCTTGTTTGGCAGCACCTGGAAGCAGCCACTGACGAACAAGGGAGTGAAGGAAATAGTGAGAGTAGGAAAATTTCAGATGAAGATTTGGAGAGTCCCTTCGTTGATTTCTTAAACAGAATGGAATTGCCACACAAGATCAAATCGTATACATCACATTACCCTTTTTTCTGTTTGTTTGTTTGTTTATTTGCTTTGTTTTTGGTTCTCATCTTGTTGCTTTGCATCACAATGCTTAATATATGTGTGTTCCTAATTGCCTTGCTATGATTTATGGCTAACCTACATTAGCATTCACCGCACGCTGTTTCAGAGATTAATTATTCGGTCTAGTTTCGATTATGTCTCAAATATTCTGTCTTCGGTATGCTGACACCTTATGTCATTTCCTTCTCTGTAGAATTATTTTGTATGCCATTGCCATGGTAGACTATGATCAAGACAACCTGGAAGCTTGTAAAAGTATACTTAAGACAAGAGATGGGATTGAGCGGTTAGCAGTCTTCTACAAATCGAGGTTTGTTTTGTCCTTTCTACTCCACCCATCACGGTATCCTGTGATGTTTAGATTCTATTTAGTTTTATTGTACTGATGCTTAACTTGGTATTCATATAGTGTTAATACTATCAAATCTGGTCTGTTTTGTTTTATCCACTATCAATATGAGGAAGATAATGTAGAGCTGAGTTTATTTGTCTAGAGGAGAAACAAGAATGAAGCTTGAATAGGTGGAATCCTGTCAGACTCATTGAAATCAAAATCTCAATGGCGTAGAGTACTTGGATCTAACGGAAGACGTGACACAAAACCGAGCGCAATGGCATTTTAGGATTCATATAGCCGACCCCACTCAGTGGGAAAAGCCTTTGTTGTTGTTGTTGTTGTTGTATGTTGACTGTTTCATATGTGTGCTGATGATTCCAGTATGAAACTTATCTCAGTCATATGTCATTTATTTCAAAGATGATAGTTAATAAGTATAATAAGTTACTAATGGTTCTTGTTCTTATTAGGTTGACAAATGCACCTGAGGCTATGATTTATCCTATGTATGGTCATGGGAACTTATCAGGAGTTATAAGCCGCCGCGCTGCTGTTAAAGGCTGCGTTTGTGTAAGTTCATGCAAATATTTGTTACTTGTTTGTCATGGGAAGTGTTTCTCCATCATTGTTGCCCTGTACACGCTTGTTCATATATGTATGCTTTTACTTATTTATTTATTTTTGTGTCAATGATTTTATTTAACATATACTCTTTGCTATCTTCCTTTTTTTTTAATTTGTGCCTGTGTATGAGTGCAGTGCCGTTCTAGGATTCATATAGCCGACCCACCTTGTGGGATAAAACTTTTTTGTTGTTGTATTTGTGCCTGTGTATCTCCCAAATTCATGAGTCATGTAACTTATTAAAAACTTGACTGGGTAATAAATAGCTGCAATGTTTATCTATGTCTGAGAAATCTGCCATGCAGGCTCAACGAGTTCCAGTTGCCGTGCTTATGGACAAGGTATGTGAGTGAGGATAGTTATACTTGTTTCTTATATAACATGGTTGATTGAAAGAAATTGAAATTTGGTTTTCTGAATGTTGAATTTTTGCAGGACAGTGGCCAATATAAAGGTGTGAGATTAGCTTCTGGTCAGAATTTGTATAGTGATCAGCTAGTTATGGATCCAACTTTCAAGGTCCCATCGCTGCCAATTTCATCTCCACCAGACGTGATAGCAAGTCCTCAAGTTTTAAGTCTGAAACATGATAAACGAAAGGTGGCTAGGGGAATATGTATTACAACCAGTTCACTGAAGCCAGATATATCAAACTGTTTGCTTGTATATCCTCCAGGATGTAAGACGTAGTATGTTTTGATTTTGTGCTTTGTTCAAAATGAGTAACAAGAACATAATCAGTCGATTCCATTTTTTTCCTCGCTAGCTTTGTACCCTGAGCAAGATGCTTCGATCCGGGCAATCCAAATAGGTGGAAGTTCGGCTGAAGTTTGTCCAAAGGGCATGTATGTTTTTGCTAAATCAATAAAGTCTTCACATGTATACGTGCACACAGCCTATGCTTACATGGTGCAAAGAGTAATATGCCTTCACCCTTTTGATAAATCTGTTAAATTGACATTCTTCAGGTTTGTGGTCTACTTTTCTGTTTTATGCGATGACGCCAAACAGGGGAAAATGTTGCTACATGATGCCATGAATGCACTTCTCAAACTTGCGCTTTCTGGAAACCCTTATGATCGCACTCTTGATAGTGAAGATGCAGAAGTAAAACCTACTTTGTTATGGAGCATGTTGTATGTTCAGGAGCTAAGTACGGTGTGCCACTCTCTCTCTCTCTCTCTCTCTAAGGGCAAAATATTATTACAACCATAACTCTCCGAGTAGTCTTCATTCATACATATGTAGCCATTTCTTGTTGAAGCCATGTGGTTGTCGATTTGGTATATGGGATTTGAATCATTGATTGTATGATGTACGATGAATTTTACGATTTTTACTTTGATTTCAGGATCAACAGGGTTATTTCCTCTCAACTCCGATGCCAGATGCGAATCTGGACTACAATGATCTCATAGATTCAACTGCGGTGGTATGTCATCCTTAGTTTCTTTAATCAATTATATAAAACTTTATAATAGTCTTGCAGTATACAAGTAACATGGGATATACTTATTGACATACAAATCGCCACATTTATGTGTGACGATTGTACACTTTTAAGTAATAAACATGGGGTTTGAAAGAAATTTATGCTTGTACTTGGCAGCTTTTCCAGACGTTGTATCCACATGAAGAATTCTTTCCAGGGACACACACGGTTGATAATTTTGACGATGATGGCAGTGACGTTGATGCCCCGAAAGGGACTGAGTGAGCCCCTTCTCCTCAAGAATTTTCCACCAAGGTCAATAAGAGGTCACCAGAAAAGCTAAGTTAGGTGGTTTATTAGATTTTTAGTTGCACTGACAATTAAGTCTACTGACTAGGGTATTCCTTTTATATATATATATATATATATATATTGGTGGCAAGACATAGTTATCCACCCTTTCTGGGGGTCGGAAAGACTCACAAAGACATTTCAGCCTTCTCCTGACCACAAGTTTGCCTTTCAGGCCAACAACGAGTTTCGAACCCAAGATCTCAAGTTTTTAGTTTTAAGGAGGTCTCGTAATCCACTCTTTACCACCGGGTCACTGTTCCTTTAGACTAGAGTAGGGCCGAATTTTCTCTATTGCATTTTTAAGTTACATATTTGAACAAGAACCAATAAATTTTGTATCAAATTCACGTAAAAGTTAAAAGACGTCTACGGCACCAACATATCGTTAAAATGCCATCTCATGCTAATAATATATCCATATGAGTAAATTTGTCTCCACGTGTTGATGTCATAGTAATTGTGTATTGTTTCATGTAAGCTGCTTTTCCCTCGTTCTTCTAGCACAATATATAATAAAAATCCTTATTTAAGACAAAACCACTTGAAACTCGGTTATAGTCTCTCACTAAACCTCCCAAACCTCAAATTTTGTCAACTTCCTAGGGAGGCGCTTACAAGAAATCGATCAAATTTTGACAAAGCGAATATGATCAAGGATGTTAAATGAGATTTGATTCAGGGGTTCGTTAGTCGCGGTACATTTCTTTAATACTACAATAGGTCTAGTGTTCTCTACTAAGTACAAATTCAAACATGCGAGAGATTTTTCAATGTGCTTGGAACACGGGATAATAATTAAGTAAAAAATTATCAATTTAAAATATAAAAATTTCCTTATATAATGACACGGTGTAGAATTTGTGTTCCGGACACAATAAAAAAATTTCTCTAGAGATGTGGTCCAATATAATTGAAGAAGTGCAAAGGCTTAATAATTTGATCATATGATATAAAACTGATACCATTTCAATCTCAAGTTCCAATTAAACATCCAAAAGAAGGCCATTTCAATTCTTGAGTTCCAAACTTCCAAAAGAAGGCCAGGCCGTCGCATTATTTTGCATATTAATTATCGAGTAAATTGTAGAAATGGTCCCTTAACTTTAATCAAATTGGAGTAATGGTCCCTCAACTAAAAATTCATTACCATTGGTCCCTCAACTTATTAAAATGTGTAGCTATAGTCATTTTCATCAATTTCGTCAAAATTTTGTCAAAATAAGTTATGTTGGAATAATCATTTACATAATTAGGGTCCCTCAACTTATCAAAGTGTGTAAGTAATTATGATCCTTTTCGTCAACTACGTTAAAAATTTTGTCAAAACGAGTTATATTAGAAGGACCATTGCTACAATTGGGTTAGAGTTAAGGGACCATTTCTCTAGTTGAATTAAAGTTTAGGGACCAATGATAATGAATTTTTAGTTGATGGACTACAGCTACACATTTTGATGAGTTGAGGGACCAATGGTAATGAATTTTTAGTTGAGGGACCATTGCTCCAATTGTGTTAAAGTTAAAGAATCATATCTACAATTTACTCCTAATTATCAAATCAAATAGGAAGTTGGCCCCAATAATATGTGCTCCAAGTTTACGTGCTCACGGAGAAAGAACGACGATTGTCACATCATAAGATTACATTTGCACCTCTTAAGAAGGATGTTTCAAAGAATCAAATTAATGGTAGAAAAATTGCAACTAAACTAGTTGCTTCAAAACATATACAAAGATCAAAAGTAATGTCAGAAATAAGTTGGAGGAAAAGAAATATAAAAGCCATGATTATTGGTCACTAAGGAGAAACCGAGTTCTTTCTCGTCTTCAATGTTCGTAAGTGTAGGTGCTCATCTCGTCCCACGACAAGTAGCATTTGATCTTCTTGTTTTGAGGCACATGAAACTTCGGTTCTTTCGGTATGGTTGGATGCTTCATTGACCTAACAACGAAGAAACATGAACTCGACGTAAGAAAACTGTATCACATCTCCTACTTATAAATACTATGAATATCAGAATATATCTCGCTCAACAAAGAAGGTTCAATGGGATGCAGCACGTATTGAGGATATCGGTTTACAATCGGATCAATCAAGTACCTTCTGGGAATGAAAGGCCTGTCAAAGTAGGGCATTGGCTGCGCTTTCGGAACAAGCTCCCTCTTCAATCTTTTTATTTCCTCCTCTTCTGCCAACTGCAAGAGAACAATACCAAAACTCATAATTCAGGTCGAGAATAACTACCACCGTAGAAAGCTCATCAAGTGCAATAACTCTTTACCTTCAGCAGTCTTTCTCTTTCCATCTTGTATTGCTCAAACAGGCTCATCTTCTCTGCCACCTGATGGGGTGCACACACATTAAAACCAAATTCGGAAAGGCAATTCGTTGTCACAAAGTTAATTCTACAAAATCGAGGCAAAACTTATTTCCCAAATGCTACCTGGAAACAATTTTTTTCAAACAGCGTTTATATGCACTACTAAGCTGAGAATGATTGAAAATATGGAGACAAAGCGCATATTCTTAAGGCTGAAGTATTCAAAATCACCTGATGGTCAAACTCAGCTCGCTCTACTGCCCGCATGTCACTGTGGAGCTTCAGGTCTGTTGGTATTGTTATTTCTTTTACTGGAGGTTTCAGTAAGCACTGAGATGACAAATACAAAGATATGCATACAAGTTAGTGGTTCGGTCTTGTCCGTCTTGCAATAGCAATAAAATCACTTAAATATAGTCCTTTTCATGTGATTTGGGACATTGAATTGGTATCTATACCTCTGGTTCGTCAGTTGTCCATGGGAGGCCCTGAGCAATTGGTATCCGCTGTCTCTCCTCCTCCATCATCATCTCTTGTAGCTTCTTCGTGAACTCTTCCTCCTTTTGTCTTCCCCTTTCCTGCAGTGATATCACAAAACAAAATTAGAAGCAACGCAAACCACGTAAACTTTCGAGTGCTTGTCGATACCGTTCATTTCCAGCACAGTTTACCTCTGTTCTTAGCTTGAATGGTTTAGCGCTAGTGGCTCTCTGTTGCTTCTTCTTCTTCCATCTCCCTCCTCCGATTGTGCTGGAAGATTCAGAGCTCTGAAATTCGAACCCGAATGCAAAGGTAACCTGAGTTAGTCAATCATTTTCAATCTCCAAAGAATGTAAAAACAGTAAGGACAAAAATTACATTTCTTCGGCTCCTTCGCCCCCCATTCGAAGTCCTGCTTGAGACACTGTTTAGTCAAAAGAGCACAACCAAACTCAGTCAGAACATACAACAAACAACTGATGTGCATCAAATTCTCATACTAAGTTGCTAACTATAATCAAGTACAATTGCTAACCTTCCCAGACTTCCATCCCAAGAAGAAGAGACTGAAGTTCGCCGATCCAGACCGAGATTCTCCGACGTCAAGAACAAGTCCGACGGGAAAAACGAAGAAGACGAGACCTGTGTTTCCAGCGCCTTAGGAGGAGGCTGCAATCCGGGCAATGCCCACTTCGCCGCCTTCTTCCCAATCTCTTCCGCCGCATCCTCCTCCCCATTCTGCTCATCCGAATCCTTCGAGCTCGGAATCGAAAGCAGCTTCTCAAACGCCTGAACCAAATGCATCACCTTCCCACTCTTCGGCACGCTCTGCCTCGCCTCTTCCAGCAACTTGTCCCTTCTTCTCTTGATTGTCGAACAACCCATTTCACTATCCGGGTCAATATCACCCGACCCATTTTCAATCTGAAGGTCCTGAATCCTCAAACCCTCCTCGATTTCTTCCTCCAGTTCACGCCCAGCTCTTTCGCTCTCCTTCAAACTCTCCGATTCGACGTCGTCGTTTCGCTTCTTGAAGAACTCTTCCTGCGACGCCCTCAGATTCTCATACGCAACGCAGAGGCACATCTTCGAATTGCCCTTATCTTTGCACTTGCAGGAGACGTTCGGGTTCTCCTTCTTTGATTTCTTCTTCGCAATGATGAACTTCCTCTCCCGGATCTTGTTCCGGGGCGAACGAACAACCGGGTTCGGGTTCTTGGTCGCAGATTTCTGGGACTTCCCCGCCGATTTCGTCGCAGGGGAAGCAGTGTGTTTCGGGCCCGGCGAAACATTGGGGTTCATATTCTCGGTGCATCTTGATTTCTCGTGCTTCTTGTATCGAGACCCGTGTTGGTCTTTCACAGGAGTCACCACTCCGGCGTTCCTGCCGATAAAATCCATCAAAATATGACCGGAAAAGAAAGAAGATTCGCCGGAAACAACTGGGTTTGGTGGGTTTAGAGAAGAAAATCAAGGTTTGGTGTTTATGGAAGCGAAGGAAGAATGGTGATGGATTGATGGATTTGGAGAGAAGGGAGAGAAAAAGGGAACGTTAGAGCAGTCGACGCTCTCTGTGTAACGGCTAGTTTTTTTGGGGATTATATGTGGACCATCTGATAAAGCTTTTAAAATTTCTGTGTGTTTGAACCGTTGGATTAAGTTTTTCTAATTTTTTGGGTCGTTTGGATTAAGTGATTGGGAGAGAAGACGGCGATATCCCTGTTGGATTTGATTTACTAACCGTTGCAGCCGAATAAGGTAGGTCGTATGACCAAAATACCCCAGTTATTGAATTTTGCACTTCATTAGACCTAGAAAAAGGATCGTGTTTGTCGTATTCATGTCGTTTTTATGTTATACCCGTTATTTTAATAGATCGTGTTGCGTTAACCCGTTATCTTAGCGAGTTTTTAACAGGTGATTCAATAGCGATTCGACTCGTTAACAAGTTGTGTCATTTTATGTCAAGTTAGGATCATGCAAGAACTTGTCATGTTATTGTTTAGACCTTGTAAACGGGTCATGTTGGTTGTTAATTGTTTTTGGCCAAATAATAAATTGTCATGTGTTCCTTATTTTTTTAAAGTTCAAGAAAAATTAATGACATGTTCATTACTTTATAAAATAATAAACATGTGTTAATTTATCATTGGACAAAACTAAATTGTAAGTACTCAAGAATTATCCTATAATAATATAGTGAAAGAAGAACGCAAGAGTAATATAATATGAGTAATACACTTATCACATTTTGTATACCACATTTGTACCATTTTAAAATTAAAGGTAGGGCCCACCGATTACTCCGCCTCTCCAATCCCATCTTCCTCCGCTCCTCACCACCTGCTTCGCTCCTCCACCGCCGCCTTAGCCTTCCTCTACTTCTCCAATACACCAAAATCTTCCCCGTTTAAGACTCCCCGTCACTCGAATCTAACCGGATTGTTCTGTTGGTTTTCAATTATGGTATCGATTGGGGTACCAATTCATGGCCTCGACGCCAATTCGGGTTGGGATTTGATAGGTTTTTCATTTTTTGTTTCTCTAGTGTTTTAATTAAATAAATTAGAATATTTCATTGATATAGATGTCCACCTCAGCTGCCACAAAAGGTGGTTTTAAAAGTATGGTACAATAGTTTTTGGGCTTATTTTTAGGTACGTAAGTGACTCAATTTTAATTTCATTTTATTTTTTATAATTCAAAAGTTACCATTTGACTATCTGAAACTCAAAGTTAGTTTTACTTTGCCCCCTATAACTCGATTTTGATTCCATTTTGTTCCTGAAACTTGAAAGTTGTCTGTAAAAAAAATCAAAATTCGCTCCACATTACATTAGATTTGTTAATTTCTTATGTGAGTGTGATTTGGGTGCATCAAGCTAATTAATTTCTTTTTTTTATTTTTCCATTTCTTCAATTTTTTTTAATTTAATATTCTCTTATTGTTGAATGTTAACGCATAATGGAGATTTATAATTAAATTTGTTGCACATATGAATAGTCATATTGGGTGTTGGGTCTCACATATACTTTAAGAGACGATTTATAAGTTTCTAGGAGAAGAAAGAGTTCACAAATCAAAATGGAACAAATTTTGAGTTTGAAGGAATAACGTGGTGACTTTTGAGTTACAATGGGCAAAATCAGATCAAAATGAAGTTCTTGTGGGCGTAGCTAAAAATAAGCCTAGTTTTTAAGAATAACATTTTTTTTTTTATGAATAATGCTAGGAAGACCAAAATTTTAAATCATGCAAATCAAATGATGTGTCACCAATAAGAAACAAGCACATGAATCGATACTTGATCAATAATCCAATCATCTACAACTACATCATTTGATTTGCAAATTTAGTTTAAAAATTTTGATCTTCCTAACATTTTCTATATGTATTTTCGGTGGTTGGTTCTTTGTTATTTCTTAGGCCTTTAAAATCTTATTCCATTTTAACTTTTTGGAATATAAAACAAACAAATGCAATTTCAGTGCAAATTCCCAGCAATTTAGCTCTAATTTCGCTTTGCTTTTCACTGGCTATGAAATTACGCGGTTTAACAAGCTTTTAACGTCGACAGAGCTTCTTCCTCAATCCAGATTTGGTGTAGTAATATATGTACGTGTATACATATATTTCTATTTGTATCCCTTGCATTATATGTTGACTTATTGTTCTTTAGGTACTAGCATGTCTTATCAAACATCGATGGTGGCTGAGCTCCGGCGAGCCACGAAAGATTTCTCCCCGGAAATGATCATCGGAGGCGGGAGCTTCGATCTCGTCTACAGGGGCCTACTTTCCAATGGCATGAGTGTAGCTGTAAAGAAGTGTAACGCCGTAGGGTTCCCTGACGTGCGAGCAATTCGCGCCGAAGAAGAAACACTTGGTAAGGTACAGCACCCACATGTTATCAAGCTTTTGGGGCACTGCCAGTGGAACTCAACTCACCTTCTGTTTTACGAGTACTACGCCAATAGCGATCTTTACAGTTGGCTGCACGAAGAATCACGGCGTTGGGCTGTCTCATCGTGGGAGACTAGGTTTCGGATTGTTAAAGGTGTCGCCGACGGCCTTGCCTATCTGCATGGCTTGGACAACCCAATTATTCACAGGGATATCAAGTCGAAAAATGTGATACTAGACTCCAACTTTGAGCCCCACATCGCTCATTTTGGGCTCGCTAGATGGATGGAGGCGTCACATACGCATGTGACGACGGAGCCAGATGGCTCTGTAGGATACATGCCTCCTGAGTACATGGCAGGATCTAACAGGGCCACAACAAAGGGTGATGTCTACAGCTTTGGCATTTTGATGTTGGAGATTGCGACCAGGAGGCGGCCGAGTAAGTTGACAACATTTGACGCCCAAGAGATGGACGTGGTGGAATGGGTTAAAATGATGGTGGCTAATTACATTGTTGATCCAAGTAACCCCATCCTATTGGTTGCAGCAGACCATTTATCGCAGTACTTTAAGATCGCTTGGTATTGCGTCATAAATTTACCACAATATAGGCCTGACATGAAGTGGGTTGTTGAAAGATTAAATGAAATTCATTAGTGTATTTTTCACAACTGTAGCCTCCTTGTTTCCATGCACCTGCACCAACTAATATCAAACATGCTTGTGTATTATGTATGTATGTTTGTAGCTATTGACTTATGACCGTTCAGTAATCATTCGTTTTCGGTTTTGAGATTTTTGGATAGAGATGGAGACATGAAGAATGGTAGAATATGTATATGGAATGGTACAAAATTGAAAATTGCAAAAACCAAAAAAATTAGGGGATAGTGTTGATAGATGAAACTCTTGATGGAGTAAATGCGAAGCTTAACCTTTGGCGGGAAGTGTTGGAATCTAAAGGTCTTCGCCTAAGTAGGTCAAATACAGAGTATATGGAGTGCAAGTTTAGTAGGAACGAAGGTTCAAATGAGTTAGGGTTGAGGATTAAAAATCAAGAAGTATCAATGAGCGAACTCTTTCGCTATCTTTAATCTATCTTGCAAAAAAAGGGAGAACTGGATGGAAACCTCAATCATAGAATCCAAGTTGGATGGATAAAGTGGAAGAGTGCTTCAAGTGTGTTGTGTGACTGTCGTATGTCACTAAAGCTAAAGGGAAATTTTATAGGACGGCAATAAGGTCATCAATGCTTTATGGCATAGAACGTTGGGCAGTGAAGCACCAACACGTACACAAAATGAGTATAGCAGATATGAGAATAAGACAAAAGGACAAAAAGAAGAGTGTGAGAGAAGATGATGGAAGGGGATGGTAATAGGAGGAGAGATAATCCTAATCCGGTAGAAATCTGAAAGGATGCACAGAAATATTGTAGAAAATAAAGCAAGCGACAGTTGTTAGCAATGTCATCCTCACAATCGTCTTCATCACCAACCTCCCAAGATGTTGATTTTTGCCTGCAGAGCCGTGAGAGGATATGAGTAATTTCATATTGTTCTCAAATTAATATGAATAATTACTGATTTGCTATGCATTTCAACTTATCAATTTTTTTTTTATGAACAAACGATATTATTTACATTAAAAGGAGGGATGGACTTAACCTCATAATGAACTAACAATAATGTGGTTTAAATTCGTTTTTAGCGAGAATCGAACCTAAGACCTCTCACTTACAAGTGAAGAAGAATACTATTAGATCTTAGTACTAAGTGATTAACTTATCAACTTCTCTCTTGGATTAGTTTGGATTAGCAAATTGGCAATCTTCTCTCTTGAATTAATTTCGTGTGTACAAATATTATTATTGTTAATTTATAGAGGCTTTTATTATTAAAATCCGAAAACTCTTAATTGATGTTAGATTTAGTCCAGTTGTTTTGTTTTGTTGATTTGGGATCATTGATGTTAAAATTCTGGATCCGTCACTGATTCTACGTGTGATAAAATAAGTGGAGCGATACTAAAAAATATATAATTTCCTCTGCTTATGTTATGACATGTGCACTACCACTTGAATACCGACACTTGAAAAAAAATATGGCATTGTTGATGGTGCAGTCTTACAAAGAGCCCTTATTAATTTTTTTTTCTTTGCATAATCTTCTTTAATTTATTCAATTCAACAACCAGACAGGGCCGGCCCTGAGGTAGCTTGAGTAGGCGCCCGCCTAGGGCCCCCACTTCAAGAGAGCCCCCAAATATATATATATTTTTATATATAGGAAAATGTTATTGACACTCCAAAAATCTCATCCTACACTCTTTACAATTGTATTTTTCTTTCCAAATATGGAAAATTTGGAATGTAGAATGAGAATTTTGGAGTGCCAATCATAATTTTCTATTTATATTTATATATTTAATTTTGCAGTTTGAGTAAAATATCTAAATATGAAATTATAAATATTTTTTTGGAACTTGCCGTGCAGCGTTTTGGGTGGGGTGGCCCCAAAAAAAATTCTTTTTAAATTTTTGTGTATCTATATAATATATATAAATATATTTTTAGAGTTTGATTTTAAATAAAATATTTAAATATAAAATCATATAATTGTCTTGAAACTTGGCTTACAAAGTGTCTTGGGTGGGGTGAAACTTCAGCAACAATTCAACTTATTTTTTGGGAATTTAACGCACAACATACTAGTAGCAAGTCTGCACCTGCGAATATGTTCTTTCCCACTAACTTATAGAGGTCAGGTACCCGATTAATGCTTCTCTTCTCTTCTGCTTCTTTTTCTATAATTTAATTTGTGACTTGTGAGTGATGTGCTTGTAAATATAATTAGGATTTTCAATTCTAGGGTTTATGATTTGTTTATTTTAATGCGTATTGTTTATGCGAAATCAGAGTATTCTCTTGTCAAGTGTCTATATTGCAATTATAAAATTCGAACTTGTGGATGCACTTAATAAAGTGGTTAAATCCCTTCAAGAAGATAAATGGATTATGGGTGCACTTAACAAGGTTGGTTACTTTTGCTTCCTAACTAGTTTTGGTTCAAGATAATTCAAAGTTTCGATGTTGAATTTTGTTAATTATACCAATTACAGTTGCCTCTGCAAAAAGAAGTATCTCAAAATTAAAGTTGATCAAATCGTATCTTTGATCAACTATGTCACAAGAAAGATTGAATGAGTTAGCTATTTTGTCAATTGAAAAAAGAATTGGTTGAAAAGTTAGATTATGTAAACTTAATTAATACATTTGCGTCTAAAAACGCGAGGTGTGTAATATCTAAGTAATGTTTACATATCTTTCTTATTTGGATATGAATTGAGTGTCAATGAACTTTAAGGCCCCACTCGAAGGCTTGCCTAGCCCCAATTTCTCAAGGTCGGCCCTATAACCAGAAATAAAAAGAAATACGTGAGAAGTAAAAATCAGCGTTTGATCACCACCCTCTTACGAAATGTGGGAGATAATCATGGAGTCTTACATCATTCGGATCAACAACCGCATGATGGTTTCCTAGTAATTACCAAAAAGAAAATCTAGGTACTGCACCTTGTTGACTCCAGTGTACCTGTACGTGACGCGTTTGTCAGGGTCTTTCTTCGAATCCAACAACTTCCTCTCCAGTCCGCCTCCCTCTCTCTCTTTATTTTCTGAACAAATTACAAACCTTATTTTTATCTTTCATCTTTCTCTTCCTCTCTACTTTCTTCCACCTTTTCCCTGTCCTCTCTCCCCTTCTCCGTACAGAAAAGCCTTGGCGACCCGGATCGTCGACTCGGGAATTTCTCAAGGCCGTGGTGAATTTCGTTATCTAAAGGTACAATCCTTGCTTCCAGACTTCAGTAGTGTAGGAAACTGAAAAAATGAAGGCCCTGGGTAATTTGAATATCTATATGGAATTATGTTTGCTTCCACAAAAAGTTAGCAAGCTTCCCTTTTTTAGGAAATTGTGAAGAATATTTTTTTTCTTCATTTCCCATATAAAAGGATAAGTACCGTTTGATCTCTTAGAATTATTACTTCAGTTCAAATTTGACTTCCTAACTATTTTTTTTATAAATTAACTCGAACTATTTGAAATAAGTTACCTAACTCATTGCCGTTAGATTACGTTCACTATTATGTCAAATTTGAGGGCAAATTAGATTTTTTATCATCATTTCTTACATGTCATTTATAACCACTAATAAAATTATGACATATGAACATATAATAATGTGTAATGACAATGTGAAATGGTCCATTAGGTAAATGTTTCGTTTCTTTATGTTTCTTATTATGCTATAAGTTTTTAAATTATTTCGTGTCCACATGTCATTATTTCATTGATGGTTATAACTATCAAGTAACCATTGATGATGAAAAGACTAATTTGCCCTTAAATTTGACTTAATAGTAGGCGGAATCTAACGGCAAGGGGTTAATTGTTCGATTTTAAATAGTTCAGGGGTTAATTTACTAAAAAAATTAGTTTAAGAAATCAATTTTAACTGGGATAATAGTGTAGGAGGTGAAATGGGAGTTTACCCGCATAAGAATTTTCCATTTATCTTCCGGTCCCTAATTTGAAATTTGGTCTCTTGACGACGAACGCTCAAATAAAATACGTGGATACGCAGAGAAGGATGCCAGAAAACTAGCGGTCAATGAAGACTTAAATGAAGGGTTCGATGGAGGGACTTGAAAATGATTAGATGCTATACATTCAAGACAACTTTGAGATAACTTATTGAAATGTGTCATTTCAAAAAACATTCATTGTGTTTTAGTAGTAGCTTTGTAATGCTTGAGTAGTTCATTGGGAGTAGTCGTCTTAAGCCCTTTTTCTCCCCTCTTTTCATCTAAAAAAGTGTTTAATTTGGTAGCTGCAGGTGCTTTCCCCGCGTCATTTGTCAATTCCTTCCAAGTAAGATATCATATTGGCATGGCTGCTACATTGGTAGGTGGAGCTTTTCTCTCTGCTTCTCTTCAAACGTTATTTGGTCTGTTGGCCTCTCGTGAAGTTGTGGAGTTCGTGCGTGGAAAGAAACTTGACAGCAGACTTCTGAGCAAGCTGAAGGTCACTTTGCTTTCTGTCAATTCTGTGCTCAGCTATGCCGAAGACAAGCAGATTATTGACTCAGCGGTGGAAGAGTGGCTTGATGAGCTTAGAGATGCTGTCCATGATGCCGAGGACATGTTGGATGAGACTAACACTGATGCTTTGCAGAAAAAGATGGAAGCCGAAGCTGAAAGCAGCAGTGAAAGTTTGGTACGAAACTTCAGCTGTATTTCATTGAATGCATTTGACAATGAATTAGAACACAAGATACGGGTGATTCTTGAAAGATTAGAATTTATAGTGAGGAGCAAGTCTGTTCTTGGCTTCAAAGAAGGTATGAAGGATGGTGCGTTGAGAAGATCACCTACAACATCTTTGGTGGAAGAGTCTGTTTATGGCCGGGATGAGGACAAAGAGGCCATTATTAGATTGCTGCTATCGAATGGTGATGTTTGTAGAAATGAGATCTGTGTGATTCCGGTGGTGGGCATGGGAGGCATTGGGAAGACCACTCTTGCTCAGCTCGTATATAATGATGTCAGAGTGCAGGAATACTTCGATCTCAGGGCGTGGGTTTGCGTGTCAAAAGAGTTTGATGTTGTGAGTATAACAAAAACAATTTCTGAGACATTCACTTCAGTGGATTGCGGTATTAATGATCTGAATTTGCTTCAAGTTAAACTGAAAGATCAATTGATGGCCAAGAAATTTCTGATTGTTCTAGATGATGTTTGGAATGAGGACTACCTTGATTGGGCTGAGTTAAGGAAACCTTTCATGAATGGGGTGAATGGAAGTAAGGTGATTGTCACAACACGTAGCGAAAATGTTGCATCGATCATGGGTACTATTCCATCTTATTCTCTAAAGCAATTAAGTGATCAAGATTGCTGGTTGTTGTTTGCAAAGCATGCCTTCAGCAATCCAGAGTCAAGAGAGCAACCAAACTTTCAAGTGATGGGTAGAGAAATTGTGAAAAAGTGCAAAGGGCTTGCTTTGGCTGCAAAAGTGCTTGGGGGGCTTCTACGATCAAAACAAGATCCTGAGGATTGGAATAATATACTTACTAGTGAGATCTGGGATTTGTCAGATGACACACGTAACATTCTTCCGGCTCTAGGATTGAGCTACGATTATCTCCCATTACATCTGAAGCAATGCTTTTCTTATTGTTCAATATTCCCCAAAGGTTATAAATTCAGAAGAGATGAAGTGGTCTTATTGTGGATGGCAGCAGATCTTTTACCACCCCCCAAAGGAAAGAAGAGGATGGAACATGTGGGAGAAGAGTGTTTTCATGATCTCGTTTCAAGGTCACTTTTTCAACAATCTGGTGTCGACAAATCATTTTTTGTTATGCATGACCTTGTTAATGATCTGGCGAAGTGTGTGTCCGGAAAGTTTTGTCTTAGGATGGATGATGTTGAATCAGATACTCTGATCAGCAAGACTCGTCATTTGACATTTTCTAGAACAATGCATGATGAGAAGTTTAAGATGTTCTATGATGCGAAGCGATTGCGCACTTTCCTCCCCCTAACATGTCAATCACTGCATGGACAATTCCATTTGTCTGACAAGGTAACAAATGACCTGTTACCGAGGCTACCATACTTGCGAGCCCTCTGCCTATCACATTACAACATCATGGAGTTGCCTGAATCAATTGGAAATTTGAAGCTTTTGCGGTACTTTGACCTCTCTCACACTTCAATTCAGAGGTTACCTGAAAATGTAAGTACCTTATACCAATTGCAGACATTAATTCTGTCATGTTGCTCCTCTCTTACGGGGCTGCCAACCAGCATGCGAAGACTTATAAACTTGCGCCATTTGGACATTAGTCACACCAAACTTAAGGAGATGCCAAGAAAAATGAGTAAGCTGAAGAGCCTACAAACATTAACTGATTTTGTTGTTGGAGAAACTAGCGAATGCAACATTGGAGAGTTGGGTGAGCTCCGTAATCTTCGCGGAAAACTTTCTATTTCTAAGCTTCAAAATGTTGTCCACAAAGATCATGCTTCGGAGGCCAAAATGCAGGAGAAGAAGTACCTCGATATGCTAGTCTTCAGTTGGGCTGGTCATGCTGATGATTCACATCATGAAAGAAATGTACTTGAAAGGCTCCAACCTCATTTGAGCTTGAAAGAACTCACAATTGAAAATTATGGGGGTACAAGATTTCCAGATTGGTTAGGGGATCATTCCTTCACTAATATGGTCACTGTACATCTTGAAGATTGTAAAGGGTGTTTCATTTTGCCAACACTTGGGACGTTACCATCTCTCAAAGAGCTTTACATCTCTGGGTTTGACGGGGTAAGGATGGTAGGTTCTGAGTTTTATGGTACTTGTTCTTCAGTAAATCAGCCATTTAGATCCCTAGAAATTTTGAAGTTCGATGGTATGTCAGAGTGGCTTGGATGGTCTGGTTTTGGAGGTGGCGACGAAGGTGGTGCTTTCCCTTGTCTACGGGAGCTCCATCTGCAACGGTGTCCTAAGCTCAGAGGAGATTTACCCAACTATCTTCCATCTTTGACATCAGTTTGGATTGTTGAATGCCAGCAGCTGGTGGCTTCACTTCCAAGGGCACCATCTATCCACGGCTTGAAGTTCGGACATTGTGATATGTGGCAACTAAAAGAACTGCCGGCTGAGCTGCGTTGGCTCAGAATTGAAGGATGCCATGTGCTGGAGTCTATACCTGGCAACTTGAAGCAAGCGACATCTTGTCTTCAAGAGTTATTTATCTCCAACTGTTCTTCTCTTGCATCCTTCCCTCGGGATAGCTTACCCCGTACACTGAAAGCCCTGGAAATTGAGGGATGTGGACAGTTAGATATTCTTTCTGACTGCCACTATGCATCCCTTGAAAGTTTGTCCATATGGAGAAGCTGCGATTCCCTCGAGTCCTTTCCATTCGACATCTTCCCAAAATTAAACAATCTCAAAATCCGAAGCTGTAAGAGTTTGAAATCACTTTCCATTTCAGGTGAACCTAACCATGAGCTTCAGTGTTTGAGTCTCTTGGAAATATGGGATTGTCCGAGTTTGGTTTCATTCCCCGATATAGGATTGCCAGCACCGAACCTGACACAATTTAAAGCAACAGATTGTATGAAGTTGAAGTGGCTGCCTAAGGGGATGAACAAACTCCTATCTCTTCAGACCTTGGAAATATCCGGATGCCCAGAACTCATGTCATTTCCTGATGGGGTTTTGCCCTTGAACTTGAATTGTCTCTATATTTGGGATTGCAACAAACTCATTGCGCAGCGATTGCATTGGAAGCTGAAAGCTCTGGTGTCCCTTAAATGTCTTAGCATCATGGGTGGAAAACGGTCTGATGTGCAGTGTTTTCCAGAGGAGGGGATGCTGCCCACCTCTCTTACCTCTCTCTCCATATGTGGATTTCCAAATCTCACATCACTTGATAAGGGGCTGCAGCAACTGACCGCCCTTGAAAAACTAGAAATCAGCCACTGCCGCAAGTTCCAATGTTTGCCAAAAGACGGGTTGAAACATCTATCTTACCTATGCATCAGAAAATGTCCTATGCTGAAACAATGTTTCCGAAAGGAAAGAGAAGATTGGCCTACGGTAGACCACATTCCCCTCGTAGAGATTGACAATCAGAGGATTTCATAAGCTGAAGCTGCGGAAGGGCCTCTATTCTTTTCTGAATAAACAATTTGTCTCAGGTACTTGTTATACGCTAATAATACTCTAGAACAAATATGCCTTTTTGTTTTCATTGAGTGTTGCTACCACTTTGAATTGAAGATTACAGACTTTTTCTTGAACCGAGGCTTCTTGTCAAAAGTAGGCATAAACTATGTTTGCGTCCTGCTACTCAAAACTTTCCTTCCGCCATTTCACTGTAAACTCCAGTTTTCACTAATGCAAACACAGCGGGAGAGATGGCGAGAAAGATTTCCAATTTGCTCTCTCTCTTTCTCACGCACACACATGCGCGCACGAATGAACAAGTTTATGTATGTCCATTCACGCAGAGACATGAATTCTATGTTCATTCACGGAGACAACGATAAAATTCAATTGGTCTGTTGCAAGTAGGTCTGCGTATGAAGATTTTTACTTGTAAAACTTGTAAAAGGTAGACAAGGGAAATAACTCGGAAACATTTCTGTGCATGGAGCTGCCTAATATTCATTTCACACTACATGAACAAGACCAATGCAGTTATATTTGGTAGAGATTCTGAAACAAGAAATTGCCCGGCTGGAAACATCATTAATTTCACAATACGTTTCAACCACAAGATTACAAGGAAAAGGAAGCAAATCAAAGCAGAAATAGGACTTTGATGTGCATTATCGAATTTTCTTTTAACATTTGAACAACTTCTTTCATGGGAGGCCTCTGTCAGTGATATACTTCATGGACGCAAATCAAGGCGATCGAAAGAAAGTAATGTAATTTGGTTGCAACCAATTCCCACAACGAGATAGCCCAAAGCCTCGATTTATCGTGCAGCCAACTATAAAGATCGCCATCGTAGTACTTGTAAAACAGATGGTGAGTTGAGTTCCACTGGCAGTGCCCCAAAAGCTTGATGGCATTTGGGTGTTGTACCAATTGTAGAGTTTTTTATGTATATTTCATGTATAAAACAGTTACAAGTTCATACATAAATAGAAGAAGAAACGGGAAAGAGAGTGGAGAACAAAAGGTAGGGGACAATGGCAGCTAAGCAAGTATAATGATGACCTCCACTCTCTCTAACTTAAGCCACTAACAAGCTTTACAGCCACTAACAAGCTTTACAATGATGAGGGAATAACAAACAGCTAATACTAGCACTAAGACTAGCTGCATGCAAGTTGAGCTGTTATCCATCAAAGCCAGATAAAAGCTTGCATTATTCTTCCAACATTTAACCCTACTTCCAACAACAACCTTAATCCAGTGCTTAATATCATGTATTAGGGTTAAAGACTGATACTAGGGTTAAAGACTGAAATGCCATTTTGTTGTGGCGTTCCTACACAATTTGTTTGTTGCAAAATTCCATGCTCACTTAAGTAAGTTGTCATGATTTTGGAAGTGTACTCAGACCCATTATTAGACCTTAAGATGCCAATATTAGAGTTAAAATGATTTTGAACTAAGTTATGAAAATTTTTGAAACATTGGAAAGCTTCGTGCTTGAATTTAAGTAAATACACAAAGGTAGTTCTAGAGAAATCATCAATGAAAGATATATAGAATCTGTAACCATCAAAAGACTTTAAGGTTGCAGGTCCCTAAATGTCGGAATGGACAATTTCAAAAGCTTTGGTAGCTCTAGAGAGAGAATGGGGAAAGAGTAACCTGGTAAACTTAGATTTGTGACAAACTTCACAATCTGGGATCACTTTACAGAAACTAGGAAAAAAAAAAGATATAACATGTGAAGAAGGGTGAGCTAATCTCATGTGCGAGAGCTGCTCCTTGTTTACTGTGTTTGAGTTTACGTAGAAACTCTTTGGAAAACTTGAAGAGAAGTTGACATAGTACAGTCCATTGAGGAAGAACCCTTTACCAATCGTTTCCTTCGAAACTCGATCCTGGAAAATCACACAGTGAGTGGAAAAAATTGCAAGACAATTGAGCAATTGTGTTATTCTTCCTACTGACAGCAGTTTGAAAGGAAAAGAAGGGACATGCATGACAAGGGATTCTTTTTTACTCAAGAAGATTTTGAGTTTCCTTCTGCCTACTATACGAACTTTGGTGCCATTAGCTACGGAGACAAAAGAATGAGTGGAGAAGTTTTGAAAAACATTTAGTAAAGATGCATCGTTAGTCATGTGATCAGAAGCTCCTAAGTCGACTATCCAAAAATCACGACTACTACTAAGATCCAATGCAATGGAAATAGTTGCAACAATACCTGGCACGTCATTTTGTGACACTGAGCTTGATTGTTCGAGGAAGCCAGCAAACTTGCCGAGCATGGCTGTGGGACTTTCATGATTTGTTGTTCCTTGTTTCTGTTGCAAGAAGTTAGCAAATTCATTTATGAGAGTAATGGGACTAGAGGAAGAGTTTATCACATTATTGGAGACATTGTCGCAAACAAGGTTTCCTCTAGGAGTGTAGGCAGGCTTCATTTGGTTTCTTGGTGCTCTTCCATCATCGTTGAACTTGGGTTTAAGTTCTGGATGAAGAATCCAGCACTTTTCTTTTATGTGTCCAACGCCTGGACGACCTATCTTCACACAGTGAGAACACTTTAAGTCTGGTCGTTTTCCCTTGTATGGTCTGGAGAAGGTGAAGGCTCTCGCTTCTGATGGCCTAAGATCTGATTCTCCAACGACTACGTCTGCGTTCATGACCTTCTTTCTTACTTCTTCGCGTTGAATAACATTGCAGACCATCTGGAAAGTAGGAAGTTCAGGTGTCATAAAGAGATGACTTTTAAGATCTTCATACTCTGGTCCAATGCTAGCAAGCAACTGGAACACCTTGTCTTCTTCAGCACGCTTTAAAAGACTGGTTGTGTCCGTGGTATGAGGTCTGTAGAGATCCAATTCATTCCATTTGGCTTTCAAGTTGCCAAGATGTTGAACAAATGAGAGATTTCCCTGTTGTAGTTCCGTAAGGTCTTTCTTTAGCTGGAAGACTCGCGCAACATTGTTTAGATCCCCATACATGTCTCGTACAGAATTCCAAAAGTGGTGAGATGACACTGAATAACTGAAAATCTCAGCTATCTTTGGTTCCATAGAGTTTAACAGCCAAGACATGATAAGTTGATCTTGGGACACCCATGCTGCATAATCTGGTGAAGTTGTTTCGGGTATGATGTTATCCTTTTGAATGAACGGGAGCTTTCCACATCCTCCAAGAGCGAGAGAAATAGCTCGTGACTAGGGCAGATAGTTGAATTCGTTTAGGAGCACAGAGCTCAAACGTTGAATTGGGTTGGTATCTATGGTTTCGTTTTTTGAAATTTTCTCTGCTGGTGTTGCCATAATGGCTTAACTGGTTTGGATTTGGTAGGATTTCAGAAGAACACAGAGCCAGGTCCAAGAGGGATCACTGCTCTGATACCATGTAGAGTTTTTTATGTATGTTTCATGTATAAAACAGTTACAAGTTCATACATAAATAGAAGAAGAAACGGGAAAAAGAGTGGAGAACAAAAGGTAGGGGATAATGGCAGCTAAGCAAGTATAATGATGACCTCCACTCTCTCTAACTTAAGCCACTAACAAGCTTTACAGCCACTAACAAGCTTTACAATGATGAGGGAATAACAAACAGCTAATACTAGCACTAAGACTAGCTGAATGCAAGTTGAGCTGTTATCCATCAAAGCTAAATAAAAGCTTGCATTATTCTTCCAACATTTAACCCTACTTCCAACAGCAACCTTAATCCAGTGCTTAATATCATGTATTAAGGTTAAAGACTGATACTAGGGTTAAAGACTGATACTTCAATACCAATGTATTAAAAGGCGGAGGCGTGGGCAAGGCGTTCCATGGATAGTCCCGCCTAGCCGTGAGGCGAAGCCTTACGGGACCTTAAATAATAAGGGGCCGCTGAGAAAAACAAGGGAAACAAGGGACTCTTGGGGTTTTTAAAATAAAAGAAAAATAGATTTGACCAAAATGAAGTTATTTTGGGCCAAGTCATTTTAAAAAAAATAAAGACTTGGCCAAAACGACATCGTTTTGGACCAAGTCTTTAAAAAAAAAAATCCCTCTTCTTCTTCGCGATTGTCTTTCTCGTGAAGATGCCGCACATCCTGCAACCCTAAACCCAAATGACAGAGCCTTCAACTTCGATTTACCCTGACAACAGAGCATTTGACTTCGATTTTGGGTCACAGATGGATCTGGGAACACCCGCCAACCGCCCTTAGGCGCGCCTCAGCCGCCTAGGCTTGCCTCAACCACGCCTCGGTGAGTTTTCGCCCATTCCCATTAGGCAGAGGCGTTATCACTCCCGCCCCGCCTCCAAAACCGCCTAGGCGCACAACACTGTGTTGTACTGTACCTTACCAAGTGTTTCTTCGGCACGAATTGCTCTTGCTCGCACGTCAGGGAACCCTATAGTGCAATGTTTGTTGACATCTAGCTACGCTCATGCCATTGGAAAGTAGTCCCCTGTTGGCCAGACCGGATCTCCCGACTCCAGTGAACATTTCCTAGGAGAAATCTTTCGTGGCTCTGCGGAGCTCAGCCATCGTCGATGTTTGATAAGACGTGCTACCAGATACCTAATAGAACAATATTAAGCATATGATGATTGCAAAAGGTTTTCCCAACACCTAATAATTTGCCTCACAAAACTTGGTAAATTGGTGTAGTTTTTTTAGTTCGACAATATTCTAATCTAATATAAATCACGGTACACTCTCATATATATCCACTGTTCTAAAAATCCCCGCCTAGCGCCGCCTAGGCCCCGCCTAGGCGCTAGGCCCCAACCCACCGCCTAGACCACCTAGGCACCCGCTTAGCCCGCCTAGGCATCCACCTAGACCCGCCTAGGTTGCAACTCACTTAGACTAAAAATACATAACTTTCATTTTGCATTTTGTTTTTTTCCAATAAATTGTAAGAGACTTGTTGCATACTTGAATGAACAAACATTATATCCTTATTTCACATGTTTTCATTATGTTCCAATACTTCATGATATATATGCATTCTATTTTGTAGTTTATGATGAAATTATATATATTTCAAGTAGAAGCAGACACTTATTTACATGAAATATGATAGATTTACTTAAATCCGCCTAGTCCGCCTAGGCGCCCGCCTAGGCCCTGCCTAGCCGCCTAGGCGCTAGGCCCCAGCCCGCCACCTGACTAGCGCCTAACGACTTTTAGAACCTTGTATATATCAAAAAGCTAAAGGCTGGAAATATTATATTGTGTATCACGTCAACATAAATAAGGTCTAATAATACAAGTAATTTATATTTGATCCCTAACATCTCTAATATTGTGCAAATAATTTGTATTTGATCCCTAACAGTTTTCTTAGTGAATTGATGGTTCAATACCTTTTGGTTATGTTATTTATGTAGTTTTGTGTTTTATATGCGCATTCATATACATCTCTATCTCTCTCTCTCTCGCGCAATTTTGATTGGACTTGCATGCAATGCTTTATGTAGAGAGAGATGATATTCGGATTAACTTATTTATATTTTTGTCGTGTTCGTGTAAATTCACATGTTGATCAACATGTAAAAATAATATCAATATAACAATGTAATCCAAATACCAAGTTGATGTTTGTAGTAGTTTCGACTAAGAATTCATAAGGACGAATTAGTTGAAATTGATGTATCTCGAAAATAAAGTCAATAATCTTAGAATCTTGCTTCAACTTTGTAGAAAATACATGTTGTCATATTTCCGGCACACATAAAATCTCTCCATGCCTACCCATATTTTATTTTTTTTGTACATCGATATTTTTACAATAAGAGAATGAAGAGTTCGATTAAGCCACATACCTAATCTAGTATCAAATTTTCCATCCACGATATTCAAACCTAAGACCTCTCATTTTCAAATGAAGATTAATACCATCAGACTATAGTACTGATTGATCACGCCACCCCTAATTAAACGATTGATTTCAATTAAAAATGTGAGAACACGCCACCGTTTTTAATATTTTATAAACAGAACGACGTGTTGTTAGGAAACCGTTCTCTGGACAGGAACGTGTCTAGAAGCCAGTCGCTGCGAATATTCTCTGACGATTACCTGACAGAATCTTTTTGGTGCTCAACCCTGAGTATCCAGAATCACAGAGGGGCATCCGCCGTAATTTTAACTAAGATCCTTACCTCTTTCAGTAATTTCGCATCAAGAAAGTTTTCCATCCTCGGGCCGCCACCGAAAAAACCCACAAATGGCTATAAAACCCGCCAGCGCCAAAATTTCATCCGATCCCCAACCTCTTTCATTCCGATTCGATCAAATTTCTATCTCCGATCTTCAATTCGAGATTCCAATCGTTCGATTCGATCTTTTTCCTACCTGTTGATCCCAATTTCATTCCTCGCCGTGCCTCCAATCCGATTCTAGGGTTAGGGTTTTGAATTTTCCAGAAAAGTTTTCGATCCGAGAAAGGGTTTTTTCCTGATCTGTGAAAAAATTGTTCGCTGATAGTTTTTCGCTGTCCCAGTTGTTATGGGTGGTTCAAAAGTTTCCAGATTTATCTGAAAATTTGGGAAAGTTTTAGGTTTTTTTGGAAGTTTCCAATTTTATATTGTTTTTGTCTGTAATTGCTCGTAAGTTAGTATTTAAAATTAAAATTGTAGTAATTTTTGGGTTTTGACGTTTGAGAGGCTGATTATTTGGTGCTTTTGTCAGTTGCTGGAACTCCATATTTTCAGGTAAGGATCAGTTCCTTTAGCTAAGCTCAGTAGTATTAATCATTTAAATTTTTTTTTTAAAATAAATTACTGTGTATTTTAGATAATTGTTTGACTGGTAGACTATATTTGTTTGCTCTTAGTGCCCCTGCATATATTGCAGTACAGAAATTGGTATCAAATTATGTGTAAACATGGTTTGTTGCAAAAAATGATGCAAAAGTAGATGTTTTGAAGTTAACATCGTATGTTCTTTTTTAAGGAATATGTGTCACTGTCACTTATCGAAAGGAAAAATGAAAGAATTGAATACTAAGCGACGATCTAATTAGTCGATATAAGTAGCTTCAACTTCACAGACAATTTTTTTCTGAAGCTAGATTGATGCTTGTTGGGAAGTAGGTGGTATTCAATGTGTTATGCCCATAGTTTTTCGTACCTGATGCGGTTTTTGTTTCAAATTCGGCGTCCATATTTATTGAGAAAGCACGAACACTGTTGATTAAGTCAAGTCATTTGGAGGGCATAGTTTCATGAAGATTGTTATTTTGTTCTCGTTTCTGAAATCTTTATTTGCTGCTTTCTGCTTTGGGTGGGAGTTTTAGATTAGGAAAAATGCTGTGTTGCATATTCAATGCTCCACTTCAAATGTGACTTCACTTTGCAGGAGAAAATGACAAACAAACGGCCTTTCCATGGTGACGATTCTTATGAGGTTGCTTGGAAGCACCCAAGACAATTGGAATACGCAAATGAGCCTGCTCCAATTGTGGATACTTTTCCTTTTAGTAGCGCCCCCAAGAAATTTCAAATTTCAGGTACCAAATAGTTGGATGGTCAATTAGTCACTAATTATTCGATTTCCAAGTTGTGCATATAATGGTTGGCGGAAACTTTAGAAGATGTAGATGTATAACATGCTCCATGGATCTGGAATTGCAATTTAGAGTTTAATCTGGACCATTAACACAATCTGACCTTCAAAATGAAATAATGGCATCAGTTTTTTATACTCTAATGCAAGTTAGTGCTATCTATTGTGAGTTGATATAATGTTTACGAGGGCTAATGCATGTTTTTGTTAGCTGGGTATTTTCTGTAGATATTTAGTTTGATCCTATAGCTGATGTAATTACTATATGAAGATGGTGAAGGTGATGGGAGTTTTAGTACAAGTCCAGATGAAGGAGGGTTTGCAAGTGACTTGGGAACTGAAATCTCAAATGAGACCTATAGAGAACTTGAAAATGGTGCTTCTGGAAGCTTCTCTCGATTTTGGTTGGCCAACAACAGTTTGTTTGAAGCTCATGTAAGACCTGAGGCAGCAGGGCATCTGTCATTATTCCCAGAATTTTTTGCACCTGCAAACCATCGGAGGGCTTTACTTCATTCTAATGATATCTGCTTATCTCCTGTTGATTATCCTCCTCAAAAGCTAGTTTCTATCGGACCTCAGCATCAAGCTCATGTTCCAGAATGGGGCCATGAGGGTTCACACACTTCAGATCATCTGGAGAAATTGGATCCTCAGCATAAACTTTCATATGCTTCCGGCCAGGGCCTTGGTGTCGATGAGGTGAAGCTGATGGGTACCTGTATCATTTCTATGCCTGATCTTGAAGCATCTGAAAACTATTTATGTGAAGATACGGCAGCTAGAAACCACTGTATGTGTGCTGATGCAGGTTCTGTTAGATGTGTGAGACAGCATGTCCTGGAAGCAAGAGAGAAATTAAGGAAAGACCTTGGAGAGTGCCTATTTGAAGAGTTGGGATTTTATGAAATGGGAGACGAGGTTGCAGATAAATGGACTAAAGATGAAGAACATGCCTTCCATGATGCCATCCGTTCTAACCCTGCATCACTGGGTAAGAACTTCTGGCACCATCTTTCAGTGGCTTTTCCTTTGCGACCGCATAAAGACCTTGTCAGCTATTATTTCAATGTTTTCATGCTCCGTCAACGTGCTGAGCAGAATAGGTTTGACCCTCTAAACATTGATAGCGATGATGATGAGTGGCAAAAATGTGAACTTGGAGTGGTCGATGATGACGAGGACGCATTGGTGGAATCTCCTGTAAATCTAGATGCTCCTGCCTATAATCAGGTAGAACATTTTGACAGTTTCAATGAACAAATTGAGGATGCTGATGACGTAGATGGTTGTAATGATAATGCCGATGTCGTTGGTTGTGCTGGAATTACGGACGAGGATGCAGGCGATATAGATGATGGCCCAGAATCTCATGCTGAGAATCCCCTTGGTGATTGTGGTGCTGCTGAAACTTGCGTTCTGGATAAAACTCCTAGCAGTAACAGAGAGGATTATGATATTGAAGATGATTCTTGCACATCATATGAGCATCAGCAAGGAAGTTGAATTATGTTGTCAACTTACTGGGGAGAATGATGCAAGAGACTGCAGCGTAGAACAACTCCTTGCCTATTTAATTACACGAAGTATCTTGATTGACCTGCATCAACACAGTTAAATAATAAGATGGCAAAGGTCGGCGATGAACTACAGTACGGTTACTAACTCCTTGTACTGTTGCTTCATTCAAGCCAGCTTTGGGCTGTATGAACTCCTTGGAGCCTTTTGTTTTTGATTTCGAGAACCCTGAAGAAGGATTTTCGAGTTGGCGATAAATGGGTAGCCCTTCAAAAGTGAAAGTAGTATTCTTTTCACTTCTTGGAAGAAGGCAGCTACAGATGTAGGCTTCTAGTACATGATGGATGTCCTCCGCGAGCCAGTCAAAGGGATAACCGTGGCCGGGAAACTCCTTCCTTCAGTGAACAGGGTAGAATTTCGTTACCTGTGTTCTTCCGTGAGACGAAAATCCTGCTTTCCCTTGTCAGGATGAGTCCCGTGAGAACGGTAACATAAAAGAAACGGTTTTCAGTCGAAGCAATCGAATCAAAAGTTCGTTACGAAGAATTCTACACTGTTATCATTTTGGAAGTGTTGTATTCATCTGTGATGAGGTTAAGGCCCCGTTTGGGATTGAGGTGATTTTAAAAAAAGCCACTGTGAAAAAAAGCTGAGGGTCATTTTTGTGTTTGGTAAACTGAAAAAAAAAGGCTTATTTTGGAAGCTGCTGTGAGAATAAGCTGAAAATCAAAGGAAAAGCTGAAGCTGCTATTTGCTGCTTCGAAAAAAAGCCAATTTTTTCAAAGCACACGGAGCTACAGTGCTCATTTAATGAAAAGACACACTATCATCCTGCTTTTTTTTTCAAAAGCACTTTCACAAAAACGTTTACCAAACACTCTACTGGCTTTATTTCACAGCCGCTTATTCTCACAGCACAGCCGCTTATACTCACAGCAGCTTTTTTTCAAAGCACAGCAATACCAAACCAGCCCTAATTCGTTTTATGTTTTGTGTTCGTTTTCCCAGTGTACTCTCTTATTTGATACTACCATCTCTCTCAATCCTTTTAAATATTATTATTATTTTTTTAATATTTTTTTGGATCAATTATTTGTATTTAATATACTTTACATGAATTAAATACTTGTCCAAACTTCTCTAGTAAGCTTTCTCAGAATCTACAGCAATCCCAAAATCCCCACATTTATAAGGGGGTGTACTCAATTGAGATTTTGAGGGATTTTAATTCTTTTAATGAATCTAAGGGTAATCAATCAGGATTTTAAGTGATTCTTTGAAATTCAAGGTGTATTCAATTAGAATTTTAAGATAATTTATTAAAATCCTTAGAAATCCGGGTGTATTCAATTAGGATTTTAAAGAAGTTATAACATTTCAGGTGTATTCAATTAAAAATTGATTTTAAAGAATTTGAGAAAGTTGGGAATTAGAGGCAATTGGAGAGATTTTGTAGTGTATTTTAAGTATCCACAAATCTCACATCTTCCCATGAGATTTCGAGGAAATTGAATCAAAATTTTATATAGAATCTCTACAAATCAATTAAACTCTATAAAAATCCATGGATTTATAAATCCATCAAAGTCTATCAAATTCTCAATTGAATACACATGTTTTATATTAAGGGGTTATGTTACGGAGATTATCTTTTTAAATCATATTTTTTAGATTATATGATATGGTGGTTGATGATTGTATTTTTTTTATTGAATTATTAAAAATAAATTTTAATCATCAACCGTCACGTTATGTAATTTATAAAGTATGGTTCTGTTAGCATTTTTCTATATTAAATTAGCGTCCAAATCATTTGTAGATTTTTTTAACAAACAATAAGCGATAGTGAGTTAAATGTTAGAGGGAATTGGTGGGTTCCACAAAATAAGGTAAAGTTAAGATATTAATATTTTAAAGTGCTTAATGGCTTAGTTAAAAACACTTTAAAAAATAAAAATAAAATTGCTAACTTCTTTGAAGATGCTCTTAGCACCTTTTATAATATAAAAAAGTTTATAATTATGACAGATGTAAAAGATAAAATTTTCTCACACTTTTTGTTTTTGTTTTAGTTTTCATCTCTTTATTTTTGTCCGCTTAATTTTCTTTTTATTTATTCAATCTATATACCAACGAAAAGAAAAGAAGCATGCGAGAATGTTTTCCCAATGAAAGAAAAAACAGATCAAGGATTTGAAATGTAGTGTCCAAATTGATGGCATGCACAAAGAATTGAGGTCAAGAGTTTGGTTAAATGTCAAAATCTTGTTGACGTGACCAAATGATTAACTTTATGCATGCTAATGTACTTCCTTAAAAGTTAATAAAAAATTAACCATCCAGCTACCTACACGTGTTAAATTTACTGTGACTCGAGTGCTTTTTACCATACTAAAGAAAATGTACAACTCACTGAAAGAAGGATCACCCACTTCTTGAGCCTTGCGCCCCAAGCAACACCACAAATGAAGGGTTCTTTTGGGCATTTTACCCTCTTCAGTTGGTCACCCACTTTTTGCAAAGTGTTACCGTAAAATTTTAAATTGCGGTGAAACTTTCATACAGTCGTTTTATCTCTAAATATTTTTTTTTCTGTTTATTTTTGTATATTGACTATCATAAGATTTGTTCAATCTTAAAACTCGATATAGAATATGAGACAGATGAAGAAAAGAAAAGTATGGAAATCATTTCTATTTATAAACATATTTTGTTAGGAAAGCGATTATCAATAATTATAATATTCTATTAAGAGAAAATTTGATTTTTTCGTAATGAATTAAGAAAATTCATATCCATTCAACTTCTTGAATTTGAGTTAGAACGATGTTATCCATCTGACCCCGATGCAAGATTGTGTCTACGGCGGACGGGTGCTGTGATCCGGCAAGTTGGCATAAGAATTTCTCCAACTTCCGGTGATAGGTCCATGCCAAATTGGAGCATAGTGGTAGCAATAGCAAAATTGGTAGCTTGCAATATACGAGCAAGTGGGACAAAAGTCGGAGTCTCGTACTGTAGCTTTGCTTTCATGCAAGGATATCGTTTCTTTTTCTCCCTTTCCAAATGAGGCATAAGCTCCTAACATTAAACGTTTAGAGAGAGAGAGAGAGGGAGGGAGAGAGAGAGGGGGATTAGTGCCAGAAAGCTGCCAACATTAAACATTGCATTCTTTTTCGTAGTGTCTAGTCTTGCCAGCTACTGGCAAGGCAATACGCTCAGTCAGTGCTGCAGTTACGGAGATATTGCTTTGCCTTTTGGCTTCCACATTTACATTTCTTCAAGCACCACTCAAGAGAGAGAGACCTTACTGCTCAAACCAAAACCCTGAAATCTGAATCGTTTCTTCCCCAAGAGAGAGAGGTTTTGATTAGGGACCCAGATCTTGTTCTTGCCCACAAATTCTACAAAACCCAGAAGAAGTGCTTCTTCTCCAATCACTTTTGAAAGAAGCAAGAAAGCTTCGTCTCTGATCTGGGTTTTCAGCATCCTCTGTTTCTTGAGCTTTTTTCTGATTTTTGTTTTTCTGGAATGCGGTGGGAAGATTCAAACTTTCTCGGAAAATTGGAGTCCTTCTTGGTTTTGGGATCTGGTTTCGTTTGCTTTTCTAGTTAGAACGATGGAGCATGTGTGCAAGCTCTGCAAAAAGAGCTTCTTGAGCGGCAGAGTCTTGGGAGGTCACATGAGGTGCCATGGAGCAAAGAAATCGGCTAAAACTGAGAAAAATATCGAAATGTGCAGAGCACATTCTGAGGTTGAAGACGATGATCACGCTGGTTATGGATTACGAGTGAACCCGAAAAAGTCCTGGAAATTTTCAGGGCACTCGAAGTTTGAAGCTTCTGCGGGGGAAGAAAAAGAGTTCGTCTGCAGGTGCAGGGTTTGTGGCAAAGGGTTTCATTCGATGAGGGCGATGTTCGGGCACATGAGGCATCACTCAGGGAGGGAGAGGAAGGAGGCGCAGTCCTGCGAAGTTTGTGGTAAAGAGTTCGAAACGTTGAGAGCTTTAGCTACTCACAGCAGATGCCACTCGAAAAGTATTAGGGGAACTGATGGATTGGAGACTGTTTCTTCAAGCAAGAAGCTTGCTGTGGATTGCTGTCAGTACAGCAGTGAGACAATGGGGCTGATTCGGAAGAAAAGATCGAAAAGATTGAGGTACAAGATTACTAATTCAAGTTGTTCTTTTTCTAGTTTCAGTGTTAATGAATCTAAGTATGTCACTGAATTTGGGGAAGAAGTAGTAGAGGGGGCAATTTGTTTGATGATCATATCTGGTTGTGGAAGCAATTGGGATCGAATTAGTTCAGTCACTGAGTCTTCGGATAATAATTCCTTGTCTTTAGAGGTTCAATCACCAGGCTTAAAGAATTGGATCATGGGAAATAAGGGTGGTGTTTCTGTTTGTGATGATACTGTGAAATTCGTTGATTGCATTTCTGATGGTAAGAATGTCTCTGTTGAGAAGAAAGTACTTGAATTTAGCGAAAATAATTTTGGGTTTGCGAATGAGGAGGAAAAGAATGTCGAAACGGAAGATAGGTTCTTCAGGGGTGTAGGATATAAGAGGCCGAGACTGAATGAGGAATCTGTATTTGGGTTGTGTGATACTGAAATGGAAATGAATTTGGATATCATCAAGGAAGTAGAATTGGATGTAGCTGCATTCGGATCAATGAAGTCGGGTTTGAACAATAAACCCAAGTTTTATGCTACTGAATCTGAAGTCTTTGCTGATTCCCAGAAGAAAAGAGAGCACAAGTGCAGGCTTTGCAACAAGGTTTTCAGCACATATCAGGCACTTGGAGGCCACCAAAGAGTTCACAAATCAACCAGCACCACTTCTTTGGTAAATATTGAGGATTATGAAGATAGAATTCCGATTAACAAGTTTTCGAAGATGGAGTACAGTTGCAAGCTTGCCAAGCCTGAATGCAGTGATAATTCAGCAGCAGAAGAGAAGACGGAAAGAGTTATTGAGAATAAGGGTCACAAGTGCTCCATCTGCTTGAAGGTGTTCGCAACAGGCCAAGCGTTGGGTGGCCACAAGAGAGTTCATTTCGGCAAAGACCCCGAGACAGGTGCAGAAGAGTCCAGAGTGCTGAAGCAGCAGATTTCCGACATCTGCGATGCATTTGATCTTAGCCGTCCAATCGAAAATGGTGATGTTGATTTTAAGTCCTGGTGGCCTGGAAATGAACATAAGCAGGAGTTGTTGATGGATCTGATGCCCAACTGAGAAGTGATTCCATCAAAAGCAGCTTTTGAAGTTTCAAGTGGTAAAGCTTCTCTTTACAGCTTAGGTAGCAACCCAGGAATTTTTTGTCCAATTTCTGGATTTTACTATCCATGTGGAAATATATTCATATATGGTTCCAAAACTGCAGCTGACTGATACATTTTTGGAACTTATTGCCTGAAATATGAATTTTCTGTCTTTTGGAACTGTATTACATTTGAAAAACTATCAATATACAGCAACAGATGAGCAGAAATGTTACTTTTTTCCTTCTTTTTTCTATTCTTTTGCTTTTGAAGTCCACAAAGTTTGAACAGAACCCCTCATCTTGGTGACCTTTTTCTGCCACATTGTTTTGGCCACTTTGTGGGGATGGTGATTGAAAATGAAGTTCACAGCGTGAGACACGCTGGTGGTGAGGATTAAGACAGTTAAATAATTTTTAAATAAAACTTGTGTAGAGTGTTCCAACTCCCGACCATGTCATTCGTAGGGCACCTCTCACAAAGTATGGGACCCCGTTATATTTTGATTCTACTCAATTCTGTGGTCTCACTTGGTGTGAGAACTACCCTAATAAGACAGATACGTAATACATGATAAACCATGACAAACGTATTTTTTACTTCTTTCCCTCTATGTATCAATCGTCTTTTGCAAGTAACTAGAGATGCCTTTGCCTTGACCCAGAAGAGAGCAGTCCAACTGCACAGCTTAAAGTGCATTTCAAACTCAAACATCTAGTTACATCCTAGATCCAAGGCTTTAAGAACTCCAATCTTTGACTTATAAGCTTGGCTTTCAGTAAGCTTCATAAGCGACTTTTTAGGGCACAAACACGTATAATGTATAGATACACAAATAACTCAGTACGTATTTATATGCTAATGAAAATTTAGTACACGCTATAATTAAGAGTAAAATGGGGAAAGACTATGTACGATAGACCCCCCCTCCTCCCCCCTATCCGTGACTCTCGCAAAGCAAAGAACCTTGTTGGCTTGGGTGGGCTTTTTTTATGATTTTCCTTAGGTTCATGAGAGGAGTGAAGTTGCCCACCCACTTGCAGAGATGCACACAAAAGAATTGAATATGCAAAACTTTTGTGCCATATATATGCACACAAAAAATGGTAGATCATGTGAGTGTGGATGGGATCACTACTTGATTCAATCTCTGTACTCTTCTGGCCATGTGCTTGCAATGCTCTCTAAAAAAACAATTTAAGATGTGAGACTTTGGCGCTCTCTCTCTCTCTCTCTCTACTTGCCCACAATTCATTACAATTTACAAGAACCAATGTGCAAGAAAGCAAGATCTAAGTCTTGCGTTGCACTTACAGCTCAGGGACAGTCTTCATTTTCTTCTAAAAGACTAGACAAACATCCTAAATGGGCATGAAAATGTAAATGCGGATTAGGTGAGTTGGTCGCTATACGGATAATATGTTCGCTTGTTGTACTTTACTTTGAATCTCTCTTCTTGTGTATTAGAATCGTTTGTAGTATTTTAATTAACATTTAGTGGGGATCAATCCTATTTTGTAGGTCATGGACCGACCCAGCCTAATCGTAGGGCTAGGCTTAATTTCAAACCGGAATACTCTAGGTCTTGCATTATAAATTACGTTATATTTTAAAATTATTTACTATATTATACCGAGCTTTTTCAGCGTACTAACTAGAAGGTGTAGAGAGTACTAAAAGCCATCAAGCGGCTAACTTTATCCAGTGATTAATTTATACATGAGGACAACAAACACTAGGCTTAATTGCGTAATCGCATTATAAATTAAGTTACATTTCCAAATTTATTACTATATTATACCAAGCTTTTTTAGCGTACTAACTAGCAAGTGTAGAGAGTACTAAAAGCCATCAAACGGCTAACTTTATCCGGCGATTAATTTATACACAAGGACAACAAACACTAGGCTTAATTGCTTAATTGCATTATAAATTAAATTACATTTCCAAATTTATTACTATATTATACCGAGCTTTTTTAGTGTACCAACTAGTAGATGTAGAGAGTACTAAAAGCCATCAAGCAGCTAACTTTATTCGGCAACTAATTTATACATGATGACAACAAACACTAGGTTCGTATTATTTAGTACCATCCAAGGTGTTACACGGTGTGCCAAACGAGAGCTACCTCATTTGTTTTTGCTCCAGTACATTTTCCCTCTTACAACTTGTATTCGTGTTACAATAAAAAACTAATTTCTTACCGAACCAAACGAGATGGTGGTGCTTATTTCAAAAAACCGCTTTTTTCCCGAGCATTTAAGGTAATAGTGTAGCAACCAAACGCTGCCCTTTTATTCCGAGCAGTTTACCTTTACATGAGAGAGATAGAGAGGGAGGGAACAATAAAAGCCGAGGATCATCACAACGGCGTGGTAAGACCGTGTTTGGTTACGAGCAGAAACTTCTATGGCAACTCGACGGGGTTGATGTTCCATATGTCATTAGCATATTCGTGAATGGTTCTGTCACTGCTAAACTTGTACGAGCCTGCTGTGTTCAGGATCGACATTCTCGTCCATCTCTGTCACCCGAAAACAACAGGTAAAAACATTAGCCACGAATGAACTCAAAACATTGCTCAGGGCTATAAAAACATGTTGAGATTCAGCAGAGTAAATGTATGCCGGCGATGTATCAGTACCAAGGAGGTATGTATGCCGCGAATTATCTCACCTTTTGGTTTCGATATGCCTCATCGACCTTCTCTTGGCATTCTATGTAACTGGGGAAGTCCTTGCCGACGAGGAAATAATCTGCACGGCCAAATCCTTCATTTCCTTCCAGGGATCCAATCAGTTCGTCATAATTGTCTGACCCAAAAACACCGCTTTTGACGAATTCCTTGACTTCTTCAAAACGTGGGTCTGGAACAAACTGCATAAAGAGAGACATCAAAATTGCATCACAAGGGCAGTTCTTAAACAATAACATGGGAATGAAAGTTGTTGATGCACAAAACCGGATGGTCTTGGTACAACGTAAATCCGACCGTGAATCTGCATGAAATGTAAATGACACAAGAGTTATCGTGGTTCACCCCAAGGTTTGGGCTACGTCCACACTGAATATGTATTTATCTGAGAGTATTTGTGAGAGAAGGAACTCTGTGAGTGAAGAGCTTTGAGAGGGGGTGAGAAGGCTCCAGAAATTGGCCTCCGAGAGTGAGAGTGAGATCTCCCCTAGAATGAGGGTAGGAGTCCCCTTTTATAGAATAAGGGGCTCCTCCTCTTTTACAAAGTATGGGCTTTAGTGTGAGGCCCAAATACAAGGCCCAAGGCCCAAATATACGAGGCCCTAAATATGGTATAAACAGTAGTCCCCCAAGTCTTCAGTCAAGAGAGTCTTTTGGCTGGAGACTTGAAATTCAGTCCATGTGTGGGCCGAAGTAACTGATGCTCGATATGAGGCGGTGCCCAATCTGAAATGATGCTCAACTAGAAGTAGCACATGCTGTGAGGCTGCTCGGCTCGTGGCTTATGTTGCCTTGGTTAGCTCGACTTGCGGCGTTTGAAGGTGAGGGAGTCCCTTTTATAGAATAAGGGCTCGCTCCTCAATACATGAATGATGGGCTAGAGTTGATGCTCTCTAATGATGGTGAGGGAGTCCCTTTTATAGAATAAGGGTTCACTCCTCAGTACATGAATAATGGGTGCTCTCTAATGAAAGTGAGGGATTCCCTTTTATAGAATAAGGGCTCACTCCTCAATACATAAGTGATGGGCTAGAGTCCCCCAAATATTTTTCATGAGGCCCAGTTGAGGCCCAATATATGGTACATAATGTAGTCCCCCAAGTCTTCGGTCAATAGAGTCTGTTGGCTGGAGACTTCAAATTGAATCCATGTATGGGCCGAAGTGGCGGTTGTTCGGAGGCGGTCTTTGTAGACCATGCACTGAAGCTTTGTAAGTGAAGCTTTGCAAGTGAAGCTTTGAAGCTATAGCTCTGTAAATGAAGTCTTTGAAGCTAGAGCTCTTGTAAATGAAGCTGTTTGAAGCTGATTGACATGAGTGATGCTCATGAATGTTTATGTTGATTGACATGAGTGATGCTCATGGATGTTAACATGAGTGATGCTCATGAATGTTAACATGAGTGATGCTCATGAATGTTTATGTATGATTGGATGAGTGATGCTCATGAATGTTTATGTATGATTGACATGAGTAATGCTCATGTATGACTTGAAGTACTGGGCGTACTTTTGATCACCTGGTTGGTGGTAATAGCGGCGAGTTGCCGAATAATTGTGGAGTACTGGGTGTACTTTTGATCACCTGGTTGGTGGTAATAACGGCGGGTTGCCGAATAATTGCGGAGTACTGGGCGTACTTTTGATGACCTGGTTGGTGCTATTTCAGGCCTATGGGCCTTTGCCCTCCACAACATGTCAGCCATTTGTTTTGGGCTTTTCCTTTTTTTTTTTTTTTTTTTTTTTTTTTTTTTTTGACCCTCTGATGGGGTTTATACATATTACCCTCTGATGGGGTTTATACAGATGTCTCCGAAAGATAATAAAAATAAATTACATCATTCGGGTGAGGTGTTTATTCCTTGCTTTTGCAGTGTTTTTCTGATGCCCTCTCTCTATATCTTCACCTGGTAAGAAATCATAATAATAGAAAAATCTTTTGCTTTTCTCTTTTGCTTTTGTTTTTTGCTTTCTCTTTATTTTTCTTTCTTTTGGCAGATGACAGACAAGGGAATAATCTTTTGCTTTTGCTTTCTCTTTCTGCTCATTCTCTGTCCACCCATGTTCTATGGCCTTGGAGACCATCTGACTTTAACCTTTTAATTGCCATTGCTTTTCTTGCTTTTCTCTAAAATGACAGCTGCTTGGTATCCATAGCTTTTATGACTCCAGTTGGTTTTAACACTGATATTTCCGTGGTAATAATTGCAGCCAAAGTGACAGCTGCTTTCTGCTTTTCTTGTTGATGAATGCCTCGAGAAATTGCTGCTTCGCTCCTGGCAAAGCAGAATGTTTGTGGAAGACAGCAATAAAGAAAGCTCCTCCGTTTTGATCATGTGGGACTATCCTCATGCAGCGTTCTAATGGAAAATCAGAAACTTCCTCCTCTTGTTCATTGGCTACAGTTGCATGATCATCAGTTGATTGCAATGCATCTTCAACATTTCCACCATTCTCATGCTTTTCTCCCACTTCCATACTATCATTTGCGTCCATTTGTTCTGTAAAGCTTTTTTTTTCAGAAGGAAACATGCTTGTTTGCGGTAGGCGAACCGGCCCTTCGAAACCAGGTAAGGGTCCAGGCGTTCTGGCAGCCGCTCGTGATCTCAGCAAGGAGGAGGAGAGTGAGGATGGCGTGGGCCCCATGGCGGACGGCGTAGTAGGTGGTAGTTCAGATCGTGGGGTTCAGGATGACTAACTACAGCTTTCTCACACTCTAAAAAACCATGGATCCCGAAATGGGATCTGAGAGCAGGCAAGCTTAAAACTGGGAGAAGATGCACCTGATTTCCATCTTTTGCACACTGAAGTAAGGTGGAAGAAGGCAGATGTTGGTAGTCTCGACAGCATCATTTCGAGAAGGTCTTAACCCATCAGACCCGAGAAATGCAAACGGGTCGTGAGAGTTGTGGTGGCAGAGATGCAGGGCGAGCCCACTGAGGGTGCCAGGCATGCCTTGGACGTCCTTTATTCTCACTCTGAGAGCGTTCTGGGCTGTCGCTTTAGTCGTGGGCGGGGCCTCTTCTGGATGGACCAACGGGTGGCTTACATACATACAAAATCTCTCTGCGCACCCAATCTTTTGGTGACTGAAGCTTCTTGTAGTGCTGTCGGCGGAGGTCGGCGAATCATTGAGCTGATCGATCGTGTCCTCAAACAGGTCCTCGCAGACGGCCAGAGCTTTCTCCAGGCGGGCGTCGTTGACCCGGTTCATGACCCGATCTATGACCCGAGAGTGCGGACCTGGTCCATGGCCTGACCCATTCATCATCTTCGTCAGGTTCGAACGCTTCCCAATCTGCCAGCGAGTGCTTAGTGTCGATCCGAACGAGATCGATGCCCCGCGATCGGGCTAGGTCGATCAGCGACCCTGGGATGAAGCTTTGCCGCTTTTTAAGTTTGTCGGACGAAGAAGGTTGGGGTTGATATCTGGCGCTTCAGAAACACACGGAGGTGAAGAAGTTTGGGGTTGATCTGGACCGTTCGATTTGTATCTTTACACCACCAAACACTATTTATCAGATCTCTATATGAGGATACAGAAACAAATAGAGAGAGAAAAAGAGAGGAGATAACATGGTGGCTTGTTGTTTGTGGGGATTTTCTGGGAAAGATTTGGGTTCTTGGTTTCTGCAGATTCATGGCGGTGATGAAAAAAATGAAAGAGAACCGACATAGCTTTTTGTGTCGATTCCCACAGACGGCGCCAAATGTTGATGCACAAAACCGGATGGTCTTGGTACAACGTAAATCCGACCGTGAATCTGCATGAAATGTAAATGACACAAGAGTTATCGTGGTTCACCCCAAGGTTTGGGCTACGTCCACACTGAATATGTATTTATCTGAGAGTATTTGTGAGAGAAGGAACTCTGTGAGTGAAGAGCTTTGAGAGGGGGTGAGAAGGCTCCAGAAATTGGCCTCCGAGAGTGAGAGTGAGCTCTCCCCTAGAATGAGGGTAGGAGTCCCCTTTTATAGAATAAGGGGCTCCTCCTCTTTTACAAAGTATGGGCTTTAGTGTGAGGCCCAAATACAAGGCCCAAGGCCCAAATATACGAGGCCCTAAATATGGTATAAACAAAAGTAACAATTTGGTTATTCAGACAAACCTTCCCCTCGGCTCGTTCTTTTCTCAGCCCAGCAATCTCATGAGCTTCAGCACCAAATAGGAAAAAGTTGTCTTCTCCAACCTCTTCTCTTATTTCAACATTGGCACCATCCAGAGTCCCGATTAGGATGCAGCCATTCATTGCAAACTTCATGTTGCTGGTTCCACTGGCCTCCATCCCCGCGGTACTACAAATAAATAACAATTGAAAAAAGGTCGATTAACAGTTGGTTTGCGTGTATGTTTAGCTTCAATCAGTTCCATTGAAGTCATTCCCGCTCAAGTTCCACGCCTTGTACGAGTAAGATCCCATGATATATTATCCAGCACAAGGAAGGCTCACCTAGATTGTTAGTTTAATACACAATGCTCTGAACTCTCTAGTCTACAAGTTACAAGTGTAATCGATGGACTTCAAGTTGGCTACGGCGAAAACTATAACTTCCCCAGCTAATCTGCTTGAATTTGACTCTTGGCTATTCTCGCAAACCCAGCCAAACCCCTTTTTTCTTACTAAAATATCAATTATTGCTTAAAACTTAAGCTGTGGAATTTTTTTTAAAACCAATTCCTGATGCTTCTCCACTTATATACCCCTCGCAGACAGAAAAAGCATGTGGCCAGCGGAAGTACGAATCATATAACGAATAAGACCACATTACCTGATGTGCTGTGAGAGCTCACTTGCAGGAATTAACTGTTCAGCAACACTGACATTGTAATCAGGGACGAAGACAACCTAATATGACAATTGATAATATAAATTAGTGGGTCAGTAATTCAGATGAACTCACAGCAAATCGAAAATACACGCATGTAAAGATATTGTGTGTGTTTGTTCTTTTACAGAGCCAACTTATATTTACTGTAAGTCAATAAAGCATTGCAAATCACTTGTTTTTATCATGTTGTTAATGCCAGGACACTATTAACACCAAAGATATCGATACCTTCAGTAGATCACCAATACTAGGATCACAATTCACTGTTGCCCCTACATCTGTGATAAATTTCACAATTCTCTTGGCTTGCACATACGTAGCAAATGCTTTTCCTCCAAACATACAAACTCGTGGAACAAACTTTGACTTCCTTTCCGAAGCACTCATTTCTTTCATTTTCTTGTAGCGGTAAACAATTCCCATAATGTTCATCAGTTGTCGCTTGTATTCATGAATGCGCTTCACCTGAACAGAAGCATGCGAATAAGAAAAGAAAACTTTGATTGAGGCATGATGAGAAACACAAGGAAATTTGTGCAGTGAATAAACCAACTATGCGTGAAGTTGGCTGTGCAGGCTTCCATCTATTTAATACACATTTGGAGGAGATTTGAATGCATAGAAAATACCTGTATATCGAACATTGCATCAGGGTTGACAGAATATCCCGTTCTTTCTTTGATCAACGACACAACTTTCAACTTGTTGTTCCTTTTTGCTTCCCTCCATTGGGTTTGGAGGTCCTGATCATCTGCAAACTATTACAAAATCAAATAACAGAGATAAGTATATGGCCATAACAACGATACTGCAAAAATTGTATAAAAGTCAACATAAACTCCATATTGTTCATTCTTATGAGTTTTACCTTTCGTAATTCAGCCAGTTTTTCAGTATCTAAGACCCAGTCTTCCGTGCCAATCCACTTCGTTATAATGTTACTTAAATCTGGATTACAGAAGCGGATCCATCTTCTCGGTGTCACACCATTTGTTTTGTTTTGAAATTTATTAGGCCACAACTGCCAAATTTGCAGGTTAGAGATCGATAAAAGAGCAATTTTTGAACCTTGAAAGAGCCTCGTCTTTACTAAAACTGTCAAGGCTTACCTTATAAAATGAATTAAATACTTCATCTTTCACTATCTCACTGTGTATTTCAGCAACACCATTTACCGCATGACCACCCACAACACACAGATTCGCCATACGTACTAACTTCGGTGGTTCCACCACAACCTTTTTCTTTTTTTCCTCTTCGTGTTTCTTCACAGGTACGTTTTCTTCATCAGCAGATTCATCAGCAGACTCATCTTCCTCTTTTGAATCTTCAATTTCTTCACTGGGAACAGCAATGGAACTCTTTTTGGGTTTAACAATCAAATCCGCAAATTTGGCAGGCAAGTCAACATTTTCTAATATTCTCATCTCCTTAAGTTTCTTATCTATTAAATCATAGTCCGCTGTGCCATACTCCGAAATTATGGTCTGAATGAGCTGCAGAATTTGCAAACACAAGAAATCCATAAATTTAAAATCTCCAAAGGTAAAGAACTGTTTGAATTTAGTACACGGTCCTGCTTTACCTCCTCATCAATCATCTCTAAGATCTGAACATGTCGAGGAAGCAGTTTCTCCATAAGTTCCAAACTCCATTTCTCCAAGGCCTCAGGTAGAACAGTATGGTTTGTATATGCAACCGTTCTAGAACACACGTGACAGGATGTAAGGCGAAAGAAGTTGCTACAGTTAAGCATGTACCACTAACAAGTCTTCCTACATAATCACAAAAGGTGTTACCTTTGAGTAATATTCCACGCCTCCTTCCAGTCCAAGCCCTTCAAATCAATCAAAATTCTCATCAGTTCAGGAATGCAGAGGGTTGGATGAGTATCGTTCATCTGCACTGCGACCTTCTCGGGGAACTCTTGCCATTTGACATTTGCTCCAGATCTTCTCTCAAAACGTGCAATGATATCTTGAAGAGAAGCAGAGCATAAGGTATATTGTTGCTTCAAACGAAGTGTCTTGCCCTCCATTGATTCATCCCCAGGATAAAGTACGTAGCAAATCTGTTAATCATTGGAAAAACAAATATAAAACCGGAAATCTATATTTTCGGATCAAATCGACTGAGGGCTGATGAAAACCACATTCATTACAAGAAAGATTTATGAAATCATAAGCGGACACAAACCTGTTTTCTTTGGAGCAGTTAAAGGGGAAATTGGAAAATAAAGAAAACTGAAAGGAAACCGAAGGAAAGGAGCACAATATACAACCTTTTCAGCATTTGCTAAAGCTTCAGATGCTTTCGTGTGTTCTCCAGAATTAAAAGCATATAAATCAAAATCCTGTGATGAAGCTTTCGTCGACCAAAGCCGCAAGTTGATCGTGGTTTTAGTTTTGTATCCTGGTATTGGAACATCATAGGCAACAGCATCTATGTCTTCTCCTCCAATCCAATGTCGTTTTCCATCCGATCCAGTAACAACCTTTCCATAGAATTTTATTGGATAGGAGACATCATTTCTCACAATCTCCCATGGATTTCCCATCTGCAAGATTCAGCAACTAATAAGAAATAACGATTTCACCAAAAACCTTTAAAGAAAGTGAAGTCGTTGAAGCGAAATATAAAAACAGAAAGCATGCATACCTCAAGCCAATCCTCAGCAACTTCTTCTTGACCATCTTTCGTAATTTGCTGTTTAAATAAGCCATACTTGTACCTGAGTCCATAACCCCAAGCCGGATAATTTAAAGTCGCCAAAGAGTCCAAGAAGCAAGAGGCAAGCCGACCAAGACCCCCGTTTCCAAGTGCAGCATCCGGCTCCTATAATCAAATAATCTATATAAGTTGGTTGCACCAACACACAAACACAAAGTATGCAGAGAAGAATGAGGGCCATGACAGACATTAATAGAAGTGCATGGTTGCTAATAATGCAAAATTAATATGAATGTCCGTAACAAAATTTTGACGAAAAAGTAAGAGACTTAGCCAGAACCTCACCTGGTTAGCAACATTTTCTAACTTGTGTCCAAGCTTGCTTAAAGCCTCAGCATATGCACCATCTAGCTCTAAATTACCAACGGCATTTAACAGCGCTCTACCCTGCAAAGACAGAACTTTATGAAACGAGGCATATTGCAGTTATAGGTGACAGAAATGCACATCCACACTTGTGGGAAACAAATACAGGGAATTGATGACAAACCTGCAAAAATTCCATTGACAAATAATATGCCTGCTTTGCATTCAATTTTTCATAATAATTATTTGTTGCATTCCAGTTAACAATGAGCGCATCACGAACACTTTGTGCAGTTGCATAGAAGGCCTTTGGAAGCTCAAATTGCTCCGCAGAAAACAACGGGGTGAACTCTGCGTGGTATTTGATGCTTGAAGCGATGGATGCAGTATCTGGTGTGAATGAGCTGAATGCGCTTGCAGCATCTAAGTAAAAAATACAAAGTGCTAAACTGAGTGCAACACAATATCTCGAATCATTACATTAAAACATAAGAAAGAAAGACAATCTCTCCAATATATATATATATACACACACACACACACATATCAAAATTGAGAATTTTATGGGGATGATCCTAAACCCTCCCAGCAAACCAATATATATACACATATCAAAATTGAGAATTTTATGGGGATGATCCTAAACCCTCCCAGCAAACCAATCACATATTTACCATGTCAGCATCAAAAAAGGATCCGAAACCCAACAGCTAACACGCGCCATCTATCGATTCAAGATAGCTAAAATCCAGCTTAACCAGATGATTTTCAAGCTCTCAGCCATCTAATTAACAAACCCCATGTCCAAAAACTCCTCAAAATTTAAGTTTGATTGGAAACACGGATAGTAAATTATCATCACCAGATGAACAAAGCATGGATCTTTAATACATTTTTTTTATGTAAACTAATCGAGTGACGAACAATCAAAGCATCAAAGAAGAGAGAGGAAGATGAGGAGGAGGACCTTGTTCGATGATCGGATCCTTGAGCTCGTGAGGCTTGTCCAGAACGTTCTTCACGGAGAAGGAAAACGACCGCCTCCGATTCGAGGTCCTTGTGAACAAAAGCTTGGATTTGTTCTTCCTGGGACAGAAATCGATCAATTTGGACTGCGACTTGCAATGCCACACTGCCTCTGGTCCGCTACGAGTTGCAGAGAATTGGGAAGCCGCCATTGCTGCAAAATGTTCTCTCAGTAGAAGAAGACGACTCTCTCAAGTGTCTGAGTTTCTAAGTCACTGGGCCACTGAGACTCGTTCGTTTGTTTGTGAATGTGATGCGGATACTACTGAGATTATGAGGATCTGCCTTCTTTATCGCTTTTCACGAGACTTCACACACACACACCCTCTCTCTCTCTCTCTCTCTCTCTCTCTCTCTCTCTCTCTCAGTTTCCATTGATCACGGACCCCACTCTGTTTCTTTTACTAAATGCACTTTGCACTTCTGATTCATATGACAGTTGAGATGTGGTACATCCGTACCTGCGGTTTCATCTTACATGAAATGTTCCACCGAATTACCCTTTAATATGTGAGAAAAAAAACTTACGTATGACAGTATATTAGTGCATTAATACATCCGTGACGATGTACGCATTTCACATAAATCGTTCTCTTTAGCTAAGTTACTATGTCCACTCTTTCGTTCCAAAAATGAAGTATTACACATGTGATTTTATTATAAGGGTATCTAGATCGAATAACGCAGGACCATGTGAAAAGGTTGTATCATTTTGTCCAACTAAGTATTGTCATTTAGTTAAGTTTCCTTTCTTTATTCAAATTTGAATCTTCTTATTAAAAAAACAATTAAAAGTAATTTAGAATGTTGATTGTGAAAAGGAACAAAAAATTGGTATTTCAGTAATAATCGACTTTAAAGTTTAGAGATTAGCTACAATACTTACAAGTATTTAATGTAATAACTCTTTGAGGGTCAAATATATTCATGTGAAGAAAAATGATAAAAGTGAGACTCTACATGGATTTTGTGCCATCCCACATTTGGCACTGGAATTCATGTTAAATTGTGGGATGACAGATAATACATAGATTGTCCCTTTAGTATTTCTCTTCAGGTGAATATATTATTTAATATAATTATCTTAATTGTCACCACGGTTCAGTGATATTCCTCTTTACTTGTAAGTGAGAAGTATTAGACTCGATTCTCTTAAAAGACGAATTTGTACTACATTATTACTAGCATATTATGAGACTAAATCCATATCCTCTTCTTTAATAGAGATAATATCGTTTTTTAGAAAAGAAAAATACAATTATACTAACTATTATAGTCAAATCTTAAGGTTTAAACACAAATTTTGATTTGGTTACCACATGATCCACATGGCATGCCTTTATTTGTTGATTACGATGAGTCAACTCTTTTGACTAATTTAGAGCCAGTTGAGTGCAACATTTGTATGGTTTCTGCAATTGCACTGGATCTGGATCTCTCTTCAATCTGTATTAATTTTTCTTAAATAAAATAAAATAAAATAGTAAATATGAAGAAATATGGCAACAAATTTCGGATCAAACCGGCATCGATTGGAGCTATTTTTCAGCCTAAATTATTACTTTAAATAAATTGACAGTTTTAATATTATATTCTATCTATGATTGCACATAGAGATTTTTCAATGTAATCGGCATACAATATGGTACATCACGTGTTACTACATAAATGATAAAACATGTGTGTCAAAAAGTTAATAACTTGAACAATAAAACTTTTTATCACTTATATAAAAATACATGATGTACCACCTATATTTCCATTCTTAATTGCACGGATTTATATCTCTGGTTCGTTGTATTTACACCGTCACTTTTAGAGAGGCTCTCTGCTTGTAGTCGTTGGATAAAATTTGAACAGACCGATGAGCTTGCTCAGAGGATCCTCACCCTTAGCTCAGGATAGGATCCTGATCCGGTGGAATGTCTGAAAAGAGACAAAAATGATAAAAACACTCGGATGCATTACACAAAGCTATTTAATTTTTGTTTTTCTGTCCTCCATTTGTTGGCAGGAAGTGGAGAGATTTTTCGGTATTAATTATTTATATTATGATATTTGATATACCGATCGTGTTATAAGCACATTGAAAAAAAAATTCTATAAAGTAAAACCTCACGTGTAATGGGTGGAGCTAATTTTTATTCTTCTTCTTTGCAGTCTCCTTAATTGTTTGATGATTGAAGGTCATTCTTTAATGATTTAAAGAAAAAATCAAACAACAACCGTCGTATTATGTGGTTTACAAAATATAGTTAGAAAATGATCTGTCTAACGTCACCTTATAAAAAATGAGAGTATGAGATTGATGAACTTGGAAATAGAGAAAATGAAAAATATGAATCAAATCAACTAGTCCTCTTAGTTGATCCCACATTTCCAACTTTGAGAGTATATGAGTATTCATTTTAAGGCGACACTCAAATATTTTTTCTCGAATCCTAATAAAATTTGTAAAAATGTGAAAACTCCAAGGTTGTAATGATTTTCTCTTTGAGTCTTTTCTCATACTCAATTCTAGTAAGTAAACATATCATTTATATATTAAATTAAAAATTTGTGAAAAAATTTCCGTATGCTTTTTTATGTTAGTAAACACATGATAGGTCTTTGACAAAAAAAAAAACATGATAGGTCAAAAATCAATATGATACTAAGGTCATTTTATGTAAGCATACATGTCATAAGCTTAAATTTTCTTAAACCAGCTACTTAGTGCTATTCAATAGTATTTCTCTTCAATTTTAATTGAGAGGTCTTAAATTCGAACTTCAGAATTGACCAAAATAACTTCTCAAACCAATTTCAATTTGGAATTTTGGACCTTTGATTGACCCAATTCACTTACTTGGGTCCCAACCATACCAATAGGGCCCAAATATAAGGACATGTAGGGCCACTTAACCAAATGGACTCCAAAACCGTTGACCATACAAAGACCAACAAAAGAAAAACCATCGGCCTGGGGGCCATGCCACGTGATACTCACATCACTTTTTGATGTAAAGTGTAATAAAGTCACATGCTTTAATTATCGGATCCAAATAGGAAAATGATTATCGTCGGATTATGTTTTTTTAGGAATTCTAAAGATTTCGGGATTATAACCGTTCGTCATATATTGTATGTTTAGAAATTATTTTAAAATTTAAAATTAAATATAAATAATACTTAACGAACCGGAGATGTACGATAAACGATCATGATCACAGGATTCCTAGAACGCTTAACTTTATCAAATTTTATGGTTTATTGCTACTGATCTATGTCATGGAATCAAATTCTACTGAAAGACCCAAACCCCCATTTCCTCTACCATAAACCCATCATTTCCTTCCTAAACTTCACCTTCTTGGCTTCCACAAATGGCCTCCCACCACCACCTCCACCACCCTCACCCTCACACTCACCACCACCAACCCCAACCCCCCACCACCGCCATTTGCTGCACCAGCTCCTACAACACCTGCTGCTGCACCCAATCCCACCATCCCTGTCCACCACCACCACCAGCCACGGACCCACTTCTCCAAGCCCTCGCTTCTCAGCTTCTCCAGTCTAACCCACCAGATCCCTACTCTCCCCACCCCAATCACCACACCCACAAATCCCACCACCCAAAACATCGTTTCCACCACCAAGAACAGCAAGACCAACTTATCTTCTCCCTCCTCTCCCGCATCGAAGCCCTCGAAGCCTCCCTCCACCACTACTCCTCCTCCTCCTCCTCCTCCCACCGTTCCCACTCTCCGTACTCGCGGTCTCTCAGAGACTCAGCCGCCCGAGTGATTCAAACCCACTTCCGTGCTTTCCTCGTTCGCAGATCACAAACCCTCAGGCAGCTCAAAGACCTCGCATTCATCAAGTCTGCCTTCACCTCTCTCAAATCCTTGATTTCCAGTGAAACCAACTTGGATTTTCACGCCATTTCTCAGAAATCCATCGATTTACTTCTCAAGCTCGACTCGATTCAGGTAAATAATTTCATGGGTAATTGCAATTTTACTAATTTTTTTTTATAAAGTTACTGCCTTTTTGTTATTTTCTTAGAGGTTTTTGGTTGTGCATTTTGTTTCCAGAGCGGCGATCCGATTGTTAGGGATGGGAAGAGGTTGATTAGCAGAGATTTGGTAAGGTTTTTGGAGTTCATTGATGGGGTTGTTATGAAAAGGCTTGGGCTTTCACTGAAAGCAGTGAAGAATGTGAGGTTTGGTCAAAATGTTAACAAATCACGGGTTTTGCCCGCCAAGTGCGGTGGCGATTTGGGAAGGGATCAGAGGGAGAAGATTGAGAATTTGAGGGATAGGATCGAGAAGATTCGTGGGTTTGCTAGAGTTTCGGAGAATGATGAGGAGGATGTGGAGCTTGAAGGGTTTCAGCATGTCAGTGACGAAGATGAAGAAAACCTTAGACTTCGATTTAAAAATGGGGTGTTGGTGAAAAGGCATGGGCTTCAACCTAAGGTCAAGAAAAATGTGAGCTTTGCGGAAAATGGTAATGTGTATCGGGTCATTAGCAACTCCGATGAACCGGTTTCGAGTGGGGATGGGAGTGATTCTAGCGATGATCATGGAGAGCTTATTGGGAACCTTTGCAGTGAGGTTGAAGAAGTTAAAGCCTTTGTTCAGGAGACTGAGGAGGATGACGAGGAGGCACTCACGGAGAATGGTGGATCACCAGAGGCTAGTAGTGATGGAGAAAGAAACCCTAGAGCCAGAATGATTCCGAGAAGAGAAGATTTTTACGAAACCAAAGGCCATGGTCAGGCTCGGAATGAGTATTTGTTATTCTCAGCTCCTTTGCCACTGAAGATGGAGTCGAAAGCTGATATGGTAAAGAGAAACAAGCCTGTGAAACTTGTGAAATGAAGGGGTACAGTTTGTGTGTGGCTGTCGGGGTGGACATTAGGTCTTCCCCATCGTATCATCCGCAAATGTCATTCTAATCATTAGGTTTTGGTCGATTAGTAGAACACCAAGAAATAGATGTCCGATGGGGGTTTGATCCTTTCCCTCGGCTGCTGGTAGAGGGAGTCCGAACACTGTTCCGTAAGATGTAACCTTCCACCTAAAGATTCTATGTATTTTGGATGATGAATTTAACCAGATTTCTTTCGACTCTTTATTGCTCCCTGTTTGTTCTTTCTTTGAAATGTGTACCAATTAAAAGGAATTAGGGTTTTCTAATTCATAGAAATCTCATCAAATATGCAAAGACCACCTTAACGCAATGTTCATGTTGCGGAAAATCTGAGCAGAATCTGCAGATTTAACGAAACTTATTTCGAGAGGAAAAAGGAATACAGAAAGCCAAGTTCTTCAAATCTGAAACCGCAATGTTCATGTTACGGAAAATCAGTGCAGATTAACGAAACTTATTTCGAGAGGAAAAAGGAAACCAGAAAGCCAAGTTCTTCAAATCTTAAGCTGCATCTCCAAACGTAATGCTTGGAATTTTTTTAACATGAATTATATTCAACGAACAGAAAAAAGAAAGAAAAACCTCGAACTTGAATGAATGTCAGTCTCATATCCTCCCTCTACTTGCTGCGTTGGCAAACGTTTAGTTTTTGTTGTCCTGCAAAAGAGAGAAAACCATGTAAGAGAAGGTGCAGATGTTCGACGCAGAGGAATGACTATCTCAACAAAAGTAACTTACAACTGCATTTTTTTTTATCTGAATCCTTAATCACTGGCCTGACATGTATTTGTTGAAGTTATTTTCTTCAAAAGAGTCCTTTCTGGTGGTCGACGGGAACTATCAGCCTACCTGTCTAGCAATTGCGGCGTCATCTCCCTTGATAGCTTGTCCTAGCCCTAGTTTCTAGTTTTGGGGAAATGATTTCATGGCGTTTCGCTTTGCACCAGCAATTTTCACCCTAGCCTCTCTTAATGCGTTGAGTGCCACCTTGAAAATTTGGTCAGATGCCATCCCTTCCTCTGCACATTTAATGGCTTCGTGGTACAGAACATTGTATTGCAAGTTCCTGCCCTTCTGAGAATTTCCCTGTAATTCAACACACGGAAGGACATCCAACATAGCCTCTTCCTTCGCATTTCGGGTCCATCTCTTTAAGATATAACAGGGTGGGAGTGTAAAGACATTTGTGGCTTTAAACACTGCAAGCACATGTCTGCAGAGGATCCCTTCAAATTCAAACATCTTGCAACTGCAACTAGCTAGTTGTTCAGCTATGTTAAAAGCTACGAAATAAATTTTATGTTCTTCGTTGAATCTTGCTACCTCATAAGTTCTTGTTCCTCTGTCCTCGGCACTTAATTTCACGGCAAACACGAGGGATTCAAAAACTTCATCCTGAAATATGGTGAACATGTTTCTTGTGTAGATGTCTGCTCCTTGCTTTTCCACAGGAAGTGGTGTTTTTAGAACCGGTTTAGTATAAAAAGTTTCGAACTCTGCCTTTGCTTCTTTCTCATATCTTTCATCTAAAGCCTTTTCATATTGCTCTGCAAAATCTTGTAAGGTAGTTCCAGCATTCACATAGCCATCAAAAAGCGAGTTCACAGTTCCACTCCGCTGGGCAGCATACAGCCCAGCAAAGAATGCGTCTCTTATGTACACCGGAACCCACAATTTGCGATCAATATAAAGCGATTGAAGCCAATCACTCTCTCTAAGACTGTACTTATCAAGAAGCATCTGCCAAGCTGATTCAAACTCATCAGGTGTCTCGCTCTTGTTAATGCATCTATCAAATTCAACTTGAAAAGTCCTTGGGGTTACACTATATACATTTCCCATTTCCTTTGGCATTTTGCTTATGATATGCCACTTGCAATATCGATGAATTGATTGAGGAAAAACTTGTTGCACTGCTCGACTTATAGCTGGGTCATAATCGGTTATAATTAGACCTGGCTGCCGTCCAGACATTGCCTCAAGCCAAGTTGTGAAGAGCCAAATGAAGGTAGATTCAGACTCATCTGCAAGCAATGCACAACCGAACAGAACTGAATGTTTGTGATGATTTACTCCAGTGAATGGCGCAAATGGCATTTTGTACTGGTTCACTTGATAAGTAGTATCAAAGGCTACAACATCGGAGAAACAGTTGTAAGCGATTCTTGATCTTGTGTCAACCCAAAAGACGCTACTCAGCCTCTCTTCTTCGTCAACCTGTATTGCATAATAAAATGCTGGATCACTCGCTTGCATAACCTTAAAAAACCCAAGCAAACTTTGGGCATCGATGCCAAAAGTGCTCAACCGGCCGCTTCCGATATAATTGACATCACTCTGCACAGCAAATGCCATCTTTCCGAAACTGCCAGAATCAGCCAAGACATCTGCGGAAGCATCCAAAGACAATCCCGGAGAACTGAAAGAGTTGCTACAACTTTTGTCAGCATCAAAATCCTGCTTATGCGACCTAAGGAAATGCCGCATAGCAGGAGTGACCAGCTCATGATTATGGTCCTTCTCTAGCTTCACCACATACCATCTCCCATTTTCGCGCTTCCTCACAGTCATCAGCGCCTTGCAACCTTCCCTAGTGATTGCCCTAGCACGCCTTCTCTTCACATCCTCGCCTGAATCTCTCTTCGCATTTTTCTCCCGGCGGAACCCTTCTTTAGAACAACAAAACTCCCTAGATATAATCGAATTATCCTTCTTCGAGCGGTAATATGAGTTCACGCGAATGCTAAACCCCGTTTGTTTAGCATACGCATTGTAAAAATTCCTAGCATCGTCTTCGGAAGTAAACTCCATACCCAATGTGGGCTCTATAATCCCACCTCCTACTAACTGTGACAAGTCAATCTCCACATCACCCTCTTTGCCATCATCCAACACCACCGGAGCTTCGACATCCTCTACGACACAATGTCCATAGCTTTCACCTTCCAATGCCACATTCGAGTCCACTACCTTGCCTACGCATTCACCGGAAGGCTCTGCCTCCATGATGATATACTGTTCAATTTCAATCCCCTCTTGCATTACAAAATTAGAGGGTACCCTCCATTTCCGAAAGCGAAAACCTTACAAATTACAGCTCAAAACCAAAGGGTACCCTTCAACTCTGTAGCAAATTTACAGTGAAAAACCACTCAAATTCTCAATCTTCGCATAAAAATATGAAAAATGATGCGAATTTTTGGACCCAAATCAAAATTCTGCTACAAAATATTAGACAGTTATCTAAGAACTCAGATCAAATTACCGGAAACTCCCTCTCGAAGTCGTCAGAGTAATTAAAGTTGATAAATTTAAAGGGTTTTCAAAATTTACCTTACAAATTTTGGAGTTGCAGAGAGTGAGAGCGAGAAGAAGGTGAGGTGATGGGAGTTTTTAAGAGACAAAAATGCGCGCCGCCGCGGACCAGAGGAATGGGAGGACTACAATTACGCTCTGCTTTCGCTTACCGAATACAAACACTACGTGAGCCGTCCGATGGTTTAAGTTGGGGGCTGGTGTATTGGGAGATCGGACGGCTGATACGCTTCGTCCGTAGGCTGAAATAAAGCCCATTATATTACTCTTTAATAATGACAATTCTAACAGGATACTCTTCGGATTCTTTTGGCGAAGATCCATGTTCGTTCATCGTATATCGTACGGTCAGTTTTCTTTAAGTACTGTTTATGTTCATTTTTAAATAAAAATATTTAAAATGATATATGATCGTACGATGTACGATTCATGGACATGATTCACGAATCTCTGAGATCTTCACAAAGAGAATCCGGCGAGGATCTGAACTCATGAGAATTGTTCAGTTCCGCATTAGGTCAGTTGGCTGAAATTTGTGTCCGCCTCTGTTTTCATGAGTTTAAATTCCTCTCATATATTTGATTGTTCTAAATATCACTTGTATATGTTTAATTATACGATTTGTTGCAGTTCTAGGTTAAGTTGGTTGGCTTCCCCTTTTGTTTTTTAGAGTTCAAATTCCTCCGGCAGATTTGATTGTTCTAAAATATCACTAAAATTGTAAGGATCGTTTTTCTTGTCCTTCTTGTTTGCATTGCTTCAAAATTCAAGATTATTCTTCTTTTTTTTCTTTTTTTTTTCGAATTCAAGATTATTCTTTGACCTAAACCGAATTTTCAATTTAAGAATATTTAGAGCAAGTTTAAAGAAAAGGTTGTTAGTAATTAATATTTAACAATGTGATTGTGTAAATCTTAAGCTTCTTCGAGATCTAGATGATTTTTTCTATTAAACTTTGTATGACTTGAAGCGCAAGTTATTCTCTCTTCCTTAAATAAATAAAGAATTCATATTCCTGAATTTCTCAAGTCATTCTCTATCTCTCTTTTTCTCCAGTCGAACTCTCTCCCCCTCCAGTAAAATTGGTCACAACAAAGGTAAACTAGTAAAAGCCACCATTTTCAGAAGATTTCAATCACATCTCCAATGATTTATATACTATTGCATAACCATGAAGTTTATGAAATTTGAACTTCAAATCCGCATCAGAAGAAAGGTTATAAATTTGTTCTTTATTGCAAAAAAATGCAAACAGATATTCCTCTAGGGTACTCAAAATTCAAAACTAATTACACCTTTAAACCCAAAAACTCAAACTTAAAGGCTTAAAATACAAAGCTTAAGCCCCAGAAGTCCAATGAGCTACATCATTACAAATGGTCCCTGAAATCGCTCGTCAACAGAAGTGAAAATTTCGCAAACCTGCACAAATCAAAGAATTGCAGCAACAATACGTCAAGACTGCTACAAACATTCAAAGTATAAAAATTACGCTCAATAGAGAGATCCACAAGATATGAGTAGCCACCCATCAGGAGGTCACAAGGGGAACAAGTCTCAAATTGGGTTGGTCATGTGCAACGAACAACAGTTATCAGTATCGAGAAACAGTTGGCTCAACCATGACTAAAGGTAAACGCAGCAATATGAGTTGAGAGTTGAGGTTTAAAGCTATACATAATCTCGATTATCAGAGTCTTGTCATGAGTCATGACTCATGACTCATAACTCATGACCACTGAATAGAACTTGTCTTTGCAAAAGCAATGCTCGTTGTACAGTTTAGACAAATCACACAGTGGCATTCACTCTGATATCAAAGTATCATGTTTTATGGTTAGAAGTTAAGAGCGTCTTAAGAAACCGGATTGTAAAATGGATTATAGATAGAACTAGTCTTCGCAAAACATTAGCTTGTAAGGATCTTTCATTGAGTAATGTACTGAACATCTTAGAACTTATTTAGATGATTTTGTCATAAATAAAACCGGATTGTAAAATGGCTTAAAGTTAGAACTTGTCTTTCCGGATGGCAAGGGTTTTTTAGAGAGTAAGTGTACTGAACATCCCCGAACTTATTTCAATATAACTTGTCTTAACAAAACCGAATTGTAATGATACTTTGGAGTGTAAATGTACCGCACCTATTGGAACTTGTTTTTGAAAAACTGACTAACAGGGAGTACTGCTCAAGCGCATTTGACACAATTCAAACACTGAGAAGCCAAATCACAAGAAGGAGAAGAACAAAGGCAAATAAGCCTTGAATATAATATTTTTGCATAGTTCCGGCCAAATGAAGAACTCACCTCACATTTCACAACCTCTAACTTCACTAAATAATTTATGATTCGATATCTATTTGTGCATCAAGTTTGATATATAGTCTTTCCATGACAAAAAACTAAACATTCTGAAATAAAATAAGCTTAGGGCCGTTTGATAACCATTTCATTTACAGTTTTTGGTTTACAATTTTTGGTTTTTGGTTTATAAACAAAAAGTAAACACTGAAAACGAAATGGTTATCATACGGACCTAGAGAAGTTAATCCAGTTTAAGCACTTTCACCATCAAAGAGGGAAAACAATACCTAACGATTTCGATTATCAAGATATAATCTTTTCATCAAAGAAACAAAACAGTCAGTCACTCACATCATGAAGGCTAAGTTGGAATTAAGATATAAACGAATTTTAGGATTCCCAGGAATTCCTATAGTGATTGAGACCAAAAGTTTCAATTTTTATTTCTTTACCCAAAATTACTCAGAAACAGAGAAAGCATCATTCATCCTCATTAATTAATAATTAAAAACCAAATTATGCATACAAACCCATTAATCAGACAACCAAAAACCCTAATAAAACCCAGACTAGCAAAAACCCAACAAATTGAAGATCTGTGCGCACGCAAGTTCGAATTAGATTACAAAAACACAACAAAATTAAGGAAAATTAATCATATTTAGTGTAGATAAGACGGGATTTTACCCGGAAATGAATCAATTTCGGTGCTTGATTGGGTTCTGAACCTCCATGACGCTCTTAAGCTTGGGAGCGTAGAGAGAGTAAATAACAGCCTGCCGCTTGGCGACCTCCAGCTGAGCCTTCCCGTCTGAGAACGCGGCGGAAATGGCAGACGGGTCCGAAAGGTTTCGATTCTGACGAAACGCGTCGACGGCTCTGCGTTTCGTGTACTCCCTGATGTTGTAGTCGGTGAATTTGCGAGCCACTCGGAGAAAAGAGCGGAACATCGTGAGCACCTCCGCCCGAGAAGGAACTCCGGCCGCTGCACTCATGGCGGTTGTTATGGCGCCTCCTCTGAGCTTTCTCGAGAGCAGAAGAAAGGGCGAGAGAGATTGAGAGATTGAGAGATTGAGAGAGTGTGAGAGACACTTCGAACACGCTCTGAAGAAACGAAAGTTTGCGGCTTGTTGCTTACTAGCTTATTTTCAGCGTGACCAGTACATGAGGTGATACCGTATGTGTGTGTTAAAATGTTAATAATTTAAATAATAAAATCTCCTACTATTTATATAAAAATACGTGATATATTCTTATGTTCTGGTCATAATGAAAAATTTCTCCCTTGTGGGAGCCAAAAATTACTCCTCTACTAAACAAGCCATGCTAAACATGAGGAGTGGGGCTAAAATAAAGGAGCACAATCAGATACTTGGAATGTGGAACATGGAGAAATAAAAGGAAAGTGGGACTTGGAGCCCAAGACTTGAATGCCTATAAAAGGCTAATAATCCCACTAGAAAAAGGGGGAGAAAAGAGAGTAGAAGATCGTTCTATATTTTATAAGCATTCTGAACAAACACTAACTTGAGCGTCAGAGTATTTTCTTGCAGGTCCTCTCCTCCCTCATTGATGGTGAGTGAAGATGGTGTTGTGGGCTTCTCAACTTAGTTACAAGGTTTACTTGTTGGAGGATTGGAGGAACCAAAATATTCCCCCCAACATCCCTATATTGGTGGAACAAGACGGTGCGTTTAATGGATATAGGATTATAAAGGTAGCAAACTGCGAATGTAGTATGCTTTCTTATGGAGAGATTTTGTGTGTCTGGAACACAGTATAAAGACTATATTCTTATACAATTGGAATGACACGTGAAAAAAAACTTAGTTTCAAACACATTAAAAAATCTATCCTTATTGTGGATGTGGCGAGAGGTGGTGAAGAATGACTTATCCATACACCATTTGAAATGCAATATTGGCAACGCTGGTAGATCAATGCAATCACACATTGTCATATGCAAATTTTTATGGACACACTTTTTAACTTTGTTACATAATTAGTTTGAAACCTATAAACTTTGAGTCTTCATTTCATGCGAGTCCTTTTCATGGAGGTGTTTTTCTGAAACACGATATTGGTGTTGTAGAGGTTGATCTACGACACATAAGGGGTTGTTTATACCATACTTAAGGCCTTCGTATTTAGATCTCATACAAATACTCGGGGGATTTAATGTAATTATGTAATAAAGGAAGGGGCAAATATGTAATAAGTGAGAAGCACTTATTCTATAAAAGGACTCATCACCCTCACAATTAGAGGATGCCATTTCTTAAGCCTTCTCACCCCTCTCAAAGCCTTCTCACATACAGAGGTTTTCTCCCTCTCAGAAATACAATATCAGTGTGGACGTAGCCCAAACCTTGGGGTGAACCACGATACATCTTGTGTTATTTACTTTTGTTGATGCACAAAATCAGCGAGGACTTTGGTACAACAGAAAGTGTCAGGTTTGTGACCTTCGCTTGGTTGCTTCGATCACTAGTGAAGAAAAGTACGTAAATGAATAGGGACAGGGAAGCAAACACAAGATGTACGTGGTTCACCCAGATTGGCTACGTCCACGGAGTAGAGGAGTTCTCATTGATTGTGAAGGGTTTACACAAATACATAGGCTCAAGCTCTCCTTTTGTGAGTTCTAGTGAATAGTTTAGTACAAAATGACATTAGAGATTATTGTGGGAGAATGATCCCTATTTATAGAAGAGAGTTTCTAGTTTTGTTTTGACATTGACACGTGTCGTGTTGTGATTGGCTTCTGATGTTGACACGTGTCGCACTGTGATTGGTTTCTGATGTTGACACGTGTCGCATTGTGATTGGCCTTCTGGTTGAAGGGAAGCTCTTCTGGGTCCTTGATGGTATAACGTTGACCGGTGCTCAGTAGTTTCGGGATTGGTCAAGTATGGTACAAACAATGCTCCCCTAAGTTCCCGAGTGAAAGAAGCTCCTCGGTTGGGGACTTGCAAGATCCAAGCCACTGAGTAATCATGAAACTTCTAAGTACCGAAGTGTGGTATCATTTTCACGTGCCTTATCTGTCTCATATGTAGATGTGACATCTTCTCTGGAAGTACTTTTCCTCCATCCAAGGGTGGTATCTTTAACCGATGAAGATGCACAAGGTAATGTATCAATTTCACTTGAAGCTTACTTGTAGTCTCGGGCTTGGTTAAGTGCGATACAAACCCTATAGTAGGAGTCCCCCAAGTCGCCAAGCTAGGAGATTTGTCGAATGAGGTAACAGACAAGGTAAGCAATCAGACTTCCAAGCAAGTAACCTGGATCGGAGGTTCAACTTCGGCTTCCTGTTGATTGTTCTCATTCTCCTTATGTCGTAAATAGCACCAAGGATAAGGAGAAGCAAATGGAGAATAGATGATATGAAATACTTTTGCTTTTGAATAAGTAACTTTCCACAGGCTTATTCTTGAACTAGGCTGGATTTGATTCAGGGTGGTGGACACTTAATCTTGAATCGGGCTTGTGATATCTTCAAGGACCGTTGGTGGCTTGATCTTTAAGGATTTGATTCAAGAGTGGTAAATCGGCACGTGCAGTTCACGATGCCTTAGTGAGTCGACTCAAGAATTTGAGGGTCAAAACAAGTCCATCAAACCTAGAGTATGATCAACCTGATGATATGGGATACTCTTGCTGTTGACAGAATAATGAATGTGGTATGGAAATGTGTCGTGCTGTAGTGATCTGTTTCAACTCATCGTTGAACCTTCTGCTTCAATCTTTTGCATGGCAGAAGTGGTGTGCAACCTTTGCATTTAAATGGTCATTCATAACATTTCTTCATAGTGACTCATCCACACTTGGCAGCTTCAGTGTAAAGAGTCAATATCTGATCAACTGTCATGAGGTATTTGCCGGAGGAATTCATGACCTTGACAGCAGTTGAGGATGAGTACTCGAGAGCAATGCTAAGTAAGCAACCAGGCAAAGGTCCCAGGCAATCAGTTCCAGATTAGAGGTTTGATTTCAGGTTCCGACTGACTGCTCTATTTCTCATTGTCATGCAGGTGTGGACAAGGACAAAGACAAAGACAGGGAGAAAGCATGATATGGGATACTCTTGCTTTCGACCCTGATGATATGAGATACTCTTATTCTTGGTGTGGCTTATTTGCTGAGGTATTATCGGGGGGAAATAAAGCTGAGTATTTCGAGAGGTTATGTTGAGGGTGCATTCTCGAATGCGAGAAAGGGTTGAGCATTTTTGCAGGTGCGCCTGTCCGTGGAGGAGGGAGGTCGACATATATAGGAATTTCCCAATAGCAAGTAGTAATGCTATTCCTTTACCCTTCTTGGTCACAGCAATGTAGTGGGAGCTGCCAGCTTCACGTGTTTTAACTTTGTCAGAGCACTTTGAAAAAATGGTATGTGGTACCTGAAGAATTGATGTTGCGTGTAGAGAGTGGTGATTAAACAGTAAGATTCACGTGCTTTCTACTTCACCAGAAATCTTCGACAGATTGCCCGTAATTTTCGCAAAGCTGAGTGTGCATGTGACAGGTGCTGACGAGGCTGAAAAAGCAGGTGCCTCTTTGATTTCTGAGATCGGCCCTCGTGGTCTCTGAACAGCCCAGCTTTTGAGAAAGAAAGAGCCTCTTCGATTTCTGAGATCGGCCCTCGTGGTCTCTGAGCAGCCCAGTTTTTGAGAAAGCAAACGCCTCTTCAATTTCTAAAGCTCCGTCGAGTGCAGATTTTTATAGAGGCTGGCATTAAGTTCCACAACACACTTGAATCTCCACCAGTAGAAGCTCACTTCTTGCACTTCTAATATCTTGATTGGTCTGACCTCTTCCTTCTTCAACACCTTTGAAAATGTCTGGCCCCTCCGACCGTCGTTTTGATTTGAACCTTGTTGAAGAGGCAGCTACGCCTTCTCCAGACAACATATGGCGCCCATCCTTCTTATCCCCTACTGGTCCTTTTACCGTTGAGGATTCCGTGATGAAGAATGATATGACCGCTGCGGTGGTGGCCAGGAACCTTCTCACTCCCAAAGATAACAGACTACTTTCCAAACGGTCTGATGAGTTGGCTGTTAAGGATTCTCTGGCTCTGAGTGTTCAGTGTGCAGGTTCTGTATCTAATATGGCCCAACGCCTATTTGCTCGAACCCGCCAAGTTGAATCATTGGCGGCTGAAGTGATAAGTCTCAAACAGGAGATCAGAGGGCTCAAGCATGAGAATAAACAGTTGCACAGGCTCGCACATGACTATGCTACAAACATGAAGAGGAAGTTTGACCAGCTGTAGGAATCTGATGGTCAGATTTTACTTGATCATCAGAGGTTTGTGAGTTTGTTCCAAAGGCATTTACTGCCTTCGTCTTCTGGGGTTGTACCGCGTAATGAAGCTCCAAATGATCAACCTTCGGTGCCTCATCCTTCTGGGGTTCTGCCTAGCATTGAAGCTTCGAATAATCACCCTCTGGTGCCTCTTCGTTATGGGGCTCTGCCGACTACTGAGGCTTCCCCTGAGCAACCTTTGTGAAGGCTCCCTCTTGTTTGTTTATTTTCATTCATGTATATGTACATATTTGTAACTTATCGGAGATATCAATAAACAAGATTTGCTTCATTTCAATATATTGTGTTAAATACACCAAGGTCTTATTCACTAAGTTCTTTGAATTTTTTCTTTTGTTGAAGCTTGTATGTTGAAACTTTGTGAGTGAAGCATGTAGGTTGAGGTAGTGCTCCCTTAATTTCCCGAGTGAGGAAAACTTCTCGTTTGGAGACTTGAAAAATCCAAGTCACTGAGTGGTCGTGAGACTTCCGAGTATCAAGGTGCAGTAGCATATGGTAGGAGTCCCCCAAGTCTTTGGTCGAGGGAGTTGACGAATGAGGCATTTCCTTTCTAAGTGGTAGCTCAAAACTCTTCTTCATATATATTTGTTATGAAAGTTGTTAGGCCCAAAGAAGATGAGGCCTAGGCAATTTTTTTTTTTTGAATTTTTTTGAATTTTTTTTTTCGATTTTTTTTTTGAATTTTCGAATTTTCGAATTTTCAAATTTCCGAATTTTTGAATTTTCGAATTTCCGAAAAAATAAAATAAAAATAATATATATATATTTTAAAGCTTTGTAGGTGAAGTTTTGAGGTTGAAGCTTTGTTGGGCACCATGAATTAATTTTGCTTCACACTATCTTGATGAAGAGTGTGAAGCTTTTATATGTTTTGGTGTTGAAATTTTGTATTGTAGGTGAAACTTTGGGGTTGAAGCTTGATAGGTGAAGCTTTAGTGTTGAAGTTTTATAAGTGAAGCTTTGGTGTTGAAGCTTTATAGGTGAAGCTTTGGTTTTGAAGCTTTATAGGTGAAGCTTTGGTTGGCACCATAAATTAATTTTGCTTCACACTATCTTGATGAAGATAGTGCGAAGCTTTTGAGATTGATATTTGTCCTCCATTGATTAAGCTTTTGTTGGCACCATAAATTGATCTTGCTTCACACTATCTTGATGAAGATAGTGCGAAGCTTTTGAGATTGATATTTGTCCTCCATTGATGAAGCTTTTGTTGGCACCATAAATTGATCTTGCTTCACACTATCTTGATGAAGATAGTGCGAAGCTTTTTGAGATTGGTAGTTGAATCTCATTGATGAAGCTGCTGTGTTCCCCCTTCCCTTTTTTTTTTTTTTTTTTTTTTTTTGTTCGGAATTTTTTTTTCGGTTTTTTTTTTTTTTTTTGAAGAGGGGAACTGAAACATTTGAAATTTGGAACTCCCTAGTGTTAGAAGTTTGAAGATTTTTCATGTGAGGCTTTCTCATGGTTTGAATTTGAATTTGGAATGTTAATAGCTATGTAGAACTATATATGAGAAGAGTAAGTTTTCATTATTTACCTTGTCTTCATTTGCTTATCTTGTAGTGATTTTTTAAGACATAGTGCTCTTTACTTGAGAGGGATTCTGGCATTGTTTTGTTGTACCATCTTCAGGTTGGTAGTCTTCTCCACTAGATCAGATGTTTTCATTCTTGTTGAATTGTTTGAGTGTTTATGTATTTTGTTAAGAACATAATGAACTGGTTGAGCTTTTCTTCATGCCCTATGAGCTTCCTTATGTTTTGATCCTTCATGTAGTGATAGAGTTTGTTTCTGTTTATTGTAGATGTCGGAGTCTGGAAGTCTTAGTGATGAGGGGTCCCCTAGCTCTAGCTCTAGGTTTGAGCTTGCAATGTCAGGGTCTTCATGGCGTTTGTTAGAGTCTTGTACGAAAGAAATGTTGGATGATCCTTACAATTGTTAAACCTTAGCCAATATTGGTTCTTCCTCCATGCTAGTGGGTGAGGGGGTTGTTTGTGACGCCATACCCATATTTCGCTCTGAGTTCACAGCGGACCATTTAGAAAATAACTTATTAGATAGCGAACAGCAGCTTGAGGCCCTAAGGCGATCATGTAGTATCCCCCGTAGTGTAGGAATACGTTTGGTGCATTGTGAAGAATTGCCTTCTGAGCCGCCCAAGGGTCATGTTATGTTCTATACCCAGACATTAGTGACCTTGGGGGTGAATTTACCTTTGCATCCGTGGTTGCAACGGATGCTGTCTTTTATTGATTATGCACCTGGGCAACTCAACCCTGGTTTATGGGATACCTTGATCGGGTTTTATATTATTTGGATGGAGTGTGGATTAGGTGAGCCTTCCTTCCATCAGTGGCGCTAGTGTTATAAGATGCGCCCGGTGAAAGCATGTACTGGTTATGCCGAATGTGCATGTCGGAGCGAGAGAGAGCGTGTTGTCTTTGATAAGAGAAAAGTGTATTGCACATGGAAGAAACATTGGTGCTTTCTTTATAATGATTGGGAGCATGCTAAGGGTGTCACGCCTGAGCGACGTGTTCCTACTCACTTCCAGACTGTAGGTTGTAATGTATCCATTTTCTCATTATTTGCTATTGTTGTGATTTTCTCTTGCGTCTAAGATTTTTCTTCATGAAGTGACATGAGGCACCATTAAACTCTCCGGACAAGAGCTAGCTGATGTAGAGAAAGTGCTGAGGGTGCCCAAAGAAGATAGACACTTGGGTAAGCTACGACCCTTGTTTCGAAAGTACGGTTTCCAGCCCTTAGTTTTCGAGTGCCAGAGACGAGCGAGTAAGTTGTATCCTTCACTTGATCCTTGTTCTTCCCTCCTTTTTTTATATATAGATATATAATGTGGTATTCCTTACTTTGATTTTCCTTGTTCAGTGGAGAAGGTGGGCAAGAAAGTGGAGACTAGCACCAAGAAAAGGAGAGTGCCCATGTTAGTTCTTTCAGAAGACATCCTGTTTCACAAGGAAGCTCGCAAGCACCGAGTGAGACCAATCATTAAAACTAAGTCTCGAGAAGAAGTCCTCAAGGTTGCTGCCTCGAAGAAAGCTGAAACTGAGGCTATTGGATGTGCTGCTGCCATAGTTGCCGAGGAAGATAGGCGATTGTTGCCTTCTCTTCCTACTATCAATCCTATCTTTCCTCCAGTTAGGGAGCACATTGGGCAGAAGGGTGCTCCTAGTTCTAGCAGCGAGGGTAAAGATAAGGAAGAGGTTGACAGTGTCCCTTGGAAGGATTTGAAGGTTGTCATGCGGCCAAAGGACTTTGGGTATATCAACAATTGCCTGGCAGGGCGTCAATTCACTTTCGATGAGCTCGGAGAGCCCTTAGCTAAAGATGAATCAGATTGCGACCGGATGTTGAAGCTGTCTTCATATGTGAGTGTTACTTTGTCATTTCCTTGTTTTCTCCTCTTTATTAGCATTATTTTGGTAGTGATGATCGTCTTGTCATACAGGTCATGGCTGAGTATCACGACAGACTGCGAGAGGCTGAGCGGTGCAAAGTGAAATTGAAAGAGAATAAGCAGCTTGTGAATGATGCTAGGAAGACAAGCAAAGCTTTGGCTGAGGCCATCCAAGTTAAGGATCAATATTTTGAAAGTTTGAAGCGGCGGAATGGTGAGAACTTGAGACTCAAAGTACAGTTGGATGCAACTAAGAAACAGTTGGAGACAACTATGCTCGAGGTTTCCAGGGGTAAAAGGGAGCTGGATAGTGCCTTGGTTGAGGTTTCTAAGCTGAAGAGTAGTATCCCGACTGAGAAGGAAGCTGCTGTGAATGAGTTCTTGGGTTCCCAGGCCTTTCTCCATGTCCTTAGACCTCGCTGTATCCGGGAAGTTCACTTTGAAAAAAGGAAGTGGATGGCTGTCCTTAATCGTTATGATGATGGAAACGTTCTTCGAAAATACCGTGAAGAAATAGATGAGCATCATCGAAAAGGTGAAACCTTCGACCTTGCAGTTTATTCTAGTAGTGCAGATGAGTCTGGCGATGAGGCTAGCGCCGATGAGCAGAGTCATCAGGGTGATGATGAGTTTGGAGATGCAGAAAATGGCGGTAGGACTCAGAGTGATATGATCAGGGGTTCAACCTCAGATAAGGATGATTAGAAGTGCTTTCACTTTCTGAATGTACTCTACCTACACTAGTTTGTTGTTTGTATGGCATGTGCCATGTTATAAGCCTGAGAGTTTTTTTTTGTTTTGCATGTTTATAAGTGTATTATCAAGCTTCAAGTGTTTGCCCTATCATTTATGAATGTTTGGCTATGTTTGCATAGATCATTTGTATAGTCTTGTTGACACATACTTAGATTTTATTTTGTATTGGAAATATTTGCGTTGAAGCTTCAACACTTGAGTGTTTCATTGCTCAGAATGTAAAAGAGTTTAGGGCCGAGTTGGCTAAATCACCTCTTTATTGAATTCATACCAAATGGTCTTTGTTACATAGGATGTCGAACGGCTGTAGCTTAACACTTGTACAATGTGAGTCTATTTGTAATAGTACTTCAAGTGGTCAGCATTCTATGGATAGCTAAGAGTCTTGCCGTCGGAGCTTCTGAGCTTGTAGGAGCCAGGGCGGCTGATGCCGACAATCTCGAACGATCTGTCCCAGTTAGGACTGAGTGTTTCTTCACTCGGGACTCTATCGCAGAGTAATCTTTTCTTCAGTACCCAGTCTCCCACTTTGAAAGAGCGAGGTTTGACCCTTGAGTCGTAGTAGTTGGAGATGCGCTGCTTGTAGGCGACATTCCTCAGGTGAGCCTGATTTCTGTGTTCCTCGACTAGATCCAGGTTAAGGGTGAGTTGTTTGTCATTCTCACTCTGCATGTAGTTCTGGATTCGGTATGTTGCTTGCTCAAGCTCAACCGGGACAACTGCTTCTGTACCAAAAGCAAGTGAGAATGGAGTTTCTCCTGTGGAAGTCCGATATGAAGTGCGGTATGACCAAAGAACTTGGGGTACGAATTCTGGCCAACAACCTTTAGCTTTGTCCAAGCTAGTTTTCAGAGTGCACTTGATTATTTTGTTAACGACCTCGACTTTTCCATTAGACTGGGGATGGGCTGGAGAGGCAAAATATAAGTTGATGTTGAACTTAGAGCAGAACATCCTGAACTTCTTGTTGTCGAACTGCCGCCCATTGTCCATGACTATCGCATTGGGAATGCCGAATCTGCAGAGGATGTTCTTCCATACCAAATCTTCTATTTTTACCTCAGTAATGGTTGCCAAGGGTTCTACTTCAGCCCACTTTGTGAAGTAGTCAACTGCAACGATTGCATAGCAGACCTTGCCCTTCCCTGCAGGCATTGGGGCGATCAAATCAAGTCCCCATTGGGCGAAGGGCCAAGGGCTAATCATATGAGTGAGCGGCTCAGGAGGGGAGTGAATGATAGTTGCGTAACGTTGACACTTATCACATGAGCGAGATATTCTGATGGCATCTTGGTGGAATGTTGGCCAATAGTATCCTTGGCGAAAAGTCTTGTGTGCTAGGGATCGAGACCCAGCATGATCTCCGCAGACTCCTTCATGTATTTCCTGAAGGATAATTTCCGCCTCCGCAGGTGTAAGGCATCTTAAGTATGGCAGGGTAAAACCGCACTTGTAGAGTTGGTCATTAATGATCAGGTAGTGGGCAGACTTGTATCGAATCTGCTTAGCTTGGACTTTGTCATTTGGGAGGGTGCCATGAGCAAGGAATTTATAAATTGGGGTGATCCAACTATCTCTTTGTTGTAAATTGCACATTTCCGCAACCATGGTGCTTGGTGCTGCCAACAATTCGACATGATTTTTTCTCCCAATCTTGTCTTCCACTGCCAAGGCGAGGCGAGCCAAAGCGTCTGCATGACTGGTTGCCGCTCGAGGAACTTGGGTGATCTGGTAGTGGAAGTGCTTGAACAAAAGTCGTGTTTGCGCAAGATATGCTGCCATGGAGCTATCCTTAGCATCAAAGTTGTTCGTGACTTGGTTGACCACTAATTGGGAGTCACTGAAGATATGTTTAACCCCAAGGTGCTTGGGCAAACGTAAGCCTGCTAGAAGGGCTTCGTATTCGGCCTCGTTGTTCGATGCCTTGAATTTGAAACGAAGAGCGTATTCTATCGCCATTTTGTTGGGGGTAGTGATAACTAATCCTGCTCCGCAGCCCTGTTGGTTAGATGAGCCATCAATATACAGACTCCATGCTGGGGTTGTTGATTCTATCTTCTGAGCTTCCAATGGTAATGAAGCTACTGTTTCAGGTGTAAAAGCAATGTCAACAGGATATGTGAAGTCGGCGATGAAATCTGCTACTGCTTGACCCTTTTCGGTTGGTTTTGGTTAGTAGGAGATGTCAAACTCACCCAATGCTATCGCCCATTTGATCATTCGCCCAGACGTGTCAGGACTCTGGAGTATCTGTCGAAGAGGGTGATTGGTAAGCATGATGATGGCGTGTGCTTGGAAATATGGGCGAAGTTTTCAAGCAGACATAACCAATGCTATAGCTAATTTCTCAATGTTGGAGTATCGTGTCTCCGCATCTTGTAGGGCCTTGCTAGCGTAGTAGACGGGCCGTTCGACACCACTGTCCTTTCGAATAAAAACAGAACTGACTGCTGAAGCTGAAATCGATAGATAGATAATGAGAGTGTCACCAATTTCTGGTTTGGAGAGCAGATGGGCTTTACTCATGTACTCTTTGAGGTTCCTGAATGCCTTGGCACATTCCTCCATCCATGTAATGTACTTCTTATTTCCCTTGAGTGCTTTGAAAAAAAGAGCACATCTGTCTGTGGCCTTAGAGATGAATCTGGTTAAGGCTGCCACCTTGCCAGTAAGGCTTTGGATGTCTTTTGAAGTTACTGGCTCTTTCATGTCGAGGATTGCTTTGATCTTTTCGGGGTTAGCTTCAATGCCTCGTTGGCTAATCATGAAGCCTAAGAATTTGCCAGAGCCCACGCCGAAGGCACATTTGTTGGGGTTCAACCTCATTCGATACCTCTTTAGAATGGTGAAAGTTTCAGATAGGTTGGTGATGTGTTGGTCAGCATGTTTGCTCTTAACTAGCATATCATCAACGTAAACTTTCATGCTCTTCCCAATCTGTTCGGCGAACATTGAATTGACCAGTCTCTGATAAGTTGCTTCTACATTCTTTAGGCCGAAAGGCATGACTTTATAGCAATATAGTCCCCTGTCAGTAGTGAAGGCCGTGTGTTCTTGGTCTGAGGGGTTCATGAGGATTTGGTTGTATCCTGAATAAGCGTCCATGAAGCTCAAGAGCTCACAGCCTGCCGTAGAGTCTATAAGTCTATCAATGAGAGGAAGAGGGAAACTATCCTTCGGGCATCCTTTGTTTAGGTCTGTGAAGTCGACACACATTCTCCACAAGACCTTTTGAAGCATGAGACTTTCCTTGGTCGGATTTTTCTTAACAAGAACAACATTTGCTACCTATGTTGGGTGATTGACTTCACGGACGAAGCCTATGTCCTTGAGTTTTTCAACTTCTGCTTTCATCGCCTCGTATCGTTCAACATCATATGATCTTCGCTTCTGTTTTACTGGTTTGGTTTTGGGATCAATACTGAAGTGGTGACAGATGATATCGGGAGAGATGCCCGACATATCTTTATATGACCAAGCGAAGACCTTGGCGTTCTCTTGTAAAAAGGAGATCAGTGACAACCGAAAGGGTGGTGACAAAGTGGTGCCAATCTTCACTATGCGATTTGGATGGTCTTTGGAGATAGAGACATTCTCTAACTCTTCAAGGGGTTGTGCTTGCTGGGTGAAGGAGTCATCTCGAGGGTCGTCGGGTTGACTATTGCCATCATGAAGATCCGAGTTGGCTTCATCTGGACTGGTCTTTACTACCTGGTTATGTATAGAGAGGGTCTCCTTGGGGACAGACAGGTGTTGTTGCTTAACTGAAGTGTTGTAACATGATCGAGCACTAAGTTGATCTCCCCTGATGTATCCATTGCCGAAAGGGGTTGGAAACTTCATCAATAACATATGTGTGGATACCATGGCCTTGAGATCATTGATGCATGTGCGCCCAAAGATGACATTGTATGCCGTCGGGCAATTAACCACTAGGAAGTTAGTGGTAATAGTAGCTATGTAGGGGCCTGTACCAATGGTGAGGGGTAAGTGTATACTCCCTAAAGGTTGTACGATATCGCCATAGAAGCTTATCAGAGGAGAAATCGAGCGATTGAGCAAGTGTTCAGCTACATTAAGTGCCTTGAAAGCTTCAGCAAACATGATATTGACTGAAGCACCTGTGTCTATCAGGATTCGTTTCACATCAAAATTTACTGTGTGAGCCTCCACGATCAGCGGGTCGTTGTGATGGTAGATGATACCTCTTTCTTCCTCAGGGTAGAAACATATTGGATCCCAGTTAGGCTTTTGATACTTGCCTCCCCTGATGTCTTCCACGTGAAACACTTAATGGCCAGGTCTTAAAGTTCGTTCACTGTTTTTCATGGCCCTATTGAAAGATTCAGACATGGGTGTATCGCCGCTTATGGAATATATCACATTCACCTGGCGTTGGTTACGGTTATCCCTTGGAGGGTGAAGGAGGAATTGATCAATTTTTCCTTCACGTGCCAAAGCTTTAATATGATCACGGAGGATGATGCACTTCTCGCCATCATGGCCATTATACTCGTGGTAGCAGCAAAACATGCCCGTGTTCTTCGTGGACTTGTAATCTGGCTGTCTTGGCTTTGGCTTTGGTATCAGGTGAGCTATACTGGGGTAGATGGCCACGCATGTAGCGTTTAAAGGTGTGTATGTCTCATACCTTGGGGTAGGGCATGTCTTGACACGTGATTGGCCCACTGAGTTAACTGCCTGGGGACGGGCGTTATTGTGACGATATCCTGAGTTATCGCGATAGTGCCCCTTATTCTTTTTATTAAAATGAGATTGGTGAGGATGGAAATCTTTCCTTTTGCCCTGGGATTGATATGTCTGCTGACTTGGCGAAGCATTAAATGAGGCAGGTGGATGTGCTGCTACCGTTTGGAAGGTTGAAGTCTTCTCATTCGGTTGGATCTGGCCTCCACTCCCTACTTGCTGATAAGGGGTGACTGTAGGGGGTTTCCCTTGATATGTCCTTGCCTCGGCGGATGCATGGTTGTAAGCTTGTGCCATTACCTCAGAGTAAGTCTTCCAAGTGTTGGCATTGATCATGTACTTGAAGAAACAGTCACGTAAGCCTGCCGTGAAGGCCTTGAGGGAGGTCTTGTCATCTGCCTCAACGCAGCGAGAATACTCATGGCTAAAGCGGCCAGCATACTTTCGTAATGACTCGTCCGGCTTCTGGCGAATAGTGTACAAGTCATATGCAGAATGCAAGCGATCGGTCTAGAAGATGTGTTGAGAGACAAACAGTTTCCCCAACTCTTCAAATGAGTCTACTGTCTCAGGTGGAAGCATCTCGAAAAGTTTTTCATATTGTTCCTGGAGGACCTCATTCTTCATCGCTATCTTGTTGTTCTGAACCTCTAGCTTATCAACTTTAGCTTGAAGAGTAACCCTATTTCCTTCCTGCTTTCATTGCTTCATACTAGGTCCAAGGGGGGTGTCATTCTGTGTGTTATGGCTTCTTTCGCTCTCTGGCCAAAAGAGAGTGTACGAGCGGTGGAAACCAGCTTGACAAAGCTGAAGAGAGTGGGAATAAGTGTCGTTTTCCACAGACGGCGCCAAATGTTGATGCACAAAATCAGCGAGGACTTTGGTACAACATAAAGTGTTAGGTTTGTGACCTTTGCTTGGTTGCTTCGATCACTAGTGAAGATAAGTACGTAAATGAATAGGGACAAGGAAGCAAACACAAGATGTACGTGGTTCACCCAAATTGGCTACGTCCACGGAGTAGAGGAGTTCTCATTGATAGTGAAGGGTTTACACAAATACATAGGCTCAAACTCTCCTTTTGTGAGTTCTAGTGAATAGTTTAGTACAAAATGACATTAGATATTATTGTGGGAGAATGATTCCTATTTATACGTGTCGTGTTGTGATTAGCTTCTGATGTTGACATGTGTCGCGTTGTGATTGGCTTCTGATGTTGACACGTGTCGTATTGTGATTGGCCTCCTGGTTGAAGGGAAGCTCTTCTGGGTCCTTGACGGTATAACGTTGACCGGTGCTCAGTAGTTTCGGGATTGGTCAAGTATGGTACAAACAACTTTCTTGCAGATTCACGGTCGGATTTACGTTGTTCCAAGACCTCTCCGGTTATGTGCATCAACATTTGGCGCCGTCTGTGAGAACCGATACGAAAAGTTGTGTCGGTTCTCTTTCATTTTTTTCACATAATCTGAAAAATCTGCAAAAAACCTAGGAAACCAAATACTCTCTCTCTCCCTTTTTTTCTCTCTCTAAACACACAACGAGAATGACAAAGGAAGACTCAAATACATTCTAAACCCTCGCATCACATCTCCCTCTGACACGATACTGCTTCTCTGTATTATCCATTTCTGTCACAGTCAGAGCCAAGCAACGAGAAAATGGCAGCCATGGCTGCACTTCAGAGCTCCATGACCTATATTTTTTTTTCTCTCTCTAAAAGCTCATAAAAGAAAAAAATGCTGAGGACTTTATACGGGTTACGATAGATTCGGCCCGTAGGAGTAGATCAAGCTAGTGATGCGACTGGTGGACAGGTGAGATGCAGGTTTATGGTTGGTGGTACGGGTCGGGTCGGGTCTAGTGCGAGAGAGAGCAGAGTACCGATTCCCAAAGAGCTAGGATGCCAGGAAAATGGGTGCAGAAGCCTTACCCGCCACAGCCAACCCCGTCGCGCGAGAGGCTCCTCTGGTACTAAGACTACAGGCTTCCACCCTCGTCGACCATGTTGCCCGCATTGACTGGTCCCTGCTCGATCAACTCCCCGGCGAGCGCAGTGACTCCATTCCACGTCGATGTCCCGTTTTTAACTTGTGGGGCTTCGTTCATCACCACCGTCGATTTCCCAGATCAGCGGAAGAGCTCATCCTCACCGTTGCCACCCTCTTCTTCCTCTTCACCCTCTCTCAAGCCCACACGTCGTCCGACCTACCCGCCAATGAAATCAGCGGCTGCGATCCAGCCAGCGCCAGGTTACCCGAATCTAGGCCCAAGCCCAGACAACCCACCTCCATCGTCCCCAAGTATCTGTCTCTCTGGATAACGATACATATATTTGAGGCGGTGGAATATCGGGTTGGATAGCGACACCATTACGTTTGCTTTGAAAAGTATCGAGTTGGGGGATTTGGGATTCGGACGAGGGATCCATGGGGATGCTTTGAAGTCTGGGTGTAGTTCAAATGGATTTATGGGTTCGTCGCTTATGGGGTTATACTCTCGATGTGGGTTTGTTAAAGATGCAACTGAAGTGTTGGATGAAATTACTGAAAAAGATATTGTTGTCTACACGTCGATTATTACTGGTTATGGTCAGATTTACAAGAGGTTGGCATACTCGATCAGCCTCCAGTTCATTATCACCAACTCATCTTTCAACTTCTCCTTCCAGTTCATTATCGCCCTCTCCCAGTCCCACAATACCCATTCTATTCGGCTGCGATATCTCTGTTTGGCGATTCTTTTGTTCCTTATTACCTAGAGGAAACAGCAAATTAGGGTCTTGATGTTAATAATCTTCGCCAGTCAGTTACACAGGCTCGTGCAAATGGAATTACTAGACGACGCAAATCCTCAGCCTCCACCGCGCCTTCAAAAGATTGGGCTGCAACACATCCAGACCTTACAGGCTTAAAGGGACGGTCAAATAAGAGGCTCATTTCACTGAATGAAGTTTGCACCAAAAAGGAGATTCAATGTGGATTGTTCTAAAAGGCCGCGTGTACAATTTGTCTTCATACATGAGATTTCACCCTGAAGGTATGTACATTTTTTAGTCTGCTCAAGTTCAAATGTTAGCTGGAGTGAGCTGTGTCATTCCAAGTGGGTATTGCTGACAGCTCATCAGCCATAAATAAAATCTGTAAGCATTAATCATGAAAAAAAATGGGAGCTCTCATCGGGAGCACATGAGAAACAAAAGCAGAAAAGAGAAACTAAAAGCAAAAGCAAAATAGAAAAACAAAAGCAAAAAGGAGGCACATGGGGACACTGCAAAAGCAAGGAATGAACACCCCACAAGAATGATGTGATTTACTTTTCTTATTTTTGAATGATGTAAAATTTTTTTTTTAATCTTTTGGAGACATCTGTATAAACCCCATCAGAGGGTTAAAAAAAAGCCCAAAATAAATGGGCTGACATGTTGTGGAAGGCGAAGGCCCATAAGCCCAAAATAGCATCAACCAGGTGATCAAAGGTACGTCCAGTACTCCAAAATTATTCGGCAACCTGCCGCTATTACCACCAACCAGGTGATCAAAAGTACGCCCAGTACTCCAAAATTATTCGGCAACCTGCCGCTATTATCACTAACTAGGTGACCAAAAGTACGCCAAGTATTTCAAATTATACATGAGCATTACTCATGTCAATCATACATAAACATTCATGAGCATCACTCATATCAATCATACATAAACATTCATGAGCATCACACATGTCAACATTCATGAGCATCACTCATGTCAACATCCATGAGTATCACTCATGTCAATCAACATAAACATTCATGAGCATCGCTCATGTTAATCAGCTTCAAAAGCTTCATTTACAGAGTTCTAGCTTCAAAAAGCTTCAATTACAGAGTTCTAGCTTCAAAAGCTTCATTTACAGAGCTCTAGCTTCAAAAACTTCATTTACAAAAGCTCCAGCTTTGAAAGCTTCAGAGCTCTAGCTTCAAAAAGCTTCAATTACAGAGCTCTAGCTTCAAAAGCTTCATTTACAGAGCTCTAGCTTCAAAAACTTCATTTACAAAAGCTCCAGTTTCGAAAGCTTCAGAGCTCTAGCTTCAAAAGCTACATTTACAGAGCTCTAACTTCAAAGCTTCAACTTGCAAAGCTTCACTTACAAAGCTTCAGTGCAGGGTATACAAATACCACATCCGAACAACCGTCACTTCGACCCATACATGGATTCAATTTGAAGTCTCCAGCCAACAGACTTTATTGACCGAAGACTTGGGGGACTACATTATGTACCATATATTGGGCCTCAACTGGGCCTTATGAAAAATACTTGGGGGACTCTAGCCCATTATTTATGTATTGAGGAGCGAGCCCTTATTTTATAAAAGGGATTCATTCACCATCATTAGAGAGCATCAACTCTAGCCCATTATTTATGTATTGAGGAGTGAGCCCTTATTTTATAAAAGGGACTCCCTCACCATCATTAGAGAGTATCAACTCTAGCTCATTATTCGTGTATTGAGGAGCGATTCCTTATTCTATAAAAGGGACTCACTCACCATCATTAGAGAGCATCGCCGCCTACTGAGCAACCGCCTCACTGCGAACATCAACTCTAGCCCATATTTATGTATTGAGGAGCGAACTCTTATTCTATAAAAGGGACTCCCTCACCTTCAAACACCACAAGTCGAGCCAACTAAGGCAACATAAGCCACAAGCAGAACAGCCTCACAACATGTGCTACTTTTAGTTGACCATCATTTCATATTGGGCACCGCCTCATATCGAGTATCAATTCTAGACGACATCTAGTTACTTCGGCCCACACATGGACTGAATTTCATGTCTCCAGCCAAAAGACTCTCTTGACTGTAGACTTGGGCGACTACTGTTTATACCATACTTAGGGCCTCCGTGTTTAGATTTCGTACAAATACTCGAGGAACTTAAATGTAATTATGTAATAAAGGAATGAGTAAATATGTAATAAGTGAGGAGCCCTTATTCTATAAAATGACTCATCACCCTCACAATTAGAGGAGGTCATTTCTTAAGCCTTATCACCCCTCTCAAAGCCTCTTCATATACAGAGGTTCTCTCCCTCTCCCTCTCAATCCTCTCAGAAATACAATATCAGTGTGGACGTAGTCCAAACCTTGGGGTGAACCACGATACATCTTGTGCTATTTACTTTCTTGCAGATTCACGGTCGGATTTACGTTGTTCCAAGGCCCTCCAGTTTTATGCATCAACAGAGATAAAACTATAATTAGGTATTGAATTCATCATTTATGAAAATCGAACTTGAAACCCTACGAGAAAACCAATAAAGTATTGTGAGGGAATCTTACCTTAAATTAGGATGTCGTTGTAACTGTAACAATTAACAATTGGATGTGAATAAAGTAGAAACACACGTCAGCATTTGATTGGTTTATGATGCTTTCAAAGTGGCATTGTAAGTTTAGATGTGGCTTTATATGTCCTGCAGAGGTGTGGAATCTCACTCTTAAGGAAACGGATCCTCGCCCGATTCATTTCATAGAGAGTCCGCAATTATGTATGTTTATCATATATCATATCATGTGGTCAGTTTTCGTTAGGTATTATTTATATTTAAATTTTAAATTTTAAATTTTAAATGATTTCTGACCGTACAATGTACGATAAACGAACACGATTTCGAGATCTTTAGGGTCCCTAGAAAAAGGATCCGTCACTCTTAAGCTCGATTTCTGTCAATTGGAGATTCCTTGAGCCTCGGTGGTTTGTCATTGACGACATGCATATTTTTATGTATGTGTGCGGTGCATGGGCTTTTGGGCATCAACGTCGATAGCGGCGACTTTGGCCATTTGTAGGAAATTTGAATAGTTCAGCACATACAGTTCACAATTTCTTGTTCCTCTAACAATTGTTACGATCACAGAGACACACAAAAATGGCCATTTGTAGGAAATTTGAAAAGTTCAGCACATACAGTTCACAATTTCTTGTTCCTCTAACAATTGTTACGATCACAAAGACACACAAAAATGTATACGTGGTTCATCCAACTAGATTTCAATTATGAGCTTTGTTTATTGATATTTATAAGAAATTAATTATAATTCGAGTGGTACGTTTACTAGCTTGAGAGCTTAAATAATTGAAATAGTGAAAGCAGGTGGAGAGACGTTACAATGAAGAAGATTATCTCTTCGATACGGTATATATAATCCGTCCAAGGGTTCGTGAAAACCATATGAACATGTATGGGGTCTGAACCTAAAAATTGATAAGAATTTTAAGATACATTTAAGCTTCTTTCCGAAAATTCATGTAGCATTAATTCGGTGTAAAAAGTTAAAAAGTATGGAAACATAATCGAAACTTCCAATCTAACTTACACGACTACTAAGAATGTACGCTTGCAACTAATTTCATGCTCGCTATATCGTTGGACAATCCTTGTCGGTTCTCACATCATCTTAAATTCTTCAGCACATAAATTAGGCGCAATAACAGCTAAAGTTTGCACTACTTTGCCCTAAAGAGCAAAACAGCATGTAGTGCGCAAACCACATACAGAAAGGTTCCATTCCATGGCCCAGTAAAGCATCTGCTCCACTATATATGGATCTCAACTTAATTAGAAGCTTCCATGCTAATTACCAAATTAATGGATTTACTACTGCTAATTACCTTTCTATTATTGCTAATCAAATTTACTTAGTGCATGAGTCGGGACGAAGGTGAGAAATCAAATGCGTCATGGATTGGCAGCTACAGCATTCAGAAAGCACCATTTATATTAGTTTAACTACTTTTGTTAATTACTTTAATTAGCAAAGTTTGATTTGCATAAGAAGCCGACTACTTGCAGAATTCGAATCCCCGGCAGGCGGTCAAACCCGGCAACTGGATGCCAAAAACGACATAATCCCCTTAACAATGTGCCCAAATTGTCGGCGAAGCGAAAACGGCATCAAACACGACACGAACAAAATGAAGTCCAACTTCTAGATCTAGGTCCTTGATTAAGAAATTGAGAATAGTGCGTGTTCTTGTAGGATATTAACAGTAAGGTGTACGAGACTTCGTTAGATTTAATTTAATAATCAATCATGACATGCGAATATACAGTTTAATTCACGCGAATATGCACTTTGAAGAGGCGTTTGATTTTGATTTTGGTTTGAATTTTCCTTTCTTGTTGTGCTAAAACGCATAGCAATCCGCAGTATTTTAATTTCATTTGATTAATGACTTAGATCCTATCAATAAGTGACTTTTGCATCATTCTCTATTTTTCATCTTTATTTTCTTGAAAACAAAAGCAATAACTCAATAGTTGGTAAAGCAATAACTCGATAGTTGGTAGAGGCGTATGACCACGTCATTTATAGATCACTGCTAATAAAATTGTAAGATTTCCTTGTATTTTAATACCACTAACCCCATCCCACTCAGTGTCAAAGCTGCATAGTGAAGCTTCTCTCATATAACCCATGTTAGACCACAGTCGAAATATTTTGATTTGTGATGCTAACAATATATCATCCCAAATGTTACATCATCTTGAGTTACTCGTAACAATGGACGATATATTTCTATGGGCAAATAATGTTGTCTTTTTTTTTTTTTTTTTTAACTTATATAAAAAGATATACCTGACCGTTCTAACATACAAATTGTTATTTATCTTCAATTTTAACCTAAGTAAATTTGCTAACGCCCAACTAATTATCTTAATCAACCACAATCAACCACCAACCACAAAACCACAATCCTCCCATCTTAAACATAGGAAGTTAGGAACACCATTTCTAAATTTAGCCCCAAACTTATCCTCAAAGGTCAAACCTTCCCTCCCCAATTCTCTCTCTAAAGCCCAACACGGTTTTGTGTTTTGACTTTAAAAAAAATTTGAAGAAAATCGAATATTAAATTAATTAAAATCTTAATTAACAAATTAATTAGTAATTAGTGATACTTTATTATTTTCCTGGAAAACGAAATTAGATCGGACTAATCGAGTCGACCAATCAAAGACGTCCTCACAAACTCATCGGAAGGAAAGCTTTTGCACAAAAACAAAAACAAAACCAAAAAAAGGACCCTTTTTTCTTTCTCTCTTCTTCCATTCTCTCTCTTGATCCATGCTTCCCGACCCAGAAACCCATATAGATTGTTTGGTTGAGATCTGAAATTAATTAATCAAAAAAGGGGGGAAGAGGAAGGAAAGATTGCCCATTTTTCGATTTCGTCGAATCTCCAATGCGGTCTTCGCGAAGGCCCGGAAGAAAGAGCAAAGATTTGAGCAGGAGGAGCGGCAGATCTGAGTTGGGCAGCGTCGAATCTCGTTGTGGGTGGGGATTTGGAGTCGGGTTTGGATCTCATGGTGAGGTGGGCATGGGCGGCGGTGGCATTGAGTGGCGGTAGGTCGGGCGGTGCTATTGAGTTGCAGAAGAATAAGGAGGAGGGGCTGCATAGACGACGATGCAGCTTCACTTCTCGCCTAGTATGAGAAGCATAACGATCTCGAGCAGCAATGGGTTTATTGACTTGATGAAGATCAAAGTCGGAGCTCGCCACATCTCTTATCGAACGGTTTTCCACACCATTCTAATCCTCGCTTTCTTATTGCCTTTCGTCTTCATTCTCACTGCTGTTGTTACTCTTGAAGGTGTCAACAAGTGCTCCTCATTTGGTACTCTTTTTATTTATGTATTCATTTGATTTTTTTTATTTATTTTGTCAATCCCAAATGATTTTTTTTTCAGGTTTTGTTTGTGTTTAATTGCCTGTTTATGATACTTATTGATGGATCTTGACTTGCCCATTTGATTGTTATTGTTAATGCTGGCTTGATTGGATCAATCCGATTGAATGGTTCTGTTAACCGGGTCCATTTGATTCGCAACGAAATCCAAACCAAATCAAATCAAATTTTGATTGATGGGTCTCCACGTATCGATTCCTGTTTTGACAATCTGTTAGTGTTGGAATTAAATGCCATTGGGTTGGTTTGCTTATGTAGTTCTGCAGTATATCATATATTTTTTGTGAGATTTGAGGTGGTTCAAATTGTTCATTTCATTGTGTTGATTGGTTCTATATGAATTAAGATTTGAGATGTTCTGTATAGGATGACTATTGTCAAATCAACTATTCATTTACGAATATCCATTGTTCATCTAAGCTAGCTATTTGTTTAATCTAAAAAGTCGAGTGTGAAAGTGATAAGATTTCCCGCTTAGTTTACCAAGTCAAGTACCCAGAAAGGATTGTATGCTTACTATTTTATTTAATGTATTCAAGGATTATGGAATAGGCTAGGTGTTCTCTGGTACTTAAACCTTAATTAGAATTGTAGGCGTAACACCGATTCTCTGCTGTTGTTACTCTTGAAGGTGTCAACAAGTGCTCCTCATTTGGTACTCTTTTTATTTAAGTATTCATTTGATTTTTTTTTATTTATTTTGTCAATCCCAATTGATTTTTTGTTTTCAGGTTTTGTTTGTGCTTAATTGCTTGTTTATGATAGTTATTGATGGATCTTGACTTGCCCATTTGATTGTTATTGTTAATGCTGGCTTGAATGGATCAATCCGATTGAATGGTTCTGTTAACCGGGTCCATTTGATTCGCAACGAAATCTAAACCAAATCAAATCAAGTTTTGTTTGATGGGTCTCCACGTATCGATTCCTGTTTTGGCAATCTGTTAGTATTGGAATTCAATGCCATTGGGTTGGTTTGCTTATGTAGTTCTGCAGTATATCATATATTTTTTTGTGAGATTTGAAGTCGATCAAATTGTTTATTTCATTGTGTTGATTGGTTCGATATGAATTAAGATTTGAGATGTTCTGTTTCTGTATAGGATGACTATTGTCAAATCAACTATTCATTTACGAATATCCATTGTTCATCTAAGCTAGCTATTTGTTTAATCTAAAAAGTCGAGTGTGAAAAGTGATAAGATTTCCCGCTTAGTTTACCAAGTCAAGTACCCAGAAAGGATTGTATGCTTACTATTTTATTTAATGTGTTCAAGGATTATGTAATAGGCTTGGTGATCTCTGTTACTTAAACCTTAATTAGAATTGTAGTCGTAACACCGATTCTCTAAGTTTGTCCCTAAATAGATCTATGTTCTTCCCTTATCTTGTGATACTTTAACCGTCTATAACTCTTCATGATTGATCATCTGGTTTCTTAGATTTTCAACTTTTTTATTGTAACTTTGTGTTTGCTTTCTATGCTTGCTTTTATTATCTATATGTTTCTTAGGTTATGCACCGCAACTTTTCTGTAACACTTTGACATTGAATTTGTGACTTTTGTTGCTTTACTCTTGTGCTTCAGACTGTTTAGGTAGGCGCTTGGGACCAAGGCTTCTGGGTAGGGTTGATGATTCAGCGGTAAATAACTTTTTTCTCCAGTTGCTATAAATTTACATCAACCAACTCTGTATTTAAGTTTTGATTTCAGTCAGTAAGTTTAATGTATGATTATCTAATCTGGATCTTTGTGGTTGTGGTGACGACACAGCAGAGACTGGTTAGAGACTTTTACAAGGTTCTAAACCAAGTGAACACTGAAGAAATCCCGGCTGGTCTAAAGCTTCCAGATTCATTTAATCAACTTGTTTCCGAAATGAAGAACAACCAGTATGATGCAAGGACCTTTGCTTTCATGTTAAGAGCAATGGTACGTTGTGTTCTATAAAAATAAAAATAAAACGTAATTTGGGTCATGTTTCGTATAGTGCATTAATAATTTTGGAGAAACCCTTGGTAACTGTTAGCACCCTAAAAATAATGTTCTTTTTTTTTTTGTGTAGATGGAGAATTTTGAAAAGGAAGTCAGAGAGTCTAAGTTTTCAGAGTTGATGAACAAACACTATGCGGCAAGTTCTGTACCCAAAAGCATTCACTGTCTGTCTCTGCGTTTGACTGATGAATATTCATCCAATGCTCATGCACGCAAACAATTGCCTCCTCCAGAATTACTGCCATTGCTCTCTGACAACTCCTATCACCACTTTGTTCTATCAACTGATAACATTCTGGCTGCTTCAGTTGTTGTTGCTTCTGCTGTCCAGTCATCTCTACAACCTGAAAAGATAGTCTTCCATGTCATTACTGACAAGAAAACCTACGCGGGTATGCACTCATGGTTTGCACTCAACCCTGTGTCCCCTGCTATTGTTGAAGTGAAAGGTGTGCACCAATTTGATTGGTTAACAAGAGAAAATGTGCCAGTCCTTGAAGCCGTAGAAAACCAATATGGAATCAGGAATTATTACCACGGGAATCATATTTCAGGGGCCAATCTTAGTGCTACAACTCCACGGACATTTGCATCAAAATTGCAGGCTAGAAGTCCAAAATACATATCCTTACTCAACCATCTCCGGATTTATATTCCTGAGGTAACCCTCTTCTTTAAGTTGGAGACTTTGAGTCGATTGCAGTTCTTTTATCTTTTTGGACAGGTGTTCTACATTTATTTGATAAATTTTATAAGATTTTCTTGTACTTGTATTATGTCGAAGTGTGTTTCCTGATCATCTGTATATTGTGACAGCTATTTCCCAACCTTGATAAGGTGGTTTTCCTAGACGATGATGTTGTGATTCAACGAGATTTATCACCACTTTGGGGAATTGACCTCGGAGGAAAGGTCAACGGAGCTGTCGAAACTTGTAGAGGTGAAGATGAGTGGGTAATGTCCAAGCGATTCCGGAACTACTTCAATTTTTCCCATCCCCTCGTATCAAAGAATTTGGACCCTGAAGAATGTGCATGGGCTTATGGGATGAATATTTTTGATCTCAATGCCTGGAGAAAAACAAATATTAGAGAGACTTACCATTCCTGGGTGAAAGAGGTAAAATCGAAGTAGTAGAGCTTCCCTTACTTAGGGTTCTGTTCATTTTTTTTCATTTTCTGGTGGAATGATGAATCTGGTGATAATTGCGATGTAGAATACATATGCAGTCATGGTTATTCATTTATTGGTTTCATTTTCTTCAAAATCATCTTCAACTGCATTTTACTTTTCCTTGGAAGTCAGTTCTTAGCGCGTAACTTGTGCATTGTTTTAATTTACTTTAATTGGTTTTCCTGTGCAGAATCTGAAGTCAAATCTGACAATATGGAAGCTTGGGACCCTACCACCCGCTTTAATTGCATTTAGAGGTCATGTTCACGCAATTGATCCAAAGTGGCACATGCTTGGGTTGGGTTATCAAAATAAGACCGATATTGAATCTGTGTCAAGGGCTGCAGTTATACACTATAATGGTCAGTCAAAACCATGGTTGCAGATTGGCTTTGAGCATCTTCGGCCATTTTGGACCAAGTATATCAACTACTCGAATGACTTTGTAAGGAACTGCCACATCTTGGAGTCATAGCGGTTGTCTAGAGGTGCTCAAACAGGATATGGAACAAGAGAAGACGCGATTATATGGTATTCATGAAGTTTTTTTTGCAGCTCGAAATTTTTCGAGATATATTTGAGAAGACAAGCAGAAAATTCACCGTCAGGGTAGAACTTCCCAGGTCCGGAATCAATTTCATCCCCTGAAATTCTGCAGACAACAACCAGCATCCAGCATCCTCATTATCACAGCATGAGATTCATTCTTTCATTCTGTAACATAGCAATCTGTCCTCATTTTTTGGTTCGGAGAAAGGATAGTATTATTGGTCTTCGCGGCGGGGGTTTGGCTTGATTTCTTAGCACACATATGAGAATAAAGTGAAATTCAGACGACAAGGTGCCTTATGTCAATAGCATCATACTGGTTGGTGTAGGGAAGGGAAAGGCTAGGACAGGTCTTTTGTGAGGCTCTCCCATTAGCTCAGATATGTTTCTTTTCGCTCCATTTATTTTTTCCATCCGAAAATATTTTCTCGTATTCATTTTTGTTAGTAGCCATTTCTTCCCCCTTGTTTATTTGATATCACGATGTTGAACTTTAGGAGTAGGACATGGAGATTGCTCTGTTACAGGTCCCATTGAATTGGGGAGCTGTTTTTAGGTACATCGATATCGGTATTTGTTTATGTACTGTTCACGATAGACATTTAAAATGTGCACATAAATTCTTTTTTCCCGGATTCTCTTGTTCGTGTTTATGATCTTTCTATTTTCTTGCCTTACAAGTTTGGCATCCTTGATTAGTTATGTCATCTTGAAGACCGAGTGATGAGCATGAAACCCTAGAGGGTTGTTGGTTCAACTCGGGCAACCGTCGAAAACGTTTGTAGATGGGCCGATGGCCGACGTCCGACGTTTTCTTGTCCGGCCACGGAAACGATGTCGTTTTCGTTGTGTTTTGGCGTGGCGCTTTTGGAATGCATCAAATTTTAAACCCATGATTATTTACTAATTAAGGATTCTTACAAGTGGGACGTTCTAAGTTGATGGTGACAAGGAACCCATAATCTTCTTTAGCAATTTGGATATTTATTTTGCAATTTTCGTTAGACGAGAGATTTTCTAGTGAATTTTTTTCCAATTATATATTCACATTTAGACTTGTAAACTGGTCGGGTTTATCGGGTTTGGATCGGGTTCAATCCGACCCGTTAAGTTAGCAGGTCACTTGAACCTGACCTGTTAAGCTAATGGGTCATCCGTTTCATCTGTTAATAATAATAATAATTATTATTATTTTTTACATAGAGTTTATTTTATTTTTGTTAAGACTTTACTGAAATTACTAAAATATTATCAACTAACAGATGCTAACGGGTTGACTCAAAGTGACCCGTTATTTAACGGATTCACCTGTTAACGACTCAACTCGTTAAGCATCTACTCAAATACTAATATTAACGGCTCAGGTTAACTGATCGGATCCAAAATGTCAAGTCTAATCGCATGTAGCATATCGTCTCGAAAAAGAATCTCTCCCCCTCTCACATTAGAGGAGGAAATGATTGTAGTTTCTGATATTTCAATTTCTACGTTTCTAATTAATTAATTTGGCCCACATTTGATTAGACCCTTTTGGCATTTTGCGTTTATATATAAATAAAAATATTTTTTTTTGAAGTGCATGATTAGCGATGTATTAGTGGTACTTAGTTGTTAATTGTATAAAAAATGAATTTGATTATTCCAAAGCCTAACGATTTAATTGGAAGAATCTGAAATCCTCTTAGACATACATACATGTCATGATTTCAACCACCCATCTACCCAAAAACCATACACAAATGTACATTGTATGTAGTTAATGCGGAATTCACATCTTATTGACGATAAAAAATTACTCATCTGTGAATGATTTATCTAAAGTGACATCTTACTAACAGTTAGAAATCACGGACGTGTGTCTTTGACTCGTGTGAATCTCACATTTCATCAATAGTAAAAAATCATTCACGGCGCTTAGATCAGCCATAACAAAATCCTCAGTACAAGACCAAAAGGCCAGAGGCCAAAAGGAGGAATGTTAAACTGGCATCTTCTCAGCGTGTTTGACCCATGAACCTCACACTCTGCCGACGTAAAAAATCACTCTACCGACGTAAAAAATATCACTCTGACTCATCTTCTCAAGGGCCAAAAGGATAGTAACAAAATCCTTAGTACATGACCAAAAACCCAGAGGCCAAAAGGAGGAATGTAAACGTTAAAGATATGGTAATGTATTGTTCTCCATCATCTCAGCCATCAGCCATAATTCATCGACAGATTTTGAGATAACGACATTTCTCCCACTACCTCCCTTTCAATTTTTGGGCCACCACCAATCCATTTTGCCAGGCACCTTACTATTTTTGTTGTTGAACAAACGATATTATCTACATTAATAAGAGAGGATGAACTTAGTCTCACAATGAGTTAGCAATAATATGGTTCAAATTCGTATTTGGCGAGAATCGAACCTAGAACCTCTCACTTACAAGTGAAGAGGAATACAACTACACCGTAATACTAAGTGGCTACTGTTTTTTTAATTTAATTTTTTCTTATATTTTAAAATTATTTTACAATGCTTATTAGCATTTAATGAAAACGCATTAGATCGATAGATTCCCCGTTCTCTACTCTACTACGATATAAATTAATCACAATTCGTTGAATTAATATCATCATTAACTGTGAGTCCCTTGTGAAAATGCAAACGTTATTTTGTGGTTATGATTCGTGAACAATACCAAAGGTAACGGGTGCGTGAGAGAGAGAAACTTATGTGTAGGTTGTTATCGTGATTGCATCATAGTCAATCAAGTATTGTCATGCATTCTCTTTTGAGTAAACTAGTTGATCGGTGATCGTCTCATTTACTATATTATCAAGTATAATATAAAGTTTGAGATACCTGACAAGTGAAAATATAGTAAATCGAACGATCACAAACTTACCTTACCAAGAAAATGTAGTCAATCAAATAGTGACGAGCTCACCTTACGGAAAAAAAATTCAGGGTGTCGGGAATACAACTTAGTACATAAAGTATTATAACACAAGTGATTAGATACTTAAAAAAAAAAAAATTCAAACACTTATTTTATAACATTTAGTATACCGTGACATGTTTTCGACGTAATAAAAAAACTTTCTCCACCTTACCTTTAAAGAAAATTGAAATAAGAAGACGTTTGGAAGAAGTGGAAGTTCGCAAAAGCCAAAGGGTGACTTTAAAAAGAGAGAAAAATGTGTCCATTTCCATGGCCATAGGAGATTGCAAGGAGCAAGGCAATGGAGGCATTGACCACAGATTTAGAATACTTTGAAAACTCCGAAACACCCTCGTTTGTTTCCGGGACCTTCTTATTTGATCTCTTCTTCCTCTCTGACTTCCCTCTCTTTTAATTAAATCCAATAAACTCCCATTCCACTTCTTCTACCGGATTTCTGAACCAACTCTCATCAGACTCTGCAGAAAGAGAAGAACCCAGATCAGTTTTGCAGCCAAGTAAGAAAAAACCCATCAAAGTTATTCCATTTTTTCTACTGTTTTGCTTTGTTTTGTGATTTTTTTAGACTTTGGAGACGACCCAGTTGGGATTTTTTTTTTTGGATTTAATCAGCACCCATTTGATCAGTTTTTGAGCCAAGTGAGCAAAAACCCATCAAAGTTCATCCATTTTCTTTACTTTTTTGCTCTGTTTTGTGATTTTTTTTTGGACTTATGAGTATTTTTAAAGTTATTTGGATTTAATCGGCACCCATATGAAGCTTTTAGCTGGATTCGTGGATGCTGACAGCTAAACCACAGCTGTTAGTGATTTCCATGCTGTAAAATAGCAAGCTTTTTTACTTACTTTCCATTTGAAGATTGCTGTAACTTGTTTAGTTTCCTTGTATATTTTCTTGCTGACCAATTTAAGAATCTGGTGTATTGATTGCTTGCTTGTAGAAGAAAACCAAGATACTTCTGGGATTTTCAATTCATTTGAACAAGTAGAAGAAAAAAAGCCCTTGAAGGTGTGAGATTGTTGGAGATGGCAGGGGTGCAAGATCAATTGGAGATCAAGTTTCGGTTGACTGATGGATCAGATATCGGCCCCAAAAGCTTTCCTGCTGCTACCAGTGTTGTAAACTTGAAGGAAAGCATTCTTGCTCAATGGCCTAAAGGTTTGTTCTTCTTTTTCGTTAAGATCAAAAGAAGAATTAAGTCCTTTGCTGTTTTGGTGTTTGATTGCAAAACAATCAGTCTCAGCAGTCAGAAAGATTGTATGGAAAAGTTGCGGGAGGGAATTCGAATTGGTTGATATCGGATCATAGTTCATAACTCTAATCTGTCTTTGAATTTTCTGTGAAGTGATACCTTAACCGGACCATCATCTGATTTACAATTGACTAGAGTCTTAGGAACATACTGTGAACTTGTTATTTCATTTGAAGAAAATAATTGGCGATCAGCGTGCTTTTTTGTTATTTCAGTCAAATTTTTAATGGCATGGTTTAATTGGTAATATCTTTGTTCTTTCTTGCTTCTCTTCCCCTCTTTTGGTCTTAAACTTTTTTCCTGAATTGCGTAACCAAATATTATCATGCTCTCTTTGGGGAATTCGAGGGTGACAAGTTAATTGTTGGGAAATCATGGTTGTTTTAAATTTCGATTGCATTTTTGGTTCGTATGAACATGATTAAAAGCACCCTAGGGCTGCTTATGTTACATGGGCGAGCGATTGATGGCACGTCCCATTCCTTTTATAGGCAGCCTTTTTGAAGGTGCTTAATGTGATTAACCTGATGAGTTTTATTACAGACAAGCTAGCTGTAACAAGGGGCATGACCTAGGAGCTTTAGAAGATGAAGCAATGGCACTATGAAATCTTTGAATCTCACATTTTTTTCATGCTCTTTAACCGTTCTCATTTACCATCATAAGATCACTCTATTTTGTTAATTTTTTTCCATGCATGATGAACTTCGGTCGCTTGATTAGTGTGTTTGACCTGTTTAACCACAATACGATTGTTGTTACCAGAGAAGGATAATGGACCGAGGACTGTCAAAGATGTCAAGCTAATAAGTGCGGGACGAATACTGGAGAACAACAGAACAGTTGCAGAGTGCCGGAGTCCATTATGTGACGTCCCTGGTGGAGTTACAACTATGCATGTCGTTGTTCAACCACCTTCACAGGAGAAAGGTACACTATATTTATGAGATTCACAAAACTATAACCAAGGCTTTCTGTATAAAGACTTTTTTGTTTTGTTTGTAGCCAACATCTCAAAGAAGATAATCTCGATCACTTTTTTTCTTTTGGCAACAACTTAGAAGTGAAAAAATAAACATGGTTCTTCTGTTTTGAACAGCACATGCTTCTTCTGTTTTGAACAGCACATGCTTCTTCTTTCCGGAAGTGGGGTGGGGGACATCTGTTTTCCAAACTAAGCAGTTTCTTTAAATTTTGCACTTGCTATTTAATGGAATTCATGTTCATAACATAAAGAAGATGCCATTTTGTCTAGTAATATTCTGTTTATTTTCCCTTTAAATTTTGCACTTACCATATAATGGAATTCATGTTCATAACATAAAGAAGATGCCATTTTGTCTATTAATATTCTGTTTATTTTCTGTTTTGTACGCGATTATCACTTTTCAATTGTGCCCAATTTTTCTCCTACCCATATTTGATTAAGAAAATGTATGTGGCGGAAATGGAAAAGACAAGATTTGATAGATTATTTCGATGTTTGCAAGTATATGTCATTCTCACTAAAGTTTGTCAAGCCTGCACTTTTGTTATTAGCCACCTTTTGAGTAGGAAAAACACCGAAAAAGTGCTGCATCATCTTAATCACCTGTCATGACTAGAAGAGATTGTTTTGCTTATATGCTTCCACATGATCTAAAATTTAATGCTTACCTTTAACAGAAAAGAAACTGATGAGCGAGCCAAAGCAGAACAAATGCGTTTGTGTTATATTATAACTTTTGCAGCTCAGATTGTGGGGATAACATCATTCTTAGGTGAGTGTTCATTGCTTCTCTTTCGTGCCTCCTCTAAATCTTATCGAATCCGCCTTTACATTGTCTCCCTCTTCGCCTTTTACTGTAGGTGAAGGAGAGTTGGAGCTAATAAAAGAAAATGAAATGGATCAACTTGCTGATAGATTCAGCTCCATTGGAATTATGCAGGCTTCTTGTCATATGTCATGCGTTGGTGCAGGTCCGTCGTACTTTATTTGCTGTTAAGTCCATCGGACTATGCTACATCACACATTCATATCTAAGATTTCTATGTAAAGAGTTCTTGTGCTGCATTTGTATTCACGTTTTACAATCGAATTTGTTTCATTCACCGTGTATAATTTTCAACCGTACCATCTTGGAAATCATATTATGTCAAGGAATTGGCAAAGCTCTTGATGGGGTTGCCGCAGTGTTGCGTTATGCACTCCGTTGTGTGGTGCAACAAAATGCTATGCCTCCACAGCTTGGGCCATAAACAAGGGTTTTAGTTTAGGTATAGAGGTTGAGAACTACAGAACTTTTGCCTTGTAATCAAACCACCCATGGAGGGTCAAGTTAAAAAATCTGTGTTCATTTAGGTTGGATTTTATCTGAAAATTTATCGATCGATTCACAATGGAGGTTTTGGTATTGGGCAGTGATTTCAGCACACTCTGTTTTACCCTGTGCACAACCTCTGTTAATCATGACCGTTGATTTTACTTTGATTGTAATCTAACGGCTACATAACCAGAAGGTGTGTATAAAGTGAGAAAGGGCTTGTGGAAAACACTATCCGTTGGTATTTATCCTATCCCCGTTTGTATTCAAGATTATGAAGCAAAGCAACTTGCCTAGCTTAAAATTTTGACATGGTCTAGGCAGTCATTCATTGGGCTTAATTACCAAGAAATGATTTTTCCAGCTACCGAGCGGTACTTCACATGTCATACTGCTTGAATACCGAAAAATTTGAAAAGTTTCTCGTAGGCATGCTCTTCGGGAGTTGCCTCTTACTTTCTTGGACATTTTATAGTTAATTTCAAGTGATTAAGAGTATTTATCTATTATTATGCTTGATAACTCTTTTCCTTGGTATCTTCTGTAAAAAAAAAAAAAGAAAAGAAGTTATCGTGTAGGAAATGTTGGGATTGGATCATGTTCCTTCTTGTGGGTTTGGATTGAGACAGTTACACTTTAAACAACACATAATATCATATGACACTGTAATTTCTATTGTAGGCCTATTTTACTAGGGGAAACGAGAGGGAGAGGCCGGTGGTAGAGAGAGAGAAAGAGAAGATCGGAAGAAATTATGAGTGTTATTTTTTTTATGGCTTGTACTTTTATTTATATTAATAAGAAGAGATTATATTAATAAGAAGAGAAATAAACTTGTTTTTCAAGTAATAAAAGTTGTACAAAGAAAGATCTTCTAAAAGATATTATAGAACAATAATTTATTAAAATTTACAAAATTTCACTCCTAATAAAATAAATTGTGTTTCACAAGCATATATAACCTACTCTAGAAAAACATACACATCCTTGCATTTTGGTTAATCCGGCCCCACCTGTGACAAACGTGGCAAATTTTAACAAGTCCAAACCAATGGTGCTCTTACTGGAGGAGACGGACAATGACATCACTACCATAACGTACCTTGTGCTGGTTGAGGCCGATCAGATGTTATACATAGGATGCTAGAACGGCCTCATCCAGCACTAGTTACATAATGCTGACATTAACTAGTTGACATTGAACGACATTGAGGTGCTACATTATGAAAGATTGTTTAGTGTGATCGGAAAACAAGGTCATAAGCCACATGGTATTTATATAACTGGTGGAATTTTTTTTCATGTATCTTTCTAATTGTATAATGATATGTAGTGTAATGCCGTGTGTTCGGTTTGAAAATATCTCCTGCACCAGTGCCACAAAAGTTATTATCGTACCGAAGATCTTCTCATTTGTTGTAAGGTCGACGATATGTGTGCAGTAGAATAAAATAAATAAGACACAATATTTACAAGATTCGGCAAATGTGCCTACGTTCTCGGGGCAGTAGTAGTACTTTCTTTCATTATCTGAAATAATAAGAGTACAAAATAATTCTCACTATTTTCTCTTTTCTTTTCAGCCTAGTTCATTGGTAATTTATTCTGCATTTCTCTTCTTTCCTCTTCTCTTTCTTTCCTTCATAACTCCTCTTTCTTCCTTTTTCTTTCATCTGTATGTTTTTCTCTCATCTCTTTTTTCTTCTTTTCACTTCTTCCTTCCTCTGGATACTCTCATCTTATAGGCAAAATATTACCATAGCAACACCATTCACTTTACAAGCTTTTCAAATGAATAGTGAAATACTGTGTATGAATAGTAACACATCCGTTTTTCTTCATATAAATAATAATCCTTTTGATTTTTTTTAGATGAATAATAATAAACTATTGATGTAGGCCATTCACATATTATATAACAAATCCCCATATTCATCAAATCCAATGGTTAATTAAACAACGCCACGTGTACGGTCGTACCAAATAATTCTCGACGATTCCAGACGTCCCCTCTCTTTCTTTTCGGTGACGAAATAATAATAATAATAATATAAATTAAATTCGAAATTTGCGCTTCGTTCGTTGGCTTCACTCTCGCTGAGACTCGCTTCACGGGAAGCTGCGAGAAAGCTCTCCACAGAGTCCGCGTCTTTTCTCAATTCCCACGCAAAGCCAAATCTCCTTCCTCCTTCCTCCTCCCACCATTTCAAAGCAACCTCCTTTTCCTCCTCCTCTGCAAACCCGGATCCCACTTCCCACAACGCTCCCACAGCAATCGCAACCTTTTCTTCCAGCTCCTTCAATGGCGTCGGCGACCTCGCTCTCTTCTGGGGTCGCTCTTGTTCATCTTCCCCAATCGGGTTTTCCCAAATGCTGCGATAAAGCTTCCGTCTTTGCCCGCCCCCACCACTCCCTCAGCTTCAATTCCCGTGCCGACTCCTTTCAGGCGTTCATTTCACGGCAGTTGACTCCGAACGGTTCGTTCCGAACCGGGTTGTGGAGAACTAATCGGAATTCGAGGCCTTTCGTCGTGCGCTGTGAAGCTTCAACTGGAAGGGGAAGGGTATGGTTTATTATTTATGTTGTTTTGGCTTAAACGACGTGTTGGGTTTTCTTATTTTTGTGTAGAAAGTGTGGACGTCACGGGGTTTTGGTATTTATGGAGTGGCAGATTACACAGCAGGATTTTACAGAAATGGCGTGGCAAGCAATTGTTTCGTCGCCGGAAGTGGCGAAAGAGAACAAGCATCAGATAGTGGAGACTGAACATCTGTTGAAGGCACTCTTGGAGCAGAAGAATGGTCTTGCTCGTCGGATTTTTTCCAAGGTTGGGGTGGACAATGCCCGGCTTCTCGAGGCCACTGATAAGTATATTCAGCGCCAACCAAAGGTATTTTTCGGATTTCGCTGTAATGATTCAGCACACGAATTTGGTTTTGTTTATGAACTTTGGCGTTGCTTTGGGATTTTAAGAGAGCAAATTAACTGGAGTAGATTAATGACCGAGGATAGCTGTGAGCCCTGCAAACTTAGATTATGATCTGTCTGAGTATGCTGTTTCTAGATTGTTTTGATTAAAAATTACGGCTTTGGGAGGCCATTAAAGCGTAAGATGGTGTTGGAAAGAGGTTTCCATCGTAGTTTTCAGACGGTGTATGGGATACTAGAAACACGTATTCAATTGACTGATAGGATGACATAGTACATACATTTGCTACTTTGGTGTTTTTATGCTGAACCTGTGATTGACTTATCTCCGTTTCTGTCTAATTACAATAGGTTTTTGGTGAATCTGCGGGCTCAATGTTGGGACGTGATTTGGAAGCCTTGATTCAGCGAGCCAGGGATTACAAGAAAGAGTATGGGGACTCATTTGTGTCTGTCGAGCATTTGGTACTTGGTTTTTCTCAAGATCAACGCTTTGGGAAGCAATTATTTCGGGATTTTCAAATATCCAAGGAAGCTTTGAAATCTGCTATAGAATCCATAAGGGGGCGCCAATCAGTTATTGACCAAGGTTGTACTGTATTTCATTACTTTTTTGTTGCAGTCTTCTCATGGTGCTTGATAGCCACTTCTGCGTTCTGTTTGTTATGCTATCCTTTAATATCTTGTTGTACGGGATTGTGACTCTCCATTTGTGTTGCAGATCCTGAAGGGAAATATGAAGCACTTGAAAAGTACGGAAAAGATTTAACAGCTATGGCAAAAGTAGGAAAGCTTGACCCAGTAATAGGAAGAGATGATGAAATTCGCAGGTGCATCCAGATTCTCTCCAGAAGAACAAAGAACAACCCGGTGCTGATTGGTGAACCAGGTGTCGGAAAAACTGCAATTTCTGAAGGGTGAGTACCTAGTTGTTTGCCTGTGTATATGTGCATACAGATATATGAAAGCATTATTGGCTTCCCGCATAAAAAGCTATCCAGTTCTGGCATGTCTTACGTTATCTGTAATCTTAGTTATTCAACAGCTTGCTCAAACCTTAATCTGTGTTGACCTTGTTTGGAGGCCTTTTAGCGACTTAGTCTCTTTTGTGTACATCAATCTAACTCTAGCTCTTCAACAGGCTTGCTCAAAGAATCGTGCAAGGGGATGTCCCACAAGCTCTGATGAATCGTAAGGTGTGTGCTCTATATTGAGATTGATTCGTCCTACCAGTAATATGTGCTTTCCCCTCACTGCCTTGTGCATATGCTCTGCTATTGATAAATTAGTTATGGGGAAAGTAGTAGCACAGTTCTGATAAATTGGTTGCAAAATCCGGATATTTGCATGACCAATTCCTTTACAGTTAATATCCCTTGACATGGGCGCACTAATTGCTGGGGCAAAATATCGGGGAGAATTTGAGGACAGGCTGAAGGCAGTACTCAGGGAAGTAACAGAATCAGAGGGCCAGATAATCCTTTTTATCGATGAGATCCACACAGTTGTTGGTGCAGGTATTAAGCTTTCTAATCTAAAGTTATTTTCATATATTTTGGTGGTATAAGCATTTGATGATCAATCTTTTAATACCTTTTTTCTTATGTTCCTGTTGTCCTTTGTTATTGAGTTTGTTTGGTCCATTGAATTTAATCCATTAACGTTTTCGAAATCTAGTAATAGTTCCATTAAGGGGGTTTGGTTCGTTGAAAAATAATGATATTGGCTTTAGGGAGATGATGATGTATTGTTATGATCAGGTGCTACAAATGGTGCAATGGATGCTGGTAATCTCTTAAAACCCATGCTTGGTCGAGGAGAGTTGCGGTGTATAGGTGCAACAACACTGGATGAGTATCGTAAATATATTGAGAAAGATCCGGCATTGGAGCGTCGGTTCCAGCAAGTTTATGTTGATCAACCTACAGTGGAAGATACCGTTTCAATACTCCGGGGACTGCGTGAGAGATATGAGTTGCATCATGGAGTCCGCATTTCTGATGGTGCACTGGTGGAAGCTGCAATTCTCTCAGACCGTTACATCAGTGGGCGATTTTTACCTGACAAAGGTAATACTATCACAACAGATACAATAAACATATTGAACCATCTCTGCTTGAACTAGAAATTTATCCATGCACTTGTGTGAGATGTCAGTGTTACATGGATCCTAATATTCCCTTTGATTGCAGCTATTGACTTAGTTGATGAAGCTGCTGCTAAATTGAAAATGGAGATTACGTCAAAGCCCACAGCCCTAGATGAGATCAATCGTTCGGTGTTGAAACTTGAAATGGAGAGATTATCTCTTACAAATGATACGGACAAATCTTCAAAAGAGAGATTGAACCGCCTTGAAGCTGAGTTAGCTCTCTTAAAAGAAAAACAATCCGAGTTGTCTGAGCAGTGGGAGCATGAAAAATCTGTCATGACTCGCATTCAGTCAATCAAGGAAGAGGTACGTACTTTTCACATGTTTTCGTCGTAGGTTTTGTATTTTTGAAATTGGTTGAGTCCTGTTTCTCTTTATAATTCTGTTCTCTTAGACCAGTTATCATTGCAATTATTTATATTTTTTCCAAAATGTATAAAGATATATAATTCTGAAAGAGAACGACTAATTATTAATTAACTGGGTTAATAAGTGAAAAATGGGAAGATAATTTGAAAGAATTTGGCTATTAAGTAATAACTGACAAGTCTGTGTAATGTACAGATTGACAGACTAAATCTTGAGATCCAGCAAGCCGAACGAGAGTATGATCTCAACCGTGCGGCTGAGTTGAAGTACGGGAGTCTGAATTCTTTGCAGCGTCAACTCGTTGATGCAGAAAAAGAGCTCGATGAGTATATGAGGTCTGGGAAGTCCATGTTGAGAGAGGAAGTTACTGGAAGTGATATTGCTGAAATAGTAAGTAAGTGGACTGGTATTCCTGTTTCCAAGCTTCAACAATCGGAGATGGAGAAGCTCTTACATTTGGAGGATGAGCTGCATAAACGTGTTGTAGGTCAGGAGCCTGCAGTGAGATCAGTGGCTGAAGCTATTCAGCGGTCTCGGGCAGGTCTCTCAGATCCTCATCGCCCCATTGCTAGTTTCATGTTTATGGGTCCCACTGGTGTTGGGAAGACAGAACTAGCTAAGGCCCTCGCCTCCTACTTGTTCAACACGGAAGAAACACTTGTAAGAATCGATATGAGTGAGTACATGGAAAAGCATGCTGTTTCAAGATTGATAGGAGCTCCACCTGGTTATGTGGGGTATGAGGAGGGAGGACAGCTGACAGAGGTGGTTCGCCGGAGACCATATTCGGTTATTTTGTTCGATGAGATAGAGAAGGCACATTCTGATGTGTTCAATGTGTTCCTTCAAATTTTAGACGATGGGAGAATAACTGACTCGCAGGGTCGTACTGTGAGCTTCACCAACACTGTCATCATTATGACCTCAAATGTGGGTTCACAGTATATACTAAATGCTGACGATGACGACAGTCCTAAAGAGTTGGCTTACGACACCATAAAGCACCGGGTACTGGAGGCTGCAAGATCCATATTTCGCCCTGAGTTCATGAACCGTGTTGATGAGTACATAGTTTTCCAGCCCCTGGACCGTGAACAGATAAGCCGTATTGTCAAGCTACAGGTAATTTCGAAAGTGCTTTTGGCTGACCAAACTCTCGTTGTTGACATATATAATCATCATTCTTGCTCACATCTTTTACGTTTTTATCGCAGTTGGACCGAGTGCGAAAGAGAATTGCAGACCGCAAGATGAAGATCAAGGTGAGCGATGCAGCTATCGAGCTTCTCGGAAGTCTTGGGTATGATCCAAACTACGGCGCCAGGCCAGTGAAGCGGGTGATACAGCAGTACGTCGAAAACGAGCTTGCCAAGTGCATATTGAGAGGAGAGTTTAGGGAAGAAGACACAGTGGCCATAGACACAGAGGTGACGACATTTTCCAGTGGCCAGCTCCCCCAGCAAAAGCTTGTGTTCAGGAGGTTGGAAACCACCGACTCAGAATCTCCGGCTACAGAGAACCAAGAGGCTTTCTCGGAGGCTCGGTAGACGATGACAAAGTTTGGCAGAAAATATAGTCGGAAGTTTTCTCTTGTATATGAACCTTTTTTTTAAAGAAAATTATAAGCTTTAAAATACGCTTGAATCTTTTGGTTCCCAATAAATATTTCATATTCCCGACATCTTATTTTTCACGGATTTTGTTGCCTACCCTTTATCAAGGTTGAAGATTTTTCGTTTTTGACTTTCTGACGCTGCGTTATTTGACGTGAACATTGATATAATGATGTAAATATCTTTGTATGTTAATATAAAATCCGGATTCACTTGAGCAACATGTAAGGCCATCTCCAACCGAAGGGTTCAGAGGGCCGAAAATAGCCCTAAAATCGTCTCCAACCGAGGGCTAGGCCAGAGGGTTCTGGAATCTGGGAGGGCCCCACGGGATCGGAGAGGGCTGGAGGGCTGGAGGGCTGGCTGCTTTCGGCCAGCCAGCCCCGGGCTGGCTTATTTTTTTTTTAATGTTTTCTATTGCTGTCGGTTAAAACCGACAGCATTAAAGATGTTTTATTTTTTTTTAATAGTTCTACTATTAATGTCGGTTATAACCGACACTAATAGTTTGAATGTTTTTTAATATAACGGCTAGTAGCCGTTGTATTATTAGGCTTTTTTTTTTTAATGAATTTAAACTTTTTTTTTTCCCTTTTTTTTTCCTTTTCATATTAATCAAATTTTGTTTCATATTTTTTGTCAATTCTATTTTACAAAATTTGTTTCAATTTTTTTTTAAATTCTATTTTTTTCTTATAACTTCTATTTTACAAAATTTGATTCATATTTTTTTTCCTATAACTTCTATTTCACAAAATTTGTTTTATAATTTTTTTCAATTCTATTTTTTTCCTAGGCCATTTATACAACATTAAATTAAATTAAGTAACATAAAACAACATTAAATAATATCCGAAGTTGAGGAATCTTCATGGGCTCTGACGTATTTACTCAGCTTTATCAATTGAACTGGTATTAGACAACTATCATTGCATGCAATAGAAGGCCGGAGACTCATTAAACCTGATATGGTATTGATTTTGAAAAAAGTGGTTATGAAAGCTTTTTTATGTTTGGTAAACATTCAGTTTTAGTTTTTTTTCCACAGTTTTGGATGAAAAAAAGCCAAAACACAAAGCTGCAAAACCCAGCTTTGAACAACCATCTTTTTTTTTTACATCTGTTTTATATAAAAGTTTATCAAACACTATAATACTGTTTTTTTTTCTTTTCAAAAACACTTTTACAAAAAAGTTTATCAAACACTATGCTGCTTTATTTCACAGCTGTTTTTAGAAGTAATTTTTTTTCAAAGCACATCAATATCAAACCAGATCTTAGGTGCGAGCCTTTCTTGAAATAAATGTGGTTTTATATGTGTTTTAATTTGGGTTTATCTTTATTCCAAGAGAAGTTTTACCGAATTTTCAGTAGATTTTATTGATTGTTTTGTTTTCATGCACATCGTGGCTTCGTTATTATCCGAATGATGACCGGCATGTCTCGGTTTCCGTGCTCACTGGACATCGGGATCGGGTCTTTGTCGGGCGACGGACACCGTTTGATTAATAAATACACACGTGACCTTCCTTGGTTAATCACGTGACCTTCTGCCAAGCGTAATAGTAAAAGACCCTTCTGCGAGAGCCGTTCGACAGATTCAATAGTGTCTGTACCGTTGGATTAAACAACAGTCGGACGGTGGTTGGATATTTTGAGTGCAAATTTGCAGACGGGTAGTCAGAAGTACCGCTTCAACACTTAACACTCTTGAGAAAGTGCAGAAAATTGACGTGAAGGAGCCAAATTGAAATGGGTACTCCGTCCACCGAGCTCCAAGAACAAATGGGTAAATTCCGATTTTTTTAATTTATTTGTTGTTAATTTTTGTTAATTTTTTTTCTTTCTTGGTGGCAGATGAAAGGGATGAGGAAGTGGTGGAGCAATCAAAAGGAGGGAACTTTGGGGAGGCGATGGAAGGAGTGGGGCCTCAATAGCACTTTTACCATGTGGGTCTCTCTCCGGCCACTTCATCCACCGCCAGGACGCCAGTAACGTCTGCTTCGGCCTTCCGGGAACCGGTAACTCCTTTATCTGTCGATTTACCCTCTTGCCACGGTAAATTTCGATGCTTGCTTGCTGCTGATGAAGTTTTATTTACCGCGGTGGTCAGAGTTGGCATGTGAAAAGGAGTGCAGCAGGGGCAAGGATTACCGTCTGATCAAGCTTGCAATCATAGATTACAATGTATGATGGATTTTACATTGTTCTTTTACTCTGTAAAATTTACCCTTTTCATATTTTTCTAATCTTATGGGGATTTTTTTTATATATTTACAGAGGAAGAAAGAAAGGGTTGTAGTTGTGGAGTGCAGAGGCCATGATGCTGCCCGGTTGCAGAGCATTGATCATGCTCATGGGTAAATCCTTTTTATATTTTCTTGCTGATTTTTCTTTAATTACAGATATTTTGACCCAATTTTTGTTAAAAGTTGCATACAAGCTTTGGTTGAACAAGCCCGATTAATAACTATTTAGTTTTTAGTTTTTATGTTCTTGTGCGCTCGAGAGTTTGATACAACTGAGTCGTTGTTTCTTTTACGAAGAATAACCTCTTCTTACTGCCTCGCTACAATTTCGTGTAGTTTCATATTGTGATTTCTGCTTTCGTGTATAACTGCTCCTTTCGTGATTGACCATTGCTTGTAGATGACGTGTTTTGTGTTTTGTTTGCGTTCATTGGTAGGCAGATGGGAGGAGGATGTTGTGGATCTGGTTGAAGAACAGCATGGGAAGAACAAGGTTTTGGTTTCCTTTAACTGTGAGACTATTGGAGCGAAATTTCCTACGGGAAGAAATACCTCCATAGATTTGTTGACCGCAATCCTCACGTTCGCCGAATCCATCGTAAGAGGCGTCTCCGAAGAGTCTTTTTCTGTAGCTTGTCTAGGCGGAGTACCTACAAGAGATACTCCAATGCTCAAGTCAATAGATTGATTTTCTATTCTCTGGTTTCTCTCGAGCTCTGGTTGCGTACCTTGCTCATTGGCTCCTCTCCATATTTATAGGACTACATGTTAGGGGAACCAGTACCACGACCTGTCTTCCTCTCCCTCTTCCTTAGTGGTCCTCCGTAGTGGAGGTAGTTATCTAGACACAGACTACATGCTTGGGAAACAAGTACCACGACTTGTCTTCCTCTCCTTCTTCCTTAGTGGTCTTCCGTAGTGGAGGTAGTTATCTAGACACGTTTCCCTTCTCATACGTCTGTATATTTCTTGTGGGCTGACACCTTCGCATAACTTACGAAAGTGGACTGAAGCTTAGGAAGGTGGATTGACAAAATTATCTCTGCACACCTAGTTCTTATTATGTACGTCTAGATTGCATGTCTATAGGTTGCATACTTGCACCTATGTTGGTTTAGGTTTTTATATATATATATATATATATATATATATATATATATATATATATATAGAAGCAGGTGCGTCAATGTCGGTTTAGGTTTGTATGTGTGTGTGTGTGTGTGTGTGTGTGTGGATATATAGGTATATATTGGCACACCGACATACTTACATGCAACATATATGTGCATATCTTTGCGTACCGACATGCAAATATCTACACGCACTTTTCGTATATTTATATATATCTCTATGCACACACATAGATACATATTTATGTGTCATTACCTTGGGTTCAACGTGTTTTAAAATTTCATGCCCAGTTAAATTTTGTCGTCACGTACGCTTTTCCATCTTTGAACATGTGCTCCGGAACAAGCTCTCTTCTTTCACTATTCTTGTCAAATCGTCGTCTCTCGTCACCTAGATTGTGACTACACACTAAAATACACATGGGAAAAGAATACTTTCCTTACATTTCTTGTCCTATCCACTGGGCTGTCTATATCCATCATCCTCTCAATTGGAGTGTCATTCATCCTCCATAGGGATAAAGATTTACGTCTAAACTCCTCAAGCACTCACTTCTCTTTATATAATTAAGTTTCTCATTTCCCCGCTTTTCTTCACTTCCTCTGCTCAGTTCTCCACCAAGCCTGTGATTTCTCATTTTAGAGTGGCCTCTTGCTTATAAGTAATTTTTCCATTTTGAACTCTTTCTACGGGAATATTTCAAACATTCCATTTATTTACGGGTTCAAATTCCTCATTTTATCTTCTCGAATCAATTTCGGCTGACAAGTTTCCCATCTCGTTCCTCATGTCGAGACGTACACATTGGTCTAAATATGGTGGTACTCCACCACACTTTGAAATCGTCAAGGCTTGTGACCAATGTCACGTTCCAGATGACATGCACCTCAGCCCATTTCCTGCCGGAGCCGACATGTATTGGGGTTTTGGTATCCCAGTCGGGTATACCGTTTTGTCTTCAAACCACCTAGGGGCCATTAGTTTCCCGCTCCACCCCATGATTCAGCTCATCTTATTCTTCACAAATACTCACCCTATGCAACTGAACCCGAACTCTTACTTGGTTATGTCGACCTTGCTGGCATTAGGTTTGAAGTTAGGCGTATCCTTAGGTTTTAAAGATTTTCTCTATCTTTTTGACTTGATTACCATTAAGGGTGAAACTAGTTTCTTTAATTTTAAACCTAGATATCGCAAAAAATTCTTGTCACTGGATTATTCGAGAGCCAGAGATTGGAAGAACCACCATCTTCTGATTTCAAGGAATTGGAAGGCTCCCGAGTTGTTTCAACTATCTATCCCTTCTACTTTTGGTCCTAAACCTAGTATATAAATTTATTTTTGCTATCAGCATTTCCATAAATATGTAAACATAACTTACCATGAGCTTCTTTCGCAGCTTTATCGGATGGTCCAGAACAGATAATCTCCAAACGTCGAAAATGTTGGCTAAATAGGTTTGTGACGAGGAAGATATGGAGCTCTAGAGAAGTTGCTAACATTCTTACCCAAATTACCTATTTCCGCAACTCTATCATTTACTTCCCGTATTGTTTGGTCGACTGGTTGTTGCCCCCAAACCCTCTGCTTAGATCTATCTTCGCTCTTTTTATTGAGCTTCAGTTCAACGTCGACTCTCCCATACTTGTGACCGACTCCCGAACGGAGGGCTAAGAAGAAGGAGACGAAAGAGAAGAAGACAATGAGACAAGGCAAACGAACACGAACTCCGACTAGAATTATTCTCCTACTATTGCTTCACCACCTTTTGACATTCGCTCACCTCGCTATGTTGCATCAACTCCTTGTGATATTCCGGTGCCCAGAATTGCAAACAAGTTGGATAAACGTCCTCTGGCAGATAGGCCCAAAAGTCTACGTGTGGTTTGCCGACTATCTTTGCCACAACCCTTATACCCATGCAATGGCAGTCAGCACCTCCCACCTTCGGTTCGGTTAGTGGCGATAGTTCCAATAATTCATCTCAAGCTTGGAGACCTGAATTCACAAAAAGATATCGGAGTTTCATCACCATTGGCGATAAATTTATGAGGTAATGCTAGTGTTGCTACTGTTGTGGCGAGATGCTTGACTCATCCTAATGACATCGGTAGCTTTGAGGTTATGCTCGATGACGATCTCGACTCATATGAATCTCATTGTCTTATAAAGGTATTCTCACATTCTCTGCATATCTCATCATTTATGTAAGCTTTCATCCTACCGTTCTTTTTAAATGGCTCTACTCCAAAAGGAAAAATCAGATAGACTAACTACCAGGTTGGAATCCCTTAGCCTTAATCAGCAGCAGGTTAGAGAGTGCTAAGCTAGACTTCACGGATATGAGGAAGAGATCACAAATTTAAAGGGAGCTCGCGATGCTGTGACGTCTAAAGTACGCCTCACAAAGGAAGAGTTGGCCGATGTCAAGCAAGCAAGGACCACTTAGCGTGAGATGAACATGTAATAGTTACGCAAAGAGATGGCCTCCAGCTTCAGATTTGGTTGGATGCAAAGCCAACAATGTCCGGAACATCGATTTGTAGCTAATCTTGACGTGTACGATCATCATATGGGGATTGAGCCTGATGGATATAAACGGTACAAAGGGATGGATCCTAAGGATCGGAAACCCTCAGGTGAACCTGCTTCTTCTGATCATATCCTAAGCAGCAGGTTTGTTACTAATTCTAAACCTATTTCAAGTTTAGGTTTTAGAGGCTTTCAGTTCGGCCCTCGTTTTGGTGCTCAGTAGCTCATGCAATCTCGTGATCTGTTCTCATGGGCTAAAACCTCATTTGTGTTTGTATTTACGTCATCGCACTTTTACTTATTATATCTGCTTGTATCTTAGCGTAATTTTCGTTCATAAGTTGGGCCTTCGCCATTTCATTGCCTAACCCTTCCCAACCGTTCCTTTTGATTTTCAGTTTTAATTAAATGAGAGCAATATCATTTATCCTTAAATTTGAATTTTCGAACGAAAGATTAACTTATCCCAACAAGATACGATCATCTTAGATTTTGAATTATTATTTCTAGCAACCTCGAAATGTCTCAATATAAGGAGTTGTTTGAGAGTAAGTAAGTAGTACCTGGGTCTTAAGGTTAACAATCGAAGAGTGAAACTCAACTTCCAACTCTGTGCTAATGTCCCAAAAAAGGGAAGTTCTCGAAAGGGTTCCAGGGGCTCTAGGAATGTTATTGAGCTATGTTCTAGTGTTTATTCTCATTCGCCAATAAAGGTTTTTCACTATTCTGAAGTTCCTAACACTTTTCGTGAATCCACATACCGGTCTCGAATAAGGTCGGGTGGAAAACAGGCTCTAGATTCCGTTGTCGGTGGAAAGATCTCTCCAAGCATGAATTATGCAACTCGGGCTCCTAATTATGTTGCTCATTCTCTCGACCTTTATGCAAGAGATGAAGCGGGTCTTTCTTGCGCACATTCCCTTCGCCACCCACGTTGCCCATAGTGCTTTGACTACTCCTTGTTATTGGATGAGTGTGAAACTCTGAAGGGATACTTGCAATGCCCTGAACACCATGTGGATCATCTAAGAGGGGAATTGATGGCTGCTGATTGTGTCGTGTCTACTGCTCACTCAGATGGCATTCATGATGGTTTTAAAAAAGGCATTCATTATTTCCGCTCCAAGGCTAAGGCGACATTTCCTTCCATAAACTGGGATAGTCTCCCCATACCGTTAGACTAGATGTCATCTTGTTTGTAATAAGTTGGGTCCTCAGGTCCAACTACTATTAGGATATTTAGTAGTGATGTTGTAGATTGCATATCTTACTGCTTTCATTCGGAGTGGTTAGACCTGAGGGCCCAACTTATTACAAACAAGATGACATCTAGTCTAAATGACATCTAGTTTAACGGGATGAGGAGACTATCCCAGTTTATGGAAGAAAATGTCGCCTTAGCCTTGGAGCGGTAATAGTGAATGCCTTGTTTAAAACCATAATGTATGACATCTGAGTGAGCAGCGGACACAGCACGATCAGTAACCATCAATTCCCCTATGAGATGATCCACCTGGTGTTCAGCGTGCTGCAGGTATCCATTCAGAGTGTCACACTCGTCCAATAACATGGACTAGTCAAAGCATTGGGGGCAAAATCTAGAGCCCGTTTTCCACCCGACCGTGTTTGAGATTGGTACATGGATTCACGAAAAGTGTTAGGAACTTCAGAAAAGTGAGAAGCCCTCCTTAGCGAACGAGAAGATGAACTAGAACATAACTCGATAACATTCCTAGAGCCTTTGGAACCCATCAGAGAGCTTCCCTTTTTGGAGACATCAGCACAAAGTTAGAAGTTAAGTTTCACTCTTCGATTGTTAGCCATAAGACCTAGGTATTACCTATTTGCTCTCAAACACCTCTTTATATAGAGACATTTCGAGGTTGCTAGAAACAATAATTCAAAATCTAAGATGATCGTATCTTATTAGGATAAGTTAATCTCTCGTTCGAAAACTCAAATTTAAGGATAAAGGATATTACTCTCATTTAATTAAAACTGAAAATCAAAAGGAACGGCTAGGAAGTGTTGGGCAATAGAAGGGCGAAGACCCAACTTACGAACAAAAATTACGCTAAGATACAAGAAAATATAATAAGTAAAAGTGCGATGACATAAATATAAACATAAATGGGGTTTTAGCCCATAAGAACAGATCACGCGATTGCATAAGCTACTAAGCACCAAAACGAGGGCCGAACTGAAAGCCTTCAAAGCCTAAACCTGAAATGGGTCTAGAATTAGTAACAAACCAGCTGCTTGGGATATGATCAGAAAAAACAGGTTCGTCTGAAGGTTTCCGATCCTTAGGATCCATCCCTTCATCCCGCTTATATCCACCAGGCTCAATCCTCATATGATGATCATACACGTCAAGATCAACTACAAATTGATGTTCCGGATATTGCTGGCTTTGCACCTAACCAAATATGAAGTTAGAGGCCATCTCTTTGCGTATCTGTTGCATGTTCATCTCGCACTCGGTGGTCCTCGCTTGCTTGACCTCGGCCAACTCTTCTTTCGTGCGGCGTACTTCAGACGTCGCAACATCGTGAGCTCCCTTCAAATCTGTGATCTCTTCCTCATATTCGTGAAGTCTAGCTTGACACTCTTTGACCTGCTGCTAATTAAGGCTGAGGGATTCCAACCTGGCAACTAGTCTATCTGATTTTTACTTTTGGAGTAGAGCCATCTGAAAACAATGGTAGGGTGAAACCTTACATAAATGATGACATATGCAGAGAATGAGAGAATACCTTCATAAGATAATGAGATTCATAGATCGAGATTGTTATCGAGCATTGCCTCAAAGCAACTAGCGTCATTAGGATGAGCCGACTGTCATTGCATGGGTCTTGGGGTTGTGCCAAAGATAGTCGGCGAACCACACCTAGAATTTTTGGGCCTATCTGCCAAATGACGTTTATCCGACCTGCCTGCAATTCTGAGCACTGGAAGATCACGAGAAGGCGATGCAACACAGTGGGGCGGAGGAAGGTTAGAAGGTGGTGAAGCTATAGTAGGAGAATAATTCGAGTCAGAGTCCTTGTCCGTTTGCCCTGTCTCATCGTCTTATTCTCTGTCGTCTCATTCTTCTGAGCCCTTCGTTCGAGAGTCAGTCACAAGTACAGGAGAGTGTACGTTGAACTGAAGCTCAATATCAAGAGCGAAGATAGATCTAAGCAGGGGGTCTGGGGGCAACGAATGGTCGACTAAACAATACGGGAAGTAAATAATAGAATTACGGAAATAGGTCATTTGGGTAAGAGTGTTAGCAAGTTCTCTAGAGCTCCAGATCTTCCTTGTCACAAACATCTTTAGCCAACACTTTCGGCCTTTGAAGATTATATGTTCTGGACCATCCGATAAAACTGCGAAAGAAGGTCATGGTAAGTTATGTTATATATTTATGGAAAAGTTGATAACAAAAATAAATTTATATATCATGTTTAGGACCAAAAGTAGAAGGGATAGATAGTTGAGACAGCTCGGGAGCCTTCCAATTCCCTGAAATCAGAAGATGGCGGTTCTTCCAATCTCTAGCTCTCGAATGATCCAGTGACAAGAATTTCTTGCGATATCTAGGTTTAAAATTAAATAAACTAGTTTTACCCTTAATGGTAATCAAGTCGAAGAGATAGAGGAAATCTCTAAAACCTAAGGATACGCATGTCTTCATACCCAATGTCAGGAAGGTCGACATAACCAAGTAAGAGTTTAGAATCAGTTGCATAGGGTGAGTATTTGTGAAGAATAAGATGAGCTGAATCATGGGGTGAAGCACGAAACTAATGGCCCCTAAGTGGTCTGGAGACAAAATGGTAGACCCGGCTGGGATTTCGGAACCCGAATACATGTCAGCTCCGGCATGGTGGGCTGAGGTGCACGTCATCTAGAACGTGACATTGGTCACGAGCCGTGACGATTTCAAAGTGTGGTGGAGTACCAGCATATTTAGACCAATGTGTACGTCTTGACATAAGGAATGGATGAGAGAGTTGCTGGCCGAAATTGATTTGAGAAGATAAGAAGAGGAATTTGGACTCGTAAACGTAAGTGGAATGTTTGAAATATTCCCACATGAGGAGTTCGAAATGGAAATAAGCCAAGAGGCCACTCTGAAACTAGAAATCACAGGCTTGGTGGAGAACCGAGCGGAGGAAGTGAAGAAAAACGGGGAAATGAGAAACTTAATTTATAAGAAGAGAAATGAGTGCATGATGAGTTTAGACGTGAATCTTATCCCTATGAAGGATGGATGAAACTCTAATTGAAGGGACGGGGGCTATAGACAACCCGGTGGATAGGACAAGACATGTAAGGAAAGTATTCTTTTCTCATGTGTATTTCAGTGTGTAGTCACAATCTAGGTGACGAAAGGCGACGATTTGACAAGAATAGTGAAAGAAGAAAGATTGTTCCGGAGCACATGTTCAAAGGTGGAAAAGCGTACGTGACGACATAATTTAATAGGGTATGAAATTATGAAACACGTTGAACCCAAGGTAATGACACATAAATATGTATATATAAATATACGAAAAGTGCGTGTAGAGATTCGCATGTCGGTACGCAGAGATATGCACATATATGTTGCGTGTAAGTATGTCGTGTGCCTATATATACCTATATATCCACACACACATACATATGCGCGCGCGCACACACATATATATATATAGAGAGAGAGAGAGAGAGAGAGAGAGAGAGAGAGAGAGAGAGAGAGAGAGAGAGAGAGAGGGGCAGGTGTGCAAGTGTTAGTGTTGGTAAAAATGTGCATATATATATATATATATATATATATATATATATATATATATATATATATATATATATATATATGTATGTATGTATAGATGCAGGTGCACAATTGTCAATGTTGGTTTATATATATAAACCTAAACTAACATAGGTGCAAGTATGCAGCCTATAGACATGCAGTCTAGACATAAGCAGAGATAACTTTGTTAGTCCACTTTCGTAAGTTATACAAATGTGTCAGTCAACTTTTGTAAACCATGTGAATGTGTCAGCCCACTTTCGTAAATTATGCGTCAGTCCACCACGTTCGTAAACTGTGTGAAAGTGTTTCACGTTCGTAAGTTCCACATTCGTAAACTATGCGAAAGTGCTCCAAGTTCATAAATTATTTTGTGACGTTTGTAAATTATGCGAAGGAGTCTAACTAACATTCGCAAGTTACAAAAAGAGTCAGTCCACTTTCGTAAGTCATGCGAAGATAGTCCACATTCGTAAAGTTACGGAAAGAGTCAATCCACTTTCATAAGTCATGGGAAGATAGTCCACATTCGTAAAGTTACGAAAAGAGTCAATCCACTTTCGTAAGTCATGCGAAGATAGTCCACATTCGTAAACTATGCAAAGGTGTTCCAAGTTCGTAAATGAAGCTGTGATGTCTGTAAATTATACGAAGGAGTCAGCTAACTATCGCAAGTTACGCGACAGTCAACTTTCGTGAATTATACGAAAACCATGAACGAATATGTAAATTGTTGCACAAACCAAACCAATAAGCGACTCACATTACACAAATGGAGCATACATAAATGTACATATCCAATTACATAGTTCAGCGACTACATTTGATTTGAAGTACAACGGAAAAAGAAATGGCTAACCCACTTACACAGTATCTTCAATGCCTCAATGGGATTGAATGGTTGCTTTCCACTTCCACATACACAAGCCAATAAGAACTCATCATACGTCCGACCTTTCCAACCTACGCTACACGGAACCTGCCTGCCCAAAACACAAGGGAAAGGAAAAGATATAATCACGAGTCCAGCAAAAAGAAAGGACAAATAATCACTGGGGTCTTGGAGTGGAAAGATTGTTCGAAGCAAGTACTAAAACATAATCTCATGGTTTTCTTTCTTAATGAACAGGGTACATGGGTACATAAATTTCACATATGGGAGCATACATATAACTTGATTTCCAAGAACGAAAATGTAGAAGTTCTAGGTGGAAAGGAGTACCTCTTTTTTATTTTGACTATTACTCCAACTCTGATGCCTCTTCTGAATCAGATATAGGTAGCAGTGTACAGATCCCGAGCATATGTCCGTTGAGGCAAACAAAATACTCAATGCAATCCTCATAGGCTCCCAATCTGCAGCTGGCACTCTGCGGTATCATTTTGGCTTGCAACATGCTCCATAACTTAGCCTTACAGTAAGGGCACACCTCTGTCGGATGAAGTTGGGCCGCCTTCTTAATCAACATCTTCCGAACCTTGGACATCGAGAAGGACTTGAAAACTCCGCGGAAAAAACCCACATCTCCCTCTTCACCTTGGTCAAGATGTTCACAGGGGTCAGACACATACAAAACATCTGTTCTGCATTGTGGTAAAAGAAAGCTCTTCCCTGACGTCCTAGAGAACCTGGTCCTGTAAACAGAGTGACCAGGGATTTGAATACTGTTAAAGAGGCCACCTTTCTTAGATCCTGTACAGTAAATAAGAAGCTTCCCGAGTGCCCTCCAGTTCCCATCTACACTGTGACTCCCACCAGACTGAAGATCAAGCATCATCTTCGGTGCTCTTGTTCGGCAAAATTCCTTCCACAGCACACGCTTGGCAAGATCATCAAACCATTTGCAAACGAGGGAAAATGTAGCAATCAACTTGGGATTCCAATTCAACTGTCGGAATACAAGGAATAACACATCTTCACTTAGATGACCTTTTGTGCAACGACAGCTTGCTGAGTGGATGCAACGATACTGCTTTGTAAGAATCATTTCATCCACCTATAACGATTGAAAAACACAACAATCTCAAACCCTGAGATTCATGAGCCTGTAAATACAATACGCACGCATCCAAACTACAGTATCTGAGAACCTTGAGGTATTTCGCAGCAGCAAACACCACCAATTTAAGGTCTAACTTCTCTACAGAATCATTTCATCCACCTAGTGAGATTAAAAACTCAAATCCCTGTGTTTCACTAAGCTATAAAAATAACATAAGCACGCACAAACTATCGATTTCAGCCAAATAGCAGAATACATGTTCAATTTTAACATTAGAATCTCAAAGATTTACATGCTTTTCGGATCAACGATAATTACCCAGTTTATAGTCTAACTAGAAATCTTAGCAACAAGAATTCTGAATGCATGTCACTCATTTCCAAATCATTAAATCCGCAAGCCACCATATAAAATATCAAAGCTTTTAAATAAAATCTACCACAAATTTAAGCAACTACTTAATCCAAACAAAAACCACATTAATCTTGTACGAAGTTTACAACTTTGGCGCAAAAAAAAGCAAAATTAAGGGAAAACTAAGAACCTGCAAAATCCTAGATCATATCAAAATCCCACTGCAACGGAGGGAAAGCAGCTCAGAGTGGACTAGATCGTAATTAACATGAAATGAGGACCCAATTTCTCACCTCAGCCGTCACCTCATAAATGAATTGGATGCAGAAAGCTTCATCAGTCGCCGTACAGCAGACATCCGCAGATCAAAAACCCCCCCTTCAACCATGGCTCCAAAACCCTAGAAATCCCATCTCTGCAGAATCGAAAAGAAATCGGGGTTTTCACAAGTAACAGAAGAAAGATAAAAGGAGATTGAAGAAATTTACATTTCGCAACCAAGGAAGCAGCGGGAAATTTGGGTCTGCTTCAGGGGCAAAATCGTCCAGAGAAAAAATACAGTGACGGAGGCACTGATGGCATGGCAAGCCCAAAATGGTATCTGGTAGAGAGAGAATCGAAAGATAAAGAATTTGATTTGCTGTGGGGAAATTGTTACATCGACCAGCCGTTGCTTTATGGGCGACGACAACGAACAACTTCGCGCCACGTACTGCAGACGGAGGTGGCGGCTTTGCGGATTGTGCAGTGGGGGCCGCAGTGTCTTACTTGTCATTCAGCCGTGAAAAGACAAGCGACGCCCATTGTTTTACAGTCTTACTGCCGGTGGAAAGTTTAAAATTTCCCCGCAAAAAGCGCCAAAAAAATATTCTTCCCGCACAAATTTCCTCTGGCAAGAAAGCTTTTTGCTTTGAACAATGTCAAGCGGCTACTGGAAGTCGACTTTTCGTGAATTTTTTGTTATTTTATATTTTGATATTAATTCTCGAACTAACATTACTTAGAAAATCTCGTTTTTGAATTTTGAGAAAGTCCTCTAAGCATTTCTCTTTTGCTTTAGCTTCATTTTAAGAGTGCAAATTTGCTCATCTATTTTAAAGTGTTCTGTAGTTAAACAGCACACGAATTTTGAAATTGAAAAGAAAAAAGTTTCCTCATGCTATTTTTCTCTTTGGAACATCACTTTTTTTTCCCAAACATAGCCCAAAGTAACTTAACGAGTTATTATACGTTGTTCAATTAGTATAACTTAACACGTCACTACACTAACTACGTGACAATACCACCGACTAATTGGCTAGTAATCATCACAATCTACAATTACTAATTAAGGTAATTTGATTAAATAAATTAGTTGACACTAAAAATAACCAAGGTGTGCAGAAAGAGAAAATTAGTGTGCATAAATAAATTATTTCATTTTTTTAATTATCTTATTAGACTTTCAATTTGGTTGAGTGCATATTCTGATCCCGTCCAATTGTAGGTTATATTCTTTCATTTAAGTAGGAAAAACTAAATGAAGATGTGATAAATTGGCACTTGGGGGACAAATTGACACATCTTGAAAGATTATGCGGGTTAAAATCAACTCAAAGTTGAGGGGGAAAATCGGAAGAGTGATATGATTCCATGGACATTGGCACACTATTAGCTTGATCTTCTCGAATACTAAAGTTAGCCGCCCATGCGTGTGTGAGTGGTGATCGTTGATGAGAAGTGAAAATCTAAATCCAGCAAACCAGTCTGTCAAACCCAACAACCACAATTACAGTTAATAGTAACTTTAAGAACAAAGCTAAAGGATATTACAACTAATCAGCAAGCAGCTCTGCAATTTTTCTTGTCCTTCAATATATGATGGTCATAGATTATATATAGTTGTTTTATTCACAGTCAAACATGTATCTGGTATGAAACTCGAGAAAAAGGAAGAAAATGCATACTCTCCACAAAAAAACAATGGAGGTGTCTTAAGTTCTAAGCATGCTAGACTCGCATTCAAATCTGCGTCGAGGCCATCCAACGCTAATGGGAGCAAGCTACCTTTACGGTTTTGCAGATCCATAAGCCTGTTTAACTCAGATTCTCGCACTCCATTGTTCTTTTCCCAGCTCAAGCGACTGCGTTTGCAGAAGGCTTGTGCTCTTGGAGTGAGATCACTGTTTCGAAAGCACCAACCAATGCCTTGACCTTACTCTTCCTGGTTTCAGCAAGTTTACTTGCTGTCTCTTCGATCACGTTGTTGAACAAACCTTTTTCATCTTTCTTTCCATGAACATCTTGATGTCTCAAAACCACCTTTTCTGCACCAGGTTCGGTACCAACTGTATCAGCACCGACACCTCTCTTCTTAAAGCTTCGCCTTAGGGAAACAGCTTTGACATTTTGGTTATCTCCCAACACTATTCCTCGCCTGAATTTGAGCCTCCTTGGATTAGAATTCTCAGATTGTATGTCGACAACCTTTCCCCTCCTGAGTTTTAAAGTTTCGCCATCCTTGTCTTCAGAACAAACCATCCCAGACTTTCTGGGTTTCCCTTTGCCATCCTCGCCTAGGATCTCTGCGTTGTCAATATGGTCAACTTCATTGTCTTCTGAAAAAGAGCTAACTTCTGTTTCGCTCATTGTATAACCAGACCCTTGATCTTCTCCTTCATGGGATGAAAAGAACAGAGAGTTTTGGACAGATACAGACTTGGGTGTTGACGACGCTGAATGCGGTGATGGTTCAACTTCACAATTTCTGTTTTGATCAGATTCCGGAGGTTTGCTATTCTCAGTTTCAACCTTAATGACATACAAGGTCTTCTCTTGTACCTCATCACTGTTGACTTGCTTAGGTTGAGCTTTTCTGGTCTTGTTCTGGTTCTTAAGAGGAGACACAACGTTCACGGGCCTGTTCTGCCGTGCTTTTAAGCTTGCAACTCTCCTGAGAGAAGGTTTGGGGGACAATGATGCTCTTGGGGACGACAATACTCTTTTCAAGGTCACTAAGGATGCTCCGGTCCTTTTGCCTATCTTGCCATCACTGTTTGATTTGCCTTTTAAACCCCCTGCAGATTCAGGAGAAGACACTTGCTTCAAAGCTGAAGATTTTATCTTGAAAGAGGTCCCTGTCCTTTGGCCTATCATTGAATTACGGTTTCTTGGAGCAGTTAAACCTCTTGAGGTATCAGGAGAGGGTACCTCTTTCACTGCCAAAGATTTGGGCTTCGAACAAGTGACATGCTTCGCAGACAAGTTCTTTTCCTTAGGTCCTATCGAACCGTTCTTTGAAGACACTTCCAGCTTATCAGGAGATGGCGAAACTTCCTGCTTCATGATTTTAGGCGCAGCAGAGACATGGGGTTTGGAACATGAATCAGAAGAGGATGAAGCTTCGTGCTTCATGATTTTAGGTGCAGCAGGGACATGGGTTTTGGAACATGAATCAGAAGAGGATGAACCTTCCTGCTTCATGATTTTAGGCGCAACAGAGATATGGGGTTTGGAACATGAGTCAGAAGAGGATGAAACTTCCTGCTTCATGGTTTTAGGCGCAGCGTTGACATGGGGTTTCAAACAGGATGACAATTTCGGCTTGGCTGATGATGTCTTCTTACTCTCGGCCAGAGGCACACTCCCAACAGAACTTTGGCTGTCAGTCAATTTTTTTGACACTTGCTGCTTGGTAACGTTACAGGTATCAGGTAAAAGGGTTTTCAAATCAGGCAAAAGAGTCTTCAAATCCGGCGAGGGTTTAATCTTCACCACTGAGACATTCTTCCTCTCTGGAATAACCATACTCTCTTCTGAATTTTGGGTACTAGGTGATTTTGTTGGAAGCCTTCTTGGTACGGACTTTATAGGACATCTTACCTTCACTTCCTCTTCATGTTTCCTCCCATATTTACAATAGTCATGACAGGAACCAGTAGAAGCTCTGAGATAACGAGGAATTTTTTCTCCAGTGTTTAACGAGAATATTTTCCCTGTAGAATTTCTTCTTGGATTACGCTCCTCTGGTTTTGTTATTTCACGGGTCACTGGTAAGTTGATACTCAAATCATCCATTGGAAGGAGTGAGATATTTCAGACGAATCTCAGAACAGATAATCCTGAAAACCTGCAAAAAAACAAAATTAAAATGGTGTAGATTACAACTTTTTATTGCAATTAGCAATTACAGATAGCTTCAAGAAGGAAGAAATTTTAACAATGTGTAAACCTGGTGAAAGGTATAAAAGGTTACGCATTTACAAGGCCGCTAAGTGAGATCAATAATACGTATACATAAACTCAGTTTGGTATGATTTATTAAACATCGAGATCAAATTACAAACATCTGTAGTACCAAGTTCTGCAGTGAAATAAACAGTAATCTGCCCTGCCCAACAGTATATATAAAATTAGATATTCAAGTTGATTTTAACATTTTTGAAGGTTTAAGACCAGAGCATCAGACATTTTTTTTAATTTAAAACCTACTATGCCATCTTAATCCACTTAAACACAAAAGGCAGTAATATAATCACTTTGTTATCGCATAATGAAGTGGCACTGTGTTATTGGAGAGTTAGCCAATTCTAATCGCACTGAGCGGGAAGTAAGTAGCCTACTTTGTAGTTGATGGCTAATCTCAGGGTTTTGGTTCTTTTTAACAGCTTCGTGCGGGTTTAAAGAGTAAGGCTACTATTGTAGTAGACTTATGTGTAGTTTAATTCGCATACTCCATTGTCACCCTTTCATTATAAAAAAGTACATTTGAAAGAATTGGCAAGATATTAATGGGAGAGGAAACCAAAAAAGAAACATTAACAGAAGAAATCGGTAACAAAAATCAACTGGCATCTGAACTAGCATCCTAATTATCAAACAATCCACTAACAACCAATTCCAATGCCAAAAACGACGATTCGGCTGAAGAAGAAATCCCAGAAAAGGCTGTCATTCAATTAATTTTTTAGATGAGGAGAAGACAAACTAAAAAGCAGCAACTTTTGCGTTACATTCAAAGGGAAAAACTAATTGAAGTAGCAGAAAATTAGCTTGAACCTCCCAACTTTACGACCAATAATAAATTACCCATGATCATAACATTATGCAATTCCAAACCGATCGCCAGAAATTGAATTTATAAGTCGATTAAAAAAACACGGACTTCATAACCAAGCAAGGCAATGGACAAAACCCAGAAACAATCCCCAAACCTCTAAGGATTAAGAAAACAAAGACGCACCCAGATATGAGAGCTCAGTGGAAGCTTTGATTACACAAAACCCAATACCAAAATCATTAATAGAACCCAGTTCATGATTTCTGTCAAAGACTAAAACCCATCTAGCATTTTGTGCCAAAAAGTGATTGAAATAGGGTTCTCATAGATTCAGATACGACTAGAGAGAGAGAGAGAGAGAGAGAGGAGAGAGAAAGCATACCTTTTTATCGTCTGCTACTCAACAGAAAGCGAAGAAAAAGGTTACGGATGAATGAATGAACGAGGCCTGCTCGTGGAGGAAGCAAAAGGAGGAGAGAGAGAGAGGGAGTAAAGGCCACTCCTTTTTGCTCTTTGCTTTTTTGGGTGTGAAGGATTTTGCTTCAGAGATCGTGCAAGCAACTGTTTCTAGTTTTCTTCTGGTTTTGGTTTGGTGGGGTTTTTTTCTCGGCGCTTAACGCGTCTGTTATAGAATCCAGGGAAATACAAGAGAGGGAAAAAAAGTGGGGGGAATTTGGTTTTGGTCCCACTCTAATTTTTTTGTTGAAACAAAGATTATATTTTTGGGGGAAAGTTCCAAAATCCTAAATCCTAACTCAAATTGATTTGTGATTTTTTTTGTGAAAGTTGTTTGCTTTGTATGATGGATTGCTTGTAGAAGCTTTGGACTTCGAATTTGGATTATCTCCGGACCTTACTGTTCGGAGTCGAAGAACCAGAAAATTCGAGCCCTTAGTTTATATATGAAAGAGAAATCAGAGTTTTTAGTTTGTGTTGTGAGTAAGTTGAATGAATCAATGAAAACCGTCAGATTCAATTTGAATGGTTCGAATTGCCTAATCCTTAGGCTTTGAATAGTAGGATTCAGAGAGGATCTTTGTCCTTGGACTTCTTGCCAAACAAAATTAAAGTTGGATTTTTATTGCCTTAGTAGGGAGAAATAGGGTTTGTTTGGTATGAAAAACATTGGATTTTGCACAATCAATTTTTGAAGGTATCTTTACCATATATGTATATTATGGTTCTATTTACTTTACTTTGTTGCTAAGCTAACATATTTTGCTTCTATTTTATTTGAATTAAAATTTGTTTTGGTTTCTATAATTAACAAATCAAGATACCTTACCAATAAGAATGGTAACTTACTTACCCCAAAAAGAAGAAACAAAATGGTCACCTAACTAAATTGCCCAAAAAAAAAGGGAACTTTAACGAAAAGCACATGTTACTGTTCACTTTAACGAAAAACCACATTTTTACACTAAAAAGTCAATCCTGGTACTATTCACTTTACCCTTTATTTTGTCCTTATCATTAAAACTCAAAGTTTTCAAACCTTTTTCATTAGTTTTTCTAAAAAAAAAATGATAACATAACGTAACTATTTATCCAAAAGAGATGAAAGATTACTCGTAACCATTTTTTTCTTTTAAATAATCGACCGTAACATATAACATTTAACTGAACTTTACAAAATTCATGAGAGGTAGTTGTTGAATAAAAAATCAAATTTAAATTTAAAATTTTTTAAATGATAAGTTTTGAAATGTGCGCAAATGTCACAGCAATGTAATTTTCCCTCATTGTTGATCATATTGATATAATTAAACAATTTAATAATGTGATTGAGAATAAAGATGATGCTTAAAATCCAATTAAGAAATTTATGATTGTCATTTCATCCCTTTAGTGGGATTATACACATCAACTCATCATGAGAGGGTCGATTAATTATTATTTTCCACATCAAAATTGCTTTCATGATAAACATATAGAATTTATTATTGAAACGCTAACCTGTTTGTTGATTTTTTTTTTTACAATCAATAGTTTAAACTATTTTAATTTAAAACGAAGAATTTAAACTCATATGAAAGAAAAAAAAACCAAACTTAATCAAATACCATACACATTCTAATGAGAAATTCGACATGCATTGCCACCACGTCTACTTAGTTTTGTAGATTTCTACAAGAAAATCATGGGGTCTCCCTGAAAAAACTATATATGTTTATAAATTGGGGATTCTAACTATTAAACTTTATGCAAGTGGTTATGTACTACAGTGGTGGAAAGAAGTCGTGCACTTGCATGACGATGTAAGTTCGAATCCTGTCGGTGACTAATCTATTATCTAATCTAACAAAATCTATCGTTTGACTAAAAAAAAAAGAGGACTAAATATAATAATTTAGCATAATTTTTAGGGTAGTTGAATTGAATGAGGATGATCCTCTTTGAATTCTCTTGTGAAAATTCTAAGAATCCTCCAATCGTATCCGTTCATTATACATCGTGTGGTCAGAAATTATTTTAAATACTTTTATTTAAAATTAAATATGAATAGTACCTGACGAAAACTGGCTACACGATGTACGATGAACTAACACAATTTAAGGATCCCTAGGATTCTCACAAAGAAAATCCAAAGAAAATTCTCACAAAAAAGATCTGGAGAGGATCCTTGTTCAGTTGAATTGATTGGAGTTACATATTTCAATCATATCAAAGTTAGGTACGATTAAATAAAAGTTATGGAATATATCTACATTGACTAAATAATATTATATCAAGGTGTAGCAAGTGATATAATAATTTCTTTATTAATTTTATCTTTTAAACAAACAAAAGGTCGGTTCTTAATTCTCAAAATTCAGAAACAAAGTGTGGTCAGTGTTCTTATTTCATTAAGAGTTCACAATCATTTTACACACGCATGTTTAAGTAAAATTCACTTCATCGACGGTTCAAAGTCATCTTGCGGACTCGAGGCATTACGACTTTGTCCCCATGTTCCCCACGACAGAGGAAAAGTGTGTGTTAAAGCTTGATGTAAAGCAATACCCAAACTTGGAGCAAAGTTAAAGCATAAAAAGGGCCAAGAGACAATAGAGTAATTAAGAAAAAGTCACCTTCGTTTCTCTCCCACTCTTTTGACTAAAAAATATGTATTACAAGCTAAAAGAACTGGTTACAAATTTTTAATCATGAAAACAAATGAAGGGACAATTTACAAATGATAAATTGTACGAATCACTATTTAGTGCCCCTTTATTGGCGTTTTAGCATCTCTCCTGTTTTGCTTTTGATCAAAGTTTTGTAACTGGTTCAATTAGTGTTTTGTTTCCGAACTTTTTTTTCATCTTATAACAATTATGACTCGTTTAGAAGCACTTTTAAAATGTTTAAAAACGCATTTAGAGAAAATGTTTTTAGTTCAAAAAGAACTTGTAGTGCTTCTTGCAATCATGTAAGAAGTATCAGTATGTGCTTTTTGTATGAACTACGTAGTGTTTTTCTATGATTCACTTGCATTTTTATTAAGAAGGTTGAAAGTTGAAACCTTCTGTGACACCTACATCAATCAACACCTAATAATCATTCTCCAGAAGCTAAATGCAGTTGGCAGAAGAATTTGGTTGCGGAGTTGACCTTCGAACGATAAAGTAGATTTGTTCCATATTCAAGTATCAATGTCCTAATCATAATTCATTAGTCTCTTTCAGATAATTAATTAGTCCTTAAGTTATCAATTGGAGGGAAATATTCCCATAATCTATTGAAACAACTGGCTTCATGATTGCTGCTTTCCTTGAAGCTTTTGCCTATTGAATATCATGACAATTGACAAAATTACCAAGTTATATGTGCCTGCATACCATTCTTCTATCTTATAATTAATATGTCGTCAATGAGAAAATTAAGATAAAACAGTTCATATCTAAAGTTGGCTCAGATTTTGATGTAGATTAAGTGGCTAAAATTAAAGAAAAGACAACGGTGGATTATTGACGAGAGATGACGTAAGAAAGAAAATTCGCATTCAACTATAAAGTATTTTATTTTGTAATAAAATATAAAAAGGCATATCGTTAGAATATTCAGGTTGTTTGAATAGGTTTTGGAATGTTTAAGTTTTGAGTAAATTACTATTAGAATTAACGTCTATATAAAGGCCTAAATTGGAGTTTTAATTCAAATTATTCATATTATTATTGATTAAACGTTAGAGTTTTCTCCATTTTATGGTAGACTATGGAGTACTCATAAATTTCAGCTTATGCTCTTGAATTTGACGCTTGTGGGTCCTTCTGTTCCCGTAACCCGCTGAGCAACTTTTCAGTGAGTCACTCATTCTGGGAATGTTTTAGTTCATTTCTCGCTTAATCGGCCCAAGCCCCCACCAAATCCCCAGCTCGACTCCACCGTAGCATGATATTGTCCACTTTAGGTCCCGACCACGCCCTCACGGTTTTGTTTCCGGGAACTCACGAGCAACTTCCCAGTGAGTCACCCATTCTTGGAATGCTCTAGCCCATTTCTCGCTTAACTTCGGAGTTTCGATGGAAGCCAGTGAGCTCCCAAAAAATTTCATGCTAGGTAGAGATGAAAATATATATGACTTACATAATCCACTCCCCTGGACGACGTGAGATCTTACATTTTCAGCATCCTATTAATGAATAACAAAAATAGATGCCTATTAATACAAAGTACTACCAATAAACTTTTTTTTTCTTTTTTTTTAAATTTCAAGAAATTTTTGTGTGTGACTGTTACGTAGCCACATAGTATTTCTAATTCATTCATGTCATAACGCATGAATCTATTTATTAACATTATATCTTAAATTTTTGACCTATCAACTATGTCGCTTACCCCTATTATAACACATAAATTAGTAACACGCTATTATGATGCGATGTATTCGAAGTAAAACACAAGAAGAAACTTTGTATCGCACCTGTTGCTTCTGTACTATAATATCATGCAATCTTCCACTACAAGTAATTGAATACAACTTTAGGATGTTAAATAACAAAAACATTATGATTCATAACCATTCATGAGTAAGTAAATTCAACAGGTGAAGTCTCCGCCGGAAAATTTGCATGTTGCATACCATGTAATGTCATCGTTTGCGCCCTGAGACGGTCTTTTTCACAGCTCCAACCGAGACCAAAAACTGATCGAGGGATGATAAAGTCTTCATGTCATCGGGAGGGAAGTAGCTCGCGGCCTTTCCCAATAGTGATGTGAAGAGAAGAGAGAGTGATGGGCGAGTGACATAAGGCTCATCCAGAAGGTCATCCAGAAAGGCAAATGCAGCTAACAAATCAGACCTGCCTGCGTTGATTGGTGCTGCAAAATGAGCAGGGATTATTCTCTTGAACCTCCAGTCCTGCACGATTCCATCAACCCAATCCCTGACCTGAAGTATGAAAAATGCTTTGAGACACAAATGGTCATAGTGCCGAAATGCATATAAGTTCCAACAATTTCTTGTCATCTTTGTTTGATAAATGCATACAAGCAGAGTATTGATCTGGTTATTACACACACACACACACACACACACCGAAAAAGGATGTCTAAATATCATTTAACCACGCCTATGTCCCTTCGTTAGGAATAACATTTGGCGATTTCACTAACTAGTTTGCATACCAAAAGACGAGCTAAACTGAATACAATCAGAATGGTTCAACTACCTTTTCAGGAACTTTGCTGAAGACAAGAGTCTTTACAATGGGTGAAACAATCAGCTTCTGTGACATCTGAGCAAAGCTAGCATTCGGCTCCAACAGATTTGATGGACCAAGAAACAAAATTTGAAGAACCATTCTTTCCCATCCTACACCGAAAAGTTCGTTTTATTCAAAACTTTTTTCAGCAAAACATACATGATAACTCTCCAATTGGATTACCATTTTACCAAAAATGACGCCATAATGAAATTTCGGATTGGAATGGAGGAATGGAGATTCTACCTTTTTGACGGTTCATCTTGTTGTCAACTACTGGTTCTTGAGATACTTCTTTTCCTTTACTAAGAAGTTTTACCGCCAAGCCATTCTTTGCAGATGCCAACAAGGATTCTTTGCTGATACAATCAGGTGGCTGTCTTGGCACAAAAATTACAGCATCGGTTACCAGTAGAGTTCTGGAACGCTTATGATAGAAAGCTACCTCCACATATGGCCCGATACCTGAATATCCACAAGAAAATGAGTTTTTGCAATTGCTTTATAAAAATGAAGTCTCGGATGGAACTTTTGCACTTTGCATTACCAACTTCTGGTGAACTGAGAACTTTCTGCTCAATCTCATCAGCCCATGGAGTGGAAAAATCCTCGTCTTTTAAGGTTTTAGCACGAAAGATCCCAAAAAACTCCAGCGGGAGATTCAAAGGCCAACTCCATTGCCTTGGTGCCACCCATACCTGAGCTCGAGGGAACTCTCTAGAGAACGGACCAACAAAAATTTTGTGCTCATAAGCAAATGTAGGCAGAACTATGTATTCTACGGGAGCCCCTAACTCTTTCAGAAGCTGGCAAGAGACAGGATCACTCATATAAGAAAAGTTGGATAACAAAAGCACGGATATGCAGAAATTTGCGGATCCTCAGAGAAGATTCAGCAAGAAAAAGGTATGAATGGAAAGAATTGTAAGCAAAATATAACCTGAATACACTCTTTGGTCGGAGCGATGGGCGCATGGACCCACAATCCTCCGGATTTTAGTTTGATGACTGTCATTCTAATGTTGGTTGACACACTGCTGAAGCCTAATGCTTGCTCTTGCTCAAATAACCATATGCAGCCTTTCACAGCCTACGAACACGCGGAAAAGAGAGTAAACTTACTGCAAAAGCTACAATTCACATGAACATACAATCACTCGGGTCATCCAGAGTAAAAACTTGCTGTGCACTCAAAGATCATAGCTTTGTGTATCCTGATTACTTGATCGATACATAACTTGTTCAACCAATAAAGCACCCCAAGATTCAAAATCTACAAGGCCGTCTTTGAAGTTTTGGACATTCAACTGTGAAAGCTTCTCTCTTCATTGATTTTTACTATCTGAAAAGCTCTAATAAACATGCTTCTACTAGAGAGAAAAAGGACATGAAAACCGAAAACATTGGAAGATCAGAATTTCAGTGCGAGCATAAACATATCATGTCATAAGCCAAAACCACCAAATTTTAAGCCATTATCTGCTGAAAACAACTACGAGTATATTAATTGGAATAAAAGCAAAGAATAAAACGAGCTGACCTCAGTCCTAGTAGTGCTTCTGTTGAGAAAAGGACCCAGTGGAAAAGGAAACCCGGTGAAGTTGATGTAAAACCGGTCGCCGCCGCGGCCTCTGCTGCCACTGATGGTGGTGGAGTTTGTGGCAGCAACCACCAAATTGATGCGATCTCTGCTCTTGTTTCCGGGTCTCAACTGAAAACAAAAACCCTTCAAGGACCCGCCAAAAAGACCGGAACTTGGCTCCCTGCGAGAGATTGGGTTCTGAAAAATGGAGGATTTTGGAGAAGAAACGGCAACGGCTGCCATTGCTTTTTTGAAACCTTCTGTTAGTACTTTGTCTTCAGCACCACCAAGAGAGGAGTGGTACATAACATAATGCAGAGTCATAGGTTGCAATACCAGGTTGTGCTTTTGACACGTGGAGGATCCAGTCCAATTGTCTGGTATGGATTTTCTAAGAATTTTTAGATTTATTGTGGATAGTAGGGATAGACAGGCTTGATAAACAACTTCTTGAGGAGAAAAGGAGGAAGCATCGACATGTTTCGAATCAATTTCATCGACGGAATTATACCTTTAGCAAGATTATGAATTTCATTTGCTTGAGATTTTGAACTTCAAAGTTTACTGATTGTTGCAATTCGAGGAAAATGAGTAATTCCGTCCATTTCTTTTTACACAACGTTAGCATGTAGGCGTAAATCGCCTACATTTGCCCCCGTAAATCGCCTACATTTGCCCCTAACGTGTTTGTTTCGTTGAAATTTTATCAAAACTAACTCGTCATCCTACAATCTCAACAACTACAAGCATAATATCGCGAGAATTGAAACAAATAAGCCAAGCATATACAAATGACTCGAGCCCGAAAGCTCTCTTACAAAAAATATGTCGTCGTACCCAGTGCACAAGGCTCCCGCTTTACGCAGGGTCTGGGAGAGGTGACTGTCGACTAGCCTTACCCCCATTTATGGAGAGGCTGCTCCCAAGTCTCGAAATATGTGCAACCAAAAATTCAAAACCTACTACTCGCAGATTAATCACCTACAACTATGTTGCAGCAAAAGCAATAGAAACTACAAAACATATTTATTTCAACACAAATCTTCATACAAACAAAACACTGTAAAACCTAATCAAACTGTATTTCTAGCAAGAGCATTGCAAAAAGCGTGAGGCTGTTATCTTCGTGAAACAAAATTTCCGAAACTAACATGCCCGAGCTAACATCTATGCGAGCTGAAATGATTCCGGCAATAACATTGCATCTTGGAACCTGGTAAGTCGTCAAATTGAATACTAAAAGTACGGATAGAAGGCGCCACCGATGTGTAGGAGCAAAGTTGTATTCATAGTGCTTGTGAACAAAGAAGTCGGTAGCACCTCAGGTGAGGATTTCCCTGACAAGCCAATCCAAACTAGGATATGCAAAGTACAGAAGAAGAAATGACGGGAGAGCAAACACGACGGTGATGACTATGTACAATGCCAATATGGCTGCACAGGCAGGTATTACGTATAAGATGATCAGGAGAAATATGACAACCAGTGGGAACTTTGCTGTCAAATGAACGAAGAAAAACAGTGACTTCCGAATCGAAGAATGCAAGCGCTCCACACTAAGGAAATTATTGACAGGGCCACGATTGTGATTCGACCCAGATTGTTCAATATGGCGAATATGTTGCCCCCTCCTGTGGGTACCGTGGCTCGTTTGAGTTCCGACGGATACATTTCCATTAGCCGGCCAGACTGACTGATTATCACCAGAGAAGGTAGAACTAGATTTCGGCCCCCTATCACCATTCATGCTCTCAACCATCCAGAGAAGAAAGTAGTTCTTGCGAGGGAATCTGAGATTTCCCCTGTAAACGAGCCGGAAGGACAATAGATTGCACCAAGGGCAGGAGATAAAAAGCGGAAGCTGAACCGGTAAAGTGGGGAATTTCACAACCGCCCATTGCAATCCCAGAATGCAATTCTTACAGAGGGTATGGCCACACCATAAAACGTAGGGCACATTTTCAACAATGTTGAATGATTCCCAGCATATGGGGCACTCTAGTCCTTCCTCTCTGCCAACAACCGAAGAACTCTCGTCATCAGAACATTCGAGAGCTGCTTGCGTCGGCTTTAGAGGATCGTTTTTCAATCCAACACTTCCAGCTATGCAGCTGGATGCAAAATTCCACATTTTTTTTTACCACAACCACCGTTTCACTAACACATCATCACTAACTAAAATTACTTAGCAGTATCTCAAAGCAAAGATGATGAAGATACACTGAGGCATTAGTAAAACTCAGACCTGAAGAAAAACACACAGTAAATTTATCAGGAAACTGGACTTTTTTAAACCGCACTTGCAATAAACTAATCACATTTTATACTTTGGGATTAAACTAATCACAGATGCATCTACCCATTACATCTATGAGTTCAAATAACCAGAACATTCAGAAGAATCAGCCAAACATTACAAAATTACTGCACCCCCAAAACCCCAATTAAAATAATCAAACAATCCATAATTTACATAAAATTCGAAAAAGATCCAAACTTTAACAGCTAAAAAGAATCCCCATCTGAAATATTTAGCTCCAGTTCCGGAAAATCAACCCCGCAAGATCCAAATCAAAAGTCAAACAATCAAACATGAAAAAACAAAAGCGGGTTACGATCTTACCGATTGCAGGGGGCGATTTCGAATTAAATTTTCAAGTGAGAGATGGGCAGAGTCCTCAATCCTCTCCCTCTCTCTCTGAGCTGCGAAGAGGAGAGAGACAGAGAACTGAACCGAGATTTTTTTTTCTTCTTTTTTTGGGTTTTCGGGTATTTGGAAATTGGAATTGAGCGGTGAGCGATGGAGTGGGTCACCTCACCTGCTGCTCGAAGCTCCGAATGCGGTCCAAGTGGCGATTGGTTAAACGAGCTGCCGACATCGTCACGTCGAAGTCGCTCTACTGGGCGGTTCAGAGTGGCAAAACGCTGCGTTTTGGTTATTCTTCAGTTGGGCTTGAGATAGCATGGTCCATATCCAAATCTATCAATTTTTGTGGATCCCATAATTCAGAGTTGGAGACTATATTATTGGGCTTCCAATTTGTGGCCCATTTATAATAGCCTAGAAACCAATCCCATTCCCAACAAAAACCTAAACTTTGTTAAGGTACTCATCTACCCAGAAATTCTCTCCTGCGCACGCGGGTTATGCACGTGAATTGCGCATGACCTGTATTAATAGTGGATTGATAACTTATTTCTATTATATTGATAGTATATAAATATAAAACTATTATTGACACTTCAAAAATTTAATTGTGCACTCCAAACTTTCTATATTTAGAAAGAAAATTACTCTTATTAGAAGTGTACAGTTAAATTTGTGGAGTTTCAATAATAATTTTCTATATATACTATACCATTATTATACTATCAATAACTGCTCATACCATGCGCACAACCTACTTGAAAAGTGAATTCATCCTCAGCTACCTATCAAATTAATCTTTTAAGTTCTTATAAATGAAAAATGAACATGACTCGGTGGGATTGAGATCATCTCTGATTCTCAAATTCTGGATCTTAAACTCTGGAGCTCACTAACTCAGCAATCCGGATCATGCAAGAAAGAGATAAGGCGTGGTTTTATGTGTAAGGTGGACTAGTGGGATGGGGCTAATGGTGGCCAGATGATTTAAATTGAGTGGTCAGGATTGATGGGTCCGTCTTGAGATCCAAAGATGATGTCAATCTAACTCTGTGAGAGCTTATAGTTTTAAGTTTATTTTATGTTGGTTCGTTTAACTAAGTGTGTTGACTTATGTGCATATTTGCATTATTTTTGTGGTTGTTACTGGATGAATAACTTATTTTCTATTATGATGTTGATGCACTCTCTCTAAAAATTTACTGGTTATTTGCAGCAAGGGGATTATAACTAAACTAGTTATGAGCATTTACTTTTACGCATGTGTTTGCATTTTTAGTTTATTTTCAGTATACACTTTTTTATTGTGGCGGGGTGAATACCTTAAGTACAAAGTATTGTTGATGTACCCTCTCATGGAGTTGTGCTGGTACTCTTATGAGAAATGCACAGTTAAATTTGTGAAGTTTTAATAATAATTTTCTATAAATACTGTACCATTATTATATTATCAATATGGTGGTGATATTAACAGCTCATGCCATGCGCACAACCTACGTGAAAAGTGAATTCATCCTCAACTACCTATCAAATTAATCTTTTAAGTTCTTACAAATGAAAAATGAACATGACTCGGTGGGATTGTCCGATTCTCAAACTCTGGATCTTAAACTCCGGAGCTCATTGGCTCAACAATTCGGATCATTCAAGAGAGAGATAAGATGTGGTTTTATGTGTAAGGTGGGCTAGTGGGATGGGGCTAATGGTGGCCGAATGATTTAAATTGAGTGGTCAGGATTGATGGGTCCATCTTGAGATCCAAAGATGATGTCAATCTGACTCTGTGAGAGCTCGTAGTTTTGAGTTTATTTTATGTTGGTTCATTTAACTAAGCGTGTTGACTTATGTGCATATTTGCATTATTTTTGTGGTTGTTACTGGATGAATAACTTATTTTCTATTATGATGTTATGCACTCTCTCTAGAAATTTAATGGTTATTTGCAGCAAGAGGATTATAACTGAACTAGTTATGAGCATTTAGCATTTTTAGTTTATTTTCAGTATAAACTTTTTTATTGTGGCGGGGTGAATACCTTAAGTACAAAGTATTGTTGATGTAGTGCTGGTTCTCTGTGACTGAATTTTAATGTAATTTGAAATTAATAAAATAATTATTAAATAAAGAAAGAATCTCTGAGTAGATAAACTATAGGAGATATACATATGCATGATTGGGATCTACAGCAAAATTAAGCCACATACATTGGTCTAACCTTCTTTACTATGTCGGGTGACTCGGGGTTTATGCATTATCAACTTCAACTTTTGAGGTTGTGCATTTTGGAAAAAAAAATAAAAATTTCATTGTGTCCGAAATATAGAGTGGTATCACATGTTATTACATAAGTAGAGGAACACTTAAAAAATAAAATTTTCCTTCAGTTATATAATTACATATGGTATACTACCATGTGTTCCAGACACACTGAAAAATTCCTCTTTGGCAAGTTCCTCTCCAAATCCCCTCCCCTTTCCTTCCCTCTCTCACTTTCTTCTTTGATGAATGAGATTTCATTGCGTCTATACATAAACTTGTCGCATGAATTTCACATGCATTCATCAACAGCTAAAACATGATCCAGTGTGTGATCAATAATTATCGTTGATGAATGTAAATCTATAAGCTCCATGCTTACATCCATCAACGAAGAACAATCACACATAGGCGTACGAGCAGCTAGAATGCTAGAGCCATAGATACTATTGTATTACGGAAATATCTCTTGCTTAATGTTTACTCTAATTATTTTGTACTGTGGTCCCTAATCTATATATTAATGTTTGATTAGGGTTTGAAAGTAACACCGGGAGACTTTTGAGTCTTTGAGTTTTGAAATGTAGTACGTACGGACTGTTGAATGTATTGACAACGAAGATTAATTAGCAATCGGAAAATGATTTATTCCTGTAATTTACAGGCCCTACGTGAGTAACGTTGTTGTCTTTTTCTATTATTTGTAAACAAATTAGTTATGAGTATGCATGCCTAATTGTTTTGCTTTTAACACCAAAACGCCAAGAACCACTCCAGAACCAAGAATGTTGTTGTGATGCTAATAAATAAATGTCTTTTTTGTTATATACGTGAGTCATCAAGGATCCACATGGACCATCCATAACCATATCTTAATTTGTGTTTGTGTCTTGTGAATTTAACAGTTTTCCCCCCTTATTTTATTTATTTCTTCACCAATAACTTACCTATAACTTATAAGTGATAGCACTATAAATTTCTCCCCTAGGGCTACGTCATCAGATGCACTGTAATTTGTTTTGTTAATTTAACAGGTAGTGATATCCATACATCTACTTTTTACTTTTTACACATTCCTCAATTTTCGATTGTCGAATTCAATGAATTGAAGAAGATCAACAACAAAAAATTAACAAGGGTGTGTATGACTTAAAATAGGTGTATGAATAACAATATCCAATTAACAAAGTAGACTAGCTAGGTCATCTTAAGGGAAGGATAATATTTAATTATTCATTAGTAAGTATGTATTCACTTTCTGATTTGGCTCAATAAAAAAATCATGTGTTCCTTGTTTTTTAAATCCAAGAAAAATTAAATAACATGTCTAACATAAAAAAGTGTTAGAATATCATTGGACAAAATCAAAAGGTGATACTCACTAATGAGTATCCAAGTATTATCCTTAAGAAAATGATAAACATCAATTTTGAGATGAGTAATAGAAAAATTTTGGGCCTAAATAAAAAGAAGTGCAACTAATGGAATTACTAGGTAATTAAGAATAATGAATATTTACAAAATGAACATATATTAATTTCCAATTTTATGTTTTTATACCCGATGATAGTTTGACACCTAGGTTCAGCAGAGTGTACACCTTATTGCACTTATCTCTCTTTTCTTACATGATGGGAATGTCATATATACACTTTGTTGCACCTAGATCACAATGATTCCTTTAAAAAAAAACAAAGAGTTGCAAGTTAAGGACTTATGGATGCTAAGGGTTTATACTTCTTTGACAACTGCAGACCTTATGGATGGAGATTAAGAATCTTGATGGTCCCGAGCTTTGGTTCCAACTTGCTTCACTGCAAGCTGGGTAATCATCAGTCTGAATCATACACATGATCGTCAAAATTAGATCGATCACGATTCACAAAAGGTTATGTGTCAAGTGGCACAAGAGAATATCAGAACTTCTAGAAGACAAAATTAATATATATATATATATATATATATGTATGTATGATGTATATATACCGATAAACATAGCTCTCACTCGATTAATATTGATCGATTATTCTAATTAATTCTACATGATTAGTATCAGAATTTTAGAAGAATATCAATTGCTTCGTTGGTTGTACATGGTCCAGGCCACAACCAGTGGCTTTCTAATATTTACTCAAACTCTCCGAATCTCAAAATTATTAATTATTTTGCATGTTATTTAAGCGTAAATAAATTAATTGAAAAGGAATCATTAACCATAAATTATTTTTGTTACTTTTCAGAATTCCCATTTTTAAAACTTGTTATTTTCTATCCCAGTTAAGTCTCAACTTTGTATTTGATTAAAAATAAAATAAAATAAAACCTCAACTTCTTTTATACTAAACTAGTTGATGAGCACACATTTTGTGTGTGTGAACAATTTCATTTTGTTTTTTTTATTAAGGAGTGTGATTAGTTTTTAAAATTTTAAAAAGAGTATGAAAAAATTGGTGAGACAATTTCTCTTAATAAGTGCATATTTTATCTTAATATTACATAATTACTATTTTGTTCTCGTTATGTAAATATTGTGTGTCAAAAGTGAGGGTAAAATAGGAAAAATGGGGATATAATTGTCATTTTCTCAAAAGATACAAAATTACTATTTTGCTCTCCTTATGTAAGTATTGTGTATCAAAAGTGAGGGCAAAATAGGAAAAAGGGGGCAAAAGATACAAAATTAGTATTTTACCCTCCTTATGTAAATATTGTATATAAAAAATGAGAGCAAAATAAGAACAAAATGGTAAAATTTTGACAAAGGAAGATTCTCTTAATAATAGTATAGATTAGTAATAGCTAGCCCCGTGCACCACGTTTTGCAAAGAATAATGTGAACGATATGATAAAGGACGAAAGTTTATACTGCTGAATATTTAATGTTCTCAGAATTAAGATTGATGAGGAATCTAAAAACAAGGGTCCTACCCTTCACAGTTGACGGGTCATGAGATACGTTGATGAAAATTTGAGAATTGGATCCTTTGGATCCTCCATCCGCATCCTCTGAATTTCTCAATTCTGTTCGTTCAACCGAAAATTGGACTTTCAGGAACTAATTAACTTTTTTTTTTTACTATTCCTTTTCTTTCTCTATTTGAGAGGACTTGGTTCCAGGTTTGGGCAACCGGAGGCAAGAAAATGATGGTGTGGACGTGGTGGGTCGGCAATTGGATCCATCACCCATCGAAGAATGTAAAAAATTGAAAGATCTGGAGAATTCGGATAGAAGGGATCCAGATAAAATCTTCTCAAGTTCCCAAAAGCAATAAAAATATTTGAATTTGTTTAAATTATTAGACTTGTTTGTCACTTAATTATAATATTGTAAACACGAAAATTCTGTGACAAATGACAAGATAATACGTGTACAAAAAATATTTGTATTAATGTAAATTTAGGGTTACAATCTCTTTACAACTTGATCATCTGATTCGATCTCTGAAATGTAAGGTGTGTAGTGTTGTTGATCTAGGGGTCGCAATGACTTGATCTTGGATGAACGGATGCTGCAAGGTTTTGGCTATTGGCAATGGAAGAATGGGTATGTGTAGGGATGCCTGGTGGTTCTTCACGGGTTTGACCAAGGCTGCAGCGAGTTTTCCGAGCCTTCTTGAGTGTTTGGGGGTTTGAGTGCTTGAGAGCTTCAAAGTTTCAAAACTTCAGCGTTTGGGCGTGAATGATTTTTTAGCCTCTCTTCTTTGTCTTGGAGCCTCATATTTATAGACTATCCAAGTTTTGCCTACGAATGGATTTGGCCTTAATTGTGGGCTTGATTAATTGATGAAAAAAATCAGGACTTGATTTGTGGGCCGGTTCGTGATTTGACTCCATCAATTTATATTTGAGTTAATTAAATTAAAATCAAATAAATCAATTAATTCTTTTATGGCAAATGTTGACACGTGTCATTCTTGATGACTCGTTGGATTTGTGAGACACATGGCGCATGCCACATATACCCTTGCATGTCAAAACTTTAATGTGCTGTGGACATTTATTTCACCGAAATTTCAATATCAACAATTATATCAGTTTGGAAGGTTATTCTTAATTATTCGACGAAACTAGAAGATGTTGATCTCATCAAGTACAGTAAACTGGTAAAGTGACAAGTAGTGATGACCCCATTTCTTAATGTGAAGAATACGGGTTGGATTTGTAGTTTATCCGTCATTTGTAGTTATATACGGTTTATGTACACACTTGTTTGAAGGAACCTTCCCCTCAGAGGAAAAGAGTAAAATTACATAAACAAAAATGGCAATGAGAAAAGACAACAATGCGGCCACTTTCAGTTTTCCAACGAATCCTATAAACATAGATGATGGGACTGAAGAGTCGGATTTCTGGGGTTTTACACTTTTTTATATATGATTTTGAAGACACTAAAAGTATTGAGACAATTTTCAAACGATGCTTAAGCCATACATATCAAAATTAATTTAAGTATGACTTTCTTAAGATATTGAGTTAATTAATATTGAGTGATTTTGTCACTTGGTATTACAGTTTAATTATTAACTATATGCAAACTGTATATCCATATTATAGAGCAAAAAGAAGAAGATGAAGGTTTAAAAGGAATGAAAGCTTTTATTGATATCTTGTGATTTGATTATACTAACAAAAATGAGCGAGTACTTACAAATTATACTCATACATGAGACAACACCGGTTGCCCAATTCTCAAGTTTACGAATTAACTAATTCTTTAACCTTCTAACAAACTATTCTAACAACTCACATCAACTAGACCAATCTATGCCAATAACCAATCACCATCGTACACATGTTAATACTAATGCTACTCTCCACTTGTAATTAAGTGGAAAATCTTAAGGTTTGACTCTCGTGGATGGTGCGTTCGATACTAAATTATTATAGCAAACTCATAGTGTAACTTAACCTAGTCAACAACCCCTTTAAAGTAAATAATCTCTTTATATTTTGACAAAAAAAAATCTCTTTATATTAAGAAACATTGTATGCTTTTAAGGAGATCCCGATAAAGAGAAATTTCAATAAGTGGTATTGACCTTATAATTAGTTGAAGAGAAAAATTGTATCCCTTTTATTAACCTTAGTTGGAGAGGTGATTTTTTCGAATTGACGTATTCTAAAAAACAAAATGATCATAGGCATATGCCGAAAGATGAAATTATTTATCGACCTAAATCGAATTTCTTATAATTATTTTCACCATTTAGGTTTAGGAACAAACCAAATTTTCTGATTGGTGGATTAAGGTAGATCAAATATGAAATATCTCGAAGGAGCCAACCAAAGTTGAGAGGCTGAGAGTAATCGATGGTGACAAAAAGGGAAGGCAAGTTCTTCCAACTTCTAGGAAGATTCCAAGGTACGGCATATAATTGAGTACGGAAAATTACAATTAGATTGTGCCACGTATGAGCAAAGTGTGTCTATATATATATATAGGTGCGTATACGGCATATAATTGAGTACGAAAAATTATAGTTAGATTGTGCCACATATGAGCAAAGTGTGTGTGTGTGGAGAGGGAGAGGGAGAGCAATGTGTGTGTGTGTGTGTGGAGAGGGAGGGAGGGAGGGAGGGAGAGAGAGGACAAATATTTTTATAAACATTTTTACATTTTTTTGTAGCCTTTAATTTGGAAAAAAAAATTAAAATTAAAATTAAAAAGAGAAGAAACCCTAGCTATAATTGTGAAAATAAAAAAGGAGGTATGCAACCTCCATATCCCCACGTCTGCAACTTCCATGCATTGAATCTTCATTAGGTAAGCAAAATAAAACCTTAAATTTTATATTATTGTTCATATACGTAGGATGATAAAATTAGGTTTTGAAAAATCTTTTTATTTTTGTCAGGTCGTATTTCATGATTTTTTTAATGTTAAATCATGGTTTTTTTTCCAGTTACTATTAGGGTTAGTTTTTATAAAATGAAAGAAGAGAGGCACTACAGACCTCATCGGCAAAGGAGAGATTTCATGTTTGTGTGTTATTAGGATTCAAATGATTATTTTTTTTTCAATTTTATTCTATTAGATATTTGTTTTTAATTTAGGTTAGTATTTTCTTTATTAATTATAGTCTACATCATCATTCAAGTTTTTTTTTTTTTTTAGTCGAGCGATAGCATTAGTAAGTTAGATGTTAGATTAACCATTTACGGGGTTCGAACTTACGCTGTTATGCAAGGGCACTACACAATTTCTACCACTGTAGTAAAAGACCACTTGCCATCCAAATCATTTAATGTTTAAAATTCTTCACATCACTCTTAATCGATCTAGACTGTTGAATGTTATAAAATCTAAAGGTTACATAGAAGTGTAAAAGTGTAAAAGTGTTCGTAAACATATTTGTCTCTTGATATATGTATGCTTAGGATCTATTCAATTATTGATGTAAAAATACAAATATTATCATATTACATATCATTATTGATGTTGGGCGTTTCTGGTCTTTGTGGTTTCCTTTTACCCGTAGAATTCCAAACTCTGTAGGTCCCGAAATTAGGGTAAAAGGATGAGTGAAATCATCTTTTTTTTTTTTGGGTAAAAATATATGAACTCGTTTGGAAATGTTTATAAAATAACTGAAATTATTTTTAAAGAAATTTTTTTTGGGTTCCAAAAGTACTTGAAGTGCTTCCTGTAAAAAGAACCAGCAAGTGCTTTTCCAATATTCACTTGCGTTTTTACAAAGGATTGGTTTAAAAAATATTTTTAATAAAAACGCTTTTAGGTATTTTAGAAAGCGTTCTAAACATCATATAGTGTCAAAGACAAAAAAAAAAGAGAAAATCATATATATATATATATATAGAAATTAGGTTCTCATCCTTCATTTTGCTATTCCATTGATTAAAATCCTATTCATTTTCAATTTTTGATTAAGGTCTTTAGGTATTAATAACATCATTAATTATTTCAATAATAAAATATTTTTTTATTTCTAAATATATTCATTTAATGTTAAAAATGTTACAATTAGTATATTTATATTTATGACTAATTTTTTTTATCATATATTTTTAGTTTTAGTTTGTACCCATTTTTAATTTGTACCAATTTTCGTTTCAATTTTAATTTGTACCCATGTATTAATTTCTTTTTGTGCCCATATTTTTTAAAGTTTATTTGTATTTGTACCCATATTTTTTTTATTTGTACTTTTTATTTTGCTAAATGTACCCATGCTAATTATATTTACCCATTCATGTAAAACTTTTTAATCTTAAAATGTACTCATTCTTAAATATACCAATTTGTTATATATAAAATATACCTTTTTTATATAAAATCTATTCAATTTTTTTTCTAATCCATTTTAAAACTTATATGGGTACATTAATTCTTTATTCTTTGATTTTAAAATGTATCCATGTCAAGTTTAATCGTAGAAATTTACGAATGTTATATTCTTTCTTTTTTTGTGATTTTGAAGAATGTACCCATGTTTTGATACAATAATTTTTTTGGTTAATTTTGATGAATGTACCCATATTTACACACACACACAATAGTATATTTATATTTTAATATTTTTAATCCCACAAATTATGGTTTTTTATTTAAAATCTCATTTATATAAACAACTAAAATTTCTAATTTTTAATTTAAAAAAATATAGTATCATACATAGAAATAAATTATCGCATTAATTTCATGGACCTCAATAAAAAATTAAAAACCAACAAGATTTCAATTAAAGAATATTCATAGTTAAATACCGCATCCAAAGTCTCTTTATATATATATACAAGAGTTTTGGATAATGTAGCCCGAGGATTTGTTCATAGGCCACTCGATTTAGTTTCATACGGGTTCTGAAATGGTAATTTGATTTGAAAAGCTTTTCTGAAAATGAAAGTGAGGACAATATGTGTTGGAAAATGGCAGTTCTGTACATGTCATGTTGTTAGGAGATATAATGTGGAAATATAGCCGTGTATAATAACAATAATACAACAGTAAAATACAACTGCAGTTCTCTCTGTTTTCTCTCAATACATCTTCCTTATTCATCTTGTTGATGCACAAAACCAGAGGTCTTGGAACAACATAAATCCGACCGTGAATCTACAAGAAATGTAAATAACACAAGGTGTATCGTGGTTCACCCCAAGGTTCGGGCTACATCCACACTGATATTGTATTTCTGAGGGAGAGAGAGCTCTGAGAGTGAGAGCTTTGAGAGGGGGTGAGAGGGCCTACGAATTGGCCTCCTCTAATTGTGAGGGTGATAAGTCCTTTTATAGAATAAGAGCTCCTTACTTATTCCATATTTGCCCATTCCTTTATTATATAATTATACTTGAGTCATCCGAGTATTTATACGAGGTCTAAATACAAAGGTCCTAAATATGATATAAACACATCTTAACATATATATATCCCACATCAGATAGCGGTTGCCCCGTCTGTGTATGTTATAGGCATCTGCATGCCTGTTCGTACAGGCAACAAAATCCTTGGGTTTAACAATTCCAACAAACAGTATCGCAGCTTTTGGCTGAAACCAGTCAATTGAACTTCCCCAATTTTTACGCCATATGCATGAAGGAAAAGAAGTCTGAAGCTTTTCAATGAGAAGCCAAAATCATTGCATGCGAACCGATGCAACCTTGCAATTCACAGTTTTCTATACAACATTTGGCCAGTAGAGTTGTCACAGCCCGTCCCGGAATATTTAGTTTCGACGGTGTGAAATGACGATTTTACCTTTGGATGTTGAGATTGTGATGTGTGTGACATGCTTTTGGGATGTAGACTATTATGTTGAGTTCCTAAGTTTTGGACTCAAGTAAAAATTAAACTTTTGGTTGTTTTGGTGGATGACCAAGTGAGGACACACGCACACTAAAAGCACCCCGTGCTCTCTCTCTCTCCCCTTCTCTCGGCCTTCCTACCATTTCCGTACAAAACGTACGAACGAACGTCAAACTCACATTTCACGCACGGATCGATGTCAAGAAGGTGAGATTCGAACTCCTTGCAAGTCCCTGAGTTCATATATGCCATTTTTAAATTGTGAAATCCTCAAAAACCCGAGAAACCATCACCCCCGATTTGAGTACTGTTCATGTGGTCGTAATTATGGATGTTTCAGGGAATTTTAAGCTCATAGGAAGCTTTAGGGCGTTCGTACGAAGCTCGGAGAAGAAAAACCAATCAAATTGGACGTTAGGAAGTCGAGTTTGGAGAGTTTCAAATTTGGCCGGAATTATCAAGCTCTCTCCGACGAGTTTTCGTGGATTTCAAGCCTTGAAATTGGTAAGGATGTGTTCTTCTGGTTATAAGCTTTAAATTGAGACCAATTTCATGAGTTTTGGTTAAGTAATGACTGAGATACAAGGTTTTAAAGTTTTTCTAGTTTTCGGCGACGACGACGGTCGCCGGAGTTCGAAGGTAGGGGATGATGGAATATTCCGTCAACTTTGATAGAATATTCCTAACGGCAACTAACAGTGTTAGTTAAATGTAACGTAATATTCCTTAAATTTAACGGAATATTCCTAACGGCCGTTAGGCCTCAGTTAAGGTTTGGCCGCGCATGAGGGCGCGTAGGGCCGTGCCCTTGCCGGCGCGTGACGAAGTGTGAGGGCTCCAAATTTTTTTCTAAAAATATGGGGATGTTCGTGAAGTTGTGTAGATCACGATGGTATATTTATATACCTCATATGAGCAATGTATGAGAAGTTATTAGCTAGTATCGGTTATGTGCCTTAACGTTTTTATAGTTGTTTCGCATATAGGGGAGACTTATCCAGAGGACGAACGTAGTCAAGGGTGACTCGGGGGCTATGACCTTTCGACATACCAGTGAGTGAGCTTTTGGTTTTCAGTATATACTTATATACTTGATATTTTCCCAGAAAATGCATTTAAATGAGTTATGATTTGAATTGCCATGCCAAACATTTTATATTTAGAATATGCATATGATGTTTGCATATATATATATATATATATAATTGTGGTGCTGAAGATGCTCAGGTAAGTCCCATGTGAGTTTATGAATTGTGAATGTGAATAATGGTTGTGATTAATTGAGAAAATTTGAGCTCATAAACCTGCATCCCGGTGTTAGTGATTTAGCCAGAGATATGGCACAAACCTGTTTATCATGTCACCTCCCGCACCATATGCTCACATTGGATCCAATTTAGGTGCACAGTCTTGTCGTACAGACCATTATATGTGGTTCCGACTCGTAGGTGACTAGCTATTTATCACACAGCTATTATGAGAGCGTAGTATTGAGCATAATTATATTACACCCAGTCTTGTCGTACAGACATTTACTATGGTTCCGACTCGTGTACATCATAATGCCGTATAGGTCACTTGCAGTGATTCCGGCTAGATTGATTAATGAGCTATGACTTCAGCCGTATAGACTTCTACAGGGGTTCCAACTAATATGTTATTTTTCATGAATTTATTTTCACAAGAGCTACTTATTCTGCTTTAAATTTTGGCATGGCATACTTATGAATATGGTTATATTAAGCATGATTGGACCGCGCGCACACACACACATATGTTTATATTCTATTTTTGGGAAAATTATACATGTTTTACGGTGAGGGGTTAGAGCATTTTGATGATGAAATGGTTTAGAAAAGCTTTGTTTTTGTCCATTCACATTTTCTGTTTTATGCCCCTCCAGATTTTAGGTAGACTTGCTGTTGGTAGCGTTTGAGGATTTCGGCTGTTCTGACAGAATATAATATTTGTAGGATATTTTCCAGTACTGTATAACTAGTACTTGTCCTATTGGATTGCACCTAGACTTTCGATGCTCTGATTAGGTGTATTTACACTTGTATCTCACTCCTAGCACTTCCTACTTATTAGTGCACATTAGTAGCTTTCGGTTTTTATTTATTTGTATATTTCTTATCCTTATTGCTTCCGTACTATGCACATGGTTACGTCACCCTCATATAACGGCCAACATGCCTCGATCTCGGTTGGGGTGTGTCAATAGTTCTCAGAAAGTATTATTAGAACTAATATTTCCATTTATCACTTCCACTTCAAACCAAACCGGTGGATCTCAATCTAACTTCCATTCAAAACAATAATTAATATTTAAATATCAAAATAAAATATTGTTGGGGATAGAATGTAGAAAGAAATGAGAGAAATTGGGAGGAGAAATCAAAATGTGTCATTTCATTATCTTTAGACCCCTTTGTACAGGGTAAGAGTAATTCGGAGGAGAAGCCCAAATGTGTAAGATTTATATTAATGATCACTAAGGATTAAGTATTAATTGGTTACGAATATTGACACCTACATAGACATAAATATTTACAACAAATATGAAATTTTTTAACAGTTGTGCTTCAAAAAATTAGGCACAAAGTCCAAAGGAAAAAGTTGCCGGCTTACAACCGATTTAGGAACAAAAATAAGAGAGAGAATCCATTGATGTGTTAAGTTGTTTAAAGCTATCCCTAAAGCGGGAGAAGGACACTCCTAAGAACATTTACAATTTGATTCAATTTGGACAAGCCACTTTGCTAACATTGTGCTGTATAATTTTCGTTGGGTACTCATTATTGCTACCGTTTCTCCATGCCTTCATTGTACTTTCTACTTCTACAGGCCACAATCGTACGTGCATCACGTTTTGTTTTTATTTAACAACGTGACAAGGCTAAACAGTTTCTAAAACATACACATCGATCCATTTTATACATTTGTTGTTTTTTGTTTCAGTTCAGACTGACAAAAGATGCATGTGATTTTGTAAGATCCTAAAATGTGGACTATTCTCTCCCCTCTTTTTTTCGTCATCTTCCCTCATTTCCTATTTGAATGGTCACTGTTAAGCCACGTCAACATCTTATATTAATTTTTTTATAGAAAGAGAAAGACAAATAGAGAATGTCAGAGGAGGAGCTGGACGTGGATATAAAGAGGAGTTGAGAGAATCCTAATCCATTTTATACATCCATCGATCCAATATTCATCTATATGGGAATCTCAAAAGGGGATGCACATAAGAAGCTACATAATGTAGATGCAAATTTCTTCCTCCTTGATCTTGAACAATTTTGCACATACAAAACAATTAACATCTTAGGTTAAAGCCAAGAGCCTCACGCGCCCACTATGAATTGAGGAGGGGTTTTGGCCGAATAACCTCCGATGCCAAAGTTAGAATTTAGAGAGAAAGAGAGTTTAGAGAATTTTGAGATTTTTGCCAAAGTGTTGGGATTGCTTTTTGGTGGAAATGGGAGCCTATATATAGGGATAGGAGGTGGCTGGCCTAGCTAGGGTTTTTGGGTTGAATTTAGGTTTAATTAGGGTAATTAAAAAGAGAAAATATGGTAGAAAATGTAGAAAACATGGAAGATGGCCGGCCATGTGGTGTTTTATGGGTTAAAGGGATCACTTAATTGACAATTTAAGGGATTAAATAGGCAATTAACCCCTTAATTGGCCATTTATCATGATTTTTAGAAGGAAGGTGATAGGATTTTTACTACTCATGTGAACGGGCTTAAATCTCCTATTTTACTTGCAAGAATCACAAGGTTATTCTAGTATAAACGGATTTCGCAAAGTCGTCTCCACATGGACTATTAAATAATTCTAAACTAATCAGATTCCATTTAATTATTGTTAAGTAGAAGTTTGGGTGATTGGTTTTATAACCTAATTAAAATAAAAACGAAATTAATGAATTAAAATAAACAATCAGCAATATTAGAGCTAGAGAGAAAACAGTTTTGGGAGAATAAAATTAAGAAAGCACTAGGGTTCCACCATCACCTAGCAATCCTATGAATTTTTACCAATTACTTATGATCTACACATGCCACTTTGAAGGTTAGATTTTCCTAATTCATATTCTACTTGGAACCTCCAACATAGAACGTATATCTAACATGCAACCTGTTCGGACGTTCGGATCAAATCTGAACATAAAAGACTCATTATGCTTTATGAAAATCCTTTGCAAAACCATGCATGCAATCCTTAAGACGTGATATTCATTCTAAGTGAAATTACAATTATTAATCACAAGAAGCCAGCGTCAATTTCAGAGAACCTTCCGACCAAAATTGTATCAAATTACTTTTCTAAAGATCCTAATGGTGATCAGGCATTAAGACAATTAGATAGTTTTTATCCCGGTAATTAACAATTCAAAGTATGCATACAATCAATCATAAGCAATTAAATAAAAATCACATATTCATGCTAAGGCTCAAGGCTTCGCCATAGCAAAAGAAATTAGTTCCGCATACTCATAATTGAAATCATAGAAAATATATTCAAGAAAAGAATTGAAAGAACCTTCAAGTAGAAAATCTCCAAAACCCTAACAATTCTCTCTGTCTCCAAAATTGCATAAAAGGAAGCGTAAAAAAATATGGTAGTCGGCCAAACAATATATTTGCCCAGCCTCCCACACAAACCCTAGGAAACTAAAATTTTCCAAATCCCCAAAAACTTAGGAAACATAACCCTAAATTAAATGATAAAATTCGTCTAAAATCTGAACAGCCACGTTTGGACCCATAAACTGCTCCAAAACTGGCCCAATATGGCTAGATTTAATGTTTGGAATATTCTGAATACTTCTCCAGAAGGCCATGAACCCATCCGAAGTCATCTTGGGCTCCAAAAACGCAATTTAAGCCAAAAAAACATCATTTTTCAGCACTGCGCACTGCTTCTTTATTTTATCGTCAGAAAATAACCGCTTGGTGGAAAAATCCAAAATTTTGATATGATCAAGCTAAGTGACTCATGAACGTCTTCCAACTGTAATTACTCCAAAATTCATCCATTTGGTCCTGTTTTGCTCCAGAGGAAGTCGAAAGTCCTATATGGAAAATACAATTCAAAGTATCAAAATTCTTCCAATATATTAACCAAAATATACTAAGATTAGGGTAAACTATATAATATAAAATCTACTCATCAGAAGGTTTTAAAGTTATGGAAAGAATAAAATAAATAGGTAATTGATTAGCTAAAAGAGGAAAAATAGGTAAGAAATATATGGAATGAAATAGGTTTTAAGTTGATACCTATTTTGGGCACTTTTGACTTGGTTTATGGATGATTGCCCGCTGCTCGCGTGTAGGAATCTTAGTATGCCTCAAGGGTATTTTTGTTCTCTTTTATTCAAGAATCTACGTGTCACCTTGTGATTATTTTTGGCTCCACAAATAAATTTTCAATTTTTAATGTTCACAAATCGGGCATTTGCATAATTGCATTTCGTTTGGTTTGGTGGTGCAAAACTGTTTGACGATCTCGTACGTTTGGCTTCATACAAGAACCTTCCACTCAGAAGCAGCGGGAAAGAGAGTTTGCAAGCTATCCATGCATGCACACAGAGGAAAAGGTTGGGAGAAGTTAGAAGCGAGCTAGCATGCAGTGCTTATTCGTACGTAAGCTTTGACGTGAAAAAGGAAAGAGTTAAACAAAAAGGTGACAACGTAAGTAACTTTTGGCATACGTGCAGGTAAGAATATGTAATTAAAGGACAATACTTATGTCCACATGCAAAATAGTAATCAGCTTAAGCAATGAAAGATTGGGACGATATTCCAAAATCTTGTCACCTTGTTTATGTAAATATATAGTTAGCATATTTGAATAAAAAAATGTTATATGAATAATGTTATGTACTTCAAGCTAAAGGTTAGAACTTTTTTTCTTTAACTCACTAAGTCCTGAGTTCAAACTCTCTTCCTTTTTTAGTTTACAATATCGCTTAAAATATATATATATATATATATATATATATATATATATATATATATAATTATGAATTTATATATGGTACTGTTAATTTTGATGATCATAATGTAACTTGTTCTTGCTTGTAATTAAGATGTTAAACGTTAACATATTTTTGCAATATCGTTAAACGTGATCATATATGAAGCCTAAAAGTAAATAACAAGGAGGAGTTATTCTAAGAATTTTCAGTGATTAATTAGTATTCAAATAGAGAAATTAAAGGTAAATATAAATTTTAACCTATTAATCTGGAAAATTATTAGGAAGGGATGATGAAAATTATTAACTTCTTAATTTGCAAATCAAACCATAATATACATACTTGCGAATGTGACACTTAATTACCACAAAGCGTATGATGTCAAGAAAGGATTGCCCTATGCACGCCTACCATTTTACTCGATCGTATGCTATTTCTTTAATCCACAACATACACTCGAGACGACGAGACGCCAATGCACGACACCTTTTTACGGAAATCAATCAAATCATGTTGAAATCATGTTGGGAAACAGTCCAAAAGAAAAGAAGATCTTGGGGCGTAATTCTGATCGTGAAGTTTCTAGCACCTTAAACTTTATAATTCTTTATTTTTTTCCCTTCTCATAAGAATAAATAGATATCCTTTATTTCTTAGCCATACAAAAGGGACATAGTTGATCAGATCGAAATCCAACATGAGGTTGATATAATTAGATCAGTGAAAAGGTGTGGTGGTGATGCCTTAGAAAATAAATTATTATTGTTTATACATTTATTTTTTTGGGCGGACCACGAATAATACTTTCAATTCAATTATGCATAGGGGTATTACGACTGTCAAAACACTCAATGATTGAGCAGAACATCCTTCTGGGTTATAGCATATGCCCCTTGGTACGTTAGCTCTTTTTTCTTGGTGAAACACCAGAAAGAAAAGGCCGCAAAAATAACTTAGCTTTGAGAGTCTGTACAATCGATTCTCTGTCTCGAAACCTCAAAAGATCATCTAACAAAATAGAGTAGACATCACATTAGAATGCTCAAATCAGCTCCGTGCATTCAAAGTCAAAAGAAAGATATTCAGTTTGCCAAACTATCGACTATCATTACCATACACATTAGCTATTTTTTTTCTAACTTTTCACTCTAAAAAAAATCATTTTACTCTCCTTATAAATGTATATTTATTCTAAATATAAAAAGTTTGCTGAGTAAAATGATTTTTTTAAGTGTCAATAACATGTCTCATTAAATACTACTAAATTATTGATTAATTTCACACAAATAAACAATGATACTTTCTATTTTATTAATGGAAAATGTTAGAAAAACTATGTTTTTAGACCATATTTTGTAAACCACGTGATGATGACTATTGATGGTTGAATTCAATATTTAAGGATTTAAATCAAGAATTCAACTATCAACTGCTATATTAGTCTACAAAATATGAAGTATAAAAGTGCAGTTTTTTATTCTTAATGCAAAATTATATTTTAAAAGAAGTAGCCGGGAACTTGTTTGTCATGAGCCCATGCAGTTTGGTGAAAAACGACATTAACCCCTTGAAGTGTAGAAGGGCAGTAACTTATAATTGACACGGTACTACAGTGAGCACGTATGATAAGAGGAGAAAGATGGTAGCCTGCGGGCAGGTGGTCCTGTAAACATCGCCGGTGACAAGGAGTGGTGGTCAGTCGTGGACCCCAAACTCGTTGAGAAAAGCCAGTTAACCACGTTGCCTTAGCTCATCAATTCTATGGACGTCCCCTCGCTTGCCCTTCCTCTTCATCTTCATGTGCTACCTGACAAAATATTATACATATAGTCCTACCTAGGCCAAAAACTTAAGGCCACACCGCTTGATGAGGGGGCTGGTGGTCCAATTACCCAATAACATTATGTCGGATCGTCAAATTATTTTTCATGTAAATTCTCATCGATAAGTATATCAATATGAGTTGTGAATATTGATAATATCAACTTTATATACCTATTGGTAATGATCAATAACATATTAGATGATGACACGTCACATGATTAAAATGATTGGTCTAATGATCTAATAAAATGTTGTTATGTCGTTTGTCATTTTTACTTAAACTTTCACTGACAAGCATATCGAAAACAATATATCAACAATTACATAATCAACTGACCATTTTTGTTAACAAACATAACCATATTCAATAATTGATAACATATGAGATGATTAGATATATCACGTAATTAGAAGACTTGCTAAAATGTTTCCCCTCCATAGCTAGTTATGGGTGACCCAATCTTTCTATACTCAATTATTTAACAGAATATTCCATCTACATATATATGTGTGTGTATATCATTGAGTCACTCTCACTGATATCACTAGCTCTCCCAAACACTCTCTCTTCCTCTCTCCCATGGTTGCCTTCTCCTCCTTATCTTCACCATGTCCTCCTCCCAGTTCTTCCTCCCAAGGTTACTACTAATTCCTAATATTAATTAATTACGTACTTCTTCTTTAAATAATTAAATTATGTATAATTGCTTACTTTTGCATGGGTATGCTGACATGCAACAGGTGGACCCGAGTTCTCCGGCGCCAGAACTCCCAGAGCGACGACACCGACAACACCCACAACTCCAACAACATCGAAGACATCATCAACACCCCAATCATCTCCAACTCCGTCGAATGCTACGCCTGCACTCAGGTGGGGGTCCCAGCCTTTCACTCCACTAGCTGCGACGCCGCCCACCAGCCCCAATGGGAGGCCTCCGCCGGCTCTTCCCTGATCCCCATCCAATCCCGCTCCGATCTCAAAAAGGGTCTCTCCCGCCACCGCCCAGCCAGCCCCTTCGGCCCCGTACTTGACCCCCGCAGCAAGCGCGTCCAGCGCTGGAACCGCGCGTTCCTCCTCGCGCGTGGGATGGCGCTGGCCGTCGACCCGCTCTTCTTCTACGCCCTCTCCATTGGAAGAAGCGGGACGCCCTGCCTATACATGGACGGCGGGCTAGCAGCAATTGTCACCGTGCTCCGCACATGCGTGGACGCCGTGCACCTGTGCCACCTGTGGCTACAGTTCCGGCTGGCGTACGTGTCGAGGGAGTCTCTGGTGGTCGGCTGCGGGAAGCTCGTGTGGGACGCACGTGCGATCTCCTCCCACTACCTTCGATCTCTCAAAGGTTTCTGGTTCGACGCCTTCGTCATCCTCCCCGTTCCCCAGGTGAGTCGACTGGCTGGCCTTTCATCCTCTTCAAGCATATATTTTGTTTAATTACGAAACTGCCCATAAGTTCGTATCTCTACGGGTCTCCACATGAAAAAACTTGGGTAAGAATACCCGATCACGTGATGTCATCTCATATGAGAGCTGCTGTCAGTCCAACTAAAATTTTTCTCGCCTCACGTTCGTATAATATAATTATCCAGATTTTTAGAAAGTAGCACTAGCTTTCGAATTTTTTTTTAATGTAATGATCACAATAAACTATACGATATAAGGTACACATTACGATGACATGATTTAATAAAAAGTATTACTCACACATTTATTTTTACTTTCCACATACTCTTATTAATTTTTTTGTCATTGATCGTCTTCAATTCATTCGATCCAACAAAAAAATAAGAAAGATGTATGAGAAGTAAAAATAGGTATGCTGATAGCCTACCCAATTTAATTAGCCTACAATAAATTCTGTTTGTCAGAAAATGCATTTTTGTCACCAATTTGCAGAGAAATTGCAGATTTCTGGCTGATAAACACTTTCTGCATCTTTGTTTTTGCAGGCAGTATTTTGGCTGGTTCTTCCAAAATTGATAAAAGAAGAGAAGATTAAGGTGATCATGACCATTCTTCTCTTAATTTTTTTGTTCCAATTCCTCCCAAAAGTCTACCACAGCATCTCCTTGATGAGAAGAATGCAAAAGGTCACAGGCTACATCTTTGGCACCATTTGGTGGGGCTTTGGCCTCAACCTCATCGCCTACTTCATTGCCTCTCACGTACGTAGAATCGTCAAATTACGTGATTACTATTCAAAATCTCTATTAATTGTAGTTCTTTATGCTTAATTAATTTTTGTTCCGTGATTTTAGGTTGCTGGGGGATGCTGGTATGTGCTCGCGATTCAGCGTGTAGCTTCGTGCCTAAGGCAACATTGTGACCAAAATGTCAACTGCAACCTCTCTTTGTCTTGCTCGGACGAAGTTTGCTACCAGTTTTTGTTACCAGCCTCCACGAGTGGAAGCACTTGTGGAGGCAACACAACAGCAAGCGTGATGAGAAAGCCGCCACTCTGCCTGGATGTCAATGGCACATTTAACTATGGAATCTATCAGTTGGCTCTTCCTGTCATTTCTAGCAACTCCCTTGCTATTAAGATCCTTTATCCCATCTTTTGGGGTTTAATGACTCTTAGGTACCTTGTTAAACAAGTAAACTTCACGATTAACTAGTAATAATGCGAATATTAGACAATTTTTATGATTAATTATATGATCAATTGCAGTACATTTGGGAATGATCTTGAACCTACAAGTCACTGGTTAGAAGTGATTTTCAGCATATGCATTGTGCTTAGTGGCTTGCTGCTATTCACTTTGTTGATCGGGAACATTCAGGTGACTTTTCGCATACATAATAATGTATATTTGCTTTTGGGTTCTTATTTTTTACCTTTTTTTGGTCAAGTGACCTGCTGACTACGAGTAGACTTCAGTAGCTAAATTAGCTAGAGCAGTGTGTCTTGTAGTTTAAATATGATTAGAATATATGCTCGAATAAAAAAAAAAGAAAAGAAACAACTGATCTCACTATGCGTACTGAACAATGCTTGATGCAGGTATTTCTCCACGCCGTTATGGCAAAGAAAAGGAAGATGCAGCTGAGATGCAGAGACATGGAATGGTGGATGAAGCGGAGGCAGTTGCCTTCTGGATTGAGACGAAGAGTACGCCATTACGAAAGGCATAGATGGGTGACAATGGGGGGAGAAGATGAGATGGATTTGATCAAAGACTTGCCGGAAGGGCTCCGGAGGGAGATTAAGCGCCATTTATGCTTAGAACTCATCAAAAAGGTTCCCCTGTTCGACAACTTGGATGATCTTATTCTTGACAACATTTGTGATAGGGTTAGGCCTCTGGTCTTCTCCAAAGATGAAAAGGTAACAAATTGATCATCTGCAAAGTGATTTAATTACTCTATGATCACGTGATTTACATCCCAATTAATTTAAACAGATAATCAGAGAAGGAGATCCTGTGCCGAGGATGCTATTTATTGTGCGTGGACGCATTAAGCGTACCCAAGGCCTAAGCAAAGGCATGGTGGGAACGAATGTGCTTGAACCGGGAGGGTTTTTTGGCGATGAGCTGCTCTCCTGGTGCCTTCGCCGGCCATTCATAGACCGCCTTCCAGCCTCATCTGCGACATTCACCTGCATTGAATCAACAGAAGCATTTGGCCTCAATGCAGTCGATCTGAGATACATCACGGATCACTTCCGTTACAAATTTGCCAACGAGAGGCTTAAGCGAACTGCGAGATACTACTCTTCGAATTGGAGAACATGGGCAGCTGTGAACATACAATTTACTTGGCGTCGCTACAGGTTGAGGACTAATCGAGGTCCGGTGATTCCTGTGATTCCAAATGGAGGCTCTGAGCGGAAGCTGTTGCAGTATGCTGCAATGTTCATGTCACTTAGGCCACACGATCACCTTGAATAAATAGCACTCAATTAGTGCTTAATAAAATCTTCTTCATGTAGAAAATAAAACTATTTAGGCCACATTTTCAGATCATGTTCTAATCCATTTTACCTAATTAACACATCAATTAAAATAAAGGTCTGAATTCAATGTAGCATTAGTGTATGTAGAAATATTGTTCTATGATGGTATCATTATCAATATTATTATTTTCATGAGAATACTATATTTCAAACTATTTTAATTTATAAGAGAATTTTCGAACTTAAGTACAAGTGGGTAGACATATTATTATGGCGAACTGGCCTAACCCACTGTATTAAAGACGATATTCTAATCTATTGTAATGTTAGCTTTATACTTAAAAGGGCATTGTCTAAACCATACATTGATCTCATCTAAGTATCAATTCTCCGTTAAGGTTATTGGTGTGGACAATCATATCTGTACGTTGAGTTATGAATAAAAAAATACCAACGATATATCTCATGTTCTATGTGTTAAACCACTCTAATTCTTCACATTCTTACGCGCCATCTCTTACGTTTGGCACAGGAAAAAATTTCACCTAACACAGAAAATTTAACTGAGTAACGTGAAGCACAGTACCATTGAGCTGTGAATTCACAGATAGGAAGGAACCATCCATATTTATACAATACTGGATACTGTGGATTACAACTAAAGGACACCGTGGATTACAACTAAAGCGACACCGCCATTAAATTTTCCGTCGTCTTTTTCCTTCTCCGTTCAGACATTATAAGTGGCACTGATATTCCTACGACGACGTAAATCATTGCATCTTGCATGTCGTTTACTATACGAGAACGACGTTCAAATGTCGTCAGGCGAGTACAGCACTCCTTACATTTCACATCATATGCTGTTTAGCTAGCTGTTTTGAAGGTTGAGAATAAAAACGGTACATGCAACTTCCATCTTGCGTCTCCACAAAACAACTGCAAAGTTTTATTGTTTCGGTCAATATAACATTTTACTCTCAATTTTCTTTTTGATTTATAGTGAAATTATCCAACAAAAAAATATATATATTATATAGTGAAATTGCTTATTTCTAATGATTTTTATTTATTTAATTTTTTGTGAGTGATGGATGATTAATTGCCACAGCTTTCTTTAGAGGTTATTCTGAATTTGTTTGCAACTTTGCAGAGTTTCATTTGCAAGTATACATATTTCTTTCCCGTTTGTTTTGCTACCGACCGATAATAGCTAGGGTTTCAATAGTAATATAAAAGTTTATGACGTGCTTAATGTGCCTTTTTCGACAAATATTGATGAATAAATATACTTGCATTTCCCACCTAATTTAGCCTCATTCATACTAGCTACCAATCACAGATTCACAAGCCCATATACGAGCAGCTTGTGACTTTGCAAATTTCAGAACTATAACAATAGCTATAACATCATACTTTGTACATTTATTTGAAGATTCTTCGTTGTATAGTTGCTAGATTCTTCTAATTGAAAATCTTTTCATTTTCTTTCACATTAAAAAATTTCTCTATTTCCCTTGAGACGCAAGATTGCACTGGATCTATTGAACTGTATATGACAACTTGTTCGAATATAGTTATCTAGCTAGGATTAACGTGTGTTCACACAATTTTTCTTTTCAGATTTAACACAAAAAGGGGGAAAACAACAAATCACAAGTTCCCATCTCCCTTCTGCCGATCCCTTTCCTCTTTCTGCTCTTTCTCCTTCATAATCATCATCGTTTCGTCTTCTGTTCTTCTTATCAATAAGTAAAAAGAAAGAAAAAGGATATCAATTTCATGTTCACACCCAAAACTCTATCTTTAAATATAGAAATCGTTGTGTGTGTATATATATTCCAATTGGCGTTTGAAAAAAAAGCATTGGGACTCATGTATGGAGTTCTTTTTGTGTTTCGCATTAGCTGATTTATAATTGATATGGTTCTGTGGGTAGTTGGAGTTCAAAAGACTAAATAAATGCTAAAGGAGAAGAGTTCAAAAATGCCAGCCTTGTCGATTTAGGGTTTTTGGGGATACTTTATCTTCATATTTGGTTTAGCCTCTAGTATTTGTTTTGATTGTGGGTATTGTGATCCAATAAAACTAGATGGAAAGAAAAGCAGAGGAAGATGAAACGATGATGATGGAGATCAGAGGGAGGAGAGGCTAGAGAAGTGTGGCTTAATTACTTTTTAATTTTTCTTGAGAGGAAAATTTCCAATAATAATGCCCATGTAACGTTAGCTACTTAACGGTTTTGTTAACAACTTTAACGGGATGAGGCAAACTAGGACACGAAACAAGAGCATGAGGGGTAAAGTGAGACACATTAGAGTGTAGAGAGTAAAATGAGACTTAATGAAGAGTACAAGGGACATTGCTTTTTTGGTTGATAATATTAGGGTTGATCAGCTCAGCCATTCCGAATTAAAAAAGCTTCCTTCTGTCCCAAGGCAGAAAAACACCCTAAGTTCTCGCCCAATTTTGCTCCCATTTTTTAATTTCTTGCCACAACAATTTTCGTCCAAATTAGGGGCTGAGATTGTTGTCCCCTCCTCCAAATTTGGCTTAGCTTCCCAACCCCAATCAGCTTTCTCTTTTCTTCTCTTTCCCAACCAACGAAAAATGGAGGTCATCCTCGTCATGACCTCCCGGCCACCCTAACCGCCCACATTTGTTTTTTCATTTACCAAAGCTCATTCTAGGGTTTCTTCCCCAAACCTTTTCAATTTGGGTCTTTTTTGCCCTAGAATTTGCTTCAACACATCAAGTTCCTTTCACCCAATTCATCACAAATTAACTTCATGTTCAGCTCTGCAGGTACATTTTCTTTCTCCAAAAATGCTATATATGTAGGACATTCTTTTATCACATCGCAGATAATGAGGTCGTCCCCCAGAAAGGCGGTGAATAAATATGACACGAATAACTTGTGTTTAAGCATACCTTTTCATATATTTATCATTAATTTTGTTTAGTGGTTGTTGATGAATGGTGTTTTCTTGGGTTAGGTACCATAGTATTCACAATTAGATCAGCCAAAAGATGGGGTTGAAGTTCTCAAGGCAAGTGCCTGCAGGGAAGTTTGAAAGCTTAACCCTACAACACAAACTGATCAATTGTCTGAGTAAAAGCTTTTACATCCGTAACTTGGTGTCAAAGCAGCGGAGGCGAATGCTTGTTGCTGGCTATGATCTCGACATGACTTACATCACGGATCGCATTTTGGCAATGTCATTCCCTGCAGAACGAATGCGGGCAATGTATCGTAATCCTCTTTGGCAGGTCAAGTCTGTGCTTGATATGAGACATCAAGATCATTACAAGGTACCGTAGCTCCTTAATCCAATTAGTTCCTTTTCAATTTTTTCCTCTAATTTGGTTTTCTTTTTATATATGCATTTTCGTTAATAAGGTGGTACTTTTTCAGATCTACAACCTTTGCATCGAAGAAAATTATGACCCGTCTCATTTTCATGGTCGTGTGGAAAGGTTTCCTTTTGATGACAATCATGTTCCACATCTAGAAATGATCAAGCTCTTCTGTGAAAGTGTGGATTCATGGCTATCACAGGATCCGGAAAACATTGCCGTTATACACTGCATGGTAGGCATAAATGCAAGCTAGCTGCTACAAATATAATTTCTTAAGCAAATACTGTTGTTTGCGTAATTATCTGAATCCAAATATTTATAACACACTGATTAGGCTAAATTTACACCAGTGGGGATGTATTATAATGTTTGTGTTCTTTGATTGCTGCTATTTTGATGCAGGCAGGCAAAGGTCGCACGGGCTTAATGCTATGTGCTTACCTAGTCTACTGTGGGATGCCAGCAGAGGAAGCTCTTCAGTTGTATGCTCAAAGGCGGACCGTCAATAATGAAGGAGTAAGTCACATTAGTTATGATACAAATAATTTCCAGTAGAATGTTAGTATATAACATAATCTGTATGAACAAAAATTTGAGATTATGTATTGCTTTCAATTTCGATTCTAAGTCATTTAAAAACTCTTTTAAGGAGGGCATGAAAAAAGCCTACACTAAGAAGAACGTTGTGTATCTGATCTAAACAGGTCTCAATACCAAGCCAACGCCGTTATGTAGAATACTGGTCGAACTGTCTCTCTTTTCCTCGCGGAGTTGAAGATGTGCCTCCCGATGTGAACTTGCCTCAGCAATGTAGCAGAGAATTGAGACGAATCCGATTTTATGACACGATTAACATTGAAAAAATCTTTTTTGTGGTCTCAGAGTTGCAAGAGGTATGCCCTTTTTGTACATTCTGATAATCTAGAACATTGATCAATTACAATATGCTTTTAAGCTAACTAATGAGAATTTTTTGAACTTTGTCTTAACAGATTTCCGGCCAGCTTTATCGTCCATCACTAGAAGTTTCTAGGAGTTCCTGCAAACAAATCCAGAAAGGATGTCAGAGGACGAGTAGTCCACGATACTATGTCTCATTCGTTGAAGGCGAAGAGGAAGACAAGAAAGCAGAATCGGATGAGCCTCATGTTGTAGTCCAAATGGATACAGAAAGCTCCGTACTTTACCAGAAGGCCTGTCTTGAATATTACTTCGATATGCCTGTGCAGATAACTGGAGATGTGCGAGTCATATTCTATCAAAAAATGTATGGAAGTCGCCTCTTCTATGCTTGCTTCAACACAGCTTTCATCAGGAACAGCTTGCTACAGGTCTTAACCTACTTTCTCTTTTCAGCACTTTATCAACGGTTCACTGAAAAAGCTTCTTTACAAAGCACTTATGAGCCCGGAGAAAATTTAGGCCTTGTTTGGGATTACTTCTAGAGAGGTCAAAATCGTTTCCAAACAACCAGAAGGGCATTTAGTGACTTATGGCAGACAAAGTTTAAGAGTGCTCACGGGTTTCGGAAGCACATGTAGTACTTCCTGGGAGAAGCATTGCTCACCTACTTCTTGAAAAAGTGCTTACAAATGCATTTTCAGGAAGTAATTTGAATATTTTTTTAAATTTTTGCTGAAAGTGATTATGGGTCAATTTTGTGCTTTTGAGCATTAATGCTTCGAAGCGCTTTTACAACCCATAAACACTTTAACTTTTTCCGCTAAACATTGTCAAGGATAATTATAGCCATTCTAAAAGCACTTCCAAACAAGTTCCCGCATGCACAGTTAAAAATCTGATTCATGTTAATCTTTTGGTGTTTTGAATGGTTGCAGCTCACTGTACGGGATTTGGATAAAGTTGGGAAAAAAGGAGGATCGGTATGCGGCCCTGCCTTCTGCTTAGAGCTACTATTTGGTCCTGCGAATGCAAGACCCTCATTCACAAGTCCATCTGATCATCGTGAATTGCTGTAAAGTCTTACCGGGAATTGTTTAGGGAGATTAAACCAGCGGTCTATGACTCCTTTTCGAATGAACTTCGACTCCGTAATTTTCTCGACACAAATTGATCGACATGATAAACCCTGCAGTTTTGCAACTTTAACAGTATATATATATATACAAAATCACGTTCCTCCTGCATTCTTGCCATCTAATTTTTCATTGGCGGAAAGCAGTTGGGCTATGAAAAAAACAAGTTTTGTATCATGGTACGGTCCAGAGCGTTTTACAGATGTTGAGGTATTATTTACCTTGAAATTCTGTTGATTCAATGCGATTCTTTTTTACTGCACAGCCACCTCCCGGAAAAGAAAAAAAAATGGACAGCATAGACATGAAAACTTTTAAGTATGGTGCTATAATGCACTCGCTAATTACGACCGTTAGAGAATTATAACTTGAGCATTAGTCTTCCCATCCTTCAGCTTTTCCTCGACGAATGCCCTGCAGTTTTCTTCCCAAGATGGATCCAAACGACGATTATGGTGGTGCACTGCTTCGACCACCATGTCGTCCATCCAATCTCCTCCACCCCAATAGATTTTACTAAAGGGGTTGATGACCATCATCTCGAGCATTCTTGAATGTTTCATAATGCAAATGGCAAACTCTATCTCGTATGCATTCCCTTGGAAGCCTTGAATCTTAACCATTTAGTCGAAGCAATGGACCTACAACAATCAGATATGAGCCCAAGTGCATCCTGCAAATCGCTAAGGTACCGTTAGGTACGTGGGACGGAACGGAATGGGACGAGACGTTCAGTCTCACGTTTGGTGTGCATAAAACGGATGGAACGCGCTGATTCACGGGACGAATTTTGGATGAATTTATGTTCCGCCTCACCCTCTGGAACGACTCGTTCCACATCCGTGGAACACAAAATTATAACATCTCCGTCTCCTTCTTCTTCCTCATTGTTTCCATCCGATGACATCTTTGCTCCCTCTCCGTTCCATCCCATCCTGTCCCGTCTCGTTCCGTCCCGTCCCATCCCGTTTGCCTACCAAACGATACCTAAGGTTAGGCTTTCAAGGAACACAAAAACATACGACACTTGTGCCATTCGAGTTTTGTCGACGAAAACATTTTTCAGAAGCACAATTTTTAGCTGTTTGTGTCACATCTTAACCTGGGCTCCACATCTCGGGCTCGACTCCACTATAGCATGATATTGTTCGCTTAACCACGCACTCACAGTTTTGTTTCTGGGAACTCACGCGAGCAAAACTTCCCAATGGGTCACCCATCATGAGAATGCTTTGGCCATTTTCTTGCTTAACTTCAGAGTTTCTACGGAACCCGAAGCCAGTGAGCTCCCAAAAGATCTCGTGTTAGGAAGAGGTGAGCATGTACATATAAGGCATATAAGATCTTCACCCCTGAGCGATGTGGGATCTAACAATCCACTCCCTTAGGGGCCAGACGTTCTCGTCGGCACACTTTAGGCCAGAGATTGGCTATGGCTCCAAATTGTCACATCTCGATCCGGGCTCCACCACATCCTTAGCTCAACTCCACCGTAACACGATATTGTCCGCTTGACCATGCCCTCACATTTTTGTTTATGGGAACTCACGCGAGCAGAACTTCCCAGTGGGTCACCCATCATGAGAATGCTTTGGCCTCTTTCTCGCTTAACTTCGGAGTCCGCTTGACCATGCCCTCACATTTTTGTTTCTGGGAACTCACGCGAGCAGAACTTCCCAGTGGGTCACCCATCATGAGAATGCTTTGGCCCCTTTCTCGCTTAACTTCGGAGTTCCTACAGAACAAGAAGCCAGTGAGCTCTCAAAAGGTCTCGTGTTTGGAAGAGGTGAGCATGTACATATAAGGCATAGATGATCCTCACCCTGTACGATGTGAGATCTAACAATCCACCCCCTTAAGGGCCTAACGTTCTCGTCGGCACACTTCAGGCCAATGATTGACTCTGATACCAAATTGTCACATCTCGACTCGGGCTCCACCACATCCCTGACTCGACTCCACCATAGCACGACATTGTCCATTTTAGGCCCCGACCACGCCCTCACAGTTTTGTTTCTAAGAACTTACGCAAGCATAACTTCTCAGTGGGTCACCCATCATGGGAATGTTTTGGCCTCTTTCTCATTTAACTTCGGAGTTCCTACGGAACCCGAAGCCAGTGAGCTCCCAAAAGATCTCGTGTTAGGAAGAGGTGAGCATGTATATATACGGTGTAGATGATCCTCACCCCTGGCAATGTGGGATCTAACAGTTTGAATCTGTCGAAATCAGGAGGCGGCCTTAGAACATTGGCTAGGGAGGCCGAAATGCCTCTGTGAGTTTTCTTGGTCCCCGAAAGAGATGGATAACCGTAGTTTGCCACCAGTTATCATTTTTTTTGAGAAAGAATAAAAAAACCTTTAGTGTTGATGATCTCAAGTCTGAAAGTAACTAGTTGGGAAAACATATCGCCCATATGTTCTTGATAAATTGAAGATCAAGCACTTCAACTCCCTTGGTAATTGCAAAACGAATCCATTCACTAAATGTCAGTAGATTTTTCATTCAAGGAGAAAGCCACTTTGAAAGACTCTTACCTTCTTGCCACGGCATAGTATGTACCATTATGCATGTGGTCAAATATTTTAGTGGATATGATATTAGGTTTCTAGTCATACGTTTCGAATTTGAAACTCTCTCATTTAATTATTGATAATAAATTAAGAAAAAAAAAGTATGTACGACTATTCTAGTTACTGTTAATCTTCATTAGTAGTTGGTAATCCAATTCTATTCTTATCGAATATGAGTTGGAAAGTTGGATTCAATCATCTGAAGAGAATCCAAATTCCTTGATCTTCCCGTAAATGGATTTTGATTTGGATCAAGGCCGAATCGGTATCTAAATGTGCTAGGAAAGGAAAGAAAAAGAAAACCGGGCCGGACCGGAAGTGAACCGGAACCCGTTTTGGGAGCTAGTCCTATTTCCTACGTTTTCTCCAGGTCCTTCTCCTGTATTGTTCTACTCAGTCTCACACACCATCAACGAACCTCTGCGTCGTTGTTTCTGCGGAAATTCTCATCACTGAGAGCCCAGATTCCATCCATGGCGACCCCGAAACCCCAGCGGTCCCGGGAGGAGTTGGAGGACATAGTCCTCCGCAAAATCTTTCTTGTATCGCTGACCGGTTCATCGGACTCCGATTCCCGAATTGTTTACTTGGAGATGACTGCGGCAGAGATTCTCAGCGAGGGGAAAGAGTTGAGGCTCACTCGCGACCTCATGGAATCGGTTCTAATCGATCGGCTCTCCGGCAGCTTCCCCGCTGCTGAACCGCCGTTCCAGTACCTGATCGGGTGCTACAAACGGGCCTACGACGAGGGTAAGAAAATTGCTTCCATGAAAGATAAGAACGTGAAGTCTGAATTGGAATCTTTGGTTAGGCAAGCGAAGAAGCTTTCGGTTTCGTATTGTAGGATTCATTTGGGAAATCCCGAATCGTTCCCCAACCCGAATTTCGATTCGAATAAGTCGAATGCGTCGCCTTTATTGCCATTGATTTTCTCAGAGGGCGGCGGTTCGGTTGATGGGTTCGGAGGAAGTGGGAGTAGTGGGAGAATTCAGTGCCCACCTGGGTTTTTGGAGGAGTTCTTCACTGACTCCGATTTGGATAGCTTGGACCCAATTTTGAAGGGGTTGTATGAGGAGCTTAGGGAGATTGTGCTTAAGGTTTCGGCCCTCGGAAACTTCCAGCAGCCATTGAGGGCTCTGTATTTGTTGGTTAAGTTTCCGTTTGGTGCAAGGTCACTCGTGAATCACCCATGGTGGATTCCGAAAGGGGTGTACTTGAACGGGCGTGTGATTGAGAGGACTAGCATTTTGGGTCCTTTTTTTCATGTCAGTGCTCTGCCTGATCATCCTATTTTCAAGAGCCAGCCTGATGTTGGGTGAGTGAATTATTTTGTGTTTGTTGTTTGCCAATGATGCTTGTACTTCTCGTGTTGCTATTATTTGCATTTGGTGTTGACATGTTCTTGTTGTTATGTTATTTCCTTTGGTTTGTGGTACTGATATGTTGATATAGCAAAGTATAGAATAAATTTTTGAATGCGGTGTTGTTTTCGGTTTCTAGACTGTAGAAGATTGAAGCTACACTTAACTGAAATGCGTATATGTTTGGCTTGGTTAAACTTACCTTTCTCCTTTTGGAGAGAGAAACAAAAAAGTACAGGAGTCAATTTGCTTGGTTACCATATCCCCTTCTCAAACTTTGGAAACTTATAATTCTTGAGTCGACTAAAAGAAACTGAACCATGCATGAAACTGGTAGATAAATGTGCATATTGTTTTCTTGTTGCATTCTGTGCGCTCTTTCTTTTTGGGTTAGTAGTCCACTTTCTTTTTCTCTTTAATGTTTAGAAGGAAAAAGGGGCTTCTTATTAATGCATTGTTTCTCTCTTGAACGATAACACCAGGCAGCAGTGCTTTTCTGACTCTTCAACTCGTAGACCAGCTGATCTGCTATCTTCATTTGCCACAATTAAGACAGTCATGAGTAACTTATACGATGGCCTTACTGAAGTTCTTCTCTTACTACTGAAAAATGCTGACACTCGTGAGAATGTTCTTGAGTATCTAGCAGAGGTGATCAACAAAAACTCATCAAGGGCCCATATTCAGGTATTGTCTTTGATCAGATACCAACAGTGATGTTATTTTGTGAAAATATTGTAATCTTGGCCAGCAAAACTGTTGGACAAACAATTATTTAGTTTACTCTTAATTGAAACCTTTTTTCTATTGATAACTGGTATCAACTTTTAGTAAGGAATCTTTGGATTCTTATGTTATGAACATCCAGTAATTTGCTACTATGGTCATAGGTGGATCCTCTTTCATGTGCAAGTTCAGGCATGTTTGTCAATCTCAGTGCTGTCATGCTTCGGCTTTGTGAGCCGTTTTTGGATGCAAATTTAACAAAAAGGGACAAAATTGATCCAAAATATGTATTTTACAGTAACCGTTTGGAGTTAAGGTGAGGATTTTTTTATCAGTAGGCATAAGTTTTCCTTCTTCAGTTCTGCATGCTAACCATTGTTTCTCGACCTACATTAGAGGTTTGACTGCTTTACATGCATCATCTGAAGAAGTAACTGAATGGATTAATAAAGCTAATATGGGGAGTACTGATGGTGAAAATCGCCTTTTACAATCTCAAGAAGCCACCAGTTCCGGTAATAGTGTCAACGTGAAGCCAAGCAGTGAAAAAGCTAAATATTCATTTATTTGTGAATGCTTCTTCATGACTGCAAGGGTGCTCAATCTGGGTTTGCTGAAAGCATTTTCTGACTTTAAACATTTAGTACAGGTAACTGGGGTATCCTTTATTAGAAGACATCAAATACCACACGCGTGTTATTTTTATGATATAAGATTTTCATACACTTCATGAACTGTGTAAATTGTTATCTGTAATTGATGTGTGGAACATTTATGTATGGAAAATACTCAATCCAGGACATTTCAAGGTCTGAAGATACTCTTTCCACACTTAAAGCCATGCAAGGCCAGACATCTTCTCCACAATTGGAGATGGATATAGCTCGCCTTGAGAAGGAAATAGAGTCGTATTCGCAGGAAAAGCTTTGTTACGAAGCTCAGATATTAAGGGTATGTCCGAACTGTGTGTGCGCACCCGCTTGTGTGGTTATTTGCACTTAGTTGGGTCATGTATATTTTTGAATAGCTCTTATGAGGTTGGTATCATAACCTATTAGACTTGAGCTTGTATCTATTTTCATATGGTTGTTGAGGGTCGAACTAAGTTGCTAGTCATATTGAAGCTGAATGATTTGTTGGGTGGCCATTCTAGTCTCTGGCATTTGCATCATCTTTGTAGGAAGTCTGTCTATGCCTATTCTATGGTTAGATATTTTTAACCATTCTTTCTTCAATGGGGTTCTTGTTTGGAGCCACTACTGGTCCTTATATTTGTTTTTTCTTTTCCTTCAGGATCCGACACTTATACAGAGTGCTCTTACTTTCTACCGTTTGATGGTGGTGTGGCTAGTTCGCTTAGTTGGTGGATTTAAAATGCCTCTACCATCAACTTGCCCCATGGAGTTTGCTTCTATGCCTGAGCATTTTGTGGAAGATGCCATGGAGTTGCTTATATTTGCTTCCCGGATTCCAAAAGCCTTGGATGGGGTTTTGTTGGTAGATTTTTTATTAAATGGCTTTTATCATAAATTATTCTCTTCATACTTCCTGTAGTCTTATCTTCAAGTGTTATTAATTTTATATTTTTGCTTTGCAGGATGATTTTATGAACTTCATTATAATGTTTATGGCAAGTCCAGAATATATTAGGAACCCTTATCTAAGAGCAAAGATGGTTGAAGTCCTAAACTGCTGGATGCCCCGTAGAAGGTGGTTTAACTTCGCCATTTTGTATCACATCCTTTGATTTGATGATGAAAATTGGGAATTTATAAAAATTTTCATTGCATCTGCAGTGGATCATCTGCTACAGCGACCCTATTTGAAGGGCACCAACTATCTCTTGAGTATCTTGTGAGGAATCTCTTGAAGCTATATGTCGACATTGAGTTCACTGGCTCTCACACACAGGTGAGTGCTCTTATGATCATGTGTGTGTGATATCGAAGGACATTCATCTAACTATATTTTGCATTCTCAATTATTATTTTTTTAATTGTCGTGTTTGTTTTCCAATTGTGCAGTTCTATGACAAGTTTAATATTCGCCACAACATTGCTGAACTTCTTGAATATCTGTGGCATGTCCCTAGTCATCGAAATGCTTGGAAACAGGTACAGTACTTTAATGGAAAGACATGTTTGAACTTTCTGTCGTGATTCTAAGTTCTGTAATTTCTGCACTCTGATTTCTTTACGGCATTTGCCCTTGACTGCAATAACTTTAATATTGCTCCAGATTGCTAAGGAAGAGGAGAAGGGTGTTTACTTGAATTTCTTAAACTTTTTGATCAATGATAGCATCTATCTTCTGGATGAAAGTCTTAACAAAATTCTTGAACTCAAAGAACTGGAAGCTGAGATGTCGAACACTGCAGAATGGGAGCGCAGACCTGCTCAAGAAAGGCAGGAGAGAACCCGCCTATTCCATTCTCAAGAGAATGTCTGTTTCATCTTCCCTCCACTCAAACAAAACCCGTTAATAGTGTTCGTTTGGAAGTTAGTACCTAACCAAATGAATGCTTGTATTTGCAGATTATCCGAATAGATATGAAATTAGCAAATGAAGACGTTAGTATGCTGGCATTTACTACAGAGCAGATTACAGCTCCTTTTCTACTTCCTGAGATGGTATAAACATCTCTTTCAATCTCTCACACATGCACACATTCATGCAGATGCATGCTTATCGCTCTGAAGTGATTGTTTGGTTGCTAAATCCAAAAGTTTCCACGTGGTTTATCTTCTTAGTATATTCTGAACAGCTTTGTTATTTGTTTTTCTGTTCAGGTTGAAAGGGTGGCCAGCATGCTCAATTACTTTTTGTTGCAATTAGTAGGCCCTCAAAGAAAATCGCTTAGTTTGAAAGACCCTGAGAAATATGAATTCCGTCCAAAGCAATTGCTTAAGCAGGTTGGCATACTAATGTGATTTTTGCTTGGTGGATGACATGCAGTTGAAATTATATGTTTATATATGGTTATATTTGTATGACTGAATCAAAATCTGCCTGTTAGTAAAGAAGGTTCAGTTGAACATGGCTCATGGTTCCACAGCTTAGCTGGCCCTGACCCACTCATTAGCATTTCTAGCCTATGCTCATGCACATTTATGAGTGTCTGATTTGTTGTTGCCGGAGATGTTTGCGTTTATTTGATTGAAGCACGCCCAGCCTGACTTCCTTTTTATTTTTTATTTTGTTTAAAGATTGTATACATATATGTTCATTTGGCAAAGGGTGATTCAGAAAATATATTTCCAGCTGCCATCTCAAAGGATGGTCGGTCGTACAATGAGCAGGTAATTCAGATGAGTCAAAGCGTTGCTTTTAACTTCTATCTTTATGTTTGACTTGGACACTGTCTGACACAATTGTACGTTGCTTCAGTTGTTTAGTGCTGCGGCGGATGTCCTAAGGAAAATTGGTGAAGATGGGAGGATCATACGAGAGTTTATCGAGTTAGGTGCGAAAGCAAAGGTTGCTGCTTCGGAGGCCATGGACACTGAAGCTACTCTTGGGGATATACCAGATGAATTCCTCGATCCAATTCAGGTACATTTTTGTGTAGTGGCTAAGTAGATATGTTGGGACCGTCTTACGTTGCATGTATTTTCTTTCTTGCAGTACACTTTAATGAAGGATCCAGTTATCTTACCGTCTTCAAGAATCACGGTAGACCGGCCCGTCATTCAAAGGCATCTTCTTAGTGATAGCGTACGTCATCAATCCTTATGTGATAATATATAGGGTAATCTTTATGAAACGCATCTCCTATCTTGCTAATTTATCTATTGCATGCGATTTGCAGTCTGATCCGTTCAACCGATCACATCTTACTGCGGACATGCTGATACCAGACAATGAATTAAAGGCAAGGATACAGGAGTTCATTAGGTCCCAAGAATCGAAGAAGCACGGGGAAGACTTGAGCACGCAGAGCACCAAGGCGACGATACAAACTACAACTAGTGAGATGCTAATTGATTAGGACGTTGTTAATAGGACGATTAAGATTTATAGCGTTGGGAAACTGGCGGCGGGGAAATTCTTCAGAAAGGTTATTGTAACGATAATCTTTTAGCATATGATTACTATATGTTCTAGTAGACAAACTATTACTCATCATGAAAGGGTGAGGGTTGTAAAGTGTAATTTCATTTTCGTTAATTAATGGACTTGTAAAATCAGTTATCCAAAATATGTTTGTGATTGCTGTGCCGCTAGGGCCGGCCGCTGGTGGGAAGCAGAGACGACCTTCCCTTAGGTCGTAACTCGCAAGCAGCTGCCGACCAAAAGGCTTAGATTAAGCATGATGAAGACCATGATTTGTGACCTTAGATGATGTGAAGCGAATTTTTGAGTTTTATAGAGTAAAATGACAATGTTTGAGTTTCATGGGACAAAATGGAATCAAAATTGAGTTTTAAAGAGCAAAGTGGAGCAATTTTTGAGTTTCAGGGAGTAAAGTGACGATTTTTGAGCTACAAGGACAAAGTGAAATTAAAATTGAGTTTCAAGGAGTGTAACCAAAATAAACAAGTTTAAATCCCCAAATATAAACGATTATTGGCTAACAAATTATAGCGAAAATGGATTCTCCTTCTCGACTTTCAATTTGGTAAATTAATAGGTTTTAAAAGACTATGAAAGTTCAATGACTAATGCTAGGTAGACTAAAGTTGCAAACTAAATGATGTGTCACCAATACAAAATAAGCACGTTAATCAACATTTAAGTAATAATCTAATCATAAACTTCAATGTCGTTTAGTTTACAAAATTTAATGAACAAATTTAGTCTCTCTAGCATTACCCAAGTTCAATATATACCAAATTTTTTGCCAAAAGAAAAAATATATACCAAATTAAATGCTCAAAGAGAAAAATCCGAATCGACTCCTAAGTTTGAGAGGCATTGCAAATTTTCCCTAGATCATAGTCACAAGAATCAAACATGCATGCAAAGAGCAATGCAAGCTGTTAAAAAGGGACTGTCTGAGACTATCCATATTTGGTACTGGCTGGACTAAGAATAAATGTGACTAAGAGGGACTAAGTTTCACTCGCGCCTCGTGCTAGTACTAAAGGAAGTAAAGACCATTGTCCTTGGTTTTGTGCCGAGTCTTCCGAAGTTTTTTCTTGCAACATTATTTATACCAATTCGTCCGAGAAACATAGAGCTTCCTGCTCCAAAAAACATCACAAGATTAATCATGAAGAAGCATACAATTTTTCAGCTGACCAGAATATATATGAAATGAGACTTCAAACTTCAAAGGGTTTCAAGACCTTTTGCAAATAGAGAAGCAAAAGCATCCATATGATGTTTTTTCAAAACCAACCCGATGTCAACAGCTCCGCCGCCGTTCTTACCATCTGCAAAAGTGATCGTTCCGACTGTATGCATCCGAACCACTTCGGTGCTCCTTGGCCTTCCCCATCCAAAATCAGTATCATACATGTCAAACCGATGCGATCCAGCGGTTGTAAAGAATCTCCGATGACCAGCACCACTACTAGTCTGTTCATCAGAAGGGTACAAACTGGAAACGAGATTCTCCGCGCCATTCATCAAACTCCCGTCATCCAAACCCTTAATGGCTTCACTAATCGCATTTACCGCTACAACCAACCCATCTTCTCCCAGAAGTCCTTTTCTTTCTGCAAGTGCTAGACGGGCCGTTACGCAGTTTCCAAAATAGTTTGCAGGCAAAGGAGGGGTTAAGCGCGACCGGCAGTCCACGTTAATTACCATAGGTATTATTTTGTCCCCTTTTACTTCATCTTGCTCTTCTTGCTCTGCTTTTAGCAAGCAAATCCATGAGTAGGCGCACGTTAGAGAAAATGTTGACAAATGAACAGATCGATCATGTCCTTCCTGTTGTTTCCTGGCCATGATCCATTTCCGTAAAGCTTGTATCTTTGCGCTCGTGAATTCGAAGTTGCCTCGAGTTGAATTTGATATCACTAGAGATTTATAGCGGGCTGCAACCATCAAGCTTCGATTATTTTGTTGTCTGTCCATGTTCAGAAACTGGTTCAAGTAAATCTCTTCCAGTTGGAGAAAGATGGGGTCTTTCATACCCCTTCTGTCGTAAAATGGTTTGAGCTGATCAGGCAAAACAACGTCATCAGATTGATGAACATGTCTGCATATGTGGGTCCATGATTTCAGAAACATGAAGAGAGTCTTGCCGTCAACAACTGCATGGTGCATGGATATTCCAATGGAAAAGCCGCCGCTGTTGGGAAAGACGGTGATTTGGAACGCCATCACGGCGGCTTTTTCGTGAGAGTTCTCCAGCTGGGGTACAAGAGGGTGGTATTCTTTGGCATCAATGTTAAAGTCATTGCTTGAGAGATGGTGGAAATCAGCATCAGATTCGGCTACTGTGAGGGAAACGGTGTCGCCCTTGACATAATTTAGGGTGGGTTTGGGGGAGTTTTCGGGCCAAGTGATGTTTCCGGCTAGAGGGAGAAAATGTTGGAGGGTGAGAGAGAGAGAGGTTTTGAGTTTTGGAATAATTATTGAATGAAAAAAGAGTAGGGTATCTGCAGGGCAAGAGAAAGGCAATATGTTATAGAAGAAAAGGCGATGGAAGGGTGGATACCTTAGCCATAGGAGGTCAATGAAGGTTAGAGGAAGAGACGAGTAATCTTGAGCCGGCAGTGCGTGATTGACTTGGAATATTGCTTCTGACATAGCGGCATCTCCATCGTAAGTTTGTTTCCCTCCTTGAGTTGGGATGGCCGAGGCCGCCGACGAGCCAGGTTGTGGAGCTACCCTGCAAACTTGAATGACTTTCACTGCCATTGGATTATCGGATTGGAGTTTGGAAATGAAATGAACAACTTTTTAATGAAGTGTTTAATTATATAATATAGTTTAACACTGCCTAATGACATGATCAAACCTATTTAATTCATTGGTTCATCCAAAATTTACGTAAAAGCAAAGTCGTCGATGGCTGCCGGCTTCATGGGTTCCAAGATAATATATAATTTTTTAATACAGGTGGTAAATACAAAACTAAGGAAGCACCGATGCTCAAATCAATAATTCATTTTTAAAACAGGGTAATGCGAGACTAAATATGCATTTTAAATTTTGTAAAGAAGAAAAATACTAAAGAGATTCTTAAAATTGGACTCTCAGTCACCTCACAGTTTTGGCATAATATTTTATAATATTGACATAGAAATTGTGCAAAAAACATAGATGGCGGAGAGTACATAGAGAGTTCCAGTTTTGAGAGAGTCTAGAGCATCTTCAATTGAAATGTTAGATTTAAATTGTAAAATTTGAAGTTAGATACTAAATATCATTTTTCCAAAGGATGAGTCAAATTGTTTTTTTAATCGTATATTGTGAGTTCTACTGTTAATCATATAATATAGTTTAACACTGCCTAATGACATGATCAAACATATTTAATTCATTGGTTCATCCAAAATTTAAGTGCCTAATGACATGATTAAACTTATTTAATTCACTGTTTCATTCAAAATTTAGGTAAAAGCAAAAGTCGTCGATGGCTGCTGGTTTCATGGGTTCCAAGACAATATACAATGTACTAATACAGCTAGTAAACACAAAACTAAGGAAGCACCGACCGATGCTCAATCAATAATTCATTTTTTAAGAAAGGGTAATGCGAAATTTAATATGCCGACTAAATTTTGTAAATAAGAGAAATACTAAATGAACTCTCTCAAAATGAAACTTTCCATCATCTCACAGTTTTAGTATAATATTTTATAATTTTGGCATTAGAATTGTGCCAAAAATATGAAGTGATAAAAAGCCTACGAAGAATTCTAGTTTTGAGAGCATCTTTAATAGAGCTATTAAATATAAATTGTCAAATTTCAATTGAGAGCTGACATTGCTTTTTGAAGTTATATACTAAATTTCTTTTTTCCAAATGATCAGTCAAATATTTTTTTTTTCCTTTTATATATTGTGAGTTCTACTGTTACAAAAATTGAAAAAAATTGTGCAAATTGGGCACATCATGTGATTAGTGGATTGTGAGAGGCATTTATTAAATAAATTCAAATGGTAGTGATTTGACGTTTTGATCTATGTTGTCAAAACAAACGACTAGGATGGTAGGCGTAAATTTGTTTCTTTATCTTGACACTTTTGACATTTTCTTTAGAAATGGTCTTAACATCTCTCTTACTGTATCTCGATTCTTGAGCATTTTGAATGATATCAAAAGATTTAGGACATTTAAGATTTATAGCGTTGGGAAAGCGGCAGCGGGGAAATTCTCCAGAAAGGTTATTGTAACTATAATCTTTTAGCATATGATAATTATATGTTCTAGTAGACAAACTATTACTCATCTTGAAAGGTGAGGTTTGTAAAGTGTAATTTCATTTCCGTTAATTAATAGACTTGTAAAATCAGTTGGAAATAATTCAATGGTCCCAAATATGTTTGTGAATTGCTTGTAACGACTGACAACCTTACCTTAATTTTGACTGGCGCTAGGGCCGGCTGCCAGTGAGAAGGCCGCCAATGGATAGCAGAGACGGCCTTCCCGTAGGTCATGTAACTCCCTATGCATGGTGGTGACACTAAGATTATTTTTCTTAATAGAAGGGAGCTCATATCACAAGCAGCTGCCCTCCAAACCTCAGACGATTTCACGTCAAGAATGTTTGGTGCTGTCTGGACTAGGAATAAATAGACCAAGGGGGACTAAGTTTCACTCGCGCCTCACTAAACGCAGTACTAGTACTAAAGGATGTAAAGACCACTGCCCTTGGTTTTGTGCAAAGTCTTCCTAAATTTTTTTATGCAGCATTATTTATACCAATTTGTCCGAGAAACATAGAGCTTCCTGCTCCAAAAAGCATCACAAGATTAATCATAAAGCATAAAAATTTTCAGCTGACCAGAATACATATAAAATGAGACTTCAAACTTCAAAGGGTTTCAAGACCTTTAGCAAATAGTGAAGCGAAAGCCTCCATATGATGTTTTTTCAAAACCAACCCGATGTCAACAGCTCCGCCACCATTCTTGCCATCTGCAAAAGTGATTATTCCGATTGTATGTATCCGAACTACTTCAGTGCTCCTTGGCCTTCCCCATCCAAAATCAGTATCGTACATGTCAAACCGATGCGATCCAGCGGTTGTAAATACTCTCCGATGACCAGCACCACTACCAGTCTGTTCATCAGAAGGGTAAAATTTGGAAACCAAATTCTCCGCGCCATTCGTCAAAGTCCCACCATCCAAACCCGTAATGGCTTCACTAATCGCATTTACCGCTACAACCAACCCGTCTTCTCCTAGAAGTCCTTTTCTTTCTGCAAGTGCTCGACAGCCCGTTACACAGTTTCCAAAATAGTTTGCAGGCAAAGGAGGGGTTAAGCGCGACCGGCAGTCCACGCTAAATGCCATAGGTATTATTTCGTCCCCGTTTACTTCTTCTTGCTCTTCTTTCTCGGCTTTTAGTAAGCAAACCCATGTGTAGGCACACGTTAGAGAAAATGTCGACAAATGAACGGATCCATCATCTCCTTCCTGTTGTTTCCTTGTCCTGACCCATTTCCGTAAAGCTTGAATCTTTGCGCTCGTGAATTCGAAGTTGCCCCGAGTTGAATTTGATATCACTAGAGATTCATAGCGGGCTGCAACCTTCAAGCTTCGATTATTTTGTCGTCTGTCCATGTTCAGAAACTGGTTCAAGTAAATCTCTTCCAGTTGGAGACAGATGGGGTCTTTCAGAACCCTTCTGTCGTAAAATGGTTTTAGCTGATCAGGCAAAACAATGTCATCAGATTTATGAACATGTTTGCATATGTGGGTCCATGATTTCAGAAACATGAAGAGAGTCTTGCCGTCAACAACTGCATGGTGCATGGATATTCCAATGGAAAAGCCGCCGCTGTTGGGAAGGACGGTGATTTGAAACGCCATCACGGCGGCTTTTTCGTCAGATTTCGCCAGTTGGGGTACAAGAGGGTGGTATTCTTTGGCATCAATGTTAAAGTCATTGCTTGAGAGATGGTGGAAATCGGCTTCAGATTCAGCTACTGTGAGGGAAACGGTGTCGCCTTTGACATAATTTAGGGTGGGTTTGGGGGAGCTTTCGGGCCAAGTGATGTTTCCGGCTAGAGGTAGAAAATGTTGGAGGGCGATAGAGAGAGAGGTTTTGAGTTTTGGAATAATTATTGAATGAAAGAAGAGTAGGGTATCTGCCGGGGAAGAGCAAGGCAATATGTCATAGAAGAAAAGGCGATGGAAGGGTGGATACCTTAGCCATACGAGGTCAATGAAGGTTAGAGGAAGAGACGAGTCCTCCGGCATAATGTGATTGACTTGAGATATTGCTTCTGATGGAGTGACATCTCCATCGTACATAAGTTTCTCTCCTTGAGCAGGGATGGCCGAGGTGGCCGGTGAGCCTGGTTGTGGAGCTACCCCGCAAACTTGAATGAATTTCAATGCCATTGGATTATTGGATTATTGGATCGGAGTTTGGAAATGAAATGAAGAAGATTTTAATTAATGAAGTGTTTATGTGATGATGGTTAGATTGGGGACTTGATAACCCTATATATCAAGTTTGACATTGCGTAATGACATGATCAAACATATTTAATTCATTGGTTCATCCAAAATTTACGTGCCTAATCACATGATTAAACATATTTAATTCACTTGTTCATCCAAAATTTACGTCAAAGCAAAAGTCCCTGGGGATGCTGCCTTCATTGTTTCCAAGACAATACATATATATATATATATATATATAGAAAATTATGAATACAACTAGAAAATAAAGGAAGCAACTACCGATGCTCGTTAATTTTTCATCCATCAAGAGTTTCACTTTACAAAAAATCTTCGAAAATTACTAGCCGAACTCGCTAGACAAGTTCCATTATCATTCCTTCTTCAATACAAGCCGGAACCCACTCCATTAAAAAGTAGAAAAATAAAATAAAATAAAAATGTCCATGAAAAACTCAAATTGCAGGTTTGACCAAATAAAAAAAGTCAAATGGCAGACTTCAGTACAAGCTGGGACCAATTCATTAAAAATATAAAAATCGGATCATGTTTATGAGGATACGAGAATTTTTTAATTGTGTTTGTTTCATCGTATATCGAGCGATGATTTTTCATATGTATAATTTTAAATAAAAAAATTTAAAAATAACTTACAATTGTACAATATAAAATAAAAAACTCAATTAAAAGATTTCTAAAATTTTCACAAAAAATCGACAAGGATACTATTTCTTCATGAAAAACTCAAATGGCAGAAGACTTTATTACAAACTAGGACCCACTTCTTAAATTAAAAATAAAAAATGGAGGAGAATGAGAGAATGAGAAAGTTAAAGAGGAAGACAGATCTCAACCACATGATTTTACATGAATGATTGAGATTACGGTGATCCGCAGGATCTGAAAGGTTGAGATACGGAGATCCATATATTTGGGCTTCATGCCCCTTATTTGACGTTTTTTGCCCATTTGTACCGCTTTCTGTCATTTACTTTTTCTTCCTCCCTCCTCCTTAGACGTGATATTCCATTCCCGCCCCATCATGCTCGGATCGGTAGGTTCTGTTTAGAAATTGAATATCATATACACTTTCCCTCCCCCGCTTGTACTGCTTTATGTCATTTACTTTTCCTTCCTCCCTTCTCCTTAGACATGATATTCCATCCCCGCCCCATCATGCTCGGATCGGTTGGCTTTGTTCATAAATTGAATATCATATACCCCTCCCCCAACCGACATGTCGAATCTCAATCAAGGTCAAGTGTTATGCAACCTCCGTCACAGTTTACATACCCTTTAGCCTCATTTTCTACCCACAAGATACATTGTATATAATTTGTAGGGATTCGTTAAAGGGACTTAGATCTAGTGTTTACCCTCTTGGTTCGGAGTTTGACTTCCTTTGAAGACATGACGGCTGCAACGGTCTAGTTTACGCTAATTGAGATTAGGGTTTTTGATTGTTTGATTTTTACAACTTATGTGAGCCTCTCGTTATGTGATGCAGCTATCATTTTGTTTGAGTCTTTTACTTTATCTGTTGTTGTTTACCTGACTCTTTTGGACCTTGTACTAGTTATTAATTAAAGTAATCTTGTTTGACCATAAAGAAAAAACGGGAGAAGAACTACTAGGTAATTAATTTCATTGATTCAAGCTGTCCTATCGCTAAAAAGTAAAGAATCGTCGAGAGAATAGACAACCAAAAGACAATTCTTGGCACGAACATGCTCGGTTACCGAGGTAAGCTCTCATGCTGCCCTCTCTACATTGCATGTGATGTCGCACCAAGCCTTGCTTTCAATCGGACATGGCCACTTTGTCCTCTTGGCTGGCTTCAGAGAATTCTTGTTATCTTCTGCTCCTTTTGGTGATTGCTTTCTCATATGAAATTTGGAGATCACGTTTGTTTAACATCATCCGGGCAATCAAAAATCAGAAAAGGGTCTCTCAAATCTTTGACGTGAGCAGAGATGCCTTCCTCTTTACATACTCGCGTGCGATGCTGATTGAACTCTTGCTATGCCGCAGAGAGAATTCAGCTAGTAGAATTTGGCTCTCTTCAAATGTTAGATCCCCATGGCTACCCTGTATATTTGTGTGCAACAAATATTAACATCTAATGCTTGAAACTTGAGTAAGCACACAGCTGCTTTGTACGATATAGTGAAATTGAGTTGCAAATTATCTAGTGCTTGATACGAACTTTGACATGAATGTTGCTGTAGTCTTGACCCATAGACACATGATTGTAGAAGAATGAGGGAAGAAAAGAGGGTTGAAAACTGATTCTGGCTTAACATAATGCAATGCAAAATGGAAGTTCAATTGCACATATATAAAGTTCAGAATGAATTTCCAAAACGACATCAATAGCCGGCATAAAATGTAGGGTTTAATGATTTTCTTGTAATTTATTGTCAATGCCCTTTCCATTGTAAAAATCCAAGCAATGAAGATGAATAAAATAGTCATGAATGCAAATTCCCAAATAAAAAGAAAAACGATAACAGGAGTGGATGCATTATTCAGTACAGAAAGAATAACAGTCGAGTCGTTACCAGGCGAGATGTTCTATCACAAACTGCATGGTGCATGAGAAGGCCTGCAGCAACTGAAACATTGAAAGAGTCGACCATGCCTTTCATCGGAATACTGCAATGCAAATCTGACAAAGCGAGGGCCTCATCACTTATTCCCCTAAATTAGAAATTGCACTCAAATTAACATCGAGGAAGAACATATCTAAGATGTAATTTTCTTGATGTTATTAACTTTTTCTTGGTTGAATTTCTAAATCCTTCATCAGATGTACAAGTATATCCAAAAATTTGATATTGATCACAGAGACACAAAAGTGTATCAGCTTAAAACTGAACAAAGAACCCGCTTGGATGATATCGAAAAATATAATGATCACTAAATAGGAAAACCTGTAATACCTATTTTCATTTCCGACTACAATCGCAGTTGGGCAAGACCAATCCATGTCGTATATAGACACCTTAAAATACAAAAATGGAAGAATAACTCAGATACATGCTTGAGATTAAAACTGTGGAACATCTTTTCAAAACAAACAAAATACACAGCAGAAGAAAGTGGATAATTACCGAGTCCGTTCCCAAATGCGTTGTGGCAATTCGATACCCTCGCGATGTCAGAACTTCAAAGCACTCAGCAGTAGAGTTCCAAATTTCAATGTCCAACCATTTCTCCGCTCCCATACTGACATGGCGATTGTCTCTATATCTGAAACAAGATCAAGCTGAGGTTAACAAAGTTAATTCGACAACTAAGAACCGGACAAGTTCAATTAAACTTACTAATACAAATTAAACAAAGCCAACCCTGATTACCAATTCACTAAACAACCACATACCAACAAACAATTTAGAACAAAAGAAATCTTCTTTCTGGTTTTTTTTTTCTTTTCAAAATTTTAAACTAAAACCAGATCCCTTTCACCTCAAATGCCGTTGCACCTTTTGGAGTCGCAGGATACCACATGAACCGACTGAAACCCCAGCGCATCCGCAGACCGAAACGCCGCCGATACATTGCCGAAATCTCCCAATCCTTCAACCACCAGACACACCCCGTAGCTCCGATTCTTCACCACTTTCCTAAACTTCTCCTTCCTCACATCCATTATATACGGATCCACCGCTTCAAGCACCTCACCGCTGTTGAGAAAAGCACCTTCACCGCAGCTGAACTTGTCGAGATACGGGAACCACCGACCGCCGGTTTGGTGCGCGGACTCGTGGCGGCGTTCCATTTTCATCAGGCGCGCGACGTCGTTTTTCTTCCTCAGAAGCTCCTCCACGGTGTCCTGCGTCGGGTTCTCCGGCGGTTCTAGGGTTGAGTCCGCGGAGTGAGCTTCGTCTGTGAAATCTGCGGCGGCTGCTTCGGATGAAATTGAAGCGTACGGCCGCGAAGGAACATTGTACGGAGCAAGCCTGAGCGCTAATTTCAAATTCAAATCACAAAATTGAGTTAGAAATGTGCGTATGAGTGTCGAGCGAGCGAGAGAGAGAGAGAGAGAGAGAGAGATAGAGAGTACCTTGGTTGGGAGGAAGCGGAGAGAAGCGGAGGAAGGGGGAGTGGAGGAGAGAGACGGTGGGTCGATTGGTTCGGAGGGTGGAGGTGATTGAGGAGAGAGATGTACGGACTAGGGTTTTGCAGGCGCTCATTATTTATTTATTTTTGCAGTAATTTTGGAGCCAAGGCGGCGGACGACGGAGAGTGAGAGGCTCAGCAGCACCAGAGGAGCTGTGGGCGCTTTAATGTCGTTTCGGATAGCGTTTCGATGATAGAACTTTATCCATACGACGTCGTTTATACCAAGCATCAGAAGTACAGACGGTTTGGGCCCTGGTTTCAGCCATCACATTTGTAGAACCCGATTACGTTAACCTGGGTCGGGTCCTTGTTTTTTTATTTTTTCTTTTGATAGGGTCAAGTGATTGATTTAGTCAATGATGTACACTAACCTAGTATAACCTATTAGTAATAATAAATACCCCTTGAGATTAATTAATCATAGACTAATAAACAACCCTCAGTACACTAAGAGTCGATAAAATTAATTTATGCCAATTTATGTGTCACGTTATGAAAGAGACACCTTGTTATATGTAAAAAATTATTTTGTATAATTTTTTATGTATTGACATCATGTGAGTTAATAGATGTGCGTTGTAAGTTCATATAGTATTAAATAAAAAGCTATAGGTTGCAAATGTCTATTAAGTCGGTTTGGTAAGACAGTAAATACGCCTCTTTATACCTGAGTTCGATCTTTTTTTCAATACGTTAAACTAATATATAATAAAGCATTGTTGTACATAGTCATTAATTTGTAAGTATATGCTTATGAAATGTGTCACGTTATGAAAGAGACCTTGTTATATGTAAAGATTTCTTTTGAATAATTTTCTACATGTTGATGTCGGGTGAGGTAGTAGATGTGCGTTATAAGTTTATATAGCATCAAAGAAAGAGCTATAGGTTGCAAATGTACATTAAATCGGTTACGTAAGACAGTAAATAAAGCATTGTTGAAGAAATTGAAGCATTCCATCAACTAAAGTCATTATAATTGACAAAACCGGATTAGGATTTTCTCCCGTTCTATTTTTATCTCATTCTCTCTTCTCCTCTCACTCTTTGCTTTATCTTTCTCTATCTTTATATAGAAGTCAACACAAGATATTGACGTGGCTTAATCGTGACTGTTCAAATAGAAGGAAAAAAAAAAAGAGGAGAGAAAATCCTGCTCGGACAAAACCAAATCCTTGGATTTTGTGGAGAAGGTTTGGTCAAACAAGTGATTAACAATCTACTCATTTTCCAAATGGTGACTATAATTAAATAAGAACGCTACTGATACATGTAAGTATTCATTGTTAATCTACTATTCTGGCATCTTTACCTCTTTCCCACCACCATGTCAAACACCGCACCTCCTCCTCCTCCTCCTCACATAGCCCTATTGCCTAGTGCCGGAATGGGGCACTTGACCCCCTTCCTCCGCATTGCCGCCATGCTCTCCTCTCGGAACTGCACCGTCAGCTTGATCACCGCCCGCCCTTCTGTCTCCGCCGCCGAGTCCGCCCACATTTCCTTCTTTCTATCCCAACATCCAAAAGTCAACCACATTGAATTCCAAGTCATTTCCTCCCCCAATCCCACCACCCACGATCCTTTCTTCCTCCAATTCGAAGCCACCACCCGCTCTGTCCACCTTCTCTACCCTTCACTTGCCGCCTCATCCCCACCCGTCTCAGCTATATTTTCCGACTTTACAGTGGCTTCTAGTATTGCCCCAGTCGCCGCCAACCTCGGCGTCCCCAACTACATCATCTTTACCACCTCATGTAAATTTTCCTGCCTCATGGCCTACCTCCCAACCCTTCTATCAAACCCTTCCTGTTTTGCAAGCGATCTCAAAGAAGTCAACGTCCCCGGAATCACTTCATTGCCTATAGGAAGCATTCCTCCTCCATTAAAAAACCCTAATCATCTTTTCACATCAATAATCGCCACAAATTCTCGAGCTTTGTCCAAGTCCAAAGGGATCCTAATGAACACTTTCGAAGATTTCGAACTGGAAACTCTAGCAGCTATAAACAGTGGGAGAGTTTTAGAAAATCTACCACCGATTCTTCCGATCGGACCGTTAGATACCTTCGAGGCCAAGAAAGAGCAGGAAGAAGACGGAAACTATCTGTCATGGCTAGACAGCCAGCCGGCAGAGACAGTAGTTTACGTGAGTTTCGGAAGCAGAACAGCAATGTCGAATGCGCAGATTAAAGAGCTCTCAGATGGGTTGGAGAGGAGTGGATATCGGTTTTTGTGGGTGCTCAAAACAAGTAAGGTCGACAAGGAGGACAAGGAAGATCTGAAAAACCTGCTTGGGGAGCCGTTTTTGGACAGGACAAAAAGCAGAGGAGTAGTAGTGAAGGGGTGGGTGAGCCAGCAGGACATTCTCATGCATGCGGCTGTTGGCGGGTTTGTGAGTCACTGCGGGTGGAATTCGGTTATGGAGGCGGCGAGAAAAGGGGTACCCGTGCTGGCCTGGCCGCAGCATGGAGATCAGAGCGTGAATGCGGAGGTGGTGGAGAAGGCTGGGAATATGGGAGAGGAGTTGGGGTTGGGGGGTTGGAGGGGTGGTGGTGGGTGGGGAAGAGATAGGAAGGAAGATTGTGGAGTTGATGGAGGACAAGAAGCTTAGGGGTTTGGCTAGGAAGGTGGGGGAAGATGCTAAGAAGGCTACTGCCACTGGTGGGAAATCTCAGAAGGTGTTCAATGAAGTTTTGGAATATTTGACGCAGAAGAACTAATGTATCCTTGAAATTTATGTACTTTGGTTGAAGTGTCATGTAACTTTTCAATCTCAAATTGGATATACATATGTTGTAGTCCGGCTATGGAACAGGCTATCATGTGTGATCATCCTTTCAAATAATGGAAATCATAGTTTCTTGTCGTAAAATGGTGTCATTAAATAATGTGTGAAAATTACTTATAAGTTTGTCACATAGTTGGTGTGACGATTTTGTTCATAAACATTGTGAAGCCAAAATGAGTAATAAGAGCAGAAAGAATGCCCATACAAACTTAAAGTGCATCTCAATACTCACCATCCCCATTTCTTCTTTCATGCAAAGGAAAAGTTCTCATCTTTTCTCGGTTATCATCTCAGGGTTGCCATGCCATACAAACTTAAAGTTCACATCCTTATATGGTCAATAACTACACTAATTCATGCCAATGTTCGAAGGTGTAGGGATTGTGGTACGGTAGCTGGAATATTTCGATCATTTGGTGGTTTTAGGGAAGTTACGGAAGTAGTTGCATAAACATGGCAATTTTGCAGATGTCGATGATGGGGGGCAGTTGGGAGTAACCAATGTCAATGGCGGGGGAAGGTCAAAAGGCTAACAATTGTAGATGCGTTTGTCAACTTTCTTCTGAGGAGCTCCAATTAGTTACTAAGTAACAATTGCTTCAGCTCAATCTTTCATGCACACTAAGCGTTTGATCCTAAATTTGATCTCCTTATTCTTGAATGCATGATGAACACATCGCTTATTTCATGACATTTATATGCATTTCATCCAAACACCTAGCATCTGTGGATTTATGCCTGTAAATTTTGACGAACAATTTCACATAATACATTAGTAAAGTTAACGTCTGAATAAGGCATGTCGCAACAATAAATTTCTCATAAGCACATGCCAAAGCTATAGACATCACATATTTTATTATAAGGGTCTTGAATCTCTGGGGCCGTGTATCCGGTATACCAATTTCACCAGTCATATTCCTTGGATTCTCAACTTCAACACGACCAACCCCAAGGAACTACTTTAAGATTTGCAGGAGTACCAAGCACATATTCTCTGTTTTGACATTAAGTACAATCTTTTGACATCAAACGTCAAATCGTGTTGTGCTTGTAGATGTTTATAAATCTATTTCTACAATTATAACACTTTTTTGACACTAACATTTTGTGCGGAGACCTTCTACGGGTACATTATCTATTAAAAAGTCATCACGTCTTCAAGTAAAATCTGAGCCTGCAAGTATAGATGAGCATAATACCCAAGGGTTTGGGTAACCGTAGTTATCTGTTTATTTAAAATTCACGATTACGGTTATGAGTAATTGTTTAGATAAGTAAACGGTTATGGGTATAATTGTTTACCCGTAAAATTAAAATGGATGATTATAGGTATTACCGCGATTATAAATAGGTATCCATTTAACTGTTTATTTTAATATATGTAAAATTAGAAAGAAAAAAAAAACACTAAAACCCTAAATTAATATATATTTAGGTCGGAAAGATCTTAATAATTTTGAGTTCAAGTTTATTTATCATGCATTGCATGATGAACATACGTTGGTTGGAACTTGGAAGGGATGCAGGGCCTCTTGTTCTATTAATTTCAGAGTGACGATCTCAAGTTTAGTGATGTCTGATTAGTGTTTTCTTCGTCTTGCTAATTGCGGTTATAAATCAATGTTCCATGATCATGTGTATGGATGGTGTTGCTAATTAATTTTCAAATTTTAATTGCGGTTATAAATTAATGTTTGATGTCCAGGCGCATGGCTACTAAGAAAAACCTCATCGTTGTCAAATATGACAATGTTTAATGGTCAGAAAAAAGAAAATTATGACAAATTTCTTTTTTAATTTTCAGGTTACTTTGGGCTGTGAAGGATAAAAAAGTTGATGTGGAAGACGAGGAGAAACTGACTGAGGTGCTTGGAGAGGGATTACTGGAGAGGGTGAAGAAAAATGGATTAGCAGTGAAGAACTTGCTGAACCAGGAGGAAATATTGAGCCATCCGGCCATTGGTGGGTTTTTAAGTCAATGTGGCTGAAGCTCTTTGTCTGAGGCTCTCTGGAACGGTGTGCATGTATCTTTCTGTTGTTCTACAGTTGATCCTTTAGGAGGAGGAGGACCAGGAATCTACAAACATCAAAGTAAATTAAGATCAACCCAAAAGACAAGGACATAAACAACTCCAACTGAAAATCTTATGTTTGTCAATGTCGAAAAGCACACAAACATTTGGAGAGAGAGAAACATAGGAGAGCGTGTGAGAGAGAGTACCTTGGTTGGGAGGAAGCAGAGAGAAACGGAGGGAGGGGGAGTGGAGGACAGAGACCGGAGGAGCTGAAGGGGCTTTGTTTTCTTGCTTCGGGTGGCGTTTCGATGATAGATCATTGATACGACGTCGTTTTCTCCACCATGTATCAGAGCTACCGACGATTTGGGCCTTGGTTTCAGCCACCTCCGAGGCCCACTGGGCTTATTTGTAGAACCAAATTACATTCACCTGGGTCGGGTCCATGTGGTTTTATTTTTCATTTGATAGGGTCAAAGTGATTGATTTAGTCAAGAATAATGCTATTGATACTATATTTTTGTACCTCATTTTCATATAATCTTATGTGGCATTTGATGTGAATAACCACATCATTTAAATTAATCAGATTTTTAAATTTAGTTCATTATTTAATAAACTAATAATTAAAAAAAAACTAGTTAATTAAATGATGATTGTGGTATACGAGAAGTTTTTCTCTTTCCTTTCCTTGGGTTTTACAAATTTTTCAAATGATGTGGCTCCACATCAGATGCCACCTAAGATGGTATGAAAATGTGGTACAAAAACATGCTATGAATAACATTACTCTTTAGTCAATAATGTACACTACTCTAATATAACCTATTCCCTAATATAGATACCACTTAACATTGACTAATCATAGATTGACAAACAACTCCGAGTAAAGTACACTAAGAGTCAATAAAATTAATTTATATGTCTTTTCGTAACGACCTTACCAAAACGGCACCTCATTACATGTAAAAATTTCTTTTGAGATAATTTTTTATATATTGACTTCGTATGAGCTAGTAGATGTGCGTTATACGTTTATATAGTATCAAATGAAAAGCTATAGATTACAAATGTACATTAAGTCAGTAGATCAATAAGCACGCATTTATACCCGAGTTTGATCTTTCTTTTAATATTATACTAGTTTAAGAAGAGAACTTTAATGAAAAGCACCAAGTACTGTTCACTTTAACGAAAAACCACATTTTTACACTAAAAAATCAATCTTGATACTATTCACTTTACCATTTATTTTGTCCTTATCATTAAAACTCAAAATTTTCAATCCCTTTTCATTAGTTTTCCTTTAAAATAAAGCATTGTTGAAAATATTGAAGCATTCCATCATCTAAAGTCTTTATAGTTTCAAGGTTTGGTGAATCATGACCGACAACCTATTCATTTTCCAAATGATGGCTATAAAATAATGGACAGCCGGATCTCACCCATTAAATCATACGGACTCGGAGATCCGGATCATTAAAATTTAATCAAACGACTACAAACAGAATGATCTTTTTAAAAGAGATAATAATTATAACCGTTAATTCAAATTTCAAGAGTCCAGATCTTCAGATCCTTAGGACTTGGTGGAGAAGATCCGGCTGGGATGTCTGTCCTAAAATAATAACAACGCTATCAAGTGATCAGATGTGACGTGCTTCTTTTTTCTGATAGATTTAAGGATTCATTGTTAATCGCTACTTTTCTGGCATCCTTGCTTCTTTTGCACAACCATGTCAAACCCCACAGTTCCTCCTCCTCCTCACATAGCCCTATTGCCTAGTGCTGGAATGGGACATTTGACCCCCTTCCTCGGTATCGCCGCCATGCTCTCCTCTCGAAACTGCATCGTCAGCTTAATCACCGCCCGTCCTTCTGTCTCGGCCGCTGAGTCCGCCCACATTTCCTTCTTCCTATCCCAACATCCAAAAGTCAACCACGTTGAGTTCCAAGCCATTTCCTCCCCCGATCCCACCACCGACGATCCTTTCTTCCTCCAATTCGAAGCCACCACCCGCTCCGTCCACCTTCTCTACCCTTTGCTTGCCGCCTCATCCTCGCCCGTCTCAGCTATATTTTCCGACTTTGTAGTGGCTTCTACTATTACCCCAGTCGCCGCCGACCTCGGCGTCCCCAACTACATCATCTTTACCGGCTCATGTAGATTTTCCTGCCTCATGGCCTACCTCCCAACCCTTCTATCGAACCCTTCCTGTTTTGCAACCGATCTGAAAGAAGTCAACGTCCCCGGAATCGCTCCATTGCCTATAGGAAGCATTCCTCCTTCATATAAAAACCCTAATCATTTTTTCACATCACTACTCATCACAAATTCTCGAGCTTTTTCCAAATCCAAAGGGATCCTAATGAACACTTTTGAAGATTTCGAACCGGATACTCTAGCAGCTATAAATAGTGGGAGAGTTTTAGAAAATCTCCCACCGTTTCTTCCGATAGGACCGTTAGATACCTTCGAGGCCAAGAAAGAGCAGGATGAAGATGGAAACTATCTGTCATGGCTAGACAGCCAGCCGGCACAGTCAGTAGTTTACGTGAGTTTCGGAAGCAGAACAGCCATGTCCAATGAGCAGATTAAAGAGCTCGCAAATGGGTTGGAAAGGAGCGGATATAGGTTTTTGTGGGTGCTCAAAACAAGTAAGGTCGACAAAGACGACAAGGAAGATCTGAAAGTCCTGCTTGGGGAGCCGTTTTTGGACAGGACAAAAGGCAGGGGAGTAGTAATGAAGGGGTGGGTGAGCCAGCAGGACATTCTCGAGCACGCAGCCGTTGGAATTCGGTTATGGAGGCAGCGCGAAAAGGGGTACCGGTGCTGGCGTGGCCGCAGCATGGGGATCAGAGCGTGAATGCGGAGGTGGTGGAGACGGCGGGGTTGGGAATATGGGAGAGGAGTTGGAGTTGGGGGCTTGGAGGGGTGGTGTGTGGGGAAGCGATAGGGAGGAAGATTGTTGAGTTGATGGAGGATAAGAAGCTGAGGGGTTTGGCTAGGAAGGTGGGGGAAGAGGCTAAGAAGGCTACTGCCATTGGTGGGAAATCTGAGAAGGTGCTCAATGAAGTTTTGGAATATTTGATGCAGAAGAACTAATATATCCTTGAAATTTATGTTCTTAAGTTGAAGTTTCATGTAACTTTTCAATCTCAAATTCGATATAATATGTTGTAGTTGGGCTATGGAACTGATTGTTGATGTGTCATCGCCTTTTTAATAATGAGAATCATAGTTTTTCGTTGTAAAATTGTGTCATGTAAACAATGTGTAAAAATTAATATGCGTTTGTCACATAGTTGGTGTGACGATTTTGTTCAAGATAATTGTGAAGCCCAAATGAGTAATAAGAGCAGAAAGAATTTCCATACAAACTTGAAAGTGCATCTCAAGACTCATCCCCATTTCTTGTATAATACCAAACGAAAAGTTCTCGTCTTTTCCGGTAATCATTTCAAAGCTAACATAGCCATACAAAGTTAGTTTTCATGTATATACGGTAAATAACTACACTAATTGATGCTAACGTTGAAATCCTTACCACCTGTGAAGGGATTATGGTACGTAGTTGGAATCAAGAATGGTTCATTTTCAATCGTTGGCTGGGTGGTTTTAGGGAAATTACGAAAATAGTTGCATAAACATGGTAATTTTGTCCAATTAGTTCCTAACAATTGCCTCAACTGAATCTTTCTTGCAGAATATCCCAAATTTGATCACCTTATTCTTGAATGTATGATCAACACATTGCCGATTTCAGGACGTTTATATACACTTACATCCCAGGACCTACTCATGATGTTTCCTAAAGGACTTGGCCAACATCTGGGGATTCATGGCTGGTAACTTTGTCAAGAAACTTCAAGTAATACATTAGCAAAGTTAAGGTTTTGGTAAGGCATGTCGCAACATGTCAAAGCTATAGTCATCACATCTTATCAATCTTTGTTATGCATTTAGCAACCTAAATATTAAGCTACTAATTGCACATTTTAAACTCACAAGTGCACAAGATCAAACACATAATATAGAAAGCAAGTACGAGATCATTCCCATGAGGATTGCACTAATATGTATCTAGAGTATGATTCCTAACAATTTAAATTAATTAATTCACAAAACTAGCAAATATGCAAGTAAAGGTTTAACAAAATAGTTTAAGATGTCTTAAGTTTAAGTATAAAAGCACAATATAAAGAACATAGGCAAATAAAAGTAATTGGCAATAAGAGTTTTGAAAACGATGTTTGAACGGTTAGGACTTTGACTTCCATCTCTAACCTTTTTCACCTAAACAACTGATACACACTATGATACAAAACAAATTTTGATGCTTTACGTTTGTCAATCTAAATGCATGGTATCTACTCTTTAAGCTATTGATTTCCCTAAACAACGAATTAGGCATGAGTGTCTACACTAACTCTTTTCATTCTCGAAGTATTTAGCATGGTGTCTACTAAGTTACACTCCGAGAAAGCATAATACAATGGACATCGACAAACACATGAATCCTAGAACATGGTATCTATTCCGGTTATTTGTGATAATTAATTCCAAGAACTGTAACTAGTTCTCTTGTTACTCGGTATGGGTACAAGACTCGATCATCCAAATTTACCCATGTAACAAACTCAATTACAAAGTTATTCCATGGTGATCAATCATAAAATAACTCAATAAGATTGGAATTAAAACTGAAATTAATCACTAAAGCATCAACAAATTATCTTGTAACAAAAGTGTATCAAAAATACTCAAGGAAACATGATTAGGACTTCAACCAAGTCCCAACTATGAAATTTAGTTACTCATAATGTAAATAGACAGCAAAGACAAACAAAACAGAAAGTAAAAGGAGAAGAAGAAACTCTTCGATGACGAATTGTAGAACGGTGCATTGGTCCTTCCTTTTTCTCCCTTCTGTCGTGGTTGCCTCCTCTTTTTTGGTGGCTGTTGCTGCCTATCTTTTTTTTCTCTTTTGTATTTCTGTTTTTTTGTATCTCACTTCCCTTCTGCTGGTCTGATTAGGGATCCTCCTTCATTCCCCTTCTAGTTGTAACCGACAAGGCAATTAGCCTTCTTTTCCTTATCAAGCTTAATGAGCTTTAAAGTCTCATTATATTAAAAAGACTTTTAATTTACTTTCTCTCAGACTTTTTGGCTTTCTTCAACTGGTTAAAACTGCTAATAAAAAGGACATAGGATTATAAAAGCCTTTTTAGCTCATTTTGCACTCTTTACTTGTTACAACCTACAAAAACACAAATATAATGTAAAACCTATATAGAAGAGTAAGACAAAGATGTAAACAAGGAGAATTATTATATATATAATAGCGAATTTACGAGCATAACAATCTTCTATTTTAAAAGATCTAGAATCTCTAGCATCATTTTATCGAAGGGTATACCAATTTCACCAGTCATTTCCGTTGTGTTCTCAGCTTCAATATGAGCAACACCAATCAAATATTTTAAGATTTCTTATCAAGCAAAATATTTTTTGTTTTGACATCACCGTGTGTGATCTTTTGAGATTACGAGTTAAATCGTGTTGTCCTTATAGATGTTTCTAAATCTATTTCTACAAATAATTTACCACTTTTTGACACTGAAGATCAATTTTTGCAGAGACCACCTCCTTTGGCTATAATTTTCTATTAAAACTGCATCACGTCTTCAAGTAAAATTTGAGCCTAGATGTATGGATGTTGGCTTAGCAAAAATTTGAAAATTAAGATTACCTCCTAAAACTAAAATCTTTTAGCTGAGTATTGTGGCAAAAAACTGAGTAGGTCGCTTTTCTAATTTACTAGTTCAAACTTTCTTGGCATCCAAGAAAACTTAGATATTTACTTGTCCTTTCCTGCTAGACGTGGCCCATTTGACTAAGCATATGCATATTCAAACCATCTTTTGGTCATAGACGTGAGTCATTTGACTACACATGTACATTCAGTGCACCTGCCTCAGCCTTCATCAGTACAAATATGAAATATGCCCTGCTCTAAAGCTAATCTACTTTCCCTTAGCAAACCATCATTTTCCATTAAAATGTCAGATTCCGGTGATCTACGAGTCCCTCATGTAGCTCTCCTTCCAAGTGCCGGAATGGGTCATCTCACGCCCTTCCTTCGGCTTGCAGCGTTACTAGCATCACATGATGTTTGTGTCACTTTCATCACTCCAAATCCAACCGTCTCACTTGCTGAGTCACAGAGTTTGTCAAACTTTCTCATGGCCTTCCCACAAATTACTCGAAAGCAACTTCATCTCCTTCCACTGGACGAGTCCTGTGCCAATTCCGAAGACCCTTTTTACTACCATTTTGAATTGATTCGCCGCTCTTCTCACCTGCTCTCTCCTCTTCTATCTTCACTCTCTCCACCTCTCTCCGCTATGATCACAGACATGAGCTTCACCTCCACGGTTCTTCCTATAACCGATTCTCTCGGACTTCCAAACTACATTTTCTTCACATCATCTGCCAAAATGTTGACACTTTATGTGTCCTTCCACACCATGCTTGGCCCTAATCACACTATAAAAGATGATCTCCAAGTTCCGGGTTTGGGGCCAATACCAAAATCACGGATCCCTCCACCACTGCTGCAGGAAAGTAACAATTTGCTGAAGACCTTTTTCATAGAGAATGGTAAGAAAATGACAGAATCAAGCGGAATTTTGGTGAACACATGTGAAAGTATAGAGAGTGAGACTTTGGCAGCACTAAATGAAGGCAAAGTATTGAGAAAACTACCGTCAGTAATTTCCATTGGACCGCTAGCGCCATGTTTCTTCGAGACAAGCCAACAACTGCAATGGCTTAATGATCAAGCAACTGGGTCAGTGCTCTATGTCAGCTTTGGGAGCAGGACTGCCATGTCCAGGGAGCAAATTAGAGAGTTGGGTGATGGCTTGGTGAGGAGCGGTTGCAGGTTTCTGTGGGCGGTGAAGGATAAGAAAGTTGACATCGAAGATGACGAGAAACTGACTGAGGTGCTTGGAGAGGGATTATTGGAGAGGGTGAAGAAAAATGGATTGGCAGTGAAGAACTGGCTGAACCAGGAGGAGATATTGAGCCATCCGGCCATCGGTGGGTTTTTAAGTCACTGTGGCTGGAACTCTTTGTCTGAGGCTCTCTGGAACGGTGTGCGCGTATTAGCATGGCCGCAACATGGGGATCAGAAAGTCAATGCGGATTTGGTGGAGAGAATTGGACTCGGAACGTGGGATAAGAGTTGGGGTTGGGGTGATAGGGAGACGGTGGTGAAAGCAGAGGACATTGCACAGACGGTTAGTGAGATAATGGGAAACGATTTGTTGAAGTTGCAAGCATTGCACATTAGAGACGAGGCTAGAAGGGCGGTTGGAGATGACGGTAGTTCTACAAAGAGTCTCGCTGCTCTCATCGACACATGGAAGAAGTTTCAGGTACTACCATAGTTAAACCTTCATTTCCAAGATCAGATTAGAGGCAAAGATGCATTCAGTTGAGACAAATCAGATGCAGATCAAGCCATAATCTCACAATATTAGTAACTGATGTTGTAAGGTACATCAAAACACAATGAGAAAACAAAAACAACTTCAGCTGGTTTATCGCGTCTTATTGTTTAAAGGGTACTTCCAACTAGAGATTTATTTTGTCGGAATGTTGTACTAATTAACCAGAAATAGCTTTCTTCGAAATGGCATCGAAAGAAATTTCGTTCTCTTGGACCCTTTCCTGGAGACCAGTTGGGCCAAATACAACTGTCATATCAAAACCAATGCCTATAACCAAAGAGTAAAGGTGAAAACATCAAATACTTAATCCGATCAATGTTGTGTGTTCGATTCTATACTTTTTTTTAGTTTGATATATATAGAGTAGGTATGGACTACAATACAAAATTTGTTTTAATTGCCGCACTGTGTTCAATTTCTTCTCGTTAATTGGAGTAGTTTGGAATACCATATTACTGTTCTTTAATATCAAAATGAATGATACAATTGTAGTTTAGACAAGAACGTGAACTAAGAGTAGATTATCGAACTTTTTACAACATATAGTATTTCTTCTCATAAATTCATAAATAGGGGTCAATTAGAATATTTTTTAGAATGAAGACTTTCATAGCAGAAATATATTGTCATCGTGACATTTTACATCATAAAATGATTGTATACTCGTGTTATGAAAATTGTTCTCGTTGCTCTCATTTAGAAGGGTATATTGATTCGATGGTAGTATATTTATTTAATATTTTCAAAATTAGATTTTAGTATTAGAAAGTCAAAGAAGTCACTATTAGCAAAAATAAATCAAACCGCAAACAAAATATTATCCGTCACTCCACAGTTTGCAAAATCAAGAAAACGAGATTATTAGATTATTAATCAGGCTTACTAACTTGTACACAAATAAAGGGACCTCTGTTCTCAAAGCTTTTTGGTCAACAAAGGAGCAGACTATGTAGCTAGGATTAGGGGTGGTATTGATAAGATCACCCTACCAAAACCCATGTACCAATTACCATACCAAATTTTTGGTATGACAAAACCTATTACTATTACCGTGTCAAACTTTCGGTATACCGAATTTTGGCATGCTAAATAGTTCGGTTGACATGGTATGGTAATGGTAATTACCACTTTGTTTTGGGCCAAAATTTGATATTTTTTTCCAACCCAATTCAAGGTCCAAACGTGTTTTGGCCACTCCCCTTGGGTTTTTAAAACTTTTTTATTTAATTATGAGAATTTTATAGAGATTCATTTAAGAAACAAGAAGTAAATAAATGGAAGAATTGCTGAAAGAACCCATATCCCTAAAAAAAATAGTACAAAGATTCCTAAATTCCATCTCTACATTCTTTAAAATTGTACAAAAATTAACTTGATAGACAAAGCCATGGAGAAAGACATTCCAATTTGATGAAGGAGAAGATGAGATGGACTCCGGAGAGAGAGAGTCGCCAAAATTGGACCAATAGAGATGAAATCGATGGCTAGATGAGTGAAAAGATGAAGAGTTGTAGTGCAAGAAGGCTTAGGTTTTTTTTATTGGGAAAGTAGAGGTTAGAGGGTGAGATGATTGGATAAATGATTAGGAAAAAAATATAAAGTGCATATATAATGATAATAATACATAATTATATATAAATGAATATATATGATATAATATTAACAGTAGTGGTACGGTACGGTATATTATTGGTAATGGTTTTGAATACCATTACTGTACCAAAAATATATGGTACGATTGGTATGATAATTTAGCAAAAAATTCTACCCCTAGCTAGGATGATGGACCCTTGGGTATATCCATCATATATAAACCAATCCCAAATTGCAGCTTCATGATCCCTAATTGCAGCTTCATAGTCCAACCAGAAACGCATTCACACTTCAGAGTGAGTTGAGTTGGGAGTGAGCCGGTCGCCAATTTTATGACATGGTGATTACACCAATTTTAAACGCATGTTCACGTCGCATCTAATACAAACAAACGACTAAAACTCTTGCTGGCAACTAAATTACTAACCTCATAAATCATATCAACACTACTTGTCTCCTATATAAACGCCTTTTTTATTTGCCTTGCTATATATAAAAGCTTCTTAACTAGGTCTCGTTTGACATGCCATATTAGACATCGGATATGACTATTTAAGATGAATCAGGTGTTTGGTGTTACTACGTATTAAATAGCCACCGGTTAATTTATCAGGGCCTGCCCATTCTATACAACTCACGCCGTATAACTTCTTTGCTCAAAAACCTATGTATTATTTAGTCCGGTTCTCAAAAACGCTAAAATAGAATTTCATCGTTCTTTCTCTTTCTCTTGCAATCTGCTTGTGCGGCCATCTTCTTCTCCAATTGAAAGTATTCCTTCTTCTTCAAATTCTCTCTCCGTCGATTGATTTCACAAATTCTTATCACTGCCTTTTGGGTTTTCTTCATCGCCATCACCAAGAACTTGCTAACTATAGACTCCTTCGAAGCTCTGATTTTTGGATAAAAAACTTGCTTCATTCATGGGTATTTGAGCTTTCTGCCTTCATCTTCATCTCATCATGCGAATGTACATCCTATCTAGCTTCTTACTTCTTAGCTGCTCTTATATACTTGAAACTACTACTACTTTTGGTCATGAACAATTATTTTCCCAAGATCACCCTTGTAGTATTTGGTGCAAAGTAGCCTTTGCGGCCATGAACTTTTCAGTTACATTGAATCTGAGACTATTTTGATTACAAAAATACTTGCATCCACTCCATTAGAAAAATGTTTAATTACAAAAAGTAAGTACAAATTTTTTTTCTTTCACAAAAATAAGTAGAAAGTTCCAAATTTTTAGCATTTGCTTTCTTCAATCCATGTAATTAGACATACAATATTAACGCACTCGTAAGTAAGTTTTCCATATAATAGTATGATTTACGTCTATTTCTGTACAAGCGAGGCCATCACTATTATTTAAATTATATGTCAGAGTCTCACATTAGAAATACTGGAGATTTCACTTCTAACATCACTGAGGCTTTTTATGATAAAACCCCACACCTAATAATATGTGCTTAAGTTGAGAACATGTCAATGATGATAGGGTGAACCATGCTACCAGGGTTGTCTCTGATATTTTGGGGGCCTGTGCGAATTTAATAAAAAGGCCCTCCTTATTTAATTTTTTTTTGGAACAATATATTTATACAAAGCTCAACTATCAATATTCAAACTTAATTGAAATCAGCATCTCACTCTTACTAACTGAATAATCTCTAACATAAAATCATGATTTAGGTTCATCTATGAAAAAATAGGGCACAACTGAAAGAGAGATATGGAAATACGTTTGTATTTGTGGAAGAAAGTAATACACAAGTTTTTTATTGCTAAATAAAAGTAGAAAATTAATATATTAAGTATAACTGTATATGTAACAACCCATTTCAGAATTTACGGAACAGAAAGGCATTTTCGTATTTTCACTTTGGTTGGATTTCATTTGTGTAAAATATTGCTTTTGGTGTTAAATGGTGTGCCCTAGGGCCCACCCCTGATTTTGGTCCCCCGGTTCTCCCTCTTTTTTTTTTTTTTTCTGATTTTGTAACTCTTTCTCACAAACTCTCTCCCTCACTCTCGGCCCTCTCCTTCCTCTCTTAAAAACCAACCCTCCTAGAGGGTTTTCACTCAAACAACACACAACAACCTAGACTACATCACAACCTTCCCTCATAATCCTACGAGTTCTTGAACCAAGAAAATAGAAGAAAAACCATTCAAAAACTCACCCCCGAGCTGCACTGTTCAAGGAACTTCTCCGGCCATTTCTCGCCATTTCCGACGAAGGTAAGCCTCAAAATTTGCCCCTATAGTTGTAGGTCGTGTCTAGGTTCACGATTAGTAAGTTTTTGGGTGATTTTGGTGGTGTAGGAACTCGGAAATGCTCAAGGAAAGTCACTGTGCAAATCTGGAAATTTCCAGGCTGTGGCCGTTTGGCTATCTTTCAGGCCATTTTCCGGCCAACTTTGGCTACCACTCGGTCCCCACTTGGTATGAATCTCTTTTCCACATTACTAACTACATTTTGGCTTTTGAATCACTCAATTTGGTTAATAACGAAGAAGTTACAAATCTTTGAAAATTGCCCAAACCTTAGGCCAAAAAACCAGTTTTAGGGCGAGCACAGCCCTTTTCGAGGCGTTTTCCAGCCAAAATAAGGCGAGTTGGCTGGCGTGCAGGGTATCAATCTCTTCATCTCGTCGAGTACTACAACTTTAATTTTTGGATCACTTGGTTTGGTTGAGTAACGAAGAAGTTATGAGCGTTTGAAGTGGTGCCCAGAAACCGGCCAATTCATTGGCCTGAAAACGGATCAAGCTCAACCTGGTGACCCAAACCCATTCCAAAACTAGCCCAAGCCTTCAAGTTAGGCTGGCGAGCCCAAACCCTTAGTGAACCCAGCCTAATTTTAAACGTCAAGACTCTTCCAAACCCAGACCGTGGGCTATGCAACCTAAGGCTCGCGCGCCACTCAACCTAACCCAAAACCCTTTATAACCCAGCCCAAAATCCTTAAGACCCAAACACAGGCCTTTGGGCCATGGAATCGGCCCACTAGCTTTCGGCCCAGCCTAGTTGACTGGCCAGTTGACCCAGACCTCTTGACTTCTGTCAACGCTGACCGTTGACTTTGATCGTTGATTGTCAACGTTGATTTTTGGGTTGACTTTTTCGGGTTTTGTCCAAGATCCCTCCTAGGCTAATTTCGACGTCCTGAATTCGTTTATGACGTCCGTTTTCCAAAATTAAATATTTTGAGTATAGTTTTATTAATTGGACCCTTTATGTGCATATGTGCATTTATTGTGGTGTTTCCGTCTTCTCTAGTTTGTGTGGCTCTTCGATGACGAAGTATTTGTGATTGGACCCCTTCTAAAATGCATGTTTTAATATTAAAAATGTATACATGAAAAGCATGATTTAATGATTACTTTTTATGAAACGTTTGATGAGTGAATTGGATTTAACTTATATGATTATCATATTATGCTTACTTAGAATATTTTGGAATACTATATTTTCTATCAAACCCATGTTCTTTGTAGAATATCTAATGGATGACGGTATACTATTTAGAACATGTTTTTACACACTTCTTTATAGTATAGATGATGAATGACTTTATATTATGAAGATGCTTTTGAGATATATGTACCTATGTTTGGAAAGACTATATTCAATGGTTTTGTGTGTATCTAGTGGTCACTGTTATGTCTTCGGGCGATGTTACTTATATTGCCTTTGGGCGGGCGTGTGTAGGGCACTGTTATGTGCATATGGAAGATGAGACTTATATTGCCTTTGGGCGGGCGTGTGTAGGGTACTGTTTTGTGCATAAGAGAGATACTGATACCACTAGTTAGCACACTATATACAAGATCTGTTTCATGAGAAGTTTTATGGCATGCTAGGGTTTTCGGAAAAACCTACTACATATTATGCTGTTGATGTTTTCATCAAACTTTGGGGATTAGTATGTTGATAACTAATTCAGTAATATATATATATATATATATATATATATATATATATACTTGGTCTACTTATGTTTGTTTTGCGCCCCCTCAGGACTTATATTCGAGGTGTACAATTCTGGCGTCAAGGCACTCTCGCGTTGGCATTTTCGAGTCCTCTCGGTGTATGACCCATTCCTTTGTTCATTCAATTTTATATTATTTCTTTTTAGTATTCTAGTTTAGTTGTATGCTCTGAACAAGTTCCTAAGTTGCACATTTATTGTATTTAAATTTATAAGTTTTATTTATATTCATTGGTTCTTGTGCATATTAGTATGTCTTCGTCACCTTCGGGTGTTGGCCATCACATGTCTACCTTGGTGTTTGGAGAATATCAGCGTCGTGTGTGTCCATATAAGCTCACTTAGTCAATTGCAATATAGATAAAATCATATGATTGATGATTTTTCTTTTCAATTTAAAACTTTTTTATTAGAAATTTATTCTCATATGTAATATATGGGAGGATAAAAAATTTTAGGGCCCTTAAAAAATTCGGAACCTTACGTCACTGCACCTTTTGCACATACCCAACGCCCCTCTGCATGCTGTGCCTAAATTGTTTATCACTATGTACCTATAAGGAAAATGCTTCTAACCCAATAAAAAAATTTAACCGTAGAATTATAATATAGCACAAGCGAGCCTCGGGAACATTATCGTCAAAGTTTTTCAAATGTATTTCACAAGTGTATTATCTCTGCCATTACCACGCTAGCCGGGCTTCTCCAACTTGGGTACGGAGGAGCTGCTGCAGTATCTCTGTTTTCCACGGAATACGTCATGGTAGTGGCGTTTACTGTTGCTGTTTTGGTTTTCATCGGTTCATTGGCTGTCAAGATCCTCCAAGTTCGTGAAAATCCAGATTTATCTGAGTTCATGGATAAGATTAGCCTCTCGTCGGGAACTCTTGCCGTAACCTTAGAATTGTTGATCATGGTTCCAGCTTTGGGGTGGTTCGCCTTTGCCAGCATGGAGCATTATTGTAATGTGATTGCAGTAACAAAGTCGTACCATGAAATTGCAGTTTTTTTGAAAAGGTTGTATCAAAGAGAACTTGAGCAGCTTCTTCAGGTGTTTGACAAATTGAAAGAGTTGTTCATGAATATTGGTGCAAGTGCATCATTTATTAATGCCTTTAACAGATTGGAAAGAGCTCTTCGAGGTCAGGAATGTTGACGACTAGTTGGCCAAGGAATCCGATCAGAAGAACGGGCTTCCGTAATTAGTTATAGGACTTCTACTACATACACTTGCCTTTTGATCTACTTAATTAATAGTTAATAACTTAATATGTACTATATATACGTTTCGCGTTATGCTAGCTTTGTGTGATGGTTTAGGAGCTGCCCTATATCTGTGATTCCTATAATGTACGTGTGAATATAATGAATAAAAACTCGTGTAAGCCTTTGAGATAGAATGCATGAAATTGTTTCTACTTTTCATCAACATGGAATGGAATTGTAGAATAAAATCAGCCCTTAGGCCTTAATTTTATTGGGGCCTAGCACCCTATTGGGGAGATGAATCCCACGTATTGATGAGAGGAGGGACTTTGCATATGCTTATAATTAGTAGTTGGGCTACTCCTCATATTACAATTGGTTTTATGGTGGAACCCCAACTTTCTTCATGGTATCAGAGCAGGTTGTTCCACGGGTGAGCCCAACGGCCACACGTGCTCCACGTCAACTGAGTTGTGTTGTCCACGTGTTAGGCTTGAAAATTCGTCAAACGTGAGGTTGCGTGTTGAGAATGAATCTCATATTAATGTGTGGAAGGACCTTGCATGTGCTTATAAGTAATTATGATACTCCCCATATTGCTAATTGAATTTATAGTAAACCTCAACCTCATTCACCTATATCAGTAACATTATACAAGATTCCAGATCAGAAAGGGAGTTGTTGGCTTCGATGAGAGATGGATAGGTTGTCGGTGTGATGTGCTTGTGTGGGGTGTAGTATGCAAGTACATAATACAAAGTCAAACTCATAAATGAATAAAACTTGCTCTTTTTTTAATTAATTAAAATAAAATTGTTACATAATAATATTTAGGATCAATTTCAGTCTACTACCCTGAAGTTTCGTGGTTTTCAACATTTCATACATTAAGTTTTTGTCGTCCCAGTCTGGTACCTAAAGTCATAATTATTGGACAATTTCATACATTTGTTAAGTTTTTTGTTAGAACTTTTGTTAACTGATGACGTGGTACTCACTTGGACAATGATTGGACGCAACATGTCAATATGGGCCATGTGGATATTAAAATTTTTTAAAAAAAACCATTAAATTAAAAAAATAAAAATAAAAAACTAAATCTCTACCTAACCGCTCAATCGCACCATCAAAACCAAACCATCTCCTCCCTAAATTTCTCAACCCCAAGCCACATATCCAGTTTTTCTCTGCAATTCGTGAAAGCTTCCATCCTTTGTTGGATTTTAGAGCATCTTCATCATTAATAAAACTTGAATAAGAATGAGAAAGATGGAAATCTTTATATGAAGGCAGCATGGCACGGGAGAGATAAGAAGGCAGAGAGCTTTTGTAAAATAGAGTGCTTTTCATTCAGAGATATTTTCTGATATTTATGGCTCAGCACATAGGTCGACTGATAAGGAAATGGGTCGACTAAAAAAGACAACAGTCAGCCCTTTTACACAAATCTAAGCCATACATGTGGCAAACGATCAGGGACCCAAAACATTATAAATTACATAAAAGACATCAAAAATAGACAGAAAACAGAAGCAAAGGATTAACTTTAAAACTCCATCTTAATGCTTTGCTGCTTCACTCCCAAAAGTTCTCTTAGGTAGATGAATCTGTCCTTTGGTAATGCCTTGGTGAAGATATCAGCAACTTGATCTTCTGTCTTGCAGTAGACCACTTCCACTTCCTTGTCTTCCACAACACCTCTGATGTAGTAATGCTTCAGAGCAATATGCTTTGATTTACCATGACAAATAGGATTCTTGCTCATGGCAATAACTGACTTGTTGTCACAAAGGATATGAGTTGCTGATTCTTGTTTCTCATCAAAATCTTGCATAATTCTTCTCAGCCACACTGCTTGAGAAGTTGCAATTGAAGCCGACACATACTCAGCCTCTGCCATTGATAGTGCAACTGATTTTTGTTTCTTAAATGCCCAAGAGAATACACAGTCCCTAGTGTAAAAGTATAGTTAGATGTGCTCTTCAAGTCATCCACACTACCTCCCCAATCACTATCACAGAACCCATACAATTTTGGCTTAACATTCTTTTAATACATAATACCAAAGTCAAGTGTACCTTGTATGTATCTTAGGATCCTCTTTGCAGCTCCATAGTGAATGCAAGTAGGCTTGTGCATAAATCTGGACAACAAGCTTGCAGCACATAATATCGGGTCTAGTCGCTGTCAAATACAACAAACTCCCTACTAGGCTTCTATACACAGATTCATCAGCATCACCATTACCATATTCTCTTTGAAACTTTTCATTCACAACTAGAGGTGTTGCAACAGGCTTGCAACCAACCATTTTGAACTTTTCTAGAAGTGTTTTTGCATATTTCTTTTGAGTAATAAAGATACCATCATTTGATTGAATGATACTAATTCCCAAATAATAATGCAACATGCCTAGATCACTCATCTCATATTTCCTCATCATGTCATTCTTGAAATTCAAGATCATTTTATCACTACTTCCAGTATAAACCAAATCATCAACATATAAGGAATCAATAAGGATATCTGAAGTACCTTCTATTTTGACATAGAGGGCATGTTCATTCTCACTTCTTTGAAAACCCCTTTCATTGAAATATGAGTCAGTCTCTCCATACCATGCTCTCGGAGCTTGTTTCAGACCATAAAGTGCCTTCTTAAGCTTGTACACCTTGTGCTCTTGTCCTTTAAGAACAAATCCTTGAGGTTGATCAATGAACACCTCTTCTTTTAGGACTCCATTTAGGAAAGCCAACTTGACATTAAGTTGGTGTAGAAACCACCCCCTATAAGTAGCTACAGAAATAAGGCCTTTGATTGTTTCATGCCTAGCTACTGGTGCAAAGGTTTCTTGGAAATCAATCCCAGGTTTCTGAGAATAACCCTTTGCTACCAATCTAGCTTTGTTCCTTTGAACGAAACCATCTTGATTGAGCTTAGTCTTATAAATCCACTTTACTCCAATGACAGAGTTGTCACAAGGTCTGTCCACTAGTTCCCATATCTTGTTTTTCACAATGGCATTGATCTCCTCTTGCATTGCAGCTTTCCATGTATCTTCTTTCACTGCATCATCAAAGTTTTCCTGTTCTACAACACAAAAATTGCAGCTTTCATAGACTTCATTTAAGCTCCTTAACCGAACCTGCATTAAACTTGGACTCGAAGGTGTGAGAGAGTGAACTTGATGACTGTTTTCAGGTGACAGTTGTGGAATTTCTAACTCAATTTCCTCTTCATTTGGCTGATTTTCTTCTTCAATTCTTATTAGTGCAGATTCATCTCGGATGGTTGCTTGATTCCAATCCCACGAAGATTTCTCACTAAAGAGAACATCTCTACAAACCACAACTTTCTTCATTTTTAAATTGTAGAGTCTGTACCCTTTTCTTCACTTGACTCATCAAGTTTTTGTCTTAGTTCTTTCAGAACATAAGCAAAGCAAATTGACCCAAACACTCTCAAGTGATTCACAGAAGGCTTTTTTCCATTCCATGCCTCAAATGGTGTCTTACCTTCAACTGCCATTGTTGGATGCCTATTCATTAAGTAGACCGCTGTATTAACTGCCTCGCCCCAAAAATATTGAGGCATTCCCTTGTCATGCAACATTGCCTTAGCCATTTCGACTATGGTTCTGTTTTTCCTCTCAGCTACTCCATTTTGCTGTGGAGTATAGCTGACAATAAGCTGTCTTTCCAAGCCAATATCTTGACAAAACTTATCAAATTCTGTGGATGTGTACTCTTATCCTCTGTCACTTCTAAGAACTTTGATTAGATAACCAGATTGTCACTCAACCATAGCTTGAAACTTTTTGAAGATTGAGAACACTTCTGATTTCCGTCTTAGAAAGTATACCCAAGTCATTCTGGAATAATCATCCACAAAGATTAGGAAATACTTGTTTCCCACTTGAGTAGAGGACTTCATGGGTCCGCAAACATCTATATGAATCAATTCCAATGGAGCTTTTGCTCTCCAAGCTTTACCATGTGGAAATGAATCTCTATGATGCTTCCCAAGTGCACACCCTTCACAGATTTCTTCATTTTCTTGGATACTCGGCAACCTATGCACCATTTCTTTTTCTTATAACTTCTTGAGACTTTGAAAATTCAAGTGGCCAAGCCTTTTATGCCATAGCTTTGAATCTTCTTGCACTTCCATCTTGAGTGCAGATTGAGTTGCATACTCAATTGTAAGAGGAAAGCTTCTACTCTTCCTCATCTCAATCTTAGCCAAGAGTTGTTCACGATTCCTCCAATCATATATCTTGCAAGTGTTGTCTCCAAAATACAAGTAGTAGCCATGCTTAATGAGTTGTCCAAGACTTAGCAAATTTTGCTTCAAATCAGGAACTAACATGACATCCTTGATGAACATTTTTCCACTCTTCGTATGCATAACAATAGTACATCTTCCCAATGTATTGACTAGCTGCCCATTTCCCATCTTCACTCGGGTTAGGTTTGTAGTGTCAACATTATGGAGAATGTTCTTATTCGTCGTCATATGATTGCTACAGCCGATGTCCACAAACCAAACTTTAGCTTCTTCTTGGACGGTTGTATCATGACCAACATAAAACATATTGGTCTCTTCATCTTCTGCTTTGGTGTAGTGAGCTAGTTGATTATCTTTGTAGGTACAATCATTTTGCATATGCCCGAATCTGCTACATTTATGGCATTTCACTTTTCCCTTGAACCAACATTCACCAGAATGAGCTTTGTCACAAATTTTGCACTTCGAAACATATGAACTATTCTCAACCTTTTTCTTCTTTTAAAAATTACCATTTCCTTCCCACACTTTGTTTTTGCCTTTCCAATTCTTGTTGGACTTGGCTTTGCTTTAACTTGAACTAGCTTGAGTTTTTGGATTCACTGTAAGTGTTTGGAAAACATTTTCTACATCATTGTTGTCATGCCTAGATAGTCTCTGAGCAAAACCTTTGAGAGAACCAATCAATTCTTCACCACTCAAAGTTGACAAATCCTTAGTCTCCTCTATGATTGAAACTATGTTGTTGTACTTTCTTGGCAATCTAATTAGATACTTCTGAACTATTCTCTCATCAGACAAGATTTCACCATAGCTTTTCATTTGATTAATAATCTCAGACAATCTACTCAGGTAATCATCTAGCAATTCATCATCTTTCATTCTTATGTACTCAAAATCTCTTCTCAAAGATTGGAGTTTGACAGGCCTTACCTTAGTAGAGCCTCTGTAGACTTTCTCCAGCACATCCCAAGCTGATTTGGCACTTGTCTCATTTGAGATTTTTGGAAAAATTTCATCTGGGATAGCATTTTGGATGACCCCAAGAGCTTTTGCATCTCTCTTGATGTTTTCCTTCAGCTCCTTTGTCTGAGCCTCTGTCAAAACCACAGTACTTAGAGGTACTACATAGCCATCTTCAATCAAACTCCACAAATCATGAGATACAAAAATTGTTTTCAACTTTGTCCTCCAGAAGTCATAATTCACTCCACTGAAGATAGGAGTTCGAATTTCTCCACTGCTACTAGAACCAGCCATGAATTTGAAAATTTTGATTCTAGGGTTTCACTTAGAATTTTCCCCCTTTTGAGAATAAAAAAAATGCCCCACTCTTTGATCAGATTGGCTCTGATACCATGTTGGATTTTAGAGCATCTTTATCATTAATAAAACTTGAATAAGAATGAGAAAGATGGAAATCTTTATATGAAGGCAACAGGGCACGGGAGAGATAAGAAGGCAGAGAGCTTTTGTAAAACAGAGTGCTTTTCATTCAGAGATATTTTCTGATATTTATGGCTTAGCACATAGGTCGACTGATAAGGAAATGAGTCGACTGAAAAAAAACAACAGTCAGCCCTTTTACACAAATCTAAGCCATACATGTGGCAAAAGATCAGGGACCCAAAACATTACAAATTACATTAAAGACATAAAAAATAGACAGAAAACAGAAGCAAAGGATTAACTTTAACATCCTTTGCCAAAGACTCGAACCCAAAGCACAGAACCATTTCTCTGCTCTGAAACCCCCAAACTTAGTCTCGTGCCATCCCTGTCTTCTTCTCCACATCGTCAAATAGCAGACGTCAGCAAGGGGAAGCATCAACCGTTAATCTCCTTTTTTTTCTCCTTCCCCGTTCATCAACCGTTCGACGACATCGATCCCATCAGACCTCAAAATAAAATAAAAAATCAAATCCAATCCAAAATCAAATCTCATCCCACCTCCAGAACCCCCAAAAATCAAATCCAAAACCAAACTTTCATCACCTCCAAACCCCATCAAGAATCAAATCCCATCCCATCTTCCCGAGCCGTCGTCGTTCTGGTTGTCAACAACACAAATCGCGTTCTAGGTCTTCAACGCTGACGCCATCTGCATCGCCCTCTACCTCCTAGCCTACTACTTCATCCCAAACTCTTAGAAGTTCGAACCTTTTCTCCCTAATCTTCTCCGTCATTCTGTAAATCCTCCTGGCGTCGCTGCTCGTAATTCCAGCGTATGCATTTTTCACTACATGGACCTTGAACCTAGACCTGGTCGCGTCCGCATTGGCCTCTCACTCCTCCATTCTTTGCTTTGGGTATGGATAGTGGTAGAGGACATATGAGAGTGGAAGAGAGAAAGGGGGAGAGGTGCGGGGAGGTTGGTTTTAGGTTTAGGTTTAGGTTTAGTTTTAATTTTAAAATTTTAATTTTTTTTTTAATTTTAATTATTATTTTTTTAATATCCATGTGGGCCATATTGACATGTGGCATCCAGTCATTGTCCAAGTGAGCGCCACGTCATTAGTTAACAGAAATTTTAACAGATAACTTAACGAATGTATGAAATTGTCTAAGATTATGACTTTAGGTACCAGACTGGGACGACAAAAACTTGATGTATGAAATGTTGAAAATCACAAAACTTCAGAGTAGTAAATTGAGATTAACCCTAATATTTAATATTACAAAATTGACTTTTGGATAGAACTTGAACATATATATCTCATACTCAATCTTTCACGTATCTATTCACGTATCTATTCATTCTAATCTCTCATTCCTTCATAGCTCCATACCATGTAAACATGCACAAAAGCAAGGAAAACGAGGTTTATATCCCCATGCCTTGTAAATAAACATGCACATAAGTAAGCACAAACGGGGTTCATATCCCCATCCCCGTACGTATATGTACGTGTCTTGCTTTCTGTACTCAGTTTTGATCAAACGGGCTCGACAACTATGCTTTGTCAACTAACCCTTGTAAACTAACACAAGCCGAATAGTTGTTGAGCTGAAGTCTTGATGAAACGGGTTCAAACCCCCAACTATATATGGTTTTATATTCCTACTTACGTTTGTTGAGCTGGTTACTCATCCATGCACGCAAACAGCCGAAAAGTGTTGGAAAACTAGGAGTATATAATATTAACAAGTATCCCAGATTACATATATTCATCTACGTGCGATACCTGAAGCAGCCATGCTTTTGGTTGGAAATGCAATTCTTCTACTTGTTTAAGACCTTATGTTCCAAAGGTGATAGAACCCTCATTCACAGAACAGTTCTTCACAAGCAGGGAATTGGATTATATAGACACAGGCCTCATCTAATTTCCATCTATCGTGGAAATCAGTTACCTGCTGTTACCGGCAGTTTTCACCGAGTAATGGATAAGCAGTTATCATTTGCTGCATGTTATCCACGTATCCTTGCTTATAGGAAGCAGTTTTTCCACGTATGCAACTTACATCAGATTGTATTGTTACCAAACACATTTCATCATTCACTAAATGATAGTTTAGTCCAATTAAGTTTCTAACAAAAAGTATATACTAAAACAAAGCAACACTTGAAGTCGGATCAAAACTCAATGACCGTTGAAAATACGAGGCGATTTGCGTCTGTCTGATACATGTATGCATGCTGATCGATCAGATACCCCGTGAAGAATTGTATCTTATTTGAGATATGGTTTTTTATTACCTTGTAGACAAAATTTTGATAAATAGGACAAAAACATGTTTTTATAAACAAAAATTACAATGAAATTTAATCGCAATAATTAAATAGGCAAACGGATTCAGATCATTGAAGTTCAATTGGAGTGGGCCCTATAACTAGTCCCCATTTTTACTCAAAAATGGGGATCTCTTTGGATAAAGGGTCTGTATATATACATATAAAAATAAAAATAAAAAAGTAAAAGAAAAATACAAAGGAAGCCATGTTTTAGACCATATATATTTTGTAGAGACCACACATTGTAGACCACATGATGTGGCGGTTGATGATTAGATTATTATTTTAATAATTTAAAGAAACAATCCAACCATCAATCGCAACATCATGTGATTTACAAAATATGATTCAAGTAGATAGTCTCTCTAGCATCACACGTGCGGTATATATAGAGAGTAATGTTAGGTAACCTAATTTGCAAACTAAATGATATGTCAATGTAACCAATAAGAAATAAGCACGTTAATCAATACTTAATAATCCAATGATCAACTTCTATGCTAATTATTAGTTTACAAAATTTAGTGTACACATTTAGTTTTCTAGCATTACCCATATAATATATGCAGAAGCCCCCAAAAAACAAACACCCAGTCCAGTTATAAAAAAAAAAACTAGAAAATACATGACTATATAGGCACCTCTTTCTTCACCTCATCGGCGTTCACGGTCAACTGGCCAGCATTAACGTAGTTCCTGAAAAGCTCTTTCAGTTTGTCAAAGACATGAACAAGTTCTTCAACCGCACTTCGATACAGTCTTTTCAAAACACCTGCTATTAATTCGTAAGACTTAGTGACTGTAATCACAGAAAAAAGTATCCACGCCATGACGCCAAACCACCCGAATGCTGGAAAAATGATCACCACCTCTAAAACCAAGGCAAGAGGTCCGGACAGGAGGCTAATCATCTGCATGAGCTTAGCTAAATCTGAATCATCATCTTGATTTTTGACAGCCAATGACGCGTAGTAAATCGTTGCAGCAACTATAAAAGTCAGTACTGTAACTTTGTCTATGACAGGCAGAGGCGTAATTCCGGCATCGATCTTAAGCTTGAGAAGCCCGGCTAGCAGGGCCATGAGAGCCGAAACGTTTTTGTGCAGTGCCCTTGTCGCACGCTCCTGTGCCTCGTTTGTGCTATATTATAATCATATGGTGAGAAAATTGTAATCTTTATTAAAAAGAAAAACTATGAGCACGTACGGAGGTGAGAGAGAGAGAGAGAGAGAGAGAGAGAGAGAGTAATGGGTCAATTGGCAGCGGAGATTAGCGAGGGAGAGTAATTTATCAGCAATTGCTTATGGAGTTGAACTTACCCAGGTAAAGCGGAGCTCACAGGAAGGTTAGCAGCTTGATGATTCATCCCACCGGTCTTGTACGTACAAAAGAAGATAATTAGGTACTCACAGTCACTCGATCGGTCTTCTCGACAGTTGGAAGGAATAGAGGTACTGTTACAGTGTCTACTTGGAGAAGGAGCCAACAAACCAAAAACGTCCCCAAGGTAGGTTACTTGAAGGATAATCCAACCCGAGCCTATTTTCGTTTGTACCTCTGTACTTCTGTATGGAGAATCATGCAAGAATAAATAGCCAAATAATAATAACATTAAATAAGCTGACGTCCTCATCACCACCAAATTAATCAGCCCGTCATCAGCGCAGTTGGCGCAGCAGCATCTACAACACTATATAAAAAAGAAAGGATATCGCATGCTAGACGTTGGACCCCAGTGATAGTGATGTGGCATTTGTTTCAACAGAAAAAAAGCTGCATTACTTTACCCTCGTTTTCATTCTCTTTTATGGAGGCAGACTCCTTTTACCATGCCCTTCTCATCCCTTTCTATTTATACGGTCATGGTTAAACTACGTTAACATGTTTTATTATTTCTATAAACAAAAAAATCAATATAAAATATTGACGTGACTTAACCGTGACCGCACAATGTAGGAGGGGATGAGAAGGGCATGGTAATGAGAGGGCAGACAATCTGCCTCCCTCTTTTATAGGGAGTAAGACTTTGTTTTTTTTTTCCTTTCCTTCCCTCCCCTCCTAATTGAACGGTCACGGTTAAGTCACGTCAATATCTTATATTAATTTTTTTATAGAAAGAGAAAGACAAAATAGAGAATGTGAGAGGAGTGGATGGAAGAGGGTGAAAAAAAGGAGGGGAGAGAATACTGGTCCCTTTTATAGAGTACTACTGTCGAAATATTTACAGACTTGCAATAACTACCAACACTATAAAAGAGCAAGAGAGTTGTTTTCTTTTTGTATATTTAAAGAACAATTCGATCAACATAAAACTGACCAAGTTTTTTTTTTTTACTTAGAGTAAATTGTAGCAATGGTCTCTCAACTTTAATCAAATTGGAGCAATGGTCATTCAACTAAAAATACACTGCCATTGGTTCCTCAACCCATCAAAATGTGTAGCTCCATCATTTTCGTCAACTTCGTCAGAATTTTGTCAAAATGAGTTATGTTGGAAAGACCATTGCTACAATTGAGTTAAAGTTGAGGGACCATTGTTCTAATTGGGTTAAAGTTGAGTGATTATTTCTTCAGTTGGATTAAAGTTGAGGGACCAATGGTAATGAATTTCTAGTTGAGGGACCATAGCTACACGTTTTGATGAGTTGAGAGACCAATGATAATAAATTTTTAA